>NC_136072.1:158379415-159858165 GCF_964261635.1 Lissotriton helveticus
TATTATTTTAGGTGCTCGAGGACAGCATACATAGCCTGCGATGCGCCTCCAACCGTAATCGCTTTACTTATCCCTAGCGATATTCTTATATTGCGACAATATCGCCAGTCCCTATACGTGCAGCTGTTTCATGTCGGAGCAAGTGTTGAACAATATCCTGTGAGACAATATTTACAGAACCGCGACTCCGCTTTCACAAGCAGGAAACCTTTGCACCCGGGACCGTCTTGAGCGTAGTTTCTATTTTTTTGTCGAATGCCTTCTTTTGTAATGTGTACATCTGTCATCGCCACGTTCATCTCGCAGACAATGTACTTCAAAAGTGACAGGGGCCTGGGAGTGCCCGCCCCCACCTCAGGAAGAGTCGTCGGGATGCAAAAATATTACATTCTAATCAATTCGGTTTCTTATTATGGCGGACTTTCCCGCGCAGCTCAGCGGGCATTTGTTAGATAGACCCTGGACCTCAAATAAAATGTGGTCCTTACAAGACCTGCCCGCCCCCTTCCCTACGTCCAAATACCACTGGCCGGTGCATGTTTTGGTTCACACTCCTTCTATGCCGGGTTTGATGACATATTCTAGAGATCAAGGTAGACAGAATTAAACGGAGTCCCCTCTTCAGCCCTGTCCCCAAAGTTGAGACAGCTGTGGCGAAGTGGTATTTTCCATCCCTGCATGAGCAAGACATGACGAGCAGCTCCATGGTCCGCATACGTTTTTCAGTAATACACATTGACGTGAAAGAAGCTACATTGTCCTCACACTTTTTTTCCCCAATCATACACACTGACATTAAAGCAGCTGCATTGTCCTCACACAGTAGCACCCACCTCTCATGTATCATGAAGGGCAGCCAGGTGATTCTCACACAATTATACAGTAATTAACACTGACATGAACGCAGCCACATCACCCTCACACAGTTATATAAAGTCAACATTGACATGAAAGCAGTCCCATCACCCTCACAAAGTTAGAAAGTAATGTACACATTCACATGAAAGCAGCTGAATCACCCTCACACAGTTATAGTCATGTGCACTAACATAAGAAGCAGCCACATCAACCTCACACAAATATCCTGTCGTGTACTGACATGAAAGTATCTGCATGACCCTCACACAGTTATAAAGTCATGTACACTGACATGAAGGCAGCCACATCACACTCACACAGTTATAAAGTCATGTACACACTGACATGAAGGCAGCCACATCACCCTCACCCTACTATACAATCATGTACACTGACATGAAAGCAGCCGCAGCACACTCACACAATTATAAAGTCATGTACACTGACATGAAGGCAGCCACATCACCCTCACACAGTTATAAAGTCATGTACACACTGACATGAAGGCAGCCATATCACCCTCACCCTATTATACAATCATGTACACTGACATGAAAGCAGCCGCAACACACTCACACAATTATAAAGTCATGTACTGACATGAAAGCAGCTGCATCACCCTCACACAGTTATAGTCATGTGCACTGACATGAAAGCAGCCACATCACCCTCACACAATTATAAAGTTATGTGCACTGCCATGAAAGCAGCCACATCACCCTCACACAAATATCCTGTCATGTACTGACATGAAAGCAGCCGCATCGCCCTCACGCAATTATAGTTATGTGCACTGACAAGAAAGAAGCCACATCACCCTCACACAAATATCCTGTCATGTACTGACATGAAAGCAGCTGCATCACCCTCACACAATTATAAAGTCATGTACACTGACATGAAGGCAGCCCCATCACCCTCACACAATTATACAACCATGTATACTGACATGAAAGCAGCGGAATCACCCTCACACAGTTATAGTCAAGTTCACTGACATGAAGGTAGCCACATCACCTTCACCCTATTATACAATAATGTATACTGACATGAAAGCAACGGAATCATCCTCACACAGTTATAAAGTCATGTACACACTGACATGAAAGCAGCCACATCACCCTCACCCTATTATACAATCGTGTATACTGACATGAAAGCAGCCACAGGGTCCTCGCAGACTTCTTAATCACACGCAGTGGCCCCAAGAGTTATTATAGTCATAAGTACTGACAAGCAAAAACAGCCACACACACGGGTGCTCGCGGTGTTCTGTTTGTGGTGCATACGGACATGGAACGAAGACTCCTGGGCCTCACACAGTTCTTAGTCATACATAAGGGCATGATAAACAGCCACATGTCCTCACAGAGTTGTAATGCAAGGCCACGTGCCCCTTATCATGTAAATGTGCGCATACTGACATTAAAATTATCCACTTGGTCCCCGCAGATTTCTAACTCAGCCATGGTCTTTCCTGGAAAGGAGTCACGTGGTCCTCAGAGCAGCGCACACGTGTCTTACACTGAAGGGAAGCCATATATATGGTCCTTTGGCAATTACTGTACAGTCTTATATACTGCCACGTGAAACAGGCGCATGCCCCCGTATATAGCCATAGACACTGACACAAAGGTCAGTCACACAGTTCATCCATACTAGGATCAAACCGCCACATGGCCCCTATAGGATGAGGGCTGTACAGCATCCTAACGCGTAGGACACGTGCACGCACGTCGTTCACGCGCCTTTAATACATCCATTCATACTACAGACAAATATGTCTTTTTATACTGACGTATTTGGAACTGGGGAACCAGGTTTGAGTCCCGGCGTCGGCTCAATATCACGTGATCCTGGACAGATCACTTAATCTCACCGTGCCTAAACAATATAAATGGGACCTTGTGTAATGTAACTGGTGCGCATGTAAAGTGCTTCAATACCTTCCGGTAGAGTTCGCGCTATATAAAAAAAAACCGCATAAAAGGCGCGTCTGTTCTGGTAGCCCAGATTTGCTAAATTGTTTACGGTGCAAGTAAAGTCCTTTTTTATTTCATGTGCCACCTGTTGAATTGTTAATCATATGCTGAAAATGGGCAACCACCAATCAGAATTTAAAAATGCACCACCACTGTGGTGTCCCTGTCGCGACATGTCACGATAAAGAAAGGTATAGGACGCAGCGGCAGAGAAGGGCGGAGAAGTGCAAGCAGCAACAACATGCATTGGTGGTGCGGATGCGATGCGTGTGACAGCGCCTAGAGGCAGGCAAGATTGGCGCCCGTCAAGCGGGTATTTACTGCAGCAGAGCAGACCTTGAATCAACTGGACGTTTTCTGTGGTCGACCGTTTTTTCTGTCAGACACGGTAAAGTGCGCTCACAGAAGCATACACACTTGGCGCTATACGACACGTGTACGCTGACCCGCAATTCTCCCGATGTAACAGGTTTGCGATGCTGCACGTGCGCACGGTCGCATGTTCTGCGGCAAGGAAAGAGGGTGCATAGTGACGGAGGCTTCGAAAAGTAAATGACTGAAAACATCTGTTCGAGGCCGCCCATTGGCCAATCGCTCCCCGATGCGCATTTAATGCCAACTCGGATGTATATAAAAAACAGGAAAGCCAGCGAGGTGCCACGGCCACGTGGGCCTGACAGGCCTCAGATAAGGGACCACGTGGCACCCTTTCACGGGGAATGTGTGTGAGAGTTTCACACATATGTGAACATACATGTAGAGCACACGCACATATGTACAGAGCTGCTCTGCACGGCGTGAACATTCTTCACTACAATGACATTTAACGAGCTGTGCAGTCCCTCCTAAATCATTAACATAAATGCGACATTTCTCTTTTTTCTGGGGATGTTTTTGTGGCTGATGGGTTTCAGTCAAACAACCTGAGCGACAGGAAATTCCTGGCTCTTTCTCTTCTCCCCATGACGTAGATAGCGTTTTAAATACTGTTTTTCACTGATTTTTTGTATTCTCTACTTGGAAATGACTATGACTTTACTTGGAAATAGGAATCTAAGTGTATTATTGCCCGATTAAATTAACACTCAGTTCAACAACCACACGAGGGAAAAATGAGTGGGACCAGCTTCGGTTCCAATGCGTAAAACTCACACCGAGCTAGTTATCCGCAGCGAGAGCAGAACCCGCTGAACTATCTCCTCACCAACGAACATAATTTAAAAAAATCGCAGTTTAACATCTGTACAATAATAAAATATGAAATAGCACCTCTTCGAAGACTTCAAAGTCACATCTTTTGACAAAAGCACAGCTAAACAGACAAATCAGTTTAAAAAAAAGGAGTAATTAGAGATCGGGGAAAAGCCGTATTTCAAAAGTGCCACAAAGAAAAAGAAAAAGATGTTGGAAAAAATAATTAAATGCGCATTTAATTAAAAAGAAATGCACGTTCAAAAAAAGTGAAACCGTCTATTTAAATAGATTGTAGTGTCGAAAATTAAACCATGATCAGATTAAAATACAGGTGTGTTATAAGGCTAAAGAACACGACCGCAGAGCACAGAAAACGTCTAAAAGAATTACAAAAATGGCGAAAAGGAAATTATTTCGATCGCCGAATTTTCAGGGCTTGGAGTATGTGCAATGCAACAGTTGCCTTAATTTAAAGTCATTTTACATGAACGCACACGGAGGCAGGAAGGTGCCACGCAGGAACCGAGCATGCTTGCAGCGAAATAAAAAACAAAATATCAAAAGCACACTGCAAATCCTTAGACTGCTGTGCCTACAGAACTTTGCATCCCGGTGAGCAGTTCTTTTGGAATAATTAATGCAGCAAGACCTCCATTTGCAACATAAACACCCAAATCACTACGCCACTCGATGCACACGGTGTGATCCTAGACAGGTGCTGTACAAAGAAAGCTGGCATCCTTGACTCTGCCCATGCACCCGCATGGCCCCTTACAGGTTCCCGGCCAATCATCGGCTGTCTTCCCCACTCCCCATCAGATGAAGTTTACAAGCGTGACGTTAACACGCACCTTGACGTTCTCGCTTATTAGACGATTAAACACGTTTCCACGCATACACAAAGAGAATATTTTAAAATGTATAGATTGCATATAAAGATAGGACGGCAAATCTGTGGATAACCGCCCCCTGCTGCCACCACACGTCAGCATTTGCTTGTTAGTTTTTCATACACAAATTTGGCCTTTTTTTATTTTTTTGCTTTGCATTTTTCTGCACCAAAAGTAACATAGGCACAAGCGTGGATTTCAGGCGCACCCCTTCCGATTAAACACATGGGGACAGGGGCTGAAGTGGCGGCTGGGGGTGAGGGGGGCTGCCATTGTCTTTGTGCAGTGAACTTTTGAGTGTGCCACGCGGGCTCGATACCAAGCAAGGCTCCTTTAATCACCGCAATGCACTGTTTACACAAAGCGGGCGGTTAAGAAATTAATGCCCTGCCAGGGAGAAGGCCAGACCCTCGCCGTGTGGAACGCCCCCCCTCCCCAGCCATTCTTTAGAGACTGCGCAGCGGCTTCCAGCCACGGGCCCAATTAGGGAAAATGGACTCTCTCTCCCTTTGCACTACAATAACTCACGGGCCTGTGGGCCTGCACCGAGCCACACTTTATTGTCACATCAGGCTGACCCGGGGAAATGACAGGGCTGTGGGGTGACAGCTCCGCCCCCTCTACCCCAGACTGCAATTATTAGGAATTAATTGGGTTCAGGATCCCCGGGGTGGGGAAATAAATGAATAGCGTGTCAAGTGGCTGAATCCACGTTTTTGGGGCCACCTGACAGAACAGCCCACGAGACTGGACTTTTATTGAGAGATACGTCACCCTGTTCGGAAGTAAATATATAATTATGTGGGGGGGGGGTGTATATAGGGTGCATGGTGTATTTATTGGGATCGGTATTATTCTATACGATTTGTAAATTATCTGCGGCTCAGACACAAACAACTGGGGTCCCGACGCGCTAGGGGCTGGCTGTCGGGGACGGAGTAAAAGTGAAGAGAAAGGCCGGAGGCAAGAAGGAAATTACTGCCAGCCCGGGTGACCTTTCAGAGAGGTGATCGATCAATGCATCAAACAAGGAGATTTATCAGCGTTAGACGGGGTTTGGAGGTTGGGGGCGGGGCTTGGGGGGAGGGGTTGAATACGAGGGCGTGGGTCAACCCCCGTAGACGAGCAATGGTGGCATTTAATAAGGCGGCAGGAGCAAACATGTCACCAGTGGTAGCAAAAGAAATTAAATGAAACCAGGCAACAGGACACCCCGCCAACATGGACAGGTTGAAAAAACAAAAGCGACGTTTGGCACATCAGCTGGTACCTTGCACCTGTTTCTTCTGCTTTGCCCGTCTGGACCGAGGCAGTGGATTTAGGACGCGACTGTGTGTCGTTGTAAAGTGGGGGTACGCAGCCGGCAGAAGGTGACCACCAGATGAAGTATTTTAAAATGTGTCATCTCCAATTTCTGGCAAAAATAAAGCAAAGTACGGGCTTGTTGGGTTGCACTGGACAGAGGCATGTTTAGTAACTAAAGTTAAAAAAAAATCTCGAGGCATGTACATTTTCAAATAAACGCTTGAATAGGGCGAGATGGCACGGAGGAGAAACGCAGTGTTGACATCAATTAGCAGTGTGGCTCAGAAGAATAAAATACGTTTTAAGATTTTTCAAAAAGACGAACCCGTCTAACATGTATAACCCCTTGTGTGGTGAGATTACTTACATAACGTCACTTGTCTACATTTCCACAGTAAGACAATAACAATATGTTGACGTTTGCTGCTCCCAAATTTCCAGGTGCCACCTACAAGTCAGGCTTAACTTGGGGGGAATATTCAGATATGTTTATTCTTATCACTCACAAGACAAATATGCTTTTGAAACTCAATTCTAAGAATAACATGTCGGGTGGGCCTCATAGCGATTTGTGACTTGCTACAAGCGCCTAGAGGTTGGGCAAGCACCCAAGCGGCTTTGCCCCCACACCAGCAGCTAAGTTGCACTGCATCCAGCGTGATGTGCTTTACTGGAGGGAAGCGGATGTCCTGGTGCGCGCGCTTCTCCACGCTGCCAGTCAACGCTTGGTCTGCAGCGCCCTCGTGTGGACACTGCCTGCAGGTGCACCTTCAAGGTGCGCGGGAAAAGAACACACTCACCAGCTTTCACCATGTACTCTGTCCCCTAGGTGCTACTGGGTGGTGCATTTTTTTCTTCTGTAAATTTAACTCATGTAACGAGTTCTGCTGATCGCGATGAGTGATTAGCAAGATATATTGAGCGTTTTCCCTTGCCCCCAGCTGCAATACACATAATCACGTGGTTGATCTCTGCTCAAACACTGCCTGGTATTACCTGGCAAAATCTGTGTGACGACGCCGGAACATGCCAGTCTGAAATTCAGGTACCACCTGTCTTGTCAAACCAGGCACCAAGGTTAGCTTCAGCCCTGTTCAGCAGGATCGCCCTGATTTTCTTCAGGGTCTTTGTAAACATATTTCAAATGCGTTGGCTTATCTTATAAATCTTTTTATTGACGTAGAAAAGATTCTAGCCAAAGAACCCTTATCTATAATAATTCACTTTCCAAGTCAAAAATACAAAACCAGTACACTGTGCGCTTTTTCTGCTACTCTAGCCCTTATTACGGGTAAGTCGGGGTTTCCTGACCCCTTTGTAAACCTCGGGTTTACAAAGGGGTCAGGGTTTACAAAGGGTCAATAGGACCCGGAACCCCCGATAGTGCCGGACACAAACCACACCCCAACAAGTTACCAACAGGACACAAGAAGCTTGGTTGTGGGTCTTTTATTTAAACAATTTCTTTATCAAGTAACAACATCACACGTAAAAAGGTGCATCAAACCATAAGTCTTGTGTAAAACAAATATAAAATTCAAATGGCAATAACAGTCAGCAAATTCACAGACCATAACCGCAAGGAGGGAAAACCATGAAATACTGCATCCGCGAGGGGCGGTCCCGTACCCCTGTACCTTTGTCCTCACACTGGGAACCGACCCTTGAACACCGAGCTCCCCAGGGGCAGCGTAAAAGGTGGGCAGGAGCAGGGCACCCCGTGCCGACCCCAAGATCTAACTGTGCGCCCTAGCCCACTTCGTCGCGGCTCGTACCTTGAGAATCGTACCTCTTGTACGCAAAGCCGTTCACCATCACGAGCCCTGCTGACTTCGTCGCAGCTCGTACCCTGAGACTCGTACCTCCTGTACGCAAGGCATTCCACCATCACGAGCCCTGCTGACTTTGTCGCGGTTCGTACCTGGAGAATCGCACCACTAATCTTTGACTGTGAGTATCCGAGTCGCCCGAGATACTCAAACCCAACCTGAACGGACCCCATCCCCATCTTCAACCCCCGAACAGTCGCCCCAACCTTCCTACCTTATTGTGGATTTGCACTGTTATTGGGCCTTGTGATAAATCAATATATAAAGGATACTATATTTTCATAGAAACCCGGTGTGGTGTCCATTTGTAGTGTGGCAAAATATTTCTGTACATGATCATAAATGCTTTACACTGGCCCTCGAGGTTCAGTCTGACTCCTTGGTCATACTACTAAGGGGATAGCCCCCTATCCTAACTAAAGGAGGCAGGTCCCGGCTGGGACAGAAGTACACACCTCTGCCCACTAGAGACCGCCCAATCTAACATTGGTGGCAGCCCTTGGGATCCAAACTTGCATTTATGATTTATGTACAGTGATTTGTTGACCCACTACCTAGTGAGTGCAGGCCATAACAAAACCACTTAATCTTTGGTCGAGCAATTGAAATTCCCCACGGCAACATGAGTCTTACAGGGCCAGCCACGAGTCTGAGCTTTGAGGAAGAGCAACTAAAGCAGCCGCGGCCGGCAGTGGGAGTGCCTGCAGGGCGGTGACGTGGGGAGGGGGAGGGGCAGGGTGGGGGGTAGTAATGTATGGATTACGGAGCTTCCCAGGTAAGTAAACATTTAAGTAAATAAAACGAATTTCGTTGCGTGCACTGCATCCCAAAATGCGATGCAGTGTGCGCAACGAAATTCATTTTATTTATTTAAATGTTTACTTACCTGTAAAACTCCATAATCCATACATTACTACCCCCCACCCTGCTCCTCCCCTTCCCCACGTCACCGCCCTGAAGGTACTCCCACTGCCGGCCGTGGCTGAACTAGAGATTCCGCCCATAAGGTATTAAGACATTTTCGTAAAGAATTTAAGATCTCCAGCACCGGCCTCAACTCAAAAGAGGATCATCAGAAGGCTCTAAGGGCCTGGTTAGCATCCCGAGATCCCCCACCCCACGTAGAAGGAACTGGCAGGGGAGAGGGGCCGCGGGAAGGGCCAGGGGAGCAGGACAGAGAGAGAGCAGCATCCCCTGTGCGTAGTAGTGTGTCAGACAGAGGCCTGTCACCAGAGGAGCTAGCCGATAGAGAGAAAAGCAGAGCCCATGAGTTAGAACTCACCAAGCTAAAAATGGAAGGAGAACTGAAACTAGCAGAAAGGAAGTTAGCCCTGGAGGAGATGAGGTTTCAAGGGGAGCAGGAAGAGAAAAGGCTGCAGCGGGAGCATGAGGGTAAGAGACTGCAGTTGGAACATGAGAGGAGTCTCCGGTAGCTAGAGCTCAAGGCTAGGAGTGGCGAGCCTGCTCCCCCGGGGGGCAGCAAACCCCCCCCCCAGCTGGTAGAAGGCAAGGTACACATCCCCAAGGATGTGATAAAAGAGTACTATAGGACTGATGACATCCAACAATGGTTCAAGGCGTATGAAGTATCGATGACCTCCCACCGGGTCCCTGAGAAAGATTGGGGAGCGGGGTTGTGGGGGAGATTCCTTAGTGAGGGGAGAGATACCTTGCTAGACCTACCGTCCTCCGTACTGAACTCATGCAGCCATATGAAGGACGCCTTAATGTCAAGGTATGGTCTGACCCCAGAAATGTATAGACAAAGATTCAGGGATTGCAAGAAAATCCATGGCACGACTTGGGTAGAATACATGAACTACTACAGCAGAGCCTTAGAGGGCTGGGTCAAGGGCAGCAAGGTCACCACTTTCGAGGAGCTATTTGATTTAATCGCATGGGAACACTTCTATGTAAATTGTTTTTGAGAGTTGCGCCAGCACCTGGTCAACCGTAGACTTATTAACCCTAGGAAGCTTGCGGTGGAGGCAGATCACTGGGTGAGCACCCGGGTCCAGAAAGGTCTTGTGGAAGACCATGCCACGGGTGGGCCGGGTCCCCGACAGCGAGGAGGGGGGAATCAGGGTAAACAGCGGGAGAGTCCCCCAGGGCCCCAACGTAACACCCCCGGGAACCAACAGCGAGGTTCCCAGCCTCCCCCTAGGACCACCACCGAGGCCCCCACCGGTAGGCCGGTATTCAGGGCCCCCATCCTTTGTTATAAATGCCAACAACAGGGGAACTACGCCAATGATCCCCAGTGCCCCCTGTACAAACAGCCAGCACCCTCTGGTGCCCCCACCCGCCAGGTAGCCAGTTTAGCACTGGGGGAGGAGTTATACACCCCGGAGGAATGGGGACCTGTAGCCATGTCCCTGGTCTCCTTAGGAGACAGAGAAATGGTCCCCCGAACCCAACTGCCTGCCAACACTAAAAAATACAGGCAGTGGGTCAGCTGTCACCTGGTCTCTGAGGACCAAATTGTACCTCACGCTTTTTGCCCTGTGGTGGCCGCAGATAACGCTGAGAGTCTCTGCTGCATGGCCCAAATTACCTTTGAGTGTGGGGGGGGTCTCCGGCACCCTGCAAGTAGCTGTCCGACCTTCCATGCCTGTGGATTGTTTACTAGGCAATGATTTAGAGAGCTCCCCGTGGGCCCGAGTGGAGCGGAAGGCTCACCTAGAGATGCTGGGATTGCCTGAATGGGTGTGCATCACCACCCGGTCCATGGCTGCGAAAATAGATGATCAACAGGGTCTGGAGCCTGGAAGAATGGCCCAGGGCCCTTCCTCCAAGGGAGAAGAGGAAGAGTTTGGGAGCCCGGACCCCTCGGTTCCCTCGGACCAGGAAGGAGCAGACCCTGAGGGGGATGCCCTGGGGCCCACGGGGAACAGGTAGCCGAACTGGGGGATATACCAGAGCTGAACCAATGACAGCAGGACGGTGGGCCCTCCAGGGAGGAATTCTGCCAGGAGCAGAACTCCTGCCCCTCTCTTGTGGGCGAACGACAGATGGACGTCGCCCAGGCAGCAGGTGATCAGTCCAGTTCACAGTGGGTCTACTGGGAGAATGGACTGCTATATAGTGAGCCTAAGTCTGCTGAGCTGGGGTCCGCCCCGGTGTTGGTGGTACCCCTTCGCTACCGGGACTTCCTACTGGGCCTGGCTCACGATGTACCTTTAACCGGGCATCTGGGGCAAGACAAGACCTATCACAGGCTTGTCACGCATTTCTATTGGCCCCGGATGCGCAAAAACGTTGAGACCCACTGCAGGTCCTGCCAGACTTGCCAGGCAAGTGGAAAAAGTGGGGGGAAGCGCAAGGCTCCCCTGCAACCCTTCCCTGTGGTCGGTACCCCTTTTGAGCGAGTGGGGATTGACATTGTGGGGCCTCTGGACCCCAAGACCGCTATGGGTAACAGGTTTATCCTGGTCTTGGTGGACCATGCCACCCGGTACCCCGACGCTGTACCACTCCGAACAGTGACGGCGCCCGTGGTGGGCTGGGCCCTGATGGGGATCTTTTCCCGTGTGGAGTTCCCCAGTGTGGTAGTGAGTGACAGGGGGACCAACTTCATCTTGAAATATATGAAGTCCCTGTGGCAGGAGTGTGGCGTTACTTACAAGTTCACCACTCCTTACCACCCACAAGGAAATGGGCTAGTGGAACATTTCAACCAGACCCTTAAAGGCATGATTATGGGCCTTGAAGAGCCCCTGAGCTGTAAGTGGGACGTCCTCTTACCATGCCTACTGTTTGCACATCGGGAGGTGCCACAGAAGTCCCTAGGGTTCAGCCCCTTTGAACTCCTCTATGGCCATCCCGTCCGAGGACCCCTGAGTCTGGTTAAAGAAGGCTGGGAGGGGGGGCGTGGCCGGCGATCAACCAAGATGGCCGCGATCTAGTGAGGCTTCGAGGGTGAGACGGTAGCCCAGCATTAATCCGACCAGTTATCCTGCTCCAGAGTACCCCAGACGACAGGACCTTGTAGCAGAGGTGAATCGACGTACATCGGCCCCACTCCGAGCTCGCTACGACATTGGAGCCCGGAGCCGCGTCGTGCGCAGGCTCGCGGCCTACCCCCGCGCCAGAAGCACCGGCCTAAATTTGGAAGGACTGCCGGAGGAGCGCCACTGACCGTCCTCGAGTGGAGGCGCGAGGCGGAGCTGGGACGTCTGGAGGCGGGTGAGTGGTGTCCCGCCTGCCCCCCCCCCACCGCCTGGCTTCGCCCCTCCGGCGAGCACACGAGCAGGATCGCTGATCCCCTCTGCCGGAAGGCCTGTGACCTGGAGGCCGAGGGACCGCTGTTAGCTCCGGGACCAGCCGCGACCAGACCCGCGCCCTCAGCGGCCCGCTGAGGCGCGCAAAAGCGGTGAGAACTCCTGCTCCCACGTCGGCTATTGGAACCCACGCCTGATTGCGGGCCCCCCCCTAATAGGGAGTGCTGGACGCCTAGAGCCTAATCGACCACTGACGGGGCCTGGGACTGGTGTCCCCGAAGAGCGCCTTGACGACGTGTGCGAAGAGGGGGACGACTAGTGACGCAGCGGGGAAGGCGAACACCGGGCGTTCTCTGTCCTAGGCCTGGTTTCCTTGATTGAAGATTCGACCCACACAACTGTGTACCCCTTCACCTACACCTACTCCAGTGTGACCCGAGGCAGCACCCCTCACTGACCCATAATGAGCGGCAGGGGTAATCGTGGGACCCAGCAGAGCAAATTAGATAAATTTGCCTACGCCAAGGACTTTTCCCCGCTGGCGGAGCAAAAAAGGACCAGCGCTAAGGGCGCAGAGGGTGGCGCAGTCCCTGCCATAACACTGGAGGACATCATGGCGGCCCTGACTCAGGTACAAACCACGGTGGGGTCAATCTCGACGGATGTCACACTTTTGCGGGCGGACCTACAAAAGATGTCGTCGAGGGTTTCGGCAGTGGAACAGGTCACTACGACCCTCACCTCAGACACCGCGTCGCTGCTAAAAAGGGTGGCGCAATTGGAGGATGACAATAAATTCCTGGCTGACAAGATGGACGACCAGGAAGGGCGCTCCAGGCGCAATAATATTCGCCTTATTGGTCTTCCAGAATCGGAAGGGGGGCCTGCCATGGACCTGTATGGGGAAGACCTCGTGAGGAATGTGCTGCAACCAAAAGGCCTCTCCAAGTTCTTCTCGGTGGAGCGGGCACACAGGGTCCCGGGGGGGCGTCCACGCACCGGGGCGCGACCGAGACCTGTTATAGCGCGCGTATTCAACTTCAGGGATCGCGATGCCATCCTACAAATGGCAAGGATCGCGCCGCCCATACAGATTCAGAACTCGGAAGTTTTAATTTTCCCAGACTACACGACGGCGGTGGCGGCGAAACGGAGAAGCTTCATAGAGGTGAAAAAAACATTGAGATCTCGTGAGTTGCCATACTCCATGCTCTTCCCGGCGCGCCTCAGGGTGGTGGCTGATAACAAAACCTGGTTCTTTGATACGCCAGAGGAGACACACGACTGGCTCGAAGGATGGAGACCGGCGGAAGGCTCTGGCAGACAGAACAGTAGGCGCAGAAGACAGGGACAGACCGACGAACCTGACCTGACCGGACAAGAGGAGAAGGCCGAGACCGACCCGGCTGCAGACTCTGGGGAATGACTCCTGCTGCCTTAAGGGAAGTACCTCTACTTTTGTACTGTGAACTGTAGCCGGTGAACCGAACTTTGTCTTACTGGTGTTCACCTTCCTTACTATGCTACTGAGACATTACAAATGAGCTGGGACTCTGGAACTGTTAGGGGCTATCTGGTCCTCCTTGGACTTTCACCCCCCCTATGCTCTTGTAAGCAACGTTGTTTCTTGACTGGGATCGTAAGCACTCTGCTGAGTTGGGGTGGCGGACAGTTTGGAGTCCGCGAAGCAGGGAGGCAGGGAGGGGGGAGGGATCGGGGGAATGTTTTTCTTGTTCGTAATGTTTAATGTTACTGCGATACACCGTACTACACTGAGCGGCATGATGTTTGGAACCACGGAAACGGTTACTTGTCTAATTAGCACACTGATCCAAGATGATGGGGGTTGACAATCATACAGTTCCGCGGGGCGGAGAGGCTAGTGTAACTCCATCCCTATCGATTCTCTCCTGGAATGTCCGGGCCTTGGTGACAAAATCAAGCGGGTTCTGGTCCTGAAGAGCATTAAAAGGGAGGGGGCTGCAGTGATCCTCCTACAGGAGACGCACCTCACTGGCACGGCCACAAAAGCCATGGACAGATGGGGTTTTAAGATAATGGCCCACTCCGAGTTCACCTCTGGGTCCAGGGGAGTCGGCGTTCTGGTGAAAAAACAATTCCCCTACTCATACAGTCTGCTAGGTCGGACACGGCGGGTAGGTTTGCAGCTATACACGCACAGTGGGAGGGAAAACCCATTAACATCGTCTCCGTCTACATTCCACCTGCCTTACAGACGATAGCCCTAACAGATCTTAGCGCTTTTATACTAGGACTCCCTGAGGGAGATTTGCTTCTCGGGGGGGATTTTAATCTGGTAGCTGATAGCCTGATGGATAGGGTCCCCCCGAAATTAGCTCCAGCTGGCACAACACGATTGGGAGGCTTCCTGACTGCTATGGGACTGGAAGACCTGTGGAGGAAATACAACCGCCAGGACCGACAGTACACATATCACTCCAGCGTCCATAATACTCTCACCAGGCTTGACTATTTTCTTAGCTCACCGGGTGGTCCCGGCACTGTGTCCAAGATAGAAATAAGACCACGAGGTATTTCAGATCACTCTCCACTGCTACTTACTTACGCGCACCACCAACCCACACGGCGTCGGATTTATCCAATCCGCGCTGCATACCTCCACAATTCTAAGATCAAGAAGGAGCTGAAGGAGGGGACCAAACAGTACTTCCGAGACAACACTGGCTCGGTGTCCTCCGCTGCCACTCTGTGGGAGGCCTACAAAACAGTGCTCAGGGGGCGTGCAATAGTTTCCATTACAACGCTTAGGCGGGAGGGCCTAGCGGAACTGTTAACTCTAGAAACGGCGGTGACTGGGGCTGAGACGAGGCATGCGGCGGACCCAAACCCCACTACAGCGCACTCTTTACAAATAGCACAACATCGTCATAAAACACACCTGACAGAGGAAGTCAAACTGCAACTGTCTGCCACGCGACACAAAATTTACGAGATGGGCGACAAAGCAGGCAAGTTGCTGGCTTGGCTGGACAGACGTGACAGACGTGACAGACGTGACAGATGGATAGCACAACTGACATTAGAGGGAGGTGACCCCATTAGAGACCCCAGTGCAATAGGACACGCGCTAGCTCATCACTACGAAACGGTGTACGCGTCAGCGTCCACGGTCTCGGAGGATGAGTCATACACCTACATTAAAGATCTCAAAATGCCAGCACTAACGGTAGAGGAGGCTCAGGCCTTAGACGCAGACTTAACGACCGATGAAGTACAACTGGCGATTAAAGCCCTGCAGACGGGTAAGGCACTAGGTCCCAATGGAATACCAGTTGACTTCTATAAGCAACAGGCGGACACGCTTGCACCGCACTTGCTGCGTATGTTCACGGAATCCTTGGAGGCAGGGGAACTTCCGTTAGATCAATGCACGGCCAAAATTGTGGCGATCCTAAAACCAGGGAAACCAGCTGACCACTGTACGTCATACCGCCCAATCTCCCTCATTAACGCCGAGGCTAAAATACTCGCGAAACTGTTGGCGCAGCGCCTCACGTCCCATCTGCCCAAACTCATACATAAAGACCAGTCCGGCCTTATGCCGGGCAGGAACACGGCGCTCAATTTGTGAAGAGTGCATGGTGCACTTGCGCGCGCGAAGTACCTATTAGAACCCGCGGTGATACTATCCCTCGACGCACATATGGCGTTCGACACGGTCCACTGGCCCTTTCTATTTGCAGTACTACGTCACTTTGGTTTTGGCCCGAAGTTCTGCTCCTGGGTCCGTCTACTCTATGCGAAATCAATGGCACATGTAGCCGCCAATGGTCACATCTCGGCAGACTTTCCATTGTTTAGAGGCACGCGCCAGGGCTGCCCACTGTCCCCATTACTGTTTGCCATGGTCCTTGAACCTCTGGCCAAATGGATAAGGTGGGAGCCCACGATCCGTGGTATCCGCTGGACGGACGACTGGGAAGATAAAATATCCCTTTACGCCGACGATGTTCTGATATATCTCACCTCTCCCAAGCGCTCGATTAACACCTTACTAGATGTTTTCACGGCATACTGACGAGCTTCCGGTTATTCGATCAACTGGTCCAAGTCCACCATGTACATACTGCGCGGTCCTGCGCCGTGCTTGCCGGACACCTGCCCGCTGCGGGTCTCTGATGCCGGGTTTAAATACTTAGGGATAAACGTCACGGCTGACCCGTTTTCTATACACACAACCTGCAGCCCCCTCTTGACCGCCTCAAACGTGACATCCGACACTGGGAATCACTACCGCTGACACTGCTTGGTAAGGCGGCCCTGTTCAAAATGATGGCCCTACCCCGCTTCCTCTACGTTCTAGAAAACACACCCTACCCTGTCCTTCCCGCGTACTTCAAAACCATCGCAGCGCACGTCTCGGTGTTACTATGGGGCTCCAAGCCTGCCCGTATAGCACAAGCCAAGCTCACGCGCGGCTGGTACGACGGAGGTATAGCGCTCCCAGACATCAACCTTTACTATTGGGCGTCGCAGTTGAAGATTATTAACCAATGGCTTTATCTCCCCCAGTCTGAACCAGCCCTAAAGGCAGACAGGGCGCAGTTGGGGTTCTCAGGAATGCTGACCCCCTTATACGATAAATCATTAATCACCACAAAGATCGGCCCACTACGTCACACACTCACCGTGTGGCACGCGGCGCTGAGCAGGTTGAAATGGCAGGGAGTACTTACACAGCTGACCCCGTTGTGGGACGTAAAGCGGCTGGGACAACTGAGGCACTCCAAGGGCTTCGACCACTGGGATGCTATCGGCATCTCGACCATTGGAGATCTATGGCAGAAGGGGCAGGTGCTACCTTTTGAGACGCTGCAACGGCAATATGGTTTGGCGCTGACAGAGCGTTTCAGGTACGCACAGGTACGACATGCGTTGACAACTGCGTTCAAGTCCGGAACTGTTGTCCCAGAGGCATCCCCGCTCGAGGACAGACTTCTGACTGACCATATGCCTTCAAAGGCGACATCTCTAACGTACAGGAAACTTGTAAACAACTTACCTGACCCTCTAGAGGCCCTGCGGGAGAAATGGATACACGACTGTGGTGACATTGATGACTCAGAGTGACAGGAGGCGACTTCGTCTCCGAAAGAAGTAGGTGTCCCCTCGCGTCTTCGCCTGGTGCAACTACGTATACTTCACAGATCATACTACACGAGGGATGCACTACACAATATGAAAAGGATCGCACACCCATACTGCCTGAGGGGGTGTGGGGAAATAGGTAGCTTCTACCACACGAATTTCACACTACTGGGTTCAAGTGATGTGCACCATGTCTCAATCAGAGGAACTCTCCATACTGCCTGACCCCAAGCGTTGCCTTTTAAACATATGGGAACCCAATGACCTCACACGATATGGGCAGAACTGGATGACACTAGGTATGATGGTAGCGAAAAGAAATATAGCGCAGTGGTGGGGCGGGGGATGTCGCCATCAATAGCGGCCTGGAGACAAGATATGGACGCTGCGATGATTGCAGAACGGGCAGTGCTTCAAAATAGAGGTTGTCCCAAGAAATGGAATAGGGTCTGGGGGGCATGGAATAAGTACAGGGGGAACATTTGCGACCCACCTTCTGATACGGACAGCTCTAGCTCCGATACGGAATAAAGCTTTAACACTTCGATTTTGGTTAACAAACCATGGTTTGATTTGTAAAAAAGAATGCTCATGTGTTCCAGAAGTACTCTCGCAGGTTTCTGTTGCCAAACTACTGTGCCCAACTTATTTTGTGATTATATGTGACGCTGTATCGCATTGTTTCAGAATGCCAATAAAAATAATTAAAAAAAAAAAAGAAGGCTGGGAAACGGCCCCCAGGAACCCACCCCAGGACGTGTTTAGATACATGTTGACCTTAAGGAATCAGACCCAGAAATTCAGGCAACTCGCCGAGGCGCACCTGGAAGCCAGCCAGGAGGAAATGAAACGCTGGTATGACCAAAATGCCACATTGGTCGAGTTTCAGCCTGAGCAGCAAGTGTGGGTGATGGCCGCAGTGGAACCCAGTGCTCTCCAGGACAAGTGGACCGGTCCCTTCAAGATAGTGGAGTGCAAAAGCCAAGTCACCTATCTAGTGGACTTGCAGTCCCCCCGGAACCCCCTACGGGTCCTCCATGTAAACCGCCTCAAGCCCCACTTCGAGAGGTCTGAAGTGGGCATGCTCCTAGCCACTGATGATGGACTGGAAGAAGAGATGGAACCTCTACCCGACCTCCTGTGTGCTCGGGAACAAGATGGGTCAGTAGACGGTGTTTGCCTTTCCACCTCCCTGACCCCGGAGCAACACCGAGACTGTCGCCAGTTATTGAGCCAGTTCTCAGACCAATTCTCCCTGGTCCCCAGTGACACCAGTTGGTGTGTCCACGATGTAGACACCGGGGACAGCATGCCTGTGAGGCACAAGGCTTACAGGGTCACCAACAGGGTCAGGTCCTACATCAAGGAGGAAGTCTCCAAAATGTTCGCCCTCGGAGTAATTGAGTCCTATGACAGTCCGTGGGCCAGCCCCGTGGTCCTAGTCCCCAAGGCTGCCATGCCCGGTGCCACCCCTGAACTGAGGTTCTGTGTGGACTACCGAGGACTCAATGGCGTTACCCGAACGGACGCTCACCCTATCCCCCGAGCCGACGAGCTCTTTGACCACCTGGGTTCTGCCCAGTACCTCAGTACCTTTGACCTCACCTCTGGGTACTGGCAGATTGGCCTCACAGAAGGAGCAAAAGAGCGGTCAGCCTTCTCCAACCCCGATGGGCACTACCAATTTTGGGTAATGCCCTTTGGAATTAAAAATGCCCCTGCCACCTTCCAGAGACTGGTCAACCGGGTATTGTCGGGGCTGGAGCAGTTTAGCGCCGCCTACCTGGATGACATTTCAGTGTTCAGTACCACCTGGGACGAACACCTGCAACACCTCTGGGAAGTATTGTCGGCCCTGCGCCGAGAGGGCCTCACCATCAAGGATAGTAAGTGTCAGATTGGCCAAGGGTCAGTAGTGTATTTGGGACACCAGGTTGGGAGAGGCCAAGTGGCGCCCCTCCAGCCCAAGATTGCGGCCATCTTGGCCTTGGAACCTCCCACGACCCAAACAGAGGTGAGGGCCTTCCTAGGAGTTACTGGCTACTCTAAAAGGTTTGTCAAGGGATATGGCAGCATTGTAGGAGCTTTGACGGAACTCACCTCCAAGAAAGTCCTTTGGACCTCCACCTGTCAGAACGCGTTTGACGCCTTGAAGGCGGACATGTGCACAGCACCAGTACTTCGAGCCCCTGACTTCTCAAAAGAATTTGTCGTCCAGACGGACGCCTCAGAGCATGGCATAGGAGTGGTTCTCTCACAGCTGAATGAGGAAGGCCTAGACCAACCTGTAGCCTTTATTAGTAGGAGGTTACTACCCCGGGAACGGAGATGGAGTACCATTGAGCGGGAGGCTTTTGCGGTGGTCTGGGCACTCAAGAAATTAAGGCCATACCTATTTGGGGCTCACTTCAGGGTACAAACGGACCACCGGCCCCTCAGATGGTTGATGCAGATGAGAGGGGAAAATCCAAAACTGCTGAGATGGTCCATTTCCCTACAGGGGATGGACTTCACCGTAGAGTACCAGCCTGGCACAGACCACGCCAACGCTGATGGTCTGTCAAGATTCTTCGGCCTTACTGAGGAGAACTCCGAAGGGGATGGGTAGTTCTTCCAGCCTTTCAGCTGAGGGGGACACGTGTTAGACCTGGCATCCTTGGCGTTGGTCCCCCGACCACTTTTTCGCCCTCTTCATGTATGACCCCTTTTTTGTGCTGGATTAAGACGCGCTCAGTGCTGTACCCCTGCTAACCAGGGCCACGGTGCAAGTGCTCCCTTTCAAAGTATAACCACAAACCTTGTATCTGACCCGGGGAAAATGGTAGAAACTCCAAATTAGTGTCTCTAACATCAGGGGTATATGAGACATTCTTTTCAGGGAATGAAGGTTAGATCTGGAGCATAGAAATGGCCTTGGTAGAAAAATGTCTAGATTCCTAACCTCGTAGTGTGCCCAAGTTGTGTAGTCAAATGTCTGGGTTGTCTCCCACAGCCTGGGGGTAGCTGGCTGCTGTCAGATAAGAGAGGCGGGGTAGTTTCTGGCAAGTGTCCTGCCTGCAACAATGCCAGCCCCACTTCCCGCTGAGCGTCTGACACCCCGGCCTCCCTCCTTCAAAGGACAGGGGTGCCATCTGGAAAAGACGAACAACAACAGAAACCAGGATGGAGGGGAACACCCTACCTGATGAAAGACTTCAAAGACCTTTTGAGATATAACTAGAGAACCCTTGAACGGGGGGGCAGATCGTTTATGGACACGGGAGAGCCCTGCTGACTTCGTCGCGGCGCACGGATCGTACCTCCGGTACGCAAAGCATTTCACCATCACGAGCCCTACTGACTTTGTCGCGGCTCGTACCATGAAAATCGTACCTCCTGTACGCGAAGCATTTCACCATGACGAGCCCTGCTGACTTTGTCGCGGCTCGCACCTTGAGAATCGCACCTCCTGTACGCAAAGCATTTCACCATCACGAGCCCTGCTGACTTCGTCGCGGCTCGCCCCTTGAGAATCGTACCTCCTGTACACAAAGCATTTCACCATCACGAGCCCTGCTGACTTCGTCGCGGCTTGTACCTTGAGAATCGTACCTCCTGTACGCAAAGCATTTCACCATCACGAGCCCTGCTGACTTCGTCGCGGCTCGTACCTTGAGAATCGTACCTCTTGTACGCGAAGCAGTTCACCATCACGAGCCCTGCTGACTTCGTCGCGGCTCGCACCTTGAGAATTGTACCTCCTTTACACAAAGCATTTCACCATCACGAGCCCTGCTGACTTTGTCACTGCTCGTACCTTGAGAATCGTACCTCTTGTACGAAAAGCAGTTCACTATCACGAGCCCTGCTGACTTCGTCGCGGCTCGTACCCTGACACTCGTACCTCCTGTATGCAAGGTATTTCACCATCACGAGCCCTGCTGACTTTGTCACAGTTCGTACCTGGAGAATCGCACCCCTAATCTTTGACTGTCAGTATCCGAGTCGCCCGAGCTACTCGAACCCAACCTGAACTGACCCCATCCCAATCTTCAACCCCCAAACAGTCACCCCAACCTTCCTACCTTATTGTGGATTTGCACTGTTATTGGACCTTGTGATAAATCAATATATAAAGGATACTATATTATTTTCATAGAAAACCGGCGTGGTGTCCGTTTGTAGTGTGGCAAAATATTACTGTACAAGATCATAAAGGCTTTACACTGGCCCTCGAGGTTCAGTCTGACTGCTTGGTGATACTACTAAGGGGGTGCACAGTCTAAATATCGAGTTTGAAATATCATCCTACAAAAATATTGTGTTGGAAATATCGAAGATACATAATATCGAGTTCAAGAATATCGTTGGACAGAATATCGACCCTAAGGTAAGTAATATCGATTTTTTTTATATCAATGTAAGTAATATCGAAGTTACTAATATCGATAGTTATATTATTGTGATGTATTTTATTATGTATGTGTAACATTTTTTGTTGTTAAGTATTTTACTTGTTTAAAATTATATGTGTATTATTTTTATATATTAATAATGTTATTTTAAGTACATTTTATGTTTTAGTACTGGAGCGGGTTGTGGGTTTATAGGGGAATAGGGTGGGAAGTAATTTCAATATACGAAATTAATTATTAGTTTTTAGGAATTATAAATTAATTTTAATTAATGTATGTGTTTATTTCTGTAGTGGGTTGTGAGTTTATAGGGGAATTGGGTGGGAAGTAATTTAATTATAATTAATTAATGATTTATTTTTATTTATTGGAATGGGTAAATATTGTATTATTAATTAATTATTAATTGGCAATTAATTATTTTATTTGATAATTAATTTTAATGTTTTTAATTGGTAAATACTTGTTTTAATTTGTAATTCATTTTCTTAATTGGTAATTAATGTTTTTAATTGGCAAATAATTGTTTTAATTGGTAATTAATTTCTTATTTGGTAATTAATTTTGTTAATTGCCAATTAATGTTTTTAATTGGTAATTATCTTTTATTAATTGGAAATTATTTTTAATTAATTGGTAATCAATGTTTCATAAAAAGTATTATTTGGTATGAAAAATAATGTTATTGTTTAACATTTTTTAATGGTGAATTAATTTTAAATAATTAAATATTTTTTTGTAATGACATATTTTATTGTTCAATATTTATTATTTGGTGACTAATATTTATTGGTATTTATTGTTAATTTATTGTTTTTAATTATTCAATTGTAATTATGTTTATAATAATTATTAATGGGTATTCGTAAATGATGTAGAGTTAATAAAAAATAAATTATTTATTATTTTAAATACACATTTTTCTTTATAAGTATATTATATTTAAATTCTACGCTATCCAATGTTTTCCCTACTGTTTCTCTCTCTGGAGTTGGAATAGTAATTTTTACCCCTACGCTATCCAACGCTTTCCCTACTGTTGCACTCTGTGGAGTTGGAATAGTAATTCTAACCCCTACGCTATGCAATGCTTTGTCTACTGTAGCACCCTTTGGAGTTGGAATAGTAATTTTTACCCCCACGCTATCCAACGTTTTCTATACTGTTGCACCCTCTGGAATTGGAATAGTAGTTTTTACCCCTACGCTATCCAACGCTTTCCCTACTGTTGCCCTCTCTGGAGTTGGAATATTAATTTTTACCCCTACGCTGTCCAATGCTTCCCCTACTGTAGCACCCTTTGGAGTTGGAATAGTAATTTTTACCCCCACGCTATCCAATGTTTTTCCCTACTGTTGCACCCTCTGGAGTTGGAATAGTAATTTTTACCCCTACGCTATCCAATGCTTTCCCTACTGTTGTCCTCTCTGGAGTTGGAATATTAATTTGTACCCCTACGCTATCCAATGCTTTCCCTACTGTAGCCCCTCTGGAGTTGGAATCGAAATGTTTACCCCTACGCTATCCTACGCTTTCCCTACTGTTGCCCCTCTGGAGTTGGAATAGTAATTTTTACCTCTACGCTATCCAACGCTTTCCCTACTTGCCCCCTCTGGAGTTGTAATAGTAATTTATACCCCTACGTATCCAACGCTTTCCCTACTGTTGCCCCCTCTGGAGTTGGAACAGTAATTTTAAGTGTTATGCTATCTAATGTTATCATTACTGTAGTTATTTTAGGACTTTGACTAGTAGTTTTATTTATTTAGCTATTTAATATTTTAATTATTATTTTTGATAATGTAGTTTTTTATTCATTTTAAAAATATTGAAAGTATATTTAATTTTTTAATTTATTAAATGTATTAAATATAATTATTTACTTTTTATTTATGTTATTGTTTTATTTGTGTAGCTGTATTTGTAATTTATAATACTTTTTAATAATTTATAAGTTATTAAAACAATTATTAAAACTTATTATTCAAGATGGCGGATGGGGTGCAGCCTGGCTTCGGAGGCAGGGAGGAGCAACATTGGTACCAGCCATCTACATTGGGACCTGCCGTTCTTTTCTCATCTGTGTACGCCTGTTCGGCAGACTTTTGCGGTCCTTTGTGGAAAGGGTTTTTCTTAATTGACGACTTCAGTGATCGTAGGGGCCAGGGTTGAGATTTTATTTGGGTCTCTCATTGTGACACTGTGTTTACCGGGATTGTTTTATTGACCTGACGAAGTCCGGGGCGGGGTTGGCTACAATGGGGGAAGGAGACCGGGAGTCCGTAGACATCTGCCCTCCTCCGATTTCCCTCACCGAGTGGGGTTCTTTCTTTCTACTTTTTCTCCTTTCCATATTTATCTTTCTTCTATATTTCGGGTTTAGGTACTGGGCGACAGGCACGCTGCTATGGGGGGTAGGCCGTAGCCATTTGCAGGGGTGCAGGGTGGGGGGTTGGGGGAGGGGTTTTATTTTTCCCTTCTTTGTTTCTATGGCCTTTTTCTTCACTTTTTTGGTTTTCCTTTTACTTTTCCCTTTTTCTGTATTGGGGATCGGTTTATTGTATTGATTTTTGAGTCTTCATTGATTTGTCGTAATTTGTGCCTGAGCTGTTTTTGCACTGTGGGTAGACCTGGGCGGGCGACTCGCCGGTACTCATAGTAATTGTATGCCTGTATATCCTGACTTTTTGACGCGGCACCTATGCCTTCCTTGTTATCGTCTTGATCCTGCAGGACTTCTTGTTTGGCCCGCCCACTTCGTAGCTATGGCTTGTGGTTCGGCACCTGGTCCCCATATTCCTTTGTGTTATATTGGAGCTCATTGCGTTCTTAGTGTCATCCTGCTTAACATAAAATTAAACCTCACTCATCCGGAATGTGAGCGATGTATACCATAATATTATGTTCTTACGTGCTGCCGTGCCCTCGGGATGTTCGGCTGAATAGCGGTGTATACTGTTACATCAATAAAGGTTTTACAAAAAAAAAAAAAAAAAAACTTATTATTAGGTAAGTATATATTATACTTTTTATGTATATGTTTAATTAATGTTATATTATTGTATATGCATTATTTATTAATTTTAAACATTATTAAATATTTTTAACTATGTTTATTTGGTTTATAAGTATTATTTACTTTATTTTACACTTTTTTTAATTAAAAAAAAAACGACATTCTTAATTACGATCTTTTTAACTTCGATATTTTTGTTTCGATATTTTTGTACTTACCATGTTGTAGATAGGCTGTAGATATTCTTGCTTCCGATATTCCAACGTCGATTTTTGTGAAGGTCGATATTTTTTCTGTCGATATTGTGTCAGTGATCCTACTAAGGGGATAGCCCCCTATCCTAACTAGAGGAGGCAGGTCCCGGATGGGACAGAAGTACTCCCCTCTGCCCACCAGAGACCGCCCAATCTAACACCGCCCCTGGAAAGGTTCTGGCAAGTCGTGCAAATTCGAACAATATTGATTCACTGAGATTCTTTCTTACCAAATCGTTACCTCCAAGGTGAACCACGATGAGATCCGGGGACTGGAGTCCCTCACAACCCGTAACCACCTGAATTAACCGTTGAAGCTGAGAGATGTGCAATCCGCCAATGCCACGCCATCGGAAAGCTATATCACGCAGGGCAGAAGGCTTCGGTCCTCAGAGCAGTTGCAACCTGTAGGCCGCCCGGCGAATAAAGGAGTGTCCAATCACCCACACGACTTTGGATGGCATCCTACTAAAGAGAGGGAAGAAATAATATTAAAAAACTGCATGGGCGGAGAGCAACAGTACTACGCGCTAATTTCCTTGCAAGTCAGGGTGAATGTAACGTTTGTAAGCTTTTGAAGACCAGCGACCCAATTTCTTAACTTCCACAGCTGACATCCCCGCAAAGGCCGCCTCCGTTGCGGCCCCTATTCTAAAGGAGTGAGACGAGTAATCCCTTGGGTCGATGCCCGCTTCTGTCAAGAAAGCAGACATCACAGCCAAAAATTGGTATTTGGATAGGGCAGCCCCATCCAGATGGATGAACAGAGATGACGATTCCACCGGGGGCGAATAGCTAAATAAGATGCCATCCGTGCAATAGGACAAATATGGGACCCGGATGCTGCCCTGAGTCTGATGAGTGATCCTCTCCCTTCCTGATCAGTCTTAGACCTATGCAGTCTTATGGTCAGAGAATCTCCATCCAGTAAGATGTCTGACCACTGTAGGCCCCCCCAAAATCATTACGTGCAGAGACCACTAATTCGCCTACCCGGAATGCGCCATAGAAAGCTACAGTAAAGGCTGCTGCATACAGTGTTGCTTCATAGGCGGAGACACATGTTCTATGGAGGACACCTAACAGGCGACCCAATAACGGTGCATTCAAAGGATGCCTCGCATCAGCCCCTGCACCCTCTTTCCTAGCCCACCCCGCCAGAGCCTTTTGAATGAGGAAAGATGATGCTATATATATATATATATATATATATACATATATCACCTGAGTTCTCATCCTGCTTAAATAGTGTAAATTTGGTGTATATATATTGATTGTGTATATGCTTGTACATTTGTGTTTTTTTATATATATATATTTATATACAGCATACAAGTTGTCCTGTCGCAGCGGGAGCACAGTTCAGTCGGTGCCAGCGATGGGACCAGGGCAGTGTCCCATGATCATGAAATACCAAAAACTCGCTGCACACGCCTTGAAGTAAGTTGCAGTTTCTTTATTTTTCAAACGTGACAAACACCCTACGCGTTTCGAACCGTAGTTCCTGATCACGGTAGCTTGTGTGTGTGGTCCCTTCATTATTTCTATACATTTGGGCCTCTAAGCACGCCCTTATTTAGTTGAGGCATGCTGGGACATGTAGTTTTACTTGATTTTGTGCCATACGTTTTTATGTTGGTGTCGTGAGTTTCTGCAGCATTAGGGCGATGTTTGGCGTTACTGCATGAAAAGCGTGTCCCCAGTTTACTAGGACAATAGCGCTTTGTGACGCTCGTGATTCCACGTGCGTGTATAATCAGCTCTCTGTTTACCTGAGAGTTGATTACAATGCGTAACTTTATGGAAAAGCATCCATTCAACAATAAAGGGCTGAGTGCCCTGCGTCCCCAATCCTAGCATCTGCTCACGAAATCTGCTTTTTACATGGGTTATTGGCACAAATTGATTGGCATGAAATAATTTTTAACTCAGTTGTCATGACTGTGACAAACAACAAAACAATAGTTTATGAGTGATAATAAGTAAAGTTCATGAGAGATTAAGTCTGTAGCATGGTTTTCATAGGTGAACATAAAGTTCTTCATCGCCGTTAAGGCCAGCAGGCTGTTTCGTTCTAAACCTGATGATTAGTTTTGACTCTAGCCGTCGCAGTTTTTGAATGCGATTGCCTCCTCTTTCATGCTGTGGTACACTTGCGAGTCCAAAGTATCTCACATCCAGCCACGTTTTGTTCTCATGATTTGCCAGATGTTTCGCAATGGCATAGGAGTGGTCATTGTTCTGAATGGCACGAATATGTTGTAGTATCCGTGTTTTAATGGAGCAAGTTGTGCTTCCAATGTAGGATTTGCCACAATAGCATTGGATCATATAAACAACAAACGACGTGTCACAGTTGATGTTACTTCTAATTGTAAAGTTCTTACCAGCCGCATCTTTTAGATTTTTGATGTTGCGTCCTATTTTGCATGCTTTGCAGATTGTGCATTTATTGAATCCTTGTTTTCTGATGTCAAGCCAAGATTCTGGTTTTTTGATTTCAAAGTGACTTTGAGTTAGCTGATCTGCAAGGTTGGGTGCCCTTCTGTAGGAGACAAGGGGATGGTCTCCTATTGTTGTTCCAATGTCTGGGTCTTTGCGGAGTACATGCCAGTACTTCATCATGGCTTTTTGTATCCTGTAGCTTTCTTTGCTAAAAGTCATTATCATCCTGGGTTGATCCGATGTTTTATTAGCTTCAACTTGTTGTGTGGCAACAATGCTTTGTTTGTTTATGAGAGTATCTTCTCTTGATTTGCATCTTGCTTTGGTTTCACATGCGTTGAGGTCTGATGTTTTATAGCCTCTCTGTTTAAAGCGTTCTCTTGTGTCCTTAAATTTCAATTCCATTTCTTTTTCCTCGGAGCAGTTCCTTTTCATCCGCAGGAGCTCACCATACGGAATACTCTTCTTCAGTTTTTGTGGGTGAAAGCTTAAACCATGAAGAATGCTGTTGGTTGCCGTTTCTTTTCTATGAACAGTTGTTTGAATCTTTCCATCTGCTATGTACACCTTTGTGTCTAGGAATACAATTTCTTTCGCACTGATGGTGTATGTAAACTTCAGCCCCACTGAATTTTGGTTGAGGATGTTAAAAAATGTGAGGAATTCTGCTTCGGTGCCCTTCCACAAGAGGAACAGATCGTCTATGAAACGTAGCCAAAGGGCTACCTTGGCCATGTGATGGTCGTTTTCCTCTCTCCAAGCCACACTCTTCTCCCACCACCCCATGGTGAGGTTCGCGTAGCTTGGAGAGAAGGAAACTCCCATGGCTGTGCCACAGCATTGTTTGTAGATGGTTTTGTTGAAGAGAAAGATATTGTTAAACAGGCACAGTGTGATCATTTCTATGATCATTTTCGAATGTTCTCTCTGGGTGATTGGTTGTTGGTCCAAAAAGTATTTGATGGCTGTCAGACCAATGTCGTGGTTTATAGAAGTGTACAATGACACCACATCGATGGTAACTAGCAAGTAATCTGGCCGCCATTCAGTTTCCATTAAGGTGCGGAGGAAATCGCCCGTGTCTTTTATGTAGGAAGTTAATGTTGGTACTAATGGGGCTATGAAATAGTCCACATAGCTGGATACGTTTTCATAAAGGCCCCCGCAACTGGAAATTATAGGCCTCCCAGGAGGCTTGTTTAGAGTCTTATGTACTTTTGGTAAAAAGTAAATGGTCGGGGTAATTGGATTTTCGACCATGAGGAATTTTCTCTCTGTATCGGTGATTAGGCCTTTTGCGTACCAGCCATTCAACTTCGTGTCAAGTTCATGTTTCATGGTTTCTGTAGGATTTTTGATAAGTACTGTGTAGTTGTTGGTGTTTTTCAGTTGTCGCATAGCTTCCTCTACATATAGATCTTTTTCCATGATTACGATGTTGCCGCCCTTATCCGCAGGTTTTATTTCTATTTGGACGTTGTTCTTTAGGCTGGATATTGCTTGCCGTTCGCCTTTGGTTAGATTTTCTTTTTTCCTTTTGGTGTTGTGATTCTTAGGCATTTCTTCGATCTCATTTGTGACCAGTTCGTAAAAGGTGTCAATTTTATTGCCTGGGTAAAGGATTGGGCAAAATTTGGATTTTGGTTTGAAATCAGTTGGTTGTCGTTTGTTAGATGTGATGTTCATTTCCTCTAATACTTGGGTATCTGTGATCTCAGCTTGTTCCATTTCATTTGCCAGTTCGTAGGCAACTCTTAGCTGTGGAATTTCAGAGGTGCGATATCCTGAGTTCATGTTGGTAGGAGCGCGGTCTTCTTGTGATTTAGTCTTGTTGCTTGGTTTCTTGGCAAAGAATTTTTTTAGTTTCAGTTTTCTTGTATATTTGTAGAAGTCTATTTTAGTTTCCGTTGTATCATAATGAGTTTCAGGACAAAAGGAAAGCCCCTTATTTAGTAGTTCCATTTCCGTTACTGTTGGATTGTATTTGGAGAGATTTATTACTAAGTTGGGGGTTGTTGTTGAACGTTGCCCTATTTCCTCTTGGTCATGCGGGCTCTTAGGTTGTATCTGCTTCCATCGGCGCTTGCTGCGTCTTGTTTTGCGCTTTGGTTTCCTGGAGCAGGGGTTCTTCTCCCTCTGATTCGATTTCGATACTGACCTCGGCCCCTGTTGCTGCTTTGTGGTGTTTGCTGCACATGGTAGAGCAGCTGTATTTCGTCTAAAAAAGACATTCTACGAAGACCAGGACGTCTTTGTTCGCCTTCGCTGAAGTCGGATTCAGAACCGCTTGTTTGTTCACCAGGTGTTAGTGTTCCGGTTGCCCACTGCTGTTTATAAATGTCATATTTCCTGGCGAAGGTTAGGATGGTGCCATATTTGTAGTCATCTTGATCCCTACAAAATTTGCGGTGTTTGCGGTTCTGTACATCCTCTTCATGGTTATCCAGGTTTTTTTCCATGTCGTTTCTCAGTTTTTTAATTATGCCTGATTCCTCATTTAGAGCTGTTATTTTAGATTCTACTTCCGCAATTTTTTTATGTAGTTCATCAACTTCTATTCTTGCGTACTTGATAATTATCAACATCATGTTGTTGGAACACCCCATATTGTTGTTGCCCCATTCTTCAAGCATTTCAGGCTTGGTATCTGGATGATTGGGCAGGGTGAATATACGAAGACCTCTCGGTACCATTTTGAGTTCCACATATTTTTCTAATGTCAAGATTTCCCATTCTCTGGAGATTTCTTTCCTCATTAGTTTCTCCAGTTGAGTGAATAGCGTTTTACAAGTAGTTGGGACCGATTGCGGTGTTGCAGCTGTTTCATCTTTATTCACCTGCGCTGTGTCTGTTTGGAAAATGCTTTCCGCTTTGGATGCTCTTTTAACTCTCCTTTCCTCCATTACTTATGCTGGTCGTGACAGCCACTGTATACTGAGTTAAATTCGTTTATGAAGGCGCGAGGGACCCGTTCCACTTCAGCTGATGGTTCGTTAGTTAACAGGTGGGTAAATTTGTAGTATACCCCTTGTCACTTTGCAGTGTACTGCTATCAAGGGATATATATTTATATATGAATACCTCATAGTTTATATTTATTTTTCTATATCTGATTTTAATATGATATTGCAAATCAAGTATAATACTGATATCTATTACTATGACGTTGGTTTACAAAACACTATTTACACTGTATTGATATGTTGCACTTTGCCAATTTTTGCACTGTATTTGGAACCCTTTAAAAACTTGGATTATCCAGTGGTTTTTTCAATGTATTTTGAATACAATAGATATGGCATTAGCACTTTATTTATTGTTGTTTGCACATTTTCACATAGGCTTGCATCCGGGATTTTCCCGAGACGAATTGTGCATTGATATGTTGTCTATGTCTATGAGAGATTACTCATTTTACACGTGACCATGTTTCACCAATGGGTGTACATCTAAAGTAGCACTTGCACTTTAAAAACTGCCTCCTCCCGAGCATGCGTCATGTGATCAAGGCCTCTGTGAAGGCCGAAACGTCATGCTGAGGTGTGCCGTCTTCCCGACGAAATAAATTACACTGCTCACCTGCACTTGGGTCTCCTCTCTTCTTCTGCGCTGCGGTATCCAGGATTGGGCTCCAGGCGAGAGTAGCAGGGACTGTTTCATATATATATACATATATATATATTACCTACTGGCGGTCGCCAGTAGGTATATATAGTTAGGATTTTTTCCCTATGGGATTTTTGAAAATTCTATGTCTAATAACTTTGGCCTTTGTGGACGGAATTGGCTGAAATTTTCTGGAAAATGGAACATTTTGTTTCTGAGCAGCCCCTGAAAATTTGGGGGGGGTTCGTCCAGGGGGGGCCGAGAAAAAAGGGGGGTCCCAAAACGTGTTTTTAACATTGAGTTTTCCATAGGGCAGTTGGCCTCACTTTTAGCCCGAACGGCTGAATGGATTTGCACGAAACTTGGCAAAATTGTAGGGACTGGTAGCCCGATGTGCCTTTTGTAGGTCTCAATATATGTGCTTCAGTGGATTTTGAGAAATTAACGTTTAAAAAAAGATATATATCTGTAACAGCGGACCAGGCAGCGCTCCGGTTCGCGGACTTTTCGCGTAACGGAACTTCGCGTAGCGAAGCTGATTGGCTCTCCGGTGTCTGTCAACATTCTAAACAGTCCGGAGCGGCCGCCATCTTGTCTCTCGGTAGGATTGAGAGACAAGAGGAGGCCAAAACAAAGGTGGAAATAACCATAAGGGGGCATAGTAGATCCTCCCTGATCCCCTAGGTTTAATGTGGAGGCTTTAAAAGGGCACCGCGGGGCAAAAAAATAAATATTTTTTTTTTGGTTTTTTTCGTGGGTAGCGCCCGGTCCGCGAACCGGGAAGCGTTCTGGGCAGCGTACTGCAATGAAAAATGAATGAGAGACTTTTCAAATGCAGTATGTTAATTGATTGTTGGTTTTGTTGATTATTTTTAATTTTTTTTATTTTTTAAGCAATTATTTATTATTTTGATTGTGTTTGAAAATGTAATAACATTTCTAACATTTAACTAGTTTATGAATTACATATAAAAATGATTAAAGACTCAAACAATTTTTTAATATTACATACAATTTTATTTTTCGGATTGTTTTTCAAAATTTAATAGAACGTCTAGCATTTGACTGTCCGGTATGTCCTCTTGTTGAGTGAACATAAGTTCCCACATTTGACCGTCATCATAATGAAGTAAATGATCCACAGATTCTACACATTGAACTAATTCATGGTCCCGTGATTCATCCATGAAATCTGAGTCATCATTGTCCTCAATATCTTTTTCTCTGTTGTTCTCCAGAACAATTTCGAAGGAAACATTCTGCTCACCTTCCATTTTATTGCTGTAATTTGCATAAAAAATAAATATATCAGTAGAGATAGGGCACTGTTGGGTTTAAGTTCAGACAGGTACTTGTGAGTTTATAACAGAGAAGTAATCTATGGGCACTGTATGGTTTCAGGCGTGAAGTAGTACTATTAAAAAGTGCCTGTGAAGAAGCCTAAGTAAATTCATAATTATACCACAGAAACCTAAATCAATCCATAATTAAAATAAAGAAGCCTTTCTCAATGTCTAACTCTTACAGAGGGATAGTATATAACTATCTGAAAATGTTTTCAAATTTATAAAATAATATCTCACCTTCTAAAAACAAGTTTAAGTTGTGAGTGAAAATGATCTTGCAATGTAGTTCAGGAAGTAGTAGTCAAAATGGCTGTGTTTCTCTCTCTTCCTTTATATATATTCAGGTACATAACCAATCAAATGTCAGGTAAAAAAAGTAGAAAATGAAAGTAACATTTTCATTGGTTGTCAATTCCAACACTTCAGATGTGTTTTGTGAAGTAATTTACCTCAGGGTATTTAGAGAGGTCTACAGGCTAAATGACTAAATGGAATTCCAATCAAATTTGTGAAAATGGTAGGGATTGGTATGTAGTATGAGCTAATCTATATTTGGTGAAATTGTCTCCAGTGGCTTTTCTGTGAACTACTTTCCCACCTTTTTTGATGGTGCGCTTCCCAGGGAGCGACCCGGTACGCGAACCGTTGAGCGCCTCGGTTCGCGGACCTTAAGCGTTCCGTGAGTCCACCATTTTGTGTTTCGGTCGAATTAAGATACAAGATGGAGGGCAAATAATGTTCAGAATGGGTAGAAGGGGGCACGGTAGAGTTATCTTTACCCCCTAGGTTTTGTGAGGGTGGCTGAGGAGGCTTATATGTGCGAAAAAAAAACATTTTTTTTTTAAATTTCGCGAGGTTAGCTCCCGGTTCGCGCACCGGGTAGCGCCCCAGGGAGCGTACTTTGTTGAAAATTAGTGAAAAATGTTAGAGTAAAATAATAATTGTGAGTGATTAGATGTAGGGTAGCTCTGAGAAGAGCTTTTGGGTTTATGGTACATTTAGGTACTTATAAGTAGGTACCAATGCACATTCTTAAATTCAGAGTGAAAATTCTGTTGCCCTCATCTGAGAAGTGAACTCCATCTCCTCTGTAGATATCTTGCATGTAGTAACGCAAGTTATTGTTGTACAGGGATCCCATTCCATGGTCTCTCATGTAAGCTGAAACAGATTTGTTTACATGCTTCCTCGACTTCTCAATTTGTGGACAAAATTGCTTGGACCACCTCCATTTCTGTCTTTGGCATATATTTGAATATACCAAGGCAGTCTGAGGAAAAAGTGCCATTAATTGCTCAAAGGTGTCCTTTAAAAGCATTTCCAGACCTACACCAGTCAAAGTGCCCAAGTCATTACCTCCACAGTGCACAATTAACAGGTCAGGTTTGGGCAAATGCATAAAGGTTTTCACCAATGGTATCAATTGGTGACATTTTAATCCTCTGTGGCCAAACCACTTAATTTCCACATCTTGTAAATTGAGGTTAGGTAAATTCCTGTTTTCAACGTACCTTTGAGCCCAGTGAATATAACTATGTCCAACAATCCAGACAGAAAACATGGTGAGAGAAGGTTCTCCTGCAGTCAGATGAAGTGTGGCAATGAAATGGCAGTTGAAAAAATGAGAGTGTAAAATGAAAAAAAACTGTGGAGTTTCTGTGTTCATGAAGCAGTAACAGTGATTGGTGGATTTTGATTGCTGAAAACAGAAAGTTAGGGTGCACAGATGTGTTCTTTGAAAGATGTATTTTGAGTGGTCAATAAAAAATCATTAAATGAAAGAATGCACTGGATATGCAGGTGCACTGAGAGTTCAGAGTTCAATTGCAACATTGTTGTGTGAACTTGCAAACAACAGAGGTCTTCCAAGAGGTGGTTGCCATGCAGATAAGGCAGAAATGGCAGAGGGGGGATGGGTTTTCATTTGAAAAAAAGTGAGGGAAGACTTTTGATTGGGTGACATGAGAGATATGTGTGAAGAATTACAGCATTTCTGTGCTTTTGATAGCTGCAGACTCTGGAGTGCATACCTTTTGCTCTGCTGAAGACAAATTGGTGTGTTTCTGAGACTGTTTTCAAACTCAAAGTATTTGCTAAGGTGAGAAATATTTCTTTAATTTAGATAGAGAATAGTGTGCTTTAAGGAGAAAATTATGAATTATGTGGCGCAAATTGCTTGTAAATATGCTCCCACCTGTGCATGGAAAATTTAGATTTTGAATGTTTGTGTTACATAGCCATGTTAAAAGTGATACAAACATGCTGCAAAGGCAATCAAAAAACGCTTTCATGTGTTTTAAGGACATTTTAAGTCATTTTCCCATGTGCAGTGTTTTGAAATTATGATTTGAAAATCGTTTTTGGGGAAAAGGAATTGTTTTTAAATTTATGACAAGGACATAATGGTGTATGCTTCTTTATAAGGCAATTGACTGTCCCTGATGTTATTTTTCCCATTTTAATGTAAGACCTTTCTCTGTGGCGCAAATTGCTTGTAAATATGCTCCCACCTGTGCATGGTAAATTTAGATTTTAAATGTTTGTGTTACATAGCCATGTTAAAAGTGACCCAACCATGCTGGAAAGGTAATCAAAAAACGCTTTCATGTGTCTTAAGGACATTTTAAGTCATTTTCCCATGTGCAGTGTTTTGAAATTATGATTTGAAAATCGTTTTTGAGGAAAATGAATTGTTTTTAAATTTATGAAAAGGACATAATGGTGTATGCTTCTTTATAAGGCAATTGACTGTCCCTGATGGTATTATTCCCATTTTAATGTAAGACCTTTCTCTGTGGCGCAAATTGCTTGTAAATATGCTCCCATCTGTGCATGGCAAATTTAGATTTTGAATGTTTGTGTTACATAGCCATGTTAAAAGTGATAAAAACATGCTGCAAAGGCAATCAAAAAACGCTTTTATGTGTCTTAAGGACATTTTAAGTAATTTTCCCATGTGCAGTGTTTTGAAATTATGATTTGAAAATCGTTTTTGAGGTAAAGGAATGTTGTTAAAATTTATGTGCGCCATATGCCCCCAAATTTCTTTTTCAGCGGTGCAGCAGGGTGTTATTGAGACACCCCTGCACCTTTGGAAAAATTCCTATTTTGTGATGAGCTAATTGCTACTCGCAAATTGCAACCTTCATTCCTATGAGCATCCTAGCCCATGGAAATGAATGGGTAATTTGCAATTAGCAATTTGCTCATCGCAAATTTGGAATGGTAAAGAATCGCTATTTATTCCTTAAAATTCGCTATTTTGGAAATGCAAAATAGTTATATGATACATATGGCGGTTGATGTCTAACAAGATAAGAAGCTTAGGGATACATTTATGATGACTGGCGCAATGAAGTGGACATCACTTACTTCATTGGTAGAGCTTTACATGTATTGTCTCCTCTGTATTCTTCATCAAGCGTAACTTTAATCTGCAATCCTGAGTAGGCCTCACCTTAAACAAACCTCTGGATAGGCCACATCTTATTGTCATCCTGAATTAATCATTTAAAATGCTAGGGACAGATTTATGATAGGTGTATGCCTCTTTTGCGCCACTTAGAAAACACTGTCCATGGGGAAATGACTTAAAATGTCCTTAAGACACATGAATGTGTTTTTTTAAAACGTTTGCAATTTTTTTGGGTCACTTTTAACATGGCTATGTGACTCAAACAGTCAAAATCTAAATTCGCCATGCACAGGTGGGAGCATATTTACAAGGAATGTGCTCCATGGGGAAAGGTCTTATAATGTAATATGGGAAAAATGACATCAGAGACACTGAAATGCCTTATAGAGAAGCATACACCATTATGTCCTTGTCATAAATTTGCAAACCATTACTATTCCCCAAAAACGATTTTCAAATCATAATTTGAAAACACTGCACATGTGGAAATGACTTAAAATGTCCTTAATTCAAAATTTGCTATTCCTTATTTTGCAATTGCACTGAAGGATTTGCAAATTTTGCGATTCCTTAAATGCAATGTATCAAACAAAAAATATGTAAAAAATGATATTAAGGATTTGGAAACTACCACCAACTTCTAGTTTGTGGTAATTTGCGAATTCTTTTCAAAAAGCATTTTTTTCTAAAAAACAAAAGGTCCCATATGACGCCCATACATGCCCTTAGGGCATGTATGTGTGCCATATGCCCCCAAATTTCTTTTTCAGGGGTGCAGCAGGGTGTTCTTGAGATACCCCTGCACGCTTGAAAAAATTCCTATTTTGTGATGAGCTAATTGCTAATCGCAAATTGCAACCTTCATTCCTATGAGCCTCCTAGGCCATGGAAATGAATGGGTAATTTGCAATTAGCAATTTGCTCATTGCAAATTAGGAATGGTAAAGAATTGCTATTTATTCCTTAAAATTTGCTATTTAGGAAATGCAAAATAGTTTGATGGTACATATGGTGGTTCATCTGTAACAAGATAAGAAGCTTAGGGATACATTTATGATGACTGGCGCAATAAAGTGGACATTACTTACTTCATTGGTAGGCCTTTACATGTATTATCTCCTCTGTATTCTTCATCAAGCGTAACTTTAATCTGCAATCCTGAGTAGGCCTCAACTTAAACAAACCTTTGGATAGGCCACACCTTATTGTCATCCTGGATTAATCATTTAAAATGCTAGGGACAGATTTATGATAGGTGTATGCCTCTTTTGTGCCACTGTGCGTCACTTTTATGATGCAGCGGCGGTGCAAAAGATTTGCTATGAGGCGACAAAATTACAAATTGATGCATTTAGGCAGATGTGTCATGGTGTAAAAAAAACGTACCACATGAAACCAATGCAGCAGTGATGCAAAAGATGCACCATGTCGCAAGACAGGCCTCACTTGGGGCCATATGTATCAAGCTAATTAGCATTCGCAAAGATCAAAATTCTACGAATTTCGGCCTTTGCAAATGTAAATTAGACAAATGGTATGTATCAAACAAGTTTGATGCAAAATAAGGAGTAGCAAAATTTGCTATTCCTTATTTTGCAATTGCACTGAAGGATTTGCAAATTTTGTGACTACTTAAATGCAATGTATCAAACAAAAAATATGTAAAAATGACATTAAGGATTTGGAAACTATTGTGGTAAATTGGTGGTAATTTGTGAATTCTTTTCAAAAAGCTTTTTTTAAAAAAAACAAAAGGTCCCATATGACGCCAACACATGCCCTTAGGGCATGTATGTATGCCATATGCCCCCAAATTTCTTTTTCAGGGGTGCAGCAGGGTGTTCTTGAGACACCCCTGCACCCTTGGAAAAATTCCTAATTTGTGATGAGCAAATTGCTAATCGCAAATTAAACCTTCATTCCTATGAGCCTCCTAGCCCATGGAAATGAATGGGTAACTTGCAATTAGCAATTTGCTCATCGCAAATTAGGAATGGTAAAGAATCGCTATTTATTCCTTAAAATTCGCTATTTAGGAAATGCAAAATATTTTGATGATACATATGGCAGTTCATCTCTAACAAGATAAGAAGCTTAGGGATAGATTTATGATGACTGGCGCATCACTAGGGATGTGCCAGTCATCCTGCGCCGCTGTTCCGCCACCCATGGTGTGCTGCATTTACAATGCGGCGCAGCATGGGGCAAAAATAGCACAGATACGTGACGCATCTGTGCCGTTAAGGTGGTGCATTGCTGGAGTTGTATCGCAAGTGCGATGCAGCTCCAGCAACACTCAGGGGTGCACCATCTCCACAATGTTGCGTCAAGACCTATGCCTGCTTCAAGCAGGCGCAGGGTTTTGACGCAGGTTTCTACTATCTGATTGTAAATGCGGCACACCATGGGTGGCAGAGCAGTGGTGCACGTTAACTGGTGCATGCCTGGGGATGTGCCATTTAACATAAATCTGCCCCTTTACATTTAAGTATGTGCAGGGGACACAGAGTCGGTGAGGCTTATCCAAGGTTAAGAAGAGATGAGTCCTGTTCAGTGAAAAATTAGACATAGGCTTCACCTGCTCAGCATCGCTGGATATGGCTAAATAATAGCTGCAAAATGTTACTCTTGTTAAACAATTTTACTATTATAATCTCTGAGATTTGTCTCTTACTCTGCAACATCTCATTGTTGTTATCTTTCTTTAAAGATAAAGACAACCTCAACATGAGCGACAATCTGCAATCAGTTGATTTTGACCTCATCATTGAACTTGTAATTGAAACATCAGTGGATGTTGATCCCTTGGATGATTTAAATCCTGAGGATGAAGAAGAGCGTGATGAGGATGCAGATTTGTCCGAATTATATGACATAGGATGGGAAGCTGACCTGCTTGAGCCTATGGAAATATAAACATTTATTTTTAAAATGTATAATTAATAAAAAGTAAAAAGGTAAACCGTCTAATTTAAAAATAAAGACACCTTCAAAAGCAGGTTATGTGTAGTGTCTTCAATAAAATATTAAAATATGCTCATAAAATTAGATCAGATTCACATATAAAATAGCATAGGTAACATAAATATAAATGTCATTTCTTTTCTGGTATTTCTGTATTGTAAATTTGCAAGGACTAAAAAATCTTCTATTTAAAATGTCAAGTAGTGTGTTAAGTTTTTGATCACTGTTATTGTTTTACTGTTTGGTAATACTGGTTAATAACATTTTTTATTATATTTTACCACAGATTCAACTGCAGATCATTTCAAGATTTCACCATGCCTACAATAGAAAGACAGAGAAAGGCTGCAAAACGTCAAAGACAGCAGGTGAAAAAAAATGAGCAGCAGTCCTCTAACAAAAAGATTTGTCAAGTCACGAAGAAAGCACCGGGTAAGAGCACAAAACAATTCATAAGAAATATGTGTAGTAAAAAAAATATTACTACAGAAAATGTTTCAGTCCATAAAACGAGAAGGAATTCAAATGGAAAGGAAAGGCCAATGAAAAATGTTACTGCTAGAGCAAGAGATAACTCTGTGCATGATAGTAGAAGGAAACAACAGTTTAGGGAGATTCGTAAACGAATGTTCCGCAACAGGATAATTGGCACTTTGTTAAAAAATATTAAGAAACGTCAACATAAACTGGTTTTTTATAAGAGAAAAAAAAAAGTTGAGAAAGTTATTGATCAGGCATTTGAAATTAAACGTAAGTTATTTATTTTGATAATCAATAGAATTAGGAAGCTAAACAAGGCAATTTATGATTTCAAAAGAAATAGTAGATGGAAGAGAATAGTTAATCGTAGTAATTTTTGTGAAGTTTTTTCTGGAGAATGGATGCATAGTTCAAGCTGTGAGGCATTTTTTAATGAGGAGAGTTATTTCCAGGATAATGATTTGGTGCATGCAGTTGACACCAGTGGTCGTGCTTATGAAGTGAAAGATGGTTGTCCAGTTGAAAAAGAAAAACTTGTGACAACAGAGGCAGAAGAGGTGTTAGGTAATGAGGTTTTAGGAAGACGTGCTAAGGGTCCTGTGTACACCTGGAAGTGTAGTAGTATTTGCAGTGTGGGACAGGATTCCATCAATTTGCTTTGTGATTTTGTACGGTCATTTAATAAGAAAAGTTTGAAGCAGAAAATAAGGTTGTTGCAAGAATTAGATCCTTGCAGAGTAAGAGAAGTGACAGGTTTGCATGGTCATTCACTGGCTTGTCTTTCCAGGAGAGTATGCCAGAGTGTTTTTCATCATTTCAGGATGCTAGCAGTGCATCATAACAAAGTGAGGAAATTAGTTAGAATGTTGTATTATGCTAAGAGTCCAGCAATTATGCTTAAAAAATTATGCGCTGCTCTTTTGCATGGTTCTGAAATAGATGTGAAGAATATATGTGAAGAAATTGAGTTTTGTTACTTTGGAAGTAAAGAGGAGAATGTTGAAATTGAGCAAGAAGAAGAGGGTCATGTGGAAGATAGTGTACAGGTTTCCAGTACAGATAATTTCCAGAGGGAAATTGCGACGTTTGAGGTGAAATCAAGTGAGAGGCCTAATTTCACTTGTGTGTGTTGTCGACGCACTTATTATAAGAATCAGACTAAGTTAGTGGATTTATATGCAAAAAGTGAAAGGGAAAATAATAGTGAATGGAAGGATTTTGCAACATACTTGATGGTAGAAAATTGTTTTGATTTGGGATTGGATCAACGTGTGTGTACTTATTGTTGTTGCAAATTAAATCAAAACCAGATGCCTGCTAGAGCAGTTCATAATAATCTGGAATTGGTTGAGATTCCTTCTGAATTGAAGGATTTAAATACTTATGAATCTATTTTGATTCAAAGTATCCATCCCTTTCAGGCTATTGTAAGAATGGAGCCAAAGACAGGGAAATTGCCTCCATCAGATTTACAGAGAGGATTAAAGGGAAGAGTTGTTTATTTGCCTCTAGATTTGAAGAAAAACATTAACACAATTGGAGTAGAAAAAGTGGAAGAGGAACCTCTGGTTATCTTAGTTAATGGGGTTCCGACAAAGAATAAGAAAATATGGCAAGATTTAGTAGATGTTAGGAAAGTTAAAAAGGCAACATTGTATTTGAAAAAAAATAATAAATACTATAAGAATGTATATGTTGCAGAAGAGGAAGTAAGTGAGGAAGAGGATAGCGATTTGTGTGCTGGTCAAATTGAGAAAGTAGAACCCTCTACTAGTGAAGAAATATATGAACATTATAGTGTTCATCCTTTGCATTCCAAGGAAGTCATGGGGAATGCTATTGAGTTGTTTCAAATGAAACAAGCCAAAGGGAGTCCCATTAGTGTTTGGGAGGAAAGTTTGGAAGCTCGGTGTTTCCCACAGCTTTTTCCAACAGGTCAGGGAGGAAGATATGATGAGCGACCTCATCAAATTCCTGCTTCTGAATACCGGACTTTGCGATTGTATGCAGGAGATGCTAGGTTTCGACAATGCATTCCTTATTTGTTTCATCTCCTGTTTGAAAGCGATCTGTCTGGACTGTCATATGCAGTGAACCACATCTTGAAAAGTGGTATACACATGCAAAACATCTCGGCAAGTGACTTTATGGATAAAGTCAATGTCCAAGACAGTATTTTGGATTCTCACCTAATTAATCTCATGGCGTGTCAGCGTGGTACTAATGAGTACTGGTACCGTCGTCATGGTGATTTAAAATGTATGCTGAGGAACTTAGGTACTCCCACATGGTTCCTCACTCTGAGCTGTGCCGAGTATGGCTGGGAAGACTTACTTGAATTTCTACGAGAGGCAAATGCTAACGTAGATAACATCGAATTCAAGACACCCGGAGAACTGTGCTCTTTGGATCCAGTCAATGTATGTAGGTACTTCAATCATAGATTTGAAGCTATGATGTCTTTCATCATGAATAAGAAGAATCCACCTCTTGGAGAGGTGTTGGATTTCTTCTGGAGAAAGGAGTACCAAGCAAGAGGTGCTCCTCATATACATATGTTGCTGTGGATCAAGGATGCACCTAAATTTGGAACGGATCCAGAAGACTCAGTGATGAGTTTCATCCAACAGTATTCTACGTGTGCTGTTCCAAACGCAAAGGAGAAGAAAAGCCTAAGAGAAAAAGTTCTGCGTTTCCAAAGCCATCGATGTGGAAAGTACTGCCGTCGTAAATTCCGAAACAAGGACAAGTTCTACACTAAATGTCGTTTCGGCTTTCCACGACCGGTGATTTCTAAAGGAAGAGTAAACAGTTTGATGTCTTCGCTGCGACACAATGTCATGAAGAAATCACCTAAAAACACTTACAATTTGAAGAGGAACGAAGAGTCCAAGTACATCAACGACTACAACCCGGTGATTTTGTCCATGTGGAATGCTAACATGGATATACAGTTTGTGGCTGATAACTGTATGGCTGTGGCTCGGTATGTGACGTCTTACATCACCAAAAAAGAGAAGACAGAATTGAAGGATATGTGGGAGGACATTTCCCATGAAAAGAGCCTCAGCAAGAAGTTGTACAGTTTCAGTCTGAAGATGTTGTCGCATGGAGAAATCGGAGCGTACGAATGTTCTGACCGGTTGTCTTCAGCAAGTCTCTATGCCAAGTCCAGGAGTATTATTTGGGCGAGTCTTGGTCTTGCAGCAACGCGTAATCAAGTTCTCAAACCTGTGCGGGAAATTGAGTATTTGGCGGAAAAGAAGCCAAACAGTACTGACATTTTGAAGACAAACATGTTGGATACATATTATCCAAATCGAAGCAGTCACCTCGAGAATGTTTGTCTGTATGAGGTTCTGCAAAATTACATATTCAAGAGGAACATCAAAGAAGATACTGAGAAAGGAGTGTATGCTGTAATAGGAAGTGAGGGATGTCTGGTCAAGCAAAGAAAATGCCACTTGGTAAACCATCGAAAATTGAGTGGCGAATCTCCTGAAAAAAAGGAGTTTTTCTATTTAGCACTTTTGCAACTTTTCAAGCCTTGGCGTGCAGAAGAGGAACTGCTTGGAGATTTCCTCTGTTACGAAGACTCTTTCAATGCCGCCAAGGAGACCATAGAATGTCCTGCTTTTCCCAAATATGTAGAAATGTTGAATGCGGAAATTGAGCAGGAAGCAACGATTGCAGCCGAGATTGCCAGAGACAGTTCTCAGGACAGTCAGAGTTCTGCTTCATTGAGTCAGGATCACTAGGAGGACCTGTTATCGAAAATGAAGCTGCCACTGCTATGAATGAAGTGGAAAGAGCCATGGCACATGCTCAAGAGGATGCGGTTAACTTAGAAGAGTTGGAAAGACAACTCAACGTTGAGCAGAGGAAAATATATGACGAAGTTACCATGCAAATTGATCATGGATTAAGTCATGATAAGAAAGAGTGCTCATGTACGTCGTTGAAGCCTGTCCGACTGTACGTGAGTGGAGAAGCGGGAACTGGAAAAAGTTTCCTCATTAAAGCAATTTCATGCTATTTGCAGGAAAGGACAGAGTCATCGCTGTCTTGTGTTGTCACTGCTCCAACTGGACTGGCAGCACATAATATTAAAGGGATTACTTTACATCGTTTACTGATGCTGCCAGTGGAGCATGACAACAAATTACAATATCACAAGCTATCTGGAGATGCTTGTTTTGAAGTTTCAAGAATCTTGAGGAAAATGAAACTTCTTATCATTGACGAAGTAAGCATGGTTTCCAATGTCATGCTTGCCTTTGTGCATTTGAGGATGCAAGAAGTTCTCAAAACAGAGTATGATGTGTTATTTGGTGGCAAACACATCATTGTTTTCGGAGATCTTCTGCAGCTGACACCAGTGAAAGGGCAACCTGTGTTCAAAATGCTCACGCATGAAGATACCAGGAAGTGCCTAGGCAGCATTGGCAACGTCAATATATGGTTAAACTTCAATTATGCTGAACTGCATGAAAATATGCGTCAGGCGAAGGATGAAGTTTACAAGACTATTCTACAAGATGTTAGAATTGGAAAAGTGACCGAGCATGGGAAAGAAGCTTTACATGCACGATTACTGTCAAATTTATATCCAGAACAAGATGTTGTGCCTGAGAATATTTTTCAGAAAATTACTGAGAAGAAATCTGGAATATGTTTGATGCCAACTCTTGCAGAATGTGCCAAATTTAACAACAAAATGTTGCATTTAGAAAAGCAAGAGATTGTGAAACTGGAAGCTATTGATAGAGTAGAGCATATGGGATCAACAATTATTTTGTCTGAGAATCTGAAAACTATATTGGATTCATTAGAGAAGAGTATATCTAAAACTGCAGGTTTTGAAAAGACTCTGAATGTGTGCTTGAACTGCCGTATAATTTTAAGAAGGAATTTACATGTTGAAAGAGGTCTGGTAAATGGATCAATGGGTAATGTTGTTGATTTTGTGAAATACAGAAATAGAGATGGAATTGAATTTTTTAAAATTAAATTTGATGGCATTGAGGAAGTACAGCTAATTGGTCATTGTTCTGCTAGATTTTTGCTTGTAAAAGACTTATATGTTCGCCGTAAGCAGTTTCCTGTTTGCTTGGCATATGCGGTGACAATCCATAAATCGCAAGGTTTAAGTGTAGACAGTGCATTGGTGAATATTGGCAGTTCTGTGTTCAAGGAGGGTATGGCATATGTGGCATTGTCACGAGTTAGAACTTTATCGGGATTGTACTTGATTGAGTGTGATGTCACAAACATTTGTGCGGATCTAGATTGTGTTAAGGAATACAATAGGTTAAGAAGAGAGTATGCGCCACATTTGCCTCAGTATCCTTTGTTTGAGAAACGTGTGGTAGGCCGGAAACGAAGAAATGAGAACAATACTGGGGAGGTTGTAGCAAAAAGACAAAAAGTCAATGAACCTAAAATTACAAGCAGAAACAAAAAGGATTCTGTTGAAGATGTTGTTGGTTTTCAGTTTGAAAACAGTTCTGGTGTCAACTGCTATGCTAATGTAGTGGTTAATGTTTTGTTTTCTCTAAAAAATGTAAAAGAAGAGATTGTGGTCAATTCTGATCAAAGATTTAGCAGTTTGTTAAATTCTGTGTTAGAGAAATGTAGCACTGATAGAAGAAACATAGAAAGTGTGTCTGAAATTCGAAATCTGTTAGACAGATGTTCAGGCCAAACACAATTCTCTCAAAATATTCAGCAAGATTGTCAGGAGTTTTTAATGTATATGCTTGATGTATTGCATGCTGAAGGTGTAGATGTAGATCACCTGTTTGGGCTTTCTTATCAATGGCAGCATGACTGCGAGAACTGTATGGTATCAAGTACTACTAGTGTAGACTCAGAAAGATTTATATATTTAACTTTGCCAGACAGTAAATCAGTCTCCTTTAATAAGCTAGTAAAAGCAGCTGATCACAACATGGAGTGTAGCCAATGTAAATCTGAAATGATGTCCACATTATTTATACGAACATATGGCCAGTATGTCATTTTAATGTTCCAACGATGTAGGCCTGATGGAACAAAATTGACAACTTTAATAAAAAATTTTGTAGCTTCGCAGTTGTCAATATCAGGAAGGACTTTTGTAACTGCAGCAATTATATATCATGACGGCCCTTCAATAACATCAGGACATTACACAGCTTATTTAAAGTGTAGAAATGGCTGGTCATTCTGCAATGATTCTGTTTTAATTTTCAAAAAAAAATTGCCGTATGACCTTAAAAACTCTTACCTGGTGTTTTTAAAACCAAAATTTTAGGGAAAGAATCTCGGGATGTGCTCTGTGGAATTTCAAGAAGTTCTAATGGCTCCTACACAATTTGGCCTTGAGGATAAGTGTAGTTCAGAGACATAACTTCTAACCATAGGACTGGACGTCATGAAGAAATACGTGCACTTTCAATGAGTTCAGAAAATCTGTTTCTTTTTATAAGCTAATTGAAGCAGCCAATCAAAACATGGAGTAGAGGGAATGTAAGTCTGCAATGCTGTCTACTGTTTTACATTGCTTTGTGATTAAAAGTGATGTAGAGAATTAAATAATTGTAGTAGTCATAGAGGTAGTGTAAGTCTGCTTCATAGTAAGCAGTATCAGTGTCATAGGAAATGTAGAACATGACTGAGCAAGAAGGGGAAGATATTACTATTCCAGGATTGTGAAAATTATCTTCAACATTTTAATTCTGAAAGTTGCGGAAATGCCAAATGACGGGATTGGCTTACAAGAAATCCAAGAGTTATAAATGGCTCTGACCAGATTTGGCCTTGTGGAAAATTGTGGTAGAGAGCAAGAAGTCATTTATTGCATGTAACGTGTTTTTAAAAACGATGGAGATTTTCTTTCAGAAAGTGGCGGGCTGAAAGTAATAACAGCACAAAAGAGTGTAAGCTGTTCATAGGACATCCTTGGACGTCATGGAAAGTAAGTTAACTTTAAGGAGTTCTGAATTTTGATTTCTGATGTTGTATGGGTTTTTTAAACACAATCATTTTGATTGTGTTTTTTTTCCCCGCTGTTACATGATGAATACCTTCAAGTCACTGTTTTTAGTGAAATTTGATACATTCTGAGAACAGCAAAAATAAACCATTTAACATGTATAATTAATGTTCTATTTTTTGTACTTATGATATACATTTAGAAATGTGAGGTAGATATGGAGAAACTGAGGCTTCTGTAAGTGTCAAAGTTAATGCTTACAGTGCTGCACTTCTGGGTACTGTTTTTTTTTTGAAAACTGAATAGGCCTCACCTTAAAGAAACCTCTTGAAAGGACACATCTTATTTGTATCCTGAAAGAATCATTTAAAATGTTAGACACAATTTTATGATGGCTTTACATCTTTTTTGCGCTGCTATTGCATCACTATTGTGAGACATCAGCAGTGCAAAAGATGCACCATGTTCCAAAATAGGCCTCACTTCATCAGCATCAAGATACTGTTTGTTTAAAATATATATCTTTAGGATTGTGTAGGGGACGTATAGCAGCAGAGGCTTCTGTAAATCTCAAAGTTTTTGAAAAACTGTTTCTTCTTGAACCTTTTCCCTTGTCTTTTCAAATTTTTAAATACATGTTTTAATATTTTTGAAATGTTTCTTCTCTCTTTTACAGATTGAAAGTATGAAAAAATATTTGAAAAAGTTAACAAGAATTATAAGGTAAATGTTTTCTACTCTTTTAACTCGCAATCCACTGCTGATGATGTCATTGACTATGTCATGAATGATGTAATAAGTGGACATGACTTACTTCATTGGTAGGCCTTCACATGTATTAATGCATACACTGCTGCACTTCTGTGTACTGTTTCATATGCTGAACTACATCTGCACTATGAGATACCTAAGCAAAGGCAACACAGGTGATGTGATTTTGAAATGAGCAAAAGAAACTCCACGTTTTTCAATTACATTACTTGTGTTTTCTAAGTTTACGGATGACATTGTGCAGATGAACTTTAGGTCTGTCTATGGACACAGAAGAGGTCTGGCCGTTGTTCAAGAGTGAAGTGGACATGTTTTACTTCAATGGTAGGCCTTCACATGTATTATCTCCTCTGTATTCTCAAACAAGCATAAATTTGATATGCAACCCTAAGTAGGCCTCATCTTAAACAAAATTTTGGAGAGGACACACCTTATCGTCATACTGAATCAATCATTTAATCTATCACATTTAACATCTATTAGTTCTACTGCTTCATTTCTTTAATCCTTACTTTCCTGCGTTTGCTACTTCTCTCATTCCTTTCTCTATTACTTAATTATTCTACTCCTTCCAGTATTTTTCTCAGTCCCTCTCTTCTCATACTTCTTCATTATTATTCACTCATTCTGTCTCTATTAATGTTACTGTTTCTGAATGATCTCCAAAAAATTTTTAAAACAAGAACTGTAAGTATAAGGATAGGAAACAGACATTTATGTTACAAGAAAGACAGCTATAGGAAGTAAACAAAAGATACTGTTACTTGCAATCCACTGCTGATGATGTCACTGACCATGTCAAGAATGATATAATATGTGACATGATCAGAAGTGGATTGCGGGTAACAGTATGTTTTCTTTACTCCCTGTAGCTGTCTTTCTTTTAACATAACTGTCTGTTTCCTTCCCTTATACTTACTGTTCTTTTTAAAAAAAAATTTTTTGGGTTCGCTCCTGGTTCGCGTACCGGAGTGCGAACTGGAAGCGAACTATAAGAAATAGAGATTGGCAGAGTTTCAAAAATTCTACCAATTTTTTTTATAATGGGAGGTAGTTCTGAAAAGAACTTTTTTTTTGGTTTTTGTTGTTTTAAATTTTTTTTATTATTTTTCTGAACATTTTTTATATTTTTTTTGTTTTTTCTGAACATTTTGTAATTTTTTTGTTTTTTTGGGGGGGAGGGGGAAACAAAAATGATTCATTGAGAAGGGCTCAACAGGAGCAACGAAAAAAAGAAGAATTTATTTTTTGGGGCGTTTCGGGCAATCATGATTTCTGATAGCTCTCATTATAAGAATAATGCTTCTTTCTCCGTTGCAAAGTGTTTGGCCGCACCACACGCACACTTGCCTTACTTCCCCCATCTCTATTTGAATGTTCGGGATCACCTCCCTCGCCTCTGGTCCCGATATTTCTTTCACAGCAGATGTTCTCACCATTGCCAGGGGATTTTGTTGTTCATCACGAAGCTGGGCAGCACTATAATTATTTGGGTGCCACCTACTCATATGCCTGTGCATCGTATAATTGCCGAAGCTGTACTTCTTGTCAGTGCCCCTTGACAGTCGATCTTTGCAAATACGGCAAAACACATATCTTGCATTAACTTTTTTTTGCCCTGCTGGAAATGTAAAAAATTGCCAGATGTAGTTTTCTTTTCTATTGTACCTCCTGGGCTCCTCTGGCAAAAACTCAGGCTCTTCCTCCTCTTCCTCCTCTTCTTGATCTTCCTCAAACATTGGTTGAGCAGGTGGTCCTTTCTTCCATTGAGGAGGTGGGGGTGGTGGTGGGGGAACACTACCTGAAGCAACAATGGAAGCCATTTCTCTATAAAGTAAAAGGGTCTTTCTCTCACCAAGATGAAAGTCAGAGTGAGGAAAGAAGGAGGGGTTTTCATCATTTGGGAAAAGCAAAAGTTCTCAACCAATGAAAAGTGTTATTTTTAGGTCACCTGACCTAGCCTTCCATTATTATGAAACCAAAAGTGAAATGAACCAATGAAAAGTTTTATTACCAAGTCACATGACCTCTCACGCTCATGTTACGCGCTGCGGAACGCTCCCCGGTTAGCTTCCGGTTCGCTGCGCTTCGCGCCTCGGTCCGCGCCCCGGGACACTTCCGGGTGCGCTAACGCGATACGTCACAAGACGCATTACGCGGCAACGCGATACGTCGCGCTTTCGCGACGCGCCGCGGATCGCTTCCGGGTCGCTGCGCTTCGCGCCTCGGTCCGCGCCCCGGGGCACTTCCGGGTGCGCTAACGCGATACGTCACAAGACGCATTTCGCGGCAACGCGATACCGTCACTATGTTGATTTCTTACTGGTTCGCGGACCGGGTCGCGGCATCTATTTGAGCTAACGGAAAGCTTCCCGGTTCGCGGACCGGGAGCGAAACAAAAAAAATATTTTAAAAAAATTATTAATAAACATATAAAATATATTTTTATATTTAAAGAAGAATACATTTTACAGCTATAGATATTAGCTTTTAAAAAACCAATGAAATTCATTGAAAAAACCATAGGTTATAGACCATATATAGTTAGGAATTTGCATTTACAAAACCTTGAAAATTCACTGAAAAAACCATAGGTTATACACCATATATAGTTAGGAATTAGCATTTATAAAACCTTATTTTACTCACACAAAACCAATGAAATTCCATATATAGTTAGTGGTACTAACTATATATCACGCACCCGCAATTCACTGCTGATCATGTCACATATGACATCATTCATGACATGGTCAGTGACATCACTGATGACATCACTGATGACATCTCAAATGACATCACTGATGACATCACTGATGACATCTCAAATGACATCACTGATGACATCACTGATGACAACATCCAGTGACTGTATTTTTCTGTAAAGTTAAAATATGTCTTACATATTTAAGAATGAGTGGATGTATAAGTGTCTGGATGAAGGATTTAGTAGGGGCATGACTGACTGTATGAGTGACTGATTAAATGTGTCTCACTGAGTGCATGGGTTAGTGACTAAACTGTCTTAATTTGTGCATCATTATGTCTGTTGTTCTGTAAACTGCTGCATGTGTTGATCAGTAGCTATATGATTAACTATATGGGTTATTGATTGGTTGCCCAAGCATTTTTATGGGAGACTGAGTGTGTGTGTGGGTGGCTGGGAGGTGTATGACTCTGTGCATAGATGTGTGAGCAGTTGATTCACTAGATGTATGGGTTCAAAAGTGCATGTGGAAACAGCTGTATGGGCGGTTGACTGTGTGCATGAGTGTATTGGTGAGTGAATGGCTATCTCAGTGCTACATGTCAAAGTAAGTACATATGTAAAATACAGTACATGTGAGAGTTGACATATATAAATAACTGTGCATAAGAGCCAGTGAATGTGTGAGTGGCTGTATGGATCATTGTGAACTTGTATCCAGGATTGTATAAGTGAGTAAATATGTTTTAGTATATGTTTGAATAAGTAAGGTGTGTATAACTGTATAGTTGAGGAAATGGAGGTGTGATTGATTCTTTGCATGACTGACTATGTGTGTGAGTAACTCCATGGATGAGTGACAGTCTGTGAGTGTCTGTTTATACTGAGTGTATCTAAGGTTATATAAGGGTCTGAAGAGGTTCATCATAATATCACATGAATGATGTCATCAGTGATGTGATCAGTAATGTCAAATGAGATGTCATCAGTGATGTCATTTGAGATGTCATTTGAGATGTCATCAGTGATGTCATCAGTGATGTCATCAGTGATGTCATTTGAGATGTCATCAGTGATGTCATTTGAGATGTCATCAGTGATGTCATCAGTGATGTCACTGACCATGTCATGAATGATGTCATATGTGACATGATCAGCAGTGGATTGCGGGTGCGTGATATATAGTTAGTACCACTAACTATATATGGAATTTCATTGGTTTTGTGTGAGTAAAATAAGGTTTTATAAATGCTAATTCCTAACTATATATGGTGTATAACCTATGGTTTTTTCAGTGAATATATATATATATATATATATATATATATATATATATATATATATATATATATATATATATATATATATATATATATATATGTAGCGAATGGCGGACAAGTGAGACCGGGCACACAATACCGTCTTGCCCTGTCTTCTTAGGTCACCTAGGAATAGACATATGGAGGCCTGATTGAATACCAGAGGACATTTCAGGGCCCGCAAGAAAGACCTATAGTTCGCAAAGCACTTCTCATAAGACGCCCTGGTTCGCTGGGCGAGTGAGGTGGCCACTAAATCCGGTAAGGCGGGACTCCAATCCTCCACTGATATGAAGGAAACTCCACCATCTACTCTGCAGCCTGCGGGTGGAAACAACGAAAATCCTGTAATTTGGCCCGAGATAATGCATCATCAGCATTATTATTATGGATGCCAGGTACATGCTTAGCTCAGAAGGAAATGTTAGCTTTTAAACAGAGTAAAATCAGGTGCTTCAACAACCTAAGTAGCCCCGGACAGGATGCCCCTTGCCTGTTGATTACCTCAACTATGGCCATATTGTCATACCAAAAAATGACGCTTCTATCCCTAAGCTCCTCCCTCCATATGGTTACAGCAACAATGATGGAAAGAGTTCCAGGAAGGCAACATTCGTTGTCTTGCCATTAACATGCCAGGAATCTGGCCAATGGCCCCTGCACCAATCGCGGCCCAGGATAGCCCCGAAACCAATACCGCCTGCAGCATCCATATAAAGGCCAAGCTCAGTGTTAGAGACAGGGAGCATGGTCTAAAGGACGGCGCCATTAAAGTGCTGCAAAAGGCACCCCAAATCTTTATGTCCTCTCTGACCTCACTAGAAAGCCTGGTATGGCGGTATTTCTCTTTCAGACCAGACATAGACCTGGCGATGGACCGTGAGAAGGCGCGTGCCATCGGTATGATCCGAAGTGCAAAATTCAATTGCCCAACATGCACCTGTAGTTGGTGGAGCGTCACTTTCTTGGCAGCTAGCACAGTGTTAATAGACAGGCGGAAAGCCTGGACCTTATCAGCTGATGCAGTTCCGGTCACTCGCCAATCCGGGCGAGTGACCAGAAGGCGCCAAGACCAGGAACCGGCTCAAACTGCCCGTGGCCGGCATCCCGCTAGAGCGTGTCGTTTCAGGCCCACGGGGGCCGGATCCTAAGCTGCACGGCCACTCCCCATTTTGGGGGTGGACGCTTCGTGCAAATTACGAGTTTGGTGGTATTTATATTTATAGAGTCCTTGACTAAGCTCACTAATGATGTTCCTATTATCAATGGTAATACCCTACCTGCCTTATTATATGCAGACGATGCGGTCCTAATGGGCCGCACACCAAACGCACTGCGCACTTTAGTACAGGGTTTTGTTGATTTTATGGCTGTTTTAGATCTTCGTACAAATTTTAACAAATCCTTTTTAATGGCATGCGGGCCAAAAAAGCACTTGGTTAACTCAATTTCCATAGGCAATGAACGTTTACATCGAACTTGCACTTTTCCATATCTGGGGCTGGTATTTGCAGCCAAAGGCTCATGGACTACTCACGTGGCACAAAGCAGGGGAACATTCGCAAAGGCAATTAATTTGGTTCTGTCACTACCCCAACCGAAAAAAGTCGAGGTGGTACTACCTGTTACTAACATTTTTAAATTACAATGTATCCCTGTCGCAACCTATGGTGCAGAAGTTTGGAGCTTCACGAGTTGCAGCGGCATACAAGGTGAAGAAAATAGATTCTGCAGGAAATTGCTGGGAGACCTGATCTCAGCATCACAGTATATCTGTCACGGGGAGTTAAAATTGACATACATTGAGGATTTCATCAGGGCCCGGCCAGCTATATTCTGGCTTAAAATTTGACGGAATCCTGCAGCAACACTCACCAGAAATATAATTACTGACTGCCTTAAATGCGAAAAGGGCATGGACATACCGTGGCTTTTTGCCGTACGGGAAAGTGTGAACAGTGTAAACCTCGAACATACTTTTTTAAACCCAAGTGACATGGGCGGAGTAAACAAAAAATTGCTTCAAGAGGCGCTATACGATAAGTATAGCAGGGCAAGATATGATGAAGAGCTCTTGAAATCCTCAGTAGTAAGGTATATGTCTTTAGAAGATGTACGATTGTCACCATCCTATTTGCCATCTAGTTACCTTCTAAATAACATTGGCCGCTGGGAAAGAGGATTGTTGTTTCGCCTAAGAGCAGGTACCATGAAATATATTCTCTGTTTTCCCCTGGGGTTTAATGTTAAGCTTGACCAAATGTTATGCCCATGTGATAACCATAGCAAACAAACGATGTTACATTTTCTATTTTTCTGTAATTTTTATCAAATGTACACAAAATAGTATTTGATTCCTTTCTTTAAGGAATCAACCATTATTGACCATAAAACCTATACAGAAATTTTCAAATTAGAGGATATTGTTCTGGTTTTTCACGTAGGTTCCTTTTTGAAAGCGTCAGTCCGCTCACGCATCTCTATGAGCACTCAATGATTGCTGATTTTAGATGAGTTGTAAAACACTTATGCGCAGATTGTACATGTTATTTCCTTTTTGGAATTATGCGAAACTGAGGCACTTTGTAATGAATACATGAAACTAATTGCACTTTATAGCTATATTGTAGTGCTATTTTGTACCAATAAGCCTTTTTATGGATATTGTCTATTATGTTGTTGTTGTTTTTTATATCCCTGTGCTCTTAAATATTTTATGTATTTTAATATTGATCTTCTTGACCAGTGCTTTTAGGGATACATCTTTGAATCCGAATAAAGATTAATTGAATTGAATTGAATTTATAGCATCAGGTAATGAATGACCCAATGCGTTAAATATCTCACCCTTCTTTAAATTTCGGCATGCCAAACCTGCTAAAATATAACATGGGAAAAATGTACGGTATTTATCAGGCAGATTTTGGTCTGGTAAGCACAAAAATCGACGTTATTACCTAGAAACTCATAATAGGTGATATTTATCGCACCTGTAAATAACGTACCCCTGGATTCCTACAAAATCAGAATCAGGGCATCAGTGTAATAAAATTGGAACTAACTGTTTTTTTTTCTGACAGTCACTCCCATTTTTCATATATCTACAGTTGAAAAATTCATTATGCAAACAGAAAAATAACTGTTAAATCAGTTTGATATGCCAAAATTAATAACTTCAGTTTGGAGCAAAAACTGCAGTATTTAATTTGAGCCGGTGGTTTCCGGTGCTCTGCACCGGCACTTAATTGACAAAACCAGCGCTTGACAGTCTGCCACTAGGGTGGCAACCATCCATAAATTTCACGGACCGTCCATAATTGGGACCTCTCGTCCGTTGTCAGTGATGATCCCTTTTACGGATGCCGTTTATCCGTAATTTTGGCCTTTGGGGAACAGCACTGTTGTTTCACAGTCTCATCATTTTAGAACTGATGCATTTTTCAATATTATATTCAGGGAAGCCATTGTTTCTGCTTTTTTATTTATGAAACTAACAATTGACAAAGCCAATAGTCCTGGCTTGCTGTAGGTGTTGATTTATTATATATCTGGATGCAGTAACAGAAGTAGCAGAATTCCAGGCGGGCGGCACACTATGCTAAGCACCGATTTTTAGCTTAGGTGTTTTAAGCAACCCCCTTAATTAGATCAAACACCCCCTCTGGAGAGACCCCACAGTTTTGTCATCCCACTTAAAGCACTGGAAACAACACCATGCCACAGTCACCTAGCGTCCTAGCGCTGGCATCATGCATGACCTCCAAGGTTTCAGATTGACTATGTGCAGGGGCATCTTGAACCCCTTCTTTTGCTTTAGGAACTACAGCGAGGGGTGAGTTCCTGATGGGTCTCTTCTGTCTGCAACTCTTCAGATGAAGGCTCAGCTCACAATTAATGTGAAAAGGTGGGTGAGAGAGTAAGTGGATGCATGGCTGGATGGATTAGTGAAAGGGTGAATGGATGAATGAAAGAGTGATGGATGGTGAGAGAAATAATGGGTGGATGGATGAGTGAAATGATGGATGGATGGATTGATGAATTGATAAGTGAAACGGTGAATGGACGACAGATGTGTGAAAAGGTGGATGTAAGGATGGATGAGTGAGTGAAGGGGAGGGTACATGGGCAAAAGGTTGCATAAATGAGTGAAGGAGTGAAAGGGTGGATGGATGAGAGAAAAGATGGATAGATGATTGAAAGGATGGATGACTGATAGGGTCAATGGATGGATTCATGAGTGGATGAGTAGAAGGATAGTTGCGTGGATGGAAGGAAGGATGTATGGCTAAGTGAAACGGTCGATGGGGAGACAAAGGGAGGATGTATGTGTGGATGACTGAAAGGGTGAAGGTGTGGAAGGGTGAGTGGGTGGATGGATGAGTGAGTGAAAGGGTGGCTGGATGGGTGAAAGGGTAAATGACTGGATGGATGAGTTAATGAATGGTTGGGTGGAAGAGTGGATGTATGAATGTGAGGATAGATAGGGTGAAAGGGTGGATGGATGGATACTGGATGGATGAGTAAAAGGGTGGATGGAGGGATTCATGAGTGAAATGATGGATGGAAGAATACATGATGGATAGGTTTGCAAATGGTTGAATATGTTTGGATCTGTATTAGCTGCATCTTATGCGTGCCACTTTACATTTCACAATGTCTATCCGAGCAGATCTTCCTGACCATTTCTCTCACCAAACATGCCTGCTCAGGACCATGAATTGTAAACAGAATATCAGACTGGACAACCCAGTGCTGTAACCATATATATTGATTATTATCATATGAAATACCACAAAAAGACCTGCACAGTTGATCAAAGTTGTCTGCATACTGAAAAACCGTGAAGTACACGATTGTTTCAACCTAATATAAACTTATTTTGACTGGTGCTTAAATCGTTGTCTATTTACTTACTTACATACTACTGCGCAACCTCCTCTGATGTGTCTGTAAAACTTACAGTTTGTCCAGAAGTTTTGTCCTGAATTTTGACCTCCTGCCCTGAAGTTTCGTCCTGAATTTTGACCCTTTGTCCTGAATGTTTACACTCACCGTCCTGAATTTGCACCCATGACAGTTGGTCACCGTATCTGCCACAAGGTGGCGCTATCTGTCTAATTTATAGATGACCACAACAACAGTTAATTAATAATTCAATCTAAATTAAAAATGACTATTACGGCTTCCCAAGCCATTCTTATAGCTTTGGGGGCCTGAAATAGTCCAAATTGTCATGCTTGTAGGAGTGTGATGGTGAGTAGTGGTGTTGTTACTTTTATCATTGGCCACGCTGGCAGGGGCAATGTGTGGTGCAAGATGCAGTGGCCTCCTGACGAGAGCACTGGCACTTAGGGCTAGATGTAGGTAATAGCAAATTACCAAATGGTAATTACCGAATTTTACCGATTCGGTATTTACTAATCGGTAATTGCTATGTAGGAAAAAAAATCGGTAAAAATACCGAATCGGTAAGATTCGGTAATAACCGAATCAGTATTTGCCATTGATTTCTATGGGCCTTGAAGCCCATAGGAATCAATAGCAAATACAAATTCGGTAATTACCGAATCGGTAAAATTACCGAATTTCCAAGGGGGACAGGGTGTCACTTTGACACCCTGTTGCACCCCTGTTTGTGGCTGTGTGCCATGTGGCACACATACATGCCCTAAGGGCATGTATGTGTGTCACATGGCACAGGTGTACATGCACAGATGTGCATGTACACAGAAATTCGTAATTTACCATCCAATAGTTTTGGGTGGTAAATAACGAATTTCTAAGGGCCTGTGGCACTGTAAACTGTGCCACCTACATATTGAATTACAGAATCGGTAAATTTACTGATTCGGTATTTTACCCAATCGGTAAATTTACCAATTCGGTAAATATACAGATTCTGTAATTTTCGAGCCCCCTACATTACACAAAACCCAAATACCGGTCGGTAACGGCCGAAATCGGCCGTTACCGACCGGTATTTGGGCTCCTACATCTGGCCCTTATTATTTTTACAAATTAAGCACTGACCAAGTCCCTCTTGCCACTATATCAGTGGAAAGTCCTAATGATTGCAAAGCTCTAATGTTGGCGTGCCTCCATTGATCACAAACCATGGAATATGCATAGAACAACCTACAAACAGAAAAGAGAAAGCAGTAATAAATGCAATGTGGATTCAATATTCAGAGTTCACAAATGGCTAAGCACTTTGACGCCTCGTCAGGGGTAGTAGGCGCTATATAAATGCAATTACAATACAATACACTTATTCCTGAAACTCTAGGGATACAGATACTCATAATCAAAATGGAGGATCATTTAACTTTCCTTCCAAAATGGATGCTTTTTATCTCGTACATTACTTAAAAGATGGTCGCACACCTAAATGTCCATAAATGTTGGACTAGTTCAGCAACAGCGTCAACAGTATCACAGGTATTTGCAAGGCACAGGGACAGCTTTTTAGCATAAGTATTGTATACATATATGTAGGGGTACGGTAGTGGTACATCAACTTCTTTGGGGTGTGCAACTTCTCAAGAACACACAGGGCTCAGAGTGAACAATGGTTCCTGGATTCCATGATTTGGCTAGCTAACCAGGTGCTGAACTGTCATGCTCGTCAGTGTCCAGTGTCCAATGATAAAAGGGATAAAAGTAATAAAATAAGGTGCAAACAGTGGTGTCCTATAGAGGCGCAGTCACCATCGTCTCAACTACGCTGCAGGATGGAACTCTTGGGCAGTCCATCTTGTCACTGGTGTGGGGGTCAATGGACTCAGAAGATCAATCAATCAATCAATCACTGTATTTCTAAAGCGCGCTACATACCCGTGAGGGTCTCAAGGCGCTGGGGGGTGGGTAGGGGGGGCTGCTACTGATCGAAGAGCCAGGTCTTGAGAAGTCTTCTGAAGGCCAGCCGGTCCTGGTTCTGTCGTAGGCTGGTAGGGAGGGTGTTCCAGGTCTTGGCGGCGAGGTAGGAGAAGGATCTGCCGCCGGCGGTGGTTTTCCGGATACGAGGAACTGAGGCAAGGGCGAGGCTGGCAGAGCGGAGGCTGTGGGTGGGGGCGTGGAAGCTGAGTCGGTCGTTGAGGTATGTAGGTCCGGTGTTGTGTAGCGCTTTGTATGCGTAGATGAGGAGTTTGAAGGTGATCCTCTTGTTGACGGGGAGCCAGTGTAGGCCTCTCTGATGGGGTGTGATGTGGCTGTGTTGGGGTACGTCGAGGATCAGTCGTGCCGAGGCATTCTGGATTTGTTGTAGTCGTCTCAGGAGCTTAATTGTTGTTCCTGAGTAGAGGGCGTTCCCGTAGTCGAGTCTGCTGGTGACGAAGGCCTGGGTGACGGTTTTTCTCGTGTTGGGGGGGATCCATTTGAAGATCCTGCGGAGCATTCGGAGGGTGTTGAAGCAGGATGTGGAGACGGCGTTGACTTGCTTGGTCATGGAGAGGGTGGAGTCGAGGATGACCCCCAGGTTGCGTGCCAGGTCAGTGGGTTCTGGGGCGGTGCCTAGCGATGCGGGCCACCAAGAGTCGTCCCAGGCTGATGGGGTGGGTCCGAGGAGGAGGACCTCCGTCTTTTCTGAATTCAGCTTCAGTCTGCTGTCCTTCATCCAGTCGGCGACGGCCTTCATTTCTCTGTGGAGATTGGCTTTGGCGGTGTGGGGGTCTTCGGTGAGGGAGATGATCAGCTGGGTGTTGTCTGCGTAGGAGATGATGTTGAGGTTATGTTGTTGTGCGACGTGGGCGAGCGGTGCCATGTAGATATTAAACAGTGTCGGGCTGAGGGAGAATCCCTGTGGGACGCCGCAGATGATCTCAGTGGTTTTTGAGTGGAAGGGTGGGAGGTGGACGCTCTGGGTTCTGCCGTAGAGGAAGGATGTGGTCCAGGCCAGGGCCTTTTCTTGGATTCCGGCGTCATGGAGGCATACTGATAAGGTGCGGTGGCAGACCGTGTCGAAGGCTGCTGATAGGTCCAGGAGGATGAGGGCGGTTGTTTCTCACTTGTCCATCAGGATCCTGATGTTGTCGGTGGCGGCGATGAGGGCGGTTTCGGTGCTGTGGTTGCTGCGAAAGCCGGATTGGGAAGGGTCCAGGATGTTGTTGTCTTCGAGGTAGAGGGTTAGCTGTTTGTTGACCATCTTCTCTGTCACTTTAGCCGGGAACGGGAGCAGGGAGATGGGCCGGAAGTTCTTGAGGTCCTTGGGGTCCGCCTTGGGTTTATTCAGTAGGGCGTTGATCTCGGCGTGCTTACAGCTTTCCGGGAAGGTTGCTGTCTTGAAGGAGATGTTGATTGCTTTCCGGAGGTGGGGCGCGATGGTTCTGCTGGCTTTGTTGAAAATGTGGTGAGGGCAGGGGTCGGATGGGGATCCGGAGTGGATTGAGTTCATGGTTTTGATGGTGATGGTCAAGAACATTGGTGTGTGATCAGGCTGAATGCTCGACAGCCCAACCGTTGCGTCATTTGTGAGGGGCACGGCGAGCTCTGGTTACCTCGTGGCTCTCTAGCCATGCTGGTCCACTTTGAGCAGGCTGGTGACACCCACATTGGGCAAGAGTCACAGCCGGGCAGGCTAGCGGAGCCTTATGCTTACTCCTAATCTGGCAGCTCACTGACATCACACTCTGGCTGTATACCACCAGAACCAGGGCCCACTCAGGTGCAAGTTCAAAGGCTATTAAGTGAGCTGCTGAATACCATCTTCTATTCATAAAGGGGGCAGCTGTCAAAGATTCAAGAGACAAGCACAACAAATACACCTTTGGGCTATTGATGTGTCAGCCAATCAGACTGGGCTCAAACTTCCCCCATCTAAAAGGAGTTTGGCATACAAGGGGCTGCTGGCTAAGTAAAGAGGCTGAAGTTGAAACCCCCAAAGGCACCTCTGGTGGTAAACTGTGATGATTCCCTCCAGACTACCTGAAACAAAGTAAGAGCAGGAAGTAATATTGTGGAATCGGGCGACAATCTGTGTTTTGGAGTCCCAGTGGATTAGGGGCCCACAATCGTTCCCCAAAGTTTTTTTTATGTTTCTGAGAAAACTCAATAAAATATGTTAAATAAAAGAGCAAAGAAGCCAACTGTGTAGTTTGTCACTGGTTTTTGTCCTTACACTTGCTTTTCTGGGTCAAAAGGATTTTGGGCAGAAGTTGAGGTAGGTGGTAAAACAGGTGGCCTGGGATTCCAAAATGGCAGTGCCTTTTGGCCAGAAGCCTCGTGTGCCTGGATGGAGGTGTTCAGGTCCCCCACCTCGGCCACGGCCTGTGCAAGTAAGAGGGTTGGGGCCAGGTGGGAGAGGGATTTTGACATACAACCACAAGGGAAAATTATGTATTTAATTTTGCCTCGGTGTCAGAAAATCTGGACAGCTCTTCCTTAGGCCTGGGCAGTGAATTCCGCTCCGTTCATGGAGTTGGCGGAGTTTTCCACACTTTGCACTCCGCGGAGCATGCAGAATTTCGAAAAACTGTTCTCTGCGGGACGGAGTTTTTCCCTCGCTCACACTCGCCAACGTTAAGTTGGCAAGTGGGAGTGAGAAAAATTCAACGCTAGACCACCTTCCAGCAAGATTACTCAACACGGGTGGTCGCAGATGGTTACGACCACTCGCATTGGAGAAACCATCCATTCACATTGAGGAAGCTGCTGCTCGAGTAAGAAATCTACCCGATCGGCAAAAAAAAGTAGCGCCCTCTTGCGCAGCACATGGTGCAGTTTGCGCTGATTTTCCAGTGTGGGACAAACACCCAGCACTAAACTTCAGCGTGACTGGTGTGACCTAATGAATTCCACCACTTGCGGAACTCTACATAGCATGGTGGAGTTTTTTGGTCACTTTGCGGACTTCCACGTAGCAAAACTCAGTGAACTCGGTGAGGTCTACTCTTACTCTGAGAGGTCACCTTTCAGCCTTCCTCCACATCTGGCAGGAGCTTGTTTGTGATATCTGGATGTTGAGAGAGCCATGAGACTGTTATGCACATGAGTTATCCCACTTTCCTCCAGGTTCAGATCCATGCCTGGCTCATTGACCTGCCAAGCCATGAAAGAGATTCACACCCCAACAGTGGAATGGGGACCTTTTGCTGAAGAGGGCAATCACCCCTTTCATCAGGAAGAACCTGGACATCATTGTCATTTCAGTTATTTTTCTCATGACTAACAAGAGCCAACCTTTTGGGCATATCCTGAACCTCAAGCAAGTCAATCAATACCTAAATAACTGTATAGTAAGCAAGCCCTGGTTTTGTAGGCTACCCAGGCGTGAGCCTGTCGCTTCGGGGCTGACGGGAGGGCCTAGGGTTGGGGGGCTATGGTTTTGTCTTATTGTCCGGAGACAGATCAAATCCAAAAATGTGTAATTCTATTATGTACTCTACTGGTAGCTAGGTTTTGTTACTATAAATAAAACAATAAAAAAAACTGTAAAGTAACCAGACTCACTCGGAGGTTGGAGAAAGCAGAGAACTTTATTTTGTAACCCATTCACCATCAAGGTAAAAAACACCTGACTTAGAAAATAAAGGTAATTCAATCAGCATTCTAATAACCAATTCTACAAGTGTTTACCTCACCATGAAAGAGGCACAGTAGAAGGAAAGCAAGAAGGTAAAGTACTACAATAGCATCTCTTTGAGATGTAATCCCTTCCGGAGAGCATTCCTATGGTGGAACCTGGGGACTTCCTTTGCTCCATTGACCTAGCTGATGCTTTCTTCCACATCTGGAGTCTTCCTCTTTGCCAAAGATATGTTCTATTTGTGGTTCCTCTATTGAAGTTCAAAATCTGATTCATGCCCTTGGAGTGAGATCAGCCACAGTCTGTACAAAAGTGGTGGCTTACATGATGAGCCAACTTCAGGGGAATTCAAGCCTAACTATATTTGAATGACAGGCTGATTCACACTTCTTTTTTGTAGCTGATGCTCTGCACTCTTCTCAGGTCTGTTTTCTTCCCCAGTCCACCTCACACAGGCTAATTATCAGGTTTCTGAGCTGTTCCCTCACCAGCAGAGATAAATTATTTGAATACTTTTTGTGATCTGACTTGACAGCACAGCTGTTGCCAGGCAATTATGTGAGAACCACCAGGATAGGGACTTTGGCTCCATCCACAAGTTGGGAGCCAGGAGTACATGTTTTGATTGGGCAGAATTTGTGTGCTTCCACAAAAAGTGCTTGCCTTTCTCACAGCTGCCATCATTTCATATATTGTTACAGCTGCCTGAGCATGAACTTTCCGGAGCACTCACATGCCATTGTAATGGTATTAAAGTGCCTTAGATAACTAGATAATATATGGGATTTTCTCTGGCAGCAGCACAGATAGGAGGAGGTGGTCATTAGTCTGCATAGATTCTTTTGGTCTGGCTTGACTTAATTCATAAGCCTGACTTATTGCGATTGCCAATGCTTGTTGATACTGCGGTGGGGAATGCATTCCTACCTCCTGCAGAGCGGTGAGGCTAAGATCTCATTTGGAGGTATAAGTGTGGTGCCTCATCACCTGTGTCAGCATTAGAGTAGAATGGCTTCTACTGCTTAAGGTGGCCAACATGGTGACCAAATCCTACATAAAAGAATAAAGTTGGGGTGGGAGGAATTTGTGTAGTAGCACTACGCAATGCTCCACGAAACAGTAAAAAATCTTCGTGAGCATGCAGAGTTCCGCAAACATGCAGAATTGCTTGTTCCACACGTTCGCGATGCTTTTTTCCTGTTCAGAACACTGTTTGCGTGCTCGGGGGGAAATATCTTGCGAACACGCATTTTGAAAGTGGGAACAAGCAAAAAATTCAGCGAAGCCGCAGATCGCGGAATTCTTGCCAATTCCGCATTCTTCGCTGAACGCGAAATTACGCGAGCGGAACCGAATTTACCGCCCAAGATTAGAATAAAGGAACCAACTATCATTTTCTCTGTCCACTGATCCAAAATCTGTTTTGGGCGTAATCAAACCAGCATTTGATTTAGGCCTCTTAAGTAACCGTATAGAGAATCTATTGGGGGGCTGTCGGAGCTGCCCATTTCCTACATCAGGGTCTCTTTCCTTTGATCTTCGAGGAGGTCTGTGGTCGATGTAGACGGATTGTGATCAGATACTCTGTTATTCCCATGGCCTCAGGGTGTATTATTCACATTTACTTAATTTCATCTCCTCCCATCTGTGATAGACATCAGAAGGACAGTGGCAGAAACTCTGAGGAGCTCCATGCTTTTTCCCGCCCCTGGTTCCTGCTTCATCTTCTGTCAATCACACTAGAGTGGTTGATGTCACTGTATTGTTCTACCCTTGAGTCCTCAATAATTGGGTCAATTTAAGCTTACCGCGTGGAGGCTCAACTCATAGCTCTGTTAGAATTGGATGGGACCCTGGTAGTATCATGGGCCTTGCAGCAGTCCAGACATCCTTCCCTTCTTAGGCATATTCAAACCACTGGTGCTTTTCTTGCTCCTTCTACCCAGTTTCCTACTATCCTTTGTGAATTCCTGATTTCCAGAGGGATGGATTTCAGTTGGCATTGACTTCCTCATTTTGAGGGCCCAGTTGGGAGCTGTTCAAGCGTTCCTTAAACCCTGGGCGGCTTGGACTCCATTTCTTGGTAAATCCTACATTGCGTAGGCATTTCAGTTTAGCCAGGCACTTGTTAAACCTTAATGCCTTTCTGGGATCTTCCTCAGGTCATTATGGTCTAAGTAGCCAACTTTTAAACTTACAAAGAGCTTTTGCTAGATATTCGGTGGAAACCGGTGCGCTATTCCTCAACGAATCCTATATCCATTTTCTCGCTGAGGGTCTACTTATGCAGCCATCTCCTTGTTTCTGACCCAAGGTTCTTTCTTTCACAATTTCTTATGTCTCAGGATAATTTGTTTCCAACTCTGAGTTCACAGGATACTGACCCAGCCTGTTCCAGTTTCCAGTCTCAGGACATAGGATGTGTCAGCGGATTTATTTATCGTGCACAGGCTCAAATCAAGTTTTTGACTTTTTTGTGATCTTCAGATAGGGTTGTGTGGGTCATAAACCTACAGTCTTCCTTCTTAATGGAGACTGTGGGTCTTAATGGCTGCCAGGCAGGTTTCATTGACCTATCATCCGGGTAGACGTCCCATCTTTGGTGTTCCGAGTAGGTCTACTCGTGGGATGACCTTTTCATGGGCAGAATGTTGGAGTGCCTCCATTGTTGATAATATGCAGGACCGCTACCTGGTCTTCTCCAAATACCTATATCACTAACCCCAAATTGAATATCTGCACCTCCTCCATGTCCTTCAGGGTGGATGTGCTTGGTTGGACTGCTACCTCTTCGCCACCTACTCCTTCATTTGAGCCATCGTCCATTATTTCTGGGCAACATTCCTGATTACTTGAGGTGTGGGGTTCTCAAATCAAACATTTGCTAGTACATGGTCCATCTTCTGGCTTTTCTCTATTATTTTCAGCCCCCAGCTTGGGCATTCTATATCTTCACTTTTTAGGTATGTGCTGATGAGGGCGGTGACAGGGTTATTCCATGTCACAGACTGCCACCCCTCCCACCCTTCCTGCTGGTTCGGTGCTAATTATATGTACTATGAGTTGTAAAGGGGTGGGCCCTCGAAACTCATGGACCTGGGTCAGTATGCAAGTACAAAGAACGGGTGGTCCGAGTTGAGTAGATATACTTTACAATTATTTTGTTTTAGTATATATATGTACACACCACAATTATATTTCACAATATAAATGCTTAGCGCAATGAGGGTGGAGTATGCAGTATTCAAAGATGAATTGTATTTATTCCATGTACAGGTGCACTCATTGTACTTATTACTGCATACAACTACTTATAAGTCATCTGTATATCATCAATGTAATTTTAAAAATCATTACACAAATGGTGCTCTCTTTTTTTTAAATTTATTTTTTATTGAGAATTTGAGTGGTATGAAGAAGAATGAGACAAAAAAAGACATAGAAAACACACATTGTTATGCAGTGATTAATACAGCAAAATTCATAAAAGAGATCAAATCTGTACAAACATTTAGGTCAGGATCGTTACTACAGATAGTATAGAAAAAACAGTATCATACATAATTATCCAAGTATATACATATGTAGAAAAGATAAAAGATTCGCGCCTCAATACTCTTAAACCTACTAACCCCTTGGAATCACTATCGAGGCCGACTAGACATAGCCTGCTAGCCCATCTGAGTCGAGGAGTTTTAAGATACTCTGCCCTCCCTCCAAGCATTCAGCAGGGCCCACATTTTATACCCGAACTCTCGCAATTTCCTTCCCTTATGTGAATAGAGCATAGATTCTATATTATGAATTGCGAGGAGCCTGGCCAGCCACATTGAGAATGTTGGTACGGAAGGATCCTTCCATGCAGCCGAGAGCAGGATCCGAAGAACCGCCACAGCCAAAAATATAAAAGCCTCATTTTCTCTGCTACTAAGACCCAACCTACTATCAATTCCAAGAATCATGACTGTTGGGGATAGGCTGATCTTAGAGCCTAGCAGCCCCTCTAAGAATTTTTCAATCTCTGTTATGATTAGAGTAAGTTTGTCACAGGAATAGAACATATGTAGCAGGTCGGCCGGACCCTGTTGGCATCTCGGGCAATTACTATCGATCCTTAATCCCCAATCATGTAGCTTAGAGGGAGTATAATACAGATTAAAAAGAGTTTTAAAATGTTGTGCCTTCAGATTAGAGGACCTGAGCACCTGCTTATCCAGAGAAAGAGCTTTATCTAAATCTACATCTGGATCTTGTAGCTTAGCTGCCCATGCTGCCTCGTGTTTCTCCAAATCATCCGGCAACTTTTCAATTAACTCTTGATAAATGACCCTGATCCTAGCACCGCCCCTCAATAAATATTCAAGTATAGCGCTGCGAACGCCCCAAGCAGGGGGCCGGCACAGCCGCCCTGACCGCTCGCGAGATCTGAAGGTACTTAAAGCTATAACCACCTGGCAGATCAAATTTCTGTTGGATGGCATCTAGAGTCATGATCTTACCATTGCATAATATATCCCCCACTATCTGAATGCCCTGTTGTTCCCACATTTTCCAAGCCCCATCTATACTCAGGTTCGGAAAGAACCCTGACCTCCACAGCGGTGTATATATGTTGACTGTAGGGATCTGTAGGGATTTTTGTAGTTTTTTCCAGAGATCCCATGCACTAAGAGGAACCTTAAGCCTAGTCTTTTTAAAAAATCTACGCCCATTTTTCCTTAGTAAAGCGCCAACTGCTTCCTTCCCCATTAATAGCTCGTATATTGAGGGGAGGATGTATGAATCAGAAGTCGAATCCAGTGTATGTCTCTCCCTAAGTGTAGGTGCAAATAGAACAGACATCTGTGTCAATAAGGAAGCCCAATGATAAAATCTTATATTTGGGGCTCCCAGACCTCCATGTTCCTGAGGGAGAGTCATATATTTAGCTGCCCTCCTTATCTTTCCATATTGCCACAAGAAGCTATTGAAAATAGTCTCTGTCTTTTTTAAGATTCCCTCCTCGATTAAAAAGGGAATAGATCTATATAAATACAGTAGTTTGGGTAGCATCGTCATTTTTAAGACATTTGTCCTACCTATAAGGGATAGGTGCAGCAGATTTTCTTAAGAAGTGGGTTAAAATTATCTTGTACGATCAACCCTGTATCTGCATTAATAATTACTCCGAGATAAGTGGCAGAGTTGACATATCTCTGATCCATTTTTACTATATTCTTAGAGCATATCACCTGCGTTTTAGCCTCGTTTAAGCGATACCCAGAGTGATATCCAAATTGCTTAGTGATCTCGACTAAAATTCGCATGGTCTCTGCAGGATCTGAGGTAATAATTGCCAGGTCATCGGCGTATGCTAAAATTTTGCTCTCGAACCCGTTGGTTAATACGGGCTTGATGCTGTTATTCGCCAATATCTGCCTAACTTTTAATATAATTTTTAAAATCATTACACAAATGGTGCTCTCAGTGAGGAAGGGAAAGGGAGTGAGGAGTATGTGAGGGACGTGGTAAAGGTGGTGTGACAGTATTGCATCACATTCAAATCGTAACGCCTTTACAATTGAGGTAATAACAGTGTTCCCAAAACACATCACACATAGGTAAGAGTGGATCGTTCTTTTGTTCCTATGGCGTGTAGGATTCGGCGTAGTCTACGTTTCGACCCCGAGTGTGTTAAAGGGTTAGTCTTCCCTCATGTTGGGGTCTTCATCAGGACAAAGGAGAGAGCCTAAAAGACATGGCATTACCCAGTTTTAGTTATCTTTGTGGTGAAGTACCACTTTGATATAGGCTAACTATAGAGGTTACCTACATGAAAAATGACGGACGGCGAATCTTGCGTCACGTCTTGGGCTTGGTAGTGCTCCTGTTTGTTTATGAAATACAGTATAATGGGGGAAGGGATAGGAACGGGAATGCTAAACACTTCATAGACCAACTGGCAAGTGGAAAAACCTTTATGCATCCACTTACTGTGATTCGGCGTCTTTAGTGTAGCGAAAGATATCGTAATTTCTTCATATAGTGGGCTTCACTATGCACCGCACATCCTTCTGGGGGAGTCAAGAGACAGAAATATGGGTCAGGATTGCTGTTCAAAGAATATTCAGCACTTTTAAATGGTTCACTGTAAGAGTAGAAATAACTTTAGGACTACATATTCTTAAGCATATAGCCTGGTTCAGTAAAAATGCCCAGTGGAGCCGCAATGTGGCACAGCAGTTGATAGAGTAGCCTTATAAAACACGGCATGCACTGTGTGCGACATCCTGTTCTTTATATTAATTGTGCTTACTGCCGTTTAACTTAAAGGATAGGTTGTAGGCAACTCGGTTTGAGACTGTCTCATACCTTATGTCGCACGAGGCTCCAGCAGTCAGCACACATCGATTCCTCCGTGATTGTGGCTGCTCGCGGTGCAGCCGCTAGATGCTAAGAGCAAAAAGGGCTCGACTCTGGTAGCCAATCAGCAGCCTCCAAGCGAAAGTGCCGTGGCGGCGCTCTCAGTTGGGCGGGGGACCGTCTACAAAGTGTAATTTGGTTTAGTCATGGTTTGTTTCTCAGGGGGCAGGGAGACCTAGTGACATCGTATCTGTGAAATATGCCACGTATGCGGACATTATCGTCTTGTCTCCGTGTCGATATATGGAATAAACTATGCAATTGTCAAGCACTGCTACTACGATGCGGGGACATTAGTCATCAACAGCATTTCTTGATACATTCATTTGGTCGAGCATGTAAGTGCATAGTTATAATACAAAAATGTAAACCTTAGCAATTCACTGATAAAATATAAATATTATAACATTCTGAATCGATTTCTGAACAGCATATTTATGCTCATCATGTAAAGTCTCCTCAGAAGCTATATGCCTTATGTCAGTGGTTGTACGACATGGAATGCATACATGAATGATAACTTTGACAATTTACCAATGGAATATCAACAGTATTACATTCTGGAATGCCTTCTGACCAGCATATTTATACTCATCGTGTAGACGCTGAAGTGTCTGCTGGGCAGTTAGATGGTTGCTGTCAGAGATGAAAGTTAATGCCTTTATGTTAAGATGGAATGCTAATGTGGAGTATCTTACTGAATAAATTGACAGTGTACTCATAGGCCCGGATTGCATTAAAGTTATTCTGGACCAAGTCCTGCCATTTGAACAAAGTTAGCGTCCAGTTCATTCAGACATTTGTGTATCATATTGAATTTGTGCACCCATTTGCACTCCCTAATATTAAGGACGTTATTGAGATTGCCCCCTCGTGGTCCCAAGGTGATCTTTTCAAGTACAACCCATTTCATGGAGTCGGGAGTGTGAGTCTTTTCCATGTAATGTTCTACCAGAGGTGCCCCTGTTGTCTGGCAGCGGATTCTGCTACAATGCTGGAAGATCCGGTTTTTGATCTTTTGTTTAGCTTGCCCTATATACATGAGGTCACACGGGCAGACGATAGCATATATAACTCCACTTGAGTTGCAATTAGTGAAAGATTTGAGGTCTACCGTTAGGTTGTTGTTGGTGATTTGTTTAGTCTCCCAACATGTCGGGCAGGCTTTGCATGTTGTGCACCGAAAATGGCCTACCACTTCTGGTAGATTCCAGAGTCTTTGTATAGTTGGTGCTTGCGGAGTGTCCAGCGGGGAACGAACTACGTGATCTCTTATGCTTCTGGCCTTTTTGAAGGCATGCATTGGTGGTTCTGGGCATTCTATGATGTCAGCTACCAAGCCCCAGTGTTTATTTATTATTCTCTTTATTTCATTGCTTTTGTTGCAATATGTTGTAACACAAATCATTCGTTCTTGAGATGGCTGGCGTTCTTGTGGTGTCAATAAGGTGGTTCTATCCTGGAACCAGGCTCTTTTTCTGGATCTTTTCACCAATCTTTTGGGGTACCCCCTTTCGATCAGGCGAAGGATTAGATCATCCGATTCTTTAAAGTAGTCCTCCTTAAGAGAACAATTCCTCCTAATACGGAGAAATTGCCCGAAGGGCAGGTTATCCCGTAGTCCTCTAGTGTGATGGCTCGTATATCTCAGCAAGGTGTTCCTTTCTGCTGGCTTTCTGTAGAGGGTGGTGTACAGTTTGCCTTCATTTTCTTTAATGCTGATATCAAGGAAGTCAATTGAGTCTTTGCTCTTGTGCATTGTGAATTTTATGTCATCAGACTGACTATTGAGCCATTCAAAGAAATTGTGCAACTCCACGTCATCGCCGGTCCAAATCATGAAGACATCATCTATATACCTGAACCATACCGAGATCCTTGTCTGGTATGGATTATGTTGTGATATAATACAATGTTGTTCATATTCAGACATGAACAGAATGGCCAAATCCAGGGCGAAGGCAGCACCCATGGCCACTCCTTTGCTCTGGATATAAAACTTGTTTTGGAAAAAGAAGAAGTTCCTCGTCATAGCGACTTCTAGTAGGTCGATGTTGAACTCAGTGGGGACCCCAGCTGGTTGTTCCCTATTTTGTAGAGCTCTTCTCATGGATTCCAAAGCAGGTCTTTGCGGTATGCTGGTATAAAGAGAGACAATGTCTATTGTAACCAAAATTTGCCTCTCTTTGTTGAAGGTTGCTTGGTCGACCAAGTTGATTACTTGCATTGTGTCCCTGAGGTACGTGGGTGTGATTTCAGCTAGTGGTTTCAGGAACGCATCCACATATTTGCATAGTGGTTCGAGGAGGGACCCACATCCAGATATAATTGGTCGGCCGGGAGGCTTGGCAGGGTTTTTATGCACTTTAGGTAGTACGTATATCGTGGGCACTCTGGGTTGTTCCACGTTCAAGTATTCAAATTCCTTTTTGGAAAGGAAACCCATTTCTAGTGCTTTTTTGGTGATGGTTACAATCTCCTTTCTGATCGCCTTTGTAGGGTCCAGTGCTACGGGCCTGTAACTAACTCCATCCGTTAGTTGGGAAAGGATCTCAGCCTTATAGTCTTCCACATCCAGCATCATGATGGATCCCCCTTTGTCAGCCGGTTTGATCACGATTGACTTATTGTTCTTTAGTGTGTCCAGCGCTTTTCTTTCTCCCGCTGTGATATTATGCTTCACGTATGATCTTCTTTTGCATGTCTTCAGGACATCTCGCATTACTACACTCTCATAGGTTAGAATCCTATGCGATACAGATGCCATACTTAGCATGAAAGTTGATGGAGGTCGTAGATTCGTGAAGGCTGTCAAGGCAGTGATGGTCGATTCTTGAAGAAGTTCTTTAAACGTAACTTGCGAAAGAATCGAGTTAGTTCGGCTTGGATATTGAATCTGTTGGCCTGTGATGTGGGTACAAAGGATAGTCCTTTGGAGAGCACACTGGTTTCATCTATTGTAGGTGTGTAACTTGATAGATTAATTATAGGGCTAGTGATCATTGCAGTTGTGGTGGTGCTTCTGCGGATCCCCCCTGCTACCATCTGTAGGTCTTCCTCCTGGTGCTCCTCTCGCCGTGGTCCTCTGGTTGGAAACGCACCTGCTTCGTATTCTGGCCCTGTTGTCTTCTTCCGTCCCACGTCTGTTGGTTCTGGCCTCTGGTGGGGCGATTGCTCCAGGAACCTCCTCTGCCCCTGCCTCTTGGCGGTCTCCATTGGGTTTCTCCTAAAAAAGGCGATTGCGGACCACTCATGTGTCCCTGCGGGGGCTGGTACCATTGATCTTGCGGTTGGTGGTTGGTCCTGATTGTTCGTTTTCACTTTCACCACTATATGAAGAGTCTGAAAAGTTGGTGAATCTGCGTGAGCCCCTGTAGCCCCCTCTTCCTCTGTAGAAGAAACGGCCCTGTGTGTCCTGCCTGTAATAATCCGCTTGAAGATAGGGATAAGTCTTCTTCTTATCGTAGTACTGAATGTCTTTAGATAGTTTGTCCAGGTTCTTTGTTTGTGTCTCAATGTCAAAGTCTTTCAAGGTTTTTTTCAATCTTTCTAGAGTTTCTTTCGCATCAGCAAAGGCCGCATGGCTGCCTATTTCAGCTTTCAAGTCTTCTATCTCTTTAGCTAACTGTTCAACCTGTTCTTTCGCTGTCTCAACTCCCAGCACCATCCAGTGCCGGGAGCAGTTGTTTGCCACAAAGCTAAAGCCTTCTTTAAACTTTGGACTGTCCACGAATATAGCAGGCTCGTTTCGAACTTGTAGTCCAGTGGGAATGATGTTGGCTCTCAAGTACCCAGTCAGTAGATGTCCATGGAGTTTAGTTCTCACTAGCTTTTTTTCGAGACGTTCTAGTTTGTTGATTTTCTCATTAAGAGAGTAGTCTATGTTGGTGCTGTTTGATGAAAGGAAAGCATTCCCTGTGTCTCCCCCAATTAGATCCTTTATATAATCTTCCGTGTAGGAGAGGGTCTCTAGTTCCATACTGTTATCGCCCTCCCTGTATGCAAAACACTCGATTAGTGAGTGGTATTATTTTAATGTGAAAAAACCCTCGCAAGAGTGCTCTTGCTCTTAGAGTATGAGTTGTAAAGGGGTGGGTCCTCGAAACTCATGGACCTGGGTCAGTATGCAAGTACAAAGAATGGGTGGTCCGAGTTGAGTAGATATACTTTACATTTATTTTGTTTTAGTATATATATGTACACACCACAAATATATTTCACAATATATATGCTTAGCGCAATGAGGGTGGAGTATGCAGTATTCAAAGATGAATTGTATTTATTCCATGTACAGGTGCACTCATTGTACTTATTACTGCATACAATTACTTATAAGTCATCTGTATATCATCAATGCAATTTTTAAAATCATTACACAGATGGTGCTCTCAGTGAGGAAGGGAAAGGGAGTGAGGAGTATGTGAGGGACGTGGTAAAGGTGGTGTGACAGTATTGCATGACATTCAAATCGTAACGCCTTTACAATTGAGGTAATAACAGTGTTCCCAAAACACATCACACATAGGTAAGAGAGGATCGTTCTTTTGTTCCTATGGCATGTAGTATTCGGCGTAGTCTACGTTTCGACCCCGAGTGTGTTAAAGGGTTAGTCTTCCCTCATGTTGGGGTCTTCATCAGGACAAAGGAGAGAGCCTAAAAGACATGGCATTACCCAGTTTTAGTTATCTTTGTGGTGAAGTAGCACTTTGATATAGGCTAACTATAGAGGTTACCTACATGAAAAATGACAGACGGCGAATCTTGCGTCACGTCTTGGGCTTGGGCGTGCTCCTGTTTGTTTCTGAAATACAGTATAATGGGGGGAGGGATTGGAACGGGAATGCTAAACACTTCATAGACCAACTGGCAAGTGGAAAAACCTTTATGCATCCACTTACTGTGATTCGGCGTCTTTAGTGTAGCGAAAGATATCGTAATTTCTTCATATAGTGGGCTTCACTATGCACCGCACATCCTTCTGGAGGAGTCATGAGACAGAAATATGGGTCAGGATTGCTGTTCAAAGAATATTCAGCACTATTAATTGGTTGACTGTAAGAGTAGAAATAACTTTAAGACTACATATTCTAAAGCCTATAGCCTGGTTCAGTAAAAATGCCCAGTGGAGCCGCAATGTGGCACAGCAGTTGATAGAGTAGCCTTATAAAACACGGCATGCACTGTGTGCGACATCCTGTTCTTTATATTAATTGTGCTTACTGCCGTTTAACTTAAAGGATAGGTTGTAGGCAACTCGGTTTGAGACTGTCTCATACCTTATGTCGCACGAGGCTCCAGCAGTCAGCACACATCGATTCCTCCGTGATTGTGGCTGCTCGCGGTGCAGCCGCTAGATGCTAAGAGCAAAAAGGGCTTGACTCTGGTAGCCAATCAGCAGCCTCCAAGCGAAAGTGCCGTGGCGGCGCGCTCAGTTGGGCGGGGGACCGTCTACAAAGTGTATTTTGGTTTAGTCATGGTTTGTTTCCCAGGGGGCAGGGAGACCTAGTGACATCGTATCTATGAAATATGCCACGTATGCGGACATTATCGTCTTGTCTCCGTGTCGATATATGGAATAAACTATGCAATTGTCAAGCACTGCTACTACGATGCGGGGACATTAGTCATCAACAGCATTTCTTGATACATTCATTTGGTCGAGCATGTAAGTGCATAGTTATAATACAAAAATGTAAACCTTAGCAATTCACTGATAAAATATAAATAATATAACATTCTGAATCGATTTCTGAACAGCATATTTATGCTCATCATGTAAAGTCTCCTCAGAAGCTATATGCCTTATGTCAGTGGTTGTACGACATGGAATGCATACATGAATGATAACTTTGACAATTTACCAATAGAATATCAACAGTATTACATTCTGGATTGCCTTCTGACCAGCATATTTATACTCATCGTGTAGACGCTGAAGTGTCTGCTGGGCAGTTAGATGGTTGCTGTCAGAGATGAAAGTTAATGCCTTTATGTTAAGATGGAATGCTAATGTGGAGTATCCTGCTGAATAAATTGACAGTGTACTCATTGGCCCGGATTGCATTAAAGTTATTCTGGACCAAGTCCTGCCATTTGAACAAAGTTAGCGTCCAGTTCATTCAGACCTTTGTGTATTGTATTGAATTTGTGCATCCATTTGCACTCCCTAATATTAAGGACGTTATTGAGATTGCCCCCTCGTGGTCCCAAGGTGATCTTTTCAAGTACAACCCATTTCATGGAGTCGGGAGTGTGAGTCTTTTCCATGTAATGTTCTACCAGAGGTGCCCCTGTTGTCTGGCAGCGGATTCTGCTACAATGCTGGAAGATCCGGTTTTTGATCTTTTGTTTAGCTTGCCCTATATACATGAGGTCACACGGGCAGACGATAGCATATATAACTTCACTTGAGTTGCAATTAGTGAAAGATTTGAGGTCTACCGTTAGGTTGTTGTTGGTGATTTGTTTAGTCTCCCAACATGTTGGGCAGGCTTTGCATGTTGTGCACCGAAAATGGCCTACCACTTCTGGTAGATTCCAGAGTCCTTGTATAGTTGGTGCCTGCAGAGTGTCCAGCAGGGAACGAACTACGTGATCTCTTATACTTCTGGCCTTTTTGAAGGCATGCATTGGTGGTTCTGGGCTTTCTATGATGTCAGCTACCAAGCCCCAGTGTTTATTTATTATTCTCTTTATTTCATTGCTTTTGTTGCAATATGTTGTAACACAAATCATTCGTTCTTGAGATGGCTGGCGTTCTTGTGGTGTCAATAAGGTGGTTCTATCCTGGAACCAGGCTCTTTTTCTGGATCTTTTCACCAATCTTTTGGGGTACCCCCTTTCGATCAGGCGAAGGATTAGATCATCCGATTCTTTAAAGTAGTCCTCCTTAAGAGAACAATTCCTCCTAATACGGAGAAATTGCCCGAAGGGCAGGTTATCCCGTAGTCCTCTAGTGTGATGGCTCGTATATCTCAGCAAGGTATTCCTTTCTGCTGGCTTTCTGTAGAGGGTGGTGTACAGTTTGCCTTCATTTTCTTTAATGCTGATATCAAGGAAGTCAATTGAGTCTTTGCTCTTGTGCATTGTGAATTTTATGTCATCAGACTGACTATTGAGCCATTCAAAGAAATTGTGCAACTCCACGTCATCGCCGGTCCAAATCATGAAGACATCATCTATATACCTGAACCATACCGAGATCCTTGTCTGGTATGGATTATGTTGTGATATAATACAATGTTGTTCATATTCAGACATGAACAGAATGGCCAAATCCAGGGCGAAGGCAGCGCCCATGGCCACTCCTTTGCTCTGGATATAAAGCTTGTTTTGGAAAAAGAAGAAGTTCCTCGTCATAGCGACTTCTAGTAGGTCGATGTTGAACTCAGTGGGGACCCCAGCTGGTTGTTCCCTATTTTGTAGAGCTCTTCTCATGGATTCCAAAGCAGGCCTTTGCGGTATGCTGGTATAAAGAGAGACAATGTCCATTGTAACCAAAATTTGTCTCTCTTTGTTGAAGGTTGCTTGGTCGACCAAGTTGATTACTTGCATTGTGTCCCTGAGGTACGTGGGTTTGATTTCAGCTAGTGGTTTCAGGAACGCATCCACATATTTGCATAGTGGTTCGAGGAGGGACCCACATCCAGATATAATTGGTCGGCCGGGAGGCTTGGCAGGGTTTTTATGCACTTTAGGTAGTACGTATAACGTGGGCACTCTGGGTTGTTCCACGTTCAAGTATTCAAATTCCTTTTTGGAAAGGAAACCCATTTCTAGTGCTTTTTTGGTGATGGTTACAATCTCCTTTCTGATCGCCTTTGTAGGGTCCAGTGCTACGGGCCTGTAACTAACTCCATCCGTTAGTTGGGAAAGGATCTCAACCTTATAGTCTTCCACATCCAGTATCATGATGGATCCCCCTTTGTCAGCCGGTTTGATCACGATTGACTTATTGTTCTTTAGTGTGTCCAGCGCTTTTCTTTCTCCCGCTGTGATATTATGCTTCACGTATGATCTTCTTTTGCATGTCTTCAGGACATCTCGCATTACTACACTCTCATAGGTTAGAATCCTATGCGATACAGATGCCATACTTGGCATGAAAGTTGATGGAGGTCGTAGATTCGTGAAGGCTGTCAAGGCAGTGATGGTCGATTCTTGAAGAAGTTCTTTAAACGTAACTTGCGAAAGAATCGAGTTAGTTCGGCTTGGATATTGAATCTGTTGGCCTGTGATGTGGGTACAAAGGATAGTCCTTTGGAGAGCACACTGGTTTCATCTATTGTAGGTGTGTAACTTGATAGATTAATTATAGGGCTAGTGATCATTGCAGTTGTGGTGGTGCGGATCCCCCCTGCTACCATCTGTAGGTCTTCCTCCTGGTGCTCCTCTCGCCATGGTCCTCTGGTTGGAAACGCACCTGCTTCGTATTCTGGCCCTGTTGTCTTCCTCCGTCCCACGTCTGTTGGTTCTGGCCTCTGGTGGGGCGATTGCTCCAGGAACCTCCTCTGCCCCTGCCTCTTGGCGGTCTCCATTGGGTTTCTCCTAAAAAAGGCGATTGCGGACCACTCATGTGTCCCTCCGGGGGCTGGTACCATTGATCTTGCGGTTGGTAGTTGGTCCTGATTGTTCGTTTTCACTTTCACCACTATATGAAGAGTCTGAAAAGTTGGTGAATCTGCGTGAGCCCCTGTAGCCCCCTCTTCCTCTGTAGAAGAAACGGCCCTGTGTGTCCTGCCTGTAATAATCCGCTTGAAGATAGGGATAAGTCTTCTTCTTATCGTAGTACTGAATGTCTTTAGATAGTTTGTCCAGTTTCTTTGTTTGTGTCTCAATGTCAAAGTCTTTCAAGGTTTTTTTCAATCTTTCTAGAGTTTCTTTCGCATCAGCAAAGGCCGCGTGGCTGCCTATTTCAGCTTTCAAGTCTTCTATCTCTTTAGCTAACTGTTCAACCTGTTCTTTCGCTGTCTCAACTCCCAGCACCATCCAGTGCCGGGAGCAGTTGTTTGCCACAAAGCTAAAGCCTTCTTTAAACTTTGGACTGTCCACGAATATAGCAGGCTCGTTTCAAACTTGTAGTCCAGTGGGAATGATGTTGGCTCTCAAGTACCCAGTCAGTAGATGTCCATGGAGTTTAGTTCTCACTAGCTTTTTTTCGAGACGTTCTAGTTTGTTGATTTTCTCATTAAGAGAGTAGTCTATGTTGGTGCTGTTGGATGAAAGGAAAGCATTCCCTGTGTCTCCCCCAATTAGATACTTTATATAATCTTCCGTGTAGGAGAGGGTCTCTAGTTCCATACTGTTATCGCCCTCCCTGTATGCAAAACACTCGATTAGTGAGTGGTATTATTTTAATGTGAAAAAACCCTCGCAAGTGTGCTCTTGCTCTTAGAGTATGAGTTGTAAAGGGGTGGGTGCTCGAAACTCATGGACCTGGGTCAGTATGCAAGTACAAAGAACGGGTGGTCCGAGTTGAGTAGATATACTTTACATTTATTTTGTTTTAGTATATATATGTACACACCACAAATATATTTCACAATATATATGCTTAGCGCAATGAGGGTGGAGTATGCAGTATTCAAAGATGAATTGTATTTATTCCATGTACAGGTGCACTCATTGTACTTATTCCTGCATACAATTACTTATAAGTCATCTGTATATCATCAATGCAATTTTTAAAATCATTACACAAATGTTGCTCTCAGTGAGGAAGGGAAAGGGAGTGAGGAGTATGTGAGGGACGTGGTAAAGGTGGTGTGACAGTATTGCATCACATTCAAATCGTAACGCCTTTACAATTGAGGTAATAACAGTGTTCCCAAAACACATCACACATAAGTAAGAGAGGATCGTTCTTTTGTTCCTATGGCATGTAGTATTCGGCGTAGTCTACGTTTCGACCCCGAGTGTGTTAAAGGGTTAGTCTTCCCTCATGTTGGGGTCTTCATCAGGACAAAGGAGAGAGCCTAAGAGACATGGCATTACCCAGTTTTAGTTATCTTTGTGGTGAAGTAGCACTTTGATATAGGCTAACTATAGAGGTTACCTACATGAAAAATGACGGACGGCGAATCTTGCGTCACGTCTTGGGCTTGGGCGTGCTTCTGTTTGTTTCTGAAATACAGTATAATGGGGGGAGGGATTGGAACGGGAATGCTAAACACTTCATAGACCAACTGGCAAATGGAAAAACCTTTATGCATCCACTTACTGTGATTCGGCGTCTTTAGTGTAGCGAAAGATATCGTAATTTCTTCATATAGTGGGCTTCACAATGCACCGCACATCCTTCTGGGGGAGTCATGAGACAGAAATATGGGTCAGGATTGCTGTTCAAAGAATATTCAGCACTATTAATTGGTTCACTGTAAGAGTAGAAATAACTTTAAGACTACACATTCTAAAGCCTATAGCCTGGTTCAGTAAAAATGCCCAGTGGAGCCGCAATGTGGCACAGCAGTTGATAGAGTAGCCTTATAAAACACGGCATGCACTGTGTGCAACATCCTGTTCTTTATATTAATTGTGCTTACTGCCGTTTAACTTAAAGGATAGGTTGTAGGCAAATCGGTTTGAGACTGTCTCATACCTTATGTCGCACGAGGCTCCAGCAGTCAGCACACATCGATTCCTCCGTGATTGTGGCTGCTCGCGGTGCAGCCGCTAGATGCTAAGAGCAAAAAGGGCTCGACTCTGGTAGCCAATCAGCAGCCTCCAAGCGAAAGTGCCGTGGCGGCGCTCTCAGTTGGGCGGGGGACCGTCTACAAAGTGTATTTTGGTTTAGTCATGGTTTGTTTCTCAGGGGGCAGGGAGACCTAGTGACATCGTATCTATGAAATATGCCACGTATGCGGACATTATCGTCTTGTCTCCGTGTCGATATATGGAATAAACTATGCAATTGTCAAGCACTGCTACTACGATGCGGGGACATTAGTCATCAACAGCATTTCTTGATACATTCATTTGGTCGAGCATGTAAGTGCATAGTTATAATACAAAAATGTAAACCTTAGCAATTCACTGATAAAATATAAATAATATAACATTCTGAATCGATTTCTGAACAGCATATTTATGCTCATCATGTAAAGTCTCCTCAGAAGCTATATGCCTTATGTCAGTGGTTGTACGACATGGAATGCATACATGAATGATAACTTTGACAATTTACCAATAGAATATCAACAGTATTACATTCTGGATTGCCTTCTGACCAGCATATTTATACTCATCGTGTAGACGCTGAAGTGTCTACTGGGCAGTTAGATGGTTGCTGTCAGAGATGAAAGTTAATGCCTTTATGTTAAGATGGAATGCTAATGTGGAGTATCTTGCTGAATAAATTGACAGTGTACTCATAGGCCCGGATTGCATTAAAGTTATTCTGGACCAAGTCCTGCCATTTGAACAAAGTTAGCGTCCAGTTCATTCAGACCTTTGTGTATCGTATTGAATTTGTGCATCCATTTGCACTCCCTAATATTAAGGACGTTATTGAGATTGCCCCCTCGTGGTCCCAAGGTGATCTTTTCAAGTACAACCTATTTCATGGAGTCGGGAGTGTGAGTCTTTTCCATGTAATGTTCTACCAGAGGTGCCCCTGTTGTCTGGCAGCAGATTCTGCTACAATGCTGGAAGATCCGGTTTTTGATATTTTGTTTATTTTGCCCTATATACATGAGGTCACACGGGCAGACGATAGCATATATAACTCCACTTGAGTTGCAATTAGTGAAAGATTTGAGGTCTACCGTTAGGTTGTTGTTGGTGATTTGTTTAGTCTCCCAACATGTCGGGCAGGCTTTGCATGTTGTGCACCGAAAATGGCCTACCACTTCTGGTAGATTCCAGAGTCCTTGTATAGTTGGTGCCTGCGGAGTGTCCAGCAGGGAACGAACTACGTGATCTCTTATGCTTCTGGCCTTTTTGGAGGCATGCATTGGTGGTTCTGGGCTTTCTATGATGTCAGCTACCAAGCCCCAGTGTTTATTTATTATTCTCTTTATTTCATTGCTTTTGTTGCAATATGTTGTAACACAAATCATTCGTTCTTGAGATGGCTGGTGTTCTTTTGGTGTCAATAAGGTGGTTCTATCCTGAAACCAGGCTCTTTTTCTGGATCTTTTCACCAATCTTTTGGGGTACCCCCTTTGGATCAGGCGAAGGATTAGATCATCCGATTCTTTAAAGTAGTCCTCCTTAAGAGAACAATTCCTCCTAATGCGGAGAAATTGCCCGAAGGTCAGGTTATCCCGTAGTCCTCTAGTGTGATGGCTCGTATATCTCAGCAAGGTGTTCCTTTCTGCTGGCTTTCTGTAGAGGGTGGTGTACAGTTTGCCTTCATTTTCTTTAATGCTGATATCAAGGAAGTCAACTGAGTCTTTGCTCTTGTGCATTGTGAAATTTATGTCATCAGACTGGCTATTGAGCCATTCAAAGAAATTATGCAACTCCACGTCATTGCCGGTCCAAATCATGAAGACATCATCTATATACCTGAACCATACCGAGATCCTTGTCTGGTATGGATTATGTTGTGATAGAATACAATGTTGTTCATATTCAGACATGAACAGAATGGCCAAATCCGGGGCGAAGGCAGCGCCCATGGCCACTCCTTTGCTCTGGATATAAAACTTGTTTTGGAAAAAGAAGAAGTTCCTCGTCATAGCGACTTCTAGTAGGTCGATGATGAACTCAGTGGGGACCCCAGCTGGTTGTTCCCTATTTTGTAGAGCTCTTCTCATGGATTCCAAAGCAAGTCTTTGCGGTATAATGGTATAAAGAGAGACAATGTCCATTGTAACCAAAATTTGTCTCTCTTTGTTGAAGGTTGCTTGGTCGACCAAGTTGATTACTTGCATTGTGTCCCTGAGGTACGTGGGTGTGATTTCAGCTAGTGGTTTCAGGAACGCATCAACATATTTGCATAGTGGTTCGAGGAGGGACCCACATCCAGATATAATTGGTTCGCCTCATCGAAAGGGGGTACCCCAAAAGATTGGTGAAAAGATCCAGAAAAAGAGCCTGGTTCCAGGATAGAACCACCTTATTGACACCAAAAGAACGCCAGCCATCTCAAGAACGAATGATTTGTGTTACAACATATTGCAACAAAAGCAATGAAATAAAGAGAATAATAAATAAACACTGGGGCTTGGTAGCTGACATCATAGAAATCCCAGAACCACCAATGAATGTCTTCAAAAAGGCCAGAAGCATAAGAGATCACGTAGTTCGTTCCCCGCTGGACCCTCCGCAGGCACCAACTATGCAAGGACTCTGGAATCTACCAGAAGTGGTAGGCCATTTTCGGTGCACAACATGCAAAGCCTGCCCGACATGTTGGGAGACTAAACAAATCACCAACAACAACCTAACGGTAGACCTCAAATCTTTCACTAATTGCAACTCAAGTGGAGTTGTATATGCTATCGTCTGCCCGTGTGACCTCATGTATATAGGGCAAGCTAAACGAAAGATCAAAAACCGGATCTTCCAGCATTGTAGCAGAATCCGCTGCCAGACAACAGGGGCACCTCTGGTAGAATATTACATGGAAAAGACTCACACTCCCGACTCCATGAAATGGGTTGTACTTGAAAAGATCACCTTGGGACCACGAGGGGGCAATCTCAATAACGTCCTTAATATTAGGGAGTGCAAATGGATGCACAAATTCAATATGATACACAAAGGTCTGAATGAACTGGACGCTAACTTTGTTCAAATGGCAGGACTTGGTCCAGAATAACTTTAATGCAATCCGGGCCTATGAGTACACTGTCAATTTATTCAGTAAGATACTCCACATTAGCATTCCATCTTAACATAAAGGCATTAACTTTCATCTCTGACAGCAACCATCTAACTGCCCAGCAGACACTTCAGCGTCTACACGATGAGTATAAATATGCTGGTCAGAAGGCATTCCAGAATGTAATACTGTTGATATTCTATTGGTAAATTGTCAAAGTTATCATTCATGTATGCATTCCATGTCGTACAACCACTGACATAAGGCATATAGCTTCTGAGGAGACTTTACATGATGAGCATAAATATGCTGTTCAGAAATCGATTCAGAATGTTATAATATTTATATTTTCTCAGTGAATTGCTAAGGTTTACATTTTTGTATTATAACTATGCACTTACATGCTCGACCAAATGAATGTATCAAGAAATGCTGTTGATGACTAATGTCCCCGCATCGTAGTAGCAGTGCTTGACAATTGCATAGTTTATTCCATATATCGACACGGAGACAAGACGATAATGTCCGCATACGTGGCATATTTCACAGATACGATGTCACTAGGTCTCTCTGCCCCCTGAGAAACAAACCATGACTAAACCAAAATACACTTTGTAGACGGTCCCCCGCCCAACTGAGAGCGACGCCACGGCACTTTCGCTTGGAGGCTGCTGATTGGCTACCAGAGTCGAGCCCTTTTTGCTCTTAGCATCTAGCGGCTGCACCGCGAGCAGCCACAATCATGGAGGAATCGATGTGTGCTGACTGCTGGAGCCTCGTGCGACATAAGGTATGAGACAGTCTCAAACCGAGTTGCCTACAACCTATCCTTTAAGTTAAACGGCAGTAAGCACAATTAATATAAAGAACAGGATGTCGCACACAGTGCATGCCGTGTTTTATAAGGCTACTCTATCAACTGCTGTGCCGCATTGCAGCTCCACTGGGCATTTTTACTGAACCAGGCTATAGGCTTTAGAATATGTAGTCTTAAAGTTATTTCTACTCTTACAGTGAACCATTTAATAGTGCTGAATATTCTTTGAACAGCAATCCTGACCCATATTTATGTCTCATGACTCCCCCAGAAGGATGTGCGGTGCATAGTGAAGCCCACTATATGAAGAAATTACGATATCTTTCGCTACACTAAAGATGCCGAATCACAGTAAGTGGATGCATAAAGGTTTTTCCACTTGCCAGTTGGTCTATGAAGTGTTTAGCATTCCCGTTCCAATCCCTCCCCATTATACTGTATTTCAGAAACAAACAGGAGCACGCCCAAGCCCAAGACGTGACACAAGATTCGCCGTCCGTCATTTTTCATGTAGGTAACCTCTATAGTTAGCCTATATCAAAGTGCTACTTCACCACAAAGATAACTAAAACTGGGTAATGCCATGTCTTTTAGGCTCTCTCCTTTGTCCTGATGAAGACCCCAACATGAGGGAAGACTAACCCTTTAACACACTTGGGGTCGAAACGTAGACTACGCCGAATCCTACACGCCATAGGAACAAAAGAACGATCCACTCTTACCTATGTGTGATGTGTTTTGGGAACACTGTTATTACCTCAATTGTAAAGGCGTTACGATTTGAATGTGATGCAATACTGTCACACCACCTTTACCACGTCCCTCACATACTCCTCACTCCCTTTCCCCTCCTCACTGAGAGCACCATTTGTGTAATGATTTTAAAAATTACATTGATGATATACAGATGACTTATAAGTAATTGTATGCAGTAATAAGTACAATGAGTGCACCTGTACATGGAATAAATACAATTCATCTTTGAATACTGCATACTCCACCCTCATTGCGCTAAGCATATATATTGTGAAATATAATTGTGGTGTGTACATTTATATACTAAAACAAAATAATTGTAAAGTATATCTACTCAACTCGGACCACCCGTTCTTTGTAATTTTATGTACTAGGTAGCTTGGTAATACAGGATGTGCTAAGAGCAGGCACTTCCTGTTATAGGATGGGTTCTTGGGGGGGGGAGGGATGTCAATTTATGGTTTTTTATGCTTACTAGATTGTGAGAACCCCTCGTTAGTTCGGACTAGGCTGAGGAAAACTAGGACTCTGTAAGGGAGATTACTTGTAAGTAATCCAGGCTTCCCCTTTTACACACCCAGCAAAAATCATACAAATCATTTTCACTGCTTTATGCACCAGTTCATAGTTTCATGTCTCTATCCCTGGAGTTTAATTTAGGAAGTCCAAGATTATTGGGAATTGTTTGTGTTTATTTGCTTCATTTAAACCAACTAGACTGGCACACCCGTGCCAAACATACTTCTAATGAATAAATAGCAAAAGGACACAAGTCAACACTTTCTACCCAGGAAACATTGGTATCTGATCTGAGGGTGCTTCTTGACTGGTATGTACAGTGTTTGTTTTGCAGTAGGATCAGCTTGGCCTAGTGGATGGCTTGATGAGTGATGAAGAGGACTTTGAAGGAGCTCTGGTCTGCCAAGAACATGTGAAGAACTTGAAGGCCACAGACAAGGTCATCAAGGCTTAGGAGGTGTAGCTTCCTGGAGGCAGCATTCTGGATATGCTGGTCTTCCTAGGTATAACCAGTAGCATATTCTAGACAGAGGAGAGCCAGGCCAAAGGTAGCCAGTGCCCCATGGCGAACCCCAAGGTATACCATAGCTGCTTCTCAAGGGGCTCATGAAGAAGAAGAAGGTGTTGGTAACTTGGTCTATCTGAGGATACGTCCAGGAGCACCCTCAGGGCAAACACTTTGGAGGCAGCGAATGGTAGGTTCAAGCTCTGAGGCCCGTTGGGGATGAAGCATGACACTACTAGAGTGTGTGAGGGTTATTCAACAAAAAGGAATTGCTTCCTTTCCCACGCTTGAGCGGTTGGTGCTCTAGAAGGTTAGATTGTTGACCAACTGTCTCCGTTCTAGGTGGAATACCTCGGTTTGATTAATACATGATTTGGGAGGACGTATCCCCTGTACGAATTCCTCTCCACCCTTCCGACCCAGGTGAAGGTTTCTTCTCCGAGTGGCCATAGTTTGATAGTTGTATGCCAATGTAATCAGGATCAACCAAAAATGAGTGGCTAATTCAGAAAGGCAATTAATTCAAAATATAAGGTTGCCTGATGATTCCCAAAGTTGCCTTGTAGATGACCTGTCTACTCTTTTTCATTCTCCACTCTTAATAACGGAAAATATCCTTGGACTGTTTTGACAACTTTTGTCTTCCTCTTCGGATTCCCAGGTCATTTTGCATTAGTTGCCCAGGAATAGACATCCCTGGGCTGCAACAGCCCAAACAAGCATTGGCAATGCCAATAGGTCTTGCTTCAAAGAAATATATGGTAATGTGAAGCATTACAAATATATTGCATGGCAATGGATGTGTATTTGTGTGGGAACAAAGAACAGTAGAATAATATTGGTGTAGGTTAAAAGGCCAGATGACAGTTCCGCTTTCAATCCAGAATTAAACATCCATGTAGGTTATTGGACGCCCTCCTCCTGTCTGTGCTGCTGAAAGAGAAATAAAACACCCTAAATTACCTAGGTATCTAATCACCCTTAACAGCATTATAATGTTATGTGTGTGCCCCTGAAAAATCAAGCTCAGGCAGCTGGATAAATAAAATGATCACAGCTGTGTGGAGGGTAAGCATGTTATTTGTGGAAGCACACAACTTCTGCCCAATCAGAACATGTACTCCTGGCTCCCAACATTTGGGAGGAGCCATGCCCCTCTAGTGATGCTCACATAATTGACTGGCAACAGCTGCGCTGTCAAGCTAGACCACAAAAAGCAGTTACAAAGCTAGTCCTTTTGATCTCATAGAAATTTGCCAACTTTTTTTTATCAGCCCAACAATTCAACAGTGTGATAATGACTGCAGTTAGGAGCACCTGAACACAGTCTACCCAGGGGTAAGGGGAAAGAACAACTGAGCCCTATAAATGGATTCCTCACAATGAGTCACATATAGGATGTCGGGCGGTGGCACCACCGCGGTGCTGACGGGGCGGAAAAATGCCTTTTTCCGCCCGCGAACAGTGGAACTCACGTCCGCCATATTAGTATAGTAAAACATAGCTAATTTCCCGTCTGCCACGGAGCGACGCGTACCGCCATCAAAGTGCACCCGCCACCGCGGCGGTGGAAGCCAATCGAGACTCACTGCCGTGCGGAATGACGTCTGCACCGTTCCACAAATTAGGATGGCCCAAATAGCCAGACGCACCGCAGCGGAGACACCACATAACCAGAGCCGGCGGTAAGTCGAGAGCGGAGCGCGATAGCCGAGAGCCGGACAAGAAATTCATGGACCCAGCCCTCCACATGCATCCGGTCATGTACCTGCTACTGCACTACCATCAACAGGGCCGCCGCGGACGACGACGCAGGTACGCAAATACACCAATACAACACACAACAAACGGCCCGACACAGGGTCCAAGTCCACCACAGACACCCTGCTGGGGGTCACAACACATCCACAAGGGCACCCCTATATTACCACCTGCCAACAAGTCACCCCTCTGCATCCGGGACACACATCGACCGCGAACTAGCAGCAACGTTCCGCTCCCGGTCACGTCACCGCCACGGTCAACACATGCGCAGAAGGCAGGGCCAGTCCAAGGCATGGGCAGGGCACTGACACCACAGGGACACACCACCCACAACTACACATCAACAAAAACCATCAAGTCACATGCCATGTGCCCATCCTGTACACTCCCATGCACATCAACAAGCACAGGTACAAGCAAGCACAATACACACCATGCACCACACAACAGACAACCAGGGAGACAGCCACTGCAGGAGTAGCTGACAAGGAACACACTACACCAGTGCCACACACACTCAAGCCTGACAATACTTCCCAGCACATACACACAACCTGGGTGTAACTACAAACAGAACACACACACAGGGTAGCCTGGACAGATGTCTGCACAAAACTATACACAAACACCACAGGACATCAGGGGATGTACATCAGGCAATGCCAAGCACACAGACACACAACACTGTATGCACAACAGGCAGTGTGTGCACAACAAGCACAACAGATACACACAGACATGACTGGCACAACCACAACACACCACAAAGCAGCACAGCACAAAAACAACAGCACACCCAGGAAGTGAAGCTACACCACAGCCAACACACAGACACCCAACACAACAACAACAGGATGCACCACTCTGGGATACAACAGCACACCCAGCAATACCAGAGCACTGGGCAGCACACACAGCTCAAGTGCACAAGGGCAAGGAACACTGATGAATACCACCAGAACATCACACCTAAAACAATGGAGCCACGTCCAGAGTGGAACAGCACACTTGGCCCAAAAACTCCACCACAAGGCACAGTCCCACAAATGAAGAGATGGGGAGGCACATACACATGGAAACAAAGGGGACAGCTGACATCAAAATCAACTGATTTGCATGTCAGTATCAGACATGTGAGGTGTGTCCAATACACAAATAGAGTGAATGCAGACCTACAATGTGTACGCACAAGTGGCACACATGGGGGATGGCATCACACCACACACCATGCCTTACAGGAGGAGAAAAGGCACCATGTGCCTGCAGTGATAGAGAAGTCACACACAATGCCTTACAGGAGGAGAAAAGGCACCATGTGCCTGCAGTGATAGAGAAGTCACACACAATGCCAGTGATGACCAGCAGGATCACCCAGTCCACACAAACACACACAACACACATGGATAATCAACCAAAAACAACACTGATGTGCCAGTCACACACTTTGCACACACATAAGTGACAAACACAACAAGGAGGAGTCACACAGAACTGCATGGACACACCAAAACACTGCACAGTGCACAACAGACAACTCACACAAAAGAATCAAATCATTTACCCAGGGCAGGACAATCCAAACAATAGGCACACAACTCTTGGATGACACATGTGTGTCTATCACAATCCAGGAGGACACACACATACACAAGCACAAAATCACAACCTTCACACTGCACACCTCCTCACTACCCAAGAGCACACATCACATGTATGCCAGGGGACCAAGACTATGGGCCAACACAGGATGTCCATACACATACACAGCTGGGCAGATATACAGGAATAACAATTATACATCATGACAGTGCGCAGCCAGCATGCTAACCTGGGCACAGCATCACACCCTGTGCTGGCAGTGTACCCCAACTTGACATGGCAACCATGTAGCCAACAACAGAAAACCACTCAAAACATAACAGCATGACAGCTAAAAGAGCCAACACAGGTAACACAAGTATCAGTGTCAGAATGGACTGAAGCCCCTGCCACCCCTGTCTATAAATGTGATGCGGACAAAGATCTTTGCAATGTCGAAGTGATACATAGAGCATGGGGTCCTGTCAACTAAATGCACACACAAAAATAACTTCAATCAGCAAGGACACCGACAAAAGACACAACAGGAGCAACTGTATTTATTCACATATTGCACAGATGTGAAAGTATAACAACTGTACACAACATCAAGGTACAAAAAGCAGACCAAAAGCAAGATATCCTGCACAGGCAAAGTACAAACAGGAAGGCCAGTGTCCATGGCACAGGTGAGAGTTCAACACAGCAGAGCAACAGGGTCAGTGTCCATGGCAGGTGGCCCAGCAAGTACATGAGAGGCTGCACAGGGGGGACTCCAACACAGCAGAGCAACAGGGTCAGTGTCCATGGCAGGTGGCCCAGCAAGTACATGAGAGGCTGCACAGGGGAGACTCCAACACAGCAGAGCAACAGAGTCAGTGTCCATGGCACAGGTGAGAGCACAACACAGCAGAGCAACAGGGTCAGTTTTCATGGCAGGTGGCCCAGCAAGTACATGAGAGGCTGCACATGGGGAGACTCCAACACAGCAGAGCAACAGGGTCAGTGTACATGGCACAGGTGAGAGTACAACACAGCAGAGCAACAGGGTCAGTGTCCATGGCAGGTGGCCCAGCAAGTACATGAGAGGCTGCACAGGGGAGACTCCAACACAGCAGAGCAACAGGGACAGTGTCCCTGGCACAGGTGAGAGTACAACACAGCAGAGCAACAGGGTCAGTGTCCATGGCACAGGTGAGAGTACAACACAGCAGAGCAACAGGGCCAGTGTCCAGGGCAGGTGGCCCAGCAAGTGCATGAGAGGCTGCACAGGGGAGACTCCAACACAGCAGAGCAATAGGGTCAGTGTCCATGGCACAGGTGAGAGTACAACACAGCAGAGCAACAGAGTCAGTGTCCGTGGCACAGGGGAGACTCCAACACAGCAGAGTAACAGGGTCAGTGTCCAGGACAGGTGGCCCAGCAAGTGCATGAGAGGCTGCACAGGCAAGGCCAGAACAGCAGTGAACGACTAGGCCAGTGGGCAGGGACAAGTGCAGAGTCAGGGCATGATAAGCTGCACAGTGAGTGTGTATGACTGTACCCTTTCATGGCCAGCAACACAACCAGGTGGCAAATGATGGTCAGGACTAGCACACCTCTATGAGAGTCATGCAGACCTGGGACACAGTGTGGGTGGGAGAGTTTGGAGGGATGACCTCCACTTTTTGGCAATACGAAATGGCTTCCCTGTCTTGGGGTCAATGGGAACAGGTGGTGCCACAACAGGTACACACACCGACTGGCCCGCATCTGGTTCAGCCACTGGCACTCCCTCTGGTGATGTGCTGGATCCTGCAGGATGCTTTTTCTGGCTATGCCTCTGGACCACCTTACCCTGCTTGCCAGGTGTTCCACTTACAGTGTCCTCCTTTGCTTGTCTGCTAGGTGTCCCACTTACTGTGCCCTCCTTTGCTTGGCTGCTCGGTGTCCCACTTACAGTGCCCTCCTTTGCTTGTCTGCTAGGCGTCCCACTTACAGTGCCCTCCTTTGCTTGTCTGCTAGGTGTCCCACTTACAGTGCCCTCCTTTGCCCCTTTGCCTGGGGTGGCACCCACAGTGCCCCCCTCCACCTGCTTCACTGGGCTTGGAATTGAAGTTGATGTGGTAGAGGTAACTGGGCCTGTGCCCTTCCTAGGTGTACCCTTGCTATGCAACACCTCCTCAGTGGACACAGACACTGCACGCCTAGCTCTACGTGTAGTTTTAGGGACAGGAGAGTCCTTTGCTGGAGATGCTTCAGAGGTTGGTGAGGCTGATGTCTGCCTCATTGCTTTTTCGGCCTTGCTCTTCCCTGACGGGCTCTTGTCTACGCTTTCTGGGCTGGCTCGGCTCTTCTGGGGGAATGGTGACTGTGGGCGGGACCGCTTGGCTTGCGTCTGCTTTGTGCTCCTTGTGCTGTATCGTCTCTGTGGGATCACTGACATAATATCGATTACACAAATATCGAGGTAGCAAAATATCGAGTTAAAAATATTGACTACAAAAATATCGACCTCCTATCTCCAAACAGGTAAGTGCAAAAATATCGAATCCAAAATATCAGTGTAAAAAATATAGATAGTAAAAATATTGAATTTTTTAAGTATCTTAAAAATAATTGAAAAATAATAAAATATTAAATATAAATAATTTAAACATACTTAAAATACTTAAATAAACTTAAAAATAAAAAATAATTAATGTAAGTTAAAAATAAATAAACATACACATTCTTTTTAAAACATACATATATATAAAAATGATATTAATTAAAAATACATAATATTTGTACCATAGGTTAGCAAGACAGTAAAATTTACTATTACTACTTCACAGAGTGCATCAGTAGAGAAAGCATTGGATAGGGTAGGGATAAAAATTACTATTCCCACTCCAGTAAGTGAAAAAGTATGGAAAGCTTGGATAGCGTAGAGGTAAAAATTATTATTCCCACTCAAGAGAATGCAACACTAGGGAAAGCATTGGATAGCGTAGTGGTAAAAATTACTATTCCCACTCCAGAGAGTGCAACAGTAGGGAAAGAGTTGGATAGCGTAGTGGTAAAAATTACTATTCCCACTCCAGAGAGTGCAACAGTAGGGAAAGAGTTGGATAGCGTAGTGGTAAAAATTACTATTCCCACTCCAGAGAGTGCAATAGTAGGGTAAGCGTTGGATAGCGTAGAGGTAAAAATTACTATTCCCACTCCAGTAAGTGCAATAGTAGGGAAAGCGTTGGACAGTGGGAAGGTAAAAATTACTATTCCCACTCCAAAGAATGCAACAGTAGGGTAAGCGTTGGAAAGCGTAGGGGTAACAATTACTATTCCCACTAAAGTAAGTGCAACAGTAGGGAAAGCGTTGGATAGCGGGAAGGTAAACATTACTATTCCCACTCCAGAGAATGCAACAGTAGGGTAAGCGTTGGATAGCGTAGAGGTAAAAATTACTACTCCCACTCCAGTAAGTGCAACAGTAGGGAAAGCGTTGGATAGCAGGAGGATAAAAATTACTATTCCCACTCCAGAGAGTGCAACAGTAGCGAAAGCGTTGGATAGCGTAGAGGTAAAAATTACTATTCCCACTCCAGTGAATGCAACAATAGGGAAAGCATTGGATAGCGAAGGGGTAAAAATTACTATTCCCACTCCGGAAAGTGCAACAGTAGGGAAAGCGTTGATTAGCGTAGGGATAAAAATTACTATTTCCACTCCAGTTAGTGCAACTGTAGGGAAAGCGTTGGATAGCGGGAAGGTAAAAATTAGTATTCCCACTCCAGAGAGTGCAACAGTAGAGACAACGTTGGATAGCGTAGGGATAAAAATTACTATTCCCACTCCAGAGAGTACAACAGTAGGAAAAGCGTTGGATAGCGTAAGGGTAAAAATTAATATTCCTATTCCAGAGAGCGCAACAGTAGGGAAAGCATTGGATAGCGTAGAGGTAAAAATTACTATTCCCACTCCAGAGAGTGCAACAGTAGGGTAAACGTTGTATAGCGTAGGTGTAAAAATTACTATTCCCACTCCAGACAGTGCAACAGTAGGGAAAGCATTGGATAGTGTAGGGGTAAAAATTACTATTCCTACTCCAGAGAGTGCAACAGTAGGGTAAACGTTGGATAGCGTAGGTGTAAAAATTACTATTCCCACTCCAGGGAGTGCAACAGTAGGGAAAGCATTGGATAGCGTAGGGGTAAAAATTACTATTCCCTCTCCAGAGAGTGCAACAGTAGGGAAAGCGTTGGATAGCGTAGGGGTAAAAATTACTATCCCCACTACAGTGAGTGCAACAGTAGGGAAAGCTTTGGATAGCGGGAAGGTATAACTTACTATTCCCACTCCAAATAGAGCAACAGTAGGGAAAGTAAATACTTCATATATGAATAAAAATAAATTCACTATTAATACCAATTACAAATTATTTAAAAATAAATTCCCAATTTAAGATATTATAATAATTATTCAATTAAAAATAATAAAATAATTGTAATTTCTAAAAAATAATTACCTATTAATACAAATTATTTACCAATAACAATAAATTAAAATTTGTTTTTAAAAAAATTTAAAATTAATTCTAAATAAATACCAATTAATATAATAAAACATTTAATTAATTACAATTAAATGACTTCCCACCCAATTCCCCTATAAACCCACAACCCACTACAAAAATTAAATACATAAAATTAACATAATCATCAATTAATCAATTAATACAAATTAATTACCAAATATATATTAATTAATTACCAATCAAAAAATTAAATAACAATTAATTGTAAATAAATAGCAATACATAATTTAACATATTTAATTAATTATCATTAAATTACTTCCCACCCTATTCCCCTATAAACCCACAACCCGCTCCAGAAAATCAATAAATAAAATTACCATAATTATCAATTAATAAAAAGTAATTACCAATTATATTTTAATTAATTGCCAATTGAAAATTAATTAACAATGAATTCTAAATAAATACCAATAAAACAAAATATTTAATTAATTATAATTAAATTATTTCCCACCCTATTCCACTATAAACCCACAACCCGCTCCAGAAAATCAATAAATAAAATGAACATAATCATCAATTAATCAATTAATAAAAATTAATTACCAATTATATTGTAATTAATTGCCAATTAAAAATTAATTAACAATTAATTCTAAATAAATACCAATTATTTAGAATATTTAATTAATTATAATTAAATTACTTCCCACCCTATTCCCCTATAAACCCTCAACCCGCTCCAGAATTATATTACGAAAAAATTAAATACCATAAATTAATTAACTAAAAAATTTTAGAAAATAAAAATACACTTTTAACATATATACTAACATAAAAAACACTTAGAAGCTGCGGTGGAGATCACCTACTTAATGCACCTGTAGAGATCTAGTATTTAGTAACCTCAATTAATAATTGTATTTTAGACACTCAACTTGGAATGGTCCACCGCAAAGGCCATTACAAATAGAAATTATATACAGAAACCAAGGAGTATCCAATGTTCAAAGTCAAAATCATTCAACAGTCATGTGTAGACATAGTTCATCAAACAATAAGAGAAACTCTTAACAGCAGGCTTTGCTTCTTCTTTTCGTTTTTATTTCTTAGTTTCCACTTGAAATAATGTCTTACAAAGGTGTTTCAAAATGAACAAATGTAATCAATTCAATTGATGATCAGATAAATGCCAGTACAGCCAATACAGCCTACGCGTTTCGTCCTCACAGGGACATCATCCGGGCTGTAGAGTAAAGAAAAAAAGAGAAAAGCTATAACTAACCGTTCATTCAATCACACTTGTATACAAAGATTTGTTTAAATCCCAGACATTTTTCTTTTCAAAACTGCCTATATAACAATCTCAAATCATTTGAAGCCATGCCTGCCTATATAACATTCTATCCAACAATATCATTAATATGAGAAACATAAACAGAACTCCTTATAGGTGTGGCCGGTATTAAATCTTTCTCCTAAAGAGTTTCAAACAATAAACATGTTCTAATAAAAAGTGATTTCTCCAATTTTCTGCATATGCCTGTTTATTTAGAGTTATCCCCTGCTTAAGGATAATAAGTAATAGCTCACCTAAATTCATTAGTGATCAGTAAAAATCCTCCTTTAAATTAAATGTTTATAGCATAAGCGGATGAGAAGTCTTCAGATTCTAGTGCACGATATTTCTTATGGTCAAATAGTCTAAGAAGAGGAAAATATATGCGTTTTAGTCAAAAAATTCGATTTGACACTTTCTAATACTACAAGAAAAAGGATCAACTGAAGTATTATATAATTCCTTTCAATTCGCATAGTCTAATGTGGTCCTGACATGCGAACATTATCCCAAGTTAAAAAAAACAGTCTATCAATGATTTAGGATATAAGATGCTCCTACCCTTATAATCCTTCGAACGCTGCCTGTTCCTTTAACATTCCAAAAGTGTTCTTGCAAAACGTTTTTCCTCTAGTCCAAATTTCTAAGTGAAGGAGAGATCACAGAAGAAAAATAGGGAGACAAACTAAGTAGGTTGTACCCTTTAAATGACCAAATAGGCTCTAATCTGCCACAAGTATCTGCCCGCAGAAATTCAAATCTATCGTGCACATACCTCCGATAATAATGGTCGGCTTCTCCCGCATGTAACCTCCTCGACGACTCGCTTGGTCTTAAGACGATAGACAAACCGGAAATAATACATAGATTTCCGGTTTGGTACACGGGGATTCGGATGGAGTCTCGCCGTGTCAATGTGCGGACGTAGTAGGGAACCAAGTCAAAATAAAAAAGAGGTGGCTATTGGCGCGCACGTTGAAACATTGTGATTCGATAATCAACTGCTTAAATAGAGACAAGAAAGAATAGCCATTTTGTCGACTCTTTACCAAGCGAGTCGTCAAGGAGGTTACATGCGGGAGAAGCCGACCATTATTATCGGAGGTATGTGCACGATAGATTTGAATTTCTGCGGGCAGATACTTGTGGCAGATTAGAGCCTATTTGGTCATTTAAAGGGTACAACCTACTTAGTTTGTCTCCCTATTTTTCTTCTGTGATCTCTCCTTCACTTAGAAATTTGGACTAGAGGAAAAACGTTTTGCAAGAACACTTTTGGAATGTTAAAGGAACAGGCAGCGATCGAAGGATTATAAGGGTAGGAGCATCTTATATCCTAAATCATTGATAGACTGTTTTTTTTAACTCGGGATAATGTTCGCATGTCAGGACCACATTAGACTATGCGAATTGAAAGGAATTATATAATACTTCAGTTGATTCTTTTTCTTGTAGTATTAGAAAGTGTCAAATCGAATTGTTTGACTAAAACGCATATATTTTCCTCTTCTTAGACTATTTGACCATAAGAAATATCGTGCACTAGAATCTGAAGACTTCTCATCCGCTTATGCTATAAACATTTAATTTAAAGGAGGATTTTTACTGATCACTAATGAATTTAGGTGAGCTATTACTTATTATCCTTAAGCAGGGGATAACTGTAAATAAACAGGCATATGCAGAAAATTGGAGAAATCACTTTTTATTAGAACATGTTTATTGTTTGAAACTCTTTAGGAGAAAGAATTAATACCGGCCACACCTATAAGGAGTTCTATTTATGTTTCTCATATTAATGATATTGTTGGATAGAATGTTATATAGGCAGGCATGGCTTCAAATGATTTGAGATTGTTATATAGGCAGTTTTGAAAAGAAAAATGTCTGGGATTTAAACAAATCTTTGTATACAAGTGTGATTGAATGAACGGTTAGTTATAGCTTTTCTCTTTTTTTCTTTACTCTACAGCCCTGATGATGTCCCTGTGAGGACGAAACGCGTAGGCTGTATTGGCTGTACTGGCATTTATCTGATCATCAATTGAATTGATTACATTTGTTCATTTTGAAACACCTTTAAAAGACATTATTTCAAGTGGAAACTGAGAAATAAAAACGAAAAGAAGAAGCAAAGCCTGCTGTTAAGAGTTTCTCTTATTGTTTGATGAACTATGTCTACACATGACTGTTGAATGATTTTGACTTTGAACATTGGATACTCCTTGGTTTCTGTATATAATAAAAAACACTTACATATTATTAAAACATAAATATTAACTTACCTAAAATTCGATATTTTTGCTGTCTATATTCTATCCATCTATATTTTTGTTGTCTATATTCTGTCCCTCAATATTTTTGTTGTCTATATACTGTCCATTCAATCTTCTGTCCATTCTATATTTTTGAGTCGATATTATTGCTATTCTATTCGATATTTTTGTAGTCTATATTCTGTCTTATCTATATTCTGTCTACTCGATATTTTTAACTCGATATTATGCTACCTCGATATTTTTGTCATCGATATTATGTCTGTATACCGTCTCTGTGATGCATGTGAACCATGGTCACTGTCCTCTGATGTGGCCACTGACTGGGGGGTGGACAAAGGCACCTGAACATGAATGTGAGGATGTGCCTGTTGAAGGGCAGACGTCACTGCGGCTGACAAACCCTGGACTGTAGGGTGGAGTCCACCCACGTCAGAGTGTATGCCCTCCATGTAGGCAACCACCTGCCCCAATTTCTTGTCATGGTCGGTGAAGGCATTAAGCAGGGCGGTCTGGCCCACAGAAAGCTGGCACAGGAGCTCTACACACTCAGCATTGATGGCAGCAGGGGGGACAGGTGCAGGCTCAGCGGTGCCAGGTGTGAATGTAACATGTCCCCTCGTACGGACACGGGCAGCACCAGAGGAAGTGGATGGGAGGCTGGGCACTGGCCGTTGAGTGGCAGATGATGTAGCAGACTCCCCACCCCCTGTGCCTGACAACATGGATGCATCACCGCTGGCATCAGATGATGAAGTACTCTGTGTCTCTGCCACGGATTCCTCCTGCATACTCCGGTCCCCTTCAGATGCGCTGGTGGGCTCTGCTTCACTGGCCTCCGGTGCAGCTGTAGTGCTACTCTCCCCTCCACTGGTTTCTGGCTCCGGTTCCTCCGTGCACACTGGCGAATCTGCATGTGAGACAGATGCAGGGTTGTATAAATGACAACATCAGGACCAAGCTAATTAAAGCATGCATACAGGGGATGCACAAATCAACATGCTAACCACCACCCCCTGCATAAACATTGCAGCAAACACTACATACACTACAACAGTGCCTGCAACACTGACTATCTGCCATGACTGAGCCATGTTCAGGGCACACAGCACAACACCTTGCCGGTGGATTAAGTGTACCACACACAACTTCACATTCCTACAACTATCATGCACCAAAACTGAGTGACATTGACATGCCTCCAGGGAACCGGATGGGAGAACACACAAACCTATTAGGACATGACAGTCCACAATGCCAAGTAGGCCATACTAAGCAACATGTGCTACTATGGGGCACCTTGTAGTCAGACGTGTAACCCTCAACAATCATGGTGCATGAAAAGTAGGAATACATAAACTCACACTCAGATAGTGTACCCTTCTGTTCACCCCCTAATACATTTCCCACACCATCACAATGCAGAATGACCATGTGTATCCCAACATACCTGGCTATGATAAAGCACAGCATGAATGATCAACCTTTTCATGAGCTGTTAGGCACAATGCCTGACACTAGCACACATCCCTGCAGCCACTCACATGACACATCACTGCACCACACCGCAAACATTAAATGGCTCACCGCTGCAACTGGCTCTGTACACATGCATTGGCTACCAGGCAAAGTCAACCTCACCAAATACTCACCCCTGCCTTGCTGCCTATCCTCCTTCAAACGTGCATCCAACTCCGGATTAGTCACTGCCAATATGCGATACATCAGTGGTGTTAGGTTTCGCAGTGCCAGAGGACCAGTGCGTGGTAGCAGCCCAAAGGTCATCTCGGCAACGTTTTATTGCCAGCCGGCTGATGTCGTCCCACCTCTTGTGGCAGTGGGTGCGTCATCTGTTGGATACACCCAGGGCCCGTACCTTGGCAGCAATGGCCCTCCACACGGCCTTACACTGGTGTACCTTGAGCTGCAGGTATTGGAGAAAAGTAGGGTAAGTTACCAGTTGCACTGTGTCATGTTCCCACATCTATCACTACAGTAGCATTATGCTGAATCACGACCTATTGGAATCCCACAAATACCCAAACTGGGGGACACCACACAAGGGCACTCTGCATGGGCCAAATAGTCAACATAGCATGCAAAGATTAGGGCGTACAGACTACATGCCAAATGCATACAGGATGACTGCAATAAAAGCCCTCTGTATGTCCCACACATCACCAGTCTCATGCATGTATGACCCCCCCGCCCAACAGCACACTCAATGATAACTTACCACTACATTGGGGCCACCATACTGCCTCAGGTACTGTGCCAGCACCTCGTCCACTAGCACCTCCAGCTCCTCGCTTGTGAATGGGCTGGCACGGATCTTCTCTGTTCTTGCCATCCCTGTGGACATGTGACACCTGTGGTTGAAGTGAGTGTTGATGAGTCCCTGGCGGCAGCCACTTCAGGCAGCAGCAGTAGAGGGTCCCAGGCAGCAGCAGGAGAGGTTCCCAGGCAGCAGCAGGAGAGGGTCCCAGGCAGCAGGCACTTCAGGCAGCAGCAGGAGAGGGTCCCAGGCAGCAGCAGGAGAGGGTCCCAGGCAGCAGGCACTTCAGGCAACAGCAGGAGAGGGTCCCAGGCAGCAGCAAGAGAGGGTCCCAGGCAGCAGGCACTTCAGGCAGCAGCAGGAGAGGGTCCCTGGCAGCAGCAGGAGAGGGTCCCAGGCAGCAGCGGGAGAGGGTCCCAGGCTGCAGGCACTTCAGGCAGCAGCAGGAGAGGGTCCCAGGCAGCAGCAAGAGAGGGTGCCAGGCAGCAGGCACTTCAGGCAGCAGCAGAGGAGGGTCCCAGGCAGCAGCAGGAGAGGGTCCCAGGCAGCAGGCACTTCAGGCAGCAGCAGGAGAGGGTCCAAGGCAGCAGCAGGAGAGGGTCCCAGGCAGCAGCAGGAGAGGGTCCCAGGCAGCAGTAAGAGAGGGTCCCAGGCAGCAGGCACTTCAGGCAGCAGCAGGAGAGAGTCCCAGGCAGCAGGCTCTGTGAGCAGTGGAAATGTTGGGCTCACTCCCACAGATTTATAGCCCCATGGGCTCGTTTGTGAGGTGCCAAGCTGAAATTATTGGTTGTCCAGGTCTGCCTCATTCAAAAGCATCCAATGACTGGCTCCGCGGTGGCGGAGCACGCCTTCCGCGATTTTCAAACCTGCATCATGCCACCGCAATCGTTGCTCCCATTGGCTGTAGGCTATGCCCCATGGCGGTGATGCACCGCAGGGGCCCGGGGTGCGCAACCGCGATGGTGCATCTTTCAAACCCATCTAATAAGTGGCTCCGCGGTGGCAGAGCACGCCTTCCGTGATTTTCAAACCTGCCTCATGCCACCGCAATCGTCGCTCCCATTGGCTGTAGGCTAAGCCCCATGGTGGTGATGCGCCGCCGCGGACAGGTGGCAGCAACCACCATATGTGTGGCGCAGCATGCCCACCGCCAGCAACCCATGCCAATAGCTATCGCACTTGTGGACGAGGGTGGTGTTGGCGTCACACCGCCGCGGACAGGTGGTAGCAACCGCCCTATGTGTGGCGCAGCAGGCCCACCGCCAGCAACCCATGCCAATTGGTACCATACTTGTGGACGGGGATGGTGCTGGCGTCACACCGCCACGGGCAGGCGGTAGCAACCGCCATATCTGTGGCGCAGCGTGCCCACCGCCAGCAACCCATGCCAATAGCTACCGCACTTGTGGACGGGGGTGGTGCTGGTGTCACATCGCCGTAGACAGGCGGTAGCAACCGCCATATGTGTGTCGCAGCATGCCCACCACCAGCAACCCATGCCAATAGCTACCACACTTGTGGACGGAGGTGGTGCTGGCATCACACCGCCGTGGACAGGTGGTAGCAACCGCCATATGTGTGGCGCAGCATGCCCACCGCCAGCAACCCATGCCAATAGCTACCGCACTTGTGGACGGGGGTGGTGCTGGTGTCTAGCTACCGCCTGTCCACGGCGGTGTGACACCAGCACCACCCCATGATTCCTACGCCATGAGGAACAGCATGGTGCCCCGAATGATGGCTATCCTGCATCCAGATCGTGCTTGCATTGTGGGTAAGTATGCCCTGTGATAAGGCGTGATGTGTGTTTGTGACCTGCTGCGCTCAGCCTGTGCGACATTGCAATGTGTGTTTTTATTTCCTAGGTGACTCAGCATATCCCAGTCGACCCTGGCTGCTGAGTCCAGTGCGAAATCCCAGGGCCCGGCTGACGTCAGGTACAATGAGGCACATGGCAGGACCCGACGTGTCATTGAGCGGACTTTTGGGCTACTCAAGTCAAGATTCCGCTGCCTTGACCGGACTGGAGGAGCACTGGCATAGTCGCCTGGGAAGGTCTGCAAGATCGTTGTGGCATGCTGTATGCTGCTCAATTTGGCCATTTACAAGAGGATTCCCCTGCTGCTGGATGATGGAGAGGAACCAAGGCCCGCACCTGCCCAAGGACCTGAGTCCAGTGATGAGGACAGTGGAGAGGAGGAAGGAGTTGACATTCGTCAACAGCTCATCAACTGCTACTTCACTTGAAGGTGTGTGCAGATGTTCTACTTGTACATTATCTGTTGTGGTGGTTGTTGTTGTGCAGGGCTATCTGCGGATGGTAGAGACAGGCACACGTTCAGTCACCTGTGTGTGGTAAATGTGACATTGGCGTTCCATATGGGGACGTATGCTGGACTCTATTTGTTCACACCTGCAGCCCATCGTCTTGTATGCCAGTAGTCTCTTTGTATGTTTTGTGTAGTGTTCTGTCTGTGATGCCACAATGACACCAGTGACTGTTGTTCTGTTGTGTCTCCCTAGGTGCTTCAGAATAATCCTGCCCTACATACTGTACATCTTTTGGACACATCATGGACATTGTCAACACAGTAAATATTGCACTAAAAACGATACTGCACAAAATCTGGTGTTTCAGGTATTTTATTTTGAAAGTGGGCATGTGATTTGTGTGGGAATATTTACATGAAGGTGGGGAATAAGCAGTGAGTTGACAGTCATGGTAGATGAGAAGCAAGAGTAGACACCACATGGATGTGGTGACCCAGTCCAACAAACAAGTGCCATAGCCAAGGAAATGTGGGGAAAGACATCGCAAAGAGTCAATGCAGTGGGGAAGAGGGTTGCCATCAGGGCTGGCTCTGTGACTGACGTGTGGCAGGTGCTTTGCCTCCGGACACTCCCAGGTTCTTCTTTGGACGCCCCCTTGATCTTTTTGGCGGTGGGGGCCCTGCTGAATGGCCAGCAGCATCAGAGGACTCGCCCCTCTCTGTTGGCGCAGGGGAGGATGGTGCACTGTCATCCTGCGACACAACAGGAGGGGGCAGAGGTGTTGTTTGGGACACAGGCCTGTCCCTCTGCAACGCCACTTGCTGGGCCATGAGGTCCACCATTTGACCTATACGTCTGTCGATGGACCTCATCAGCAGGAAGAGCTCACTTAAAAGTTTGTCCGACCGGCCACTTTGTCCCTGGACCTGTTCATATGCACCGATGACTCGGGTGAAGTGGTCCAGGGATGGTGTGCCAACCTCCTGATGTCTGGGGGGGACCCTGGCCCTCCCACCTGCCCTGCTGCCACGGACCTGTTGCCTCACCACGGTGGGTCCTCGCACACTCTCCCTGCCCTCCACAGTTGGTGGTGTGTCCTGGTCGTCCCCTTGGACAGGGAGGGTGGTGGTGGTAGTGGTGGTGGTGTCCGAGGTGGCAGTGGTGGAGGCACACGCCGTGACTGCAGGGGTCCGCTGTGCAGTTGTTGGTACAGCAGATGTGGTGGTGGGGAGGATGGGGTCCTGGGCCCGGTTGGGCCTTGGCACACCAGATGGGCCGGCCTGGAGCTCATCGTCCAAACTGTCCTGGGAGTCTAATTCCGAAAGTCCATGTACCGGGGGTGGAGACTGCCTTGATGTTGTCTGCAGCAGCAAGATCTTCATCACCTGTGGATTAGATGGAAAATGGTCAGTGTTGGGCGATGTGCAGAGATTCTGTTAGTTGCATGTCATCTGCTGTCTGTACACTACACAATTGAGTCAACGTTTGTATGCTTGTTACAGGCAATACTGACTGTTATTACATGGTGCATGCCAACATCATGAACTCATACATGTACTGTGTCAATGCATTGCATGCAATTGGTGCCCTGTGTAGCATCGCAGGTCTCCCAGACAGAAATAGCTAGAGCAGTGAGGATGGCTACCTACCTGTGAGTCTGTTTGATGAACAGTGCAATGGCTGTCACATGCTCCAGGGTGGGGGAGGCCTCCATGCTTCTGGAGTGTGGGACAGGGGGCATGCTGGGAGTGGTAGTGATACTGTCCTCCCACGCCCAAGCAGTCCTCCAATACAAGATGGCTACCTACCGGTTGGTGAGGGTGGACAGTGCAATGGCTGACACATGCTCCAGGGTGGGGGAGGCCTCCATGCTGCTGGAGTGTGGGACAGGGGGCATGCTGGGAGTGGTAGTGATACTGTCCTCCCACCCCCAAGCAGTCCTCCAATACAAGATGGCTACCTACCTGTGAGTCTGTTTGATGAACAGTGCAATGGCTGACACATGCTCCAGGGTGGGGGAGGCCTCCATGTTGCTGGAGTCTGGGACAGGGGGCATGCTGGGAGTGGTAGTGATGCTGTCCTCCCACCCCCAAGCAGTCCTCCAATACAAAATGGCTACCTACCTGTGAGTCTGTTTGATGAACAGTGCAATGGCTGACACATGCTCCACGGTGGGGGAGGCCTCCATGCTGCTGTACTGTGGGACAGGGGGCATGCTGGGAGTGGTAGTGCAGGCCTCCCTCCCCCAAACAGGCCTCACAGTGAAGATGGCTGGCTACCTGTTAGGTGAGGGTGAAAAGTGCAATGGTGATTGGGTTGTGAAAGGAAGTACTTATCAGTGTGTTGGTTGGCATTTGTTTGTACTTACCTGCCTCCGTTCCCCCGGATACTCCTGTGAGACTCTCAGGATGCAGTATGGCAAGCACCTTCTCCTCCCATGGTGTGAATGTTTTCTGTGGGATGGGAGGGCCACTGACAGTCACGTTCGCCAGCTTCCAGTTCTTGCTCCTCTTCTCCTTGACAACCCTCTTGAGATCATGCCACCGCTTCATGATCTCCTTCTTGGATTGCGGTGTGGTCCCTACTGTATTGACCCTTTGGACTATCCTTTCCCACATTTGTGTCCTTGTGGCTAATGGTGTCTGTTGGACAAGCCTACCAAACAGTTGTGGTTCCACTCTCACTATCTCATTGACCATGACTGTCAACTCGCCCTCTGTGAATTTTGGCATTTTCTGAGCTGCCATGGTGGTTGGTGTTTGCAGTGTTTGTGGGTGCAGGGGTGGGTGTGGTGGGTGTGGTGTTGAGGTGTGAGATGTGTTGTGTGCTGGGGAGTTTTTGGTGTTGGTGTGATGGTGGTGGTGGTGATGTGTGTTTGCTGTGTTATTTTGCCTCTCCTCTCAGATCTGGTGTATGCCCTTCTCTTCTGAAGTGTAGCAAAGAATTGTGGTCAGTGAAGGACCTGTATTTATACTCAGCTGTGTGGGTGTGTCCAATTGGGCCTTTGCTGTGAGGTGTATTGTGGGTGTTGTCCTGGGAGTATTTTTATTTTTTTGCTATTTTTTTAACATTGATATGTGTTTTGTGTATTTGCGGGGCATGGCTACTTTGATTTGTGCTCAGTTAGGCATTGTTGCGGTGCTTTGGCTTCGTCTGCCATGTTTTTCATGTACCGTCCGCGGCGGTGGCTATGCTGCAGCTCTTCTGCTGTCTCTCCGATTCACTGCAGTGTGTGACCGCGGCGGTCGGAAACAGCGGTTCGTAGCGGGGAAATCCTTATTTCCCGTGCGGTGTCTCCACTATGCTTGCGGCGGGGTGTAGCTTTTCTGCTGCTTTTCCGACCGCAGCGGTCGGTTTTTAGAAGTCACCGCACGCGTCGGACGGTTTTTGTTAGCCCGCTACCGCCGCGGTCGGTCTTTTTTGGCGGTTAATCCTAATTTTACCGCCGGTTTATCCGCGGTCCCGTCGGGCGGTTGTTTTCCGCCTCCATGGCGGTTGGGGTGATTTTCCGCCCGCTATCCTAATGGGCCCTTTAATTGCTACCTCCAACATGGATGCAGAACTTCTTGGACATTTATTTGCATTTCGCTATATCTCAATGATGATTTTGATGCTTTGCTGCTGAAGCAAAGGTTGCCCAATGACACAAGAAATTACACATTTCTACATCAGTGTTTCCCAAACTGTGGGTTGCGAGCCGATTTTATACAGTTGTGAAAGTCTTAGAAATAAATAAAGATGCCTTTAAAATCGGTGTTCATCCTATCACATTTGCTGCACTTTAAAGACAGAGATCAAATGGCAGGCTGTCTTCTGCTGCTTACATTTTTTACCATGGCGACTGGTGTTTACAAACTCCTCCCTTTTTGCAGGCAGAGAAAGAAAAGTAAAGTGAATTATGTGACAATCGTGCTGGGGTAAATGAAGTGCGAAAGGAAAGGCTGTAGGATGCCATTTTTTGTTACATACCTGTAACCTGTAAATTAACTATACACATCCAGCAGTTAAGAAAGCAAAAATGAAGCATATTTCTTTTGTAATTCTGAAGTGTGACAGAGACAAAGATTTTATTGGATCAGAACAAATCAGGAAACTTTACTTGGTGATGCAAAAATAATGAATATTCAATGACACCCTAATTCCACACACAACCATTTGTGTGCAATATAGTTTTATCAGTAAAACGATATGTCTGGGGATTTAGTGACCATTTCAATGGGAAGTGTGCTACCTGTAAATGACAATGCCCTACCCCACAGTGTTTTAGTTCACCTCTTGTCCAATAATGCTGGGTGGGACATGAAAGTTTGTTGCGCTATAAAGTGATTGTGGTTCTGAAAAGTTTGGGAAGCACTGCTCTGGATGGAGGAAAAAGCCAAAGATTCTCATGGCAGGGGCAATCCCTTGAACATATCAGAGTTTCATGTCCTGATAATCAATCAGATATATGCACCATATACCATATCCTGTCTCCCAACAGAGAAGGCCTAGAGTAAAGCATTGATACACAGTCTACCATGCCTTCTCCCATCACATTACTTGCGGTGCACAGTGACGTAACATATGCACCCGTAGCCCCGCGCGGTGTGGGGGTGGAGGGGCGAGCTCCAGGGAACCTCCTTAGCAAAAGTGCTGGGTGGTGGCCCAGATATGGGGGCCCTCCATGTACTTTGCAGGGGGGGGCACTCGAGTTTCATTACCCCACTGGCAGTGCAGCATTTTCTTTTGCAGGTGGCTTGCCAGCATACAGTGGGCCTGGTGCACAGGTTGGCACTGCCCACTCAGATTTGATTTGGTTTGGTTGATTAACACCTGCTCATAGGATACTAAGCTTATATAATACACCTCTGGGGTCAGTGATGGAGGCACATGTGCCAGGCTGAGTTTCCTCAGTCCCCAAAGTTATATGTTTTAAACATCCACTGAGCCATTGCTTATCACACCTCACTGAGAACCATTAACTGCTCAGGAGCAATACAAAAGGGCAGACACCAGGACATGTGACACAAGTGAGCATATTTGGACTATTGAATGGCTGATTCCTGTGCCTGACCTACACCAGTGGAACCTTGATGTACAGACCAAATACACAGAGTCTAACTTGTTACACACTACACAACATTGCAGTGAGATGACGTGTGCCGGTGCCAAAGGAGGAGAAGGACACTCACAACACAAGTGATAATGATGATGCGACCAAAGTGGGAGAGGTCCAACATCGACAAGAAAACTTGATGTGGATGCTGTTGGAATCTGCGATATCATTGCTAGTCACATCTGAACTTATACAAAATAATGTAACACTTTACTTGAAAATAACATATTGCCCACTTTTTTGGGTGTCATTAGGTCTAGGGCCTAGCCTACACTGCGTAAGCAGTGTGAGCGTAGCCCAGAGTCCTTTTCTCAGGGCTTTTGAAAATGGACCTTGGATTCCACAACGCCTGTGCTTGTGGATTCCCAAGGTCCATTCTCATTGGCCTTTGCGTGCGTTTAGTTTTAAAACAGAACACGCAATAGGCCATGGGCGGACGCGTAGCTCCGCCTATGGCCTATTGCTGTCTGTTACGCGCACTCAAGGCCATATATCTTGAATTATCGCGGCCGTTGGAGTGAGTGCAGAGTGAGAGTGAGTGCAGAGTGAGTGCAAAGTGAGTGTGACTGCAGAGTGAGTGCAGAGTGAGAGTGACTGCAGAGTGAGTGCAGAGTGAGTGCAGACTGCTGCGCGCCACACACTGCTGCACGCCACACACTGCTGCACGCTACACACTGCTGCACGCCACACACTGCTGCACGCCTCACACTGCTGCAAGCCTCACACTGCTGCATGCCACACACTGCTGCACGCCACACACTGCTACACGCCTCACACTGCTGCAAGCCTCACACTGCTGCACGCCTCACACTGCTGCACGCCACACACTGCTGCACGCCTCACACTGCTGCACGCCTCACACTGCTGCAGAGTGAGAGTGACAGCAGAGTGAGAGTGACAGCAGAATGTGAGTGACAGCAGAGTGTGAGTGACAGCAGAGTGTGAGTGACAGCAGAGTGAGAGTGTCAGCAGAGTGAGAGTGACAGCAGAGTGAGAGTGAGAGTGACAGCAGAGTGAGAGTGACAGCAAAGTGAGAGGCACAGGAGAGTGAGAGACACAGCAGAGTGAGAGTGACAGCAGAGTGAGAGTGACAGCAGAGTGAGAGTGAGAGTAACAGCAGAGTGAGAGTGACAGCAGAGTGAGAGTGAGAGTGACAGCAGAGTGAGAGTGACAGCAGAGTGAGAGACACAGCAGAGTGAGAGACACAGCAGAGTGAGAGTGACAGCAGAGTGAGAGAGACAGCAGAGTGAGAGACAGCAGAGTGAGAGACAGCAGAGTGAGAGACAGCAGAGTGAGAGACACAGCAGAGTGATAGACAGAGCAGAGTGATAGACACAGCAGAGTGAGAGCCACAGCAGAGTGAGAGACACAGCAGAGTGAGAGTGACAGCAGAGAGAGTGACAGCAGAGAGAGTGACAGCAGAGCGAGTGACAGCAGTAAAGGACCACTGGTCCCAGCAGTACAGAAGCATGGAACAGTACAGGAGCACGGGTTCCAGCAGTACAGGAGCATTGGTCCCAGGAGTACAGGAACACCCCAACACACATCTGCAACACACACTAACACACACAACACACACACATACCCACACACACATAACACCACACACCCCCTCCAATTCCAACTCCACCCTCCAACTCATTTCATTTCAAAAGCTTTATTCGATTATTAAAAACAATCACAAAAGCATACAATATAAAAGCACACAATACAAGCTTTACAGTGAGAACAATAACTCAACAATATAAGAATTTAAAGATATTCGAACACCAGACTTTTCCTATGCGAAATTGCTTTAAGTAAAAAGGTAGCGGTAAAAAAACAGATATCAGCAGAATCAAGTGCAAATAACAATTTCAGGGCTTGGGCTGTAGTATACACAGAGAATTTTAAAAACACGGGTCTGAGGTAGAGACGGCGAAGGTGCATATAAAGTGGGCAGATAAGCATAAAGTGCAAAGTGCTTTGCCTAGACTGGCCATCACAGGGACAAGGGGATTGGCTATATAATTTCATCACTGGGAAGGCCACTAAGTTATGTACAATACCAAGTCTAAACCTCGTAAGAACAAACTGATGAGATTGCTTGGTTATAAATTTTAGATACATAGGCATGCCCTTTTCTTCCAACTTATTGGAATGATAAAATACATGAGTAGGCATGGAAATACACTTCGCACTGCGTAAGTCAGATTTAGTTCCAATAAAAACATCTTTGAGTTCCTTTTTAGATACAGTAGCGGCACAATATGGGTCATTGATGACGTCAAGGTTAAAAACATCACTATAGGAAGAAGAGACATAACTTAACCAGGGGATCTTGAGGGCTTTGTCCAGTTTCAGGCAATCTAGGATAATCTGCCTGGTAAAGTCAGTCTCATCTTTAACCCAGATTGACCTCCATACCATTAAAGGTCTCAATCCCATCAAATCTGTCAAATATTTCAAGCACATCTCATTATGACACAATTCAGTGGGTGCCGAAGGAGGTAAACAAAGAAGTCTCTTAAGGAACCCATTCTCGGTGACTTGCAGTTCCCTATGCTGACAGTAGCCCCAAATACCAGAACCATATAAAGCAATAGATACACACCTATGCCTATAGATATCTAACATATCTGGAATGCGGCGACTCCCTAACTTTGCTGCAAATCGAAAAATTCCAGAGGAACTTTTAGCCATTCTACCATTGACATTTAAGATCTCTTGTGCCCAGGTCCCTTTGTTGTTAAAAGTAACTCCGAGGTAGCAGAATCTGTCCACAACCTCAATTTTATGATTATTAAAATGGAACGGCATAACACCCTCCAACTCAAACTCTACCCTCAAACTCAAACTCTACCCTCAAACTCCAACTCTACCCTCAAACTCTATCCTCAAACTCAAACTCTACCCTCAAACTCAAACTCTACCCTCAAACTCAAACTCTACCCACAAACTCAAACTCCAACTCTACCCTCAAACTCCAACTCTACCCTCAAACTCTACCCTCAAATTCAAACTCTACCCTCAAACTCAAGCTATACCCTCAAACTCAAACTCTACCCTCAAACTCCAACTCTACCCTCAAACTCAAAGTCTACCCTCAAACTCAAAGTCTACCCTCAAACTCAAAGTCTACCCTCAAACTCCATCTCTACCCTCAAACTCCAACTCTACCCTCAAACTCCAACTTTACCCTCAAAGTCAAAGTCTACCCTCAAACTTAAAGTCTACCCTCAAACTCAAAGTCTACCCTCAAACTCTACCCTCAAACTCAAAGTCTACTCTCAAACTCAAACTCCACCCTCCAACTCCAAATCCACCCTCCAAGTCCACCCTCCAAGTCCACTCTCCAACTCCACCCTTCAACTCCACCCTCCAACTCCACTTTCCAACTCCACTTTCCAACTCCACCCTCCAACTCATCCAACTCAAACTCCACCCTCCAACTCAAACTCCACCCTCCAACTCAAACTCTACCCTCAAACTCAAACTCTACACTCAAACTCCAACTCTACTCTCAAACTCCAACTCTAACCTCAAACTCAAAGTCTAACCTCAAACTCCAACTCTACCCTCAAACTCCAACTCTACCCTCAAACTCCAACTCTACCCTCAAACTCAGTCAACCCTCAAACTCAAAGTCTACCCTCAAACTCCAACTCTACCCTCAAACTCCAACTCTACCCTCAAACTCCAACTCTACCATCAAACTCACACTCTACCCTCAAAGTCAAACTCTACCCTCAAACTCCAACTCTACCCTCAAACTCCAACTCTACCCTCAAACTCTACACTCAAACTCAAACTACCCTCAAACTCAAACTCTACCCTCAAACTCAAACTCTACCCTCAAACTCAAACTCTACCCTCAAACTCAAAGTATTACCTCAAACTCCAAGTCTACCCTCAAACTCAAACTCTACCCTCAAACTCAAACTCTACCCTCAAACTCAAACTCTACCCTCAAACTCAAACTTTACCCTCAAACTCAAACTTTATCCTCAAACTCCAACTCTACCCTCAAACTCAAAGTCTAACCTCAAACTTCAACTCTACCCTCAAACTACAACTCTACCCTCAAACTACAACTCTACCCTCAAACTACAACTCTACCCTCAAACTCCAACTCTAAGCTCAAACTCAAACTCTACCCTCAAACTCAAACTCTACCCTCAAACTCAAACTCTACCCTCAAACTCAAACTCTACCCTCAAACTCCAACTTTACCCTCAAACTCAAAGTCTACCCTCAAACTTAAAGTCTACCCTCAAACTCAAAGTCTACCCTCAAACTCTACCCTCAAACTCAAAGACTACCCTCAAACTCAAACTCCACCCTCCAATTCCACCCTCCAAGTCCACCCTCCAAATCCACCCTACAAGTCCACCCTCCAAGTCCATCCTCCAAATCCACCCTCCAACTACACCCTCCAACTACACACTCCAACTCCAACAATAGGAACAGTAATGATACATGAGAAGAAAATTACAAGTGAACAAAGTACAACAGCAAACGTTAAGTTACAAGGTGCAAAAGTGACAATTGTGAGCAAACAAAAATACAAGAGGTAGCAAACTGTGCAATACAGGAGGAAAAAGTGACATGTGTGCAGGTTACAAAAGCGAACAAAGTATAAGTAGAGGTATAATACTGTCCACCCTCCAACTCCACCCTCCAAATTTTCACCAAGCTCACACACACCACCAGCCGTCACTGCACGCTTTCACCAGTCGCACACACACACCACCAACCATCAGTGCACACTTTCACCAGGCATACACACACCACCAGCCGTCAGTGCACGCTTTCACCAGGCACACACCACCACCCGTCAGTGCACACCAATAGCCATCACTGGACACATCAATTGTTAACGAATCCACAATTAACTATTGAACCAATAGCAGTATTGCAAACTTTACTTTTAAACAATCATCTAAAGCTCAGCATGCTACCATTGCTACAATTCCAATCCAAACCACATAATTCCATTACACACTAATACATACACTCAATAACACATGGCGAAAAGGCATTGCCATTTACAATGCCATTATCTCTAACTCAAATAAATCCGAGACCTATTGCATTTCTAATGCTTGTTTTTTTATTTCATCAGATTGATTCCAACATGCCTAGGTAGCTACATCTTACCGTCCACCCTAACCCTAAATGCTACACCCTGTAGTTGTACTTTCATACCACCCACTTTCTTCTCAACACCACATGTGCAATAGCAGCAAAATACTACCGCAAAATACTACTACTAACCTTAATCTTAAATATCCCATTCCAAGGGTACAATATCCTACTTCCCCCAGATACCACATCATCCTCTCTACCCCAGCAGCAACACCCTACGACCACCTACTTAACCCTAAGTTTCACATCATCCTGTTGCACTACCCCACCACCCACCCTAACACACACTATGGGCTTGATATAGATCTTGGCGGATGGGTTACTCCATCACAAGAGTGAGGGATAGCCCATCCCCCAAAATATAAATCCCATTATTTCCGATGGGATTTATATTTCAGAGAACGGGATATCCATCACCGTTGTGACGGAGTAACCCATCCACCAAGATCTAAATCAGGCCCTTAGTCTGCAATACCCTAGAATAAAATAAATACTTTGAGAGAAGGTGGCTCTGCAGAAACCCAGAGAGTTGGGTCGCATGTGCTGATTACCTACTCTGCCCTGATGTTAGGAATATGAAGTAGAAAAGTTCTGATGTCCCAGAAAGGGATTGGTAGAAACATCATGGGAGAAAACAGGCTGTACAAAGAGACAGATCAGATAGACTACATTTCCAAGAGCAGGAAGAGAGGGTTTAAGATTAGTTGGAAGTGGTGGAGAACCTGCATATGGAAATTAGAAGCAAGATTGAAACCTTTACCCTGTTTACGTATTCACTTCCGGGTTAAACCCACCACTTCCAGGGTTGTTTAGACAGAGGAAGTGTTTAAGCTCAGAATTAGCATTCAGAAGCTGCCTGGGAACATTCTGTTTAGTTGTATAAATTGCACACCTGTCAATGGAGCAGTGATTCCATTCCCCCAACTCCAGCAACAGTATGGCCTAGGCCCAAACGAAACCTATAGATATGTACAGATTAAACACGCATTGTTGGCGGCCATACCAGCAGGCACCGAGATACCTGAAGCCTCCCCGCTGGAGGATCGGCTACTTACAGATTATATGCAACACAGTGCCACATCACTCACATATCGTAAATTGATCAACAATTTGCCTGACCCCATGTCCAAACTGCGGGAGAGATGGGTAGACGAAGTGGGAGACATGGACGATTCAGAATGGAATGAGGCACTGGCATCCCCGAAGGAGGTGGGAATTTCGGCTAGGTTTCGTCTAGTACAGCTCAAAATTCTGCACCAGATTTACTACACTAGAGCCACCTTACACAAGATCCACAGGGCACAGCATCCCTACTGCCTCAGCAGGTGTGGGGAGGAAGGTACATTTATACACACCATATGGGAATGCCCGAATATAGCAGAGTACTGGAGACAGGTGATGCGCAGGATTTCACAAACCCTAGAGGTCTATATTCCACCAGAACCTCGTAAATGTCATCTGAATGTATGGGATCCTAATGATCTCTCACGGCACGGGCAAACCTGGTGCACATTAGGCATTACGGTTGCTAAGAGGGATATTGCACAGAAATGGGGGGCGGCAGATACACCTACACTGGTGCACTGGTGTAGGAATATGGATATGCTGATGATAACAGAGAGAGCAGTGTATTCGATTAGGGCTAGTCCACGTAAATGGAATAAGATTTGGATACCTTGGAATATATATAGGGGAGATTTGTGTGACCCACTACCTGAAGACGACATCTCCAGTTCGGATGAAGAGGGTGAGGATGAATGAGTCGAATTAACTAGAAAATATAACTGAGGGAGCCAAACATGAGCCACGGTTCAGGCTAAAGAAGTATTTTGCTACCTCTGGTACAGTCAGTATGTCTAAGAACTTGTACGAATGTATGCTTCCCACGGTATCATGATGTAAACACTGTCAAAATTGCCAATGTTCATGTTTGCTTGTTGTTGATGAAACTCAATAAAAATGTTTTTTAAAAAAATAAATTGCACACCTGTATCCTGGTCAGCCTGGGGCTCATTACAGAGCTTTTCACTATGGAATTAGGTAAGTCACATTCAGTCTTACTTACCATTATATGTTATGCTTTAGTCAATATCATTTAGAATCATATATTTATTTATATTCCTTATTCTCAGGTATCTTCATCCGTACTGAGACTCCAACCTCCTGGTTGAATCCAAGTAGCAGAAGATTGGCACCTGTTTCTTTCTCTCTGGCTTCTGTCCTCTTTTCCCCTTCCTGCTTGCCGACTGATTTGCATATACCCTTTCATATCGACAGAGAGGAAGTAGGAGGAACTGGATCTCATTGGTACCAAAGACGTAGACACAAAGCTTGAAACTTGATGATAGAAAAGGGGAGAACGCGGATAGGACAGTGGACTGAGGCATACTGGTCCTGGACAGCAATATGAGCCAAGCCATAGAGGGTCATTTCCCGAGGACACCAATGGTAGACAGGCTCCCATGGAATGACCCTGTCTCCTGCTGACCCCTGGCCATCTGCTGGTTGGCAGTAGTGAAGATTCTGTCATTCTGTTGATGATGTTGCAGATCACATGTCCCTGGATCCTCTCCATCTCCCTGTGGTGCCTGCCTTCCCTTGCCTTAATGATGATGGACATCCTCTGGTTGAGGTCCTGTAGCACAAGCACTACCCTGGACAGAGGCTGCAGAGGTGCAGCTGTATCCTCCTGATCCAGTGAGGGGCAGGGAAGCCTCAAGCTTCAACAAAGGACAACAGAGAAAGTATTTAGTCATCATCATAACACTTCAGGTAAGTGGGAACATTTTCTGTGGCCGCAGTTGGCAGGCTACCTCTTCACTCATTTTCATGAGCACCAGAAGGGTAGAAGCAGAGGCAGCTGCAATGGCAGCTACACTGGTGATGGTGCCAACTCTAGTAGTTGCACTGCAAGCGTAGCTGTGATAGTAGCTGCAGAGGTGGCAGCAGTGTTAGCTGCAGTAGCAACAGGTATGGCAATAGTCCTAATAACAATGCTGCCAGTTGCAGTGGGCCCAGGGATGGCATAGGCAGTGGTGGCCCGGCTGCTGGCAATTGTGGTGGTAAGCAAACGCAAGGAGATGATGGACGGAGCGCTGAAACTTTTCAGGCACTCACCCCCAGACGTTTCAGCACTCCGTCCATCATCTCCTTGTATTTGCTTTGTGGTAGTAACCCTTGTGGTAGACTCCCTTCCGCTTAAGCTGTAATTGGTGTATGTGTTTGTTATATGGGCAGGAGGCCCCTATCCATCCTCACATGGTGAGCCACCAGCAAGGAAGGGTGCGGATCAACCGGCCTGGCAGTTCTGGCTGTACTGTTCCCATTAAGAGCAGGGTCAAGACTGATTTGTATATGTCTGGGTCCAAACTGGGGGGGTGTAATGAGCAAAAGGACAATGGGTTAAACCCAGATCGCTTGACTGGGGTGAATGTTTGATTCTTTCAGCATTCCGTCCATCATTTGTTGCCACAGCACTTTTCACAATAAGTGGGATGGGTTTGCCTAGACCTGGGTCCCTTGCTCGCAGTGCCATTGGATTCAAGCTAGCCTGGGTGATGAGGGGTATTACCCCCAAACTGGTCCCCGGATGCTTGTTTCCGGTCCAGGAAGAACCCGGCTTGGCAGCTTGGGCTGGACTGTTCCCATGAGGAGCAGGGTCAAGACTGATCTGCATATGACTGGGTCCAAACTGTGATGGCATAGTGAGCAAAAGAACAACGAATTTAACCCAGCTCTCTTGACTGGGTGTGAATGTTTGATTCTTTCAGCATTCCATCCACCATTTGTTGCCTACACGAAAGCCTAATTGAGTGTCGTGGGGTAGATCATTTGCCTCTATGAACAATGAAAGTGGCTGACTTACCAACTTCTCCAAGATCTTTGCTGGGGCTGGCAGTAGTGAGATGGGCCTGAAATTACTGAGCACACTAGGGACTGCAATTAAAAAAAAGCAGCAGACAAAATGCGTGATTCCAATTAGCAAAAAAAAATGCCATAGTTTAAAGAGGCCTTCCAGATCTTATTGAGAAAAAGGTTTACGTAGTATGCTACCATCCTAAAAATTTGGGGGGACCAGGGGTCCCTGGGTGAACCCGATTTGCATTTCAACAATTCCCTAAGTGAGTTGTCTTAGGAAATTAGACAGGACTCAGAGAGGACAGGTTTCTGACTATGCAAGGGAGTCACCATGTCTTCAGTACAGCAGAGAGCAGGATAAGTGGCATAAAGTTTCTCAATTTTCTCGTCGAAGAGACTTGAAAGCTTAGGGCTGCATCAGGGGAGATAAAAGACTTGACAATCTTAAATACTCCCCTAAAGGAATTGGAGGCAGCCTTAATGCACATCAAAAAGGGGCTCTGTCATGGACCTCCGAGAAAGTTTGCGGAATTTGCAGAGAGACACTTTATAGAGTTGCTTCGCCTCTGAGTCATAAGACCTCCTCTAGCTGCGTTCAAGCTTTTTACACGAGCTTTTCACTGCTCTTAAGGTGCCCCTGGCACGCAACAACAGGGGCACATTCAAGTTATTCGCCAATCTGAACCCATTTCAATTCCTCTGTCGATACTCTCAGGGCCCACCATGCTAACCCATGGGGAACCCTTCTCCTCACCTGTGGACACCATCTGTGCAGCACCTAACCTTAGCTTGCTCACAGGGGTGTCCCAACAGACAGTCAGCAAGCCACAGTGGCCACTGACAGTAATTAGTGATGAGACCCAGGCCTTATGCTTCTCAGGGCTCTCAAACCTCTGTGGCATCAGAGAGCGGGGGCAGTAGCCCCAGGTGTTTGACACCCTTTGTCCCCTATCCCTCCTGTCAGGACAGGTATGACATCCTGACACTGACCCACCTGCCCCGGGCCTGTACCGGGTGGCTGGACAAGAGATTACTGGGGTGGGCTCTCCCACACCCGGTCCTCTTCCTTGGGGCTCTGTACCCTCCCACCTGGAGCGGTACCCCCTTCCAGAATTGTCAGGGTGCCTGTAGCAGGTGTCCTACACAATTCGCCCACCAGTTCAGGGGTTCTATCCTGCAACTGGGCTTCCAGGTCAGGGGGGACACCCTGAACCTGGCCCTTCAACCTAGGGTCAGTTGAACATGCCTCAAAGGCGAGGACTCCCTCCCTCTGCACCCCCTTCCAGAGTGCTGTACCCTCCCACCTGGAGTGGTACACCTATAAGACAAACTGGTCAGGACACTGTTAACAGTTGCCCCTTCCTCCAGGTCAAACAACACCTGAACCTGGCTTCCCAACTAAGGGACCAACCCCTGCGGTTGAAAACTTGCCCGGTGCACCAGAACTTCATTGGGAGCATCCAAGCCCCCCCTAAGGGTAACACATAACTCATGTGTTGTGTGATAGTCTGCCAGGTGCAGCTCTCCCGATCCCTGACAGTGCGTGAAGATCCCCCAGGTCAGAAGTGATGTCACCATGGTCATTCACTGGTGACGCAGCCCTTCTGGCTGGCCCCTGACCCACTGCTTCTTCCACTGGAGACTCTTTCCCCCTCTTACCCCTCAGTCTGGACTTCTGCACCCTCCATTTAGGAGTGTACTGCCAGACACCTGAACTGAGGGAGGTCTGCTTACAGACACTCCCAGTTCACAAGACACTAGGGGACCCCCCTCAATGGGCATCCCATCAGGACAGCCTAGGCTCCCCACCTGGTGTTCCCTTAAAGAACCATCCAGGATCTGAGACTGGGTTTCGGGCACCAGGGGACATGCAGTCCCACACTCACTCCGTCTCCACTGAGACAGGATGTGAGCCCCTACACCCCTCCCACTACAACAGGACCTAGCTGGGCTACTCTGAACCACTTCCACCACTCTGGGTTGGAAGCTACCTGAGACACTCCCCTCATGGTCACTCCCCAATGCCTCTCCAGACCCTCTAAAATCCACCAAAAGGTCTTCCTCCAAGGTGAGCTCCCTGGGGTCAGAGAACTCACTCTCCAACAGGTGTTGGCATAGCTCTGGAAAACAGGGACTTACAATATGCTCTCCCACGTTTGGATCACACAGCCCCCTACAAGGGTTAACCAAACTATCTGTCACCTCACCATCCAGTGCCTCGCACACGTATTCCACACCACTCTCCTGAGATTGGCAGGACAGTATCTGACTGGCTCTGTCACTCAACCCACACGCTTCTGGGTGATCTTCACACTCACATATCAGGACTTCAACCCTGGGGGAACCCCTCTCCCTGCACCTCTCATCTAGAGTCAGTAGAGTGTCCCTCCCACCACTAGGACCATGAACCCCTGCGTCAGTTTCCCCATTCTCCACAGGGGCACTATGCACCACTGGAGCTACCTCATGTCCTTGAACCTCCTGGTGTTTGTTAACCGCTTCCTTTTTTTTTAAAGGGGAGAAGAGCCAAGTGGCTAACCTTCTCGAGCCTTATTAGGCTGTTAGGTTTGAAATTCCTATCCCTGCACGCACTCTTTCATGCATATATTAGGTTAGCAGTGTGTGGCTAAATAGATGCCATTTGTACTAATTTTATGCAAACCCACTGAGTCATCCCCGTAATGTGCAGGCCTCAGTTAGCGAGCGTGACTCCATTTTGTATTTCGTAATCCCTATTAGGCTGCTTAGACTGTGTCCGAGTTAGGCCCCCTTGCTCATATTGCTTGCCTCAGCAGAACACTCTTTTTCGCTATTATTTTCTTTTCTGTTCAAGGCTGTCTCGACTTACTAATGAATAGGCCATTCTGCCCTCGCATACCTATCTGAATGTGTAGTTTCTGCTCCCACTTTAGGAGAAGCTGAGACCAGCACTGTAGCCTTGGATCCCTGATAGTATGTACCCATCTGGCAGGTGTTAGTGCATCCTACTGTGCCTCTTTGTTCATGTTCGGCCCAGGACGGTAATTTTCCATTGTGGGCGTGGTTGGATACTTCTCGGGAGGAATGATTATCCACTGTAGACTGTTGGGGGTCAGTCCCTCGGCAGACATCTTAGGGTGCAGGTCATGATGGACTCCTCTGCAGAGTATTGACAATAACGATGTAAGTTTCTATTCTCTACTGTCTGACAGACTCTCCATTTTTGGAAAGGCATAGCAGGTGGTTGTAAGTAACCCGGGTAGCCCCTAAGGGCCACTTCCTTCAAGGCTCTGGGGACCCTATCCCCCAGGGACTTTTTTAAAATGAACGGGGTGGGTGGCCGCATGGCACATTCCCCATGCCTTATTAGGTCTTGGGGACCCCAGGGCCTTTTTTTTTACAAAAAGGCAGGGGACCGTGGGATCGTGGCCAATTTTGCCAACGTTTATTGGTTTCTGCCCCGTATATATATATATACACACACACACACACACACAAACGCACACACACACACACACACACACACACACATTTTTTATCTGTTTGTTTTTTACTTGTTCAGGACAGGGCACTAAGTCATTGAGTCCTGAAGTGGCTGCCAGCAACATTTTTCTCATGTTGTTGGCAGCCAATCAGAGCACTCGCTTCCTTGGGAGTCTGTCTCCTGCGGGAGCAAACTGACCCAAGGGAAAAAAAGCTCCCTCAGCCAATCACAATCCTCTATTTTTTCTGATTGGGTTTGAGGGACTCTCGAGAAAATCCCTCAAACCCAACCGTCCAGATAGCTATATTTTATTTAACCTTGATATCTCAAAAACTACTGAACAGATTTACACCAAATCACACAAAGCACAATCTGCGTACCAAGACCTAGCTTACTGACAAATTTGGTGCAATTCCATTCAGCAGTTTGCTGTAGCCCTTCTTAAAGAAGTCTATGGACAATGCATAGCGATTTTGCATTTTGGGACCCTCCTTTTTTCTTTGCCCCGCTTACCGGATCACCCTGAAACTTTCCATGCACAAACTAGTCGAAAACTAGCAACTTTTTGGAATGTTTTGTGGCGATTTGTCAGACAGGACCAAATTTATTAGCAGCACAAAAACGCTTTCCTATAGACCAGCTGACCAAACTATAACTACCCAGTGGCAACTGTGGGAGAGCAGGATGGGAATGGGTCAAAACACAACAGAGGACGAGGCTGAAGAAGAGGGACTGCAGATAAAAACACTTGCAAAAGTAAATAAAAAAAGAGTACCTTCAGGAGCCTGTGGCAAGTGAAAGGACCCTGGCCACAGGAAGCAGTACATGGTCCAAGCTCCAAGGCATGAACAAAGACTCCTGAACCCAGGAAGAAGCCTACGCCAGGAGGAGCAGGTGACCAGTAGGAAGCAAGGAAACAAGCGGAATGTGGGAACCAACCAATGGTAAGTAAACTTAAGTAATGGACAGCCCTGCCTTGTTACCGGGGGTCTATTATTTTTACTGTGTAAACCTACCTGGCTGAGTTGCCCTGCGAGAGCGAGTCTGCAAGCCTGACAGCACTCTGGATGCTGTGGAACACCTTACCGCCATTGGGTCCGACGCTGCTGAGGGACTACAATACCCAGACTCACACGCTGCGCGCATGCCACCAACGCGTATGGGACGCGCCTGGAGGCGTTCTTAAGGCAAACAGGGCCCCCGCGTCACAGGACGCGCGCGGGCAGCACCGGGCTAAGCCGTGCCGGGCCATGTTATTTTCCTTTCGGCAATGAATTTAACTCTGGTTAGTTAACTATCGTGGCCTGTTTGTATCATTCTAGTTGTTACAGAGTTGCTACAGCTTTGTATTAGTTGTTTATTCGCTGGAGCTAGGCTGTCATCTGACATTATTTACAACAAGGGGTGGTGATGGACAGAGTCTCTGAATTAAGCAGAATACTCTCACCCAGTCAAGAGATCAGGGCTAGATCCAACACCGTTTTTTAGCTCATTGCACCATCCCAGTTTCAGAACCTGGCTGTATGCAAATTAGTCTGTCCCTGGCCCAGTGCATCATGGGAACAGGGCAGACCAGACTACAAAAGCCAATTCTTACACTGGGAAGGAAACAAGCTTCCGGGGACCGGTTTCTGGCATTTCAGCCGTCTTCGGCCCGGCTTGCTTGAATCCTGATGGTGCAATGAGCAAGGGACTCACATCTGAGTATACCCTTCCACGCTTAGGGTGGACAAAAATATTTACAACAAGGGGTGGTGATGGACAGAGTCTCTGAATTAAGCAGAATACTCTCACCCAGTCAAGAGATCAGGGCTAGATCCAACACCGTTTTTTAGCTCATTGCACCATCCCAGTTTCAGAACCTGGCTGTATGCAAATTAGTCTGTCCCTGGCCCAGTGCATCATGGGAACAGGGCAGACCAGACTACAAAAGCCAATTCTTACACTGGGAAGGAAACAAGCTTCCGGGGACCGGTTTCTGGCATTTTAGCCGTCTTCGGCCCGGCTTGCTTGAATCCCAATGGTGCAATGAGCAAGGGACTCACATCTGAGTATACCCTTCCACGCTTAGGGTGGACAAAAATATTTACAACAAGGGGTGGTGATGGACAGAGTCTCTGAATTAAGCAGAATACTCTCACCCAGTCAAGAGATCAGGGCTAGATCCAACACCGTTTTTTAGCTCATTGCACCATCCCAGTTTCAGAACCTGGCTGTATGCAAATTAGTCTGTCCCTGGCCCAGTGCATCATGGGAACAGGGCAGACCAGACTACAAAAGCCAATTCTTACACTGGGAAGGAAACAAGCTTCCGGGGACCGGTTTCTGGCATTTCAGCCGTCTTCGGCCCGGCTTGCTTGAATCCTGATGGTGCAATGAGCAAGGGACTCACATCTGAGTATACCCTTCCACGCTTAGGGTGGACAAAAATATTTACAACAAGGGGTGGTGATGGACAGAGTCTCTGAATTAAGCAGAATACTCTCACCCAGTCAAGAGATCAGGGCTAGATCCAACACCGTTTTTTAGCTCATTGCACCATCCCAGTTTCAGAACCTGGCTGTATGCAAATTAGTCTGTCCCTGGCCCAGTGCATCATGGGAACAGGGCAGACCAGACTACAAAAGCCAATTCTTACACTGGGAAGGAAACAAGCTTCCGGGGACCGGTTTCTGGCATTTCAGCCTTCTTCGGCCCGGCTTGCTTGAATCCTGATGGTGCAATGAGCAAGGGACTCACATCTGAGTATACCCTTCCACGCTTAGGGTGGACAAAAATATTTACAACAAGGGGTGGTGATGGACAGAGTCTCTGAATTAAGCAGAATACTCTCACCCAGTCAAGAGATCAGGGCTAGATCCAACACCGTTAGATCTAGCCCTGATCTCTTGACTGGGTGAGAGTATTCTGCTTAATTCAGAGACTCTGTCCCTCACCACCCCTTGTTGTAAATAATTTTGTCCACCCTAAGCGTGGAAGGGTATACTCAGACATGAGTCCCTTGCTCATTGCACCATCAGGATTCAAGCAAGCCGGGCCGAAGACGGCTGTAATGCCAGAAACCGGTCCCCGGAAGCTTGTTTCCTTCCCAGTGTAAGAATTGGCTTTTGTAGTTTGGTTTGCCCTGTTCCCATCATGCACTGGGACAGGAACAGACTAATTTGCATACAGCCAGGTTCTGAAACTGGGATGGTGCAATGAGCTAAAAAACGGTGTTGGATCTAGCCCTGATCTCTTGACTGGGTGAGAGTATTCTGCTTAATTCAGAGACTCTGTCCATCACCACCCCTTGTTGTAAATAGTCATCTGACATTAAGCGTGCCTCCTTAACCACATGAGCGCTAGCGAAATTCCCCTCCTGTGCTCTTCTTTACAAAAACCCATTATTCATGACGAGCTGGGCTCGTCATGAGCGTAGCAGGAGGCTACCTCATGACGAGCCCAGCTCGTCATGAGCGTCGAAGGGGCTAGCCTTGCCTTAGCCTTTTCACTATGGTCCGAAAGAGGATACAGATAGCCCCATCCGGGGTACTAGCGCCACAAAGTCAACAGTCACGACTATGGATACATTCTTAACCAGGGCAGCATCTGTTATCGATAAGGAGATCGAGTTGGTGAATAGGCGCCTCTCTAGATCTCCGGTGGGTCGCCTCCAACATCTTTGGGAAAATCCTAACGTAGATGAGATATCTAATGCCTCATTAAACGGTCCACACTGTGGGGGTGCAACTGGGGAATTAACCGGTACAGTCTTGCCTGAAGTTATTTCTACAGATATGGGGGAGGTGGTACCACAGTCCCTGTACCCAGTAATAACCATCGCTAGTAAAGAAGACCCCTTAAACATTGACAATATGGGGAAAGGTGGGGAGACACCCGTAGTGCTACTTGAGGACCTAAATGCCCACAGCTTGCCCCCATCTCCGTTGCCTAATGGACTGGTTGCCGCGCAGGCGGCCTCAAGAGGAAGTGTAAGGCAACAATGGGTCAAGCAAAAAACAAAACCCAATGAAAAGCAGACACGTATCACAGTAGCGGGGGGGTGTATCTGGAAGTGAGAAGTATTTGCTGGACACACCTTAAATTAGTTCTGAGCGCCGCAATGGAGGAAAGGTTAGCTCCGATTATGTCGAAGCTGTCTGAGATAGAGCTTAGGCTTGAAGTTATGAAACAGTCCCCACTATGTCACCCTGTTGCCTTAAGTAATCCTTCAAACCTGCATCCTCAGTCTAATCTCGTGGTAGGCTCCACACAAGCACTACATAACCCCAAAATGCTCTGGCCACAAGCAATAATAACCATCTTGGGAGCTGCCAGGGTATTGGACCACAGGAGCGTGAGTTGAGGGGCACTTCTGAGGGTATAACAACAAACAGGCCAACCATAAGGACAAGGGATAATCATCCATCTCCGGGTCCACGGTGTAATAGCGGTGGAAACCATGGCGAGATAAATAGCAGTGGGCGGAACTCCGAGGTAATTGATTTGCCCCCTCAATCTACACCACTGGTGGTCATCCTGGGTAATGTGCCACCTTTCCAACAAGGCTCTACAGAGGCCTTCTATCAGCTTAGGAACAAGGTGACTCACTGGCTATCCGGTAACACCTCAGTGGGATCTGAAGTAGGTCGCAATATCATCATGGTGTGACGTGTGAGTTGGGTGGGGAAATCAAGAAAGCTAGGAGGTGGCGACTGTATAATCGTGAACTTCAACGACCGCCTGATCATTGGGAATTTACTCCGAGAGACACAAGTAAGAAAGTTTAACACCAGGTCTGGGATACAGATGCTTCCCCTGGGTTTCTTCTACCAACCTAATCCCCCGATCAACACCAATTTTGACCCACACACCCATAAGCGCACGCACGGCCCCAGACTTGATAATAGACTATATAGTCTTAACCACCAGCCCGCCCACATGGCATCGGTGAACATCTGGGGGGATCACTATGGTTTACCCATCCCGCTAGCAACAAATAGATTTTCAGCCTTGTCTACATTAGAAGACTGCGACTGACTAAAGGCAACCACAGAACTTAATGTCTTGCCATCACCCACCCAAAGTCAGTCTATGGGGGGAGGACCATCAGGTCAGATCTCAGTCAGTGGGAATGTGATTGTTTGTAATGAGGGCCCAAAGACACTCTGCCTGTGGTCACATCTAGTCAAATGTCTTATAATATATTATCCTGGAACATAGCCGGGTTGGCAGGGAAGGTTCAAGATCCAAAGTGGGTAGAGTTTATAAGGACCTTTCTGGTGATTTGTCTGCAAGAGACTTGGATGGTGGAAAGTGATAGTTTCTTAGAAGGTTATAAAACCTTTTTTGTGCCGGCAGAACCGTCACGTAGCGGTAGAGCTAAAGGGGGCCTGGTCATTTATATTGATTTGGCTCTGAATTGTGCTGCCAAATTAATAACCTCTGACAACACTAACATCCAAGCAGTTACCCTAAAAAGAGGGAATGCAACGGTGCTCCTGATTAACTTTTACAATGCTGTAAATGCCAGAGGTGAATGCAGGATTGCTGAACTGGGTAAATTCATCAGACTAAATTGCGCCAGGGATCACCACTGGCTCTTGATTATGGGGGACTTTAACGTGCACCCATGCGAGAATCCAATGCATACCGCTATGGGAGTACTGGGATGCCATAGGATGGAGGGCCTTCACTTCGAACACTCAGGCAGGGGAGACATGTTGAACCATCTACTTAATGAATTTCATTTGGTCTCTGCCATGTCAGTGGTGGACATTTGTAGCCATCAGGTTGTCCCCACATTTAAAGGTAGTAGTAGTAGTAGTGTGTATTTTGTAAAGCACACAGCTGCCCCAACGGGGCGTCCCGGCGCTGTATAACGCTGTGGAACCCTTCCTGGCTCTCCCTGTGAGATGCCCCTCCTGGACACCCCCAAGGTGAAGCCAGGCATCCCAGTGTTGTAGGGGCCGTTGTGGAGTTTAAGCAAGCTATTGCCCAGAGTTGCAGCGTAGGACCCATGGTTAGAGTAGGCGCCGAGGCGAGAATTATTGAGTCCACGGACATTGAGCTCAAGACCCTGCCGCGTCGGGACTTGAACCCTGGTCCCGGGCCTAATCTCTGCTTTAGAGTCTGCCGCTCTAACCAGTGAGCCACACTTCTCCACTCCACTCCAGGTCGCTCCGGGGGGTCCTTTATTGACCACATTTTGATCTCTAATGGCCTTCAGCCTACCATATTGGGTTTTAAAATTGTAGAAAGCATATATAGTGACCACAACCCAGTCTGTATCTTCTTAGAGGGCAATCTTTTAAACCTACTGTAGTGTAGTTCCTATTATCCCAATAGGCTCTGCGCATTGGAATAATACCTTCAATAGTATAGGCCTAGACCAGACGTTAACTAGGTCTACTACTGTCGATATTAGACTTAAAGTTTTGGGTTTGCCAGCTAGCTCAGAGTTCACTAGAAACTTTCTCAAATAGGCAAGGAGGAGTTGAACCTCCCTGGATAGACAAGAAGGGATTTAGTTTCTGACAACCATAGAACATGACAACTTTGCTCTCCCCTAATCAAGAGTGTATCTCGAGAGTCGTGTGAACAAAAGGCAATTTATTTTACTCAGTCAGTACGTGCATTCTTAGTCTCATCAGATTGTAGAGAAAAGGAAGAGACGGGCGTGTTCAATAAAAGATGTTATTTATTGATCAGTCTCTTTTCTCATACAAGAGAAATGGATCGATATTATTGCAATACTTATGGTTAAGTAAAGTGCATACATTAAAAGCAGAAGTATAAAATAATACTGTAAAAACATTGATATGGTTTCTAAGCCATATGAAGGTTTAAAATGAATAAGATATATTACATACACATATACATTTGACTAATCGTACTCAACTGGTGTTTCTAACTATGCCTACCCCGTGTACCTGACCTAAGTCTAATGCGTGGGCGGGAATAGAAAGTTACCGTTTAAGTTAAGTTTGTTTTGCCAAGTGACTGACTAAAGAATTCTCTGTGAGGGGTTATTCAGTTCTGTACCTGGAATCTAGGATGGATGAGGGATGGTATCTCTCGTCTCTGGCCTCGATATTCCAGGCTGCCTGCGAGGGCTACCCGGAAGCGCCGGAGCTGGATTTCTCGGCAGGAGAATAGACAGCTTCTCGTTCTCAGCGCGTCAGGAAGGCGGGGCTGCGCCAGCGGGGTCTGCTCTGCTCTGGGCTTCGGCAAGTCTGGCTGCTCTGATCTCGTCACCACCGCGTGTGTTTGCATAGGGCAATATCGGTAATATTTATACCTTTAAGGTGCAGAGATTGACGTAAGGATGGACATAGATACGTCAATAAGGATGTCATACGACCAGGTCGTTAGCACATTCTTTTGCTGAAGTTCTCGGTGAAATCAAAACAATGGCCGCAGGGTTTTTCCCAGGTTGTCATAAGTTTGATTTGTTTTGAGAACTCCGTATGCCTTATCAGGGGCTGGAGGAATATCGCTTGTCTAATTAGATGGCAAGCGTTATGACCTAATCAGATAACACGCTCCTGTGCCGTAGTGTGGCTTTATCAGATAACGGTTCCTGCATCATGGGGGTTTTCTGCCTCATGGGATGGCTGCTAGTTAACTTGTTAGTTTGTTAACCAGAATAGGGTCAGGAATAGGGGGATCGATACAGAACCTTTAGGAATACATCACACCCACTCCACGCTAACTATGGACATATTTACTAATCTATGCATAGTAAAACATACTGTAGAGTATCGTGTATACCTTACCACCCCAAAATACATAAATGCATTTTGTAATTTATCAAATATACGGAAAAAAAGCATTTACATGTATTGTATGCACTCAAGCTGTGAAATAATGCTAAAGTAATCACGCATTTGTATACATTATTGCTAAATGGTATATGAGAATTTACACATGAAATGGCTCTTAATACAGAAAAAAGTTTCGAGACCATTCCATCACAGAATAAAATAATTATGAACATACCAGTGGGCAGCTAATGTCTATAAGCTATCTAAAAGTAGAAATCTTAGTTCTCTAAGAATAGTTCTTACTTTAAGCAGAAGATAGTGTCCCGAAAAATATGCAAATATATTTTGGGGCTGCTAAAAAAATTGCTGTCCGTGAACTGGAGGGAAAAATGTTCATGGTATTTTGCTTTTCTAGTTGAAGGCCAAATTCAGGGAACGCCGTGTACGAGCTTGCTCAAAAGTCTCTATTTCTGCTCTGGTGAGAACATCATATCATTTAGACTCTCGAAAAAGTTGTCAACAGCTTCCTGGGAGAGTTCCACTAACTCGGAAATAGGTGTAACCATGCATTCGTGCGCATGATTGTCTCCATTGACATTCTGATTTGGATTGCTGACAGAAGGTCGTACCTGATCGATGCTGCTTTCATTTTGAACCTCACTACCCCTTAATCGTAGTGGTGAAGCTTCCACGAATGCCGTCATCAGGATTGGTAGCCGTTGAGGGCAGCACAAAGCATGAGCCTTTGTTGGACTCAACAATGTTTCTGCATCCATTGGCGCATCCGATTGTAGCGTCAGACAGGTATCTAACACGCATTCTTCTCCGCATAGCAGGCACCTTAATACAGGTAAAACACATCGATGCCACATTGGTCGAAATGAAAGAAACCAAGTCATGTTCAGGTCTCTAAGCCGGGGTAGTCCCAGGATTTTTGATATCCGGTCCCGGTATCCAATGGCTAGGATTGTTTCTTCCCTTGTCGCAGGTGTTTTGTCTGTGACATGGTTTGCCATAACGAAATATAAGGACTAAGAATAGGATTCCTGCAATTAGTCCTAAAATGAGGGGAAGTCCGCCAAAATCGAATGGACGAAATCTGGAAAAATACCCAGTATGGCTTTCAATGGTGTTAATGCCATTGAAAATACTGTCTTAAATACTTTTGAGACTCCACTGGTATCAGAAATATTTAAGATTTCATTCAGGATTTCTGCGAAATGTATGGGGGAATTAGTCGATAACAATGAATGTATCTCTGCAGTCGTCCTTGCGACTAGGAGATCATACGTTTCTTTTGATGACGTGAGCCTTGTCGGCGTCTGAAGAAGCACTGTTTTCATTCTGCTTAAAGTATCTATTCGAATAGAAGTAATTTTCAAGTTGGGCCATGCCCTTGCCTCCCTGTCTGGAAAGGAGCTGGGGAACAATAAGCGTCCACAGCACTTGACCTTCGCAGTCGTAGTTACGAGATAAGGAGTCCCGGGCATAAGACTACAGCATCTGCGGTCCACAATTAGAATGTAACTCCCATTATAGAGTCTTTGAAAGAATGGTTCTATCTCTGTAGCAGGTGTGCCTAGCTGGTGACATGAAAGGTTATTTGAGTTCCCTTCACAGGCTCCATGCAAACTAATTCCGTTACACAGAAGTGTACCGCTTAGTGACATCGCACAATTATTGCCACTAAGAAACACTTTCTGTCCTTTATTACTGACACATGCATGTGAATAGGGCAGGTTCCATGTTGTTTTAATGTACCCTTTTCCCAATTTTTCGTACATGCCAGCCTGTATATATTTTTGGCAGTATTGAAACCTGAAGGTTGATATAGGAATATTAATTATCCCATGTATTATCCATTCACTGACAGGTCGTTCTGACATTGTCACTGGTAATCTTTCGAGTTTCTCAATGCTCAGGATTGTATAATCAGCACCCTTCTGGGCCATACTGATTTGTTTATCAGTAAGGTTAAAGATATTGAAAAGTGACGTTGTGTTGATTAAACGCCAAGGCACATAGCCTGAACGCAGATTTTGTAACGTCCAGCCAAGCTGTACAATAGAACGCAATTGAGACTGACCGTGTTGTAACAACAGTAAGTCTTGCGATATTATGTCGATTGCTGAAGACACAATGCTGTCCAGAGAAAAAATTCTGGAGGACAGAGTCATTAACCCATTGTCCACTACAGAAAGTGAGTTTTCCAAATTAATACGGTCAATTTCCCGTATTCTTTCTGCTGTCTCAATTTGGGTAACCTTCCAGGCCTCATTGTATGCTGCATATACAGAGGCTGCTATGAAACGTTTCTGACGCTGTTTGCGCGGTCCCATAATGAAATCACGCAAGTCAGCACCATCAGTAAGTAAAGTTAGGTGTTGCTTAATTTCTGCCAGTGTGGAAGTTTGTAGCCATTGAAGGCATAATTTGCCCACACTGTAGGTGGTTATTATCCCTGGGTGATGTCTTTGGGGATATCTAGGGTCTGGCCTGGTCATTTTGAACCCCTGTGTTTTGTTCAGGAATCTGTTTTGACAGTTATTAGTATCTGTGGGCCAGATCAACCACTGTTTCCAATCTGGATGTGTTCTGTTTTGGTTTAATACATAATTTACGTCTATCTCTTCATCTGTAGAGCTATTGCTGTTCATTGTTGGTTTTGGAATAGACGGTTTATTTAAGTCTTTGATTTTGGCTAAGCCAAGACAGGTAGTTTGTTGAACAGTGTCATTTAAAAATATAATTTGTTCTGGGATCATGCAGGCTCTAAACAAAGATTCTATACCCTGTACTTGCCATTCTTTTGTACCCCAAACACTTTTTACTTCAACATTTTTGTCCCAATAATCAAAACCAAAAGTATTCATTTGTTCAAAGAATGAGTCTGAATATATCAATTTTGTGTTGGTTATCATGGTCTTTGTCCCTGTCTTATTTGACAATTTGAAATAAAATGTTTCAGCATTACTTGTTAAAACCTGAAAAGTATGAATATTTGTCATAAACGGTTCTTGAGCTTCCTTTTGGAGGGGTTGCACAATGTTCCCATTGATTATAATTTAAAACATTTCTAGGTTGTGCAGATCTATGTAAAAAATGGTTACCATAGTGGTTGTAGCAATACATACTATCATAATTTGTAGAACCCTGCAAATAATCATGTTTGGTAAATTTAGCAGACATCACTAAGTCAGACATCATATTGTTTATACTTTCAAAGTCCCAATCATCAGCAAATGTGCTTGGTTTTACGAAGTCACTCAACGAGATTTTAATTTGGTGTGGATATTTCAGGATTTCAACCGGACCATAGATTTCGTAGTCAGTGTTGTCCCATGCTACCCCACCCGGTATAGGATTGGCTGTGAAGTTGACTGAAGAAAGTTCTCTTTTCTCGACGTGTGAAGATGTGTGTGGTTTGAGGATCAAGTTGATTTTCTGACTTGCTGTGTCCATTTTAGCATATTTTCCCTCAATGAAGCGTCCCAAAGTTAGTATCATGATGAGCCAAAGTATGAGGATAAATGCACCAAAACCCACCCAAAATTCAATCCATGGAGAAATCAGATATGTTTCCTTCAGTTGTTTCAAAAGTTCTTTAGCTTTATCTTTAAAGGTTTTTGATGATGGCTGTGTTTTTTATTCAGCGAAGCCTTCGGAGGAATCATCGAAGTTTATGAAGTAGCCGGACGCAGTTCTGTCAATTGTTCCAATTGCTTCAGGATTACTGTTTCTTGCATAGTCGTTTGTTACTTCATTATAGGTTGGTGTGTCTCTGCTAAATGTTTTTATTTGGGTGTTCAGAGGTCTAAGTTCCATTGCATTATTGCACAGTCCTTGTCGTTCTTCTGTAGGCGTTTCGAATGTGATTAGCCTCTTAGTTAGGACCTCTGTACTGGTAGCGAACCTTGGTGTTCTGCTACTTATGGGGAGTCCACTTGGCCTACTATTTGTTATCGGCCACATGATTGTGGTTTTACCAGGTCGATGGATACAACTCGGTTCTCCTTTTTACCAGCAAGCGGCGGTAGTACTACTGATCTTGTCCCGTTGACAGACAAGACAGGAACTGCTTTTCTGTAAGAAGGCCCAAATTCCTTCTTTACCGCGATCTTTTCTCTGACTAGATCCCCGACTTTTGGAATCCAGACAGGTCTTGCTGGGACAGGTGGTGGTTCTTCAGTGGCTGTTGGCTGCTGTTTCAACTTTATGTTGCTCAGGTCTTTTCTTGTTTCGTTTAAGTCCTGTAAAATAGCCAAACGATCTTTGATATCAAAGCTTTTTTCCTTTACCACTGAAGTCTGACTGTCAAGGTCAGAGATTAACATCCTAGTTCCAAATAATAATTCGTACGGACTGAATCCCTTCAGAGAATTTCTTGGCAGGTTATTTAGACTACGTTGGATACTTATTAGATGTTTGACCCACCCAGCTCCCGAACCTAATATCCTTTCCGTTATAGATTGCTTTATGCCTTGGTTTTTTCTTTACACCATCCCGTATCCCTCAGGAAGGAAGTGAGAAGATTCCCGCTGTGCTATGCTCATTTGGCCATGTTTCCCCTCAGGCTGGAGGGCTAGAGTGAAAACAATGGTCAAACGTAGCATGCTCTTAGCGTATATGCCATTTAGACTCGCAAATCTTTGTATAACAGTCCAGACGTCAGCCGAGTGCTGGTGATCTACATTATAAGTGGAAACTAGCCTGTATATGTTAATCGCAAGCCTTGCTTTTTACTGTTGATTTTTTCTGGAGTGAAACGACACGGTATTACACCGTTTCTCTCACCACTGCGATTCCTGTTGCAGTTGGGGCACTTTTTTACAAACATGGTGTGATGCAGGCTCATGCCTGGCCACCAGTACCTTGATTGTAATTCTTCCAGAGAATCTTTTAGTTTGAGGTGTCTGAGACCCTCGCCCATATGTGCGTCTGCGATTAACAAGTTTCTCCTGTCCATGTTTGGAATCACTCTATCCCCCACTCCAGGGATTCGAGCAAAAGGGACGGAGTTTGCATCGATTATGTATGTATAATTGAGTGGATAGTTGATCGGTAGCGCTGAGCAGTCACCTTTTGATGACGTTTTCACTGCCAGCACTGTTTCACCGTCAATATACTTCACTGTACGCTTTTTTCGAACTACGGAAGCCGATTTAGTTGCTACCGCTGTGGCTGTCTCAGCCAATGAATTCCCTGCAACGTGAACGCCATCACGCTGATGACTCAGTGAGTGTGTCACGTGAGTCTTTGGTAGTTCTTTTTGTAAAAGAGCTATTTGTTCCCAAAGCAGTTTTTGCTTTATTGTTGCACCTGTGTCATCTTTGTAACCGTTTTGAATCCATGTCTGCAAATCATTGTTATATGATTTGACGCAGTAATATGAATCGGACACTATAAGTGTCGGGAATTCGCGATCCGCATTATCTAGCGCCATTTTTAATGCTATTATTTCAGTCTGTTGTTCTGAATTAGTTTCTACTGAGTGTGTTTTTGTTAATAGAGGTCTTAGTTTACCTCCGCGCCACACTTCTTTTGTAATCTCACATGTGGGGTTGTATGCTTGTTCTCCCCAAACGGAGGGTTGAGCATGTCCGTCTGTATAGATTACACAAGCGTATTGTCGTAAGGGCAGAATGTCGATTGGCAGAGGGAATGTTTTTTCATATTCTAGATTTTTTAGTTCCTCTAGTTCTGGATCAAAGTAGTAGTATACTTTGTCCGTTGTAATGGAATTCACCCATTGTATCCATTCCGGATTCAATGTTGTTGCTGGTAAATTACATGGTGTTGTTAATGCCTCAAAGGCTGATTCTGCTGTTCTGACTGTGATACGTCTACCGTCAGCTTGATCTTTTTCTCTAGCTATTGCGGTTTGAACTGCATGAACAATTTTTTCTTTAATGCTGAATTTCTGTTCAGCTTCTGTGTACAAGTGTGATTTGAATGCAATTGGTACCTTTTCTCCCTCATTAGAGGTCAGGTATGTGAATCCGCATCTTCCTGGGATGACTCGAATCACAAGTTTGCGGGTGTTGTCACGTGTTTCTAATTTTGTTTTAATTAGCATGTCTGTTTGTAAGGATCTCAGAATTTCTGTGTGTATTTGAGTCCAATTGGTTCTTTTAAAATCTGGTTTTATTAGATCATAAAGGGGTTTGACCCTTTCTGCGTAATTTGCAATGTATGTTCTTCCGAAATTTAGGAAGCCTAGAATTGACTGTAGGTTTTTTAGTGTTCTAGGTGCTTGGAGTACGGCACATTTCTCTAGGAAATTGTCAGCCAGGCTTTTGCCTTCACTTGATAATTCGTATCCTAAGAACAGGACTGTTAGATGGGCAATTCTGGATTTTTTAAAGTTGAATTTGTAACCCTCTGCTGCGAACCCAAGTATTATGGTGTTCACTCTCTTCAAGTGAGTATCCAAGTCATCATCTGTTAAGTATATGTCGTCGACATAAGATAATGCTTCGTCATCATATGTTTGTAGTAATTCTGTTACTCTCGCTGAGAATACTCCCGGGCTGTTCTTGTACCCCTGGGCTAACCGACAGAATTGTTTTTGAGTGCCATTTATTGAGAATGCAGACAAATATCTGCTCCCTGGTGCTATGTTTTGACAAAAGAATCCATTAGAGATGTCTAATGTTGTTTTGTATTTTTTGCGCACTATGTTATTCATTAGTGCAGCACTATGCGAGTTTTGTACTGCAAAAGTTTTGCAACATGAGTTAAGGTGTCGGTAATCCAAAACTAGACGATATGAATTGTCTGGTTTGGAGACCGGAAACAAAGGGTTGTTCATTTGTGAGGTGCAAGTTTCAATCACCCCCTGGTATTCTAGCTGATCTAGGATTTCTTTTACCGGTTTTTTAGCTTCTTGCTTAATTGGGTACTGCCTCTGTGCAGTAGGTTGTGATTTTAACTGGATTTTGTGAGGAGGAGAGTCCTCATCCCATCCTACATGATTTTTATATAAAGCAGGAGCCAGGGCTACTGCCCACTTTCTAGCAAGTGTGTATTTTTTATGAATTGGGATCTGATTTGAGAAGGCAGGCATAATTATTTCTTCGCCATGAGGGCAATCCCTGACAAACTCTGGTGGCCAGTCTTTTTCAGCTAGAAGGATGTCATAGCCCTTTGGAGAGATTATCCCAAAATAGTCCCCTTATTTTTCTAGTCTTATCCCCCTCTATACGTAAAGTTATTTCATATATTTTGTGAGGTTTGCTAACTCTGGTGTCTGCAGTTTCCACTTGAAGATATTCATTCGTGTCCACTGTCTCCAGATGATTCATAAGGACTTTGCGAGCTATGCTCACTTCTGCTGCGCTGTCTAGCATTGTCTGAGCCCATTCTCCGTTTTTCAGTTGTGTCCTCAGTATTCTCGGCATTGTTAACTACCTTGATACTGGCTACCTTCTTTTTTGGAAATTGTAATTTTTTTTTTAGCTGAGCAGGTTCCTTGTCTTTGGACTTGGCGTGCTCTTCTCTTTGTTCTGATCGTCCTCTTCTTTCCGATTTCTGCGAGGAAGTCTGAAAAGATTGAGAGGGACGTGTATCAATGTCTTGATATCTATCAGGCTTCTTTATATTATCCCTATTTCTAAGGTTATATCTTTTCCCAGAGGGGTCACTCTGGGGTGACCTGTGTCTTTGGTTCGGAGATTTTTCTCTTCGCCTAGGAGACCTTCCTCTGGACTGGAATTTCTTTTCTTTAGGATTAGATTGTTTGTTTCCATCCCAGCTCTTTTTTTGTGATGTTGAGTTATTATGAAAAAATATTTTTTCAGGACTTTCAATCAGTTGTGGTTTTACTGGTATTCCACCTAAACTATCTCTACCTAGTTCCTCATAGGATTTTTCTATGATTCTGGCAATTTCAGCTGGTTGGTCTGCTATATCTGTCTCTTTTAGCCTCTGGCGGATCGCCACGTTTGCTGCTTCTCCCTTTATGTTGGCTAATAATATAGCCGAGACCTGCTTGAAGTCTTTTAGTAATTTCATACCAAGAGTTAAAGCGGGTTCTGGACCATATTCGTCTTGAATTTGTTTTAGCACATCTGGTATTACCGAAATGGATGGAACACCGTGCGTTTTTGTGTAGATGGAAGCAAAGACTGTACCCCAAGTGTCACAGTCCTCAATGTGTGGTGCGATTCCCATTGGAAGACAGATAGTCAGAATCCTGTGTTTTTCTAACGGGGTGGTGTCTGGAAACACAGCCTCTATTTGGGTGATTTTTTGTGCTAACCAGAATGGTATTTGTTCCCGTTTAGCTGGTACTTTACCTAGGCAGGATTGTATGTTCTGTGGTGTAATTTTATTTGTGTTCCCCTGGTGAGGGGTCAGCTGTGGAATTTTAATTGCTGGCTGAATTGTTGAAGTCCGCATCACATATTGGACTAATTGTCTATGTATCTTTATTAATTGTTTTAGCTGTGTTAAAAGCTCTGCTTGAGACATCCCATTGATGTCTGGATGTGGTGTGTATCCGGCTAGGACCGGCCACGTTGCTCCTGGTCTCCCTAAGGGACCGAGCCTGGTGATGTGATTATTATGTTTTAGGGCGCCATTAAATAAGAGCAGGTGCTCTTGAAATTTAAGTGGTACTTCCACCTCCTCGAAAGGAGTATAGTCTTCAGGAGGTTCCTCTGTTTTGTAATAGTGGAAGTACTTTGTTACAGCATTTGCTGCTGGAAAATGTATCCATGAATAGTATACCTCTGTCTGCCGATATTCGTGTGCCTCAATTACGAATATGACTGTACCACCTCTAGGTGTCAGTCCATTTTCTATAAGTTTTAAGGTTATAGATTTCCTTTTGATGACCGGGATGAGTATTATATCCTGGTCTGCTTCTTGCAGTGCAGTATCATCTGCTGCGAGATCAGTTGCTAATCTAACTGCCTCTCTTTCATCATCACTGTCTACCATTTTACCGACAGGATGGTTACTTTGTTTGTTTGCAGATCAGGTTTCTTATGGAAACAAAGATTAGATGCACAATATTTTGGAACGGTTTATCCTTCAACGTTGACTAAACCAAGTACCATACATAGGAGTTTCCTCCTGCGAGGTTTGGCGGATATTACCTTTCACCCACTCCAGACGTCTTTGGAGTATTATGGGAAAAGGGGTCTGAGTGAGAAAGCACGACTGAGTTACTCTAAATGTCTTACGTTAGTTTTATCGCCCTTCCAAACACGTTGGGCGCCATGTAGTGTAGTTCCTATTATCCCAATAGGCTCTGCGCATTGGAATAATACCTTCAATAGTATAGGCCTAGACCAGACGTTAACTAGGTCTACTATTGTCGATATTAGACTTAAAGTTTTGGGTTTGCCAGCTAGCTCAGAGTTCACTAGAAACTTTCTCGAATAGGCAAGGAGGAGTTGAACCTCCCTGGATAGACAAGAAGGGATTTAGTTTCTGACAACCATAGAACATGACAACTTTGCTCTCCCCTAATCAAGAGTGTATCTCGAGAGTCGTGTGAACAAAAGGCAATTTATTTTACTCAGTCAGTACGTGCATTCTTAGTCTCATCAGATTGTAGAGAAAAGGAAGAGATGGGCGTGTTCAATAAAAGATGTTATTTATTGATCAGTCTCTTTTCTCATACAAGAGAAATGGATCGATATTATTGCAATACTTATGGTTAAGTAAAGTGCATACATTAAAAGCAGAAGTATAAAATAATACTGTAAAAACATTGATATGGTTTCTAAGCCATATGAAGGTTTAAAATGAATAAGATATATTACATACACATATACATTTGACTAATCGTACTCAACTGGTGTTTCTAACTACGCCTACCCCGTGTACCTGACCTAAGTCTAATGCGTGGGCGGGAATAGAAAGTTACCGTTTAAGTTAAGTTTGTTTTGCCAAGTGACTGACTAAAGAATTCTCTGTGAGGGGTTATTCAGTTCTGTACCTGGAATCTAGGATAGATGAGGGATGGTATCTCTCGTCTCTGGCCTCGATATTCCAGGCTGCCTGCGATGGCTACCCGGAAGCGCCGGAGCTGGATTTCTCGGCAGGAGAATAGACAGCTTCTCGTTCTCAGCGCGTCAGGAAGGCGGGGCTGCGCCAGCGGGGTCTGCTCTGCTCTGGGCTTCGGCAAGTCTGGCTGCTCCGATCTCGTCACCACCGCGTGTGTTTGCATAGGGCAATATCGGTAATATTTATACCTTTAAGGTGCCGAGATTGACGTAAGGATGGACATAGATACGTCAATAAGGATGTCATACGACCAGGTCGTTAGCACATTCTTTTGCTGAAGTTCTCGGTGAAATCAAAACAATGGCCGCAGGGTTTTTCCCAGGTTGTCATAGGTTTGATTTGTTTTAAGAACTCCGTATGCCTTATCAGGGGCTGGAGGAATATCGCTTGTCTAATTAGATGGCAAGCGTTATGACCTAATCAGATAACACGCTCCTGTGCCGTAGTGTGGCTTTATCAGATAACGGTTCCTGCATCATGGGGGTTTTCTGCCTCATGGGATGGCTGCTAGTTAACTTGTTAGTTTGTTAACCAGAATAGGGTCAGGAATAGGGGGATCGATACAGAACCTATAGGAATACATCACACTACGGGAAAAGCTGTTAACCCGGGAGTACTGAAAAGTACAGATGGAAGGCGTCAACTTAAATGGTCGAATGTGAACTCCGACCAACTATATGATAGGATCCATAAAACTTGTGACCCCGAGTTAACATTGTGTGTGTCCTCCACATCCCTCCCACCTGACATTCTGTCAGCTTTTGAGGGGATCACCACAAAAGTAGGTTCTATGTTAACTATCCAGATATCGGGGCCACTGCACAGAGACCCCAAATGGTTTGATTACACCTTCTCAAAAGCTGCCCAAGCGTTAAAGGCAGCACTGAAGATTAGCCCTAGAGATCCCCTGTTGATCCGGTCACTACGTCAGACCTATAAAAAGGTCTTGGCAAAGCGAAAAGCAGATATAAAGGACAAAGTCTGGCAAGAACTTCTAGACCCAAATACCCTGGGTAACAGCGAGAGCTTTTGGGACATCATTAATAGACCCCTGTTTGATAGGGAAGGGGAGCACGCAGTAGACACTAACATCACTGAAGATGACTGGGTGTCCCATTTTACTTCCATTTTTAAGAGTAATACCCCACAGTCAGAATCTTACGGTGGTGGCCAGGTTCAAATTTTCCCCCATTTTACACTGAACGAGGTTGAGAAAGGCATTATAGGGTTGACAAGCAATAAAGCCCCTGGCCCAGATGGCATGCCCCCGGATCTTTTTAAATCCAAAGTATCATTATGGGCGCCGGTTCTAACTGCTGTGCTTAACGCAGCCGCTGAACATGGCTGCCCAAGGTCCTGGGGTACTTCTACAATCGTGCCAATATTTAAGAAAGGAGACCGTAACATTACCATCTGCTACAGGCCGATATCTCTTATCGACTCTGTGGTCAAGGTCGTGGGAGGTGTAATCTTTAATAGACTGACAACCTGGGCCAACGCAAACAGGGTCATCTCTAGAATACAATATGGGTTCCGGCCAGGTCACTCCACATTGGCACAATGTCTCAACTTGTATATAGTACTGGGGAAGTACACTATAGCAAGGCGGGGCACCGTCTACATGGCGTTCATGGATCTCTCCTCCGCATTTGACTGTGTCAACCGGGGGAAATTGTGGGAGTCCATGGGCGCCATAGGGGTCGAGCCGGCTTTGGTTAACTTCCTGAAGGACCTACATTGGGACACAAAGGCCAACGTAAGATATTCACAGGACCTTAAGGTATGCAGGGATTTTGGCATTTATAGAGGTGAAAGGCAGGGCTGTATCCTGGCCCCCTTTCTTTTTAACTTGTATATTAACGATTTAGAAGAGTGCCTGGTTAGCACTGGGGTTGATTACCCTTATGTCGGCGAAAGTGGTCTACCGGTTCTGCTATACGCAGAAGATGACGTCCTTTTAGCAAGAACTGCCAGCGGTCTCCAGTCCCTATTAAGTACCATCCACAGTTTCATGGCTGCCCGTGATTTATCTATTAACAACAGCAAATCTTACATCATGCAGGTGTGGCAGCACACTAAGAAACAGTACCCTTTTATGGTTAATACAGAGAAGGTACCTATGACAAAGACATTTTCTTACCTGGGAGTATTATTTGACGACCAGTTAAAATGGGGACCACTACTTCAAAGGGAAAGGGGAGAGATTACATGGGCGAACTCTGCTATCTTTCATTTTGCCATGAAAATGGGGAAGCGTCCGATCGCTGCTCTACTAAAAATCTACCAGGCAAAAAGTGTCGCATTAGGCAGCTACGGTAGTGAACTCTGGGGGTATGTGGCGGCTGATGGTAAAGGGGTGGCTGAGAATAACTTTTTAAAACAGCTCCTGGGGGTACCAAAAGGAACTCCTAATCAAATAGTCCACGAGGAAACCGGCACACCGTTTATTAACGATATTATAGCACTACGGCCATTAGATTTTTGGCTAAAGTGCTGGCTTAATAATGACCTGGCCCTAAATCATCTGCTCTTAAAAGATGTCCTGGCCATGGATCACATGCTCAAAATCCCATGGTTAAAATATTTAAAAGACTGTTTTTTTGCATTAGGGCGCCCAGATCTTTTTTCGAAGCCAGATTCGATTGCTCTTACCAATGTGGAATTTGTGAAGAAATCCTATACCTCACTAAAGCAAATGAATCGTGATGAGGTGGAATTGATTAAACCCAGTGTCCGTAAACATATCATGTTGAAAACTACACCCGTACTGGAGCCTTACCTTACATGGTCCATATCGGGGTATGAGCGGTTTTGGTTGATAAGGTTCCGGCTGGACTGTTACCATCTTTTATTAGCTGTCCCGAGGTGCTGTCAGAGAGGTCAAGTGTTAACGTCCTGCGGCTACGACAATGAGTCTCCGCAGGACCTGGTACCCTTTTTATTTGTTTGCCCCCTTTATGAGGTACCACGGAGGTTTTTCTTAAAGCCCCTTTTTAAAGTACAGAATTTTAACAGGTGCGCCCAGCCCTCTGTTATCTACAATTGTTGAAGCCTGAAAGCACCTTGTTCTTGATTGGTTTTTTAAAATCAGCCTTAAAATCTAGAAACAGTAGGGTGATTTAATTATCTGTCAAATTGCTGCTATTTCCATATTTGTTTCTCAATAGTTGTTTCCTCCCAACACATTTTTTTTTTTTTTTTTTACATGGAATGTTTTTAAATGTATGTTTTTCTTTCTTTTTTATGTTTTAACTATGTATTATACTGACTGTGGTAATATTGCTTTTATGGTTTTCTATCTCAAAAAACCGAATAAAGTATATATTGAAATTGAATTTGAAGTAATGGACAGGCTCTAAGACAGTTTTTAAGATTTTTTTTCATGTACCAGAGATTTCAGAAACCTAAAAATGATTGCTTTATTTAAAATCTATCACAACCATGGAAGTCTGCTGACTCCAGCAGGGCACCCTCCCTGTGATGGCAGTGATTCATAGTGGTTTGCAATTTGCATCTTTTCCTACTTATATTCTTGAGGTAGGTTTATTTGCGACCGTCTACGATCAGTAATTTGCAAACTGACCTATTAGTACAAAGATCAAGTTGCAAAAAACTGTTGGACTCGCTATAATTCAATGCACAAATTGCAAACACTTTTAGCAAGTCCAATGTACGTACAACTGGCCCTTTCTTCCAGAATTCTTCAAAATAAATTTGTAGTTATAGAGCATTGAAGTGTATTGAACTGCATTGAAGTGTGTCTATTTTATCATAAATCACTGAGATCTGACCAAAATATAAAGGCCATGATCATTTGTGGAAGGCCTGGAGAGAGGGTCCCAACATCTTTGAGTGCACATAAAAGAAAATGGATAAGCAGCAAAACTCCAGAAGGACTCCCTCCCAATATAGTTGACTTATCAGACATTTCATCAAATAAGTTGTTAATGTGGTTATCCATGACATTTATAGCCAAATGTAGCCACTCAATTCCTGATCTATGAAACCGTTTTGCAGTTGCAAAGCCTGCAATTCACACAACTGTGTATTGCAATGTGCTAAAGGCACACTGCGAATTAGAAGAGGCTTTCCAACTGCCAAGGTGTCGTTTTCGACCCATATCTACTCACAAATGAAATGGGGCACTTAATGAGCACCCTCCTCTTCACTGCAAGTCATTATGCAATGTATTGTGGTGTGCAACAGCAATGGCAGTCGCAAACCAAAAAGGCATGGCAATTAATTTCCAAAGTGAAGCTGTCACAGAGGAACAGCTTTCACCTTGTCAGTGGTGGCTGCCCTCATTTTGTGCAGCAAGCAGTGGTCCAGAAAGCCACTTCATGCTCCTGCAGTGATATTCCAGGGATTCCAACATTTGTTTTTCATTGGATGTATGGCCATATTACCAAGGTGAAGTATCGCCGTTTTTTCGGCTAATTGTGCAGAGAAAGCGGCGATACTTCTAGCGCCCTATTAACAAGGGCATGCTAACGCCTGCCTCAAGCCCACTTTGCATGTCAGCGATAAACATCTCTAATGACATGCAAAGCGGGCGTTCCCACGTCCAACCACATGTAAACTCGTTTATCGCAGGTCTCCCAACGCCTGCTCTGATCAGGTATTAGGCATTGATAACATGGGGTGTGGATCATAAAGCTGAATCCACCTCCCCATATTATCAAGGCACACATTAGCGCGTGACAACAACGCTTGTTTTCACGCGCTAATGTTCCCTATCGCCGGATTTAATATCGCCTACGTGTTGCGCATTGATAATGACGCGCTAACACGGCGATAAAATCCGGCGATAGGAAAATGTGCGATGTGCGTTTTTTAACGCACATCTTGGTAATATGGTAGGTAGGTAGGTACTCGTAGGTTCTCATAATACACAATAATGTCCCAGTTTTTAAGGGAGAGGAGGGTGGACCTGCATATTAATCATAGTAATGTGCAGATTCACATTTCAACCGCCCTCTTAGAAACCAGGGACAGAAGTTCATTTGTTTAGACTCTCCTGCTGTTCTGCCACACCTCATTCAAGCATCAGAGCAGGATTTAATGAGGTGTTAATCAGGGCTGCAGAGCGCAGCCTGCTCAGCACCCAAACTCTGGAGCTCTTCACAGGAAGGGGAGGGCAGGTGAAAAAAATAATATATATATATATCTATATCTATATCTATATCTATATCTATATCTATATATATATATATATATATATATATATATATATATATATATATATATAATTGAGACAATTATGTCAAGAGATAGCAAGTCATAAGAAACATAGTGACCCAAGGGAACTGAAAAATTTCCGAACGATTGGTAAGATCAAAAAGGAATAAAAAGTAATAGGGAAACCCTTGGACAAAGGAGGGCATGTGGTGTGATGGGGAAGAGATCTCTACAGGAAAGAAGCATGGAATTAACTTAATAATAAAGATTGCTTTACGAGGATTACAGTGACGGATTACAAAGGAGTAAAAGAAAAATTCTTGAGAGATTGAGTACATGGAGAGAACAGGAAATACTAAATTGGGATGAATATCATTTTTTGAAACAAGAACATTCATGTTTTTTTTATATGATCTCCAAAGTACATAAAGACATACAAAATACACCAAGGAGGCCAATAATGTCTCCAGTACATTGATTTCTTTTTGAAATCCAATTGTTAAAACACTTTCATCATACTTAAAAGACTCCGCAGAGTTCCTCAGAAAACATATATGACGTCAAATGACAGAACATGACAGAACATGAACATGGTGCTCATGACTTTAGACATATTGACTCTGTATACAAGTATCAGACATAGAGATGGTTTAAGAGCACAGAACACTTTTTAAGAATGAAACCCATAAGATTAACTGAACATACCCAGATGCTGCTAGAAATTATGGAATGGTGCCCTACAAAGAATATCTTCCTGTTTGGAAACAAGTTGTTCCATCAAGAACAAGGGACAGGGATGGATGCCTGCTTCGTCCCCGGCTCTGCGAATTTACATCTTGGCTGGTGGGAGGAGCAGGTGCTCGGGGAGCCGAGTTTGGAACAATGGTCAGAAAGGATATTAATGTGGCTAAGATTTATTGATGACCTCTTCATGCTGTGGCAGGGCAAGGAGGCGGAAGCAGATCAATTTGTTTGTGATTTAAATGAGAATTCATTGAATTTAAACTTTGTGGGACATAGGAGTAAAATGTCATAGAGTTCTTGGATATAAACGTGTGTGTGAAGGAGGACAAACTATAAACTACAGTTTTTAGGAAGCCAAGGGAATACAATTTTACACGTCAGTAGTTTGCATCCGACAACTCTTAAAGGAATTTTTCCATTTGGAGAAATCTATAGAACAAGGAGAGCATGTAGCACATTAGAATAGTATTACAAAGTAGAGGATGAAATGAAAGGTCGTTTTATTCAAAGGGGTTACCCACTCTCAATCTTGGAAACAGCCTTAGAAAGAGTGAGAATCTTAAATAGAGAAAATTTATTGTTTGAAACATCGAAAAACAGCAGTGAGAAAGAAGAACAAGGGACAGAATAGTACACTCAGGATTATCACAAAATACAATATTGAACATAAGAAAATACAACACATTTTTAAAGAAGTACTGGCACTTTATTTGAGAGGACCCGATAATAGGACATTGGTCAAAGAAAAATCCAGAGAAATACAAATCATTGAGGGATTACCTTGTTAAGAGTGACTGCCAGTGGCGTACACAGCAACAGACTTGGCTTCCACAGAAGAAAGGCTTTAGAAAGTGTTTGGCATGTCAACATGGCATGTCAACACGGTTTTTAATAAAACCATGAAAGTAAGAGGATATTTAACCTGCAAAACAAGCTTTGTGGTGTACATTTTAAAGTGTCCTTGCAATAAATTATATGTTGGAAGTACTACACTACCAACACATAAGAGGATATTACAGCATAGGCGAACCATAAGCAATAAGGATCGTAGCTACCCCTTGGCTAGGCACTTTGAGAAGGAGCATCAAAGTGATCTGTCACTGATGAGATATAGCTGCAAAGCACAAATGCCTAGAAGAAGAAGGGGTGGAGATAGAGAAAGGGAGTTGATGTAGTTAGAAACATACTTGATCCTGGAACAGGATAACAAAGAACCTAATGGTTTTAACGTGGATGAGGAATTGTTTATTTGCCTTTATTGAAGCCTGTATATAGATCTGTACTTTCATTAATAGAGCAAAGCTAGAATTTGAGAGGACAAGGTAAAGAAGCACTAGACATTTTCAAGGATAGCACTTTCGTTCACATAGGAAATAGATTGAAACTATTTAACTTTTTGAACAACATCTTGGGAATAGGGACATAAAACTAATCCAAAATGGTACAATTGGAGAATAGGAGAAATAAACTTACTCCCATGTACCATATTGATCTGGTATCAATATATGTCCCAGGCATTTATAGCTGAGGGACTCTAATAGATAGATGACATTTAAATAGATAAGATTGGTTTGAAAGTGCGCACTTTGTAACAGTTATGGCACTTATAAAGCACATGCCTAATCAAAGGAGAGAGTGAGGACTAGATAAACTAGTCCGGATCCCCGGGTTATATGTGGATTATCAATAAGGACTAGCTTAAGATATAGGACTCAGTAGTGTACGTACACAGGTAAACCATTAGGTTTTTTCATAAAGCCCTCACCCACCAACCTAGTTGGTGGCATGCTTCATCATCGGGCCGACCGCAGTGACACCTAGCGTGTCCCGGGTGTGCTTCGACGCCAGAATTACTGCGGAGCTGGTATAATTGGTGAGTGTGCTGTGTAGTGAGTGAGAAAGTGAAGGTTAAAAGCTATACAGTGGGTCCCAGTACCCGAGGGTTAGATAGATTAACTTTATTCACTGGGCCCCTGTTAGCGAATAAAAGGCGGACGGACGTGTTGGAGAGTTTATGACCTCCTGCGTCCAGTGCGGTCTACATGTTTCAGCCAGGCCTTAAAAACTGGCTTTCCTCAGGACCAATGAGTATGTGAAAAGGTGCAGTTAAATAATACTATATTATAGTGTTTGTGTTGTATTAAAATGTGTTGCACTCCCTAAAGTGCGTATATATGTTAGAGGGGGATTCCCTCTGGCTTTTGACATGCTAGTATCTGTAAAAGCCTCCTTGGGTCACTTGGCAGAGAAAAAGACCGGAATTGCCGGTCTGGATCCTTCTTGGACCTGTCGTCCTTCTGCGGCGCAAACATGTAGACCGCACTGGACGCAGGAGGTCATAAACTCTCCAACACGTCCGTCCGCCTTTTATTCGCTAACAGGGGCCCGGTGAATAAAGTTAATTTATCTAACCCTTGGGTACTGGGACCCACTGTATAGCTTTTAACCTTCACTTTCTCACTCACTACACAGCCTATATCTTAAGCTAGTCCTTATTGATAATCCACTTATAAAGCACAAGCACTTTAAAATGGACAGCAAGTATAATTTTTGCAGAAATATAAAAAGTACTACGACCCATTTAAAAAGCATAAGTAGGAAATGGCAACTATGGAACAAAACAAACTTGCACACTTTATAATCTCAAATTGAACATATTGTTCACCAATAGGAACTGTACGACTGATTATGAGTAAAGTAATATAAAAAAAGTTTGATTGTAAGAGAAACTGTTCTCAGAACCCTAAATATCATACAAATGGAACTTTTCAAATAAATTTGATCTAAAACGGTTGACTGATTCGTGACTAATTGTTTTTGGGACAGAAAATAATGTGAGAATTGCGCAGAAATATATGTTCCAAGATGGCACTACTATTTACCTTGCTTAGTATGCTTGAAACAACAATACCAATTGTCCTCTTTCAATGTGTGTTTTTCAAGAAAGTGATTGTGTATTTAAACAAAAAAGCAAATGGGGCTCGTCATCGTGAACAAGGCTGCGCCTGGCAGCCAAAACGCTTGGATGATTGTAACACTCATGAAGAAATAAAGTCAGAGTGAAAACCAACGTAGTGCTGGTTTCGTCTCTTTTTCTAACAAATGGGGTGTTTTATTGATATATATATTGATATATATTTATATATATATATATATATATATATATATATATATATATATATATATATATATATATATATATATATATATATATATAGTCAAAAAAGAAAATGCAAAAAAGAAGCAGAGTACTCTGGGTAGCTCTCAAGTTTAGTTGGAAAGCAGCTTGTGTATAGAGCACCTTCAACACCAGCGACACTCTAGATCTGCTCACCTCAAATGCCTGATTTTCTATCAAAGTCTTTTAGCATAGGATAAGCACTGTGCTATCCAAGCTGAGATAGAAAGGGACATCGTCTTTTGCCATTTCTACAGCAAAGTCTTTAAGCATGGGACTAGCACAGTGTTGTCCATGCTGAGCTGTAAAGGGACAAAAGCCTTTTACCACTCCAGGCACAGTATTACAGCTTTGAATTGGTAAAATACCAACCAAGCCAAGCTAACCTGAAATTAATAAAAGCAACCCCTGACATGTGTTTTGCTCTCATTAGAGCTCTTCAGAGAGGTATAGCTTTGCCAGACACAAGGGAGCACTCACTATAATAATATATATGTGTGTGTATATATTTTTCTATATGTGTGTGCGAGTGAGTGTGTGTGTGTGTGTGTATATATATATATATAAATATATATATATACATATATATATATATATATATATTTATATATATATATATATATATATATATATATATATATATATATATATATATATATATATATATATATATATATATATATATATAATGAGGAACTTCGTCCGCACACCATCCACTGGACGCAATAGACGAATCGGACCCAAGCAGATGATTTTGCTTATTCTTTATTCAGTGCAACCTCTGATCGCCATGATGCGTTTCGGGCCCTGGAGCCCTTGATCACATGATTTGGCCAAAAGTAACCAGTGAATTTAAAATACGTAATTGGAGCATGTGACCGTGGGCCTATAGACAAGGAAAACAGACTTCTGCCTAATCCATCTCAACACACAGTGTCGATTTCAACAATGTAAAGTGTATTCTCCATTACGGACCAAGGATTTGTTATAGGTGCAAGTATTGCATTACATAAATAATTAATATCCATATATACATAGTAAACATTAAATAAAGCCAATTTCATCAAAAATACATCAAATGTAAAAATACGGCTAATATTTCTTCTGTACATAAGCATACATCCAAATAGATGCAGAGAAGCACTGTGCATTCATTAATCTGAATTCATCACGTGATGTGCAAAATGTGCTAAATTTGTGCAAAACAAGCAACTTTCCTTTCAACAGGGTCACATAATAAGGAGAATTTATCAAAACATTTGAAAATAAAAGCCCAAGTGGGCTCGCTGTGTTTGTGGAAAACTGCGTCTATACTGCCCACGTAATCAAATACTATCCTACGCACAAATTACTAAAAGTGATGAAAATGTATCCCTTGTGAAAAAATATAAAATCTTAATCTTAAATGAGTATCTGAAGCAGTTTTCTGTTGATACCACACCCCCCACTCGATCTTTCATGTGCACTACTGGCACTGGTGGCGCATGCTTACAGGTTGTTCTCTCAGTTAGATTTGTAGGCAGGCCATTGGGTGTCTTGGTGTTTAGATTGAGAATATAGCTAGTCTCGAGAAGTCTCAGGCGAGCCTCCCTATCTCCTCCTCTACTCAACGGCAACACCATGTCTGTTGCATAATAGCTGGATCCTCTCCATCTCCCTGTGGTGCCTGCCTTCCCTTGCCTTAATGATGATGGACATCCTCTGGTTGAGGTCCTGTAGCACAAGCACTACCCTGGACAGAGGCTGCAGAGGTGCAGCTGTATCCTCCTGATCCAGTGAGGGGCAGGGAAGCCTCAAGCTTCAACAAAGGACAACAGAGAAAGTATTTAGTCATCATCATAACACTTCAGGTAAGTGGGAACATTTTCTGTGGCCGCAGTTGGCAGGCTACCTCTTCACTCATTTTCATGAGCACCAGAAGGGTAGAAGCAGAGGCAGCTGCAATGGCAGCTACACTGGTGATGGTGCCAACTCTAGTAGTTGCACTGCAAGCGTAGCTGTGATAGTAGCTGCAGAGGTGGCAGCAGTGTTAGCTGCAGTAGCAACAGGTATGGCAATAGTCCTAATAACAATGCTGCCAGTTGCAGTGGGCCCAGGGATGGCATAGGCAGTGGTGGCCCGGCTGCTGGCAATTGTGGTGGTAAGCAAACGCAAGGAGATGATGGACGGAGCGCTGAAACTTTTCAGGCACTCACCCCCAGACGTTTCAGCACTCCGTCCATCATCTCCTTGTATTTGCTTTGTGGTAGTAACCCTTGTGGTAGACTCCCTTCCGCTTAAGCTGTAATTGGTGTATGTGTTTGTTATATGGGCAGGAGGCCCCTATCCATCCTCACATGGTGAGCCACCAGCAAGGAAGGGTGCGGATCAACCGGCCTGGCAGTTCTGGCTGTACTGTTCCCATTAAGAGCAGGGTCAAGACTGATTTGTATATGTCTGGGTCCAAACTGGGGGGGTGTAATGAGCAAAAGGACAATGGGTTAAACCCAGATCGCTTGACTGGGGTGAATGTTTGATTCTTTCAGCATTCCGTCCATCATTTGTTGCCACAGCACTTTTCACAATAAGTGGGATGGGTTTGCCTAGACCTGGGTCCCTTGCTCGCAGTGCCATTGGATTCAAGCTAGCCTGGGTGATGAGGGGTATTACCCCCAAACTGGTCCCCGGATGCTTGTTTCCGGTCCAGGAAGAACCCGGCTTGGCAGCTTGGGCTGGACTGTTCCCATGAGGAGCAGGGTCAAGACTGATCTGCATATGACTGGGTCCAAACTGTGATGGCGTAGTGAGCAAAAGAACAACGAATTTAACCCAGCTCTCTTGACTGGGTGTGAATGTTTGATTCTTTCAGCATTCCATCCACCATTTGTTGCCTACACGAAAGCCTAATTGAGTGTCGTGGGGTAGATCATTTGCATCTATGAACAATGAAAGTGGCTGACTTACCAACTTCTCCAAGATCTTTGCTGGGGCTGGCAGTAGTGAGATGGGCCTGAAATTACTGAGCACACTAGGGACTGCAATTAAAAAAAAGCAGCAGACAAAATGCGTGATTCCAATTAGCAAAAAAAAATGCCATAGTTTAAAGAGGCCTTCCAGATCTTATTGAGAAAAAGGTTTACGTAGTATGCTACCATCCTAAAAATTTGGGGGGACCAGGGGTCCCTGGGTGAACCCGATTAGCATTTCAACAATTCCCTAAGTGAGTTGTCTTAGGAAATTAGACAGGACTCAGAGAGGACAGGTTTCTGACTATGCAAGGGAGTCACCATGTCTTCAGTACAGCAGAGAGCAGGATAAGTGGCATAAAGTTTCTCAATTTTCTCGTCGAAGAGACTTGAAAGCTTTGGGCTGCATCAGGGGAGATAAAAGACTTGACAATCTTAAATACTCCCCTAAAGGAATTGGAGGCAGCCTTAATGCACATCAAAAAGGGGCTCTGTCATGGACCTCCGAGAAAGTTTGCGGAATTTGCAGAGAGACACTTTATAGAGTTGCTTCGCCTCTGAGTCATAAGACCTCCTCTAGCTGCGTTCAAGCTTTTTACACGAGCTTTTCACTGCTCTTAAGGTGCCCCTGGCACGCAACAACAGGGGCACATTCAAGTTATTCGCCAATCTGAACCCATTTCAATTCCTCTGTCGATACTCTCAGGGCCCACCATGCTAACCCATGGGGAACCCTTCTCCTCACCTGTGGACACCATCTGTGCAGCACCTAACCTTAGCTTGCTCACAGGGGTGTCCCAACAGACAGTCAGCAAGCCACAGTGGCCACTGACAGTAATTAGTGATGAGACCCAGGCCTTATGCTTCTCAGGGCTCTCAAACCTCTGTGGCATCAGAGAGCGGGGGCAGTAGCCCCAGGTGTTTGACACCCTTTGTCCCCTATCCCTCCTGTCAGGACAGGTATGACATCCTGACACTGACCCACCTGCCCCGGGCCTGTACCGGGTGGCTGGACAAGAGATTACTGGGGTGGGCTCTCCCACACCCGGTCCTCTTCCTTGGGGCTCTGTACCCTCCCACCTGGAGCGGTACCCCCTTCCAGAATTGTCAGGGTGCCTGTAGCAGGTGTCCTACACAATTCGCCCACCAGTTCAGGGGTTCTATCCTGCAACTGGGCTTCCAGGTCAGGGGGGACACCCTGAACCTGGCCCTTCAACCTAGGGTCAGTTGAACATGCCTCAAAGGCGAGGACTCCCTCCCTCTGCACCCCCTTTCAGAGTGCTGTACCCTCCCACCTGGAGTGGTACACCTATAAGACAAACTGGTCAGGACACTGTTAACAGTTGCCCCTTCCTCCAGGTCAGACAACACCTGAACCTGGCTTCCCAACTAAGGGACCAACCCCTGCGGTTGAAAACTTGCCCGGTGCACCAGAACTTCATTGGGAGCATCCAAGCCCCCCCTAAGGGTAACACATAACTCATGTGTTGTGTGATAGTCTGCCAGGTGCAGCTCTCCCGATCCCTGACAGTGCGTGAAGATCCCCCAGGTCAGAAGTGATGTCACCATGGTCATTCACTGGTGACGCAGCCCTTCTGGCTGGCCCCTGACCCACTGCTTCTTCCACTGGAGACTCTTTCCCCCTCTTACCCCTCAGTCTGGACTTCTGCACCCTCCATTTACGAGTGTACTGCCAGACACCTGAACTGAGGGAGGTCTGCTTACAGACACTCCCAGTTCACAAGACACTAGGGGACCCCCCTCAATGGGCATACCATCAGGACAGCCTAGGCTCCCCACCTGGTGTTCCCTTAAAGAACCATCCAGGATCTGAGACTGGGTTTCGGGCACCAGGGGACATGCAGTCCCACACTCACTCCGTCTCCACTGAGACAGGATGTGAGCCCCTACACCCCTCCCACTACAACAGGACCTAGCTGGGCTACTCTGAACCACTTCCACCACTCTGGGTTGGAAGCTACCTGAGACACTCCCCTCATGGTCACTCCCCAATGCCTCTCCAGACCCTCTAAAATCCACCAAAAGGTCTTCCTCCAAGGTGAGCTCCCTGGGGTCAGAGAACTCACTCTCCAACAGGTGTTGGCATAGCTCTGGAAAACAGGGACTTACAATATGCTCTCCCACGTTTGGATCACACAGCCCCCTACAAGGGTTAACCAAACTATCTGTCACCTCACCATCCAGTGCCTCGCACACGTATTCCACACCACTCTCCTGAGATTGGCAGGACAGTATCTGACTGTCTCTGTCACTCAACCCACACGCTTCTGGGTGATCTTCACACTCACATATCAGGACTTCAACCCTGGGGGAACCCCTCTCCCTGCACCTCTCATCTAGAGTCAGTAGAGTGTCCCTCCCACCACTAGGACCATGAACCCCTGCGTCAGTTTCCCCATTCTCCACAGGGGCACTATGCACCACTGGAGCTACCTCATGTCCTTGAACCTCCTGGTGTTTGTTAACCGCTTCCTTTTTTTTTAAAGGGGAGAAGAGCCAAGTGGCTAACCTTCTCGAGCCTTATTAGGCTGTTAGGTTTGAAATTCCTATCCCTGCACGCACTCTTTCATGCATATATTAGGTTAGCAGTGTGTGGCTAAATAGATGCCATTTGTACTAATTTTATGCAAACCCACTGAGTCATCCCCGTAATGTGCAGGCCTCAGTTAGCGAGCGTGACTCCATTTTGTATTTCGTAATCCCTATTAGGCTGCTTAGACTGTGTCCGAGTTAGGCCCCCTTGCTCATATTGCTTGCCTCAGCAGAACACTCTTTTTCGCTATTATTTTCTTTTCTGTTCAAGGCTGTCTCGACTTACTAATGAATAGGCCATTCTGCCCTCGCATACCTATCTGAATGTGTAGTTTCTGCTCCCACGTTAGGAGAAGCTGAGACCAGCACTGTAGCCTTGGATCCCTGATAGTATGTACCCATCTGGCAGGTGTTAGTGCATCCTACTGTGCCTCTTTGTTCATGTTCGGCCCAGGACGGTAATTTTCCATTGTGGGCGTGGTTGGATACTTCTCGGGAGGAATGATTATCCACTGTAGACTGTTGGGGGTCAGTCCCTCGGCAGACATCTTAGGGTGCAGGTCATGATGGACTCCTCTGCAGAGTATTGACAATAACGATGTAAGTTTCTATTCTCTACTGTCTGACAGACTCTCCATTTTTGGAAAGGCATAGCAGGTGGTTGTAAGTAACCCGGGTAGCCCCTAAGGGCCACTTCCTTCAAGGCTCTGGGGACCCTATCCCCCAGGGACTTTTTTAAAATGAACGGGGTGGGTGGCCGCATGGCACATTCCCCATGCCTTATTAGGTCTTGGGGACCCCAGGGCCTTTTTTTTTATAAAAAGGCAGGGGACCGTGGGATCGTGGCCAATTTTGCCAACGTTTATTGGTTTCTGCCCCGTATATATATATACACACACACACACACACACAAACGCACACACACACACACACACACACACACATTTTTTATCTGTTTGTTTTTTACTTGTTCAGGACAGGGCACTAAGTCATTGAGTCCTGAAGTGGCTGCCAGCAACATTTTTCTCATGTTGTTGGCAGCCAATCAGAGCACTCGCTTCCTTGGGAGTCTGTCTCCTGCGGGAGCAAACTGACCCAAGGGAAAAAAAGCTCCCTCAGCCAATCACAATCCTCTATTTTTTCTGATTGGGTTTGAGGGACTCTCGAGAAAATCCCTCAAACCCAACCGTCCAGATAGCTATATTTTATTTAACCTTGATATCTCAAAAACTACTGAACAGATTTACACCAAATCACACAAAGCACAATCTGCGTACCAAGGCCTAGCTTACTGACAAATTTGGTGCAATTCCATTCAGCAGTTTTTGCTGTAGCCCTTCTTAAAGAAGTCTATGGACAATGCATAGCGATTTTGCATTTTGGGACCCTCCTTTTTTCTTTGCCCCGCTTACCGGATCACCCTGAAACTTTCCATGCACAAACTAGTCGAAAACTAGCAACTTTTTGGAATGTTTTGTGGCGATTTGTCAGACAGGACCAAATTTATTAGCAGCACAAAAACGCTTTCCTATAGACCAGCTGACCAAACTATAACTACCCAGTGGCAACTGTGGGAGAGCAGGATGGGAATGGGTCAAAACACAACAGAGGACGAGGCTGAAGAAGAGGGACTGCAGATAAAAACACTTGCAAAAGTAAATAAAAAAAGAGTACCTTCAGGAGCCTGTGGCAAGTGAAACACCGTTAGATCTAGCCCTGATCTCTTGACTGGGTGAGAGTATTCTGCTTAATTCAGAGACTCTGTCCCTCACCACCCCTTGTTGTAAATAATTTTGTCCACCCTAAGCGTGGAAGGGTATACTCAGACATGAGTCCCTTGCTCATTGCACCATCAGGATTCAAGCAAGCCGGGCCGAAGACGGCTGTAATGCCAGAAACCGGTCCCCGGAAGCTTGTTTCCTTCCCAGTGTAAGAATTGGCTTTTGTAGTTTGGTTTGCCCTGTTCCCATCATGCACTGGGACAGGAACAGACTAATTTGCATACAGCCAGGTTCTGAAACTGGGATGGTGCAATGAGCTAAAAAACGGTGTTGGATCTAGCCCTGATCTCTTGACTGGGTGAGAGTATTCTGCTTAATTCAGAGACTCTGTCCCTCACCACCCCTTGTTGTAAATAGTCATCTGACATTAAGCGTGCCTCCTTAACCACATGAGCGCTAGCGAAATTCCCCTCCTGTGCTCTTCTTTACAAAAACCCATTATTCATGACGAGCTGGGCTCGTCATGAGCGTAGCAGGAGGCTACCTCATGACGAGCCCAGCTCGTCATGAGCGTCGAAGGGGCTAGCCTTGCCTTAGCCTTTTCACTATGGTCCGAAAGAGGATACAGATAGCCCCATCCGGGGTACTAGCGCCACAAAGTCAACAGTCACGACTATGGATACATTCTTAACCAGGGCAGCATCTGTTATCGATAAGGAGATCGAGTTGGTGAATAGGCGCCTCTCTAGATCTCCGGTGGGTCGCCTCCAACATCTTTGGGAAAATCCTAACGTAGATGAGATATCTAATGCCTCATTAAACGGTCCACACTGTGGGGGTGCAACTGGGGAATTAACCGGTACAGTCTTGCCTGAAGTTATTTCTACAGATATGGGGGAGGTGGTACCACAGTCCCTGTACCCAGTAATAACCATCGCTAGTAAAGAAGACCCCTTAAACATTGACAATATGGGGAAAGGTGGGGAGACACCCGTAGTGCTACTTGAGGACCTAAATGCCCACAGCTTGCCCCCATCTCCGTTGCCTAATGGACTGGTTGCCGCGCAGGCGGCCTCAAGAGGAAGTGTAAGGCAACAATGGGTCAAGCAAAAAACAAAACCCAATGAAAAGCAGACACGTATCACAGTAGCGGGGGGGTGTATCTGGAAGTGAGAAGTATTTGCTGGACACACCTTAAATTAGTTCTGAGCGCCGCAATGGAGGAAAGGTTAGCTCCGATTATGTCGAAGCTGTCTGAGATAGAGCTTAGGCTTGAAGTTATGAAACAGTCCCCACTATGTCACCCTGTTGCCTTAAGTAATCCTTCAAACCTGCATCCTCAGTCTAATCTCGTGGTAGGCTCCACACAAGCACTACATAACCCCAAAATGCTCTGGCCACAAGCAATAATAACCATCTTGGGAGCTGCCAGGGTATTGGACCACAGGAGCGTGAGTTGAGGGGCACTTCTGAGGGTATAACAACAAACAGGCCAACCATAAGGACAAGGGATAATCATCCATCTCCGGGTCCACGGTGTAATAGCGGTGGAAACCATGGCGAGATAAATAGCAGTGGGCGGAACTCCGAGGTAATTGATTTGCCCCCTCAATCTACACCACTGGTGGTCATCCTGGGTAATGTGCCACCTTTCCAACAAGGCTCTACAGAGGCCTTCTATCAGCTTAGGAACAAGGTGACTCACTGGCTATCCGGTAACACCTCAGTGGGATCTGAAGTAGGTCGCAATATCATCATGGTGTGACGTGTGAGTTGGGTGGGGAAATCAAGAAAGCTAGGAGGTGGCGACTGTATAATCGTGAACTTCAACGACCGCCTGATCATTGAGAATTTACTCCGAGAGACACAAGTAAGAAAGTTTAACACCAGGTCTGGGATACAGATGCTTCCCCTGGGTTTCTTCTACCAACCTAATCCCCCGATCAACACCAATTTTGACCCACACACCCATAAGCGCACGCACGGCCCCAGACTTGATAATAGACTATATAGTCTTAACCACCAGCCCGCCCACATGGCATCGGTGAACATCTGGGGGGATCACTATGGTTTACCCATCCCGCTAGCAACAAATAGATTTTCAGCCTTGTCTACATTAGAAGACTGCGACTGACTAAAGGCAACCACAGAACTTAATGTCTTGCCATCACCCACCCAAAGTCAGTCTATGGGGGGAGGACCATCAGGTCAGATCTCAGTCAGTGGGAATGTGATTGTTTGTAATGAGGGCCCAAAGACACTCTGCCTGTGGTCACATCTAGTCAAATGTCTTATAATATATTATCCTGGAACATAGCCGGGTTGGCAGGGAAGGCTCAAGATCCAAAGTGGGTAGAGTTTATAAGGACCTTACCGGTGATTTGTCTGCAAGAGACTTGGATGGTGGAAAGTGATAGTTTCTTAGAAGGTTATAAAACCTTTTTTGTGCCGGCAGAACCGTCACGTAGCGGTAGAGCTAAAGGGGGCCTGGTCATTTATATTGATTTGGCTCTGAATTGTGCTGCCAAATTAATAACCTCTGACAACACTAACATCCAAGCAGTTACCCTAAAAAGAGGGAATGCAACGGTGCTCCTGATTAACTTTTACAATGCTGTAAATGCCAGAGGTGAATGCAGGATTGCTGAACTGGGTAAATTCATCAGACTAAATTGCGCCAGGGATCACCACTGGCTCTTGATTATGGGGGACTTTAACGTGCACCCATGCGAGAATCCAATGCATACCGCTATGGGAGTACTGGGATGCCATAGGATGGAGGGCCTTCACTTCGAACACTCAGGCAGGGGAGACATGTTGAACCATCTACTTAATGAATTTCATTTGGTCTCTGCCATGTCAGTGGTGGACATTTGTAGCCATCAGGTTGTCCCCACATTTAAAGGTAGTAGTAGTAGTAGTGTGTATTTTGTAAAGCACACAGCTGCCCCAACGGGGCGTCCCGGCGCTGTATAACGCTGTGGAACCCTTCCTGGCTCTCCCTGTGAGATGCCCCTCCTGGACACCCCCAAGGTGAAGCCAGGCATCCCAGTGTTGTAGGGGCCGTTGTGGAGTTTAAGCAAGCTATTGCCCAGAGTTGCAGCGTAGGACCCATGGTTAGAGTAGGCGCCGAGGCGAGAATTATTGAGTCCACGGACATTGAGCTCAAGACCCTGCCGCGTCGGGACTTGAACCCTGGTCCCGGGCCTAATCTCTGCTTTAGAGTCTGCCGCTCTAACCAGTGAGCCACACTTCTCCACTCCACTCCAGGTCGCTCCGGGGGGTCCTTTATTGACCACATTTTGATCTCTAATGGCCTTCAGCCTACCATATTGGGTTTTAAAATTGTAGAAAGCATATATAGTGACCACAACCCAGTCTGTATCTTCTTAGAGGGCAATCTTTTAAACCTACTGTAGTGTAGTTCCTATTATCCCAATAGGCTCTGCGCATTGGAATAATACCTTCAATAGTATAGGCCTAGACCAGACGTTAACTAGGTCTACTACTGTCGATATTAGACTTAAAGTTTTGGGTTTGCCAGCTAGCTCAGAGTTCACTAGAAACTTTCTCAAATAGGCAAGGAGGAGTTGAACCTCCCTGGATAGACAAGAAGGGATTTAGTTTCTGACAACCATAGAACATGACAACTTTGCTCTCCCCTAATCAAGAGTGTATCTCGAGAGTCGTGTGAACAAAAGGCAATTTATTTTACTCAGTCAGTACGTGCATTCTTAGTCTCATCAGATTGTAGAGAAAAGGAAGAGACGGGCGTGTTCAATAAAAGATGTTATTTATTGATCAGTCTCTTTTCTCATACAAGAGAAATGGATTGATATTATTGCAATACTTATGGTTAAGTAAAGTGCATACATTAAAAGCAGAAGTATAAAATAATACTGTAAAAACATTGATATGGTTTCTAAGCCATATGAAGGTTTAAAATGAATAAGATATATTACATACACATATACATTTGACTAATCGTACTCAACTGGTGTTTCTAACTACGCCTACCCCGTGTACCTGACCTAAGTCTAATGCGTGGGCGGGAATAGAAAGTTACCGTTTAAGTTAAGTTTGTTTTGCCAAGTGACTGACTAAAGAATTCTCTGTGACGGGTTATTCAGTTCTGTACCTGGAATCTAGGATGGATGAGGGATGGTATCTCTCGTCTCTGGCCTCGATATTCCAGGCTGCCTGCGAGGGCTACCCGGAAGCGCCGGAGCTGGATTTCTCGGCAGGAGAATAGACAGCTTCTCGTTCTCAGCGCGTCAGGAAGGCGGGGCTGCGCCAGCGGGGTCTGCTCTGCTCTGGGCTTCGGCAAGTCTGGCTGCTCTGATCTCGTCACCACCGCGTGTGTTTGCATAGGGCAATATCGGTAATATTTATACCTTTAAGGTGCAGAGATTGACGTAAGGATGGACATAGATACGTCAATAAGGATGTCATACGACCAGGTCGTTAGCACATTCTTTTGCTGAAGTTCTCGGTGAAATCAAAACAATGGCCGCAGGGTTTTTCCCAGGTTGTCATAAGGTTGATTTGTTTTGAGAACTCCGTATGCCTTATCAGGGCGGGAGGAATATCGCTTGTCTAATTAGATGGCAAGCGTTATGACCTAATCAGATAACACGCTCCTGTGCCGTAGTGTGGCTTTATCAGATAACGGTTCCTGCATCATGGGGGTTTTCTGCCTCATGGGATGGCTGCTAGTTAACTTGTTAGTTTGTTAACCAGAATAGGGTCAGGAATAGGGGGATCGATACAGAACCTTTAGGAATACATCACACCCACTCCACGCTAACTATGGACATATTTACTAATCTATGCATAGTAAAACATACTGTAGAGTATCGTGTATACCTTACCACCCCAAAATACATAAATGCATTTTGTAATTTATCAAATATACGGAAAAAAAGCATTTACATGTATTGTATGCACTCAAGCTGTGAAATAATGCTAAAGTAATCACGCATTTGTATACATTATTGCTAAATGGTATATGAGAATTTACACATGAAATGGCTCTTAATACAGAAAAAAGTTTCGAGACCATTCCATCACAGAATAAAATAATTATGAACATACCAGTGGGCAGCTAATGTCTATAAGCTATCTAAAAGTAGAAATCTTAGTTCTCTAAGAATAGTTCTTACTTTAAGCAGAAGATAGTGTCCCGAAAAATATGCAAAAATATTTTGGGGCTGCTAAAAAAATTGCTGTCCGTGAACTGGAGGGAAAAATGTTCATGGTATTTTGCTTTTCTAGTTGAAGGCCAAATTCAGGGAACGCCGTGTACGAGCTTGCTCAAAAGTCTCTATTTCTGCTCTGGTGAGAACATCATATCATTTAGACTCTCGAAAAAGTTGTCAACAGCTTCCTGGGAGAGTTCCACTAACTCGGAAATAGGTGTAACCATGCATTCGTGCGCATGATTGTCTCCATTGACATTCTGATTTGGATTGCTGACAGAAGGTCGTACCTGATCGATGCTGCTTTCATTTTGAACCTCACTACCCCTTAATCGTAGTGGTGAAGCTTCCACGAATGCCGTCATCAGGATTGGTAGCCGTTGAGGGCAGCACAAAGCATGAGCCTTTGTTGGACTCAACAATGTTTCTGCATCCATTGGCGCATCCGATTGTAGCGTCAGACAGGTATCTAACACGCATTCTTCTCCGCATAGCAGGCACCTTAATACAGGTAAAACACATCGATGCCACATTGGTCGAAATGAAAGAAACCAAGTCATGTTCAGGTCTCTAAGCCGGGGTAGTCCCAGGATTTTTGATATCCGGTCCCGGTATCCAATGGCTAGGATTGTTTCTTCCCTTGTCGCAGGTGTTTTGTCTGTGACATGGTTTGCCATAACGAAATATAAGGACTAAGAATAGGATTCCTGCAATTAGTCCTAAAATGAGGGGAAGTCCGCCAAAATCGAATGGACGAAATCTGGAAAAATACCCAGTATGGCTTTGAATGGTGTTAATGCCATTGAAAATACTGTCTTAAATACTTTTGAGACTCCACTGGTATCAGAAATATTTAAGATTTCATTCAGGATTTCTGCGAAATGTATGGGGGAATTAGTCGATAACAATGAATGTATCTCTGCAGTCGTCCTTGCGACTAGGAGATCATACGTTTCTTTTGATGACGTGAGCCTTGTCGGCGTCTGAAGAAGCACTGTTTTCATTCTGCTTAAAGTATCTATTCGAATAGAAGTAATTTTCAAGTTGGGCCATGCCCTTGCCTCCCTGTCTGGAAAGGAGCTGGGGAACAATAAGCGTCCACAGCACTTGACCTTCGCAGTCGTAGTTACGAGATAAGGAGTCCCGGGCATAAGACTACAGCATCTGCGGTCCACAATTAGAATGTAACTCCCATTATAGAGTCTTTGAAAGAATGGTTCTATCGCTGTAGCAGGTGTGCCTAGCTGGTGACATGAAAGGTTATTTGAGTTCCCTTCACAGGCTCCATGCAAACTAATTCCGTTACACAGAAGTGTACCGCTTAGTGACATCGCACAATTATTGCCACTAAGAAACACTTTCTGTCCTTTATTACTGACACATGCATGTGAATAGGGCAGGTTCCATGTTGTTTTAATGTACCCTTTTCCCAATTTTTCGTACATGCCAGCCTGTATATATTTTTGGCAGTATTGAAACCTGAAGGTTGATATAGGAATATTAATTATCCCATGTATTATCCATTCACTGACAGGTCGTTCTGACATTGTCACTGGTAATCTTTCGAGTTTCTCAATGCTCAGGATTGTATAATCAGCACCCTTCTGGGCCATACTGATTTGTTTATCAGTAAGGTTAAAGATATTGAAAAGTGACGTTGTGTTGATTAAACGCCAAGGCACATAGCCTGAACGCAGATTTTGTAACGTCCAGCCAAGCTGTACAATAGAACGCAATTGAGACTGACCGTGTTGTAACAACAGTAAGTCTTGCGATATTATGTCGATTGCTGAAGACACAATGCTGTCCAGAGAAAAAATTCTGGAGGACAGAGTCATTAACCCATTGTCCACTACAGAAAGTGAGTTTTCCAAATTAATACGGTCAATTTCCCGTATTCTTTCTGCTGTCTCAATTTGGGTAACCTTCCAGGCCTCATTGTATGCTGCATATACAGAGGCTGCTATGAAACGTTTCTGACGCTGTTTGCGCGGTCCCATAATGAAATCACGCAAGTCAGCACCATCAGTAAGTAAAGTTAGGTGTTGCTTAATTTCTGCCAGTGTGGAAGTTTGTAGCCATTGAAGGCATAATTTGCCCACACTGTAGGTGGTTATTATCCCTGGGTGATGTCTTTGGGGATATCTAGGGTCTGGCCTGGTCATTTTGAACCCCTGTGTTTTGTTCAGGAATCTGTTTTGACAGTTATTAGTATCTGTGGGCCAGATCAACCACTGTTTCCAATCTGGATGTGTTCTGTTTTGGTTTAATACATAATTTACGTCTTTCTCTTCATCTGTAGAGCTATTGCTGTTCATTGTTGGTTTTGGAATAGACGGTTTATTTAAGTCTTTGATTTTGGCTAAGCCAAGACAGGTAGTTTGTTGAACAGTGTCATTTAAAAATATAATTTGTTCTGGGATCATGCAGGCTCTAAACAAAGATTCTATACCCTGTACTTGCCATTCTTTTGTACCCCAAACAATTTTTACTTCAACATTTTTGTCCCAATAATCAAAACCAAAAGTATTCATTTGTTCAAAGTATGAGTCTGAATATATCAATTTTGTGTTGGTTATCATGGTCTTTGTCCCTGTCTTATTTGACAATTTGAAATAAAATGTTTCAGCATTACTTGTTAAAACCTGAAAAGTATGAATATTTGTCATAAACGGTTCTTGAGCTTCCTTTTGGAGGGGTTGCACAATGTTCCCATTGATTATAATTTAAAACATTTCTAGGTTGTGCAGATCTATGTAAAAAATGGTTACCATAGTGGTTGTAGCAATACATACTATCATAATTTGTAGAACCCTGCAAATAATCATGTTTGGTAAATTTAGCAGACATCACTAAGTCAGACATCATATTGTTTATACTTTCAAAGTCCCAATCATCAGCAAATGTGCTTGGTTTTACGAAGTCACTCAACGAGATTTTAATTTGGTGTGGATATTTCAGGATTTCAACCGGACCATAGATTTCGTAGTCAGTGTTGTCCCATGCTACCCCACCCGGTATAGGATTGGCTGTGAAGTTGACTGAAGAAAGTTATCTTTTCTCGACGTGTGAAGATGTGTGTGGTTTGAGGATCAAGTTGATTTTCTGACTTGCTGTGTCCATTTTAGCATATTTTCCCTCAATGAAGCGTCCCAAAGTTAGTATCATGATGAGCCAAAGTATGAGGATAAATGCACCAAAACCCACCCAAAATTCAATCCATGGAGAAATCAGATATGTTTCCTTCAGTTGTTTCAAAAGTTCTTTAGCTTTATCTTTAAAGGTTTTTGATGATGGCTGTGTTTTTTATTCAGCGAAGCCTTCGGAGGAATCATCGAAGTTTATGAAGTAGCCGGACGCAGTTCTGTCAATTGTTCCAATTGCTTCAGGATTACTGTTTCTTGCATAGTCGTTTGTTACTTCATTATAGGTTGGTGTGTCTCTGCTAAATGTTTTTATTTGGGTGTTCAGAGGTCTAAGTTCCATTGCATTATTGCACAGTCCTTGTCGTTCTTCTGTAGGCGTTTCGAATGTGATTAGCCTCTTAGTTAGGACCTCTGTACTGGTAGCGAACCTTGGTGTTCTGCTACTTATGGGGAGTCCACTTGGCCTACTATTTGTTATCGGCCACATGATTGTGGTTTTACCAGGTCGATGGATACAACTCGGTTCTCCTTTTTACCAGCAAGCGGCGGTAGTACTACTGATCTTGTCCCGTTGACAGACAAGACAGGAACTGCTTTTCTGTAAGAAGGCCCAAATTCCTTCTTTACCGCGATCTTTTCTCTGACTAGATCCCCGACTTTTGGAATCCAGACAGGTCTTGCTGGGACAGGTGGTGGTTCTTCAGTGGCTGTTGGCTGCTGTTTCAACTTTATGTTGCTCAGGTCTTTTCTTGTTTCGTTTAAGTCCTGTAAAATAACCAAACGATCTTTGATATCAAAGCTTTTTTCCTTTACCACTGAAGTCTGACTGTCAAGGTCAGAGATTAACATCCTAGTTCCAAATAATAATTCGTACGGACTGAATCCCTTCAGAGAATTTCTTGGCAGGTTATTTAGACTACGTTGGACACTTATTAGATGTTTGACCCACCCAGCTCCCGAACCTAATATCCTTTCTGTTATAGATTGCTTTATGCCTTGGTTTTTTCTTTACACCATCCCGTATCCCTCAGGAAGGAAGTGAGAAGATTCCCGCTGTGCTATGCTCATTTGGCCATGTTTCCCCTCAGGCTGGAGGGCTAGAGTGAAAACAATGGTCAAACGTAGCATGCTCTTAGCGTATATGCCATTTAGACTCGCAAATCTTTGTATAACAGTCCAGACGTCAGCCGAGTGCTGGTGATCTACATTATAAGTGGAAACTAGCCTGTATATGTTAATCGCAAGCCTTGCTTTTTACTGTTGATTTTTTCTGGAGTGAAACGACACGGTATTACACCGTTTCTCTCACCACTGCGATTCCTGTTGCAGTTGGGGCACTTTTTTACAAACATGGTGTGATGCAGGCTCATGCCTGGCCACCAGTACCTTGATTGTAATTCTTCCAGAGAATCTTTTAGTTTGAGGTGTCTGAGACCCTCGCCCATATGTGCGTCTGCGATTAACAAGTTTCTCCTGTCCATGTTTGGAATCACTCTATCCCCCACTCCAGGGATTCGAGCAAAAGGGACGGAGTTTGCATCGATTATGTATGTATAATTGAGTGGATAGTTGATCGGTAGCGCTGAGCAGTCACCTTTTGATGACGTTTTCACTGCCAGCACTGTTTCACCGTCAATATACTTCACTGTACGCTTTTTTCGAACTACGGAAGCCGATTTAGTTGCTACCGCTGTGGCTGTCTCAGCCAATGAATTCCCTGCAACGTGAACGCCATCACGCTGATGACTCAGTGAGTGTGTCACGTGAGTCTTTGGTAGTTCTTTTTGTAAAAGAGCTATTTGTTCCCAAAGCAGTTTTTGCTTTATTGTTGCACCTGTGTCATCTTTGTAACCGTTTTGAATCCATGTCTGCAAATCGTTGTTATATGATTTGACGCAGTAATATGAATCGGACACTATAAGTGTCGGGAATTCGCGATCCGCATTATCTAGCGCCATTTTTAATGCTATTATTTAAGTCTGTTGTTCTGAATTAGTTTCTACTGAGTGTGTTTTTGTTAATAGAGGTCTTAGTTTACCTCCGCGCCACACTTCTTTTGTAATCTCACATGTGGGGTTGTATGCTTGTTCTCCCCAAACGGAGGGTTGAGCATGTCCGTCTGTATAGATTACACAAGCGTATTGTCGTAAGGGCAGAATGTCGATTGGCAGAGGGAATGTTTTTTCATATTCTAGATTTTTTAGTTCCTCTAGTTCTGGATCAAAGTAGTAGTATACTTTGTCCGTTGTAATGGAATTCACCCATTGTATCCATTCCGGATTCAATGTTGTTGCTGGTAAATTACATGGTGTTGTTAATGCCTCAAAGGCTGATTCTGCTGTTCTGACTGTGATACGTCTACCGTCAGCTTGATCTTTTTCTCTAGCTATTGCGGTTTGAACTGCATGAACAATTTTTTCTTTAATGCTGAATTTCTGTTCAGCTTCTGTGTACAAGTGTGATTTGAATGCAATTGGTACCTTTTCTCCCTCATTAGAGGTCAGGTATGTGAATCCGCATCTTCCTGGGATGACTCGAATCACAAGTTTGCGGGTGTTGTCACGTGTTTCTAATTTTGTTTTAATTAGCATGTCTGTTTGTAAGGATCTCAGAATTTCTGTGTGTATTTGAGTCCAATTGGTTCTTTTAAAATCTGGTTTTATTAGATCATAAAGGGGTTTGACCCTTTCTGCGTAATTTGCAATGTATGTTCTTCCGAAATTTAGGAAGCCTAGAATTGACTGTAGGTTTTTTAGTGTTCTAGGTGCTTGGAGTACGGCACATTTCTCTAGGAAATTGTCAGCCAGGCTTTTGCCTTCACTTGATAATTCGTATCCTAAGAACAGGACTGTTAGATGGGCAATTCTGGATTTTTTAAAGTTGAATTTGTAACCCTCTGCTGCGAACCCAAGTATTATGGTGTTCACTCTCTTCAAGTGAGTATCCAAGTCATCATCTGTTAAGTATATGTCGTCGACATAAGATAATGCTTCGTCATCATATGTTTGTAGTAATTCTGTTACTCTCGCTGAGAATACTCCCGGGCTGTTCTTGTACCCCTGGGCTAACCGACAGAATTGTTTTTGAGTGCCATTTATTGAGAATGCAGACAAATATCTGCTCCCTGGTGCTATGTTTTGACAAAAGAATCCATTAGAGATGTCTAATGTTGTTTTGTATTTTTTGCGCACTATGTTATTCATTAGTGCAGCACTATGCGAGTTTTGTACTGCAAAAGTTTTGCAACATGAGTTAAGGTGTCGGTAATCCAAAACTAGACGATATGAATTGTCTGGTTTGGAGACCGGAAACAAAGGGTTGTTCATTTGTGAGGTGCAAGTTTCAATCACCCCCTGGTATTCTAGCTGATCTAGGATTTCTTTTACCGGTTTTTTAGCTTCTTGCTTAATTGGGTACTGCCTCTGTGCAGTAGGTTGTGATTTTAACTGGATTTTGTGAGGAGGAGAGTCCTCATCCCATCCTACATGATTTTTATATAAAGCAGGAGCCAGGGCTACTGCCCACTTTCTAGCAAGTGTGTATTTTTTATGAATTGGGATCTGATTTGAGAAGGCAGGCATAATTATTTCTTCGCCATGAGGGCAATCCCTGACAAACTCTGGTGGCCAGTCTTTTTCAGCTAGAAGGATGTCATAGCCCTTGGAGAGGGTGCACAGACATAATATCGACTACAGAATATCGAATGGAGAAAATATCGAGGAAAAAATATCGACAATATAAAAATATAGACAAAAAAAATATCGTCATTAAAAATATCGTCAAAAATAATGATAAAAAATATCGAGTACAAAAATATCGACTCAAATAAATCGACTTGACAAAATATCGATATATAGTGGAAGTTAAAAATATCGAAAATATGTAGAAAAAAAGTTTAAATAACTAATTTTAATTAATAGTAATATAAATTGTAGTTTATGTTTAGGAGCGGGATGTTGGGTTAATAGGGGATAAGGGTGGGGAGTAATTTAAAATAATTAATAAATTAATATATGTGTGTAAATTATTTATATAATTAATTAATTGCTAATTAGTTATCAATTATTATTTGAATAATGTTTTATAAAAAAATTAATAGGAAATAATTAGTAATTAATTAATATTAATTAGTTAATTAATTAAGTAATTAGTTATTATTAATTAATAAATGCAATTCTAGTTTATGTTTAGGAGCGGGAAGTTGGGTTAATAGGGGATAAGGGTGGGGAGTAATTGAAAATAATTAATTAATTCATATATGTTTGTACATTTATTATATTATTAATTAATTGGTGAACAATTAACATTAATTATTTAATTAATTAATTTATTAATTAGTTAATTAATTATTACAATGTGTAATATTTTTTAATTAGTAATTAATTGTTAATTTATTAATGTCTATTAGTTAATTAATTAAGTAAATAGTTATTATTAGTTTGTTAATTAAATTGTAATTTATGTTTAGGAGCGGGATGTTGGTTTAATAGGGGATAAGTGTGGTGAGTAATTACAAATAATTATGTAATTAATATATGTTTGTCATTTTTGATTTACATAAATTAGTAAATAATAATATACATTATTTAATTAATTAATAATAATTAATTTAATTATTAATTAGTAATTAATACGTAATTAATTATTATAAAAATTGTAACTATATTAATGAGATTTTTTTGGCCTATTATTTCGAAGTTATTGTTAATTAATTATTTAGGGAATATAATTATTAATCATAACAATTTTTTTATTACAGCTATTTTTATTTAATATTATAATTTTTTTTTATTATTAAATAATTAGTTATACAATATTAATACTTTTATTTTTGGTAAAGGAGTATTTGTAGGGTTCAGGGTCAGTTTAGGCTTTGTGGGTAAAGGAGTTATTATTTTTTGAGGGTAATTGATCAGTTCTGGGGTAATTGGTTTTTTTTATTGTGGGACAGTTTTCATGTGTTGTATAAAGGGATATGATTTGGCTTTAGTGTCAGTTGTGGTTTATTGGGGGAAGGATTATTTTCTGTGTTGTGGGTTAGTTTTTAGTCTTTAGATACAGGTTTTTGTAAAGGCTTCAGGGTTAGTTTTCTGTTCTTGGGTAAAGGGGTATTTTTAGGGTTCAGGGTCAGTTTTCTGTTCTTGCGTAAAGGGATATGTTTAGGCTTCTCGGTCAGTTTTCAGTTCTTGGGTTAAGGGTATTTTTTGGGTTCAGGGTCAGTTTTCAGTTTTTGGGTGAAGGGGTTTTTTTTGTGTTCAGGGTCAGTTTTGAGTTCTTTGGTAAAGGGATATTTTTGGGGTTCAGGGTTAGTTTTCAGTTTGTGGATAAAGGGTATTATTTTGAGTTCAGGGTCAGTTTTCAGTTTTTGGATAAAGGGCTTTTTTTAGGGTTTAGGGTCAGTTTTCAGTTTTTCCGTAAAGCGTTTTTTTTAGGGTTCAGGGTCAGTTTTCAGTTCTTCGGTAAAGGGATTTTTTTTGGGTTCAGGGTCAGTTTTCAGTTTTTGGAAAAAGGTTTTTTTTAAGGGTTCTGGGTCAGTTTTCAGTTTTTGGATAAAGGGGTTTGTTTAGGGTTCAGGGTCAGTTTTCAGTTCTAGGGTAAAGGAATATTTTTGGGGTTCAGGGTCAGTTTTCAGTTTTTGGGTGAAGGAGTTTTTTTTGTGTTCAGGGTCAGTTTTGAGTTCTTCGTTAAAGGGATATTTTTGGTGTTCAGGGTCAGTTTTCAGTTTTTGGATAAAGGGTATTATTTTGAGTTCAGGGTCAGTTTTCAGTTTTTGGATAAAGGGCTTTTTTTAGGGTTCAGGGTCAGTTTTCAGTTTTTCCGTAAAGGGTTTTTTTTAGGGTTCAGGGTCAGTTTTCAGTTCTTCGGTAAAGGGATTTTTTTTGGGTTCAGGGTCAGTTTTCAGTTTTTGGAAAAAGGGTTTTTTAAGGGTTCTGGGTCAGTTTTCAGTTTTTGGATAAAGGGGTTTGTTTAGGGTTCAGGGTCAGTTTTCAGTTCTAGGGTAAAGGAATATTTTAGGGGTTCAGGGTCAGTTTTCAGTTTTTGGAGAAAGGGTATTTTTTTGAATTCAGGGTCAGTTTTCAGTTTTTGGATAAAGGGCTTTTTTTTGGGTTCAGGGTCAGTTTTCAGTTTTTGTGTAAAGGGTTTTTTTTAGGGTTCAGGGTCAGTTTTTCAGTTCTTCGGTAAAGGGATATTTTTTCGGTTCAGGGTCAGTTTTCAGTTTTTGGAAATTGGGGTTTTTAAAGGGTTCTGGGTCAGTTTTCAGTTTTTGGATAAAGGGTTTTTTTTAGGGTTCTGGGTCAGTTTTCAGTTCTAGGGTAAAGGAATATATTTTTGGGTTCAGGGTCAGTTTTCAGTATTTGAGTAAAGGGGTATTTTTAGGGTTCTGGGTCAGTTTTGGGTTTTTGGATAAAGGGGTCTTTTTAAAGGGTTCAGGGACAGTTTTCAGTTCTTGGGTTAAGGATTTATTTTTGGGTTCAGGGTCAGTTTTCAGTTTTTGGGTAAAGGGGTATTTTTTGGGTTAAGGGTTCCTTTGGTGTATATAAAGTGTGCTACAAAAATATTATACTAATAATTAGTAGGAAAAAGTTACACATTTTTGTTCTATTTATATATTTTTGGACTACTCAGCTACAAATATTATCCAAATATATGTAAATAACATTATTTAACTATTGTACCTTTTTAAAAAATTTACAATTAACTGTAACATTATACTAAAGTAGCAATTCACATTTATACATGGTCAGTGTCCAGCAGATTACCTGATATTAGCTACACTGGAGTTGAATTGAAAGTAATCATTGGTCACTATCCAGCATCTTCCCTGATATTAGCTTGACTGGAGTAGGATTTGTAATTCATTATTGGTTAATGTCTAACAGTATACATTATATTAGCTTGACTACAGTATCAATAGTAAATATTAATTGATCATTGTACAGCACATTTCCATATAATTGTAAATTATCATGTTATTATATTACAAAAAAATGCACAATGGGTGTTTTCACAAAACTTTATTACCATTTTAATATTTTTTTATGTGAACTATAATACAATCACAATCAAAAAGAAAATAACTGTTTTTGGAAATGTAGTATTTGCAGATTAACACATTAATATTTATGTACATGTTCTAATTTTTCACATACATTTCTTTAACAACATTTTTTATGAACATAAATATTTTTATCAACATTAACATTGAGTAACAAGTTTTTATATAAAAATAAATAAAGAATTAGTGTTCATTCTGCTTATTCATGTTATATTTAATAATGTTAATATTATATATTAATATTATTAAATATTTTTTTTTTACACTTATATTTTTATAAAGTAACATGACAATTATTATATTTGCTGAAGATATGGAAAAACAATTTATGACATTTTTGCCTACATATTTCAGACAATGTTTGTATATCACACATAAAAATATATAATGTTGTTCAGTTTGTCACTGTAAAGGGGAATAATATGTTTATTAATAATTTCTGGTATTGGAAAAATATTAATTATGCAAGTATATACTTTTATAATACTTAGAAATTATTATTAACATTTTTAAATAATTAATAAAAAAAAATTATATTATTATTATTATTTATTAATAAACTTAAACATTTATTTTTTCTTTTCAGAAATATATATATTCAGAGAAATAAATATATATTATTTCAGGGTATTATTTTTATTATTAATGGTTACAAATTTTTTATTAATAACAATAAATAAGTTATATTATTTATTATTATTAATTATTCACATTAACAATTATAATGTTTAGTTATAAACAAACACAACATTATTCCTATAAATTTACACAATTACAAATTAGTTAGATATATCATTTCAAGTGTTACATTATTTTTTAATATTATTAATATATAATAATTATTATATATTATTTAATATTAAAAATATTTTTTATTTTTTTACTGTTTAATTTTTAATGAGTCTACTTTATTAATTTGTTAAAATAACAATGTTTATGTATTACTTTTTTATACTATAACATTGTATTTTCTATAATACCTTTTCCAAAATGGTTTAAGGGGACTTCTTTTTTACCGCGTAACGTTATTGTGCTTCATTCCGGACTGGAGAAGCTCGCGGTTGGGAGTTGCTTCGTGTGGAGGGAGGTAAGGTTGATTTTACATACAATTTATAACAGAGTGGTAATGTTTGATGGTATATTCTAACTGTGGAGGGTTTGTGTGTGTATGTATGAATTGTTTAGGTAGCGTTTAGGTTAAATGTCGTAGTTAGACATGCGTCGTGTATGTTTTAGTTCTAATGTTATTTTAAGTGTTAGGAAAGGTCTTCTTACATGGTTAATGTTAATTGTGAATGTATTTACTAATGTTATGGGCTATTTGTGGGTGGGTTTCGTTATGTATGTTTTTTGTAGAGGTTCCGGTTCCTCGCATGAAAACTACATGGAAGGAAGCGTGTTTTTTTGATGAGATACTAATGTATGACTTTTCTAGTTATATTTTGACGTGTATCTCCTATATTTCGTGTTTGCCAGGAGCGTTTTTTATATTTTATAACTGTTTTTCGTGTTTTTGGAGGGTTTCGTATTGAATTGATACATTGATATGTGTGACCGTTTTTTTTAGAAGTTGTGTGTATATCACTTTAAATGCTAAAGTGTCCACACTACTGTTTTCGGATTTTCATGGAGCGTTTATTTCATTTTAACATTATTTTCGGGTTTTTGATGGTTTCTTATACTGGAATTATTATACATTGCAATGGACTGTATTTTGCTTCATTACGTTTTTTTCATCAACAGAAATTGTAAGTATTTTAAGTAATTATTTTGTTGGGTGGGAAATGTTGAACTTAATGTAATGTGTATGTGTGATGTAATTATAAATATTGCATATTTGTTCACAAATATGGTACGAACTTTTGATCCGTTTCTTAAACAAATATGTATTATTTATAATTTTAACAGACATTTTTCTATTGTTATATGTATAATTATTGTAATAAGAGATTAGTATCTATTGTAGACATTTTTATAGTAGGCTTTTTGCAATTATTGACAGGTATTCTAATCCTCTAGTTGTCGGATATAGTGTGACTTGACTTTGCAGTAGTCGGAACATTTGTTTAGTTTGTTTCGTTAGTTTTGGACCAATTTGGGTCACAGATTGTTCCATTCTTAGCTCTTGATAGCTTTGTTCTTTTTTCAAAGCTTCTACTAGGTTATGGAATGTGGGTCTGGCTCTGCTTGTGGTAGCTTGGAAAGCATTATGCCACCCTTCTACACTGTTGTTTGTTTTAGCCTCTTGGTTTAAAGTGCTAAGATAGACATTCCACCAAGGGATATGGAATTTGGGTTGGCGTCGATGTCCAGATCTGTGCAACCTTCCCACCCAAGTATCTTCGAAATAGTCCAGTAATGGGGTTAGTTTATCTTCATTCCTCTTGTAATATGTGCTGTCAATTAATAAATTGTAGTGTTCTGCTACATCGGTAACAGGAACGTAGGCCAGTGCAATCAATTTTTTTATTTGATAGGCAAATGTGCTATCTGTTGAGTATAGAATACTTAAAGTGGATTTCTGGAGATGTCTCCATATGCTCTGGTTGAAATGATAGTAGCAACCCTGGATTGCTGTGTGGGGAAATGTTCTCAAAATGCTATTAATCATAGCTAATTCGAAATCAATAATTATTTTTTCTGGAAAATAATTATTGATTTCATTTTTGAGAACATTTAATATTTCTGCATAAGTGTTTTGCTGTTTGTTTGGTAGCAAACAGTAAATGAAAGGGATGTTATAGTTATGGTATAAACCGTGGATGGAATATAGTTGATAAAAAGGTTTTGGGCATGGTTTAAATGTTCCATCCATCATCCATTGGGGACACTGTTGGATTTTTCGTAAATTACTTGCAGTTGCAAACATTATGATTCTGTTTGTACTGCTTTCATTGTCAAAAAGGATAAATTTGTCTTTATTGTGTGTGATGGACATTTCTGGTGAAATAATAATTTCCTCAAAAGTAGTAGGGTTGGGTGGGGTTGTGCAAGTGCGTCTTTTAGTGTATGCAATTGTGCGTTTTAGGGATTCAATAGAGGGTAGTTGACCGGAAGCATGGGCTGGGACTTTTAACAGTTCTTCCTTAAGGATTTGTGTTGTTGGTTTATCACTTTGTGTGCTAGCAGTTTTTATACTTTCTAAAGCATCTCTTATTTCAATTTCTGTGACATTGGGGGGATGATTGTGTTCCCTGGTAAATAACACACTAGTTTCCTCAGTTGTAGCCCTTCCATAACATTTGTTAGAGTAATATTTTGTACATTTCCAGAAAACTTTTCTACCACTTTGTCTTTCCTGATTATAAACATAACCCATATAACATAACAGTAATTTATTTTTCTGTGACATCACAAATTCTGCACCTTCTGTCATTTAGCTTAACTTGTTCTAGGAAAGAGTAGAAAGAAACAAAATTATAAAAAATATCTTTCACTTTGTGGTGCTAACATAATTAATTATGTATTTATACTTACAGTTACTAACAGTAGTAATCAGAAATCCAGAACTGTATTTTGAAGGGTTTTCTTGTATGTATTTCTTGATTTACTGTTGGTATGAGAATATAGAAATGCTAAGTTAATGTTTACACATAACAAACGATTTTTCTAGGAAAAAGCAGTTTTTTTTTTAGTTTACTACTACATTTGATGTGAACGTTACATATACTTACTTGATAAAATAGTTGAATTGTAGAATTGGGTGCAGTAGATCAAGGTTATAAAGTTCTGATCTGTACAGAAGATAGAATAAATAATTGTACAATATTATTAACTATTTTTGGAACTGTTGGTAAATGGCAAATATTTAAAAGTATACTCACTTGAAAAAAAAGTAGTTTTGTTTGCTGTAGGTAGAATAGATGTATGATGTATTCAGAATATCTATTGAGAAAATATAAAAAACATAACATGGTGTTAAGAACATATATTTTGTTTGATTTCAGAGGTTTTAGGCCAATTACAATTATACTTACATTTTTTACAAGGGTCGTTTTGTCTTTTGGTATAGTTGATGTTGGAAGTTATAATTGGATCTGTAGGGAAGATGTAATATGCAAGATATGTTGTTTAGAAAATATGATTTATTATATTGGGGGTTTACTAACAAAAACATATATACTTACATGTTTAATGAGTCTAGTTTTATACATTTGTAGTATAGAGATAGGAAATTCTCTGATTATCTGTGAATAAAATGTTTAAAATAGAGAATGAATCTGGTGAAATAGTGTTTAAAAAAAGCAGTTGGTGTATAACACAACATTAATGTATACTTACTATCTGATTTTCCAGGTGAAGAAATAGGAACATGTATTATGTATTTATTTGTAGTACTTTCTATCAGAAATGTAGAAGGAGATAAAAAGTAAATAAGTGCAAGAGTTAGAAGATATAAGTACATTATCACACTACTAATTTAGATTTCTACATAATGCACTGTTACTTACTTGAATAATTAGCTAGTGAGCTGGATCTTTAAAGATGTTTGGTCAGGAAGAAATCTTCAGAGTTTTGGCATCTTCTTTCTAAGAGTTAGCAGCACCAAATGGTAGAATGTATGTATCCCTTTTATAGTATGTGTATTTTGTGTGCTTTCATTTAATTGGTTGCAGGGTGAAAGGAAGGATTGTATAGGCTAGTTTGAATTTTTTTGGGTTAATTGGTATGTTTGTCGATGTGAGAATGGTGGTATGTGGTGATTTTTGCATTAAAGCCAGTTAGTTGTTAAATAAAATAGATATGTAAGTGGTTAAAAATAATGAAAATGTTAGTTAAATGTGCAGAATATTTTCCAAAAGATAGAACGCATTTTATAGAATGTATAGGAAATGTAGTTAAATAGGAAGGTGATAAAAGTAACAGGTATTATATGTAAAATGTGTTTTCTATAGAGCAATGACTTTTATAGACGATTAATATGGTATTTTAGACATGAAATGTAGAGAAAGCAACTCGATATTTTTTTTTTTCCGATATTTTTGTAGTCTATATTTTAGTAGTCGATATTTTTGTAGTGTTTGTGGTAATTTCATGAACAACGATATATTTGTAGTCGATATTTACTAAGGCGATATTTATGTATTCGAGATTGTTAATACTCGATATTTTGTAGTCGATATTTTAGTAGTTTGTGTAATAAGTATAGAAAGTCGATATTTTAGTACTCGATAAATTTGCTACGATATTTTAGTAAGTCGATAATGTGACCGTCGATAATATTTCAGTGATCCCTTGGAGAGATTATCCCAAAATAGTCCCCTTATTTTTCTAGTCTTATCCCCCTCTATACGTAAAGTTATTTCATATATTTTGTGAGGTTTGCTAACTCTGGTGTCTGCAGTTTCCACTTGAAGATATTCATTCGTGTCCACTGTCTCCAGATGATTCATAAGGACTTTGCGAGCTATGCTCACTTCTGCTGCGCTGTCTAGCATTGTCTGAGCCCATTCTCCGTTTTTCAGTTGTGTCCTCAGTATTCTCGGCATTGTTAACTACCTTGATACTGGCTACCTTCTTTTTTGTAATTTGTAATTTTTTTTTTAGCTGAGCAGGTTCCTTGTCTTTGGACTTGGCGTGCTCTTCTCTTTGTTCTGATCGTCCTCTTCTTTCCGATTTCTGCGAGGAAGTCTGAAAAGATTGAGAGGGACGTGTATCAATGTCTTGATATCTATCAGGCTTCTTTATATTATCCCTATTTCTAAGGTTATATCTTTTCCCAGAGGGGTCACTCTGGGGTGACCTGTGTCTTTGGTTCGGAGATTTTTCTCTTCGCCTAGGAGACCTTCCTCTGGACTGGAATTTCTTTTCTTTAGGATTAGATTGTTTGTTTCCATCCCAGCTCTTTTTTTGTGATGTTGAGTTATTATTAAAAAATATTTTTTCAGGACTTTCAATCAGTTGTGGTTTTACTGGTATTCCACCTAAACTATCTCTACCTAGTTCCTCATAGGATTTTTCTATGATTCTGGCAATTTCAGCTGGTTGGTCTGCTATATCTGTCTCTTTTAGCCTCTGGCGGATCGCCACGTTTGCTGCTTCTCCCTTTATGTTGGCTAATAATATAGCCGAGACCTGCTTGAAGTCTTTTAGTAATTTCATACCAAGAGTTAAAGCGGGTTCTGGACCATATTCGTCTTGAATTTGTTTTAGCACATCTGGTATTACCGAAATGGATGGAACACCGTGCGTTTTTGTGTAGATGGAAGCAAAGACTGTACCCCAAGTGTCACAGTCCTCAATGTGTGGTGCGATTCCCATTGGAAGACAGATAGTCAGAATCCTGTGTTTTTCTAACGGGGTGGTGTCTGGAAACACAGCCTCTATTTGGGTGATTTTTTGTGCTAACCAGAATGGTATTTGTTCCCGTTTAGCTGGTACTTTACCTAGGCAGGATTGTATGTTCTGTGGTGTAATTTTATTTGTGTTCCCCTGGTGAGGGGTCAGCTGTGGAATTTTAATTGCTGGCTGAATTGTTGAAGTCCGCATCACATATTGGACTAATTGTCTATGTATCTTTATTAATTGTTTTAGCTGTGTTAAAAGCTCTGCTTGAGACATCCCATTGATGTCTGGATGTGGTGTGTATCCGGCTAGGACCGGCCACGTTGCTCCTGGTCTCCCTAAGGGACCGAGCCTGGTGATGTGATTATTATGTTTTAGGGCACCATTAAATAAGAGCAGGTGCTCTTGAAATTTAAGTGGTACTTCCACCTCCTCGAAAGGAGTATAGTCTTCAGGAGGTTCCTCTGTTTTGTAATAGTGGAAGTACTTTGTTACAGCATTTGCTGCTGGAAAATGTATCCATGAATAGTATACCTCTGTCTGCCGATATTCGTGTGCCTCAATTACGAATATGACTGTACCACCTCTAGGTGTCAGTCCATTTTCTATAAGTTTTAAGGTTATAGATTTCCTTTTGATGACCGGGATGAGTATTATATCCTGGTCTGCTTCTTGCAGTGCAGTATCATCTGCTGCGAGTTCAGTTGCTAATCTAACTGCCTCTCTTTCATCATCACTGTCTACCATTTTACCGACAGGATGGTTACTTTGTTTGTTTGCAGATCAGGTTTCTTATGGAAACAAAGATTAGATGCACAATATTTTGGAACGGTTTATCCTTCAACGTTGACTAAACCAAGTACCATACATAGGAGTTTCCTCCTGCGAGGTTTGGCGGATATTACCTTTCACCCACTCCAGACGTCTTTGGAGTATTATGGGAAAAGGGGTCTGAGTGAGAAAGCACGACTGAGTTACTCTAAATGTCTTACGTTAGTTTTATCGCCCTTCCAAACACGTTGGGCGCCATGTAGTGTAGTTCCTATTATCCCAATAGGCTCTGCGCATTGGAATAATACCTTCAATAGTATAGGCCTAGACCAGACGTTAACTAGGTCTACTACTGTCGATATTAGACTTAAAGTTTTGGGTTTGCCAGCTAGCTCAGAGTTCACTAGAAACTTTCTCGAATAGGCAAGGAGGAGTTGAACCTCCCTGGATAGACAAGAAGGGATTTAGTTTCTGACAACCATAGAACATAACAACTTTGCTCTCCCCTAATCAAGAGTGTATCTCGAGAGTCGTGTGAACAAAAGGCAATTTATTTTACTCAGTCAGTACGTGCATTCTTAGTCTCATCAGATTGTAGAGAAAAGGAAGAGATGGGCGTGTTCAATAAAAGATGTTATTTATTGATCAGTCTCTTTTCTCATACAAGAGAAATGGATCGATATTATTGCAATACTTATGGTTAAGTAAAGTGCATACATTAAAAGCAGAAGTATAAAATAATACTGTAAAAACATTGATATGGTTTCTAAGCCATATGAAGGTTTAAAATGAATAAGATATATTACATACACATATACATTTGACTAATCGTACTCAACTGGTGTTTCTAACTACGCCTACCCCGTGTACCTGACCTAAGTCTAATGCGTGGGCGGGAATAGAAAGTTACCGTTTAAGTTAAGTTTGTTTTGCCAAGTGACTGACTAAAGAATTCTCTGTGAGGGGTTATTCAGTTCTGTACCTGGAATCTAGGATAGATGAGGGATGGTATCTCTCGTCTCTGGCCTCGATATTCCAGGCTGCCTGCGATGGCTACCCGGAAGCGCCGGAGCTGGATTTCTCGGCAGGAGAATAGACAGCTTCTCGTTCTCAGCGCGTCAGGAAGGCGGGGCTGCGCCAGCAGGGTCTGCTCTGCTCTGGGCTTCGGCAAGTCTGGCTGCTCCGATCTCGTCACCACCGCGTGTGTTTGCATAGGGCAATATCGGTAATATTTATACCTTTAAGGTGCCGAGATTGACGTAAGGATGGACATAGATACGTCAATAAGGATGTCATACGACCAGGTCGTTAGCACATTCTTTTGCTGAAGTTCTCGGTGAAATCAAAACAATGGCCGCAGGGTTTTTCCCAGGTTGTCATAGGTTTGATTTGTTTTAAGAACTCCGTATGCCTTATCAGGGGCTGGAGGAATATCGCTTGTCTAATTAGATGGCAAGCGTTATGACCTAATCAGATAACACGCTCCTGTGCCGTAGTGTGGCTTTATCAGATAACGGTTCCTGCATCATGGGGGTTTTCTGCCTCATGGGATGGCTGCTAGTTAACTTGTTAGTTTGTTAACCAGAATAGGGTCAGGAATAGGGGGATCGATACAGAACCTATAGGAATACATCACACTACGGGAAAAGCTGTTAACCCGGGAGTACTGAAAAGTACAGATGGAAGGCGTCAACTTAAATGGTCGAATGTGAACTCCGACCAACTATATGATAGGATCCATAAAACTTGTGACCCCGAGTTAACATTGTGTGTGTCCTCCACATCCCTCCCACCTGACATTCTGTCAACTTTTGAGGGGATCACCACAAAAGTAGGTTCTATGTTAACTATCCCGATATCGGGGCCACTGCACAGAGACCCCAAATGGTTTGATTACACCTTCTCAAAAGCTGCCCAAGCGTTAAAGGCAGCACTGAAGATTAGCCCTAGAGATCCCCTGTTGATCCGGTCACTACGTCAGACCTATAAAAAGGTCTTGGCAAAGCGAAAAGCAGATATAAAGGACAAAGTCTGGCAAGAACTTCTAGACCCAAATACCCTGGGTAACAGCGAGAGCTTTTGGGACATCATTAATAGACCCCTGTTTGATAGGGAAGGGGAGCACGCAGTAGACACTAACATCACTGAAGATGACTGGGTGTCCCATTTTACTTCCATTTTTAAGAGTAATACCCCACAGTCAGAATCTTACGGTGGTGGCCAGGTTCAAATTTTCCCCCATTTTACACTGAACGAGGTTGAGAAAGGCATTATAGGGTTGACAAGCAATAAAGCCCCTGGCCCAGATGGCATGCCCCCGGATCTTTTTAAATCCAAAGTATCATTATGGGCGCCGGTTCTAACTGCTGTGCTTAACGCAGCCGCTGAACATGGCTGCCCAAGGTCCTGGGGTACTTCTACAATCGTGCCAATATTTAAGAAAGGAGACCGTAACATTACCATCTGCTACAGGCCGATATCTCTTATCGACTCTGTGGTCAAGGTCGTGGGAGGTGTAATCTTTAATAGACTGACAACCTGGGCCAACGCAAACAGGGTCATCTCTAGAATACAATATGGGTTCCGGCCAGGTCACTCCACATTGGCACAATGTCTCAACTTGTATATAGTACTGGGGAAGTACACTATAGCAAGGCGGGGCACCGTCTACATGGCGTTCATGGATCTCTCCTCCGCATTTGACTGTGTCAACCGGGGGAAATTGTGGGAGTCCATGGGCGCCATAGGGGTCGAGCCGGCTTTGGTTAACTTCCTGAAGGACCTACATCGGGACACAAAGGCCAACGTAAGATATTCACAGGACCTTAAGGTATGCAGGGATTTTGGCATTTATAGAGGTGAAAGGCAGGGCTGTATCCTGGCCCCCTTTCTTTTTAACTTGTATATTAACGATTTAGAAGAGTGCCTGGTTAGCACTGGGGTTGATTACCCTTATGTCGGCGAAAGTGGTCTACCGGTTCTGCTATACGCAGAAGATGACGTCCTTTTAGCAAGAACTGCCAGCGGTCTCCAGTCCCTATTAAGTACCATCCACAGTTTCATGGCTGCCCGTGATTTATCTATTAACAACAGCAAATCTTACATCATGCAGGTGTGGCAGCACACTAAGAAACAGTACCCTTTTATGGTTAATACAGAGAAGGTACCTATGACAAAGACATTTTCTTACCTGGGAGTATTATTTGACGACCAGTTAAAATGGGGACCACTACTTCAAAGGGAAAGGGGAGAGATTACATGGGCGAACTCTGCTATCTTTCATTTTGCCATGAAAATGGGGAAGCGTCCGATCGCTGCTCTACTAAAAATCTACCAGGCAAAAAGTGTCGCATTAGGCAGCTACGGTAGTGAACTCTGGGGGTATGTGGCGGCTGATGGTAAAGGGGTGGCTGAGAATAACTTTTTAAAACAGCTCCTGGGGGTACCAAAAGGAACTCCTAATCAAATAGTCCACGAGGAAACCGGCACACCGTTTATTAACGATATTATAGCACTACGGCCATTAGATTTTTGGCTAAAGTGCTGGCTTAATAATGACCTGGCCCTAAATCATCTGCTCTTAAAAGATGTCCTGGCCATGGATCACATGCTCAAAATCCCATGGTTAAAATATTTAAAAGACTGTTTTTTTGCATTAGGGCGCCCAGATCTTTTTTCGAAGCCAGATTCGATTGCTCTTACCAATGTGGAATTTGTGAAGAAATCCTATACCTCACTAAAGCAAATGAATCGTGATGAGGTGGAATTGATTAAACCCAGTGTCCGTAAACATATCATGTTGAAAACTACACCCGTACTGGAGCCTTACCTTACATGGTCCATATCGGGGTATGAGCGGTTTTGGTTGATAAGGTTCCGGCTGGACTGTTACCATCTTTTATTAGCTGTCCCGAGGTGCTGTCAGAGAGGTCAAGTGTTACCGTCCTGCGGCTACGACAATGAGTCTCCGCAGGACCTGGTACCCTTTTTATTTGTTTGCCCCCTTTATGAGGTACCACGGAGGTTTTTCTTAAAGCCCCTTTTTAAAGTACAGAATTTTAACAGGTGCGCCCAGCCCTCTGTTATCTACAATTGTTGAAGCCTGAAAGCACCTTGTTCTTGATTGGTTTTTTAAAATCAGCCTTAAAATCTAGAAACAGTAGGGTGATTTAATTATCTGTCAAATTGCTGCTATTCCCATATTTGTTTCTCAATAGTTGTTTCCTCCCAACACATTTTTTTTTTTTTTTTTTTACATGGAATGTTTTTAAATGTATGTTTTTCTTTCTTTTTTATGTTTTAACTATGTATTATACTGACTGTGGTAATATTGCTTTTATGGTTTTCTATCTCAAAAAACCGAATAAAGTATATATTGAAATTGAATTTGAAGTAATGGACAGGCTCTAAGCCAGTTTTTAAGATTTTTTTTCATGTACCAGAGATTTCAGAAACCTAAAAATGATTGCTTTATTTAAAAGCTATCACAACCATGGAAGTCTGCTGACTCCAGCAGGGCACCCTCCCTGTGATGGCAGTGATTCATAGTGGTTTGCAATTTGCATCTTTTCCTACTTATATTCTTGAGGTAGGTTTATTTGCGACCGTCTACGATCAGTAATTTGCAAACTGACCTATTAGTACAAAGATCAAGTTGCAAAAAACTGTTGGACTCGCTATAATTCAATGCACAAATTGCAAACACTTTTAGCAAGTCCAATGTACGTACAACTGGCCCTTTCTTCCAGAATTCTTCAAAATAAATTTGTAGTTATAGAGCATTGAAGTGTATTGAACTGCATTGAAGTGTGTCTATTTTATCATAAATCACTGAGATCTGACCAAAATATAAAGGCCATGATCATTTGTGGAAGGCCTGGAGAGAGGGTCCCAACATCTTTGAGTGCACATAAAAGAAAATGGATAAGCAGCAAAACTCCAGAAGGACTCCCTCCCAATATAGTTGACTTATCAGACATTTCATCAAATAAGTTGTTAATGTGGTTATCCATGACATTTATAGCCAAATGTAGCCACTCAATTCCTGATCTATGAAACCGTTTTGCAGTTGCAAAGCCTGCAATTCACACAACTGTGTATTGCAATGTGCTAAAGGCACACTGCGAATTAGAAGAGGCTTTCCAACTGCCAAGGTGTCGTTTTCGACCCATATCTACTCACAAATGAAATGGGGCACTTAATGAGCACCCTCCTCTTCACTGCAAGTCATTATGCAATGTATTGTGGTGTGCAACAGCAATGGCAGTCGCAAACCAAAAAGGCATGGCAATTAATTTCCAAAGTGAAGCTGTCACAGAGGAACAGCTTTCACCTTGTCAGTGGTGGCTGCCCTCATTTTGTGCAGCAAGCAGTGGTCCAGAAAGCCACTTCATGCTCCTGCAGTGATATTCCAGGGATTCCAACATTTGTTTTTCATTGGATGTATGGCCATATTACCAAGGTGAAGTATCGCCGTTTTTTCGGCTAATTGTGCAGAGAAAGCGGCGATACTTCTAGCGCCCTATTAACAAGGGCATGCTAACGCCTGCCTCAAGCCCACTTTGCATGTCAGCGATAAACATCTCTAATGACATGCAAAGCGGGCGTTCCCACGTCCAACCACATGTAAACTCGTTTATCGCAGGTCTCCCAACGCCTGCTCTGATCAGGTATTAGGCATTGATAACATGGGGTGTGGATCATAAAGCTGAATCCACCTCCCCATATTATCAAGGCACACATTAGCGCGTGACAACAACGCTTGTTTTCACGCGCTAATGTTCCCTATCGCCGGATTTAATATCGCCTACGTGTTGCGCATTGATAATGACGCGCTAACACGGCGATAAAATCCGGCGATAGGAAAATGTGCGATGTGCGTTTTTTAACGCACATCTTGGTAATATGGTAGGTAGGTAGGTACTCGTAGGTTCTCATAATACACAATAATGTCCCAGTTTTTAAGGGAGAGGAGGGTGGACCTGCATATTAATCATAGTAATGTGCAGATTCACATTTCAACCGCCCTCTTAGAAACCAGGGACAGAAGTTCATTTGTTTAGACTCTCCTGCTGTTCTGCCACACCTCATTCAAGCATCAGAGCAGGATTTAATGAGGTGTTAATCAGGGCTGCAGAGCGCAGCCTGCTCAGCACCCAAACTCTGGAGCTCTTCACAGGAAGGGGAGGGCAGGTGAAAAAAATAATATATATATATATCTATATCTATATCTATATCTATATCTATATATATATATATATATATATATTACCTACTGGCGGTCGCCAGTAGGTATATATAGTTAGGATTTTTTCTCTATGGGTTTTTTGAAAATTCTATGTCTAATAACTTTGGCGTTTGTGGACGGAATTGGCTGAAATTTTCAGGAAAATGGCACATTTTGTTTCTGAGCAGCCCTTGAAAATTTGGGGGGGGTTCGTCCAGTGGGGGCCGAGAAAAAAGGGGGGTCCCAAAACGTGTTTTTAACATTGAGTTTTCCATAGGGCGGTTGGCCTCACTTTTAGCCCGAACGGCTGAATGGATTTGCACGAAACTTGGCAAAATTGTAGGGACTGGTAGCCCGATGTGCCTTTTGTAGGTCTCAATATATGTGCTCCAGTGGATTTTGAGAAATTAACGTTTAAAAAAAGATATATATCTGTAACAGCGGACCGGTTAGCGCTCTGGTTCGCGGACTTTTCGCGCAACGGAGCTTTGTGAAGCGAAGCTGATTGGTTCTCCGGCGTCTGTCAACATTCCAAACAGTCCGTAGCGGCCGCCATCTTGTCTCTCGGTAGGATCGAGAGACAAGAGGAGGTCAAAACAAAGGGGGAAATAACTATAAGGGGGCATAGTAGATCCTCGCTGACCCCCTAGGTTTGATGTGGAGGTTTTAAAAGGGCCCCGCGGGGCAAAAAAAAACCAAAATAATAATAATCGAACGGCTGAATGGATTTGCACGAAACTTGGCAAAATATTAGGGACTGGTAGCCCGATGTGCCTTTGCTAGGTCTCAATATATGTGCTCCAGTGGATTTTGAGAAATTAACGTTGAAAAAAAGATATATATCTGTAACAGCGCTCCGCTTCGCGTACTTTTCGCGTTACGGAGCTTTGCGAAGCTGATTGGTTCTCCGGCGTCTGTCAACATTCCAAACAGTCCGTAGCGGCCGCCATCTTGTCCCTCGGTAGGATTGAGAGACAAGAGGAGGCCAAAGCGAAGGGGGAAATGACCATAAGGGGGCATAGTAGATCCTTCCTGACCTCTTAGGTTTGATGTACCATTTTGCCAAGTTTGGTGTAATTCCGTTCAGCCATTCAGGCTGTAGACGTATGTAAATGTCCTATGGAAAATTGCATGGGGAAAACACATTTGAAAGTGTTGAAATTTAGAACCAATTAAAATGTTACTTTGGTTTTGTATTTGTGTGTGATGAAAGTTAATTGGTTATGTATATATGTCAAATGAGAGGAAACCACAGCCATTTTGTGATACTACTGTCTGAGGTACATTTGTGAGGAATTTTTGGTGGTGAATTTCTGGTGTTTGATTTACACAGTACTAACACTTCTGCTACTTTTAAAAAGGTGAGTTGTTAATTTGTAAGGGGAACTATGTTGTACACTTGAAGATAATTTGAAAAATGTTTTCTGTTATTTATTTGCAGTCCTTCTGTTATACTAAATACTTGATGAAGTTAGTTTTATATTATGTATTACTAAAAACGATAAATGAAAGTGATTATTTTTTTCTGCAATTTACAGCAAGCAATTTCAAAATAAAATGGCTCACAATGAAGAGACCGTGGCAATTTCTTTTGAATTGTCCACTACATTGATTGAAATTGAGAGCACCAATAATGAAATATTGTCACAAGGAGGACATGACTTGTATGATTCCATTAGATTGATTGAAATGGACAGCACCAAGAATGAAATATTGTCACAAGGAGATGACTTGAATGATTCCACTACATTGATTGAAATTGAGAGCACCAATAATGAAATATTGTCACAAGGAGGAGATGGCTTGTATGATTCCATTAGATTGATTGAAATGGACAGCACCAATAATGAAATATTGTCACAAGGAGGAGATGACTTGAATGATTCCACTACATTGATTGAAATTGAGAGCACCAATAATGAAATATTGTCACGAGGAGATGACTTGAATGATTCCACTACATTGATTGAAATGGACAGCACCAATAATGAAATATTGTCAGAAGGAGGAGATGACTTGAATGATTTTTTTGATCAATCTCTTGATGGCGAATTTATCGAGTGTTTGGAGACCATAGAGTTACAAGAATCATCATTGCAGACTTTTAATGAGGAGATTCCAGATGAGATGATTGAAGAGGAAATTACTGATGAGGACATGTTACTAGTTGTTTCAAATTTAGAAAATTCTGAAGAATAAATTTATATTTAGAAATCAAAAATTGTTTGAGACATTATTTATTTTTATTTTTAATTTATGAGGTTGTAGCGAAGTGATTGTAGTATAAAATGAGACTTATAGTATAGAGTGCAACATTTTTATGTTACATGGTAAGTTTACTCATATTTACTTCCCTTCTGCCACTATATTATCTCCAATGTGTATTTGACATGTCTTCTTCATCTCCGGCCTCCTTTCTCTCACTGTGTGTCTCCGATGCATCTTATCGCTGGTATTTTGTGTAATTACAGAAGAGAGTAAAATAAAATAGTTCGGAACGTGAAAAGGGGGCAAAGTAGAGTACTCCTCACCCCCTAGGCCTTTTTAGGCGGTCCCAAAAGGATCAGTTTCTGCTTTCCTGAGAGATTATGGTATGAGTTCCATATACCACAATAACTTGCATTACAACATGCAAGATATCTATCTCCTATTACCAACTTTTGGAGATATTCGCGCTAAGCGCGAATATCTCCAAAAAGTAACACCTGCCCTGAGCAGTTCTTAGCCATGTTATCCAATGGGAGGTGGATAACATGGCTAAGAGTATTAGCTCGGTAATGCATGAATATCGCTGACTTTTTAGCGATATTCATGCATTGCGGCCGTTTATTATCGCATTTGCGATAAACCTTGATAATAGTAAGGTTTATCTTCGATAATTTCTGACGATGCTTAGTGGTAAAAAATTGGTTGGTAAGCATCGTTAGCGATAAATATCGCTTAACTTTGGTAATATGCCCCAACGTCTGTTAACGTTCGATTCGAAGGAAATGAGGAAGTGTTGAAAAACATTGTCTGCGCCATCTTGCCTTTTTTGAAATGCCACACTTTTGTCGTGCACGGCAGCCATTTTAGATGTCTTGACCAGACCCACTCTCTGCACGCTGTCGATTCGTAGCATGGCTCCTCACCCTCGTAAGCATCTCCCCCAGGCACTGGTCACCACCGCTCTCTGTCTTATGCATGGGCAATAAACCTTCCCCCATCTGCGCTGCTCTTCCCTGAGAATCACACTCTGTGCCCGCCCGACACCTCCCTTTCGCCCTATTCACTACCGCACCCTCTGACACTCCTCTTCCTCTGTGTCCGAATGTCCAGGCCGGTCCTAGGCTATCAGCTAGCCCTGCAGATGTAGTTTATGGCCCCAGCTGTAAAGAATCACCCCTCTTCAAAGGAGTTATAGTAGATCAAGGCCCACACCCGATGTGATCCGTCACAGCACACGCGTTCCTACTATCTGAAAACCATCCTGTATTGTGATTGGGGAGGGGACCGAGCCTGAAGCGGAAGATTCCAGGAATGACTCTTTGTACATCAAAGTTTTTACAATTATGTGTCACATTAAAAATATATAGCACTCCAACAAAGTAGTAGGAATATAAAACTTTAATAACATATAAATATATACAACAAAACAAAAACAGTAAAAACATTTAAACAACGAAGAGACCGTGGCAATTTCTTTTTAATTATCCAATAGATTTATTGAAATTGACAGCACCAATAATGAAATATTCTTGTCAGTAGCGGTCTGTTGTGCGAATAGTTCCAAGGCAGCAGAACGCGCTGAAATCTAGATGGCACGAAAGTGATGTCTAGTAAGTTGCCGCCCAGCAAAAAACGGCGTGGGGCGCCGCGGGGGTGAGTGAGTCCAGTAGGCACCACAGCTATTCTTACCGGCATTGCAGAATTACTGCTGGGGACAATGCCTGTGCTGTAGCAGGGTCACAGCAGAAACAAAAAGGATTCTGTTGAAGATGTTGTTGGTTTTCAATTTGAAAACAGTTCTGGTGTCAACTGCTATGCTAATGTAGTGGTTAATGTTTTGTTTTCTCTAGAAAATGTAAAAGAGGGGGAGGCAGTCCAAAGTTCCGTTAAAAGGGCAAAGGAAAGGATCGGTGGTTTGAACTATCAGTCAAAAAGGGGAGGGGGTGCAATAATTTTTCCTACCGGGTCACACTGTGCTTTCACCGGAAGTAAGGTCTGCAGGATTGTAGTAATTCAAAGTGAGGCTGGCGCCAGCATGGGAGCGCCGACGTCCCGCGGATACAGTTTCGTCACTCCACGGGCGATCATGGCAGTCATTCCCCATCGGGGGTCGGAGACTCCCGCGGCTCCTCTAGAATCTTCAAGGTCGTGGAGGACTACGGTGGTGGAGTCAACCAGTGACCGGGCCATTTCTTTATGTTGGGCCCGCTCTTGCCAGGTCGACCGCCATTTTGAGAGTTCGGCAGCTACCGGCGATCGCGGGGTCACATGAGCGGACGGGCTCCACCCTGCCGGGCGAGACGTTGCAGCATGGCCACAGTGGAAGAACCGTTATCTAGGTCGTTCCGAAACTGTGCAGCACTGTAGTTGTTAGGATGCCACCGCCTGGAGCGCTGAGGGTGCAGCTGGGAAGCCTCCACCTGGGGAGGCGGGAGAGGCCTGTTCGCACCGTCTCTCCCTCCCAGTGCACCCCACGGCGTCTCGCTTGAGATTTGTTATGGCCGGACCAGGCGATTAGGACGAGGGGGGGGTCGGAGGCATGTGCAAGACATCCCCCTCCAGTGTTGTCGCAGCCATTATAAAAGAAAGAAGTGTCCCGTCCGTCTTCGGGCCGGGCTTCCGGTGGATGTCGGCCGGACGCCCCTGGCTCTGGCCCCATGAACGGGTTTCTTGGTTTATCGGCTGCAGCCGGATCCCGTCGGCCTCGGCCCCCCGACCGTTGGTGGTCGGACCGGAAGAGCATGTGGCGGGACTACCTGCAACTCTCAAGGGCCACCGCGGCCGGACTGGGAGAGAGAGGGGAGGGTCGAGGAGACATTCCCCCCCCCTGCAACTGTTCAGCGTTGTAAAGGCAATCCCCTGGCCGGGTCCCGCTGGTCTCGGCCTCTCCTCCGGCTACACCCTACGTTAGGATCTCCTGGCCGAGGCGTGGCAGCAGGACCTGCCTTATATGGGCTGCTCCCGGCTGGGCGTAGCCGGAACCCTGCCCCACCTTGGAAGTTTCCAGAGTGGGGGTGGATGTTCTACTGACTTGCATTTTCCCTAGTCTATCGATTTTTTTGGCGTGGCAGGCGGTGGGACAGCGAGGGGTGATTTGGTTTCTCTTACTGTTTTTCTGGTCTCTCACCACTGGCATATTTTAACGTTTTCTTGTTTCTAGGACATTAATAGGTTTTATCATTACGTTATGTTATCGTTTCTTTGTTCGTTGTTTAATAAAAGTTCATGTTCATCAGTGGCCTACTGATTTTCGTTTTCCTATTTTTTTCTTTCCAGGTTGTTTCATGGTAAAGTTTCTGTTAACAGGATACAGTGATCACTTCGTTATTATTGCATATGTCCTTTTCACTAGGGGTGCTCTCTGGTCGGGCCAGATGACGTATCTCTAGTAAATGGTCCGGGTGAAAAAGGTGCATCAATCAGTGGGGAGTAGATAGGCATGACAGATTACAACGGGGGAGAACGGTCCGCATTACGTACCCTTTCACTACTTGCAAAGATTTTCCTACGTTTATTTGCAAACAGGGAATACCTCCAAAAAGAACTAATTCCCAAACAGTCAATGTTCGGACAATCAATCAATCAATGAGGAATGAAATAGGTACGACGTGTTAAAGGCTTGCGTTACCTACCCTTCACTATCTGCAAAGGGAGATAGAATATTCCTATTCTTCCTCGTTTGCAGGTAGAGAAGATCGTTAAGAGAATTAACTTCGAACAATTCAATGCTCGATTGAAACAATCAACAAGGGGTACTGTGAACACAAATGAACGCCGCTTATATACATACGCATTGCTATTTTCAACAGGTTGTTCCTAATGTTTCTATTTTAGCGAGGTCAAAAGAGATCCCATTAGTGGCCTACTGATTTTGCTCGATTCCTTTTGTTTTTTTACACGATTTTTCGCTATCTGCAAAGACTAAACAGAGTATTGCGACTCTGTGCTTGTTTGTAAATAGAGAATGAACCAAAGAGAACAATCAATCAAATGGAGAGAGAAGCAGGCACGACGGATTACAAAGGGGGAAAGGGCTGCGTTAACTACCCTTCACTATCTGCAAAGAGAGAGTACTCCTAATAGAAATGAGGGGTGGGGGGCAGCAATCAAAGCAGATCAGTGTGCATAAACACGAAAAAAAAAATTCTTACCACGTACTTGACATTCGACAGCTTATGATATTTGCTATTAAAAAACCATTGAAATTCACTGAAAAAACCATAGGTTATAGACCATATATAGTTAGGAATTAGCATTTACAAAACCTTGAAAATTCACTGAAAAAACCATAGGTTATAGACCATATATAGTTAGGAATTAGCATTTAAAAAACCTTATTTTACTCACACAAAACCATTGAAATTCCATATATAGTTAGTTGCACTAACTATATATTGCGCACCCGCAATCCACTGCTGATGATGTCACATATTACATCATTCATGACATGGTCAGTGACATCACTGATGACATCACTGATGACATCTCAAATGACATCACTGATGACATCTCACTTGACATCAATGATCACATCACTGATGATATCATTCATGTGACAATACAATGCATCTCCTCACATTTTAATATAACCTCTGTTTCACCCAGTGTTAAAAACAGAGTATAATTTTTGAAACCATTGACACACCAATACTAGTTACTACATACGTACTCACTGATTCCTACGTCTACACACACATTCACTCATTCACCCATACAATCATTCATACATACAATCACTCATGTTTACAACACAATCATATGCACTCATACACCTATACAGACACTCACACTCTGCCACTCATCCATGGAGTTACTCACACACCTAGTCAGTCCTGTAAAGAATCAATCACACTTCCATTTTCTACTCTATACAGTTAAACATAGAGCACCTTACGTTTTCAACCATATACTAACACATACTTACTCTCTTATACAATCATTGATACAAGTACACATTGATCTGTACAGAGTCACACACCTCCCATCCAGCCACACACACACTCAGTCTCCCATGCAAATACTTGGGCAATCAATCAATAACCCATATAGTTACTCATATAGCTACTGATCAACACATGCAGCAGTTTACAGAACAACAGACATAATGATGCACAAATTAAGACAGTTTAGTCACTAACCCATGCACTCAGTGAGACACATTTAATCACTCACTCATACATTCAGTCATGCACCTACTAAATCCTTCGTCCAGACACTTATACATCCACTCATTCTTCAATATGTAAGACATATTTTAACTTTACAGAAACATAGTCACTGGATGTTGTCATCAGTGATGTCATCAGTGATGTCATTTGAGATGTCATCAGTGATGTCATCAGTGATGTCACTGACCATGTCATGAATGATGTAATATGTGACATCATCAGCAGTGGATTGCGGGTGCGCAATATATAGTTAGTGCAACTAACTATATATGGAATTTCAATGGTTTTGTGTGAGTAAAATAAGGTTTTTTAAATGCTAATTCCTAACTATATATGGTCTATAACCTATGGTTTTTTCAGTGAATTTTCAAGGTTTTGTAAATGCTAATTCCTAACTATATATGGTCTATAACCTATGGTTTTTTCAGTGAATATATATATATATATATATATATATATATATATATATATATATATATATATATATATATATATATATATAATTGAGACAATTATGTCAAGAGATAGCAAGTCATAAGAAACATAGTGACCCAAGGGAACTGAAAAATTTCCGAACGATTGGTAAGATCAAAAAGGAATAAAAAGTAATAGGGAAACCCTTGGACAAAGGAGGGCATGTGGTGTGATGGGGAAGAGATCTCTACAGGAAAGAAGCATGGAATTAACTTAATAATAAAGATTGCTTTACGAGGATTACAGTGACGGATTACAAAGGAGTAAAAGAAAAATTCTTGAGAGATTGAGTACATGGAGAGAACAGGAAATACTAAATTGGGATGAATATCATTTTTTGAAACAAGAACATTCATGTTTTTTTTATATGATCTCCAAAGTACATAAAGACATACAAAATACACCAAGGAGGCCAATAATGTCTCCAGTACATTGATTTCTTTTTGAAATCCAATTGTTAAAACACTTTCATCATACTTAAAAGACTCCGCAGAGTTCCTCAGAAAACATATATGACGTCAAATGACAGAACATGACAGAACATGAACATGGTGCTCATGACTTTAGACATATTGACTCTGTATACAAGTATCAGACATAGAGATGGTTTAAGAGCACAGAACACTTTTTAAGAATGAAACCCATAAGATTAACTGAACATACCCAGATGCTGCTAGAAATTATGGAATGGTGCCCTACAAAGAATATCTTCCTGTTTGGAAACAAGTTGTTCCATCAAGAACAAGGGACAGGGATGGATGCCTGCTTCGTCCCCGGCTCTGCGAATTTACATCTTGGCTGGTGGGAGGAGCAGGTGCTCGGGGAGCCGAGTTTGGAACAATGGTCAGAAAGGATATTAATGTGGCTAAGATTTATTGATGACCTCTTCATGCTGTGGCAGGGCAAGGAGGCGGAAGCAGATCAATTTGTTTGTGATTTAAATGAGAATTCATTGAATTTAAACTTTGTGGGACATAGGAGTAAAATGTCATAGAGTTCTTGGATATAAACGTGTGTGTGAAGGAGGACAAACTATAAACTACAGTTTTTAGGAAGCCAAGGGAATACAATTTTACACGTCAGTAGTTTGCATCCGACAACTCTTAAAGGAATTTTTCCATTTGGAGAAATCTATAGAACAAGGAGAGCATGTAGCACATTAGAATAGTATTACAAAGTAGAGGATGAAATGAAAGGTCTTTTATTCAAAGGGGTTACCCACTCTCAATCTTGGAAACAGCCTTAGAAAGAGTGAGAATCTTAAATAGAGAAAATTTATTGTTTGAAACATCGAAAAACAGCAGTGAAAAAGAAGAACAAGGGACAGAATAGTACACTCAGGATTATCACAAAATACAATATTGAACATAAGAAAATACAACACATTTTTAAAGAAGTACTGGCACTTTATTTGAGAGGACCCGATAATAGGACATTGGTCAAAGAAAAATCCAGAGAAATACAAATCATTGAGGGATTACCTTGTTAAGAGTGACTGCCAGTGGCGTACACAGCAACAGACTTGGCTTCCACAGAAGAAAGGCTTTAGAAAGTGTTTGGCATGTCAACATGGCATGTCAACACGGTTTTTAATAAAACCATGAAAGTAAGAGGATATTTAACCTGCAAAACAAGCTTTGTGGTGTACATTTTAAAGTGTCCTTGCAATAAATTATATGTTGGAAGTACTACACTACCAACACATAAGAGGATATTACAGCATAGGCGAACCATAAGCAATAAGGATCGTAGCTACCCCTTGGCTAGGCACTTTGAGAAGGAGCATCAAAGTGATCTGTCACTGATGAGATATAGCTGCAAAGCACAAATGCCTAGAAGAAGAAGGGGTGGAGATAGAGAAAGGGAGTTGATGTAGTTAGAAACATACTTGATCCTGGAACAGGATAACAAAGAACCTAATGGTTTTAACGTGGATGAGGAATTGTTTATTTGCCTTTATTGAAGCCTGTATATAGATCTGTACTTTCATTAATAGAGCAAAGCTAGAATTTGAGAGGACAAGGTAAAGAAGCACTAGACATTTTCAAGGATAGCACTTTCGTTCACATAGGAAATAGATTGAAACTATTTAACTTTTTGAACAACATCTTGGGAATAGGGACATAAAACTAATCCAAAATGGTACAATTGGAGAATAGGAGAAATAAACTTACTCCCATGTACCATATTGATCTGGTATCAATATATGTCCCAGGCATTTATAGCTGAGGGACTCTAATGGATAGATGACATTTAAATAGATAAGATTGGTTTGAAAGTGCGCACTTTGTAACAGTTATGGCACTTATAAAGCACATGCCTAATCAAAGGAGAGAGTGAGGACTAGATAAACTAGTCCGGATCCCCGGGTTATATGTGGATTATCAATAAGGACTAGCTTAAGATATAGGACTCAGTAGTGTACGTACACAGGTAAACCATTAGGTTTTTTCATAAAGCCCTCACCCACCAACCTAGTTGGTGGCATGCTTCATCATCGGGCCGACCGCAGTGACACCTAGCGTGTCCCGGGTGTGCTTCGACGCCAGAATTACTGCGGAGCTGGTATAATTGGTGAGTGTGCTGTGTAGTGAGTGAGAAAGTGAAGGTTAAAAGCTATACAGTGGGTCCCAGTACCCGAGGGTTAGATAGATTAACTTTATTCACTGGGCCCCTGTTAGCGAATAAAAGGCGGACGGACGTGTTGGAGAGTTTATGACCTCCTGCGTCCAGTGCGGTCTACATGTTTCAGCCAGGCCTTAAAAACTGGCTTTCCTCAGGACCAATGAGTATGTGAAAAGGTGCAGTTAAATAATACTATATTATAGTGTTTGTGTTGTATTAAAATGTGTTGCACTCCCTAAAGTGCGTATATATGTTAGAGGGGGATTCCCTCTGGCTTTTGACATGCTAGTATCTGTAAAAGCCTCCTTGGGTCACTTGGCAGAGAAAAAGACCGGAATTGCCGGTCTGGATCCTTCTTGGACCTGTCGTCCTTCTGCGGCGCAAACATGTAGACCGCACTGGACGCAGGAGGTCATAAACTCTCCAACACGTCCGTCCGCCTTTTATTCGCTAACAGGGGCCCGGTGAATAAAGTTAATTTATCTAACCCTCGGGTACTGGGACCCACTGTATAGCTTTTAACCTTCACTTTCTCACTCACTACACAGCCTATATCTTAAGCTAGTCCTTATTGATAATCCACTTATAAAGCACAAGCACTTTAAAATGGACAGCAAGTATAATTTTTGCAGAAATATAAAAAGTACTGTAAGACCCATTTAAAAAGCATAAGTAGGAAATGGCAACTATGGAACAAAACAAACTTGCACACTTTATAATCTCAAATTGAACATATTGTTCACCAATAGGAACTGTACGACTGATTATGAGTAAAGTAATATAAAAAAAGTTTGATTGTAAGAGAAACTGTTCTCAGAACCCTAAATATCATACAAATGGAACTTTTCAAATAAATTTGATCTAAAACGGTTGACTGATTCGTGACTAATTGTTTTTGGGACAGAAAATAATGTGAGAATTGCGCAGAAATATATGTTCCAAGATGGCACTACTATTTACCTTGCTTAGTATGCTTGAAACAACAATACCAATTGTCCTCTTTCAATGTGTGTTTTTCAAGAAAGTGATTGTGTATTTAAACAAAAAAGCAAATGGGGCTCGTCATCGTGAACAAGGCTGCGCCTGGCAGCCAAAACGCTTGGATGATTGTAACACTCATGAAGAAATAAAGTCAGAGTGAAAACCAACGTAGTGCTGGTTCCGTCTCTTTTTCTAACAAATGGGGTGTTTTATTGATATATATATTGATATATATTGATATATATATATATATATATATATATATATATATATATATATATATATATATATATATATATATATAGTCAAAAAAGAAAATGCAAAAAAGAAGCAGAGTACTCTGGGTAGCTCTCAAGTTTAGTTGGAAAGCAGCTTGTGTATAGAGCACCTTCAACACCAGCGACACTCTAGATCTGCTCACCTCAAATGCCTGATTTTCTATCAAAGTCTTTTAGCATAGGATAAGCACTGTGCTATCCAAGCTGAGATAGAAAGGGACATCGTCTTTTGCCATTTCTACAGCAAAGTCTTTAAGCATGGGACTAGCACAGTGTTGTCCATGCTGAGCTGTAAAGGGACAAAAGCCTTTTACCACTCCAGGCACAGTATTACAGCTTTGAATTGGTAAAATACCAACCAAGCCAAGCTAACCTGAAATTAATAAAAGCAACCCCTGACATGTGTTTTGCTCTCATTAGAGCTCTTCAGAGAGGTATAGCTTTGCCAGACACAAGGGAGCACTCACTATAATAATATATATGTGTGTGTATATATTTTTCTATATGTGTGTGCGAGTGAGTGTGTGTGTGTGTGTATATATATATATATAAATATATATATATATACATATATATATATATATATATATATATTTATATATATATATATATATATATATATATATATATATATATATATATATATATATATAATGAGGAACTTCGTCCGCACACCATCCACTGGACGCAATAGACGAATCGGACCCAAGCAGATGATTTTGCTTATTCTTTATTCAGTGCAACCTCTGATCGCCATGATGCGTTTCGGGCCCTGGAGCCCTTGATCACATGACTTGGCCAAAAGTAACCAGTGAATTTAAAATACGTAATTGGAACATGTGACCGTGGGCCTATAGACAAGGAAAACAGACTTCTGCCTAATCCATCTCAACACACAGTGTCGATTTCAACAATGTAAAGTGTATTCTCCATTACGGACCAAGGATTTGTTATAGGTGCAAGTATTGCATTACATAAATAATTAATATCCATATATACATAGTAAACATTAAATAAAGCCAATTTCATCAAAAATACATCAAATGTAAAAATACGGCTAATATTTCTTCTGTACATAAGCATACATCCAAATAGATGCAGAGAAGCACTGTGCATTCATTAATCTGAATTCATCACGTGATGTGCAAAATGTGCTAAATTTGTGCAAAACAAGCAACTTTCCTTTCAACAGGGTCACATAATAAGGAGAATTTATCAAAACATTTGAAAATAAAAGCCCAAGTGGGCTCGCTGTGTTTGTGGAAAACTGCGTCTATACTGCCCACGTAATCAAATACTATCCTACGCACAAATTACTAAAAGTGATGAAAATTTATCCCTTGTGAAAAAATATAAAATCTTAATCTTAAATGAGTATCTGAAGCAGTTTTCTGTTGATACCACACCCCCCACTCGATCTTTCATGTGCACTACTGGCACTGGTGGCGCATGCTTACAGGTTGTTCTCTCAGTTAGATTTGTAGGCAGGCCATTGGGTGTCTTGGTGTTTAGATTGAGAATATAGCTAGTCTCGAGAAGTCTCAGGCGAGCCTCCCTATCTCCTCCTCTACTCAACGGCAACACCATGTCTGTTGCATAATAGCTGAGACAGTTCAGATCACCTTTGTGGCATGCATTAATATGCCTGGCCACTGGGTAGGCTTCATCCTTATTGATGACTGCCCGCATGTGCTGGAGTATGCGTTTGTGGACCTGTAACTTGGTACTCCCCACGTACCGTAGCCCACACACACACTCCAGCACATACACAACAAAATCTGATTTGCATGTCAATTTCTTACCTATCAGATTGGGAACCTCACTGAATGGGGAAGAAAAGGTTGTCTTATTTTTCCCCAGGGTGCATGCTTTGCAAGTGGCGCATTTAATGAAGCCCTTGCTTTTCTGGAGCCAGTTGTTCTTGTTTGCCACCTCCGGACTGCTTTTGACCAGCATGTCGCCCATCGACCTGGCACGGCTGTATGTTATTGCCGGATAGTTAGTCAATGTTCTGCCAATCACGGGATCCCCCATGACAATTGGCCAATTTTTACGAATAATCTTCTGCAATTGTTTATGTTGGCGACTGTATGCTGTGATAAGTCTCGGTTGCCCACCCGCACTGTCTTTCACTTTCAGAACTTCATTGGGTTTCCCCTCCATGTTGGGCAGGATGTTAACTCTGTTAGATCTTATCATGGCTTTCTCAATCAAGGCCTCTGAGTAGCCCCTATCTTTGAACCTTTTCATGCTGTCCAGTTGCGATGCCAAGCACAACTCATCTGTGCTGCATATTCTTCTGATCCTCAGCATCTCCCCATAGGGGATGCTGCGGATCAGGTGGCTTGGGTGATGGCTAGTCGCATGGAGAACCGTGTTGCCCGCGGTCTCCTTGCGATACAACTTGGTTTGCAGTTCCCCACCAGACACCTGGACTTCCACACCTAGGAAATTGACTTTGTTAGCACTGATCGTACCGGTGAAGCTTAAATTCAAATCATTTGTGTTTAGATCTAAAATGAACTGCTCAGCTTCAGTAACTGTACCCCTCCAGATTATAAAGAGGTCATCTATGAATCTGAGTAGTGACACAACATTGTTAGCCATCACCTCCGCATGTTTGGTCCCTAGGACCTGCTCCTCCCATAGCCCCATGTGCAAGCACGCGTAGCTAGGGGAGAAGCAGGCCCCCATTGCAATACCTCTCAGTTGCTGGAACACCTGATGTTGGAACAGAAAGTAATTGTTATTGAGACAAAACTCCAACATTTCCATTATCATCTTGTTGTGCTCAAACATGCATGCTGGTCTTTTGTTCAAAAAATGTGCAACTGCTCTCAAACCATCTTTATGGTTGATACTCGTGTATAGAGCAGTCACATCAAGTGTGATCAGTAAGAAGTCCTTGTCCCACACAAGTGTTTTGATGTTGTCCAAAAAGTCAGTAGTGTCTCTTATATATGATGGCAAAGTTTTTACAAACTCCTGCAGGAAGTGGTCACTATAGCGGGATGCATTTTCAAAAGTCCCTCCCCTGGCCGAAATAATGGGCCTACCCGGTGGCTTTGACCGATCTTTATGGATTTTCGGAATTAGATAAAACACCGGGATCACTGGGTGGTTTGTTTTTTAAAATTTCAATTCATCCCCACTCAACAGCCCTTGTCCTCTCCAGGAGTACAGTTTAGTATTGAACTTGTCCCAAGCCGATCGCATGGTCTGCCAATCACTCCTAATGTAGCATTGTCTATCGTTGAGCTGCTTCAGCGCCTCCTCCATGTACATATGCATTGGCCAGAGGACGACATTGCCCCCTTTGTCAGATTGCCTGATGTCTACATTGTTTTTATCTTGAAGTTTTATATATATATATATATATATATATCACGAAATCCTGCAGTACGCCAGCAATCTTTAGCGCAGCAATCACAGGTACGAACCACTCAGGGACTCCAGTAGTGTTTCTCAGTGCTTCATTGTATTTAAAGCGGTACAAAAGGGGGTGGTGATGGACGGAGCATCTGAACCAATCAAACACTCCCACCCAGTCAACAGATCTGGGTTTAATCCATCACCGTTCTTTAGCCCACTCTGCCACCCCAGTTCAGACATGGCCATATGCAAATCAGTCTGACCCTGTGCCTCATGGGAACAGTCCCGCCCGAACTGCCAAATTTTATTTAAAGGCATCCAGTCAGTCCTGGCCAGTGCCCCAGCATGACGCGTTTCGACAGACCCAGTCTGTCTTGATCACATGACATGCCACAAGTCTCGTGATACTTAAATGTGAAACTAAAGATGATACAGGCCAATAAAATGCATTTGAGTCAAATCACTTCTGATGTCACATGATCATAGACATAGAAAAGAAGATACTTATCACATACATATGTTTTTCAAATGAGACAGATATGCTTCACATAAACACAGTATAAATGCATAAATAAATAAATATTGAAGATAAAATCAATAAATATTATTTCACACACATATAATAAAAAAATCATGTAAGGACATCAAATAAATAGAGAAGGAAAAATAACCATTTCCACTAAAGTATAAATAACATTTGATAAGTCCTCATATATAAATATGTGCAAATGAAGCAAATATTCTGTAGACAAATGACATTAGTGCAAAAAATGTATCTTTGCGATCCAATACTTAGATCAAGACTCATGTGCAAATATGGCCACAAAACGTGTTAAAGTGCTATGGTGAAAGTGCAAAATGTGCAAATATAAACATCTATATAAGTTAAAATTAGAAATAGCAGCAGTAATGAATATCATCCCAGAGCCATGGGAATATGTCCATAAATAAAGGACAGATAAAATATAGCAGCAGTTACCCAAAAAGTATTATACACAGGCAAATATAGTGAAAGATTGATAGAATGATGGGCCAGTGCCGAATAACTATACTAATCGTCACAAACAGAAAAATTCGATTTTTCACAGCCTGCTGGGCAGAAAATATGGATTTTATTAAGGAGACGGAGGCTAATATTATGCAAATCCCCTTTATTACTACAGCCCAGCAGCAACAATGAGAATGAAAAACATAGAACTTCAATGAACATTCTAGAGAATTATATAGTCCCTTCGTGACCAGCCATCTTCCTTCTTTGTTAGAACTGCGAGGAAAGATCAACATGCAGAAACAGGAATACAAATGAAGATAGCTCTCCAATAGGGGTCCGAAGGAAAAAATAAGTTTCAATCTGAAAGAAAAGAACAACATTTCATAATATCTGATGCACAATGGGAGGGAAAAAAGATAAACAAGCGGTGGGATAATATTAGCCTCTGTGTCCTTAATAAAATCCAGATTTTCTGCTCAGCAGGCTATGAAAAATCTCAATTTTATGGCACGACACGGAGGCCATATTATGCAAGTTTAAAGTGCATTAAGAACATTATCAATCGGATTAGGAATTGGTCTAAAATAACAAGTCCTCATTCGACCAATCAGCCGCCCTAAGGATATCTTGTAGTCCTCCTCCCATGAAAAAGGCCTTAGAAGCCGAAGCACCTCTGAGGGAGTGAGCTCCAAAGACAGAAATATCCCCTCCACTCTCATGCATAACGTCTTTTACCCATCTTGCTAAGTTCGGAGAAGAGACTCCTTTATCAGGAGGCCTATGGGAAATCAGAAGTTGGCATTCATTCATTCTTAAATTTTTAGTTTTCCTCTCATACTCTTTCAGACATTTAACTACGCAAAGTCTTTCATTCTGTGGAAAGAAAGGATAAAAGATAGAGGAAGACATTGTCTTAGTTCTTTTGTTGAGATAAAAGCAAACACCCTCGGGTTGGAAGGCCCTGCTAGATATATCTAATGCCTTAACATCTGAGGTTCTTCTAAAAGATACTAGACATAGCAAAACAGTAAGCTTGTATGAGATGCGTTTAAGGGAAAGAGAAAAGTTATCTCCCCAAGAAGATAGAGTTCTAAGAACAAGAGTAACATCCCATAAGGTGGTGTATTTAGCAGAAGGAGGGTTGATGACTCTCATGCTCCGCATAATCTTTTTAGTTAGTAAAATTTGCCCAACAGAGATACCATTAATCAGAGAATGGGCAGCCGAAATTGCGGATCTGTAAACATTAACGGTTCTATAAGATAGACCAGATGTAAATAGATCAGAAAGATAGTTAACCACGTGAACTAAATCAGCTGAAATGGGATCATAGTGTCGTTGAAGGCACCAGCGAACCCATTTGTTCCATGCCAATCGATAAGATTTCCTTGTACCGGATGCCCATTATTTAGAAATGAGTGTGAAAGCATTTGACGAAAGCCCTGGGATTCGCCATTGTCTCCTGAAATCCTACATGCCGTCAGCACTAGAAGACCTTGTTCTACCAGGGGATGAAACCCCCCCTCTGGACCCAAGAGTACCTCTCTGAAAGAAGGGATCAGAATGGGAAAGTCTATAGACATTCCCAGAATTATGGGGAACCAAGCTTGGGATCTCCAGAGTGGTGTTATCACGACCATGCTCTGGTTGTAACATCGTTTGTCAGATAAAATACAGTCCACGATAGGAGCTATATTGGCCACTGTCCAGCCGGACAGGGTATTTTTAATTTTTCAATGAAATATATGGTGGGATAGGAAAAGTCACAATCCTGTACCGTTTTGTGAACAAACAAAAAAGGTTTTTAGGCAAGAGAGAGCATAGTTGGCAACTTGTAATTCAGTAGGGTTTGTAAGTAGTGCCAAACGAGTGTTAGACACAGCATAAATCAAACAGAATAGTTAGGCTGTGAAAACACTTTAAACAAGTCGACGTTTCGATCCCTTATGCTCAATATTACGGGATCATCATCAGGACTAACAATCCATACATTTGCTTGCCTGGTATATACATTTTAACACACAACCGCCTGTTAGGGAGAAAACATAAAAAATATAAAGAAATGAAAAAGAAATAAAAAAGAGAGAGAGGGGGGTGACCCACTGTGTTAAACTCTGAATATAACTGACACTGCACTATATTCGGAACCGACTTAACGTGCCTGATAATTTCGTGCAAGTGATGTCTATAGCCTTGACTCACGCTGATAGTGAGGTGGGTGACATATGTATTGAAAAATAGTAAAATAGTAAAATGGTAACACTCTTCTTTCAAAGACTTTGGAAAGTTAATTAATTATCATCCTGAAGACACTCAACGGGCTTTAGGTATATCTAGCGATTTAAATACAAGGTACGCGTGTGTTCTTCAATCACGGGCATTCGTATCTACTCATGCACCATGCACGTTCGTGCGCATTCATTCCGTGCATATCCGGGAGGGCGCTTACCCAATGGGGGTCGGAGGGGTTCAGGGATAAGATTATAAAAGTGGACACTGCTTTAGGGTGTGACCTAAGGTAGAGTAGAGAGACCAATAAATAAAGATTGGCCAGTAAATAGTTACACTACTTGCAATTGGTTCGCGGTTTCAGCAATTACCTGGTAAATACAGGTTAACGTGTGCGGTCCGCCTCGTTTTCAAATTGATAAGATTTGTCTGCAGGATAGAGGACTGGGTTCAATAACAGGTTGGACAGAGTGGCTCTGAAGTAATGGCTACAGATTGTCGGGCTTACCTTGAGGGAATAATTGGCGCGTATGGTCCAATGATGGCTCGAAATCGAGTCTGTAAAAGATACTACGTTTTAGTCTACTATTGTGCAAGGGCGAGCAGAACGTCAAGGTTCTGTGGGCTGTTTGGCTTACCTTGGGAGGAGTATTCCTCCTCGGTTTCCTTATTTGGAACTCTCCAGTTGAAATACTCACTCAGTTCCTCCACTGGCTCAATAATAATTGCTGTGGCCTAACGTTCACGCTAGTGTGGAATAAGGAATCTATACCTTTCCTAGACCTCACTATTTACCACTCAGACGGCAAGCTTCTCACAAGATTGTTCAGAAAACCTACCGAGAGAAACACCCTCTTAAGTTATAAAAGTAACCACCCCAGGGCCCTGAGGGATGCGTTACCTTATTCGCAATTTTTGAGGATCAGGAGAAATTGCTCCTGTAAAGAAGATTACTTTAGAGAATCCTCAATCCTCTCAAACAAATTAAAAGACAGAGGCTACCCAAAAAGGATAATAAAACAATCCCTGAAACGGGCTTGGTACTGCCCGAGGGAAGTCTTACTATCACCAAAAGACAAAACCCAAAAAGAGATAATCGCATGTGTAACAACTTTCTCAACAATCTCTAATAAAGTCAGGAAGTCAGTTCTTAAACACTGGTCAACGCTAAATGTAGGCACCCTGAACATTCAAAAGCCACTATTTGCTTTCAAAAAGAGTAAAAATCTAAAAGATCACCTTGTGCGAGCGGCATTACCACCCCCTATTCAGAATCCCACCATTGAATCACTGTGGGGCTTGCCCCCAATCACAGGGCATGCCAAGTGTGGTTGTTGTAACGTCTGCGACTTCACGGTGGAGGGCATAGATTTCACACACGGTAGTATCACGTATGTGAGACGCTCATTTTCAAATTGTAACACACATAATGTGATTTACGCCATCGAATGTCCGTGTCCAAAGATGTATATAGGGCAAACTACGCAGAAAGCAAAGACCCGCATCTGCCAACATCGAAGCAGAATCAGGTGCAGGACAGTCAATGCCCCACTGGTGGACCACTACAATGAAGCTGGCCACAATGAAAATGACATCAAGTGGACAATTTTGAAAGTTGTCAAACCGCCACTAAGAGGCGGAAACCTTGCGCAAATGCTGAACAGAGAAGAGCTGAAAATCATGATCCATTTCAACACTATTCGTGATGGTCTAAACCGAGCTGAGGATTGGACCACACTTTTATAAGAAAGGATCAGTCTGAAATACTTTGAACATTTTTAAATGGAACTAAAAACTTTGCAAATAACACTGAGAGACTGGACCTTTTCCGCTTTTTCCTTGAACATGCATATGTAAATTAACATTCTGTACATAACTGTAATTATTTTGCGTATGATATTAATGACAGTCACAGTCACACTAGCACTGCGCCGCTATTGTATTGCATATTGTCACTGCGCCGCCGTACTTTATCACAGCACATCACCGTTGCACCATGACACTCGAACTACCCTGTATATTACCCTGGAAGAATTCTGTGGCAATGACTAAATACTAAAAAACCCCACTCCAAGATGGCGCCCATGCGCGCTTAGTCCTTCCTCCCTTTCCCATGGGTCACGCTTATCTGGCGTTCCCTCCCGTGCTCCATAGTGACTGTGATTCTACAGAGCACCCAGGGTTTACGGACACCGAGGAGGAATACTCCTCCCAAGGTAAGCCAAACAGCCCACAGAACCTTGACGTTCTGCTCGCCCTTGCACAATAGTAGACTAAAACGTAGTATCTTTTACAGACTCGATTTCGAGCCATCATTGGACCATACGCGCCAATTATTCCCTCAAGGTAAGCCCGACAATCTGTAGCCATTACTTCAGAGCCACTCTGTCCAACCTGTTATTGAACCCAGTCCTCTATCCTGCAGACAAATCTTATCAATTTGAAAATGAGGCGGACCGCACACGTTAACCTGTATTTACCAGGTAATTGCTGAAACCGCGAACCAATTGCAAGTAGTGTAACTATTTACTGGCCAATCTTTATTTATTGGTCTCTCTTCTCTACCTTAGGTCACACCCTAAAGCAGTGTCCACTTTTATAATCTTATCCCTGAACCCCTCCGACCCCCATTGGGTAAGCGCCCTCCCGGATATGCACGGAATGAATGCGCACGAACGTGCATGGTGCATGAGTAGATACGAATGCCCGTGATTGAAGAACACACGCGTACCTTGTATTTAAATCGCTAGATATACCTAAAGCCCGTTGAGTGTCTTCAGGATGATAATTAATTAACTTTCCAAAGTCTTTGAAAGAAGAGTGTTACCATTTTACTATTTTACTATTTTTCAATACATATGTCACCCACCTCACTATCAGCGTGAGTCAAGGCTATAGACATCACTTGCACGAAATTATCAGGCACGTTAAGTCGGTTCCGAATATAGTGCAGTGTCAGTTATATTCAGAGTTTAACACAGTGGGTAACCCCCCTCTCTCTCTTTTTTATTTCTTTTTCATTTCTTTATATTTTTTATGTTTTCTCCCTAACAGGCGGTTGTGTGTTAAAATGTATATACCAGGCAAGCAAATGTATGGATTGTTAGTCCTGATGATGATCCCGTAATATTGAGCATAAGGGATCGAAACGTCGACTTGTTTAAAGTGTTTTCACAGCCTAACTATTCTGTTTGATTTATGCTGTGTCTAACACTCGTTTGGCACTACTTACAAACCCTACTGAATTACAAGTGGCCAACTATGCTCTCTCTTGCCTAAAAACCTTTTTTGTTTGTTCACAAAACGGTACAGGATTGTGACTTTTCCTATCCCACCATATATTTCATTGAAAAATTAAAAATACCCTGTCCGGCTGGACAGTGGCCAATATAGCTCCTATCGTGGACTGTATTTTATCTGACAAATCTGTATCTACATATTCTTTGGGACCACTGTTGTTTATAAAGTATAGCTACCCACGGTCCCTGGATAACCGAATGGGTTCCCTTGTTGTTTAAAACAGACTTTAGTGCAATCGCATGATTGCAAGGGTCAAAAGTAAACACTTCTAGGCCCCAGCCGAGGGCTGGTTCACCTAGTACCCCTCATTCACTTTTCTCACATTTTTTGCTTATTATTTTGTACCCCCGCCTACTGCTCTTGCCCTGACATGTCTGCACACGCACCTCTTTACACCGACGATTATATCAAGGAAATATGTCAAGGTCCCTCTCTCCTCTCAAACACTACCGAATCACCCAGCACAACCCCTAGTCCGCTTCCAGAACAATTAGAAAAACTCAGGAAGAAACAGACCCGGCTTAAATTGATGGTCTTAATGCTCACTGATTATCTCAAAGCTGACGTGATCCCACTTGGACTCCAAGTCAGAAACGTACCCGGTATATTTACGGACAATCCTAAATATATCACTAATTTTAGCTATATAAGTACTACATGCTCCAGACACTGGCTAGTGCTTGGGATAGATATAGCGATAGAAACCTTAAAATCATTGGACATAGAAATCAAGGATATAGAGAAACAAATAGGGGAATCTGACCCAACAAGCGAATGCAAAAAATTACTGGAACAACTTGAAAAAAGTCTAGCTGACTTCCATAGAATAGAGGAAAACAAAAAAGCAAACAAAGTTAAGAAGGACATTAAACAATACAGTGTAGAAAATACTTACCCATATCTCCAAAAAGATTTCTACTCCAACAGAGCCTACTCACATCCCCAATCTAATAGACCCTGGGGCCGATTCAATCGCCGTCAAAACCTCGTGGGTTTTTCGGACACTTCGGCTGACTCATCAGAAAGCTCTGACCCAGGAGAAGGACCCAGTATCCCTAACAAACGTGGTGGTGGCCAGCCCAATTTTTTAGGCAGAGGCCAACCCAATACCCCCCAGCGTGGCAAAGTAAAGCGCACGCAAAGATGGCAAAACCCACCAGGCGAGAGAAGGACGAGGAACAACTACTACCAATGGTAATAAACACCACGGCAGAGGAGATCCCTATTTTTAATCTCTCCAAACACACACTAATTGATGCAGAGATTGAACTACTTAAGAAAGGCCTATCTTTTGTGCCTACTACTGTTCCAAACTTTATGGAATTACATACTGAGTTACTCAGATTTTTTAGAACAATTCGGCTTAAAGCCTTTTTTCAACTACACCCTGGTACTACTCCTATTGCCAACACCCCATTTCGCCCTCCATCTACATTCTCTCCATCAGCAGGAATGATCCCTCCAGAGGTCACTACTTTTGAGAAACTTGTACTTGCAGACCTCGATATTCTTGAAAAAACAAAGGTTTTCATACCCTATAATATATCTAAAGATGAGAAGAAGGCCATTCTCACACCTAAAACCAATAAAAATCTTGTTATAAAGAGCGCAGACAAGGGGGGCGGGATCGTCCTCCAAGAGATTGGCAACTATAAGCTAGAAATTTTACGTCAACTCAATAATACTGACCACTATCAGAAACTCCCTGGTACCCCCACTGCACAAATACAAGATTTGATCAGTAAAGTAACATCAAAAGCATTACTTGATGGTTTCCTCAATAAGAAAGAATTTCACTTCCTTAACACCAAGTCACCACGTATTCCGGTATTATACACCTTACCGAAGATACACAAGAATTCACAAAACCCTCCAGGTCGACCCATTGTTTCGGCGTGTGGTTCAGTCTTAGAGCCTTTAGGAACATACGTGGATTTTTTCATTAAAGAATTTGTGCAATCTACTAGTTGCTATGTAAGAGACAGTATGCAAATGATTAATCTAGTAGAAAATCTTGATTTTGATCCCCATCGTGAGACCTTATGTACAATGGATGTGGAATCATTGTATACTAATATTCCACAAGTCACAGCATTACTGACCATCCAGAAGATTCTAGACACACGACCACGTCCCCACAGAGTCCCCACCCTGTTTATTTTGCAGTTGTTGGAACTTTGCCTCACTAAGAATTTTTTCCTGTTTGATGATACCTACTATCAGCAAATTAAGGGGACCAGCATGGGGGCTATTTTTGCTCCGAATCTAGCTATACTGTTTATGGACCAACTTGATACTGGATCCATCCTGTCAGATTCTAACCCCTTCCACTCTGGGATCAGAGTGTGGAGGAGGTATATAGACGACATTTTCCTTATTTGGAACTCTCCAGTTGAAATACTCACTCAGTTCCTCCACTGGCTCAATAATATTTGCTGTGGCCTAACGTTCACGCTAGTGTGGAATAAGGAATCTATACCTTTCCTAGACCTCACTATTTACCACTCAGACGGCAAGCTTCTCACAAGATTGTTCAGAAAACCTACCGAGAGAAACACCCTCTTAAGTTATAAAAGTAACCACCCCAGGGCCCTGAGGGATGCGTTACCTTATTCGCAATTTTTGAGGATCAGGAGAAATTGCTCCTGTAAAGAAGATTACTTTAGAGAATCCTCAATCCTCTCAAACAAATTAAAAGACAGAGGCTACCCAAAAAGGATAATAAAACAATCCTTGAAACGGGCTTGGTACTGCCCGAGGGAAGTCTTACTATCACCAAAAGACAAAACCCAAAAAGAGATAATCGCATGTGTAACAACTTTCTCAACAATCTCTAATAAAGTCAGGAAGTCAGTTCTTAAACACTGGTCAACGCTAAATGTAGGCACCCTGAACATTCAAAAGCCACTATTTGCTTTCAAAAAGAGTAAAAATCTAAAAGATCACCTTGTGCGAGCGGCATTACCACCCCCTATTCAGAATCCCACCATTGAATCACTGTGGGGCTTGCCCCCAATCACAGGGCATGCCAAGTGTGGTTGTTGTAACGTCTGCGACTTCACGGTGGAGGGCATAGATTTCACACACGGTAGTATCACGTATGTGAGACGCTCATTTTCAAATTGTAACACACATAATGTGATTTACGCCATCGAATGTCCGTGTCCAAAGATGTATATAGGGCAAACTACGCAGAAAGCAAAGACCCGCATCTGCCAACATCGAAGCAGAATCAGGTGCCGGACAGTCAATGCCCCACTGGTGGACCACTACAATGAAGCTGGCCACAATGAAAATGACATCAAGTGGACAATTTTGAAAGTTGTGAAACCGCCACTAAGAGGCGGAAACCTTGCGCAAATGCTGAACAGAGAAGAGCTGAAAATCATGATCCATTTCAACACTATTCGTGATGGTCTAAACCGAGCTGAGGATTGGACCACACTTTTATAAGAAAGGATCAGTCTGAAATACTTTGAACATTTTTAAATGGAACTAAAAACTTTGCAAATAACACTGAGAGACTGGACCTTTTCCGCTTTTTCCTTGAACATGCATATGTAAATTAACATTCTGTACATAACTGTAATTATTTTGCGTATGATTTTAATGACAGTCACAGTCACACTAGCACTGCGCCGCTATTGTATTGCATATTGTCACTGCGCCGCCGTACTTTATCACAGCACATCACTGTTGCACCATGACACTCGAACTACCCTGTATATTACCCTGGAAGAATTCTGTGGCAATGACTAAATACTAAAAAACCCCACTCCAAGATGGCGCCCATGCGCGCTTAGTCCTTCCTCCCTTTCCCATGGGTCACGCTTATCTGGCGTTCCCTCCCGTGCTCCATAGTGACTGTGATTCTACAGAGCACCCAGGGTTTACGGACACCGAGGAGGAATACTCCTCCCAAGGTAAGCCAAACAGCCCACAGAACCTTGACGTTCTGCTCGCCCTTGCACAATAGTAGACTAAAACGTAGTATCTTTTACAGACTCGATTTCGAGCCATCATTGGACCATACGCGCCAATTATTCCCTCAAGGTAAGCCCGACAATCTGTAGCCATTACTTCAGAGCCACTCTGTCCAACCTGTTATTGAACCCAGTCCTCTATCCTGAAGACAAATCTTATCAATTTGAAAACGAGGCGGACCGCACACGTTAACCTGTATTTACCAGGTAATTGCTGAAACCGCGAACCAATTGCAAGTAGTGTAACTATTTACTGGCCAATCTTTATTTATTGGTCTCTCTTCTCTACCTTAGGTCACACCCTAAAGCAGTGTCCACTTTTATAATCTTATCCCTGAACCCCTCCGACCCCCATTGGGTAAGCGCCCTCCCGGATATGCACGGAATGAATGCGCACGAACGTGCATGGTGCATGAGTAGATACGAATGCCCGTGATTGAAGAACACACGCGTACCTTGTATTTAAATCGCTAGATATACCTAAAGCCCGTTGAGTGTCTTCAGGATGATAATTAATTAACTTTCCAAAGTCTTTGAAAGAAGAGTGTTACCATTTTACTATTTTACTATTTTTCAATACATATGTCACCCACCTCACTATCAGCGTGAGTCAAGGCTATAGACATCACTTGCACGAAATTATCAGGCACGTTAAGTCGGTTCCGAATATAGTGCAGTGTCAGTTATATTCAGAGTTTAACACAGTGGGTAACCCCCCTCTCTCTCTTTTTTATTTCTTTTTCATTTCTTTATATTTTTTATGTTTTCTCCCTAACAGGCGGTTGTGTGTTAAAATGTATATACCAGGCAAGCAAATGTATGGATTGTTAGTCCTGATGATGATCCCGTAATATTGAGCATAAGGGATCGAAACGTCGACTTGTTTAAAGTGTTTTCACAGCCTAACTATTCTGTTTGATTTATGCTGTGTCTAACACTCGTTTGGCACTACTTACAAACCCTACTGAATTACAAGTGGCCAACTATGCTCTCTCTTGCCTAAAAACCTTTTTTGTTTGTTCACAAAACGGTACAGGATTGTGACTTTTCCTATCCCACCATATATTTCATTGAAAAATTAAAAATACCCTGTCCGGCTGGACAGTGGCCAATATAGCTCCTATCGTGGACTGTATTTTATCTGACAAATCTGTATCTACATATTCTTTGGGACCACTGTTGTTTATAAAGTATAGCTACCCACGGTCCCTGGATAACCGAATGGGTTCCCTTGTTGTTTAAAACAGACTGGTTGTAACATCGAGCATGAAGGAGTAGATGCGGGATTAATGCAAATGGCGGGAAGGCATAAGGGGCTAGACCCCTCCAATCTTGAAGACTGAGTAGTTTTCGGAGTTCCTTCCTCACCTTCCTTACTTTCTCTGCAGGAAGTCTTACTTCTGTTTTCACTGTATCTACCAGAAAGCCCAGAAATTGTGTCTGTTGACTTGGACTTACACAAGATTTCTTTGTGTTTATAATAAACCCAAGGTGTTGCAGTAGGCGAATCGTGAGGTCCGTGTGAAGAGATACGGTGTCTCTTGATTGGGCCATTATGAGGATGTCGTTGAGATATATAATTAGTCTCACACCCCTCTGTCTGAGCCAGGCGGTTATGGGACGGAGCACTTTGGTGAAGCACCAAGAGGCGGATGACAGTCCGAAGGGGAGGCTGCAAAACTGGTAAAGTTTCCCTTCCCAGGCAAATTGGAGGTATTTTTGATGAGGTCCCCATATTGGGATTGTTAGATATGCGTCTTTTAGATCCAGTCTGGTTAACCAGTCCCCTTTTCTTAAAATGTCTCTCAGGAGGTGTATCCCCTCCATTTTGAAGTGTTGGTACACTACCTATTGGTTTAGCTCTTTTAAGTTTATGACTGATCTCTGTTCTTTGTTTTTCTTTTCTACTAAGAAGATGTTGCTGAGAAAGCCTAAGTAATCGCTTTCAACAATGGCACCTTTCTTTAACAAATCTTGTACTTCTTGGGAGACTAGAAGTCTGTCCTTGTCTGAAAAGGAAATATTCCGTGGAAGTTTTGTCTGGAAGGGGGAATCGGTGAAATCTATCTTGTATCCTTTCACCGTTTGTAAGATCCATGGGTCTTTGGTAACTAAATTCCAATTCTCTGCGAATAGACGTAATCTCCCTCCCACATTTGAAGGGGTAACGGAAAGGTCTTTAGAGATTCCTACCTGAAGAGAATGAGCGTTGTCTTCTTTCACCTCTGAAGGGACGTCCACGACCTCTCTGTCTCTGGGGGTAAAACTATTGAGTCCCGAAGTTGTTGTTGTACCTTCCGCCACGGGCCATGAAGGGTCTTGAAATGGAATGTCCTCGGCCGGGGAAACGAGCCTGTATTTCCCGGCCTTGGTGAAAACACGATCCTGAAATACCTTTTTAATATCTTTTTGGGGCTTTTGGATGGAATTAAAAGCGCCAACGTACTTGGCCATGTCTTTAATGAAGTCCTCACCAAAGAGGAGGCCTTGTGAGTCAGAACCTCTATCATTTTTGGCCAGTTCAATGAGTTTGGGATCTATCTTGAACAACACCCCCTTCCTTCTCTCGGTGGAGAGAGCAGTGTTCGCATTACCGACAAGGCATATGGCCCTCTGGACCCATTCCCTGAGTTCTTTTGGGTCGACAGAAGAGTCCTCTAGGTAGGCCGGTTCGGCCATTTCAAAGATTTTTGTAAGGGGTCCAATGATGTCAAGAAGACGATCTTGGCACAATTTCAGGCCTTTATCTATGCCCTTCCTGGGGTCTCTGGATGTCTTGGCTATAAAAGCCACAACTTTAGGGTCCAGTTCTGGAGTAGCAGCTATCTTATTCGGGAGGGTAGGTCTTGGGCATTCAGAACGTAATCGGGACCTGACCTCTTGTGGAATTTCCTTCCTCAGCCAGTAGGTTATGTAATCAGCCACGTGTTGGGAGGGAGTCCATTCGGGGGATAAAGGGTGTTTTATTAGTAGTGGATCAAACATTAGGTCACCAAATGGGTCCAAGAGTCCCATGCTAGGTTGTGAGGTCTTTGAAGCCTCTTCAGAGCTTCCGGTCCCCCTAGGTGCCTCTTCCACATCTGTATTGAATCCAGAAGAACATGATAGGTCAATTTCCAGTTCGGAATTGTCCTCCCTGTCCTCACTATCAACATTAATCGGAAGCCCAGGGCCTGAATCATGCCCACATGGGGTGCCCGAGGCACCTGTCTTTTCACCGCCTTGAAAGCGAGAGAGAGGAGCGGAGGTTTGGGACTTTTTTGGGGCGGAGGATTTGTCCTTTCTTGAATCTTTACGTTTGCCTCCAAGCGTCCTCTTTTTTGGAGCCTCAACTGCTCCTTCTTGTTGGGTACTAGTGGAAGGGCGCGGGGACTTAAGGGAGAAGGACTCTAATTTGCTGTTGATTGTGTCATCAATCGAACCTAGTACCTTCTCAAGAGCTTTATTAACTAAGTCTTCTAATTTATCCTCAATGTTAATTTGAGGAGCAGACATTTTAATTAATTGGGTTAATAATTTCTCAGGTGGTTAATTATATAATTAATTAATTAATCTAATTGTTGGGAGAGAATATAAAGTGATGATCGATAAAAGGTAAAAGCCTGTGGGGTTGGTATCCTACCGAGTAAGAGAGAGCCTGACAGCAGATCGTCGAAATCGGCAGTTTAATTAAACTGTCGAAATCTTGAGAGTTCGTGATGTCCCAATCTTATAAAATGTCCGTGGTATGAGAAACAATCTAAGTTTCCCAATTCCTTAAAATGCCCGCCACGCACGTAGTAGTGTGCGTGATGGTCTTGCAAGGTACTTTCCTTAAATCGTGGCCCGCCCCATAAGCGATTAGGAGCATCGGGGCAGAGGGCAGAGCAACGGAAGGAGACGCGGGGTGTCCGCGATGATGGGGAGTCCCGATTTAATCAAGAGGACGACCCTCGATGGTAGAGAGAGGTAGGATTGTGTGCGCGTCGTGTAAGCGCGAGTGCGATATAGCGCGAGAAATCTGAAAGTATACTAAGCCTAATCCAGTCCAAAATAGGATCGGAGGGGGGAAAAAGCGACATAGTCCTGCGGGGAAAGAGCCCCAGAAGGGGATTATGAAACGAAATTACCCCTTTAAGTTGTAGAGAAAGAAACGACAAAAAGGACACAAATCAAATGGAAAAAGGCAATAGAGAGCCAAAGTAAACGCACATGAGAACCTTTAAACAAGGTTAACATCAATACATCAATCAAACACATAAGGATGTAAAGTAAGATCTATGAATGTTCATAAGGTAGTACTTATCTTTCTGAGCAGCAGCAACAAAGAATGAAGATGGCTGGTCGCGAAGGGACTATATAATTCTCTAGAATGTTCATTGAAGTTCTATGTTCTTCATTCTCATTGTTGCTGCTGGGCTGTAGTAATAAAGGAGTTTTGCATAATATGGCCTCCGTGTCGTGCCATAAAATCAACTGTGTGCTAGATGTAAAAAAGGGGAACTTAAAATTGAAAAGGAACCCACTAAGGGGTAGTGACTATGCATTGCTAGGTAAACAAATAGATGGACTCAGCAGTTAGACAAATAAAGTACCAATGCAAGGAAAAAAAATAAAAAAAATAAAAATATATATATATATATATGTGTGGGTTCATAACATATAAGGAAGACAACTGACTGATTTAAAGAACAGTGTGTAGATCCTCCCCCATGTTGAGCACGTTCGGCATCTTAGTGTCGAGCTCCAGGATGAATCTACTTTCCAATTGTCTGAGCTGACGCTCACGGTTACCTCCTCTGATGTTTTTGGGAACCACCCCTATCACAAAGTAGTCCAGATCTTTTAAGTTATTGTTGTGAGCTAACTTGAGGTACCTGGCTAACGGATAATTGGGGTCTGAATTGACTACTGCCCTCAAATGTTGGAGTATGCAGTTGTAGACTTGCAATTTGGTACTACCAATATATCTTAGATTGCAAGTACAGCGTAATACATAAACCGCATAGTCAGTGCGACAAGTAAAAAATCCATCAATTTTAGCTGGTGTTGCAAAATGGAGTCCAATATTCAGTAGTACTAGTTCCAAATTTGCAAGCCCTACAGGAGTTGCATTTCACAAACCCATTTTTGTGTGTCAGCCAGGAACCAGATATCTTCTGGGCTAGTTCTTACCAAATCATCCCGCATGGCCCTAGACTTTCTGAAGGTTAATACAGATGCACTGGGAAGTAACAATGAAAGTGTTAAATCAGTTTTTACAATGGGCCAATTTTTCTGCATTATTTGTCTTATTTGTTTGTGCTGTTTAGAATAAGTCGTAACCAGCCTTACTGATTGAATTTGGGTCGTATTCGAGGTACCAACTTCAAGGGGGGGTCTCAGTGTCAAGAATAATGTTAGGATTTCTTTCCTGAAGTGAGGCATTTGCTTTATCACGTGCTTTAATAAGATCTTTTTTGGTAGAGCCTCTACTAAGAAATCTATCCAATGCCTCCTCCTGACAGACTCTTAAATCGGAACTATTGCTGCAGATCCGGCGGATCCGCAGAAATTCTCCGTAAGGGATACTGCGGATTAAATGTCTGGGATGGAAACTGGTTGCATGAAGAACTGAGTTCCCAAGTATATATACAACAACAGGTCGCCCCAAAGGAAGAGTCCAACAGGTAGGAAATTACTTCATTGGCAATCCTGCTAACACCAGGCACGATTTTCGGACACCTTTATTTCCCAGTGAAACCTGCCCAAGTGGGCGGGGCCATTCCCATGGCCTTATGGTACTGGTAGTGTGCAAAAGAAAATTCTTCTCCTGTGAGTTTGTCCGGTGAGCAGTTAAAATTAAACACCATCGGGCATATGCATCAACAATCGGTAATACATGTCGGTAATAGCGAAAAATAATGAATCGCTATTAAGGACATGCAAACCGCGATGCATCAAAATAATCGTTAAAAATTACCGAATCGGTAAAAATCGCTATTAAATACCGAAAGTACGACAGCGAGAGTAGCAATTACCGAGTTAGCTAATACCGATTCGGTATTAGTGATTCCGGTATTTGCGAATTCGGTAATAGCGAAAACGGTAAATTTACGCGACGCCTCGGAAGCAGGCCGATGACATCACAACCAGGAAGTAGGACAGCCACGCTGCATTCAGTGTTTGGAGTAGCACAGAGGAGGAGGCAAAGCACAGGATTTGAGGACCCTGACAGAACCAGTAGCAACCAGGACAAGGCAAGCAGGACAAGATGGAGAAGGAGGCCCCCCAGCAGGGAAAGGACACACCCCGAAAGCGAAAACGAAAGTTTTCTGATAAGGAGCTGGAAATCCTAATAGAGTGTGTGACCAGCAACAATGACCGACTGTTTGGGACGTTGTCGCTGAAGGTGCCAGAGGCAGAAAAATGAAAGATGTGGCTGCGCATCAAAGACAAGGTAAATGCCTGCGGAGTCACCCACCGCAGCATCGACGACCTGAAAAAACGCTGGTACGACCTGCGTAAGAGGGCCAAGGAGAGGATAGCGCAGAGGGTCAAGGATGCTGCTGGCACAGGAGGGGGCACATCCAATGTGACGCCTAACACAGCCCTGGAGGATCTAGTGGAGTCCACCATAGAACCGGATGCTGTTGTGGGGGTCACACGTCTGGACACCTCAGGTGCTGCGGAAGGAGGACAAGGTAAGAAGCATGGCAGCGTAACAATGCAGCGCGTACTAAGTCCCTGCCCAATCCCCCATGCCAGCCAAAGTGCACATGTAGCGTTGCCCTAAACACATACCCTCACCACTGTGTTGCACCATGGGAGTTGTAGTCAATACATGAATGGGTGCATGCCAGAGCCCAGAGATGAATACAGCAGCAAAGGGCCAAATGTCAGTCAGAGAAAGTAATTTATTGTGAGATGCCACAGCTATTGTCACATACTATACCATGCTAATAACTATGCACTGTTTCACACACAGATGCATCCCCCATCGATTCTGACGACAGTGCCCGCCTCGTCATCTCAGAGACGCCAGTGTTGTCAGATGCGGAGTGCTCACAGGGAGCTGAAGCCATGTCATCCCCTTCACCACCACGGTGGACAACACCTCCACCATCCCTGCGGTCCAAGCCAACACCACCACCACCACCACCACCCTCGCGGTCCAAGACACCACCACCACCACCACCACCAGTGCGGGCCACTCCGCAGAGCCGCAGAGCAGATGTTCCCTCCCTGCCCGTGATGGAGTCGGATCACAGTTCAGCACACCCAAATGTTCCACACCAGGCTGTCGTCACTCCAACCAGCCAAACTGCAGCACGACAGCGCATCAGGCAGAGGGCTGTGCCCCCGGTTAGGGCTGCTGCAAGACCAGTCGATCTGTTCGAAGGGTACGGAGTTGTGGAGACCCGGATGCTGCGTGTCCAGCGCCTGCAGGGGAGACACATGGGTGCCATGAAACTCTCCATGACCAAACTTTGCAACAAACTAGGCAACATGACTGACGCTGTGCGTGAGCACACCACTGCCGTAGCTGCCGGCAACAATGAAATCAAGCTGTGCCTGCAAGAACTGACACGTGCCGTGGTCGCAGGCCAACGGAGTGAGCGCCTGCGCCACAGGCAGATCATGCTGGCAGTGAATACAACAAACAAGGCCATTAATAAGCTGTGCAACAGCACGGCTGTGCTGTCCCGCAGGTCCGTGTCCCTGCAAGTGGACCTAGGTCATTATTGTGGGGATGTGGCAAAGGCCCTTGAGAGGGTGACCACTGCAGTGGAGCAACTGCAGCCTGGGTCAGCCAGTGCCAGCAGTCTGGGAGCGGAAGAGGGGAGTGAGGCAGCCTCCAGTGTTAGCAGCGTCTCCCTGTCGGAGTCCAGCGGGATCAGGCGCAGTGGTCACAATGCAACTGCCACTGACTCCCATCGTGTAGAAGCCGAGGAGTCACAGGACAAGAGACTGGGGGTACGCGGCAAACGGAAGTGAACATGTGGCAAAGTCACACTGTCCTTGGTGACGTAACCAGGGTCAGACTGAGATGCCGCACGCATCACCCGTTCTGAGAAGGGACAATTTTAGTTAGACTTTAACTGCAGAAGCAGCATGTTTGTGTTAGGTATCTCTGCACCAGTCAGATGTCCATGCCCATTAAACCCTTGCAAAACTGATCCTGTTGTCAAGTCACTCTCTTACCTGTCTCAGAAATGATTCTGTGTGATGTATGTCCGCCTCCTTTGGCCTTCAGCTGTGTTGGGCACATGCGCCTGTCGGTGTTGGGGGGGGGGGGTTGCTGTGCACGCAGTTCATCCTCTCCGTCCACCTCTATGGGTATCCCCCTGCGTGTGGCGATGTTGTGCAGGATGGCACACACAGCAATGATCTAGCAGCAGGTCACTGGTTCGTACTGCAAGGCACCTCCAGTCTTGTGCAGTATTCGGAAGCGGCTCTTGAGGATGCCAAATGTCCGCTCAACCACATTCCTGGTGCTAATGTGTGCTCTGTTGTAGCGCTGCTCTTGCGGTGTAGCTGGGTTGAGATAGGGAGTGAGGAGATATTCACGCAATGCATATGCGCTGTCACCTGCAGGATGGGGAGAGAATGGTAATCAGAATGAATGAAAATATACATGTGGGGATGGAGTGGTTGGAGAGCACGATGATGCATCTATATGTACATAGTAGGTGTCCCTCTCCGAATTCACCGTTGATCAGGCGCCTGTGGAGGCCACAGTGACGGAATATGAAGGCGTTGTGTGTGCTCCCGGGGAATTGGGCTACAAGGTCCATAATTATGTACTTGGCATTGCACACCACCTGCACATTGATAGAATGGTATGACTTCCGGTTACGGAATATGTATTCGGTGGCTGATGGAGGACAGATGGCGACATGCGTGCATTCAACACACCCGATGACATGGGGGAATTGTGCCACCTGGTAGAATTCCCGTTTGGTGCGGGTCAGCTGCTGGGGGGTTGTGGGGAAGGTGATGTGGCGATTAATTAATGTCAGCATGGCCTCTAGGAACCGGTGGAAGAATCGTGATAAAGCACTTTGCGACACGCCTCCAGTCTCAGCTATTACCCCCTGGAAGCTTCCAGACGCAAGCAGGTGCAGGCAGCATAGGACCTGCACATGGGCTGGTATGGCGTTGGTCCTACGGGTCTCGTGCTGCAGTAATGGTTCCAGGTCTGCTATTAGGTGCATTATCATGGCACGGTTGAGTCTATACTTGTCGTACACCTGTTCCTCGGTCTGCCACAGCAAAGTTATGCTCACCCTGAAGATCCTGTCCTGTATCATCCTCCTGCGCTGGGCCTGGGCGTTGATCCTCCTCCTCCTAGCAAGCACGTACAGGGCAGCCATTTTGGTTGACATGTGGGGTTTCCAAGGGCATTTATGAAGGGTTACTGATTGTCAGCACCTGCTGATGGGGTTGGAATTTTTTTTCTGTCCTTCAGTTAACTTTACCTCCTGATTGTGATTCCCCTTATTTTGCTCATGCTAAATAGCGATTTTAGGGATTTTCGGTATTAGCGACTTTTCATGCATACCATTGCGGTTCGTTAATAGCGATTCGGTATTTCCGAGGTCTGATTTGGGGTTCAGTAATTCCGATTGTCTGTTTAGTGATTCGGTAATTTACCCCGTGGGGTTTTAGCAATTCTTTATATTTTTTCCGATTTATTGTTTGATGCATAGCATTTTCTGGTTTTGCGTTCGGTATCGGCCTGTTTTATCGATTCGGTGTTTTACCGGGAGGTATTTTCGTTGATGCATCTGCCAGCATGTAAATACCCCAGTGGGTTGATGCAAGGTCCTGCTTGTCTGCCTGCCGTTATTTACAGCCGTCATCTCAAACTCTACCTCCCGTTGCGCAGATAACGCCACCTGGCGCCATCACAGGCCTGCACACTCGCAGTGGGTCTCTTCCACGGCTGAGCTAGCCACTAAACATCCAACAACAGGTCGCCCCAAAGGAAGAGTCCACCAGGTAGGAAATTACTTCATTTATTAAATGATGACAGCTACGAAAGGCAGACAAGCAGGACAGTCCTGAAACGCGTCTGGCTTTAATCTATTGAACTGATGCTGGTTTCTCTGCGGGTGCCCAGCCGCGGAACAGACCCACTGTGAGTCCTGAGGTCCTGTGGGCTTTATAGGTGTACACCTGTGGTGGAATGGCATTTAAAGGACCAAAGTCAGGAGGTGCAATTTTTGACCAAGACAAACGTTGTTGGTGTATCCAACCTGTGCTCCATCTTGGTCAGCTTCAAATTGCACTCAAGTCCAGGTCAATCGCAAGCATTGAGTACCATTGGTGCTTTGAGCTTTTTAGAGCTATTTCTACATAAAACCAATAAAATGTATTTCTCCGGTTCCCCTTATCGGATTTTTGTAATTTTATTTATAACTCTTTTTTATTGATTTTATTGGCACATTATCAAGCATACAGTATTTTCTGCGAATGCATAGCGGATTTTCAGCCAGATTCATCAAGCTAAATTGCGCTCGCAAAGGGCCAGATTCTGAGAATCTGGCCCTTTGCGAGTGCAATTTTTGCATTTGGGATTCATCATCCCAAATGCAAAATTCGCTAATAAAGAATTCGCACATTTGCGAGGAATTGCATTTAAGGAATCACTATTTGAGATTCCTTAAATGCAATTCATGAACCATTTTAAAATTGCGTGGGCCGCTATTTACCGCGAGGTCAAACCTCGTGGTAAATAGCGAAAACTTAGAAAAATGCATTTAAATGCATTTTTCTGAGTTGCATGTTACACACACACATGTCCTTTGGACATGTGTGTGCGCAACACCAATGTAGATTACATTTCAGGGGTGCTACAGGGTGTCCTTTGGACACCCTGGCACCCTTGAAATCGCAATCTTATTTACGATTAGCAAATTGCTAATCGCAAATAAGGAATACCTCCCCATTCATTCCTATGGGCCTTTGCGCCCATAGGAATGAATGGGGAGTTATTCCTTATTTGCGATTAGCAATTTGCTAATCGCAAATAAGGAATCAGTGGGAATCGCAAATTCAATTGCGATTCCTACATGAATCCCGTTTTGCGAGTCCTTAATAGCGAATCCTTAAAATTCGCTATTAAGGACTCGCAATTCCTTACCTTGATGAATCTGGCCGTATGTCCCTTAAAGTGTTCCCCTACCCTGATTTTTGTATAATTTTTTTAAAAAGTCTCTTTTCTATTTTTCTGCTTTGGTTTGTGATTTTTATTGTTTTGCATTTCAATTGTATTACTGTTGTGGGACTGCATACATACTTTACACATTGCCCTAAGTTAACCATGTCTGCTATGTGCCATGGATCGTAGGAGGCTGAGCTACACTAATTTAGTGACTTTGAGGGTTCACCCTGCCAAGAACTGCAATTTTTACTGGAGGTGGGCAGTCAGAGGCAGGCAGGGAGAGGCTGTGGCATAATGGTCAGAGTTGCTGACATTGGAGTTAGGGAACCAGGTTGGAGTTTCTGTATCTGCTCAACATCCTGTGATTCTGGTGTATCACTTAATCTACCTGTGCCTACAAAAAATGTATGTGTAATGTAACTGCTCATGTAAAGCACTCCAATACTTTCTTGTCAAGTTCGCAATATATAACACCATAAAAAATAAATAAATAAATAACCCAATGTCTTACAATACTTTTTATTATAAATGGAAAAGCTGTGATTAGATGAGAAACCTTCAAGATCTTTGGCTAAACCTTATAGATGGGACCACATGTAGTGGCTGAGTGGTGCTGTCTGCCAACCCAAGACAATTTTAAACTGGAGGTCTGGTCAAAGGTTATTTAATAGCACTGCTTACTTTAATTCCTTTCAGTTAAGGGAATAAAGCCAGAAGAATACTGCAGGAAGAAAGAATGGTCTCTTATTAGTCCATTTGCATTTTAAGGTTTAGGAATGTTACTAAGAACATTGTGTTCATCCTTAATTTCTTTCCCCTACAGCACCTGTTTGCTTGGTGTATGACGATGCAAGGTTCATATTTTTTTCAATTATTTTCTATTTACTTTGCAGAAAGCAAAAAACACCAAAGCAGACTTGCAAACTGTGATAACATGGCCACCATTATCATTATTTCACCTTTTCACTTAACTAGGCAATTGTATACGTTCATCAGAACTTGCGGCTCACATACAACGGGTACTTTGTATTGGGTTTATGGAGAGTACCCAGGTCTGCCCCTGCACCCCTCCAGAAATTTAGGGCCCGATTAGGATGACGGACGGACCAGCGTCTGTCTGCTACCCCTGAGGAGGAGGGACCGTCCGCAGGGGCTGCGGCGTTCCCTCCCTCGGAATTAGGATGTGACCCCCTATATTTAACATTGCGGCGGATGCTGCTTCAAGCAGCACCCGCCGCAAGGTTAAATGTGCATGTTTTCCTTTGCATGCACGAAGCGGCAGGCACCGCGTGGTGCCTGCCGCTTCGTGCATGCAAAGGCAGGGGGGTACCATAGGTACCCCCCCATGTGCATCCCCCACCCCCTAACACCCCTGGGGGCCCGCAACGGGCCCCCATACTCAAACTCCACATGCTTTTCTACGGCAGAAAACCCGCAGTGGAAAAGCATGTCTCCGCCGGCATCCTAATATGGCTGGCGGTGTCTGATAGACACCGCCACCATATTAGAGCTTTTCCGCCGTGGTCGGAAGGCGACCGCGGCGGAAAAGCGGCGGACGGAAAAATGACCCCCCCAGCCATCCTAATCTGGCGGGGAGTCTTTTCTGTGTCCGCCGTGGTGAATCCGCATCCTCCGGGCCGGCGGTGGCTTCCGCCGGCCCGGAGGATGCGGATTCACCGCGATTCTAATCGGGCCATTAGTGTTTACAACGCCCCAGGCACACGAAATTTTTAACTTTGCTCTTTTACTTTAAAACACACACACCTAAACATTTCCAACCTCCAGGAAAATAGCCTATCATTCTAGATGCATGGTTCGGGCTCTAGGTTCCAGGTCCATGTCAGGTTCTGTGATTGCCAGGTTGTTTTTCCCCTGCAAGACTGTATTTCTTAAAAGTCTATGTTCAGAGTTTGCTCTTCAACTAACTGGCCAGGATGGGGCAGATGAATCAGACCAAATATGGCTGGTTGGTGCTTGTCTCGACAGATCATGATGAAAGAACAACTCAGTAAAAATCAAGTTTGAGAAAAAATATTGAAGAAAATCTCTTTGTGGAGTGCTCTGTTTCACAAAAATTATTTGCATCTGATATTTGTAATAAAATGCACCACACCTGGGATTGCATTTCAGGTTCTAGACTAAATAATAAAATGCATTTATATATTTTTGGAAGTTTAGGAAGATTTATGTTGAACAAAATGAGTCACATGAGCTTGTGGTGTAGTCTAACTAGGACCTAGATTAAGAGAGACAGAGAAACAGATGAGAGGAAAGAAGAAACAAAATGCAAGGAAAGAGAAAAGCAAAAGGGGGGCCTAGTAGGAATGGAGGCCTCCAGAAAACAAGGGAGGGTGAGTGAGGGAGGCAGTAGAAAGATGGGTACTCCTTTGCAATAAAAATAAAATGTAAAAAGCCTGCAATGTTTCATCAGGACCTATGTGGCAATGTGAAGCGTGAGTTGCTTCAGATTGTGTTTATCAGACTTGACTCTCTTGGAGGAGTTCTCTTTGTGCTACTATTTGTCAGGATAGCAAACTAACCATAGACCCTTAGGTGAAAATTGAAGAGGTTCTTGGCCCCCAATGAGCAGAATCAACCTTGGGTACTCCAACTCCCAGTGAACAGTGCACCAGTTGTTACGGATACCTTGCCACTGGAGGGATTATCTGTGTCAAAGCTAAAGATAATCTGTATAGAAACCCAACCTTCAGCTACTTTGAGTGCTTCACAGGGGTTAGTGAAGGCTAAGAAGGTTCCCATGATCCTCCCTACCCGGGTCCCAGGGACAAAGTTCTCAGGGAGAAAACCAAGGAAACCAACGGCACGGGAGGCCGTATTGGTTGATATGAACGATGCCCAAAGCCTTGCCCCCGATTGTACCCCAATAATTCTGGACGCTATAGCCCCTCTTACTCACTGTCTGATTAAATTGGAAGAAAGATTTGGTAAAGTAGAATGAGGACTGGGTAATGCAGTCAAACTTTTGGAAAACTTGGAGTTTGGTCTTTTTCAGCGGGTTGTTTTGCTATCGAGTGATCCCCTTTCTATGTTACAGGACTGAAATCCCATGGTGCCATACCCCCCCCACCCCAAGCTAGATCCCCTGTAATTCCAGCAGACATGGCCAAGGTCGAGGCTACTTGTTCTGTGCCCCCCCCACATGTCAATCAGGAGGGTGCCTGTCCCTCTAATATGCTTCCTACTCCCAGCCCGTGTCTTGAAAACCCTTGCAGCCCATGAGCTAAGTAAGGGATAAGCGATGGCAAATCTGCCTAGGATTACCCAGACCTCTACCAATATTATCACAACAAGGGTGACTACAATTACCTCCTGCCTCAACACCGTATGTTTGTGTAATGGCCAATGCTCCTCCGCTTAAAGAGGGGGTAATAGAGAGTTGCAGCGAGATTAAAAACAAAGTGGTCCACTGGCTCTCAAACAATTGAGCCTTCCACAATGCTCATTGTTTGATAAAATCATTATGGTACCTAGGGTTGGATGGATTGGTGTTACTAATAAAATAGGTCATGGTGACCGTATTGTGGTAAATTTAGAAGCCCTTGGAGGGTTGCACAGATCTTGTCTAACCCTAGGTTGAATTACTCAAAGAGATATGACCTTATAATACTCCCACTGGGATTCTTCTACCCACCTAAGAGAGCTGGTTCCTATCAGGAAACATTGGATGCCACTTCCCTGAGGGTGGGCGACCACTTTTCCCAGCACTGTTATAACCCAGATGCCCAGCTTAGTAATAGACTTGCCCCTTTATCCGAGCTTGATGAGCAGGATTGACTTTGGCCACACTTGTGGGCCAGGAGGAAATTCCTAGGAAAGAGGCTGGGATGGTTAACGCACTCAGTATATGATGCTGGAATGTGGCAGGGGTAAGATCCCTATTAGCTGACGACTGTGAGACCAACTTTCTAAAATCCTTTTGGATTATCTGCCTGCAGGAGACCTGGGATATCCCACGGTCCTCATTTTTGGATGGTTATGCTACTCATCGATACCTTCGGCACATGGTAGAGCCACGGGGGGTTGATGGCATTTTTTTGAGTTTAGGATTAGGTTGCGATCTGAAGATAATCCATCACAAATCAGTAAATGCTCTAATTGTCCTCCTAACCTTTCCTCACAAGATTTATGTGTTAGTAATCACTGTCTATAATTCATTTACATCAGGAGATCTCGTAGAGTTAGAATCAAAAGCGTTTATGTAAGGCTTTCTTCTGACCCAGATTATCTCCCCAATGATTTTATTATTAGGGTATTTCAACATGCATCCTTGTTTACTATGTGCTTCTAATATAGGGGAGGAGGATCCTCTTGTTGAGCAGGCCCACTTTATTCATTCCCATCAAAGAGATGTTCTAAATAACATGCTGTCAGAGTATTACCTTTTTAATCTTTTAACCAAACATGAACATAGCTCCCCTGATGCAGTACCTACATTCAAGGGAAGGGGCTTTAGTTCTAATTTTGACTTCATTTATGTATCGGCCTGTCTTATTCCTCCTCTTATTAATTTCAAAATTTAATGGAACGTTCGTAGTGAACATAACCTCCTTTTAGCAGAATTTAGATGGTATCACCTGGAGAGGACTAAAACTATTCCCTATAAGGAACACCTTTTACTCAAGGAGCAAGGCCGTGGAGTAGGTTGGGAGGAGGATTATTCAGGAGGATTTTCTTAGAAAGTTGATTCAATCATGTAGTGTTGATTTTGAAGCTTGTATACAGCCTGATCACACCATGCTGGTTCTTTCGCTAATATTTGTAATGAAATAAGGACTGCCCTCACTAAGGAAGGGAGAAGGGTGGTAAAACCAGGACCCAAATGGTTTGATGATAGTTGCACTAAAGCCTACAAAGACCTAATGAGGGTTCTGCATGAGAGGCGTGGCTTAGATGCCGATGGGCAAGGCTGTGTGAGCGCTGAGCTCCGCACCTGAACCCCCGAGTTTATCCTGTAAATAGAGGCCTCCGGACCCCAAAACGGATCTACAGGAGCGGGAGGCGGCCTGGTGCAGAGGGGCACCTAGACTTGCTTGGAGAGGATCGAGAAGGGGCCGCACTGGCTGCTAGACGGAACGGGGGAGCCGGCCGCCGTCTGGATCAAAATGGCGCTGTACCCAAATTTCGGTTTCGGCTGGGACTGGCAGTGACGCCGTAGATTGGGAACGCGGACCTGCGGCTTGGATCTCGGCCGCCTGGGGAGCGCTGGCACCCTTAAACGACGGGGGAAACGAGGCGGTGACACTGCGAGCTGGAGCGGAGCCTCGATTGAGAGGATAGGAGCGCCTTCACCCCGAGGTGCGTGTGTGGCACCTCTGGCCTCTGGAGAAGGAGGTGGGCCCCGAGGAGTGTCGCTGCTTGGTGGCCGTGAGCTGCTGTGCACCGTTCGCGCTTCTTGAGTGCGACCCCAGCGAGGAGTGTGTTGGGAACCCCGGCGTGGCAGAAGATACCGGCAGGGCCTGTGGTGGCTGGTGCGGCGGCCCGCAAGCTAAGGGCGCGCCGGTAACGGAGGAGGCAGGCTGATGCACGAAGGAGTAGAGCCCGCTCGCGGTGGCTTACACTGATCGGCCCTCCTTGCAGTGGGCCCTGCAGATGGGGATGTGGCACCCCCGGCGAGTGCAGCGAGGTGCATCGGAGGCTTCCGATTGCCGACCCCTGCCCTTAATGCGCAGCTCATGACTGAGGGGACAGAGCTGGTAGGGTTTGGCCATATTCCTGGGCAAAGCGGGCTGAGCGGCGAGCGAGCGCCTGGGCGGGAGCCCTTCCCCTACCCCAAAGTAACGGAGCTGCAGCTGTGCAGGTTGGAGGGGGACGGACCCTCGAGAGGCTTGTGGGCCCATTGCCCGCCCACCCCACGTAATATCGGAGCTGCGTGGGAACACTGCGGATTGGGGGGAGATAGATCGGTGATGGCACTGGACTGCCCTGTGGGGCGGTGTGCGGATTGAGTGCGTGCTGCAGTGGGGCGCGTGGGGGGCAGGGCCTAGGACGGTCCCGAATAGAGGCGCAGGGACTCGCTGAGGGAAGTGTGGTCACCTGATGATGGCGGGTTGCTGCAGTCTGCACCTCGGAGAGGTTGGGGACGCACCCGGACCAGCCCACTGAGTGAGGACCTAGAGGTGGTGGAGCTGCGGAGCGCGCACCACCAGTGGAGACGCAAGTGGAGGGGCTGTTGTGGAGCGGCCTTGCACCCGCGGGGGCCGGGATGGATGACTAAGACGCACGAGAGGAGCAACCTAGCAGGACTGCCCGGTGAGGGTGAGTGCGCAGGGGCGCGGAATCGGGATTGGAGTGCATCGCCAGCTGCGGCCATGGGTAAGCCCCGAGGTCGGAAGGAGGGGGACCCGACGCCGTCGGACGCTGAATCCCTGCCTCAGGACGATAAGACTGAGCAATAATTGCCACAGAACACGGGTATTCAACAGCAATTAGATAAAATCTTGATGGCCATTACGGACACTCGCACTGCTCTCCAGCAGGACATTGCGCAAGTTGCGACAGGATTACGCCTATTGCGAGCCGACCACTCGAAACTCGCAGACCGGGTAAAACAGGCTGAAACTACACTTCAAGAGGTAGGCCCCGCGCAGACGGCACTATCTGCATCACTGGACGGGGTCTTGGACCGTATCACAGTCTTGGAGCGGCGAGCTGAAGAAGCGGAAGGCAGGAACAGACGCAATAACATCCGCGTGGTGGGCCTGCCTGAGAAAATCGAGGGGTCGGACATGGTGGCATACTTAGAGAATTGGCTCCGGACTGTCGTGGCCCCAGAGGGACTTTTAAATTTCTACACCCTGGAGCGGGCGCATCGGGTCCCGGCTAGACCGCCGGTGCAGGGCCGCCCCCCGAGGCCGGTGGTGGCGCGATTGCTGCACTTTATGGATCGCGACTTGCTTCTCCGGAAAGCCCGCAGTGATGGCCCCTTCCAGGTCGATAACAGCAACGTCACTCTCTTTCCAGACTACTCGTTTGATACGTAGCGACGTCGTATGTCCTTCCAAGCTGTGAAGAAAGAACTGTGGGCGGAAGGGATTCAATATTCCCTATTTTTCCCAGCCAAGCTACGCATAGTATTGGACGGTAAGACCCACTTTCATGACACGCCGGAGGAGGCCTGGGAATGGTTGGAGTCCTATAAAGCAGGAAAGGATGGCCAAGAGGCGGAGGCGCGTGAGCTGGTCAGGGACTCTCAGCCTCGCAGATCGCAGCACCTGCGGCGCCGCAGGCGCAGCCTGCGTAAACCGTCGACCTCGCAAACTGCCATGGAATGCAAGGGAGCCCTGGACGAGGTGGTGGCGATCTCTGGGAACTGCTACAGACTGCGTCGGAAGCGTCTGAACATGGGAGTGGAAAGGAACAATCGGAGGGGGGGTCCTCGGGATCAGAAGACCAGAGACTGCCATCGATCACCCCTGGGACAGCTGATAGATTGTTGGATGAGTAGCTGTAGAAGTGTCAGGAAAATGGAAATGTGGGTTTCAATGATTATGTTGCAGTGTTAGTATTGGTTGTATGGAGATAGCAGGGATGTTTTATAGTGGGGGTGTTGAGTGACTGTTTTGTGCATGAATGGTGGCGAAACTGGGGCGGGGAATGGTGACGAGATCCGGGAGGTCCTGGGAGGCAGGATGTTTCGGGGGATTCGGGGGGCGGCCTTAGATGGTATCTCTTGATTCGTAGTAGATTGTGACTTAGGCCCTATCCAAGCCCCACCGGATGGTAATGGTTTGTTTGCCTTGATTTTGCATGAGGAGTGCAGTTGGGGCAGTTTGGATGGGATTCACTATGTTGGTGCCTGTTCTTGGGGGGGTGGGAGGCTCAATGGGGGATGTGGGCCGGTTGGGGGTTGGGATTGGTTTGTTTGGGGGACTTTGCCTGCTGATGCGCCTATTGGGCGAATTGATATTCGTAGGTGTTGCATGTTTGTACATTGATGATACTGCTTGGCAGCGGGTGGAGGTGGGCTGCACAAGCGTTTTATTTTTGCATTGTTACTATGGGTCCGGCTCCTGACGTAAAATGTATCACCTGGAATGTTGGGGGATTGCACTCCATGCAGCGCCTATAAAGGGTACACTCATATTTGGTCTGTAGGGGGGTACAGGTGGCCTTCCTACAGGAGACGCACCTTACTAAATCCGAGGGGCAGGCCCTGCAGCGTAGGTGGGGTGGGCAGCTTTACTACACTACTTGTTCGGCATTTGCGCAGGGTGTGCTGATCTGGGTTCGGGCGGGAGTCCCATTTCAAATGATAGATCATCTGGTAGATCCGGGTGGCCGTTATGTGGCGGTGAGGGGGCGCTTATATGGCCGCGAGGTGACCCTTTGTAGTGTCAATGCCCCGAATGTTGAACAAGCGTCCTTCCTAGAGACATTGTCCTCTATCCTTACAGACTATTTCACGGGGCCGATCTTGTTGGGGGGCGACTTCAACTCCGTAGCTGATGCACATATGGATAGATCCCATCCTTCATTGTCTGCGGCCCGGTTAATAAACTGGCTGGAGTCGGCACTCACTGGCAGGACAATTGGGGACTCATTGACGTTTGGCGGGCGCAGCATCCGACGGACAGGGATTACTCCTATTATTCAGCCTTGCACGCTCTCCATGTTCGGCTAGACGTAGATTACTGTAGTTCAGGTCTGGCCCCTCTAGCGCTCAGCAGCGAGTACATGACGTGCACCATATCGAACCATAATCCGCTGTTGGTGAACTTCTGTTGGATGGCGGAACACCCTGGGATCCCTCAATGGAGGCTGCGCCCGGAGATGTTGGAGGATCTGGTTTTCCGCGCGGAGTTGAGCAGAGGGGTAGAGCATTATTTTGCGGAAAATAAGGGCACTGCTTCGACGGTGGCCCTAGAGTGGGACGCCTTTAAGGTGGTTGTCCGCGGGACCTGCATCGCCAAGTGGGTGAGGGTTAGGAAACTGCTCCTGCAGAAAATCGAGAAGGCTGAGGTGGCCCTGCGCGAGGCGGAGAGGGCTCATTCGGATGGCTCTGGGACATGTGAGGAAGTGCTGGCTCGGAAGGAGGTAGTAGCGGGAGGGGTGGAGCGGCTCCAGTGTTTTGACCACAAAGCCTTTTGGTTCGCGCACACGCGGAACGGGACAAGGTGGGCACTTTATTGGCTTGGCTTGCGGATCCTGCCCCTAGATGCGTGCCTATTTTGGCGCTGGCCTCCCCTGCTGGACGACTGGAGAACAAACAAAGTCGTATCCATGAGTTGTTCTGCTCCTTTTATGCGGACCTTTACACCAGCCACTTACAGACTGGTGACGCAAAGACGCAGGCGTTTCTAGAGGGATTAGATTTGCCTGCGATAGAGGAGGACGAGGCAGACAAAATTGGGCAAGATATTACGCTGGCTGAGATCCCGTGTGCAATTAAGCAATTGGCGCGCAATAAAACCCCTGGGAGCGACGGCCTACCTATCGAATTCTACTTGACCTACATCGACATACTGGCTCCGAGATTACTGGAGATGTACCGGGAGGCTAGGGAGACGGGGATGTTACCGGAGTCTACTAGGGAGGCCATCATTATACCGCTTCTTAAGCCTGGGAAGCCGCCGACTGACCCAGCAGCATATAGGCCTCTCTCCATGCTTACCACAGATTATAAAATACTGAGCCGAGTGCTTGCTACTAGGCTCACCCACTGATAACGAGGCTGGTACATGCGGACCAGGCTGGTTTTATCCCGACGCGCAATACTGCCAGTAGTGTCCGTATGCTGCTGGGGGTCTTGGATGCGGGGCGTGGAGGGCAGGGACAGTCGGTGGTGCTCTCGGTTGATATTGCTAAGGCATTTGATAGCCTGGAGTGGCCCTAACTGTTCAATGTTATGACGGCGTTCGGGCTTGGGGCTGATTATATTCAGTGGACTAAAATCCTATACTTGTCGGCGACCGCTAAAGTTCGGGTGGGGTGGGCCGTTTCTTCCTCCTACCCTGTGAGGCGGGGCACTAGGCAGGATTGTCCGCTATCGCCATTGTTGTTCGCACTTGCGATAGAGCCCCTGGCAGCGCGCGCGAGGATGGGTGGAGCATACCGAGGCCTGCAGCTCAGAGGCCACGAACACTATATCTCTCTCTACGCAGATGATCTCATAATGTTCCTGGGCGACGCCGGGGACGCCCTTAGTGGGGCGCGCAGCCTCCTCGGCCGTTTTGGAGACATTTCGGGCCTGCGGGTTAACTGGGCCAAGACCTGTGTTTTCCCAGTATCAAGTGCATGTGCCCCGCCGGTGTTACCGCCAGGCCTAGAGTGGGAACCGCGATGCCTCCCTTATTTAGGAACGCAGGTGTATCATACACAGGCGGATCTATTTGAGGGTAATATTGAGAGAGCGATGAGGGGTTTAAGATGCAGCATGCGATTCTGGGGGACTCTGCCATTGTCGGTGATGGGGCGGGTCACGCTCCTGAAGATGGTGGCGCTCCCGCGCCTTTTGTATTTTTTTTGGACCTTACCAATACGAATACCAGCGGCGTTCTTCCTTCAACTCCGTTCGGCGGTGGGAGGCTTTATTTGGGGTGCGGGCCGGCGTAGAGTAGCAATGGAAACGCGGATGAGGCCGAGGGAGGAGGGAGGCTTAGCTACTCCTGACTTTGAATTGTACTATCTAGCTGCGCAGTTCCAGGTCCTCACTCAGGCGGTTGTGCTAGAGTTCAGAGGCCCGGAGAGGGAGACTGCGCCAGATGTACCGCGACATGTGTTATCGTTTGTGGTAATGCAGCAGAGACTGAGGATCGCTGATTTATCCATGGCGGAGAATTCCCTTCGATACTGTTGGAAGCGGTTCCACAGTAGAATTGGAGTGCTGAGGCCTTATGCACCCGAGATACCGCTAGGCATGTGCACAGTGCTGCCACATGGGGGATTGGTCGGGTCTGGCGGAGTGGGAGGAACTGGGCCTGCAGATGGTGGGCGACCTGTACGCAGACGGAGCACTGTTGCCCTACAGTGCGTTGCAAGAATCATTTGGCCTTCCGCGGGGCCACTTCCTGATGCATGCGGCCTTGAGTGCAGCTCTGCAAAAACATTGGGGTGCTGGCCTGTCTGAACCCCCACTGAGCGGAGCGTGTCAATATGTGGTGATGGCAGCGGGCACGCATAAGGAGATTACCTGCCTATACAAACGAATGTTAGGGGATGGGCTTACCCCGCTACAAAGATTGCGGGAGCAATGGGCGGCAGACCTGGAGAGGGACATCCCGGAGACGGCCTGGTCGCAGATAGTTCGCAGGGCGTGGAAGAGTACTAGGAATGCTAGGTTCCAGCTGATTCATTTCTTTGTGTTACATAGGGCATACCTCACGCCTGCAAAAATTAACCAATATTTCCGAATTGACACAGCGACATGCCCCCGATGTCGCACTGAGGAAGCGGGTCTTAGCCATATGTTTTGGGATTGCCCTCGGCGCTGCACGTTCTGGGAGGAGGTGACCGGATTGCTCTGTGGGGTGACTGAGCGACAGATTGATACGGACATTGGGACGTGCCTGCTACACTGGTTCCCGCATACTAGTAAAAATAAGATAACCAGTAAGTTTATGGATTTAGGCCGCATTTTAGCCAAGAGGGAAATAACGTCACATTAGAAGGCAGCGGTTGGCCCTAGCTATGTTAGGTGGAAGGCAGCGTTGCTCCAGTGGGCGGGAAGTGAGAGCTCCATAAGAATGCAGCAGGCGCATCGGTCCCACAATGATAAAGCGCTGGAAGCGGCACGAGCATGGGAGGCCCTGGTGGCGTTACTCCGGATACTGGACAGGGAGGAGGATGCAAGTTTGGTGTCCTCGGAGGGGGAGGGGCAGACATGAGTGGCTCCACCCGGACTGGGTGGAACTAGCGCAGTGGGAGGCCCCTGGAGCATAGGAGGTTATAGGGAATCCTAATATAGAGTGTATGATGACCCATTAATACATGACACACATTAATAGTACCTTTGCAACACTTATTCTCTACACAACAGCGCCAGAGGCAGGGGTGGGGGGATGGGATTTGATGGTTAATGTGCGGGTTTGACAAAGGGGCGTTGGTTAGAAATTATGAACCTATATCCAGACACGACCGTGGGTTGATTGATGAACTGGGCATGATAGCACCAAAATTGACTGGGGTCTCTGTTCCTTGTTAATTGCGGCATAATTGTCCAATCTTGTCTTAACTTGGAATGTGGACTGACTTTTATTTGTACCAGCCCCTTTGCTTTGTTTTGTTTGTGTTTTAAAATAATAAAAAGATTTTTTTTTTTTTAATGAGGGTTCTGCATCAATATCCTAGATCCAAAGAGGCAGTGAAGGTGGCTAGAATCCAATGCAATTTGATGTCTGTACTGGGAGCCATGGGGGTGGATGGCACCCTTGTAGCTTTCTGTGTGATTTACATGCTGGATTGGGGGCCTCAGTAAGATATGGTCCAATAAAAAAATGCACAATTCACTTTCACTTGGGGTGAGCAGTACGCCAGGGCTTGATTTGAACCCTTCTGCCATTTATAATATAGACTAACCAGCTAGAGAGATTTTTAGTGGCTATGTGCAACGATGTCCCATTGGTTGATAACAGGCTGGTCCCTACGTAAATATATGCAGACAATACAGTACTTATTGCTCGCACAGCTAATGGCCTACAGCTTGTTAGATTGTTTTAATGAATTTATGGACAACCTGGGCCTAAAAACTAATTTTTCAAAGTCATATGCTGTGGTGTTAGGCCCAAAAAATGCTAAAACTAAAACCTTTACTATTGATGGACATTGTATTGGGTACAGCAACAATTTTTGCTAACTTGGGCATTTGGCTGGATAATAAAGTGAATTATGATCCTCTGATGAGCACCCATGTCCAGCCCTTTTACAGGCTTGCCCATAGCATAGATGCTTAATCCAGGCATCTGGGCCACATTTATATCAAATCTAAGCATGGGCGGATTTAGCGAATCTGGCGTACGCGAACTTGCGTATTTACGGATTCGCAATCCGCAAAATCCGCAAACTCTCGCGAATTTGTGGATTTTTGTGTTTTTTTGTGTTCGCAAGGGTTACTGCCAGTTTGCGAGGTTTGTTTACCAGTTCGCAATTGCGAACTTACTTTTCGGCTCGCAACGGCCGCGACTATGTTGTTTCTACGTCTGGTTCATCATCACAGGTTCACAGCACCCTCTGTTTCACCACTGCCACCCTCTGGTACACCCATGCCACCCTCTGGTACATCCTCACTGCCACCCTCTGGTTGGTTTATCACTGTAGATTATGGGGGTGAAAAAAAGCAAGCACACCTGCCCTGCTTCAACTGCCATGAATTAATTTGGGGTTGATTAATGTGTCACTGATTTTTAAACTTCCAGTCTGGCTGGCACCTGCTTCCTTCCTTATCTGTAATTTGCTTTCTGTTGCAGTGCATTTTTTTTTCACAGGACCTTTATGGCCTACTTGTAGCTATTCTATGAGCCTGCTGTGAGGGTCAGAGCAGGGTCATAGAATAGTTGCAAATAGGCAACTGAACTCTGGAGGGGCCCCTCAGGAAGCACTAGAGTGAATGGTTACTAATGTTAAGATTGAACTTTTGCACCTGCTGATTGCTTTCAGTTTTGCAAAAATCTTTTTTCTGCAATTTCGCGCAATTTGCGGGGCGCGAATCCGTGCGAGATCGTTTTCGGAAGCCGCGAATTCGTGCGAATACACGATTTGTGTTTTGTTGCGTGTTTGTTCGCGTGATTTTTTGCATGTTCGCAAGCCGCTTGTAGCGCAACGTTTGCGAAGTTACCCTAGCGGTCGTACATGGGCGCGGCCATCTTGTTTGCGTGACGTAATTCAGTTTCCGGGCGCTATGTGTAATCTCGCAAAGTGTGCGGCTCGCTCGTACATGTTCGCGTGTGATCGCGAGGAAAATCTTGTGCGAACTTACCCACGCGGTCGTGAACGGGCGCGGCCATCTTGTTTCTCATTCATTGCTAGGGTTCCGGGCATGCTCTCTGTATCCTTTCTTAATCTCTGCCATCCTTTGCTTGTTTGAAGTTTATTTTGATCTATTTTACTCATTATCTATCCCTCTATTTTTCTAGCTCTATATTTTTGTGCTTTCTGCTACTTTTTGTTCATTTTAAACTACTTTTTTAAACGCTTTTCTTTTCTTCTTCCCTGTTCTATTTCTTATTTCTTATTTTGCTTCCTTTCTGCCCAGACCATGGCAAAGGGAGCCGGGAAGAAGCCGGCAAAGGGGAAGGGTCCCGCACCCCGTGCCCGGCTCCCGTGCGGCCGTTTGAGGGGGGAGACAGTTGTAGCTCGGGAGATTTTTAGTGCGGAGGAGGTGGCCGCACTAGTCTTTCACGTCCAGCGCCGCCTCCCCAAGACCATCATGGGAGGCGGCAGGATCGCTACCGGCTACGGGATCCAGGAGCGCCGGAAGCGGTGGGAGAAGGTGTGCCGGGCCATGTTTGAACACTCTGGGGTGCGGCGCACCTATAACCAGGCCACCCACCGCTGGACGGATCTCATGGACCTGGAACGCGACTTGCTGGACGTGCTCGGCGTAGAGATCCCCGGGCTTGGTGAGTAGTAGTAGCTATTTCTATCTATTTCATCACTACTCTGTTTTATCCCGCTCTGTGTGTTATTATATTGCAAATTTTTGTTTTTTACCAAGAGCAATAATGCTGCCGATTACATTGTAGGTAAATTATATTTCAAAATCTTCTATGCATTTCAGGTGCACTGCTCTCCTTCTCAGTAGCCTTGCTACTATGCTTATTTGTTTTCTATTTTGTGTTCATTTCATTGGCCTGGGAAATTATGTATGAGTGTAGTGTAAAGAACTGCGTAATGCTAGACACTAAGGGTCAGATTTTCAATTACCGGCGCATCCCTGCAAAGTAGCAGGGATGCGCCAGTAATTGTGCGCCATGCCACCACCACCCATGGTGCGCTGTATTTACAATGTGGCGCACCATGGGCCCAAAACGTCACAGAAGCCTTACGCATCTGTGCCGTAAAGGCGGCGCATTGCTGGAGTTGCGTGCCAACGATGGCGCAGCTCCAGCAATGCTCTGGGGTGCCCTATCTCCCCAATGCTGCATCAAGCCGTACGTCGGCTTCAAGCAGGCGCAGGGTTTGAGTCACGCATCATTATCCTAAAAGTGACTGATTGACATCTTGTAGATTTCCCTCAGCCACTTTTAGGATTCGTTCCTGCGCAGGAACGCCCTCCCTTGCGCCGGAACGCCCCCTGATGGCGCAGGGCTTTACAACGTGATGCATCTCCCATATGCGTCACTTTGTTAATATACGCCGCACCATGGCGCCTCTTTTGTTCTGCCGCTGCGTCACAAAAGTCACGCAACAATGGAGCAAAAGAGCCGCAAGGGGCTTCTAAATCAGCCCCTACAGACTCAAGTCCAGTCCTTCCTTTAGACACATGGCTATAAGAAGAAATAGTGGTGGTGGTCGGTGTATTGATAGTTTGAGTATTCACTGATCTGCAAGCACGATGGACTTTGTCTGTCACTTCGCGTGCTGCGGACTGCTGCCTGCCAGGCCTAGGCAAACCTTTTTGTAGTTTGTTTAGTGAGTTACATAGGAACTTTCGAAGTCAACGGTCCGCAAATCAATAACGTAGTAGACCACATGAGATCGGTCAATATATCCCGTGGAATAGTTGTCTATTTGCTATTTCGCCAAAATATTTTGTTATTGTTCTTTTGAAATGTTTGGTTTGGTTGACAAATATCATCCATGTTTTCTGGTCTTTCTTTCTTTCATGTTGTACATCAGCTCCCCCCAGGGGCAAGAGTACACAGGAGGAGGAGGAGGGTGCTGTTCAGGATGCAGGCCAGGAGCGATCAGGCGAGGGCTCCTTTGCTGGCCCCAGTAAGTTTTAATTTTAATATAGAGTACCTATTTTTCCTAGCGTTCCTCATTCGATTTTTTTCTAAATCGTCTTTGATCTTCTTGTAGACTTTTGGTTTGGCTAGTAGGACAATCCATTCTACTACTGTTGCAGGGACAAATCTGCACAAACAGAACTATGGACACTAAATAATGCATTGCTTAGCTTGTCAATTATAATAGGTGCTGTTAGACTTTCCCATACCTCAGTGATAACAGACTTTGTAGTTGAACCCCCAATCTCCTTACTGACTAGATAGTGTGGCAGAGTCATTTAGCTCCCAAAGTCACCGATGATTGATCCCCAATGATGATTAGATTATCCAACGCAGGACAAGAGTACGGAGTCAGAGTCAAGAAGTGTCAGAGGCACGGACTCATGCTTGCAAAAATTCCACAACCTTTAGCTCATCCACTCTAGTCTGGAGGACCAAAAACCACAGAGTCTATTTAAGTTTAAAAGCTTTATTAAAAGTAAACACATTTCTAAAAATCAACTTTGCCATAAAACTAAACGTTTAACTGAAAATGGAAAAGTGCTTAGTGCTGACGATTAATTGGACACATTTCTTGTGGTCGAGCCGAGCTCTCACCTGGTTTGAACTTGATCCTGCTCGTGTTCTTAGAAGTCAAGCTTCAGTCTGTTAGGAGAAAAAGTGGTGCGTGTTAAAAATAAAAAGCAAGCATTCATCAGTTGTGCCAAAAAGTGCAGCAAGACAACAGCCTTCCCTGGAAAAAGGGACATTTTTACTTTAGAGTAGACAGACACAAATTATTACATTGTATTCTATTTTTTTCACATTTCTTTATTCCTCCTAGACCAAATATTATATAGTAGTGAGTGGTGTATTCTAACATACTTAAATGTACTTTGTAGGTGGAACATCTGGTGGCGGGGCCAGCGCGGAGGTGGTGGTATTGGACGAGGGGGACAACTCTGGGGAGGAGGCGGTGCAAGTGCCGGACGTGCCTGTGAGGGTTCACACGGTGGTGGCGGGCAGAGGTAAGCTATATATTCCTTACTTATTGAGATTGAAGACTGCATAGTGTGCTTTCTGCATGGGTGTATTATAAATCAACCAGGTAGTAGCCTCCTCTAATTGTACTTCGACTTAGCTGTGAAGTTTTTGGCGAGAAGAATCCCAATAAGATCTGAGATGAACTTGATGTATGGGATGAACGAAAAGCGAAAGAAGGGTGTAAGTAAGTGTGGAAGGACGAGAAATTTAATGATGACTGGCAAAGGAGAATGATATGTGTTTGCTTGGTCCCCGAGGTAGCTGGGAAGGAAAGAATATGGTATGGTGCATGGCTGGGTGAATGATCAAGCAAGGATGGGTGGAAGGAGAACAGCCTGGGTGGGTGAAACAGAAACTGTATGTGTGCATATACTTTGAATGGATGGATGCCTGGATCATGGTATTATCGGACTCTTAGATAGCATATGTGTATCTAGAGAGAGTAGACGGTCACTGGATGAATTAAGTGTTACTTTGAAGAGCATGTAACACCGCACCCGCACGTCCGTTCCAGTGTAGGAAAGGCAAGGAAAAGAAGTTGTAATTTTGTCCAAATACTACCATGAATAGTAGCAGTAGTTTGTATTGCAACTGCAAGCACAGCATATATCCGGTTATTACGGTGGACACTCCCTACCTCTCTTAATAACTTTAGTTTAGTAGTAGTACGTCATTCATGTGTGGGCACACGGTTCACTCAATAATAAGCAAAGCACCTAAAGTCCTCCCATATGTCATCAAATACATCCCATGTGAAGTGATAGATAATCAGATTATTTAGCTTCTTCATTTTCATTTTCTAGTACTCATTTGCACTGTAGGGTGAAAGCTAAATTAATTAAGCAGTAGCCCTTTTACCAGAGTATTCTCAGTGCCACCCATAATAGAAAAGTAAGAGCTTCACCACCTGCATGTACTGGACCGGTACAGTAACGCAAGTCTGTCTCACTCATCATGTTGTGCGTCTGTTTTTCTCGGGTGCAAGTTCACTGCGCTGGCATTATGCCGGCTTGCATAAGATAACGTACCAATTTTCCTAAACAAGAGAGAAGAAGAAGAATAACTGGTGTACTGTCATAGTCGACTGTAATGGAAGTCCATAGTGCTCGTAGAATTTGTTCCTTAAACTCCCACTAATGTTAGAGCAAGGATGAAGAAGTGGGAGGTTAGATAGATACTGTCCTCAATAGTTATGTACTGTGCTTTCAATTTGCTACTTGTACTGTGACACAACTTTCTGCTCAATCATTTTGTGTTAATCTTAAGGAGCATTGGTTACAGAGCGACTATGTCTTTCTTTCTTCATATAGTTGCTCCTTCCAAATCAACCAGAAGACCATCAAGGAGGGAGCTGGCTCAAATGGCCCGGCAACGGAGGCTGGATGCCACTGTTGCCGAATATCGGCGGCTGGTGGCCCTGGAGGAGGAGGAGACGCAGTCTACCGGTACAACATCCACTGGTACAGCTGCATCCTCCTCCATGCACCCACAGGCTGCCAGCCAGCGCAGTGCTCCAGCGGTACGGAGCCGGGCTACCAAAGCCAACCGCCACCGCCAAGCAGCAAAAACAGCAGCTGCCCCCCACAGGAGTTGCAAGGCACGCCAGCGCCGCTTATCCCTAAGCGTGTCCTACCTGGAGCAGGAGGTCCATACCTATAAGAACTTGGTGGAGGGCCTCCGCTTCGACCATGCCACCCTCCGCAAGTAGTATGATGCCCTGGCCGCTAAAGTCAACAGCACCCTCCCGTAGTGTAGTGTCCCTTGCCCCTTTTTTAGAGACTTTTGGGGGGTGGGAATTGGGAGTTGGGTTGTGGGACTTTTGAAGGACAATCGTTGGGGTTAGGGAGGGTCTTGCAGGAGATTATTTTGTTAGGGCTACAAAAATATACTTTTTGAAACTTTATCTGACCATACCTGTTTTTTACTGCTTTTGAGTCTGGTGGGTGGGGGTTTAACAGTAAGTTTGTTTTCCTGAAGAGTCCTAGGACTTTAGTAGTACTACCGTCAATCTCTCGTCTATTCCTAATACTCCATTATACTACCTCCCACCAAACGCTTATCTTACCTGTAATTTGTGTTTGAAAGTAGGGCTAGGCCCAGGGCTGGCTCCACGGGAAATGGCGATTAAGGTTGGCAATCCTGGGCGGATGAAATGTCCTCATTGCGGTGGTACTAGTGGTGTGCCACAGTGGCAGTTGCATGCCTATGGAAAAAAAGAAAATGAAACCTGGTTTGTCCTTACTGTAGCATTACAACGGTACGATAGAGAATATAGCAGGTGACAGTACACTAGAACAGTGCCACACAGAGCCTAACAAATGGTTAAGTATTGAAAGTATAACTAGTACTTGCGTTGAATTTCTTTGACATTGGCTACTACTACAAGAAATAGTACTGAAGCTGAGTAAGTCTAGAATATATCCTCGGATTCCTTCACCAGCCTGTTGCTATGACCTTATCCTCCCCAGCAAGTGTGTGGAATTATTGATGTCATTTAGTCACACATCAAGCAAAACCACACAGCCCGGGGGAAGAGGGTTAGGGTTTGGAAAATGGATGGGAATGGGGGTTTCTTTTTGGGTAGGTTTTGTTGAGAGAAAAAAAAACACAGCATGGACAAACAATAATTCAAGATAATGAAATCTTTGGGTACAAAGCTAACCATAAATCTTTTTAAGTGACATAAAGGAAGTGCATGCCCTACTGCATGCATTGTTACTGAAAAGTAAGTAGTACTAGAATGCGACAGTACAGGGCTGCAGCGTTTTCACTTGCCTATCTCTGCACTCAGAGAAACACTTCTTATTCTTACATTAAATTAGGTTTAAAAATTAGCCGAAGTAAAACCTATAGAATGGCTGTAGGGAATAGGGATCAATTTAGAATCAGAGAGAGATCCAAGAAATGCAGTCACACTCATAGAGGAAAACAATGGATACTGTATCTGTATGTTGTTGTAGTTGTCCTGTTGAATTTGGTAAGTAAGTTGCATGCAGCAAACAATTCCTCTTATTAGCGGCACTCCTCCATTCCAGCTGACGCTTCGTCCATCAATGTTGGTGACCAGAAGACACCCTGTCCACTGCTTGCCTGGCGGATGCTGAATTGCGGCTCTCTAATGTGAAGCCTGACTCCATCCTTTTTTCCCCATTGCACAGACTGAAACCCGGCCTGTAATTATTGAACGAAAAATAGGAAGTGTTATTACAACACCACTGATAAATAAATACAAGGTGTGTACGCTGTGTAGTGCAAAAAGTCACAGTTTGATTTTCCAAATAGACAGTACAAATATTTTGAAAGTGCGTACTCTGTCTGAGTCACCTTTTGAAGGATAAATAAGTATGGGCAAATTAATTTAGCGCATATTTCCCCTCAAGTTAGGTGTACTGTAAACTGTGTTTTAGAACAAAATTAGACCTTCCCAGCAGTGCTCCCGCCTCCCACCCAGACCCTTACTAAAGCCAGTCGCAAAAATGTAGAAGACCCCCAATCAGATCTCTAAAAAAAGAGGCCTAGTAGAAAACTGGTGACAAAACGTACTTTGAAAGTAAAAGTAGGCCCAAATACCCCCTTACCCACCGTGGATTGTATTTCCAAACCACTTGCAAGCAAGCAAAAGTATCCATAGCCAGCATCGCTCCAAGACTCGAAAGCCCCCCCACCCAAACACATGCAATAGAAATACTGCTAACCCTAACGAGCCCTAAGTTAAGAATAGTGGCAAAGGCTTTCTTTAACTATGCCAAATCCCCCCTTTCCCACCATACTACTTGTTTTGAGTCTGGTGGCTGGTGGTTTAACAGTAAGTTAGTTTTCCTGAAACTTAAGTCTGTGTCATTTTCTTCCTTTAAGTGTAAATGGCTAAATGTTTTCTACAGTAAGTGCCTCTCACCGAGTAAGTGATCCCCCCTTTCCCACCATGGATTTTCTTCAAATCGCTTGCAACAAAAATTACACATTCCCACAAGTGCTCTAAAACCCCAGAACTCAGTTGCAAAATTCAAGAACACCCAAACACAGGCAATCCTGCTGCTAGGGCTAACCCTAACGAACCCTAAGTTACAAAAAGTGCCAAAACCTTTTTCCTCATGGATGTTGTTTAAACCAGTTTTATCTGGTATTAGACCTTCCCAGCATTGGCCCCAGAGCCGTAAACCCAGGCGAAAACAAGTAGAAGACCCCCAAACAGCCAAAAAGCAAAAGTACAAAAATGTGGACTTAGTCACTTTTCTGAAAATATCCAAAATCACTCAGCGCGCGCTCTGCAGCTAGGCCCTAACTCCCCTCTGCCTCCATGGATTTCCTTCAAACCTCTTGCTATCTAAACTATCCATACCCAGTAGTGCTCCCAGACCCCGAAACCCACCCACAAACACCAGGAAGCCCCCCAAACAGGCCCCTGAAAACGCTACATTGAGCGAAAAGTCAGAAAAGGCAAAACCTTTTTTCCTCATGGATGTTGTTTAAACCAGTTTTATCCGGTATTAGACCTTCCCAGCAATGGCCCCAGAGCCGTCAACCCAGGCGAAAACAAGTAGAAGACCCCCAAACAGCCAAAAAGCAAAAGTACAAAAATGTGGACTTAGTCACTTTTCTGAAAATTTCCAAAATCACTCAGCGCGCGCTCTGCAGCTAGGCCCTAACTCCCCTCTGCCTCCATGGATTTCCTTCAAACCTCTTGCTATCTAAACTATCCATACCCAGTAGTGCTCCCAGACCCCGAAACCCACCCACAAACACCAGGAAGCCCCCCAAACAGGCCCCTGAAAACGCTACATTGAGCGAAAAGTCAGAAAAGGCAAAACCTTTTTTCCTCATGGATGTTGTTTTAACCAGTTTTATCCGGTATTAGACCTTCCCAGCAATGGCCCCAGAGCCGTCAACCCAGGCGAAAACAAGTAGAAGACCCCCAAACAGCCAAAAAGCAAAAGTACAAAAATGTGGACTTTGTCACTTTTCTGAAAATTTCCAAAATCACTCACCGCGCGCTCTGCAGCTAGGCCCTAACTCCCCTCTGCCTCCATGGATTTCCTTCAAACCTCTTGCTATCTAAACTATCCATACCCAGTAGTGCTCCCAGACCCCGAAACCCACCCACAAACACCAGGAAGCCCCCCAAACAGGCCCCTGAAAACGCTACATTGAGCGAAAAGTCAGAAAAGGCAAAACCTTTTTTCCTCATGGATGTTGTTTAAACCAGTTTTATCCGGTATTAGACCTTCTCCGAAATGGCCCAAGAGCCGTCAACCCAGGCGAAAACAAGTAGAAGACCCCCAAACAGCCAAAAAGCAAAAGTACAAAAATGTGGACTTTGTCACTTTTCTGAAAATTACCAAAATCACTCACAGCGCGCTCTGCAGCTAGGCCCTAACTCCCCTCTGCCTCCATGGATTTCCTTCAAACCTCTTGCTATCTAAACTATCCATACCCAGTAGTGCTCCCAGACCCCGAAACCCACCCATAAACACCAGGAAGCCCCCCAAACAGGCCCCTGAAAACGCTACATTGAGCGAAAAGTCAGAAAAGGCAAAACCTTTTTTCCTCATGGATGTTGTTTTAACCAGTTTTATCCGGTATTAGACCTTCCCAGCAATGGCCCAGAGCCGTCAACCCAGGCGAAAACAAGTAGAAGACCCCCAAACAGCCAAAAAGCAAAAGTACAGGTGATTAAAGTTTTAATTATATTAACTTGTGCAAAACAAAGAAAGACAGAAACACAGGAATAAAAGTCAATAAGTACGAAAAAGAAAATGTCTGAATTCATTGGCTCATTTTCAGGCCTCGGTGTCAGGGAAGAAGAGTTCATCCTCATACTACGCGAAATCATCAGGCAGGAGTAGGTCAGTGTCACCTAACACAGAAGAAATTCCCTCATCTAAGTTGCTGTCCTCCTCGTCTTCTTCCATCGTGCGATCTGGTACTTTGAAATCTGGTGGTATGAGGTGCTCATTCATCTTGATCATTGTCAATATCTCCACACTTTTGGGCGAAAGGCGGGTCCGTTTGCAAGTTACAATGCCACCAGCAGCACTGAAAACACGTTCAGAAGACACGCTTGCGAGTGGGCAAGACAAGTAATGTATAGCCAGGCGGGAGATCTCTGGCCACAATTCTTTTTTCCCATGCCAATACGCCAATGGGTCAGCATTAACATAGACCTCTGTTGAGTCATTCAGATAGTCCTGCACCATCGACTCAAAGTTCTCCACGTTTCCTCCACTTTGCTGAATTTTCGCTCGGACCTTTTCAGAACCATAACCAATCTCAGCTAGCCAATCCTCTTCATCACCCGATATTTCTGTTGTGTCTGATGCAGATGATGCGGTTGCCGGTGTCTTTAACGGCTGAGAGGTCACTTCTGCCACAGCCACAGGTGCAGAAGTGGAGTCTTCTGACTGGGGATGGCCTGCTGATGCTGATGTACTGCCTTTTTTCTTCAATTTGCTTCCGTTCTCTTTCAAACCTGATGGCTGACCAGGCTACCCAACGTTTGTACTTTGTAGCATCTTCATCACTAAAAGGAAATAATGCAGAGCCTGCCAGCGCCTTTTTGTAGCGTGGATGCAGAATAGTAGCACAAATGTAATGCTGTTCTGAGTGGATCTTTTGAAGACGTTCATCACCACGTAGACGCTCTAATAATTTCTCCGCCAAAACAAAAGCTTCTTGCTTTTCTTCATCGTTTTGAAACTTTGAAGACAGCGCCTTCAGTTTGTGCTCCAGCATGCGCAACAATGGGATAGCTTTTCCCAAATTACAGTCCTCCCTGCTGACTGCACGCGTGAAGAACTCAAAAGGACGAAGCATGTCTGTCAGGCTTTTAACTAGCTCCCATTGCGCCGCATTTAACCTCAGGTCCTCCTTCACAGCTTCACAGCTATACCCATTGTTAAGAAATACTGATCGAGTACCGTAAACTGCTCATACAGACGCTCAAGCATGTAGAAGGTTGAGTTCCAACGTGTTGGCACCTCCTGGATGAGTGCTTTCACTGGCATTCGACGTTCATGTAGCAGGCTCCTCAGATGCTTCCGGGCCTTAAAAGAATGGCTGAAATGGTTGCACATTTTTCGGCAGGTGACCACTAACTGGCATGCTGGACTTTCTTTCTCCAAGAATTTTTTAACAACCAGGTTTATACAGTGCGCCAAACACGGCACTCTGAAATAGTCACCCAGTTCCATGGCCTTAACTACATTGGCGCCATTATCCGTGGAAACATAACCAATGCTGCGTTTTTTTGGAGACAGCCAGTGAAAGACCTTTGTGTTGAACTCATTCAAAATGTTTTCTGCTGTATGACGTTTCTCCAAGCCAAACATGGCTAGTGTTGCATGTTTCCGAGCAGCTTTAAAAACTTGGTCCAGGTCAGCACCTGCGTTTAGCTTTGCTTTAACCCCTGAAAAAGAGACCCAGTGTGCAGTGATGCACATGTAATCAGTGCCTGTGCCACTGGTCCACATGTCTGTTGTGAGATGTATAGTGTGAACAGCACTCTTCTGCAAAGCTGTCCCAATCACCTCCAGCACATTGTTATTGTTATTGTTATTGTTATTGTTATTGTTATTGTTATTTTAATTTTATACCGCGCCTAATCACCTGCAGGTCTCTAAGCGACATCTTCATGTAGTGCTGGAACCGCAACTCGGGCAAAATAGTACCGGCTAGGAACCTTCCATTTAGGGCAGAGCGCTGCCACTAATTCTAGAAAACCAACCCCTTCTACAAAAGAAAAAGGTAGAAGATCCAGCGCTAGCATTTTAGCCAGCTTAGTGTTATACAGATGCACCATTGGGTGGTTGCGGTCATATGGCGTGTCTGAAAAAAACATTGTTTTAATGTTGCCCTGGACCATTTTACGGGATGATGATGATGACTTCTTCGACCCAGTTACGCTTGCTGATTAACTTTTTCGCATTGGTGTCTCACTCTGTCCCACACTCTTAGTGTGGCTCCCAGGGGTACTGGGTGTAAGTGAAGTGTGTGACACTTCTTCCTCCTCGTCATCATCAGATGGAACATCAACGTTTTCTCGACTTGCAATTCGGGCTTCCTTGATCTCCTTTAGGTGCGCAAACCATTGGACAGCGTGTTGTCTCTCAAGATGACCTCTCTGGCCTCCAGTCCCATAGTTGGTAACAAGCTTACCACGACTAACTGCAAGCTTACAAATGGTACAAATGGCTATGTTTTCCCTTTTTGTGGAAACACTAAAGAAGTCCCAAACTGCGGACTTGAAATGTCTGTGGGGGCCGCAGGAGGCGATACTGGTGGTGGCCGTGCTGCTAATGCCAGATGAAGTGCAGGATGTGTATTGCTGAACTTTACTATGTTGTGCACTTTCACCACCACTAATTGAGGTCGAGGTGGATGGAGGTCCCTTCTGGCGAGTAAGAAATATGGAAGCGGTACGTTGTGGTGTACTAGTTAACATCAATGATTCTGGTGTTCCCATTGCCTCCTCGTCGACTTCATCATCACGCTCAGCAGCTTGTCAGGCTAGGGTCAAAATGTCTGTTTGCCGCATGCCCGCTGGGGCTTCAGTGACGTTAGTGATGATGACTGCGTCGTCGTCGTGAGAGTCTTCAGCAGCAGGAGTATACGCCACTTCTTGTTGAGCGTCATCACACTCCATAACTTTGAGAGTTTCGACGACCTTCCTTTTACGCTTAGCTACCTTTGTCAGATCATGGTGTGCCTCCTCAACCTCACTCTCAGACGGCAGTGGTGCTGGTTCCCAAGTAAGATCCATATCATCAGAAGGAGGTGGGCTTGAAGAAAATGTAGACACCAACACCCTTGATCTTTTCCTTGCTCGGGATGTGGACGACAATGAATGATCATCAGGAGGAGTGGCTTCCTCGAATGATACCTCGGCTTGATTGTCGATTTCCAGATGTGCCCCTACTTCTGGAGGAACAACTATTGTGGCCACTTGTTGTGCCCATCCATGCACCTCTGCTTGCTCCTCTCCTTGCGCCGCCTCTCCTTCCACATGTACTTGGGCTTGTACTACTTGCACATGTGATTGTTGTTGCGGCTGTGGTTGTTCAACACTCGTCAGATGAGTTACAACAACCTGTGTTGATTCTTGAGGGACATTTCTGCTACTTTCTTGCGATGAGCCAACATCACTGGTCGATGGTGATTGAACAACTATACTGGCTGCCTCTGCAGCACTCAAGGGCTTGGACCTAAGTTGGCATGGTGGTGGTGGCACTGAGCCCAATGGAGCGGAGGTGCTGCTCCCAGCTTGGTCCCCAGCAGACCCCGCTGCTGCAGCAGGCGTACTTTTTTTTTCCCCCAAAAATGTGGCGGTCGTCATCACACCAGTCTCCTTGGCAAGTGGCGCCACTTGCTTCTTCTGCTCCTTACTGGCAACTTTCTTGCTAGAGGAGCTACGGGCAACTTTTTTTGGGGCCATCTTCTTCAGATGTCACTCTGAACAGCAGGCCGCAGTTGCACAAGTTGCAGAGTTGTCTGTGGCCACACGTGACGTTGTGCTGCACACACCGCAGCAGGACTTCTTCCTGGCACTGGTGGTTCTCTTGTGCACCTACATGCAATGGAAGACAGAGGAACATCAGTTATACACCCCAAAAAGTCGAAAAAACACACAAAAATCAGCACAATCCCAGCCCATCCATGGCCTCAATGGTGTTTAAATTCAAGAAGACAACCCACAGAAAGACTAGGCCCATGCACCACTCACTACCCCTGGGCAAAAGGCCCCACCAGCTGCCCCAAAAAAACGACAAAAAACGCAAAATTCAGCACAATCCCAGCCCATCCATGGCCTCAATGGTGTTTAAATCCAAGAAGACACCCCACAGAAAGACTAGGCCCATGCATCACTCACTACCCCTGGGCATAATGGATGAAAGCTAGGCAAAATAAGTGCAGGCCTCAGACACTGCCTCTCTTCAAAATGGCCCCTTGCACCCCAAGCACATGTTGCCTGTACCAGCACTCAAGATGGCCACCACCACCACCCACATGGCCAGTCCAAATCAACAGTAGCACCACAAAAAAACGAAAAACACACAAAAATCACCACAATCCAATGCCATCCAGGATGTTTACATTAAAGAGAGTGAGACCCCACAGGCAGACTCAGTCCATGCACCACCCACTACCCCTGGGCAAAAGGCCCCACCAGCAGCCCCAAAAAAACGACAAAAAAACACAAAATTCAGCACAATCCCAGCCCATCCATGGCCTCAATGGTGTTTAAATCCAAGAAGACACCCCACAGAAAGACTAGGCCCATGCACCACCCACTACCCCTGGGCAAAAGGCCCCACCAGCAGCCCCAAAAAAACGACAAAAAACACAAAATTCAGCACAATCCCAGCCCATCCATGGCCTCAATGGTGTTTAAATCCAAGAAGACACCCCACAGAAAGACTAGGCCCATGCACCACTCACTACCCCTGGGCAAAAGGCCCCACCAGCAGCCCTAAAAAAACGACAAAAAACACAAAATTCAGCACAATCCCAGCCCATCCATGGCCTCAATGGTGTTTAAATTCAAGAAGACACCCCACAGAAAGACTAGGCCCATGCACCACTCACTACCCCTGGGCATAATGGATGAAAGCTAGGCAAAATAAGTGCAGGCCTCAGACACTGCCTCTCTTCAAAATGGCCCCTTGCACCCCAAGCACATGTTGCCTGTACCAGCACTCAAGATGGCCACCACCACCACCCACATGGCCAGTCCAAATCAACAGTAGCACCCCCAAAAAAACGAAAAACACACAAAAATCACCACAATCCAATGCCATCCAGGATGTTTACATTAAAGAGAGTGAGACCCCACAGGCAGACTCAGTCCATGCACCACCCACTACCCCTGGGCAAAAGGCCCCACCAGCAGCCCCAAAAAAACGACAAAAAAGACAAAATTCAGCACAATCCCAGCCCATCCATGGCCTCAATGGTGTTTAAATCCAAGAAGACACCCCACAGAAAGACTAGGCCCATGCACCACTCACTACCCCTGGGCAAAAGGCCCCACCAGCAGCCCCAAAAAAACGACAAAAAACACAAAATTCAGCACAATCCCAGCCCATCCATGGCCTCAATGGTGTTTAAATTCAAGAAGACACCCCACAGAAAGACTAGGCCCATGCACCACTCACTACCCCTGGGCATAATGGATGAAAGCTAGGCAAAATAAGTGCAGGCCTCAGACACTGCCTCTCTTCAAAATGGCCCCTTGCACCCCAAGCACATGTTGCCTGTACCAGCACTCAAGATGGCCACCACCAACACCCACATGGCCAGTCCAAATCAACAGTAGCACCCCAAAAAAAACGAAAAACACACAAAAATCACCACAATCCAATGCCATCCAGGATGTTTACATTAAAGAGAGTGAGACCCCACAGGCAGACTCAGTCCATGCACCACTCACTACCCCTGGGCAAAAGGCCCCAACAGCAGCCCCAAAAAATCGACAAAAAACACAAAATTAAGCACAATCCCAGCCCATCCATGGCCTCAATGATGTTTAAATTCAACAAAACAGTTGTATAATGCACCCATAACCAACCCTGGTCCTACTGGATACTGTGGCTACCCACAATATATTTTATTTAATGTTCTGAAAAAGTTCCAAAATTGTAGTTGCAGCAACTGTAATGCCCCAACAAACTTACTTGTGAAAGTTGATTTCTAATCCAAAAGTGATCCAAAGAAAGTCAAAAAGGCCTCAAATCCAAATATCCAGCAGCACCCACAAAAAGTAATCCTTCCAGGTCAAGGTCCAAATGAAAGTGACCAGCACATGAAGAAAGCACTGGGAGGAGCCTGCTGGACAGGAACAGGAAGTTGGAGACTGTGGGGCACTTCCTTCCTCTCCCCCCCCCCAAAAATGGACTCCTTGCAACAAAAAAGTGCAGGCAATTGTCAACCTGAGGAGTGATTCTGATAAAAATCATCATTTTCTGAAGGTTTATGCTGTTTGCTGGTGGATTTCTTGTGCAGAATTGCAAAATCTCTATTTCGCGAGTGCGAGATTGTTCCTGCCCGCCGCACCTACGTGTTCGCAATTGCGAACTCTCGCGATGCGTGCTGTGCAAGGTAAGGTGGCAAGCCGCGATGACGTATTCGCGGGCGCCAACTCCCGCGGGATCCCGCAGCAAGATCCAAAATGGCGCAGCACTCGCAAAATATCGAGAAAAACAACTCGGCAAACGCTGAATGACGGAAAGTGAATGCCGTGCGCCACGCCGCGCGCCGCAATATTGTATCACCAAGCAAAAAAATCCGCCGCGTGCGAATTGACGGATTTTTGGCAAATTCGCTAGAGTTCGCGGATTGCGAATTTACAGAAAATCCGCAAATTCCGCGAGCGGAACGGATTTTACGCCCATGCTTAATCAAATCCATATTGGATCTTTATAAAGCAAAGTGTGCCCTGATAGTGTCATTTGGTTTGGAAATTAGTGGGTACAAGCCTTGTCACCCTATTCAAGTTGTGGAAAATAGCATTTTCAGGAGAATTCTATTGACATCGCAGTGTGTACTGTTGGAAATTGTGCATGAAGAATTTTGAGTACAGGATTTATTTCTGCTTATATAAAAATCTGCACCATACTACTATGGTTTTCTCTTTGGCTGAAAAATGACCTGGAATTGAATAGAAAAATCTTGAAAGACTGTCTGGGCCTGGATTTAGGTCACCTTATTCCCTGGTTGCATTATGTCAAAGGTATTATGGGTGATCTTGATAGACCGAAACCTTTTTCTGAGCCAAAGCAAATTACTAAATCAGATGTTCTGTGGGCCAAGGAAGCATTTCGTGCTAATATGAATGGAAAAAGGGCTGAATGTATGTTGTCCAAGAACCTTTGTACCCATTATGCCAAGGCAAAAAGAATGTGCAAAATAGATTTATATTTGACACTAGATATGTCAGTTTTGCATCGATGACTTGTGTCTTACTTTGGGTTGAACTTGATGCCCCAGCTTCTAGTAGCTTGGCATAGATCATTGGAGCCACCAACTTGCACTTGTGAAATGGCTGCAGCACTGGACACTTTACAAATAGTTTTGATTTGCCCTAAATTTGCCTATTTACATCATACATACAGCCTCTTCTCTTGCTTATGAATTTTGCTCAAATACGGCCTGTTTTATTATATCTTCAATTTGTATTTAGTTTTAAAGTTTGCTTTTATGGATCGTGTTTTTTAGCAAGGGTGTTCCACTCCGATTTGTGAAACCTGATGTACTATTTTAAGATGATTTTATTGGTTGGATGATTTTATGACTGTTATGAACTTTTATGATTTACCGTGTTAAATCAAATAAAGCATTTTTGACTTGACACTAGCAATAGCATAGAAAAACATAGATCACACATGAGGCATGTGATCATGATGAGCTCTTATTAGTCTCTGTTTGCTACAGTCCATGGCTGGTCATTGATGCAGTATTCCATTGATACTGCCCCCGCCATTTGCAGAGTCTCCTTGATGACTTTATTTTTTTAAATCTTTTTTTTTATTGAAGCCAAGGTTTGTCAAACATGAACATTTACGTATTGCAACATTATATCATAGCAAAGAAACTAAACAATGAAAATCTATTTTAACAAAATGAATCGTAATGAGTCACTATCCCACATCACGGACTTATTATACATTTCATAAAAAAGAGTTAGTCAGGTACAAAAATACAAATATCCCATAGAAAAAGCCCCCTGTAAACATTCACACAATAAATAGATAAATAGACAATTGACAAGGTCTAAAATCTCATACCCCCCCTCCACCAAAAAACAAGCAACTGCATCTGATGTCTTGTCCTTCATTAGCTGCATCTCCTCATTTTCTCTCAAATTGGCCTTTCTCTCCATCATCTCCTTGACAAGCAGGGTTTAGCAGTACACCCCAGTTTTCCGAACCACTTGTGTTTATTAATGGATCCATTTAATTAGCACTATTCATCAGTATATCCTTGTTTCCCATAAGTTCAATCCTGCAAGTTCACGTCTGGAAGCCCAGTGCTGCAGGCCCAGCCTTGCAAGTCCAGTCCAGACGTGCCCTCCCTGTTCTGCAGAACATCCAGTTCTTAGCACTGGTTGGCAGTCCAACCCTCTTTATTGAGCTTCAATCTCTTACTGTCAATTCCTTTTCATAGTATTCAACATCCTTGTCCTACTTCCTTGGTTCCTAGTAGCATTGTGTGCTTTGTTTGCCTGCTTGCCGAAGAGGGCTTGCCAGTTTTGTCGCATCTTTCCTGCTAAACAATATTCCTTCCTTGTTCCTTGTCTGTTGTACCTTTGTTTCAAGTTCTCCACCCATCCCTACTGCTGCCTTCCAAGTTCATTTGTGAGTGCCAGGATTTCATAACACAGCTGGTAATCTAATTGCTGTTTGTCTGCTGTGTCAATATATTCTTGATTTTCCTTATGATATAATCATAAAGTCCACAGAGCCTGTCCTTGTACATGTGTCTTATCCATGGACATTTTGCACACAACATCTTTAAAAATAAGTTTGCAGGGGGAGATCCTAATAAGCTTGAATTTGACCATGCAGACTTTTATAGCACATTCAAATCAATTCAATGTCAACCTTCTTGGCTCTAATTTGCATGCCCTGAATGCCAGTTGTTCTCTATTCTAAATTGCCTATTGAGGGGGCATTCCAAGTTTGAGATGCTTCCTTTGCTTTCTTGTATAGGTGCTTTTTTAAATATGTTTATTGTAACCACTGACTGGCTGCGTGATTCTGGGCAGCATTTACTTGTCAATATCATTTTCCTTGTGTCTCCCTCTTTCCAGACCCCTTCTCGGTCTCTTTCACAGACTCCAGCTCTCTCTTAAGCCTTCTTAAGTCAGAGTTCAGACTTTAAATCCGGACTCTTTGTAGGCTTATTTTTTGTGGTCCAAACCTCAACACAGTAACACCTTATAAGCTTCCCAAATTATCATGTCAGTGGCAATCTTTTGAATGAATATAAAAAAAGTTAGATTTATCTGCAACAACCTCTGAATATCTTGTGTAGTTCCAACGCATTGACCATCTCTTAACATTCAACAGCGTCAACTTTCAGAGAAGTAGGGGAGTGGCCTACCTAAAGGTGGGCATTATGCCGTGTAAGTGAGATGTTCTTCGATAATCTGCTCTTCGCTCCAACTTTCTTCTCATTAAAAGTCCATTTGATCCACTTCAAAGCCTGTCAAGCTTTAATCCTACCACATTTGTGCCCAGGAGGATCATTTTTATTACATGTACATGTGTGTTGGAATGGGACTTATAATAATAATCGCAATGGACCTGTGGGACTTTTTCCAAAGCTGGCGCCCCGCACTTGCTCAATTGGAGGTACCCTGTTGAAACGATCAAATCAATACTTATAATTAATACAATGTATAAGCTTTCATTGTGCCATATGAAATCTTAATATACATTTCAAAAATCTAGTAGGTGAAGGACGTACAATTGTGATATATCACAAGTGCAGACGACACAGTTAAAGTGAAGTGCACATGTGATTATATACAATTAAAAGTGCAAAAACAACAAGTGGGCAGAATGCTGAACAATGTCATGCATTCACCCCAGTACAGAAATCTGAGCCTAAAGCCATCATTTTTTGCACCCCATGCCATTCCAGTTTAGGCCCAGCCATATGCAAATCAGTCTTGACCCTGTTCCACATGGGACCAGTCCAGCCCGAACTGCCAGGCCAGGTCCTCCCTGGACTGGAAACAAGCATCCTAGGACCGGTTTTGGGATTTCACCTCTCAACAGCCAGGCTAGATTGACTCCAGTGGCATGGAGAGCACATGGTCCACATCTGGGCATACCTTTCCCACTCAGGGTTACAAATGCAAGAACAACAATTGCCAGTCAGTTAAGCTTTATTTGATTATAAAATAATCATAAAAGCATAAAAACAATAAAATTGCATGTTACAGAAAGATGGGAAACCACAAAATTATGGGATAAGTTATACAGTAAAAAATCTTACATCAGGATAGTTTTTCTACACTTGAAAACAGACTTTGAAAACAACGAAACAGATAAAATTACAAGTTCTTCCCCAAGGGATTGCATGACTATGAATGCAGGATGGCATTCTCGCAGGCCTAGTGTTCTAATCAGCGGGAGAATCCACCTTTTCCTCTGGACTGTATAAAATTTACAAAAGAATAAAACATGCATGGTGGATTGTGCTGACAAACCATCGTATGGGCAATTAGACAGCTGCTTAGACCAATCGTTAATTGCTGGAAAACTAAGCAACCTATGGACAATGCCCATCCTGAAATGTGTTAATAAAAATCTTTCTAATTCAGAGGATACAAAAGTTAAATACGACTGCATCTTAAAAGTAGTCAGGATGTTTTGGTGAGCCAGAACAGAGATTTTTGATATCTCTGTATTTAATCTAACCTTTTCTAGATACTGCAAACAGCTAAGTTTAAAAACTTTCATATTTACTTTAGTCAAGGTATTGGGGTTATCAAAATATTCTTGATGTCCTAATATACATAAGAATTCCTAGATATACCTGAGCCAACTTATATGTGATTACCCCATCTAACCCACAGCAATCAGTAATCATTTGACGATTTAAAATGGTCTTCTCTGAAGTCCAAATATGATGCCAGAGGAGAATTGGTTGAATGGCAATGATGTCCGCTATATAAGATATACCTAGCTCTGAGTGGCAATTGAAAGTAGAGACACTAACCGGGACAGAAAGCAGGTATCTAAGAAATCTGTTTTCGGGATGTCACATCTACATGTCCCCAAATACCCGCTCCATACGTCGCTATTGCGACACATTTTGCCTTGTAAATTTGAAGTAGTTCTGAGGGAGGGCGTCTGCCCTCCTTTCTTGTTAAAACTAACCAGGGCTGCCAGTGACTTTGAGAATAAGAGTCTCCTTAGATTAACTGCCTGTGTCCACGTGCCAGTACGATCAAATAAGAACGCCACGTATGAAAAGGTATTGGCGCAGTCTAGACAATTCTTCTCTAAGAAGAACGGGCGACACTTTTTGCTCTCCGGTCCACATTTTAAAATTAATGTTTTGGAGCATTTACAGTAAGGTCCAAGTTGGACATAAAGTTCACAAAACTAGATAATACCTTCTGGAGACTATTCGGAGTGCGGGCTATAAGCACCGCGTCATCCGCATACATGAGCACAGGAAGGGAGCGCTTCCCTACCGCTGGGAGGTCCTAGCACTCATCTCTCAGAACCCGGTCTAAGTTATTAATATGCACGGTAAAAAGATAGGGTGGCAGGCCACAGCCCTGATTTACACCTCTTCCGACAGTAAAGGAATCAGTGTACTCACCCCCTGTCCTGAATCGAACCCTGGCCCTGGCCTGATATAAAATTGTCTCATTAATGAGACTAGGTATGGTTCCATGCCCAACCTCTCCAAAATCGGCCATAGTCTTTTATGGATGACACAGTTGAAGGCAGCAGACAAATGCACAAAGGGCAGGTAGAGAGGGCCCCTTTTCACCTTAGTATATTTGGCAATAGTTAATTCTAAATGTAGGCACTGATCTATGGTTCCCAAGCCCTTACGGAACACATATTGTATATTACTGATAATAGAATAATTAACTGCCCAGTCCCGCAATCTAAAAAGGAGTACTCTTCCAATTATTTTGACCGTGGAGTCTAAAAGCGAGAAGGGCCGATAACACACTGGGTTGTGCCTATCCTCCTTTTTAATAATCGGAACCAGAATCGATTCACTCCAAGTAGGAATAAGGCTGGTCTAGTTACAGGCATTAATGACTTTTGTTAAAATGGGTCCCCAGAAAGTAATATTATGTTTGAAAAGGTCCACAGGAATGCCATCAGGGCCTGGGGCCTTACCACTCTTGCTCATTGCAATTACCTCCTCAATTTCATTAAGATCTAATTGGAGATGTGAATGGTAATTTACAGTCTGGTATTCTACCCTATCTCCCAACAAGTCATTACTACTTGTTTCAGGACAGGGTGCAGAATATAATTTAGAAAAGTGATCAACCTATTCGCCCTTAGAAACCGCTATCTCTATAGGTGGACTCCCTGCATCAGCTAAAAAGGGAGCTTGACCCCGTTCCAAAACGCTGAAGAATCTTTAAATTCTGACGCAGCTCTCAGGGCATTCCATGCCTCCTCCTTTAAAAAAATTCCCTGCTTTTAAGGTACATCTATAAGCACCTCCGGCTTCTTTTATTTCTTCATAATTTTTAACCTTTCTATGCAGTGCAAGTTTGAGTTTGGAGTGGACTTTAGAGCAACTAGAATCAAACCATCTTTTATTTTGAATGGTTTTCTTGCTTGAGTTTACATGAAGGGTTTTACCAATGAAGTCTGCTATTTTAGAAAAACCCTCCACTTACGACGCCGGATGGTCATCTCCTAAACATTTTATTATGGCATCACTACAGTTAGAAGTCACCTTTCTCATAAACGACTCCGGATCAATTTTTTTCCAACTCAGCGCATAGCCATTTTGTCTAACCAATGTAACATTGTTAGCAAGGTGAGTGGACGAGACCTTCCCTTTAACTAATCTACAATCAACCTTGACTCCAATACTCTGCGGGAAATGATCGCTAAGGGAAATGTCATGAGTTTGGAAATGTGTGACTCTGGAAGCATGTCTGAACAAAATTAGGATAAAGTCTATGGTAGAAGACAGCCCTCATCCATTAAACGTTGGGCTGAATGACACCGGGGTGCTACATAAATTATTGGCGAAGCCCATGTCTCCAGTGAACATAATATCATTTATAATATCCCCGGGTCCTGAATGATTAAAGTGAGGGCAGCTAATTTCTTTGTTATAGTCCAGACCACAGACACCAGTGTCCCAGTAGTTGCATAAATTGATGTTAAACTCTCCACCCCAAATTATAAACACATCTTTAGTGGAGGCCGCCTGGATCTTTGTAAAATGATGGGATATGGCCCCCAACACTCCTGCCAGCTCTTCACGTGGGGCATTATTATAAAAATTCACTACAACTATACCAATTGTTTTGTCCAAATCCGCCCCTATTATTTGAAAGCAACGATCAGCTGTCAGTGTTACAATATTCCTTATGTTTAAGTAATGTGCTATATAGATGATCAGCCCCCTGATTGCTCTCCCATACGATGATGCAAGTGCGGGTACGTGAAAGGTTTTAAAACTGTTAATATGGATCAGTTCTTCCACCCAAGTCTCCTGTAAACATAGTACGTCAAACCCAGGTACAAACTCTGCCCACTGGGGATTCACCATCTTTAACTTTAGGCCAGCAATATTCCAAAACAAGAAGCAACAAAATACTGTCTTTAGTAATTCCCTGGACAACCCTCTGACTTATTCCAGAGGCAGTGAGGGTATCAGCTTCAGGAGGAATTATTGGGCTATTGCCCAAGCTATGGGAGAAAGGGGCAGCTACAATTCTCCCCAGTTGCTCATTCCTGGGCAGTCAATCACAGGTCTCTAACCCCGAAAGAGGTGCAAACCGTTTCTCCAAAAGGATTCCCTGGCTAGGTGCTTGATTGTAATTATCCAGGGTTTTACCTACATAAGATGGCATTTCTGAACTCAGTAATGGGAGAGGCCTAAAGAAATAACTCTGGGGTAGTGCTGTGATCTGCGTGCCTACAGGGGGAAATCTATACAGGTAGTCAAGAATGGTTTTGGCAGCATATGAATTGTTAAAATTGATCACAATACAATCACCCTATGACCCTTTCAAGGACGCGCCCAGCCATCCTACCCTTCTAGCCATGATCATTTGGTATGCTAAATGTGCCCCCCCAACCAGAGCTAATTACATGTCGATTCAGCCACTGAAGTGCCTCATCCATCAGCTGGACAGTAGTTTCCGTTTGGCCCTCCCTCAAAATGGGAACATTTTTTAAAACCAGTACTAACTGTATTGCTGCCGGGGAAAGATAAAGGGAGGCATGCACTTTATTTTTAAATTGACTTTGGTTAACCGTCTTGCCTTTATGTCCCCCTTGAGTTGTTTGAGCATTGTTAGAAGTGGAAGAACCGGAAGGAAGTTGGGCCATACTAATTTTCTGGCGATCAGCATGTTGGAGATTAATACTATCAGTGTTAGAGGTAGATCCGTGATGGGGACCACCCAAGGGCAGATACTGGTGCGGGTGCATTACAGCTTCCCCCCGTTGTTTGCGGGCAGTGCTATCCCCGTGAAACCGCAGGCCTGTGAACCTGGTGGGGGTCAAGTGTAGCTGTTTAATTCGCTATTACCGCCGGTGTCACCTGAGACTGTCCCTCTACACCGTTCAGCTAAGAATATTTTGCACAGGAATGGGGTACTTTGCAGCCAGCCTCTAACAGCGTCAGCCTCTCCTCAATTCTAGATAGTTTATAGAGGACAGGGTAAAGCAAAATGGAAAACATAGGTCCAGATGTAGGTCGCCAATTACCGGTCGGTAACGGCCGATTTCGGCCGTTACCGACCGGTAATTGGTTTTTGAGATGTAGGGGGCCCGAATTTTAGCGAATCTGTAAATTTACCGATTCGGTAAATTTACAGATTCGGTAAAATACCGACTCGGTATATTTACCGAATCGGTAATTCCAGATGTAGGTGGCACTTAAAATAGTGCCACAGGCCCTTAAGAATTCGTTATTTACCATGAAATACTATCTCATGGTAAATAACGAATTCCTGTGTACATGCACATCTGTGCATGTACACCTGTGCCATGTGGCACACATTCATGCCCTAAGGCATGGGAACTCACAAACTTTCTCTCGGGGGCCAAATTTACAGTTTGGTTTTTGTCCGAGGGCCGCATCGGTGGGGGGCGGGGTCAGTGGGGGAGGGGGTGGGGCTAGAGCAACAAAATAAAACTGACCATGATGTTGATCACAGGTCCCTGCAGCGGACGCCTTCGTCCACTGAGCCGTCCCAGCCTACACACATCTCTCTCTCTCTTTCTCTCTCGGTCTCCCTCCCTCTCTCTAGCTCTCTCTCCCTCTCTCTAACTCTCTCACCCTCTCTCCCTCCCTCTCTCCTGTCTTCCTCTGTCTCACTCTGACTGTCTCACTCCCTCTCTCTCACTCCCTCTCTCTCACTCCCTCTCTCTCCCTCCCTCTCTCTCTCTCCCTCTCCGTCTCCCTCTCCATCTCCCTCCCATTCCCTCCCTCTCACTCACTCTCTTTCTCACTCCCTTTCACTCCCTTTCCCTCCCTCTTCCTCCATTTCCCTTCCTTTCCCTCTCTCTCCCTCCCTCTCCCTCCCTATCAGGCTCCCTCCCTTTCCCTCCCTCTCACTCCCACTCACTCCCTCTCTGTCTCCCTCCCTTTCCCTCCCTATCCCTCCCTCTCACCCCTTCTCCGTCTCCCTCCCTTCACTCCCTCTCTGTCTCCCTCCCTTTCCCTCCCTCTCACTCCCTCTCCGTCTCCTCCCTCTCCCTCCCTCTCCCCCATTTCCCTCCCTTTCCCTCCCTCTCCCTCCATTTCCCTCCCTTTCCCTCCATCTCACTCCCCATCAGTCTCCCTCCCTTTCCCTCCATCTCACTCCCCATCAGTCTCCCTCCCTTTCCCTCCATGTCATTCCCCATCAGTCTCCCTCCCTTTCCCTCCATCTCAGTCCTTATCAGTCTCCCTCCCTTTCCCTCCCTATCCCTCCCTCTCACTCCCTCTCCATCTCCCTCCCTTTCCGTCTCCCTCCCTATCCCTCCCTTTCCCTCCCTCTCTGTCTCCGTCTCACTCCCTCTCCCTCCCTGTCCGTGTCACTCCCTCTCCGTCTCACTCAATCCCTCCCTCTCCCACTCACTCCCTCTCCCACTCACTCACTCCCTCTCACTCACTCACTCACTCTCACGCACTCCCTCACACTCACTCACTTACTCCCTCTCACTCACTCACTCCCGCTCCCTGACTCACTACCTCTTACTCACTCCCTCTCACTCACTCCCTCCCTCTCACTCACTCTCACTCACTCACTCCCTCCCTCTCACTCACTCCATCCCTCTCCCTCCCGCTCACTCACTCACTCCCTCCCTCTCACTCACTCCATCCCTCTCACTCACTCCATCCCTCTCACTCACTCCATCCCTCTCACTCAGTCCCTCTCACTCCCTTGCAGTCACTCCCTCTCACTCTCACTCACTCCCTCTCACTCCCTCGCAGTCACTCCCTCTCACTCTCACTCACTCCCTCTCACTCCCTCCCTCCCACTCACTCCATCCCTCTCCCTCACTCCCTCCCTCTCACTCCCTCTCACTCACTCACTCACTCCCTCTCACTCACTCCCTCTCACTCCCTCCCACTCACTCACTCACTCACTCACTCCCACTCTCTCTGTAACTCACTCCCTCTCACTCACTCACTCCCTCTCACTCTCTCTCACTCCCTCTCACTCTCTCTCACTCCCTCTCACTCCCTCTCCATCCCCCTCCCCCTCCCTTTCCCTCCCACTCCCTCTGTCATCTCACCCTGCCTGTGTGCCAGCCGGGGCACACACACTCTCACAGCCGCACCCGAGCACTTCACAGGTCTTCAAAAGACCATTTGCATGTTAATGAGGCCTTTGTATTTCACCTCTTCTTAGGCCCCTGCAGCTTTACTCTGGCCATTGCTAGGATCACCCGGCCGGCAGCCCCCACAGAGCAGCAGAGTCTCTTGCGCTGCTGCAGACACTTAAAAAAAAAAACGTAAAACACAGGTATGATGTTTCGGGGGTCCGCGGGCCGCCAGGGAAGGCTTGCCGGGCCGCCCCTGGCCCGCGGGCCGTACTATGAGTACCCCTGCCCTAAGGGCATGTATGTGTGTCACATTGCACACAAGCCAGAATCAGGGGTGCAAAAGGGTGTCAAAGTGACACCCTGTCCCCCTTGTAAATTCAGTAATTTTACCGAATCAGTATTTACCGATTCGGTAATTGACATTGATTCCTATGGGCCTCAAGGCCCATAGGAATCAATGGCAATTACCAAATCGGTAAATACCGATTCAGTAATTACCGAATCTTACCGATTTGGTAATTGATTCCGTAAATATACCTACATCCCGATTGCCAGTTCTTAAATACCGAATCAGTATGATTCGGTATTTAAGAATCGGTAATCGGGGAATTACCTACATCTGGCCCATAGTCTCTACCCTTTTCAGAAAAATCTCATCACCCAGATAAGATGATAAAGTACTAGTCTCTGAGTCCTTACAGATAATTGGTTCCGCATGGACCACTTCCAGTTCATCTGACCTAACACGCTTCCCAGCTTGTACTCCTCTAGTCGCGTTGTTCTTAGAGGATCCAGCCCCCCTTCTCCTTTTAGCTGGCAGCCCAGCACGTCCACTAGAACTGGGAGCAGGCACCAACACAGCCTTAGCCCGCGTCACTCTATCGCTGGGCTGTATGGCACTGGTAGGAGGGGGTAGCACAGACATTATAACTGGATCCGGGCTTGGGTCGGGCTGTATTAACCGCATGCGTGCGGCGGCTATTTTTGCGCTGTGCGGCTTTTTTCAAAAAGCCGCTTTACATGACGAGCTGAGCTCGTCATCAGCGTGCGAGTGGCACAACTCATGACGAGCTCAGCTCGCCATGAGCGCCGAAGGGGTAATGACCTCACGGGTGAAAGGGCGGAACCAACAACCCAAAGGGAAGAACGTTTCTGCATAGTACAAGAGGGGTCCAGTGAGAGACGTTTTTCTGTTAAGTGGATTTCATGGGTTAAGACCGACTCCGCTCTCGTGAGGAATGCGTCCAACGTGCCCACAACGCCACCCTTCCATTTACTCATATTTTGATGCGTGGAATAAGCCCCAAAATAATACACTTATGACAGTACAGAAGGTATCCAAGCTGAGAAACAAGAAGAGGCCAAAGGAAAAGCGGGATACCTTCAGAATATGTGAATGTTAGAGGGACACCCCAGCCTCCTTTGGGCTCTGCGGTGCTCCTGACAAGCTCTTGTGCACTACGGCGTGACCAGTGGCAGACCAAGTGCTGCTGGGACTCTGAGTCACCAGCAAGGTATGGTGCTCCCCACGGGAATTCAGCAGGCAGGAAAGCTGTGTGAGGTGATGTCGGGTCTATCTGGTCTGAGCTCTCTCCAAGACCTGTGCCTCTCCTGCTCTGCTCCTCTCCCAAGCTCTCAGCACAGCTCCTGATGCTCGCGGTGCCCTGCCCCACCCCTCCCCCCGTGGCACCGCGGCAATGGCTCACCGGGACTTGCCGGGGGTTCCTGCCACCTCCTGCGGCTCCTAATGCAGCTTTCCTGGTTCAGCTCCCGGTTTGCGGAGCCGTGTTCTGGGCCCACCGACTCTGCTTTGCTGCCTGTAACCGCTATTCTCCCACTCTCCTGCTCTCCTGCACTCACACTTGGTCCCTCGCAAAACCAGGACTGGACTGGACAGCTCTGGTGTGAAGCAGTGGCCTCTCCATAAAGCGCCTATCCACCTGGAGCACCAACTTCTTGGCGCGAAGGTCAATTGATGGACAAAATGCTGAACAATGTCATACATTCACCCCAGTGCAGAGATCTGGGATTAATTCCATCGTTTTTGTTGCTCCCCATGCAATTCCAGGTCAGACCCAACCATATACAAATCAGCCTTGACCCTGTACCCATGGGTACAGTCCAGCCCAAACTGCCAGGCCAGGTCCTCCCAAAACTGGTCCCAGGATGTTTGTTTCGGGTCCAGGGAGGACCTGGCTTGGCAGTTCGAGCTGAACTGTTCCCATGAGGCACATGGTCAAGACTGATTTGCATTTGGCTGAGTCTATACTGGGGTGGAATTGTGAGCAAAATAACAATGGATTTAACCCAGATCTATTGACTGGGGGTGAATGTTTGATTTTCTCTGCATTCCGTCCATCATCTGTGTGTCTTTTGCTTTCTCGCCCTAAGTGCGCCAGGTATGCCCAGACGTGGGTCCCGGGCTCACTGTATCACTGTATCACTGGATTCTAGCTAGCCTAGCTGATGAGAGGTGATGCCCTGAAACCGGTCCCAGGATGCTTGCTTCCGGTCCAGGGAGGACCTAGCTTGGCAGTTCGTGCTAGAATGTTCCCATGAGGTACAGATTCAAGACTGTAGCACTCAGCAAACAATGTGGGCTACTCAAGAGGGACACCCTTATATGTTTCTTTCAAGGGAGTAGCCAGAAAATGAAAATATTTCCTACTTGGACCCAAAGCTCTGATGGCACCAAGCAAGTGAAGCAAGTGAGCCTCTACCTCTCTTGAAGAGCTCTCTTTTCTCTTCAGTCTAAACATCTATCCATTCATCCTTTCACCCTTCCATCTACTCATTGCTATCCACCATTTCACCCTTACATTCTGTCATCCATTCATTCTTTCACCCATCATTCACTCTTTCACTATTCCTTCATCCATCCATTGGCCATCTCATCCATTCATCTGTTCACACATCCATCATCTATGAATGCATCCATCCGTACATTCATCTATTCACACATCCATCCATCAATTGATGTATCGAGCCATCAAAAAAGCCTTTCATCCATCAATTGATCCTTTTGTCCATCCATTCATCCATCCTCTCAGATTTCCATTTACTTTATCATCCATCAATCTTCTCAGATTTTCATTTACTATGCCATCCACCCATTAATCTATCCTCTTAAATTTCCATTTACTTTGCCATCCTTTCACCCACCCATCCATTCATCATCTCATATTTCTATTTGCTCTGTCATACTTTCATCCATCCAACAATTCTCTCAGATTTCCATTTACTCCGCCATCCTCTCACCCACCCATCCATTCATCATCTCACATTTTTATTTGCTTTCTATTTGCTCTGTCATACTTTCATCCATCCATCTTCTCAGATTTCCATTTACTCTGCCACCCATCCATCAATCCATCCATCATTCCAGCCAGCCATCCATCCTCTGCAGTTTCCATTCACTCTAATATCCGTTCACCACCCATCCTCTTACATTTTCATTTACTAAGCCATCTTTTCACCCAATCACCCATCCATCCACTCATCCTCTCAAATTTCCATTTACTCTGCCATCCTTTCACCCATCCCCATCTGCCCATCCATCCATGCACTGAGTTTTCCATTCATCCTACCACTCTTTCACCCACCCACCCATCCATTCATCCTCTTAGATTTCCATTTTCTAAGCCATGTTTTCACCCATATCCATCCACACATCTTTTTACCCACTCATCTTACAACCTTTCATCCACTCATCTTTTCCTAACCCATCCATCTATTCTTTTCCACCTATCCTTTTGCCCAACCATCTATCCACACTTTTACCCACCCATCCTTTCAGACACCCACCCATCCATCCTTTTGCCCACTCATCCTTTAATTTATCCATCCTTTCACCCAACCACTCATCCGTCAATCCATCCTTTCGCCCATCCTTACTTTCACCTACTCATCCTTTTACCCACTCATGAATCCACTTGTTCATCCTTCTTCTTTCCCTTTTCTATAAGCCCACCCTTCTGTGCCATCTATCCATCCTCTGAGTTTCCATTCACTCTACCATCCTTTCGCCCAACCACCTATCCATTTTCTCAATTTTCAATGTATTCCGCCAACCTTTCACCCAAACCCATCCATCCATCCATTCTCTCAGATTTACCTTCACTTTGCCATCATTTTATCCACCCATTGTCTTACTCACTCATCTTTTCATCCATCCATCCTCAAACCCACTCATCTTTTTACTCACTAATTACCCACCCTTTCACCCACTCAACCTTTCACCAACCCATTTATCCATCGTTTTACCCACCCATCCTTTCACCCACCCATCCATCCATCATTTTACCCACCCATCCTTTCACCCACTCACCCATCCATCCTTTCTCCCACTCATCTTATAATTCAGCCATCCATCCGACCTCTCATGCACTCATCCATCATTCCGTCCTTTCGCTCACACACCCTTTCACCCACCCACTCATCCATTCATCCCCCCATCCTTTCACCCACTCACTCATCCATCCTTTCTCTTATTCATGTACCCACTTATTCATCCTTCTTTCCTTTTTCTATAAGCCCATCCTGCTTCTGTGAGTCATGAGCTTTTATCTGCCAAGTTGCAGATAAAAGAGGAGCATGAACAACCTGAACCCCTAGCGGCACCCCTGGATACTTTTGTGCGGTGGGACTCTCCATCATAGTGTGTTTTGGACTTCTAACTATACCACTTCATCTATGGCCCCATTTTGTGGTGATACACACAGTGCTCGCTCGCCCTTGCTCAGGATCAGTACCTTTTTGTTGAATAAATCTGATGCCTGGTGGGACCTGCTGCTCTTGGGGTGTGCACTGCATGGCCCCCTAGTGCTCAGTAAACAGGGATATCACCCCAGCTTGACTAGCTGGTGTGCATCAGTGTTCAGCATCGGTTTCATGCACTAGCATAGGTCTTAGATGCACTAGCACAGGTCTTAGATGAACTGAGGCCACACAAGCTCCTGTCATAGAGGCAAATGTGAGAGCCTAGGTGCTCATGCCTCTGTGAATATCAGTCTTGGGAAACTTCCTCAAACCTAGACACAAACAGGGCCGGCTTTAGGGCAGTGCGACTGGTGCGGCCGCAGCAGGCGCTGACCTGGTGAGGGGGGCGCTGATCTCAGGAGGGGTGCTGTATTTAATAATAAGGTATGCTTGGAGAGATGAGGGGCACTTTTGCCTGGTGGTAGTAAGAGAATCCGAGGAGGCGGTCATAGGGCGTGGGGGCGCTAAAAGGGATTGTCGCACTGGGTGCCACCAGCACTAAAGCCAGCCCTGGACACAAACCCTACCACCAAAAACAGCTAGATTCCCAACCCTAGTGAGTAGCAGGCTCCTCATCTTTGCCCTTCCCTTAATGCAGCTGGTCTCTGACTAGTCAGTCAAATTATTTTATTCAACTCAAAGGAGCCATAAAAGTTTACATATATCGTACACATTGTCTTCAGAAAAAACAAATAGACATTAAAACAGTAAAAACACAGGTTATTAAAAAGCCTTTTAAAGCAATCTCAAGCACGCTAAACATACAGTTTAAAACTCCATATATAATATCAGTAGTCCCCAAAGTGAGCAAGTGAACCATCGCCAACTCATGAGCTCTAATCCCGGATGCTAGTAATAAAGGACGAATAAACTGCCTCCTCTGGAGAGAATAACATTGACAGAATAAAGTAAAGTGCTTAGTGCTTTGGGATGTAAGACTGACGCAAGGACAGACAGGGAGTGAGGAAAACCACTTACTCTGGGTTGAAAAAGCAGCCAGAAAGTGTCTATTGACTAGGACCATGGACTGCTGTCCCATTCCTTTCAGTGCCTCACAGCTAAGCTGTTACAGCAAACAAATGATGGATGGAGTGCTGACAATGCAAACATTCTCCCCCAGTCAAAAGATCTGGGTTAAATCCATCGTTCGTTTGCCAAGTACGCCACCCTAGTTTGGACCCAGCCATATGCAAATCAGTCTTGACCCTGTGCCTCATGGGAACAGTCTAGCCCGAACTGCCAGGCCAGATCCTCCCTTGACCAGAAACAAGCATCCTGGGACTGGTTTCAGGGTGTGTCACCCTTCATTAGCCAGGCTAGCTTGAATCCAGTGGCACAGTGAGCAAGGCACCCACGTCTGGGCATACCCATCCCACTTAGGGACTAAGCTGAGCTCAGATTATGCAGGAGAATTCTAATGGATCTGAATTCCCAGGTACTTTCCATAAGCAGGGGTACAGAGTTTGGTCATTCTGTGGTTGGACCTTGGGGGCTCCTGGACCCCAGCCTAGCAGAGTAGTGCAGATACTTTCATAGTGCCAAGGAGACATTTTCGGCTCGTCCCCATCTCAGCTACTACACTTCCTCTGAGCTGCACCTCCCCCATAAAAAGACACCTCCCGCGTCCCTCCTGAGCAGCTGGCCAGCTGTCTCCCTCGAAGCAGAGACCAGGCAGCCTTTCATTGCTGTCACAAGCGAAGATCCCAAGTTTGTGGTGCCAAACCTGGCAAGGGCAGTTGGCTGCATATACCCCATACCTTGACCACAGAACTTTGTGTGTAGACCCTAGAAACTAGGACAGGTTCAGGTTCAGGTTCAGAAAGCTTTATTCGGTTTGCATAGTACAACCATAAAAGCGACAATAAACAAGATACATGCAATTACATAAAATCATAAAATACAAAATTATTATTATTTACTGGTGGCATATTTATCTAAGCATTCATTTCCAGGCACTAAATAGCACTTGAATGGGGAACATTATTAATAAATATTTTTTAAAAAAAGTATGGATGGCAACTATCACATATAAACTAAAACAACAAATATAAAAGACTATTTCATTTAAAAATCATTGTACTAAAACAGTATCCTAGCTAAAAATGTTATCAAGGATTTTTACTAAAGTGACATGTGCATAAAGAGAGCTTAAATATATAGCAGCACAAAGCATAATGTGCATATTCATATTCTCATACAAAGTGACATGTGCAAAAAGTACAAGGGCAAGTAAAAGCCGATATTCGCTGTAATTTTAGAGTCAAAGACTCCGCTTAATACCCCAACTATATACACATCGATGTAAACTAGCATATTCTTATCCCAGACTAGGACAGAAACCATGGCACACTGGCTGGAAGTGCAGACTGTAGTTGTGAATTCCATAAAAGAAAACTCCTCAAGACCTGGCTTTTCGAACAGTAGCAGCACCCCCCGCCCCCTAGCGCCTTGAGACCCTCACGGGTAAGTAGTGCGCTTTACAAATACACTGATTGATTGATTGTTTGATTAGTCAGCTCTGACACTGTTTCTGGCAGTTATGGCCTCCCCTTTGTTTTTGCTTAGACTGATCAGTTCAAGGTGGCATAAGCAGGAAGGTGGGGTGGAGCTGAGAGTCAGGTGAACCCAAAACATGTACCCAAAAGCAAGGTAAGCTACCTTACGTAACCTCCTGTTAAACTGTGAGGGGTAGTGAGTCTAGAGAACAATGGGGCAGGATAAGGCAAGAGGGAGGTGAATAGCTTCAAAGGGACTCCCTGTCTCTTCTCGCTAACACTCCTAAGTCTTAACCAGCACAAAGGATCCCTGGAATATTCAGGGGGGAGCCCTGCAATTCACAGCTGCAGTGTGGGCCATCTTCAAATTCTGTCATAGGTATAACATCTATGTAGCACATACAAAATGGTTGTTCATATGGAGCATGTGTGGCACACCCTTCTTACACGCAACCTCTACATACACAAAAAGGAACACACTTGCAACATCCCAGTCCAGACCACTTCATGAAGCAGGAAAGACATGTAGACACTCCCCCCCTATGCATTGTGGGTAAATCAGGGGCGCTCTTCCACTATTAACAGTATTGGCGCCACCACTGTCAGTCCTCTACGGCCTGTTGAGCTGACTTTACTCACACTCAGTAAAGAGGGCGCACTTGGAAGGGGAGCTTTTTCCATCTCAACAGTCAGAATCCCATAAGCTGCAGTGACAGGGAAACATTTATCTTGAGGTTTATGTTGTTGTTGGGTGTCAATGAATCAAATGTTGGTGTTGGGGGTCGAGTTAATTTTTATAGCAATGTCGGTCTTTAGGCTCTGTGTTGCTTCTGTCTGGCTCGATCCGCCCCCCAACATTTCAGCAATGGAAGGGGCGCTTTTTAGGTCTCGGCCTAGAGACGCGAGAAGCGCGTTCTCGGCAGAGAACTATTGTAATCATGTCAGCCGCCACAGCCGACAAAAGGAGACAAGAGCTGGGCACGCGCCCAGCAATCCTAAAGGGAGAGGGAGCGACAAGTGCTGGCCACGCGGATTCAGTCGCGCACATGCTCAGGCGCCAGCGTCCCCGCCGTGCGCCGATCACTGCTCTCTTCCTGGCCGGCATCGAGAAGATTCGCAAGGCAGTGAGGGCACTGAGAGGTAGGTGCTTGTTCAGAACGTTATTTCCTCTAATTGCATGGACTTATGTGAGTGGTGAGTGCAGAGTAGTAAGTGCAGAGTAGTGAGTGCAGAGTAGTAAGTGCAGAGTAGGGAGTGCAGAGTAGTGAGTGCAGAGTAGTAAGTGGAGAGTAGTGAGTAGTGAGTGCAGAGTAGTGAGTAGTGAGTGCAGAGTAGTGAGTAGTGAGTGCAGAGTAGTGAGTAGTGAGTGCAGAGTGGTGAGTGCAGAGTGGTGAGTAGTGAGTGGTGAGTGCAGAGTGGTGAGTGCAGAGTGGTTAGTGCAGAGTAGTGAGTGCAGAGTAGTGAGTGCAGAGTAGTGAGTGCAGAGTAGTGAGTGCAGAGTAGTGAGTAGTGAGTAGTGAGTGCAGAGTGGTGAGTGCAGAGTGGTGAGTGCAGAGTGGTAAGTGCCGGGTAGTGAGTGCAGAGTAGTGTGTAGTGAGTGGTGAGTGGTGAGTGCAGAGTGATGAGTGCAAAGTGGTAAGTGCCAGGTAGTGAGTGCAGAGTAGTGAGTAGTGAGTGCAGAGTGGTGAGTGCAGAGTGGTGAGTGCAGAGTGGTGAGTGCAGAGTAGTGAGTGCAGAGTAGTGAGTAGTAAGTGGTGAGTGCAGAGTGGTAAGTGCTGGGTAGTGAGTGCAGAGTAGTGAGTAGTGAGTAGTGAGTGCAGAGTGGTGAGTGGTGAGTGTAGAGTAGTGAGTAGTGAGTGCAGAGTAGTGAGTGCAGAGTAGTGAGTGCAGAGTAGTGAGTGCAGAGTGGTGAGTGCAGAGTGGTGAGTGCAGAGTGGTGAGTAGTGAGTAGTGAGTGCAGAGTAGTGAGTAGTGAGTGCAGAGTGGTGAGTGCAGAGTGGTGAGTGCAGAGTGGTGAGTACAGAGTAGTGAGTGCAGAGTAGTGAGTCGTGAGTGCAGAGTGGTGAGTGCAGAGTAGTGAGTGCAGAGTAGTGAGTGCAGAGTAGTGAGTGCAGAGTAGTGAGTAGTGAGTGCAGAGTAGTGAGTAGTGAGTAGTGAGTGCAGAGTAGTGAGTGCAGAGTGGTGAGGGGTGGGTGCAGAGTTGTGAGTGCCGGGTAGTGAGTGCAGAGTAGTGAGTAGTGAGTGGTGAGTGCAGAGTGGTGAGTGCAGAGTGGTGAGTGCAGAGTGGTGAGTAGTGAGTGCAGAGTAGTGAGTGCAGAGTAGTGAGTAGTGAGTGCAGAGTAGTGAGTAGTGAGTGCAGAGTAGTGAGTAGTGAGTGGTGAGTGGTGAGTGCAGAGTGGTGAGTGCAGAGTAGTGAGTAGTGAGTGCAGAGTAGTAAGTGCAGTGAGTGCAGAGTAGTGAGTAGTGAGTAGTGAGTGCAGAGTAGTGAGTAGTGAGTGCAGAGTAGTGAGTAGTGAGTAGTGAGTGCAGAGTGATGAGTGCAGAGTAGTGAGTGCAGAGTAGTGAGTAGTGAGTTCAGAGTAGTGAGTGCAGAGTAGTGAGTGCAGAGTAGTGAGTGCAGAGTAGTGAGTAGTGAGTGCAGAGTAGTGAGTAGTGAGTGCAGAGTAGTGAGTGCAGAGTAGTGAGTAGTAAGTGGTGAGTAGTGAGTGGTGAGTAGTGAGTGGTGAGTGCAGAGTGGTGAGTGCAGAGTGGTAAGTGCCGGGTAGTGAGTGCAGAGTAGTGAGTAGTGAGTGGTGATTGCAGAGTGGTGAGGGCAGAGTGGTGAGGGCAGAGTGGTGAGTGCAGAGTGGTGAGTAGTGAGTGCAGAGTGGTGAGTGCAGAGTGGTGAGTGCAGAGTGGTGAGTGCAGAGTGGTGAGTGCAGAGTGGTGAGTGCCGGGTAGTGAGTGCAGAGTAGTGAGTAGTGAGTAGTGAGTGGTGAGCACTGTTCCCTCTAAGCCGCGCGCCTGGGCACGCGCGCACCTATGCCTCCCGTAGCGCGCATTTAAAATGTAGAGCGCGCACAGACATCTGAGGACCTTCGCGCCGCTGCTTTTAAAATGCGTGCGGCGCGAAAACGGTCAGATTGTAAGCCTTTTGTGAAGGTAATCGTGTTAATTGCAGCCCCCGTCATGCGCTTCAATTAACATGATAACTTTGACAAAGGCACACTATCTGACCTTCAGCTGTGCCATCATTGAGGTGTTCAGCTTCAGCCGTGGCTGACACCGTCAGTCCCCGGCCTCACTTTCCAAGCTCCTTACCTGTTTCCCATGAGTCTTCCCCTGCCCCCGGGCCTGCGAGCCTCTTCCAGGTGCGCACCCAGCCCCAGTGACCCCTAACGTCTCGTCTCAAGTGTTAGCCCCATATTTGGTGGCAGCCGCCGAGGATGGAGCCCCTGGTGGCAGCCCCACAGAGCCAGCCACCCCACGAGCCCATCAGCTTCGGCATCGACCAGATCCTGAACAGCCCCGAGCAGGAGAGTGCCCTGCAGCCCACTCCACGGGGGCCCGATGGCTATCTGGGGAAGGGGGGGGCAAGGCCAGCGCACCCTACCACCCGCTCTCCGCCGCCTTCCCAGGCCTTGGCGCCACCTTTGAGGACTCGGGCTCCTACGGGTGAACCGGAGCCTGGCTTGTTTATTTATTTATTTATTTAATGCACATTCTTATAAAGCGCGGACTTTACTAGAAGGTGTCAGAGCACTGTACAATAGAACCCATTACGTTACATGAGCGAACTGTTGCAGGGGTCATTCGGGTACCGGCTCACATGCCCCTCCATGGATCCGTGCCGCCGCCCCTGGCCAGCGCCATGCCCTCCATGCCCGGCCTGGGCAGCCTCAACTTCGCCGGGATGGAGAGCAGTCGGCGCTTCATCAAGGAGCGCTTCACAGTTAAGAGTGGGTTTGGGGTAAAGCCTCTTGGTGCTTTTACCTGGCATGTGGCTTTCCCTCTTCTCACTTTATTGCGCTATGTGACATCCTGACTCTTCCTCTGTTCAGCCCCCTGGGTTCTTAGATTACAGTCTGGCACTAACCCCCTCCATCAGGTTTCGGAGCGCCATGTCAGTCTCACCGCCCGTCTTTACAGGTTCAATGTCCAACATCGTTATCTTCCTGTCTTCTAGGAGCTATGCGACTGCCTCTTTGTGAACTCTTCCAAACCTCCAGTTGTGGATAGTCTTTGTCAGGGTGATCCCACCCCCTCCCGTCAGCTATCAGTGGATAGAATGGGTGCCCACATTAAGGCCTTGCAGGATATGCGAATATTCCCAGATGGCGCAAATCAGAGAACTCATTTAGCGCCAAGTGCCACCGAACAGTCAAATAACCTGTGCATGAAAACAGAAAGGCGTGAGCTTACAGGAGAAGTGTGACGATCCTTTTTGGAAATGTGCACTTTTTAGAGTGCCTGCGCCTTCCTTTGTTTGTGATGTATGTTTTATTTTTATTTAGCTAAAACACGTGCATTTCAAGATATTCCTATATGGTGTCTGGTCTGAGACTGCACGCATGCAAAAATGCAAACTGGAGCGTGTTTAGTGCTTATGCACGAACCAATGTTTTAGCAATTGTCTGATGAACGTACTTCGTCTGCGTGCACCAAGAACCACGCAGGAACGAAACATTATACCATTTTCGGTGGCTCTGCGTGAGAAGGAAGTCTTCTAGGAGCTATGACTGCCTCGTTGTCACCCCATGCTCTTGACGTCTATGTGTACAGATACATGCGGTCTTTCAAGTGCAGCCAGAGCAGTGAAAACAAGCACAGTCCTCGCCCAGCTGGTTGGGGATCCCAGGCTACTGGCAGAGGCGGCCGAGGGCCAACCAGGTGCGAAGATGGAGCCTAACAGCCCAAAACGAAAGCTGAATTTGGGTCCCTGTGGTGATCGTGGCAGCCTCTATGCCAGCTGCGCTCTCGCAGCTGTAACACCCCCTGGGACGGTACCCCAGGCAGCCATGACCGTCGGAGCCTGCATGAAGTAACACATCTGGAGGGAAGGGTTTACTGACTAACCGTTGTTTATGCACTCAGGTGTATGAAACGTATGGAGGAAACGGCATCCCACGGTGCAGTGCCATCCAACTCTGGTACATAAAAACACTCATAATCTGCACAGAGACCGCAACAAATGATAAATCATATACTGAATTAGAGCAGAGGGATGTTCTTCCTCGATCGCCTTGTCACAGCCAGCAAATATTCTCCCCTTCTTTAAAGATACTTTAATGTGTATACCCATATTGCCAGTAAATGATCTTAAACAAGGAGGTGCTTTCCTGGGGGTTTCACGCAGTAGGAGTGACTACACACCGCAGACGCTTCTACAAAGGGCGAGGCTAGACGAGCCCGCCTTTAGGGCCTGGCCCCCCGGCCCACACCGCGCCGCCATTGGCCGAAGGTCCCGGGGGGCTGCCCTATAGGCAGCCAGCCCGGGAAGTACTTCCGGGTCAGAGATGGGTGACGCACGTCCGGTGGGGGCAGAGGCCATGACCTATTTAGGTCTGGGACTCGGACAACTCGGCCTCTTTCCCCGCCAGCACCGGACCTGCTCACCCACTCCCAGTCCCTTTGTTAACCTGTTTTTATCTCCCACCCACCCGTCCCTTAAGGCAGTGATTTGGAGGTGTGTGTTGCGGAAAAGAGACATTTGAACACTGATAGACTGAAAAAATGGAGTGGAGTCCGCCTTTGCGCACTCCCTAGGCCAGCACTGAGGGGAGAGAGGGTAAGCTCTCCGCAGGGGGATGGAGACCACCGGCTGGGGAGGCGAGGGCGTCAGGTACGAGCCTCCTAGCAGCATGGTGGATGAGAGGTGGGGCCCTGGAAATGGCGGACAAGGACCCGAGGGCTGGGGCCCATCGCTCGGGGGCGCAGGTGGGTTGCACCTGGCGCGGGCATCTTTACCTGGGGGATGCGAACCTGAAGGCTCCTTGGTGCTGGGGGAATCGAGAAATTATGAGCAAATGCAAGTTGAAACGTATAATAAAAGTTGATGAGGAAGAGTTGATAATAAAGGAGAAATGTTGCTCATAATTTGAGAAATGTATAATAATTTACTTGTCATGTTTATGAAGTGTGATTAAACATGGCCTTTTTACACCCACCAGTTTCCCAAGTGATTGTTTGGTGGGGAGGCGGGTGTGGAGCATGCTGGGGGATCCGGGGCCTAAAGGCCTGCGTGACAGCGGTGCTGGTTAAGTAGGCTCTGCGGAGAGGACAAGTCCAGAGTCACGGGCTGTGCCGGGGCAAAGCAGCGGCCTCACTCTGGTCCTTCTACTGGGCACCGGGAATGGATAAGGCTGTGGCCTCCTTCTGGCCTCCAGGGTCTCTCTCCCACGAGAGGGCCTGCAGCACACACTCCTTCCTACCTCTTGTGTCTCCAGGAACACAAGTGGCGCCCTCGAGCAGCCGGATCTGCCTGCTCTTTCATTTGCAGAGGGGCACCTCTGCCAGATCCTGCTTCCTGCAGTTTCTTTCCGGGTTCTCGTGGGCACCGGGTGAACAAGTCGTGAGGGGGTGACACCATGAGTTACCCGCACAGGGTGACACCGACCCGTGTGACGCCGCTGGCTTCAGCGCAACCATTACCTTTGCAGACAGTGTCTGTGTAGCAAGCACATCTAATCCAGCGTTGAGGAATTTGTGTGCATCCTGTTGCTCGTACCCTACTAAATGCCGTGCATGCATCCACACCAGATGCAATAACCTATGGGGAATGTGAGGAGATCTGTGCCCAGAGTAAAACTCCTGAAAGAGTGTAGACAGTTCACAAACAAGACATGAGCCTGGGCTTTGCATTTCACATTTGTGTCCGTCTGAAAGGAAAAAGTCTCGCAGTAGTGGAGTGTGGGTAAGTGCTTGAACTATACAGTTCATAAAACACGTATTTCCAAGGTTGATCAGCCCTCGTAGACCTATGTTGCAGTTAGTGGTTATTTTTCTAGTCTTGGGATTATGTCGCAGCAATTCTAATTCTCTTTTTGTTGGCTCCTACGTTGAATATTTCTCTCCAACTCCTGTCATTGTATACTGGTAAGGAGAAACCATTGTTGGGGTGAAAGCTTATAGTTTCCAGGCTTTCTGAGGTTCTTCTTTGTCAATTTGTTCCATCGTAAATGTAATCTTGACACATAAAGCAGTATATACCCCCATATAAAATGTCTATGGCTAAATTATGTTGTTTTGCTTTTGCGTCTCGTGGATATGTTTCTTTGTAAAACAGCCAAAAAAGACACAGTAGTGGAAGAGGAGGTCTGTTCTAGTGGGCACCGCACATGTGACAAATGCAAGACTTAGCCTTGCGTTTCCTGGTCTCAAGGGTGCAACTCCACACGAAGCACTGCACTGGTAGATGACACGCAAGTTCTGCTTCCAGTTCTCCACCTTAAAGCTGTTCACATGGGAGCAGCTGGCCGGACAGATGGCAAAAGGCACATGGGGCGCTGGGGGAAGGAGAGCCTGGTAGAGAGTTCCAACACAGTCACGGATGGAGGGTGGGGGCTGGCAGTGACTACACAGTAGCTACAGGGGAAAGGGGGCTTGGAATAGGAAGTGTAGTCCTGCAATTTGGGCTTTGTGTTCTGAAGGGGTGCAGGTTTTAAGTGCAGGTATCTCTGAGAGGAATCAGTCTCGTATGTGACGGTATCGAGAGGGAAGGGATTTGAAATGGAACATACAAGAGGGTAGCAGCCGTGTTGGGTTCTTATGGAGAATTTGGGATGAGAGCATATGAAGCAATCTCTGAACTAAAAAGCACCACTAATTGTGACGTTAATGTGCCCCTGAAGAAGGAGTATTGGGTGGGGCAGGTACATGAGAAGGAAGGGTAGGTGAAGGGAGAACACGGGTAGGGGTGCCCGTGATGGCCAAGTCTCTCAGTGGGAGAGCCAGCCTCTCTCGTATACCATCGCTTCTCTTAACCTCCGCGGCTTGGCCCCCCCTTCACCCCCCCCCCCGCAGCACCGTGCAGCTCATGGAGTGGTAGCTCCTCCTCCTTTACAGACCAGAGGTCACACGAAGCAGTGCCTGAAAGACCAGGGCCCCGCAGCTCACAAGGACCATCTAATTCATTGATGAGCAGAGGGGCCAGGATACACTTCCCACTGCTGCATAATCCGCACTCTCCAAGCAGCACAACTACAAACATTTGTAATCTGGTTTTAGAGGTTAGTTTTTCTTCTGGTTCCAGTACCCCCTGGGCTCCCACCCTGCCTATTTCTTTGCAGTAGTGTGAGAATCCATTTCATGAAAAGGAATATAAAGTAGGGTTGCCAAAACAAAAATGCCAGCCATGTGTCGTTTGAAGAGCCTGCAAATATCTTGTCTTGACACTAAATATGGTTATAAATAAAAAAGTATGTATTCATTTGTAATTTGACTTTTCTGTCTTTGTTCCCTTTACATCAGTCATGGATCATTCGGGCAACCCTAGAACACAATTAAAAGTGCTTTCTATTTATATTTTCTGCACAGATTAGGGCTGAAAATATGGCTTTAGGTGACATTATTTTTGTACTGTCTGGACATTAAAATAATGACTTGGCAACCCTAATCATAAGACTGGAAGTTTGTTGCAGGAGAGGCACATTATTTATTTCTTCCACCCTCGATCCCTGATTAACCCCATAATAGCAATAGTTTAACTTGTATCTGAAACCCTACGCCGCCGTTAGTAACATACTGAGTTACTTCAAGTGTCTGGGAGTGCACCATGTGTTCAGACAAATTACTCCTCATCCTTGCCCTTCACTTTCACGCTCACCCTGCACTCACAGCGAACACAATGCACTCACAATGCACTAGTTCTGTTCAACCTGTACCTCACCCTGCAGTCACACGAGCACACTACTTAACCTGCACTCATTTGACACTTCACTCACCTGTCCCCCTTAGTGCTCAATCTGCTATCTCACTCAAACAAGCCCATCACTAACCATGCATTCATTCGTCCCACTCAGCACTTACATCCGCACCCAAATTCATATGGTCACCTAACTCACCCTGCAGTCACACTTCTTACCCTACTCTCACACTGTCGCATTGCTCATCATGCACTCACATGGGCACTCCTGCTACCCACACAGCGCAGAGGGTTAATGTGCATGCTACAAAGAACGTGTACCATGCAGATCACAGAACTGAGTGTGAGTAAACTATGACAGCGCTATAAAAAATGAAATGTTTGTCAGAAAGGTGCTATAGAGAGATGAGGTGCATTGTTGGTGAGTGGTAGCGAGGGAATTCATGGAGAAGGAGGAAATGCCCTGCAGGAACAGGGGGCTGCATGCACACAGGGGGGCATAACATGCCCCCCTGCATGTATCCCCAGGTATGCGATCTTGTATAGGCTCCCAACATTTCCCTATCATACGAACAGACCTCTAGTTGGTAATCTTTAGTGAAATCTTCTATAGGTACCACCGTTAGAGTCCTGTACTTTTCTAAAGCTGAAGTGTACTTGCCTGTGTAACCAATTCATGTAATGGTGTGTATGTAAATTGCAAACCTGCCTTAAGACACATCAGGTGGCGCTGTATGTGTGGAATGCACTGCATTTTAGTTTTTAAAGCAAAAGTTTGGAGTGATATTTGCACTGATATTTGTTGCTGCACCCATATGCGTGATCCGGTTCTTGGCGCACATAGCATTGTCTGCAGCGCACAAAGACCTTTCACTGCCGCACACAGAGGAAAAAAATTAGAGGGAACATTGGTGGTGAGTGCAGAGTGGAGAGTGCAGAGTGGTGAGTGCAGAGTGGTGAGTAGTGAGTGCAGAGTAGTGAGTGCAGAGTAGTGAGTGCAGAGTAGTGAGTGCAGAGTAGTGAGTAGTGAGTGCAGAGTAGTGAGTGCAGAGTGGTGAGTGCAGAGTGGTGAGTAGTAAGTGCAGAGTAGTAAGTGCAGAGTAGTAAGTGCAGAGTAGGGAGTGCAGAGTAGTGAGTGTAGAGTAGTGAGTGCAGAATAGTGAGTGCAGAGTAGTGAGTGCAGAGTAGTGACTGCAGAGTAGTGAGTAGTGAGTGCAGAGTAGTGAGTAGTGAGTGCAGAGTAGTGAGTAGTGAGTGCAGAGTGGTGAGTGCAGAGTAGTGAGTGCAGAGTAGTGAGTAGTGAGTGCAGAGTAGTGAGTGCAGAGTAGTGAGTAGTGAGTGCAGAGTAGTGAGTAGTGAGTGCCGAGTGCAGAGTAGTGAGTGCAGAGTAGTGAGTGCAGAGTAGTGAGTAGTGAGTGCAGAGCAGTGATTAGTGACTGCAGAGTAGTGAGTAGTGAGTGCAGAGTAGTGAGTAGTGAGTGCAGAGTAGTGAGTGCAGAGTAGTGAGTGCAGAGTAGTGAGCAGTGAGTGCAGAGTAGTGAGTGCAGGAGTAGTGAGTAGTGAGTGCAGAGTAGTGAGTAGTGAGTAGTGAGTGCAGAGTAGTGAGTGCAGAGTAGTGAGTAGTGAGTGCAGAGTAGTGAGTAGTGAGTGCAGAGTAGTGAGTGCAGAGTAGTGAGTAGTGAGTGTAGAGCAGTGAGTAGTGAGTGCAGAATAGTGAGTAGTGAGTGCAGAGTAGTGAGCAGTTAGTGCAGAGTAGTGAGTGCAGAGTAGTGAGTGCAGAGTAGTGAGTGCAGAGTAGTGAGTAGTGAGTGCAGAGTAAGTGAGTGCAGAGTAGTGAGTTAGTGAGTGCAGAGTAGTGAGTAGTGAGTGCAGAGTAGTGAGTGCAGAGTAGTGAGTGCAGAGTAGTGAGTAGTGAGTGCAGAGCAGTGAGGAGTGAGTGCAGAGTAGTGAGGAGTGAGTGCAGAGTAGTGAGTAGTGAGTGCAGAGTAGTGAGTGCAGAGTAGTGAGTAGTGAGTGCAGAGTAGTGAGTGCAGAGTAGTGAGTAGTGAGTGCATAGTATTGAGTAGTGAGTGCAGAGTAGTGAGTGGAGAGTAGTGAGTGCAGAGTAGTGAGTAGTGAGTGCAGAGTAGTGAGTGCAGAGTAGTGAGTGCAGAGTAGTGAGTGCAGAGTAGTGAGTAGTGAGTGCAGAGTAGTGAGTAGTGAGTGCAGAATAGTGAGTAGTGAGTAGTGAGTAGTGAGTGCAGAGTAGTGAGTGCAGAGTAGTGAGTGCAGAGTAGTGAGTAGTGAGTGCAGAGTAGTGAGTAGTGAGTGCAGAGTAGTGAGTAGTGAGTGCAGAGTAGTGAGTGCAGAGTAGTGAGTGCAGAGCAGTGAGTAGTGAGTGCAGAGTAGTGAGTAGTGAGTGCAGAGTAGTGAGCAGTGAGTGCAGAGTAGTGAGTAGTGAGTGCAGAGTAGTGAATGCAGAGTAGTGAGTGCAGAGTAGTGAGTAGTGAGTGCAGAGTAGTGAGTGCAGAGTAGTGAGTAGTGAGTGCAGAGTAGTGAGTAGTGAGTGCCGAGTGCAGAGTAGTGAGTGCAGAGTAGTGAGTGCAGAGTAGTGAGTAGTGAGTGCAGAGCAGTGATTAGTGACTGCAGAGTAGTGAGTAGTGAGTGCAGAGTAGTGAGTAGTGAGTGCAGAGTAGTGAGTGCAGAGTAGTGAGTGCAGAGTAGTGAGCAGTGAGTGCAGAGTAGTGAGTGCAGGAGTAGTGAGTAGTGAGTGCAGAGTAGTGAGTAGTGAGTAGTGAGTGCAGAGTAGTGAGTGCAGAGTAGTGAGTGCAGAGTAGTGAGTGCAGAGTAGTGAGTAGTGAGTGCAGAGTAGTGAGTAGTGAGTGCAGAGTAGTGAGTGCAGAGTAGTGAGTAGTGAGTGTAGAGCAGTGAGTAGTGAGTGCAGAATAGTGAGTAGTGAGTGCAGAGTAGTGAGCAGTTAGTGCAGAGTAGTGAGTGCAGAGTAGTGAGTGCAGAGTAGTGAGTGCAGAGTAGTGAGTAGTGAGTGCAGAGTAAGTGAGTGCAGAGTAGTGAGTTAGTGAGTGCAGAGTAGTGAGTAGTGAGTGCAGAGTAGTGAGTGCAGAGTAGTGAGTGCAGAGTAGTGAGTAGTGAGTAGTGAGTGCAGAGCAGTGAGGAGTGAGTGCAGAGTAGTGAGGAGTGAGTGCAGAGTAGTGAGTAGTGAGTGCAGAGTAGTGAGTGCAGAGTAGTGAGTAGTGAGTGCAGAGTAGTGAGTGCAGAGTAGTGAGTAGTGAGTGCATAGTATTGAGTAGTGAGTGCAGAGTAGTGAGTGGAGAGTAGTGAGTGCAGAGTAGTGAGTAGTGAGTGCAGAGTAGTGAGTGCAGAGTAGTGAGTGCAGAGTAGTGAGTGCAGAGTAGTGAGTGCAGAGTAGTGAGTAGTGAGTGCAGAGTAGTGAGTAGTGAGTGCAGAATAGTGAGTAGTGAGTAGTGAGTAGTGAGTGCAGAGTAGTGAGTGCAGAGTAGTGAGTGCAGAGTAGTGAGTAGTGAGTGCAGAGTAGTGAGTAGTGAGTGCAGAGTAGTGAATAGTGAGTGCAGAGTAGTGAGTGCAGAGTAGTGAGTGCAGAGCAGTGAGTAGTGAGTGCAGAGTAGTGAGTAGTGAGTGCAGAGTAGTGAGCAGTGAGTGCAGAGTAGTGAGTAGTGAGTGCAGAGTAGTGAATGCAGAGTAGTGAGTGCAGAGTAGTGAGTAGTGAGTGCAGAGTAGTGAGTGCAGAGTAGTGAGTAGTGAGTGCAGAGTAGTGAGTAGTGAGTGCAGAGTAGTGAGTGCAGAGTAGTGAGTGCAGAGTAGTGAGTAGTGAGCAGTGAGTGCGGGAAACAACCTTTACAACGCAACTTTTACAACGCACTACCATTACAACGAAACTTTTACAACGCAAAAACTTTTACAACGCATACCATTACAACGCATGTTTTTACAACGCAAGTACTTTTACAACGCATGCCATTACAACGTAAGTATTGGTAAGTATATAATTATATTTAATATTTTATATGTTTTTTTTTTTAAGTTTTCAGTTTTTGGGTAAAGGGGTATTTTTAGGGTTCAGGGTCAGTTTTCAGTTTTTGGGTAAAGGGATATTTTTAGGGTTCAGGGTCAGTTTTCAGTTTTTGGGTAAAGGGGTATTTTTAGGGTTCAGGGTCAGTTTTCAGTTTTTGGGTAAAGGGGTATTTTTAAGGTTCAGGGTCAGTTTTCAGTTTTTGGGTAAAGGGGTATTTTTAGGGTTCAGGGTCAGTTTTCAGTTTTTGGGTAAAGGGGTATTTTTAGGGTTCAGGGTCAGTTTTCAGTTTTTGGGTAAAGGGGTATTTTTAGGGTTCAGGGTCAGTTTTCAGTTTTTGGGTAAAGGGGTATTTTTAGGGTTCAGGGTCAGTTTTGGGTTTTTGGGGTACAGGGGTATTTTTAGGGTTCAGGGTCAGTTTTCAGTTTTTGGGTACAGGGGTATTTTTAGGGTTTAGGGACAGTTTTGGGTTTTTGGGGTACAGGGGTATTTTTAGGGTTCAGGGTTATTTTGGGGTTTTTGGGGTACAGGGGTACAGGGTAAAAAAAAACTTAAATTAATTTAATTAAATTAAATTAAATTATATTAATTACAATTAATTTAAAATAAAAAAATATTATATACTTACCAATACTTACGTTGTAAATGTATGCGTTGTAAAGGTACCTGCGTTGTAAAAACATGCGTTATAATGGTATGCGTTGTAAAAGTTTTTGCGTTGTAAAAAATTTGTTGTAACGGTATGCGTTGTAAAAGTATGCGTTGTAACGTCATACATCCGTGAGTGCAGAGTAGTGAGTAGTGAGTAGTGAGTGCAGAGCAGTGAGTAGTGAGTGCAGAGTAGTGAGTAGTGAGTAGTGAGTAGTGAGTGCAGAGCAGTGAGTAGTGAGTGCAAAGTAGTGAGTGCAGAGTAGTGAGTGCAGAGTAGTGAGTGCAGAGTAGTGAGTAGTGAGTAGTGAGTGCAGAGTAGTGAGTGCAGAGTAGTGAGTAGTGAGTAGTGAGTAGTAAGTGCAGAGCAGTGAGTAGTGAGTACAGAGTAGTGAGTAGTGAGTGCAGAGTAGTGAGTAGTGAGTGCAGAGTAGTGAGTGCAGAGTAGTGAGTGCAGAGTAGTGAGTAGTGAGTGCAGAGTAGTGAGTGCAGAGTAGTGAGTAGTGAGTGCAGAGTAGTGAGTAGTGAGTGCAGAGTAGTGAGTGCAGAGTAGTGAGTGCAGAGTAGTGAGTAGTGAGTAGTGAGTGCAGAGTAGTGAGTGCAGAGTAGTGAGTGCAGAGTAGGGAGTGCAGAGTAGTGAGTGCAGAGTAGTGAGTAGTGAGTGCAGAGTAGTGAGTAGTGAGTGCAGAGTAGTGAGTAGTGAGTAGTGAGTAGTGAGTGCAGAGTAGTGAGTGCAGAGTAGTGAGTGCAGAGTAGTGAGTGCAGAGTAATGAGTAGTGAGTGCAGAGTAGTGAGTGCAGAGTAGTGAGTAGTGAGTGCAGAGTAGTGAGTAGTGAGTGCAGAGTAGTGAGTAGTGAGTGCAGAGTAGTGAGCAGTGAGTGCAGAGTAGTGAGCAGTGAGTGCAGAGTAGTGAGTGCAGAGTAGTGAGTAGTGAGTGCAGAGTAGTGAGTAGTGAGTGCAGAGTAGTGAGCAGTGAGTGCAGAGTAGTGAGCAGTGAGTGCAGAGTAGTGAGCAGTGAGTGCAGAGTAGTGAGTGCAGAGTAGTGAGTAGTGAGTGCAGAGTAGTGAGTAGTGAGTAGTGAGTGCAGAGTAGTCAAAAATCAATGGGGGTACAACTGTGAAAGGTTATTTAGTCTACCGCCCCCCGGGCCCCTTGGCAAGGTTTAAGGGCACCCTCATAGAGTGTGCCACTGAGATGGCGCTGCGGAGGGATAAGTTTCTGCTACTCGGAGACTTTAACATGCACCTCGAAGATTCACTAGACAAGGGAGTGATGGAGTTCCGGCAGGATCTCCAAGCACTACAATTAGAGCTGAAGGGCCACCTTCCAACACACCAACATGGTCATTTGCTTGACCCAGTCTTTGCTAACTGGGAGGATGTTAGGGTGGCTCCTCCAGTGCCTCTCCCGTGGACTGACCATTTCTTGGTGCCTTTTGAAATCTCTCTCCCTAAGAATAAGGTCACCGCTCCCACTCCCCTTAACTATCTCAGGCGCAAATGGGCTAGGTTCTCCCTGCCCAAATTTAATGAGGCTCTTACAGCCTATGGCCCCCCTGGAGGCGATGATGCGGATTCGGTAAATAAACTACTTAACGAACGAATCACGGCTGCGCTGGACCAAACGGCCCCTTTAAACCATCTTAAGAAGGGTGGTCGTAAACAGAGATCGGCACCATGGTTTAACGAAGAATTGCGTGGTGCCAAGAGGGAGTGTAAGCGAGCGGAGAGGCAGTGGAGGGTAGCCTATGACAGTCAGGCGAGAGAGAAATATCTCACCCACCGACGAGCATATCATAATCTTATCAGGATAACAAAAACTGCCCACTACGCAGAGAGAATTTTGGATGCAGAGAACTCAGCAAAAGAATTGTTCTGTGTATACAAATCTCTTGCTGTCTCCGAATCCACAGCAGGACCAGAGGACTGCTCTTTGGCTGCCTGTAATCGCATTGCCGACTACTTCAGCGACAAAGTGTCCAAAATATACTCCGCCTTCCCTGCCCAACCAGCGGTAGATGGAAAGGTTGAGGCATCAGTTAGAGAGGTAGATGGTCACAATCTGCTGCTCAATTTCTTCACCTCACCAGCTGAAGACCTGATCAACATATGTAGATCAGTGAAATCAGGTTCCCCACGGGACCCAGCATCTCCTAAACGGTTGGGGGACAGCCTGACAACATTAGAGCCATATATCAGGCCCCTGCTGGACATTTCCTTTAGGTCCAGCACTGTGCCTTGGGAATGGAAACAAGCAGTTGTGCTCCCCCTTCGCAAGAAGCCTAATATTAGCTTCGAAAAGCTGGAGAACCTGCGCCCCATTTCCCTCCTTCCTTACTTCTCGAAAGTGGCTGAGAAGTTGGTGAATCGGCAGCTAATGCAGTTTGTGGAAGAGTCTAATCTCCTTCACCCCACCCAATTCGGATTCAGACCTCGACATTCGACTGAGTCGGCACTCCTCATGGCTTCCGAATCCATCAGGCAGGGGGTCGACGAGGGCCACACTATGGCCCTGATCCTGCTGGACCTCAGCGCCGCGTTCGACACTGTAGCACATCCCATCTTGCTACAGTGTCTGAACAAGGCAGGGCTGGGTGATGCAGCGCTAAAATGGATCCAGTCGTTCCTATCGGGCCGTGGCTTCCAAGTCAGGCAGGGCGACTGCTATTCCAGGCGAATGGCATTGGACCAGGGGGTACCACAGGGCTCGTCCCTAAGCCCAACGCTTTTTAATCTATATGTGGCCCCAGTCGCCTCCATAGTGGAGAGCTACGGTCTGCGCTTGGTGTCATACGCTGACGACACGCAGCTGGTCATCTCCCTATCGCGTGCACCCGGCCTTGCGGCAGACATCTTCAGAGCATGCATGCAAGATCTTGCTGCCTGGATGTCTGCCAACTGCCTTAAACTTAACGGCAACAAGACCGAGGTGCTGGTGGTAGGGGGAGACCGAGCGGCGTGGACGTCAGCGTGGTGGCCTCCTTGCTTGGGAATGGCACCCACCCCCTGCCTGGAGGCGAGGAATCTAGGTGTCTGGTTCGACTCCGATCTAACCTTTGGCACCCAGGTCAACCGGGTGGTTGGCACCTGTTTCGGGATCCTCAAGACCCTCAGGAAGGTTCTGGAGTTCCTTCCCACCAAAGCCCGCCGAACACTAGTGCATGCTCTAGTCACGTCCAAGTTGGACTATGGCAACCTTCTCTACCTGGGAATCCCCGAGAAGAATCTGAGCCGCCTTCAGGTCTTGCAAAACGCCGCTGCTCGGCTAGTCCTCAGACTACCGAGAAGATCAGCCTCCAAAGCCGCGCTCCAAGCCTTGCACTGGCTTCCTGTCAGGAGCAGGATAGAATTCAAGGCCCTCTGCACCTGCCATAGGATCATCAACGGCAGGGCACCCTCTCCACTTCAGGATCTCTTGACACAATACGAGCCATCCCGTACGCTAAGATCCTCTGGCTCAGGGCGCCTAACTATTCCAAAGGTGTCCAGAGCGAGGATGGGTGGCAGATCCTTCAGGTACCTCGCCGCATCCTGCTGGAATAAACTCCCGGTAGCGCTGCGCCTGGAACCATCAGAGTCTATCTTCAGGGCTGAGCTGAAAACATTTCTCTTTGCCAGATAGCGGGCCTCCCCTCTGATCTTCCTCTGAACACGCTCGCATCTAAGCGCGGGGACACGCCGTTGTGCGTCACCATTGCGCTCTACAAGAATGCCTATTATTATTATTATTATAGTGAGTAGTGAGTGCAGAGTAGTGAGTAGTGAGTGCAGAGTAGTGAGTAGTGAGTGCAGAGTGGTGAGTAGTGAGTGCAGAGTAGTGAGTGCAGAGTAGTGAGTAGTGAGTGCAGAGTAGTGAGTAGTGAGTGCAGAGTAGTGAGCAGTGAGTGCAGAGTAGTGAGCAGTGAGTGCAGAGTAGTGAGCAGTGAGTGCAGAGTAGTGAGTGCAGAGTAGTGAGTAGTGAGTGCAGAGTAGTGAGTAGTGAGTAGTGAGTGCAGAGTAGTGAGTAGTGAGTGCAGAGTAGTGAGTAGTGAGTGCAGAGTAGTGAGTAGTGAGTGCAGAGTGGTGAGTGCAGAGTGGTGAGTGCAGAGTAGTGAGTAGTGAGTGCAGAGTAGTGAGTGCAGAGTAGTGGGTAGTGAGTGCAGAGTAGTGGGTAGTGAGTGCAGAGTAGTGAGTAGTGAGTGCAGAGTAGTGAGTAGTGAGTGCAGAGTAGTGAGTGCAGAGTAGTGAGTATTGAGTGCAGAGTAGTGAGTAGTGAGTGCAGAGTAGTGAGTGAAGAGTAGTGAGTAGTGATTGCAGAGTAGTGAGTAGTGAGTGCAGAGTAGTGAGTAGTGAGTGCAGAGTAGTGAGTACAGAGTAGTGAGTAGTGAGTGCAGAGTAGTGAGTAGTAAGTAGTGAGTAGTGGGTGCAGAGTAGTGAGTAGTGAGTGCTGAGTAGTGAGTGCAGAGTAGTGAGTAGTGAGTGCAGAGTAGTGAGTGCAGAGTAGTGAGTAGTGAGTGCAGAGTAGTGAGTGCAGAGTAGTGAGTGCAGAGTGGTGAGTGCAGAGTGGTGAGTGCAGAGTGGTGAGTGCAGAGTGGTGAGTGCAGAGTGGTGAGTGCAGAGTAATGAGTAGTGAGTGCAGAGTAGTGAGTGCAGAGTAGTGAGTGCCGAGTGGTGAGTGCCGAGTGGTGAGTGCCGAGTGGTGAGTGCCGAGTGGTGAGTGCAGAGTGGTGAGTGCAGAGTAGTGAGTGCAGAGTAGTGAGTGCAGAGTAGTGAGTGCAGAGTGCAGAGTAGTGAGTGCAGAGAGCAGAGTAGTGAGTGCAGAGTAGTGAGTGCAGAGTAGTGAGTGCAGAGTAGTGAGTAGTGAGTGCAGAGTAGTGAGTAGTGAGTAGTGAGTGCAGAGTAGTGAGTGCAGAGTAGTGAGTGCAGAGTAGTGAGTGCAGAGTAATGAGTAGTGAGTGCAGAGTAGTGAGTGCAGAGTAGTGAGTAGTGAGTGCAGAGTAGTGAGTAGTGAGTGCAGAGTAGTGAGTGCAGAGTAGTGAGTAGTGAGTGCAGAGTAGTGAGCAGTGAGTGCAGAGTAGTGAGCAGTGAGTGCAGAGTAGTGAGTAGTGAGTGCAGAGTAGTGAGTAGTGAGTGCAGAGTAGTGAGCAGTGAGTGCAGAGTAGTGAGCAGTGAGTGCAGAGTAGTGAGCAGTGAGTGCAGAGTAGTGAGTGCAGAGTAGTGAGTAGTGAGTGCAGAGTAGTGAGTAGTGAGTAGTGAGTGCAGAGTAGTGAGTAGTGAGTGCAGAGTAGTGAGTAGTGAGTGCAGAGTAGTGAGTAGTGAGTGCAGAGTGGTGAGTGCAGAGTGGTGAGTGCAGAGTAGTGAGTAGTGAGTGCAGAGTAGTGAGTGCAGAGTAGTGGGTAGTGAGTGCAGAGTAGTGGGTAGTGAGTGCAGAGTAGTGAGTAGTGAGTGCAGAGTAGTGAGTGCATAGTAGTGAGTATTGAGTGCAGAGTAGTGAGTAGTGAGTGCAGAGTAGTGAGTGAAGAGTAGTGAGTAGTGATTGCAGAGTAGTGAGTAGTGAGTGCAGAGTAGTGAGTAGTGAGTGCAGAGTAGTGAGTACAGAGTAGTGAGTAGTGAGTGCAGAGTAGTGAGTAGTAAGTAGTGAGTAGTGGGTGCAGAGTAGTGAGTAGTGAGTGCTGAGTAGTGAGTGCAGAGTAGTGAGTAGTGAGTGCAGAGTAGTGAGTGCAGAGTAGTGAGTAGTGAGTGCAGAGTAGTGAGTGCAGAGTAGTGAGTGCAGAGTGGTGAGTGCAGAGTGGTGAGTGCAGAGTGGTGAGTGCAGAGTGGTGAGTGCAGAGTGGTGAGTGCAGAGTGGTGAGTGCAGAGTGGTGAGTGCAGAGTAATGAGTAGTGAGTGCAGAGTAGTGAGTGCAGAGTAGTGAGTGCCGAGTGGTGAGTGCCGAGTGGTGAGTGCCGAGTGGTGAGTGCAGAGTGGTGAGTGCAGAGTAGTGAGTGCAGAGTAGTGAGTGCAGAGTAGTGAGTGCAGAGTAGTGTGTGCAGAGTGCAGAGTAGTGAGTGCAGAGAGCAGAGTAGTGAGTGCAGAGTAGTGAGTGCAGAGTAGTGAGTGCAGAGTCGTGAGTGCAGAGTAGTGAGTACAGAGTAGTGAGTGCAGAGTAGTGAGTAGTGAGTGCAAAGTAGGGAGTAGTGAGTGCAGAGTAGTGAGTGCAGAGTAGTGAGTGCAGAGTAGTGAGTAGTGAGTGCAGAGTAGTGAGTAGTGAGTAGTGAGTAGTGAGTGCAGAGCAGTGAGTAGTGAGTGCAGAGTAGTGAGTAGTGAGTAGTGAGTGCAGAGCAGTGAGTAGTGAGTGCATAGTAGTGAGTAGTGAGTGCAGAGTAGTGAGTAGTGAGTACAGAGTAGTGAGTGCAGAGTAGTGAGTGCAGAGTAGTGAGTAGTGAGTGCAGAGTAGTGAGTGCAGAGTAGTGAGTGCAGAGTAGTGAGTAGTGAGTGCAGAGCAGTGAGTAGTGAGTGCAGAGTAGTGAGTAGTGAGTGCAGAGTAGTGAGTAGTGAGTGCAGAGTAGTGAGTGCTAAGTAGTGAGTGCAGAGTAGTGAGTAGTGAGTGCAGAGTAGTGAGTGCAGAGTAGTGAGTAGTGAGTGCAGAGTAGTGAGTGCAGAGTAGTGAGTAGTGAGTGCAGAGTAGTGAGTGCAGAGTAGTGATTGCAGAGTAGTGAGTAGTGAGTAGTGAGTGCAGAGTAGTGAGTGCAGAGTAGTGAGTGCAGAGTAGTGAGTAGTGAGTGCAGAGTAGTGAGTAGTGAGTGCAGAGTAGTGAGTGCAGAGTAGTGAGTAGTGAGTGCAGAGTAGTGAGTGCAGAGTAGTGAGTGCAGAGTAGTGAGTAGTGAGTGCAGAGTAGTGAGTAGTGAGTGCAGAGTAGTGATCAGGGAGTGCAGAGTAGTGAGTAGTGAGTAGTGAGTGCAGAGTAGTGAGTGCATAGTAGTGAGTAGTGAGTGCAGAGTAGTGAGTGCAGAGTAGTGAGTAGTGAGTGCAGAGTAGTGTGTAGTGAGTAGTGAGTGCAGAGTAGTGAGTAGTGAGTGCAGAGTAGTGAGTAGTGAGTGCAGAGTAGTGAGTGCAGAGTGGTGAGTGCGGAGTGGTGAGTGCAGAGTAGTGAGTAGTGAGTGCAGAGTAGTGAGTGCAGAGTAGTGGGTAGTGAGTGCAGAGTAGTGGGTAGTGAGTGCAGAGTAGTGAGTGCAGAGTAGTGAGTAGTGAGTGCAGAGTAGTGAGTGCAGAGTAGTGAGTGCAGAGTAGTGAGTGCAGAGTGGTGAGTGCAGAGTAGTGAGTGCAGAGTAGTGAGTGCAGAGTAGTGAGTGCAGAGTAGTGAGTGCAGAGTGCAGAGTAGTGAGTGCAGAGAGCAGAGTAGTGAGTGCAGAGTAGTGAGTGCAGAGTAGTGAGTGCAGAGTAGTGAGTGCAGAGTAGTGAGTAGTGAGTGCAGAGTAGTGAGTGCAGAGTAGTGAGTGCAGAGTAGTGAGTAGTGAGTGCAGAGTAGTGAGTAGTGAGTAGTGAGTAGTGAGTAGTGAGTGCAGAGCAGTGAGTAGTGAGTGCAGAGTAGTGAGTAGTGAGTAGTGAGTAGTGAGTACAGAGCAGTGAGTAGTGAGTGCAGAGTAGTGAGTAGTGAGTGCAGAGTAGTGAGTGCAGAGTAGTGAGTAGTGAGTGCAGAGTAGTGAGTGCAGAGTAGTGCGTGCAGAGTAGTGAGTAGTGAGTGCAGAGTAGTGAGTGCAGAGTAGTGAGTGCAGAGTAGTGAGTAGTGAGTGCAGAGCAGTGAGTAGTGAGTGCAGAGTAGTGAGTAGTGAGTGCAGAGTAGTGAGTAGTGAGTGCAGAGTAGTGAGTAGTGAGTGCAGAGTAGTGAGTGCTGAGTAGTGAGTGCAGAGTAGTGAGTAGTGAGTGCAGAGTAGTGAGTAGTGAGTGCAGAGTAGTGAGTAGTGAGTGCAGAGTAGTGAGTGCAGAGTAGTGAGTAGTGAGTGCAGAGTAGTAAGTGCAGAGTAGTGAGTGCAGAGTAGTGAGTAGTGAGTGCAGAGTAGTGAGTAGTGAGTGCAGAGTAGTGAGTGCAGAGTAGTGAGTAGTGAGTGCAGAGTAGTGAGTGCAGAGTAGTGAGTGCAGAGTAGTGAGTAGTGAGTGCAGAGTAGTGAGTAGTGAGTGCAGAGTAGTGAGTGCAGAGTAGTGAGTAGTGAGTGCAGAGTAGTGTGTAGTGAGTAGTGAGTGCAGAGTAGTGAGTGCAGAGTAGTGAGTAGTGAGTGCAGAGTAGTGTGTAGTGAGTAGTGAGTGCAGAGTAGTGAGTAGTGAGTGGTGAGTGCAGAGTAGTGAGTGCATAGTAGTGAGTAGTGAGTGCAGAGTAGTGAGTGCAGAGTAGTGAGTAGTGAGTGCAGAGTAGTGTGTAGTGAGTAGTGAGTGCAGAGTAGTGAGTAGTGAGTGCAGAGTAGTGAATAGTGAGTGCAGAGTAGTGAGTAGTGAGTGCAGAGTGGTGAGTGCAGAGTGGTGAGTGCAGAGTGGTGAGTGCAGAGTGGTGAGTGCAGAGTAGTGAGTAGTGAGTGCAGAGTAGTGAGTGCAGAGTAGTGGGTAGTGAGTGCAGAGTAGTGGGTAGTGAGTGCAGAGTAGTGAGTGCAGAGTAGTGAGTAGTGAGTGCAGAGTAGTGAGTAGTGAATGCAGAGTATTGAGTAGTGAGTGCAGAGTAGTGAGTGCAGAGTAGTGAGTAGTGAGGGCAGAGTAGTGAGTGCAGAGTAGTGAGTAGTGAGGGCAGAGTAGTGAGTAGTGAGTGCAGAGTAGTGAGTAGTGAGTGCAGAGTAGTGAGTGCAGAGTACTGAGTGCAGAGTAGTGAGTGCAGAGTAGTGAGTGCAGAGTAGTGAGTGCAGAGTAGTGAGTGCAGAGTAGTGAGTAGTGAGTAGTGAGTGCAGAGTAGTGAGTAGTGAGTGCAGAGTAGTGAGTGCAGAGTAGTGAGTAGTGAGTAGTGAGTAGTGAGTGCAGAGTAGTGAGTGCAGAGTAGTGAGTGCAGAGTAGTGAGTAGTGAGTGCAGAGTATTGAGTAGTGAGTGCAGAGTAGTGAGTGCAGAGTAGTGAGTGCAGAGTAGTGAGTGCAGAGTAGTTTGTAGTGAGTGGAGAGTAGTGAGTATTGAGTGCAGAGTAGTGAGTGCAGAGTAGTGAGTGCAGAGTAGTGAGTAGTGAGTGCAGAGTAGTGAGTAGTGAGTGCAGAGTAGTGAGTGCAGAGTAGTGGGTGCAGAGTAGTGAGTAGTGAGTGCAGAGTAGTGAGTATTGAGTGCAGAGTAGTGAGTAGTGAGTGCAGAGTAGTGAGTGCAGAGTAGTGAGTGCAGAGTAGTGAGTGCAGAGTAGTGAGTGCAGAGTAGTGAGTAGTGAGTGCAGAGTAGTGAGTTCAGAGTAGTGAGTAGTGAGTGCAGAGTAGTGAGTAATGAGTAGTGAGTGCAGAGTAGTGAGTAGTGAGTGCAGAGTAGTGAGTACAGAGTAGTGAGTAGTGAGTGCAGAGTAGTGAGTGCAGAGTAGTGAGTAGTGAGTGCAGAGTAGTGAGTAGTGAGTAGTGAGTGCAGAGTAGTGAGTAGTGAGTGCAGAGTAGTGAGTAGTGAGTGCAGAGTAGTGAGTGCAGAGTAGTGAGTGCAGAGTAGTGAGTGCAGAGTGGTGAGTGTAGAGTGGTGAGTGCAGAGTGGTGAGTGCAGAGTAGTGAGTGCAGAGTAATGAGTAGTGAGTGCGGAGTAGTGAGTGCAGAGTAGTGAGTGCATAGTAGTGAGCGCAGAGTGGTGAGTGCCGAGTGGTGAGTGCCGAGTGGTGAGTGCCGAGTGCCGAATGGTGAGTGCCGAGTGGTTAGTGCAGAGTGGTGAGTGCAGAGTAGTGAGTGCAGAGTAGTGAGTAGTGAGTGCAGAGTAGTGAGTGCAGAGTAGTGAGTGCAGAGTAGTGAGTGCAGAGTAGTGAGTAGTGAGTGCAGAGTAGTAAGTGCAGAGTAGTGAGTGCAGAGTAGTGAGTAGTGAGTGCAGAGTAGTGAGTAGTGAGTGCAGAGTAGTGAGTGCAGAGTAGTGAGTAGTGAGTGCAGAGTAGTGAGTGCAGAGTAGTGAGTGCAGAGTAGTGAGTAGTGAGTGCAGAGTAGTGAGTAGTGAGTGCAGAGTAGTGAGTGCAGAGTAGTGAGTAGTGAGTGCAGAGTAGTGTGTAGTGAGTAGTGAGTGCAGAGTAGTGAGTGCAGAGTAGTGAGTAGTGAGTGCAGAGTAGTGTGTAGTGAGTAGTGAGTGCAGAGTAGTGAGTAGTGAGTGGTGAGTGCAGAGTAGTGAGTGCATAGTAGTGAGTAGTGAGTGCAGAGTAGTGAGTGCAGAGTAGTGAGTAGTGAGTGCAGAGTAGTGAGTAGTGAGTGCAGAGTAGTGAGTAGTGAGTGCAGAGTAGTGAATAGTGAGTGCAGAGTAGTGAGTAGTGAGTGCAGTGTGGTGAGTGCAGAGTGGTGAGTGCAGAGTGGTGAGTGCAGAGTAGTGAGTAGTGAGTGCAGAGTAGTGAGTGCAGAGTAGTGGGTAGTGAGTGCAGAGTAGTGGGTAGTGAGGGCAGAGTAGTGAGTGCAGAGTAGTGAGTAGTGAGTGCAGAGTAGTGAGTAGTGAGTGCAGAGTATTGAGTAGTGAGTGCAGAGTAGTGAGTGCAGAGTAGTGAGTGCAGAGTAGTGAGTAGTGAGGGCAGAGTAGTGAGTGCAGAGTAGTGAGTAGTGAGGGCAGAGTAGTGAGTAGTGAGTGCAGAGTATGAGTAGTGAGTGCAGAGTAGTGAGTGCAGAGTACTGAGTGCAGAGTAGTGAGTGCAGAGTAGTGAGTGCAGAGTAGTGAGTGCAGAGTAGTGAGTGCAGAGTAGTGAGTAGTGAGTGCAGAGTAGTGAGTAGTGAGTGCAGAGTAGTGAGTGCAGAGTAGTGAGTAGTGAGTAGTGAGTAGTGAGTGCAGAGTAGTGAGTGCAGAGTAGTGAGTGCAGAGTAGTGAGTAGTGAGTGCAGAGTATTGAGTTGTGAGTGCAGAGTAGTGAGTAGTGAGTGCAGAGTAGTGAGTGCAGAGTAGTGAGTGCAGAGTAGTTTGTAGTGAGTGGAGAGTAGTGAGTATTGAGTGCAGAGTAGTGAGTGCAGAGTAGTGAGTGCAGAGTAGTGAGTAGTGAGTGCAGAGTAGTGAGTAGTGAGTGCAGAGTAGTGAGTGCAGAGTAGTGGGTGCAGAGTAGTGAGTAGTGAGTGCAGAGTAGTGAGTATTGAGTGCAGAGTAGTGAGTAGTGAGTGCAGAGTAGTGAGTGCAGAGTAGTGAGTGCAGAGTAGTGAGTGCAGAGTAGTGAGTAGTGAGTGCAGAGTAGTGAGTTCAGAGTAGTGAGTAGTGAGTGCAGAGTAGTGAGTAATGAGTAGTGAGTGCAGAGTAGTGAGTAGTGAGTGCAGAGTAGTGAGTACAGAGTAGTGAGTAGTGAGTGCAGAGTAGTGAGTGCAGAGTAGTGAGTAGTGAGTGCAGAGTAGTGAGTAGTGAGTGCAGAGTAGTGAGTGCAGAGTAGTGAGTAGTGAGTAGTGAGTGCAGAGTAGTGAGTAGTGAGTGCAGAGTAGTGAGTGCAGAGTAGTGAGTAGTGAGTAGTGAGTAGTGAGTGCAGAGTAGTGAGTGCAGAGTAGTGAGTAGTGAGTGCAGAGTATTGAGTAGTGAGTGCAGAGTAGTGAGTAGTGAGTGCAGAGTAGTGAGTGCAGAGTAGTTTGTAGTGAGTGGAGAGTAGTGAGTATTGAGTGCAGAGTAGTGAGTGCAGAGTAGTGAGTGCAGAGTAGTGAGTAGTGAGTGCAGAGTAGTGAGTAGTGAGTGCAGAGTAGTGAGTGCAGAGTAGTGGGTGCAGAGTAGTGAGTAGTGAGTGCAGAGTAGTGAGTATTGAGTGCAGAGTAGTGAGTAGTGAGTGCAGAGTAGTGAGTGCAGAGTAGTGAGTGCAGAGTAGTGAGTGCAGAGTAGTGAGTGCAGAGTAGTGAGTAGTGAGTGCAGAGTAGTGAGTTCAGAGTAGTGAGTAGTGAGTGCAGAGTAGTGAGTAATGAGTAGTGAGTGCAGAGTAGTGAGTAGTGAGTGCAGAGTAGTGAGTACAGAGTAGTGAGTAGTGAGTGCAGAGTAGTGAGTGCAGAGTAGTGAGTAGTGAGTGCAGAGTAGTGAGTAGTGAGTAGTGAGTGCAGAGTAGTGAGTAGTGAGTGCAGAGTAGTGAGTAGTGAGTGCAGAGTAGTGAGTGCAGAGTAGTGAGTGCAGAGTAGTGAGTGCAGAGTGGTGAGTGTAGAGTGGTGAGTGCAGAGTGGTGAGTGCAGAGTAGTGAGTGCAGAGTAATGAGTAGTGAGTGCAGAGTAGTGAGTGCAGAGTAGTGAGTGCAGAGTAGTGAGCGCAGAGTGGTGAGTGCCGAGTGGTGAGTGCCGAGTGGTGAGTGCCGAGTGCCGAATGGTGAGTGCCGAGTGGTTAGTGCAGAGTGGTGAGTGCAGAGTAGTGAGTGCAGAGTAGTGAGTAGTGAGTGCAGAGTAGTGAGTGCAGAGTAGTGAGTGCAGAGTAGTGAGTAGTGAGTGCAGAGTAGTAAGTGCAGAGTAGTGAGTGCAGAGTAGTGAGTAGTGAGTGCAGAGTAGTGAGTAGTGAGTGCAGAGTAGTGAGTGCAGAGTAGTGAGTAGTGAGTGCAGAGTAGTGAGTGCAGAGTAGTGAGTGCAGAGTAGTGAGTAGTGAGTGCAGAGTAGTGAGTAGTGAGTGCAGAGTAGTGAGTGCAGAGTAGTGAGTAGTGAGTGCAGAGTAGTGTGTAGTGAGTAGTGAGTGCAGAGTAGTGAGTGCAGAGTAGTGAGTAGTGAGTGCAGAGTAGTGTGTAGTGAGTAGTGAGTGAAGAGTAGTGAGTAGTGAGTGGTGAGTGCAGAGTAGTGAGTGCATAGTAGTGAGTAGTGAGTGCAGAGTAGTGAGTGCAGAGTAGTGAGTAGTGAGTGCAGAGTAGTGTGTAGTGAGTAGTGAGTGCAGAGTAGTGAGTAGTGAGTGCAGAGTAGTGAATAGTGAGTGCAGAGTAGTGAGTAGTGAGTGCAGTGTGGTGAGTGCAGAGTGGTGAGTGCAGAGTGGTGAGTGCAGAGTAGTGAGTAGTGAGTGCAGAGTAGTGAGTGCAGAGTAGTGGGTAGTGAGTGCAGAGTAGTGGGTAGTGAGTGCAGAGTAGTGAGTGCAGAGTAGTGAGTAGTGAGTGCAGAGTAGTGAGTAGTGAGTGCAGAGTATTGAGTAGTGAGTGCAGAGTAGTGAGTGCAGAGTAGTGAGTAGTGAGGGCAGAGTAGTGAGTGCAGAGTAGTGAGTAGTGAGGGCAGAGTAGTGAGTAGTGAGTGCAGAGTAGTGAGTAGTGAGTGCAGAGTAGTGAGTGCAGAGTACTGAGTGCAGAGTAGTGAGTGCAGAGTAGTGAGTGCAGAGTAGTGAGTGCAGAGTAGTGAGTGCAGAGGAGTGAGTAGTGAGTGCAGAGTAGTGAGTGCAGAGTAGTGAGTAGTGAGTGCAGAGTAGTGAGTAGTGAGTGCAGAGTAGTGAGTAGTGAGTGCAGAGTAGTGAGTGCAGAGTAGTGAGTAGTGAGTGCAGAGTAGTAAGTGCAGAGTAGTGAGTGCAGAGTAGTGAGTAGTGAGTGCAGAGTAGTGAGTAGTGAGTGCAGAGTAGTGAGTGCAGAGTAGTGAGTAGTGAGTGCAGAGTAGTGAGTGCAGAGTAGTGAGTAGTGAGTGCAGAGTAGTGAGTGCAGAGTAGTGAGTAGTGAGTGCAGAGTAGTGTGTAGTGAGTAGTGAGTGCAGAGTAGTGAGTGCAGAGTAGTGAGTAGTGAGTGCAGAGTAGTGTGTAGTGAGTAGTGAGTGCAGAGTAGTGAGTAGTGAGTGGTGAGTGCAGAGTAGTGAGTGCATAGTAGTGAGTAGTGAGTGCAGAGTAGTGAGTGCAGAGTAGTGAGTAGTGAGTGCAGAGTAGTGTGTAGTGAGTAGTGAGTGCAGAGTAGTGAGTAGTGAGTGCAGAGTAGTGAATAGTGAGTGCAGAGTAGTGAGTAGTGAGTGCAGAGTGGTGAGTGCAGAGTGGTGAGTGCAGAGTGGTGAGTGCAGAGTGGTGAGTGCAGAGTAGTGAGTAGTGAGTGCAGAGTAGTGAGTGCAGAGTAGTGGGTAGTGAGTGCAGAGTAGTGGGTAGTGAGTGCAGAGTAGTGAGTGCAGAGTAGTGAGTAGTGAGTGCAGAGTAGTGAGTAGTGAATGCAGAGTATTGAGTAGTGAGTGCAGAGTAGTGAGTGCAGAGTAGTGAGTAGTGAGGGCAGAGTAGTGAGTGCAGAGTAGTGAGTAGTGAGGGCAGAGTAGTGAGTAGTGAGTGCAGAGTAGTGAGTAGTGAGTGCAGAGTAGTGAGTGCAGAGTACTGAGTGCAGAGTAGTGAGTGCAGAGTAGTGAGTGCAGAGTAGTGAGTGCAGAGTAGTGAGTGCAGAGTAGTGAGTAGTGAGTAGTGAGTGCAGAGTAGTGAGTAGTGAGTGCAGAGTAGTGAGTGCAGAGTAGTGAGTAGTGAGTAGTGAGTAGTGAGTGCAGAGTAGTGAGTGCAGAGTAGTGAGTGCAGAGTAGTGAGTAGTGAGTGCAGAGTATTGAGTAGTGAGTGCAGAGTAGTGAGTGCAGAGTAGTGAGTGCAGAGTAGTGAGTGCAGAGTAGTTTGTAGTGAGTGGAGAGTAGTGAGTATTGAGTGCAGAGTAGTGAGTGCAGAGTAGTGAGTGCAGAGTAGTGAGTAGTGAGTGCAGAGTAGTGAGTAGTGAGTGCAGAGTAGTGAGTGCAGAGTAGTGGGTGCAGAGTAGTGAGTAGTGAGTGCAGAGTAGTGAGTATTGAGTGCAGAGTAGTGAGTAGTGAGTGCAGAGTAGTGAGTGCAGAGTAGTGAGTGCAGAGTAGTGAGTGCAGAGTAGTGAGTGCAGAGTAGTGAGTAGTGAGTGCAGAGTAGTGAGTTCAGAGTAGTGAGTAGTGAGTGCAGAGTAGTGAGTAATGAGTAGTGAGTGCAGAGTAGTGAGTAGTGAGTGCAGAGTAGTGAGTACAGAGTAGTGAGTAGTGAGTGCAGAGTAGTGAGTGCAGAGTAGTGAGTAGTGAGTGCAGAGTAGTGAGTAGTGAGTAGTGAGTGCAGAGTAGTGAGTAGTGAGTGCAGAGTAGTGAGTAGTGAGTGCAGAGTAGTGAGTGCAGAGTAGTGAGTGCAGAGTAGTGAGTGCAGAGTGGTGAGTGTAGAGTGGTGAGTGCAGAGTGGTGAGTGCAGAGTAGTGAGTGCAGAGTAATGAGTAGTGAGTGCGGAGTAGTGAGTGCAGAGTAGTGAGTGCAGAGTAGTGAGCGCAGAGTGGTGAGTGCCGAGTGGTGAGTGCCGAGTGGTGAGTGCCGAGTGCCGAATGGTGAGTGCCGAGTGGTTAGTGCAGAGTGGTGAGTGCAGAGTAGTGAGTGCAGAGTAGTGAGTAGTGAGTGCAGAGTAGTGAGTGCAGAGTAGTGAGTGCAGAGTAGTGAGTGCAGAGTAGTGAGTAGTGAGTGCAGAGTAGTAAGTGCAGAGTAGTGAGTGCAGAGTAGTGAGTAGTGAGTGCAGAGTAGTGAGTAGTGAGTGCAGAGTAGTGAGTGCAGAGTAGTGAGTAGTGAGTGCAGAGTAGTGAGTGCAGAGTAGTGAGTGCAGAGTAGTGAGTAGTGAGTGCAGAGTAGTGAGTAGTGAGTGCAGAGTAGTGAGTGCAGAGTAGTGAGTAGTGAGTGCAGAGTAGTGTGTAGTGAGTAGTGAGTGCAGAGTAGTGAGTGCAGAGTAGTGAGTAGTGAGTGCAGAGTAGTGTGTAGTGAGTAGTGAGTGCAGAGTAGTGAGTAGTGAGTGGTGAGTGCAGAGTAGTGAGTGCATAGTAGTGAGTAGTGAGTGCAGAGTAGTGAGTGCAGAGTAGTGAGTAGTGAGTGCAGAGTAGTGAGTAGTGAGTGCAGAGTAGTGAGTAGTGAGTGCAGAGTAGTGAATAGTGAGTGCAGAGTAGTGAGTAGTGAGTGCAGTGTGGTGAGTGCAGAGTGGTGAGTGCAGAGTGGTGAGTGCAGAGTAGTGAGTAGTGAGTGCAGAGTAGTGAGTGCAGAGTAGTGGGTAGTGAGTGCAGAGTAGTGGGTAGTGAGGGCAGAGTAGTGAGTGCAGAGTAGTGAGTAGTGAGTGCAGAGTAGTGAGTAGTGAGTGCAGAGTATTGAGTAGTGAGTGCAGAGTAGTGAGTGCAGAGTAGTGAGTAGTGAGGGCAGAGTAGTGAGTGCAGAGTAGTGAGTAGTGAGGGCAGAGTAGTGAGTAGTGAGTGCAGAGTAGTGAGTAGTGAGTGCAGAGTAGTGAGTGCAGAGTACTGAGTGCAGAGTAGTGAGTGCAGAGTAGTGAGTGCAGAGTAGTGAGTGCAGAGTAGTGAGTGCAGAGTAGTGAGTAGTGAGTGCAGAGTAGTGAGTAGTGAGTGCAGAGTAGTGAGTGCAGAGTAGTGAGTAGTGAGTAGTGAGTAGTGAGTGCAGAGTAGTGAGTGCAGAGTAGTGAGTGCAGAGTAGTGAGTAGTGAGTGCAGAGTATTGAGTTGTGAGTGCAGAGTAGTGAGTAGTGAGTGCAGAGTAGTGAGTGCAGAGTAGTGAGTGCAGAGTAGTTTGTAGTGAGTGGAGAGTAGTGAGTATTGAGTGCAGAGTAGTGAGTGCAGAGTAGTGAGTGCAGAGTAGTGAGTAGTGAGTGCAGAGTAGTGAGTAGTGAGTGCAGAGTAGTGAGTGCAGAGTAGTGGGTGCAGAGTAGTGAGTAGTGAGTGCAGAGTAGTGAGTATTGAGTGCAGAGTAGTGAGTAGTGAGTGCAGAGTAGTGAGTGCAGAGTAGTGAGTGCAGAGTAGTGAGTGCAGAGTAGTGAGTGCAGAGTAGTGAGTAGTGAGTGCAGAGTAGTGAGTTCAGAGTAGTGAGTAGTGAGTGCAGAGTAGTGAGTAATGAGTAGTGAGTGCAGAGTAGTGAGTAGTGAGTGCAGAGTAGTGAGTACAGAGTAGTGAGTAGTGAGTGCAGAGTAGTGAGTGCAGAGTAGTGAGTAGTGAGTGCAGAGTAGTGAGTAGTGAGTGCAGAGTAGTGAGTGCAGAGTAGTGAGTAGTGAGTAGTGAGTGCAGAGTAGTGAGTAGTGAGTGCAGAGTAGTGAGTGCAGAGTAGTGAGTAGTGAGTAGTGAGTAGTGAGTGCAGAGTAGTGAGTGCAGAGTAGTGAGTAGTGAGTGCAGAGTATTGAGTAGTGAGTGCAGAGTAGTGAGTAGTGAGTGCAGAGTAGTGAGTGCAGAGTAGTTTGTAGTGAGTGGAGAGTAGTGAGTATTGAGTGCAGAGTAGTGAGTGCAGAGTAGTGAGTGCAGAGTAGTGAGTAGTGAGTGCAGAGTAGTGAGTAGTGAGTGCAGAGTAGTGAGTGCAGAGTAGTGGGTGCAGAGTAGTGAGTAGTGAGTGCAGAGTAGTGAGTATTGAGTGCAGAGTAGTGAGTAGTGAGTGCAGAGTAGTGAGTGCAGAGTAGTGAGTGCAGAGTAGTGAGTGCAGAGTAGTGAGTGCAGAGTAGTGAGTAGTGAGTGCAGAGTAGTGAGTTCAGAGTAGTGAGTAGTGAGTGCAGAGTAGTGAGTAATGAGTAGTGAGTGCAGAGTAGTGAGTAGTGAGTGCAGAGTAGTGAGTACAGAGTAGTGAGTAGTGAGTGCAGAGTAGTGAGTGCAGAGTAGTGAGTAGTGAGTGCAGAGTAGTGAGTAGTGAGTAGTGAGTGCAGAGTAGTGAGTAGTGAGTGCAGAGTAGTGAGTAGTGAGTGCAGAGTAGTGAGTGCAGAGTAGTGAGTGCAGAGTAGTGAGTGCAGAGTGGTGAGTGTAGAGTGGTGAGTGCAGAGTGGTGAGTGCAGAGTAGTGAGTGCAGAGTAATGAGTAGTGAGTGCAGAGTAGTGAGTGCAGAGTAGTGAGTGCAGAGTAGTGAGCGCAGAGTGGTGAGTGCCGAGTGGTGAGTGCCGAGTGGTGAGTGCCGAGTGCCGAATGGTGAGTGCCGAGTGGTTAGTGCAGAGTGGTGAGTGCAGAGTAGTGAGTGCAGAGTAGTGAGTAGTGAGTGCAGAGTAGTGAGTGCAGAGTAGTGAGTGCAGAGTAGTGAGTAGTGAGTGCAGAGTAGTAAGTGCAGAGTAGTGAGTGCAGAGTAGTGAGTAGTGAGTGCAGAGTAGTGAGTAGTGAGTGCAGAGTAGTGAGTGCAGAGTAGTGAGTAGTGAGTGCAGAGTAGTGAGTGCAGAGTAGTGAGTGCAGAGTAGTGAGTAGTGAGTGCAGAGTAGTGAGTAGTGAGTGCAGAGTAGTGAGTGCAGAGTAGTGAGTAGTGAGTGCAGAGTAGTGTGTAGTGAGTAGTGAGTGCAGAGTAGTGAGTGCAGAGTAGTGAGTAGTGAGTGCAGAGTAGTGTGTAGTGAGTAGTGAGTGAAGAGTAGTGAGTAGTGAGTGGTGAGTGCAGAGTAGTGAGTGCATAGTAGTGAGTAGTGAGTGCAGAGTAGTGAGTGCAGAGTAGTGAGTAGTGAGTGCAGAGTAGTGTGTAGTGAGTAGTGAGTGCAGAGTAGTGAGTAGTGAGTGCAGAGTAGTGAATAGTGAGTGCAGAGTAGTGAGTAGTGAGTGCAGTGTGGTGAGTGCAGAGTGGTGAGTGCAGAGTGGTGAGTGCAGAGTAGTGAGTAGTGAGTGCAGAGTAGTGAGTGCAGAGTAGTGGGTAGTGAGTGCAGAGTAGTGGGTAGTGAGTGCAGAGTAGTGAGTGCAGAGTAGTGAGTAGTGAGTGCAGAGTAGTGAGTAGTGAGTGCAGAGTATTGAGTAGTGAGTGCAGAGTAGTGAGTGCAGAGTAGTGAGTAGTGAGGGCAGAGTAGTGAGTGCAGAGTAGTGAGTAGTGAGGGCAGAGTAGTGAGTAGTGAGTGCAGAGTAGTGAGTAGTGAGTGCAGAGTAGTGAGTGCAGAGTACTGAGTGCAGAGTAGTGAGTGCAGAGTAGTGAGTGCAGAGTAGTGAGTGCAGAGTAGTGAGTGCAGAGTAGTGAGTAGTGAGTAGTGAGTGCAGAGTAGTGAGTAGTGAGTGCAGAGTAGTGAGTGCAGAGTAGTGAGTAGTGAGTAGTGAGTAGTGAGTGCAGAGTAGTGAGTGCAGAGTAGTGAGTGCAGAGTAGTGAGTAGTGAGTGCAGAGTATTGAGTAGTGAGTGCAGAGTAGTGAGTAGTGAGTGCAGAGTAGTGAGTGCAGAGTAGTGAGTGCAGAGTAGTTTGTAGTGAGTGGAGAGTAGTGAGTATTGAGTGCAGAGTAGTGAGTGCAGAGTAGTGAGTGCAGAGTAGTGAGTAGTGAGTGCAGAGTAGTGAGTAGTGAGTGCAGAGTAGTGAGTGCAGAGTAGTGGGTGCAGAGTAGTGAGTAGTGAGTGCAGAGTAGTGAGTATTGAGTGCAGAGTAGTGAGTAGTGAGTGCAGAGTAGTGAGTGCAGAGTAGTGAGTGCAGAGTAGTGAGTGCAGAGTAGTGAGTGCAGAGTAGTGAGTAGTGAGTGCAGAGTAGTGAGTTCAGAGTAGTGAGTAGTGAGTGCAGAGTAGTGAGTAATGAGTAGTGAGTGCAGAGTAGTGAGTAGTGAGTGCAGAGTAGTGAGTACAGAGTAGTGAGTAGTGAGTGCAGAGTAGTGAGTGCAGAGTAGTGAGTAGTGAGTGCAGAGTAGTGAGTAGTGAGTGCAGAGTAGTGAGTAGTGAGTGCAGAGTAGTGAGTAGTGAGTGCAGAGTAGTGAGTGCAGAGTAGTGAGTGCAGAGTAGTGAGTGCAGAGTAGTGAGTGCAGAGTGGTGAGTATAGAGTGGTGAGTGCAGAGTGGTGAGTGCAGAGTAGTGAGTGCAGAGTAATGAGTAGTGAGTGCAGAGTAGTGAGTGCAGAGTAGTGAGTGCAGAGTAGTGAGCGCAGAGTGGTGAGTGCCGAGTGGTGAGTGCCGAGTGGTGAGTGCCGAGTGCCGAATGGTGAGTGCCGAGTGGTTAGTGCAGAGTGGTGAGTGCAGAGTAGTGAGTGCAGAGTAGTGAGTAGTGAGTGCAGAGTAGTGAGTGCAGAGTAGTGAGTGCAGAGTGCAGAGTAGTGAGTGCAGAGTAATGAGTAGTGAGTGCAGAGTAGTGAGTGCAGAGTAGTGAGTGCAGAGTAGTGAGTGCCGAGTGGTGAGTGCCGAGTGGTGAGTGCCGAGTGGTGAGTGCCGAGTGGTGAGTGCCGAATGGTGAGTGCCGAGTGGTGAGTGCAGAGTGGTCAGTGCAGAGTAGTGAGTGCAGAGTAGTGAGTAGTGAGTGCAGAGTAGTGAGTGCAGAGCAGTCAGTGCAGAGTGCAGAGTAGTGAGTGCAGAGAGCAGAGTAGTGAGTGCAGAGTAGTGAGTGCAGAGTGGTGAGTGCAGAGATCAGAGTAGTGAGTGCAGAGTGCATAGTAGTGAGTGCAGAGTAGTGAGTGCAGAGTGCAGAGTAGTGAGTGCAGAGTGCAGAGTAGTGAGTGCAGAGTAGTGAGTGCAGAGTAGTGAGTGCAGAGTAGTGAGTGCAGAGTGTAGAGTAGTGAGTGCAGAGTAGTGAGTGCAGAGTAGTGAGTGCAGAGTAGTGAGTGCAGAGTAGTGAGTGCAGAGTAGTGAGTGCAGAGTGAGTGTGCAGAGTGAGTGTGCAGAGTGCAGAGTTGTGAGTGCACCGTGTGAGTGCAGAGTATGAAGTGTGTGAGTGTGTAGGGTGAGCAGTGTGTGAGCGTGCAGGGTTAACAGTCAGTGAGCGTGCAGGGTGAACAGTCTGTGAGCGTGCAGGGTGAACATTGTGTGAGCGTGTAGGGTGAGCAGTGTGCGAGCGTGTAGGGTGAGCAGTGTGTGAGCGTGCAGGGTGAAAATTGTGTGAGCGTGCAGGGTGAACAGTGTGTGAGTGTGCAGGGTGAACAGTTTGTGAGTGTGCAAGGTGAACAGTTTGTGAGTGTGCAGGGTGAACAATTCCAATCCAAACCACATAATTCCATTACACACCCCATGCATACACCTCATAACACATGGCTAAAAGACATTGCCATTTACAATGCCATTAGCTCTAACTCAAATAAATCCGAGACCTATTGCATTTCCAATGCTTGTTATATGTTTATAATCTAGAATCTTAAAACTGTATTAAGTCTGTCTTAAGTCAAACTTAAGACAAAATCCTAACTTCACTACTACTAAATGCCTTCTGTGAATACCAAAAGTAGTAGGACAGACTTAAGACAGTCTTAAGACAGACTTAAGACAGACTTAGGACAGACTTAAGACAGACTTAAGACAAACTTAAGACAAACTTAAGACAAACTTAAGACAGACTTAAGACAGACTTAAGACAAACTTAAGACAAACTTAGGACAGACTTAAGACAAAATCCTAACTTTACTACTACTAAATGCCTTCTGTGAATACCAAAAGTAGTAAGTTTAGGATTTTGTCTTAAGTTAGTTCTGTGAATCGGGCCCACAGTCTGGGGAGAACCACTGCCTAGATGTCCATACAATAACACTCCCACTCCGTCTCCCAATCGGGCCCACAGTCTGGGGAGAACCACTGCCTAGATGTCCATACAATAAGACTCCCACTCAAAGCACATTGCACTTTATTGTATTGTGCGCTCTATATGCTCATGCTAGGAAGAGATTTCTGTACCCTACTTTCTGCTCTTTCAATACAAACTCCCATAAGGAGACGTTTGAGCAATTGCAAAGGCCTGAGATTGAGAAAATTTGCATGGCAGTGGGAAGTTTTGCCAGCCTTTCGCTGGGAGTTAGAAGCAAATACGACTCAATATAACTACCCCACCCTTATCATATTTGTATGTTAGGATCTGATCTAATTTTTTAACTCTTTCAAAGTCTTTAGAATGAGGTCAATTGGCCCTTTTATATATGTTTTATGCATCTTATCATAGGTATATACCCTCTGTAGTGTCTCTCGTGGAAATACCTATATTATCCCCGATTGTGTCTTGAATCTTTTAATGCTGCTCTATTTATTTAAGTAATGTTTTTATCATCTGTACTTTCATGGCTGTAATAGGTCGAATAAAGTTTTTGTGAGTGACTGTCCATCATCGTGTGTGGTCAGTCACATGGAAGAAAATTTAGGATGATCCTTCTAGCTCATATAGTTATAAAGACACCACAGTTTTGAGTCACGGTTGGATCATGAACCCAAATCCTTGTTCTTCCATACCACTTGGTGATCCACTGAGTCCTCTGAGTGCCCTAGATTTCTTGATGGCCCACTTAACCATAAAGCCTGATTGCAACTAACAGTGTTTTTAAATAGGGTCCATTATCTTCGCAACCCCAGTAGAATTACTTATGACGCTACTAAATGAATATGCATTTATTTATTTTGGGCATTTTGTAGAGCTTTAAATGTCTACCTCTGGTCTCTTCAGACCATTAGCCCACTAGGTAGAAGCTAAACAAGTGGAAATAGGATTGAACCACAAAATTGTTCTTTGATGGGCTGAGCTTATTTCATCATGGGGATGGGATAGTTCCTAGGACAGGTGTCTAGGAGGTGGAGGTCTCTTACCAAGAGCATAGAGTGCTTTGTAGCAGGCCTAACCTAGTATAGTATCAAGCCAGTGGGAACCTGGGTAGTTTCCTACTTTCAATTGGCAGATATAAGGAACGTTGGTCCTTTCCTTCCCAAGTTCTCCATCATGCCTACTGTGTCCATGCTCTAAGTGATCCTATACCTCTTTGAAGTCCAAGAACACCCATGAGATTCAGTAAAAATATTTGGGGAATGGGATGGGGAAACACCTGCAAATTGGGAGGCCTCAGTCGAGGTGTCGTTTGAGTGTTAGAATAGAAACATTTATGTTTACGTATTGCTTTATGTAGGTTAGCATTTGCTGCACCATTTCCATTGTGGGCGCCAGTTTAGGCTGTTTGAAACTGATCTAGTTCACTTCTGAGAAATGCTCCACCATAGGTTTAATTTCTCCATGTTAGACTTATTTTGTAATGAATGCACTGTTCTTATTAGCGCATACCTTTCCCTCTAGAGAGAGGCCCTCTCCCACTTGTCTGGTGGCAGGAGCAGGGTGAAACGACCTTGAGCTGCATTAGGTGGTGTCAGATATGAGAATCGAAACTTATTTTTTGTATTTCACTGTCCAGTTGCATCTGCTTGGAAAATTCCACTGTGGGCATGCCTTCGCCCAGTTGTGAAACGTACATGATGTATCTTTATGCTTGTTGATTTCAGTCCCCTCTGCAGCACTCCTAGCGACTGGGCAGACCGGGCTCCACACTGAGTGTATCTGAATAAACAATTATTGGTTTGTATTCTCTACTGTCTGACCGACTCTTCATTTAGTACCGAAGGCTGAGAGGTGGTCTTGGTGACCCGGGTGGCCCGAATCGGGTCACTTCGTTCAGTTGACGCCCGACCAGGGACTCTTTCGGGTTATGCCCCATCCCTTGTCCGTAATCGGAGGGGAGGATTGGAGCACCGTCAGGTCGGACTGAAGGCTCAGGGATCCCTGCAGAAGAGCCTGATACTGGCAGCTGCTGCTTCTGTCCCAACGGTGGGTGCCCCGCCCAGTGATCATCCTGACTGAAGTCCTGCACGGCGAAACCCTTGAATCTGACAATTTGGTCTGAAAAGTCGCTGTGGAGAACCAGGTCGTTTGTATCACTGATATCAGGTGAGTTTGTTTTTGGTTCTTTGTGGATATGTTACCGTTTGGGTTTGAGTGTGGTAGTCTGAGCACTGTTTATTGAAAAAAAAATATTTGCAAATATTTTGCCAGGTAAAACTATTGATTTTGTTTCTTTTTGAGATGCCTGGCTTTAGTAGAATTTTGAGTTTGTGTTGTTGCTGTTGTTCTGCAGATGATCGATTGGAAAAAGCTCAGCCTGTGCATCCGGAAGGCACTCCTAATTATGATATGTATGTAAAACACAGTCTTGGCCTTACTATGTTTGATACATTATGGCACAAATATATGAGGGACAATGCCAAATTGCAGTGGCCTTTGATGGGCACTTTTGATGAACAGAAAATTGGGTTTTTGCAGAAACAGTTTTTTAAGAGAAGAAGTAGGCAGTCCATGTTTGACTCTATCAGGACTTGGCAGGAGGAAGCCAAGCAGAGGTGGTTAAAGATGGAGAGGGACACACGGAGAGGGAGAATGCAGACACTAACACAGAAAGCTGTGGCATATGACAGAGAAAAACAGGACACTGGATTTGAATGTGAAGACAGGAGATTTCGGTTGTATGTTGATAAGTCTTATTTGGCCAAAAAAGAGAATGATACTTTTAAGGAGGAATTCTTAGATACTCGATGTGAGAAAGTGGCTCTATATATACTGGACCAGAATAAGGTACAGTGTGTATAGAGTCCACAAACCCCAGAGGTATAACAGACGTTAAAGCCAGGTGTGGCCTTACTCTCCAAAGTGGTAGCTTGGTCGAGCAGTAAGGCAGTAGCAGAGGACAGTGTAAAGCATTTGTTGTACACACTCAGTCAGCAAAAGGTTTCACACACTCAAGAACTGAACTCTAGGCCAATTGTTTTTATATCCAAAGATATAGTGGTTTTATGTTTAGAACCAACAGGTATCAAAATATACTTTTCTCGATATGAGTACTCTCATGTAATTACTTTGCCAAGAGGCAATAAACTTTGTGAACACAATAAATACAATGGTTGCAGTAGGCAACACAATTCTAAACACAATTTAACATTGAGCTCAATGGGTTTTTCTACATAAATGCAGCTGATTACTTTATAGATTACTTTTGTAACTTCAGGACTGGGTCCTATATTCAGTCCTGGGTCTAAGCTGAAAACAGTTTAGTAAAAATGTTTTAGTTATTGCAATGATTATTAAAGAATATAAAGGTATTTTAAAAGTTGACACAGAAACTTTTCAGTGAAAAACCAGCAATGTTATCCAATGGAAGGAAATCCAAAGCACAGGTAAAGTAAGTTCTCGCTACTTTTGCAATCCAGTACGGGACTCCTAGGTTCAGCACTGGGGTCTCTACCTAAGACAGGTAAGTAATTACGTTTTAGTAGTTGGTACGATTTTTGAGGAATACTTGTACTTTTCAAAAGTAGACAGAAGAAATGTCATAGAAAAACAGTCACTGGTTTCCTATGGCAGAAATTTAGATTACTAGCAAACACAGTTGTGATTACTTTTGCTGTTCAGTACTGGGCTACAAAGTACAGTACTGGCTTCTCTCCTGATCACAGGTGAGTAATTCGAAATTTGTTATTCGGCTGATTTTAGATCAATATTTTAAAGTTTCAGAACTTCACACACAGAAGAAATTTCGAGTCAAACCAGTCAATGTTATCCTATGGCAGGAAAGTGAGTCATCGGTTTTCAGGTGAGTACTCCACTGGTGAAGTTAAGGTTACGGGCATAGACTCAGGGGTCCCCCAGGGTCAGGTAGGTACAGTTGGTACACCCTCAGCGGCACAGGGGCGGCCGGGTGCAGAGGTAGTTAGGCCCAATGTTATCCAAAAGGAAGCTGGGGGCCTTCGGTCGGTGGCTGCTGGCTAGCAGGCCACGCGCCTGTGGGAGCTGGGCTCCTGGTCACTTGCTCAGGGCAACTGGGGAAGTAGGATAGGACAAAGGTTGCACTCCCAGGGGCACTCGGGCGGCTGGGTGCAGAGTGCTTTTGAGCCGTCGGGCGGTCAATTTTATTCAATGAGGATCTTGAAAAGGGAACAAAGGCTGCAGGCTCGGGGACGGTGGATCTTCCGGAGCGACCAACACTTCGAGGGGTAAGTTGGGATCTTGGATGATAGGTAGACACCCAGGAGTTGGGCACAGGGGGCCATTCGCCGCCGGGTGAAGGTATGTCTTTTGAGGTCGGGAAATCTTACGCGGTCGGAGGGGTCCTTTGTCCTGAGGCTGCAGGCGTCGTCAGAGTCGTCGTGGAGGGTCCTTGGGCACTGGATTCCAGGTCAGAATCGCCGGGGGACATCCTCAGGGTCTTGATTCACTCCTGCACAGGCCAGGCTTGGCGGGTGCAGAGTGTGCATGGTTCGCGGTTCCGGGCTGATGCCAGGGCTTGTTACTTGCTTTGAGCAGTACCACTGCTCGTGGGAGACCCAGGTAGTCAGAGTCACAAGGCAGTCAGGTCCTCCAGGGTTTTTGAAGTTGCTGACCACTGGAGACGCCGGGGTTTAGCAGGAGAAGGTTTGAGGGTCAACAGGCCGGTAGGGCTGGGGCCAAGTCAGTTGGTGTCTTCCTCTTTTGAGCAACTGCACGGCAGGTCTTCATGTTCCTTGTTCTTCTTTCTTGTTTCGCAATCTGGATCTGAGGAAGGAAGGTTCAGGGAGCCCCTAAATACTGAATTTAGGGGCTTTACAGGTAGGGCAAGGGCAGGGACCAATAGGTCCCTGTCCTGGGGTGGGTACACCCCCTAGCCTGCTCCTCTCCTGTGGGAGGGGGCCTGGAGCCTAGCTGTGATTGGGCAGCGCACCCCATCTTCAAGATGGCCAGAGCCCGGGGTCGTGCTTCACCTCGTCTTCCCCACCTGAGGGGTGGGGTTGGCACAGGCTGGCGCACCCCCCTTACTGACGTAGTTTTTCCCGCCAATCTTCCCGCCAGAGTGGGGGTCAGGACTGGTGGGGGCCAGTTGCCGGGTACAGCAAATGGTCTGGAGAAGCTCACAGAGGCAGAATGCCTTTGAAGCTTCCCCCTGTCCATCCTGGGGGAGGAGACCTAGCACCTCGCCCAGGATGTGCATTGTTGCAGCCCCAGTACAGCGGGGGGCTCTCCACCCAGGGGTCCAACAACATGTCTGCTGTGTGGCAGCCTCTGCAGCCACTCAGCCCAGACGTGGATTGTGGTTAGGTTTCAGGGGGCATCACTAAGATGCCCTCTGTGGTGCATTTCTCATTAAATCCCACACTGTGGATCAATGTGGATTTAATGTGCTGAGAAGTTTGACACCAAACTTGTCAGTCTTCAGTGTAGCCATTATGGTACTGTGGAGTTCGTAATGTCGACCTCCCAGGACCATATACTCTTAATGGCATCACTGCACTTACAGTGCCCAGGAATGGCCCTGGGTACTGTAGGGGCACAGGGCTCATGCACCTGTACCCTCACCACTGGCATAGGGCACCCAGCTAGAGGGGTGACTGATGTATGCCAGGGCAGTGGGTTTGTGGGCATGGCACACTGGGATGTGTGCTATGTTGACTATTTGTTTAGTTCTGTACTTAGGCACTCGGCCTGCAAAGGCAGTGTGTGGGTGCCAGGGTACAGGGCCCCTAATGTGGCACAATAAGTGCTGCAGCCCTTAGGGGTCTTCCCAGGTCACCATGCCCTGGGTACCTAGGGTACCATTTACTAGGGGCTGACAGGTGGCCAGAGATGCCAATCAGGTTTTAGTTTTAACACAGTTTTAGGGAAGGAACACAGGCCCTGGGTACCTGATCGGCAGGGACCCAGGGTACTCCAAGGAAAAAGTGCATCAGGTATCAGGCAAAAAGTGGGGGGTACTGCAACAGAAACTCACTTTCTTACACTCGACCCGCCTCCTTATGCCCTGCAGAGGATACATCCCACTGTTCCTACATAGTCACAGCAGCTGGTTTCATCTGTTTCGGTGGCTCCTGTGACTACAGTTGTCACCTTTACAGCTTCAGCCACAGCGCCCCCGCTCCTTCTTTGCCCTCACCATCTTTGACAACTGTGACTTTTAGTACCCCTACTGTTTCAACACCTGTGCTTTTTACTATTTCTCAGCTACAGTCGTACCTATTGGGTCTATTGTTTCTCCTTCTACCGTTCTTCATCTCCCGTCATCATTGGACGTAGCTACACCAGCACGAGGGCTTCGGGATAGAGATTGGACAAAATTAAGGGAATGGATGGGTCCGTTGGTGCGTTCTGTTATAGGGGAGAATGAGAAGGAGGTAGTAGTTGAACTGACTGCGAGTTGGGCTCGAGAGGCGGTTTACAGTGTAAAAGATATTAGGAGGTGGGTGCGAGATTTTGAACCTTTTATACAGCAGCATGCCCTTAAGCATATGTCCGCTACTCTGATCAACCTCTGGCAAACACATATTAGAACAGACGTGCTCCAAGTTTTATTTGACATTAAAGATCGAGTATATGTTACTAATTTGGATCCAGGCCAAGTATTTGGGAAGTTTTGGAGGACAAGGGGAACCCAACGGATAGCTAAGAACCATGGGTATAACTATGTTATAAAGACAAAGGCTCCTAGCTCATTCAAGATCAACAAAATACAATATAGACCACAATGGAATACTATATGCAAAAAATCCTTGCCCAGCCGGACAAGGGATTTATTTGTAGACAAATGTCAGATGAACATTATATTCCTACAGGAGTAGCATGACACAAGCCTGTGCCGTACTAGAGAAGAGAGAAACAAGATAGGAAAAGGTGAAAGGGTGTTTTCAGGCAAGAGAGAAGAGCAAAAACAGGGCACTGTAAGTCGATTTGCAGATTAATGACAGTGTCACCTTGAGTGAAGCACACATTTACAATAAATTATGCGTATGCCCACTCATGGGTGTCGACGTTTCGATCCCTTATGCTCCGTTAATTGGTTGGGATCATCATCAGGACTAAACAGTTAGATTTGCCTGAACATAATGTAGCCCGTGGGTTGCTAAGAGATATGCTCCTTATTGATTTCATAAGACTCAGCAATGTTTAAATTGGAGGGGTCCTGGTCAGTTGTAATTCCGCCTCTTGTGGCGTGCTTGTTTGTGGAATCACAAACACCGATAATTCAAGATTGTGGGAGTGGGGCTCGAATGCCGGACACTCGCTAACCCGGTAATAGGGTAATGGACCGCAAGTCACGGTGGAACTTGCGTGTGACCAGGATACTCGGACTTGATGCCGGCCTGCATGTATCCTGGTCACACGCAAGTTCCACCATGACTTGCGGTCCATTACCCTATTACCGGGTTAGCGAGTGTCCGGCATTCGAGCCCCACTCCCACAATCTTGAATTATCGGTGTTTGTGATTCCACAAACAAGCACGCCACAAGAGGCGGAATTACAACTGACCAGGACCCCTCCAATTTAAACATTGCTGAGTCTTATGAAATCAATAAGGAGCATATCTCTTAGCAACCCACGGGCTACATTATGTTCAGGCAAATCTAACTGTTTAGTCCTGATGATGATCCCAACCAATTAACGGAGCATAAGGGATCGAAACGTCGACACCCATGAGTGGGCATACGCATAATTTATTGTAAATGTAAATGTGTGCTTCACTCAAGGTGACACTGTCATTAATCTGCAAATCGACTTACAGTGCCCTGTTTTTGCTCTTCTCTCTTGCCTGAAAACACCCTTTCACCTTTTCCTATCTTGTTTCTCTCTTCTCTAGTACGGCACAGGCTTGTGTCATGCTACTCCTGTAGGAATATAATGTTCATCTGACATTTGTCTACAAATAAATCCCTTGTCCGGCTGGGCAAGCATTTTTTGCATATAGTATTCCATTGTGGTCTATATTGTATTTTGTTGATCTTGAATGAGCTAGGAGCCTTTGTCTTTATAACACAAGTATTTGGGAAGGTCACAACTTTGGTTGCTTATAGGGGTAGACTGTATGAGAATAGCCCCGGCCCGCCCACTCAATTTCCGATGCGAGAGGTTCATCCCATTTATCATCTGGCGATACCTGAGATAACGGATCAGCATGGTAATGTTATGAGGTGGGCTGTGGCGGCTCGTTTCCAAGAGCAATGGGTCTACACTCCGTGGAAAAGAAGTGAGGTTTTGTCCCTTTCGGCTCATCTACCTGATCCTAGGGAAAATCCTACATCTTATTATAAAGAGTTGAGAGAGGCTGCCTCTTCTACTGTGATGACTCTTGCTGATATTGAAATTGTTTTTTGTCTTCTTGTCCCGGTTGATGTTTGAGGACAGGTTCACACCAAGATCATGTTGCGGAATTTTGTATTACATGGGATGTAATTAGAGGCTGGGATGGGGAGAGAAAACCAGGCGATAAACCTTGAGCTGAGATACTTGCTTTGCCAGGTCGTATCATTACATATCTTAATTCACTTATTCGGCCTAAGAAGGTAGACTGGGACAAATTAACTTCTTGTCGACAGAAGAAGGGCGAGAGTGTGTCTGATTTTGTTACTCGGTTTTGAAGACACGTTTTTGGATTATAGTGGGCAGGATATGTCTATTGAGGGGGAGTCCAGCAGTTTGTTGACAGATTTGTTACTGGCCTTCTTCCTGAAATAATGACTCTTTTACAGGTGGCTGAGAGTACTTGGTCCACATCTTCTACTTCTGTTATTTGGAACATGGCTCAATATTATGAGCATCGCTATCGGGAGGAAAAGGATAGAACTGGTAAGAAACATAAGGATTTGAAAACGAAGGTGTGTTACAACAAGTATTTTGAGGGAATGCCAGGGGACAAGGTGGCCCTTTTCAACAGCTTCCACGTACTAGGAGACAGCATTCAACAGCACCTGTGGGGCCAAATCAGTGTGCGTATTGTAAAGAGAAAGGTCATTGGCATAGCGAGTGCCCAGTACTTTTACAAAAGGTTTCGCCCCCACAGGGACTGGGTTCTGGTGGTAGAGGGCGTGGTGCAGGCAGGCAGACAGCAAGACAATACAACTTCTGGGGGTCGCTCTGATAACTATTTTGACAATTCTAAGGATGGTCAGTCCTATCATGATGATTATGATTTTGGTGATGTGACTGGGATGCTCCCAGCTAAGACAGCCAGGGACAGGGTATGGGACCAGTACATATACCTGTAGATCAGCATGGCCCATATGTCAAGGTGGATTTGTAGGGATCAACTAAGGAATTTTTGATGGGTACAGGTGCTACAAAAAGTTCTGTTGCCCGTCACATGGTCCCTGGGGTGGCTCAGTCTGGCCAGAATAATGTTTCAGTAGGTTATTCAGGAATCACGGTTGTTAGTCCCATTTCACGCAACTTTGCCCTTAATATTGGTCCTTTTACTGTGGATTGTCAGTTTCTTCTTACTTCTGATTGTGTTGAAAACTTGATGGGTTAGATTTGTTGAAGAAATTGCATGCTACTATTTAATGTTTACCTGCATGTGTTTATATTACTATGGGTCCTGATGTAAGCTTTCAGCAGTGTTTGTCTCAGGATGCACCCCTTCCTCCTGAATTTGCTCAGGTGCCGCCCACGCTGTGGGCCACAGGTGATACGGTCATGGGTTTGTTACACATACCCCCAGTTTCTATACAGGTCAGGGAGAACACCATTTTACCCCATATTCCTCAATATAGTAATATCCCAGGCAGGTGAACGGGCCCTACTCCAGATTGTCTAGGATTTGATACAAAAAGGGGTGGTTGAGGAGACATCTGCTAATATCAGTAATATCCCTATTCTTCTGATTCTTAAGAGGGCCCCAACAGGCTCCTCTGTTGGTCATGAGGATGTTTATTGCTTTGTGATTGATTTGCTTGAGGTGAATAAAATAGTAGTTTCACAGTTTCCTTGGGCTCCTGATATCACTACGCTTTTTTTTTTTGTGTCCTCATTAGCCGCATTGTCGTTCCAAGAAATATCCAACCACCATTAGTGTCCTTGAAAGGCTAGAGACCAAAATGGTCTCATTCTCTCCCAGGGCAAATGTATCAGATTGGCGGGAGGTATCTTCCGGAAGATCTTACTCCGTCAAGGCTTATTTCGAGCTGTCGGCCCAGTTTCGTCGCGGCACGGGGGGCCACCCCCTGGGCCTGGAGTACAGGGCCTAATCATCGGACCCGGGGAAAAAAAAAACCCCGGATACCGGATGGTATTTCATCTCCACTTAAGTAGAAAATTCCAGAAAGCAACGCTTCTGGGACTGCCAGATCTTGCCATGTCCACTTTAGATATTTCATAGAGCGATGTCAGCCATTCTGCATGAGTCGAAGGGTTGGTATTAATCCAATTTTTACATATTTGCCGTCTTGCTAAGAGGATAGCATAGAACAGAAATGATCTTTCTGTCCCCACTATGTTGTCGCTCATTCCAAATATAACTAACGAGAGGCAAAGAGGGATCGGAGTTTTGAGGATTGATTCTAGAGAAATCTTGACTTCCTCCCAAAATGTACTAATGTTAGGGCATTCCCAGAACATATGGACATCGGAAGCTGCCGGGAGAAGGCATTTGTTGCAACAATTCCCTGGTTGGAACTTAGAGAGTCTTTGGGGAGAGAGATATGCTCGGTGCAAAGTATATAGATGGTTACGCCTCAACCAGGCAGGCTTAATGACTTTGTACAAGAGGTTGAAAGATCTGATCCATAAGTCCTCCGTCTGAACATCACCATCGCCTCCCCACAGTTCATTTGGGAGATCGAAGTCTCCGTCAGCTTCCTCCATGATGGACCAATACCATAAAATCACCTCTTTGGGGCCCCTTAATCTCTCTACCAGTTGTTTTTCTAGAGAGCTATATCCCCCAAGTTTTACATTTTTCTTCGACTGTTCTCGGAACCAACCGGCCAATTGCATGTATTTAAACCAGGATAAAGTTGAACCAACCCTCTCAGACAAAACTTCCCTTTCTACCAAGGTCCCTCCTGCCACCAACTCTCCCCATCTCAGTACCCCTGCATTCAATAAAGGAGGTGTAAGGCTATCAGCAAGACAAGGGGGGAGCCCCGGGGAATCCCATATTGGAGCAAAGTTGGAGTAATATGCCAACCCAACCCTAGCTTTTATTTGGGTCCATTCTTTTACGAGCAAACATAAGATCTTTAATCTCACCTTCTTGAAATATCTCTGATGTCCAAATTTGAGCAAAAAAACATCCAGTGGTAGATTAGAACCAGATAACATTGCCTTAAACATGTACCCGTTTGAATTGTCTTCGGGAGTCTTTAGTAGCATCCTGGTGTGCGACAGGTGGAATGCCCAGGCGTAATATAACAGGTCTGGCAGTGCGAGGCCTCCCTTCTCCCTCCTTCTTCTTAGTTTTTTCCAGGCCAGCCTAGCAGATCTAAATCCCCAGATGAAGGAGTTAATACTTTGTTGGCATTTGTGAAGTTGTTTAGAGTCAAATGTCAGTGGGATAGCATTAAAGATAAATGTGTATTTCGGGAGGATGGTCATTTTCACTAAGCTGGTTCTCCCATAGACCGTGAGAGGGAGGAAGGACCATGCTTTCAACAATGCCTTGGACTCTCGGGAGATCCGATCTAGATTCGTCTGGGCCAAAATATCGATGTTATGGGTAATTCTGATCCCTAGATAGCGAATTGAAGTTGTTACTGGAAGTTGGAGGTTGTCGATATTCCAGGCCATAAGATCAGTTTTCCCGGCATTAATTTCGTATCCCAAGAACCTTCCAAACTCCTCTGCCCTCCTTACGACCGTGGGGAAGGCCTGACCGGGGTACGTTGTATAGATAAGAATGTCGTCAGCATAGAGCCCGACCTTTTTCTCCCAGCGATGGAAGGAAAAAGGCGGAATGCTGTAGTCATCACTAAGAGTCTGAACAAAAGGTTCGACGTATAAATTAAACAGGAGGGGGGAAAGCGGACACCCCTGTCTTGTCCCCCTCATAATTTGGAACGGCTCTGTACGGGCGCCATTGAGCAAGAGGCTGGCCCTAGGATCACTATATAGTGGGTTTATTGCTCGACAAAATTTAGGACCTAATTGGTATTTCCTCATTACAGCATCTAGATAGGGCCAGTTGACCCTATCAAATGCTTTTGTGGCGTCGAGCGTCATGATCGCAAGAGGGAGACCAAAGGTTGAGGCGATATCAATCGCCCCGACCAGATCATAAGTCAGGTCAGCCATTTGGTGTCCCCGAATAAAACCCTTTTGGTCATGGTGGATAATCGTGCCGATCTCGCTCCCAAGACGTGCTGCCAAAATTGCTGCAAAGATCTTATAGTCATTGTTCAGGAGCGAGATCGGGCGATAAGATCCACAATCGGCCGGGTCCTTTCCTGTTTTTAAGACTAAGGCAATATTTGCCTCACCCCATGACCTGGGTGGCGCCACACCTTTCATTAAGATGTTATTTAGTAGGTCAGTTAAAGTTGGAACAATAGTAGTATCTAATAACCGATATAGTTCACCGGGTATACCATCAGGCCCTGCGGCCTTTCCCCATTTCAGCTGTTTAATTGCTCTGGTGACTTCCGCTTCTGCTACCTCCTTATCTAGTCGCTCGCTCTGTTCCTTGTTCAGTGTGGGGTGGCCCACCTTCTCTAGCCATTCATTCCTCTCCTTTGCGTTAGTTGCAATTCCATCAGTATATATATTCTGGAAAAATGTCCGAAAGGCTTCCCCTATTTCTAAGTTGGAGATCCTAGTATTGGCTTCCCCCTCTACTCTCACTTCTTTAATGTAATTTCTGGCTTGGTCTGCTTTGATTTTCCAGGCAAGCAATTTGCCTGCCACCTCACCATATTCAAAGTGTGAGAGCTTACTGGTCTCCCACCTCTTCGCGACTCTCTCCTGTAGTATGGAATCTACGTTTGTCTTTAAGGGCATTGCGTCCTTTTAGGATTTTTGGAGACATGAGGTCATTTGAATCTATGAGTGCCAGATCTCGCTCTATGTTTAGTACTTCTTCTCTGTATTTCTTCTTTCTATAAGAGGCACGGTTGGTAATACATCCTGTTAAAAACGCTTTCCACGTCTCCCATACAGACACTAAGGGGGCAGAATTTAGATTATTTTCTAAGAATGCGGCGGACTCATTTGTTAAAAATTCCCTCTCGACTTCTTCGAGCAGGATGGTACGATCAAAGGACCATGAAGTGCGTGTGATATTCTGGCCTAATATTATCGTAAAGAGGATAGCCGAATGATCGGACAGATGAGAGGGGAGGTAAATCACATTTTCCAGAGTGTCCTTGACAATAAAACTAAAGAGAGCGTAGTCAATGCGGGATTTATGCTTATATTTGTAGTTATGGAAAGAAACCCCCAAGGTATTACCGGCTCTCTCCCGCCAGAAATCCACTAACCCCAAGTTCTACATACATGTAAGTAGGGTTGACCTTGCCTTGCTGGGTGGTTGTGCTCTAGAACTAGCTGATTTATCCAGTTTTGGGTTTAAAACAAGGTTGAAATCGCCCACCCATATCACTGGGTTCTGAAAGGTGATCAGGTGATTCTGGATTGTATTAAGGTGGGAAGGGTCGTCCTGATTGGGACCATAATACCCTACCAAAGCGAATGCCCTCCCATCAAATTGGGCGTTAACTATTATCCATCTACCACTCGGGTCAGTCCTATAATCTGTGATCTGAGCTTTGGCTTGTTTTTTAAACATAATGACAATCCCACACATATTGGCATTATGGTCTGTACTGAGAAATGTATCTACCCATTTCAGATTTTTCATTATCTCGATGACCTCCTATTTTAGTAAGTGCGTCTCCTGGATTACTATGACCTGCGCGGGGGAATCTCTAATATATTGCAACATTTTATGTCTCCTTCCCTTCACACGCAGGCCATTGACGTTCCAGGATAAGAACTGGAGTTCACTCATTTTTCTTGCCGATCATCCACCCCGTACCAATCCTGACTACACCTAGGGACCCTACACTCCTCCCAGTAATCTTCCTGACTGACCTGTCTGACCTGGTTATTATATTGGTATTGACAGCTAAGGTGGTTTTTAAAAAATACATAGTACAAAAAAAGAGAGCAACAGCGTCTGAGGACTTTTTAATGCTCTCTCACCCCCCTCCCCCCTCCCGAACCCCCCACTGGAAACCCCCCCCAACTTACTCTGGCTAGTTGTCTTGCCAGATTTCGTCACCGACATACCCCCTACCCTTGCCCTATCCAACATGATAAGCAATGTTGACCGGCCGATATATAGGTGTCAGGGTCTGCATGTGAGATGGAGGAAGGAAAAGACTGAGATGGAGAAAGAAAAGAAAAAACCACTTAATAATTGATAGAAAAAATAGGGAAGGTTTAACCTATTTAGTGAAGATACTATTATCGGTTAATATATATATGCCGGTTATTTATTTGTTTATTAGTTTCTCTTTCTTTTCCCCATTTTTTTTTCCTTTTTTTTTTTTAATTTTATTTCCTTTACTCTTTTCTCTTTTTTTTGCCCCTCTCTTTCTTTTCCCTTTCCATTTCCTTTTTTTTTTTTCCTATCTTTCTGAACTTTCTTCCACCCCCCATATATATATATATTTTTTTATATTGCATTGTTATTGAACTCTATTGAGTTTCATATTCAAAGACTGTGCTCCTGCCCATTTAACCTTGCTATCTCATGTGTCGGCTTATGAAAAGGAGCAATATCACTGCGGTGAGGAGGTGGTTTGATGTAAGAGTAGGTGCAGACATAAGGCTAATATTGGAAAATGAACAATTCTAAGAACCCCTCTGTACATACTCACTGATGGAACCTAGCAATTCGTCTGCGTCTAGAGGTGTTCGGATGTTGTGCATTTTATTGTTGAACATTATCCTCAGGAATGCGGGGAACCTCATCTGTACTGTGGCCCCCAGGGCCCTGAACTTCTCCATTCTCTGCCCAAGTTCCCACTGTCTGTCTAAGGTGGTTTTTGACAGGTCCAATCGGACATCAAAGGAGAAGTCCGGAGCCGGATATCACTACGCTTTTGACAATAATCCCTTCTACTGCTAAGTTCTTTTCTGTTATTTATTTGAAAAATGCATTTTTTAGTATTCCTATTAATCCGGATAGTAGGTATTTATTTGGTTTTAAACTGGCCGGTAGGAGCTTTAGATTCTGTCGTGCTCCTCAAGGCTACACAGAAAGTCCTAGTATTTATAGTCAAGCATAGAAAAGTCAACTGGATTAATTAACGCTTCCCCCAGGTCATGTATTGGTGCAGTATGTTGATGATCTCTGATAGCTTCTGATACAGGACAAGGCTGTAGAGATAGTACTGTGCAGTTGTTACATTTGGCAAATCATGGTCAGCGGGTATCTCTTTCTAAATTTTAGTATTGTCGACAGGAGGATACCTATTTAGGTCACCTACTGTCGAAGGAGGGTAGGAGATTGACTCCTGAGCGCATTAACACCATTGTTAAAATGCCCATGCCGCAAACTCAAAAGGACGTTCGTGCTTTTATAGGTATAACCTTTGCTTGCATTAACAACGAAAGAAGTGCATGAGCCTCTGCCTTGGATGCCCAAATGTCAGCAGTCTTTTGAGAAATTGAAAACTGTGCTTTGTTCGGCCCCAGTGCTTGGCACACCTAACTATGCAAAGCCGTTTGTGCTCTATGTCCATGAGGTGGGTGGTTGTGCGCTTTCTGTTTTAACACACACATTTGGGAATAAACAAAGGCCTTGTGCCTATTTTTCTGCAGTGCTTGACCCTGTTGTGAGGGCCCTTCTGCATTGCCTGAGAGGGGTCGTGGCTGTGGCCACTTTGATCAGGCAATAAGCTGGACTCTTACTTGATACTGATCTCACAGTTATGTTACCCCATGCTGTGGATGCACCTTTGAATAAGACAAAGACACAGCACCGAACCAGTACACGTCTTACTGGTTATGAATTGGCATTGCTTGCTAAACATATTACAATTAAAAGACGTGCCACTCTGAATCCAGCCACATTACTAGCCCTCCCTTCCTAGGATGATGCAGTGGATAAACATAACTTTTTTTTCCGGACGGAAGAGGAGACGAAGGCACGGGTAGGCTTGGCTGATGTTCCCTTATCTCAAGGAGAACTATATGTCGATGATTCTTGTTTTAAGCTACCAGATGGCACAACCACTGCTGCTTATGCTATCACCACATTTCGAACCGCGGTAGATACATCGCGGATTCCCTATCAGTCTGCCCAAGGTGCCGAGCTTGTTCCCCTTATTCGAGATTGTGAATTGAGTGAAGGACTGACTGTTAATATTTATACTGATAGCCAGTATGCCTTCGGGACGCCCATAATTTTGGGCGCCTCTGAGCAGAACGAGGGTTTCTTACCTCTCATGGTACTAACATTCAACATGGGCACCTTATATTATGGCTTTTGTCTGCTCAAATTCTTCCCACGAAATTGGTAATAATCAAGTGCCATGACCATAAGAAGATTACTGATGATGTGGGTAGAGAAATGCCTTTGTAGATCAGGTAGCTAGGGAGACGGGCCAACTAAAATGAAACGCATGTTTGTAGCAGGTCCAGCTAGGTAGGTTCCAGAGGTTGGTATGTTTGCAAACACCCTTGAGAGTGTAAAGGAGATACAAAGACAAAGTGAAGCCACACTAGAGGAACTAGCGGAATGGCAGGATGGTACAGCACAGTTGGATGAGGATGGGTGTTGGATTGACAAATCCGGGAAACATAAATTAATGTTGCCTGATGTATATGTGCTTCCTGTAGTTACTATGGCACATGGTCCAGCTCACATTAGTGCGATAGGCATTTGTAATTTGTTAGCCCCTGTGTGGCATAATGATAACATTGCAAAAACAGCTGGCATTTGGTAAAATATTGCATGGTGTGCCTGATGCATAACCCAGGGAAGGGTACCCCTGCACCACCTGGTAATTTCGCACCCCAACTTTTACCTTTGCGGTCCTCCAAATGGACTACATTGAGTTAGAGAGATGCAATAATCTGAAATATGTTTTGGTGGTTGTATGTCCATTTAGTAAATGGGTGGCGGTCTACCCCAAGAAAGACAACACAGACATTACGATGGCAAAGGTACACCTAAAAGAGTTTGTTCCTTGTTTCGGCTTGCCCAGAGTCATCTGGAGTGACAATGGAAGTCATTTTAATGCAAAAGTGATGAAATTGATTTGTGAAGGGTTGTACGTCCCCAAAAAATTTCATGCTGCCAATCATCCACAGTCAACGGGTTTAGTTGAGAAGAACAATGGTACTCTCAAACTGAAACTAGCAAAAATAAAGGAGACGACAGGGCTAAAGTGGCCAGATGCTTTGCCACTAGCTCTTTTGTCAACAAGAACCACAGCTCATTCTATAACAGGATTGTCGCCCTATGAGGGTGTGTTTGATCCCCCCACGAATGTTTGGGGTGGTCCGCGACCTCGTAGGTTTTCAGATATTGAATACCCTGTATTGATTGATTATTTGGGCCAGTTAACCGAAAGTGTGCATTCTATTCACCAGCATGTGCAGGAGTCCCAACCTCTTATATCAGAGGGACCCGACCATGATATTCAGCCTGGAGATTATGTACTCATCCAGAACTTCCAGCATAAGAAAAGTTTGGAGCCGTGCTAGAAGGGCCTGCTGGTGACACGAACGGCTGTGAAAGTTGCTGGTCGAAAGAACTGGGTGCACACCACCCACTGCCGGAAGATTCCTCTGCGCCTACCGTACGACCAGTGGGTCAAAGAAGGAGTTGCTGACAAGGAGTGTGAGCAGGTCCATAGTTTTGTCCCTTTTAGCGATGCCCGGCTCATATGGACCCAGACTGATGAGGAGAATGACAAGGTTTTATATGAGGCTGTTCCCTGAAGCCTTTGTTCAGTGATCATACCGTGCCTGGGGCTACCAGGTACAATTTGCGCCCTCGGCTGAGGGATATTGAATGCAAGGAGAAAACAGATTAGGATTGGACTGTATAAGATAGGTAGTACTAAGTTCAGTACTAACGAGATTTACAAATCAGTAGAGAAATCTGCATTTATTTTACTGTTTCGATAGAACATTAGCTATGGACAATAGACATATACCCTTTAGGTATATCACCTTTATCGACGCGGGATGGATTAAAAGGGCTTAGGACAGAGCAAGCTCCATCGTCAGTGCTCAAGAGTGCCAACTTTTGATGAATAGGAGCCTGTACCAGTGAGGCTGTGACAGACATTGGGAACATATATATTCTTTTGTGTTCTTGTCCCTTTGTGACTCACTATGCATCCTTTTAGTAGACTAGTTTCTGAGGAGGAGCAACCGGTGATTCTTATTGCACAGCATAATATGATGTGGATCAGGAAAAAGAAAATGGTTTGTGTTGCTCTTGTGATTCTGTCGATACTATTACTGTGTGGGGTGACATGGGTTTTGGAGAACAATCAAAATGTACCTTTTCGTAGTATGGGTAAGGTCATTTCCCCAAATAGAATGAAACGAGCGTGAGAAGTTGGCCTGGCATATGATGTCTACTATTCTAGTGGGCACCTTGCACCAGTCCAAATGACCCTTATTGATGGTAGGTTGAAAGTCAACCTTATAGAAAGCTATCCTAGTGGTAGCTGTGGAGAACAGCCTTCAGGCTAAGGCTTAGAGGCGAGTCAAGCAAGTTGTTTTACCAGGTATAATCTCTTGAATGATCAAATGAAAGTACAACACACAAGGTATATATAATATATATATGTATTTATTTTAAACACAACCCCTCTGGTCTCTTTATGAGGTCAGAGGTAAAAGTACAATACAAGAAACTTAATTAGTATACGATAAGTTGCACAGTATATGTTATGCCCTAGGAGCCTCACAAACCATATACTAAAATAGTGGTATAAGATCCAAATGAGGGTTAGAAAGCAGGCCTGGGGCCTGTAGAACCGCTGGGGCAACCAGGAACCACCCAAGTTAGGGACTCAGGAGACCCATGGGGGACACGTGCAGTGTCTAAACACAGGCGCAAATCACCATTGACTTTCTATGGAGAATGAACAAGTTACAATTTTAAAGATTAAGGACACTTAGAGGTGCACTACGATGGAACCCTTTTAGACTAGGACACTTCGAGAGTCAAGACCCACAGAAGCACCGGAGTACTCGTGTTACCTCACCCAGGGAAGCCGGGTGCATAGGTGTCTTTTGGTGTCGGGTTTCGTCGTCGATTCCAATGGAGAGCTGCGAAGAAGTGCTGCAGGCGGCCAGAGGAAAAGTGTCCGGGCGGATCGGAGATGTGAAGAACCTGAAAGCAGAGGGGACAGAGTCTGGGTCACTAACCAGTGACCAGGATGGCGACAGGAAGATGCCAGCCGATGTCGGGTGATTTCAGGTGAAAGAATTGAAGCTTGACTCTTCAGCCACGAGGACCAGGAGGCATCAACGATGACCAGGAGCTGGATTCGAGCTGTCCCACAAAGGATGTTGAGTGTTGCAGTGTCAGAATCCGGATTGGACCCAACAAGCCTTGGCAACAGCAACCCACGCAAGATGACAAGATTGGCTTTGTTGCAGACCAGCAAGGCCCGAGGGACTCACCCTTTGGAGGGGAGTCAGAGCACGTCTGAAGCAACCAGGAAAGCCCAAGAAACAAAGGATTGGCCTTTGTGGGGGCTCACTAGCCAACGGACTAGGAACCGCAAAGGAGCCTTGAGCTGCAGTGAAGAAAGGGGACTCACAGGTCACTCGTGGAGTACTGGCCTCTGTACTTCAGTGCAAAAGGTGCTCGGGCAGGGGCTTCAAATACCCCAATGCACAACTTCCGGAAACATCGGGAAGTGGGTCAGTTGAAAAAATGCAGGATGTCCAGGAGTTCCGGTCCCACGTCTCTAGTGTCAGCTACAGGTCTCAGCTCTGCTGGGAACTCGTGTCAGCTCCAGAGATATCTGGAAGTCTGTGTCCTGTGTAACAAATTCTTCGGGATCCAGCGGGAGCCTCAAAAATGCAGACTGGCAAAGATGCTTCTTGGTGGCTGTTTGAACAGAGAGGTCACTCCTTGACCTCAAGGGAGATTCTTCCGTCTTCCAGTCGATATGGAATGTCGAAGGTCCAGGATATATGTTGCAGAGTTTCGTCCAGGGTAATCTAAAGTCCTAGGAACTGGGTTCCTATACTTATACTAAGTTTAGGGGATGGACTAACTCTATGGCCCCACCTATGGGAGGACCTGGGGACGGGGATGGTTTCACCCCTTTCCCTTTGTCCAGTTTCACGCCAGAGCTGGGCCAGCAACCGGTTTGAACTGGGAAATGCATGGAGCCCCTTGTGTGCCCCAGGCAGTGTCTGAAAAGCATTCACTGAATGCAACCCGCCCCACCCCAATACACTAAAGCCTGTCTGGGAAGGTGCTTGCACCTCCCTGGACAGGAAACCTATTGTCCAGGCCTCCCCTGCTGGAGTTTTGTCCAGCAGCAGGAGGTCAGACTCGTGTCTGTGGCAGCAGCATCCATTTTGTGATGCTGAGGCTCTTTTAAACTTTAACCGGGTATACCAGTGTGTACATGTCTTCTCCCGCTAGAAGGGTGGAATGCTACCCCCGCCGCAAGAACTGGCGGGGGGTAGTATTCCAAAGTGTTTGACACCAAACACGACATGTTTTGATAAAGCCAAAAGCATTGACCGCGAGTATTATAATGCACTTAAGAGAATTTGGTATGGCTATATCATAGAACAGCTATAAGGAGGTATTTACGAAAGCTGCAGACGGGCTCCGCTCATGCTAGGGCACCCTCTCACACAAAACCAAGCACTCTGCATTCAGGATTGTCAAGGCCTGCCATAGGAGTGACTTATAGGTTAATATGTATCTATATGTATAGGTAGATATAGGTATACTATATCTCAGTAAGAGGTGCTTACACCAACTTACCCAGGCTGCAAGTGCAGACCTGTGGTGTTATTTTGTAAGGCTGCCCAGGGGTGGCACAACACATGCTTCAGCCCCTGGTAGGTATAAAAGGGGGTGGTGATGGACGGAGCATCTGAACCAATCAAACACTCACACCCAGTCAAAAGATCTGGGTTTGATCCATCACCGTTCTTTAGCCCACTCTGCCACCCCAGTTTGGACATGGCTATATGCAAATCAGTCTGACCCTGTGCCTCATGGGAACAGTCCAGCCCGAACTGCCAAGCCATGCCTTCCCAGGACCGGAAACAAGCTTCCGAGGACCGGTTTCTGGCATTCCAGCCGTCTTCAGCCCGGCTTGCTTGAATCCAGTGGCAAAGTGAGCAAGGGACTCACGTCTGAGCATACCCTGCCACACTTATGGCGGCCAAAGCGGTACAAAAGGGGGTGGTGATGGACAGAGCATCTGAACCAATCAAACACTCACACCCAGTCAAAAGATCTGGGTTTGATCCATCACCGTTCTTTAGCCCACTCTGCCACCCCAGTTCAGACATGGCTATATGCAAATCAGTCTGACCCTGAGCCTCATGGGAACAGTCCAGCCCGAACTGCCAAGCTATGCCTTCCCTGGACCGGAAACAAGCTTCCGAGGACCGGTTTCTGGCAATCCAGCCGTCTTCAGCCCGGCTTGCTTGAATCCAGTGAGCAAGGGACTCACGCCTGGTAGGCCTCTGGGGTACCTATACCCTGGGTACCTAAGGTACCATATACAGGGACTCACAAGGGTAACCCAGTAACCAAGTGGGTATGTACCTAAATTTATATGGTATAAATTTAGAGAGAGAACCGCTAGGCTCTGGTCCTGATTAGCAGGGCCACAGCCAGACTAAAGTCGAAAAACCAGTGAAACACAGCGGAAAGTGGGGGTAACTATAGGAAGCAGACCCTACTCTCCTACAACGAGCAGCACCAAATAATGTGTTTTTAGAAACACATAAGAAGTTTTTGGGAGAAGGTACAGCTTGTTACCCCACCCAATCTGTCACCAGTCTGTGGACTGCATATCCATTATCACTTGTGAATTATACATATACTCGAACCCCTGATTTTATGGAAGTTAAAGGAGTATTTTGTTCTGGGTATTCAGGCCCATGCCTACATCTTAGAAAACCATCAGGAGAAAGTTACCCTGGTAGTGATAATAATACATATTGAGATAATTTCTACATGGACGCACAGAATATATCATTGGTGGGTTGGCATTATAAGGAATTGACTTTTCCCAGGAAGCTGGTTATTATCCTGTTGGTTGTCCAATTATCAATAGAACTGATACTTCATTGTCTGTAAATTGTTCAGGATTAGTGCTGGTGAAAACAGATGATCCAAGCACTTTCGGAATGAATACTTGATACTCTACAGTGGATTATGATAGGCAAATTTATGAACACCCAGGGTTTTTCTTTTTGTCTAATGGGACTTATTCTAATGTTTATAATGGGACAGATGATATGGCCTTTGGGCTGGTGTTGCCTTTGGGTGTACCCTGTAAACTTGAGATGCTTAAAGTTAGATGGGTCAAAAGAACCCTCACCAAGGAGTTTTGTGAGGGGGGTGACAGACATAGAAGTCAACAATACAGCAATGGCTAGCTCGGGGACGGAATGGCCGCCTTTTAGCTCGGCTCCGTCGACCCTCCGGCTAACCTCGACTATCCTGCCATATATCCTGCATTGTGACGATACTTCAATACAGAATTCGAAATTTAAAGACCCACTCTTACTCACCGTCTGGTCCGGAGGTTCCTGTGTGCTGTGGGTCCGCAACTGTGCCCTCGGTGAGATTGGGGCCTCCGGGACCTCGAGACCGGGACCTCGCCTGCGGGACCGACCGGCGGAGAAGAGATTGCCGGCCCTGGCCGCGAGAGAGAGCCACTGGTGGGAACCTCTGTACGTGTGCCCCGGAGATCCTGAACCGGCCCCGATGACTGGACCGTGCGGCTGGAGGGGGACGAGATGTGCTGGGGGCTGACTGTGTGAAGGGGTCCCCTCGCCTTTGTCCTGTCCGGCGGCCCTGAACCCCGCGCCTGGCCCTCGCCTGTGGGGCCTGTCACTGTTCGGAGGGGACCCCCCCCCCATCGGGCGCTCGCCCATCCTGTGCCGGAGAGGCCGTGTTTGGGAGCCTCCGGAGGTCTGTAAAGTCCTACATTTGGGAACTGTTTGGGGGCCCACGGTGGAGCGTGGGGCGGCGAAACTCACAAGATGTCTACCGAAAACGCGGGGGGTGCTGCGCTCTACGACGACACTCCTTGCCGGCCGGATTGTGCGGGGGCCTGGGTGTGTACCCGAGCGCCCACGCCCGGAGATGTCCTGGACGCCTTGATGTCATTGTACGCTGTCTTGGACCCCGGTGCCTCCACCGACCCCATGCGGCTTGCCGCCATTTTGGGCCGCCGCTCTTCCATGCACCCCTCTCGTCCTGCTGCCGCCATTGCTTCGCCCCCTTCGGCTGCGCCGGGAGTTGCTGTTGCTGTTCTTCGGCCGCTTGATGGGCCGGTGACTTTTGACCCTCTGCTTCCTCACCGCCTGGATTCCGAGGACTCCCACACGGCGCGGAGGACTGCTTCTTCCCGGGTACCTGGGACTTATGGTGGGCCGCTGCTTGCTCCCGCTTCGTTGGATTCGAACTTTTGTCCTGGAGGGGTACCTTTGTATTGTCGAACTGCGCACCTGGACTCCGGCCTGCCTTTGCTTGCCCTGTCGTTGCTGCTACAATTGACTTGCTTTATTGATTTTTTGTATTCCCTCCGTACGAAGGCTCTCCCTGATTTATATCACTGCCGTGACTCTGGACAACATTACGATTATTTTGTGCTGGGTGGTCCGCTCCACATTATCCTTTATTGGGTTGGTTTCGTGGTTAGGAAGGGTTGGGGGTGAGTTGTACGACATGATAATTTGCTGGTTTACCTGCCCGTTGCACTGATGTTTGTACTTCCGACCCGGTGAAACGTTACAATCTCCTCCTCCTCCCCCTCCCTGTGGTTTTTGCTGTATGTGAAGGTGTAGTATTGATTTGATACTTATTCATTCGTTGGTCGGGGGAGGGTCGTAGCCGAATTTGTTTGCTCATGTCCTCTGGCTCCTCCCTCACATTTTATTTTTGTTTCGTATTTCTTCTCCTCCTCTTTTTGTCTTCTTTCTCTACTTTCTTTTTCACTATATTTCGGGTTTCGGATTAGGGCGACAGGCACGCTGTTTGGAGGGTAGGCCGTAGCCTTCTGCAGGGGTGCGGGGTGGGACGGGTGGGCGGGGTCTTTCAGATGTTTTCTTTTGGTTCTATGGCCCTTTTCTATCCCTTAATAGCGGTGCCGCTTCTGTCCTCGCTTCTCTGGCATGAGTGGGTTGGGGTCTATTGCTGTGCCACTTTTATTGGTTTCGATGCTTTGTCGCGACTGCCATCCCCTTCTTTTCGCCAGCTCTTCACTTTCTTCTGTATTATTAGCCGCGGGTTGCCTGGCCCGGGGTGGCGCCCATCTTGCACGATTGTGTTTTTCCTTTTCTATTTCTTTTTTGCTCTTTCTTCTTTCCTTTCCCCCCCTTCTTTGTCCCTTCTTGGTTTCCTCCCCTCTGTTTCCCCCCCTATTTTTCCCCCTTTCCCTTCCCCCTTCCCCTTTCCCCTCCCCCCCCTTCCCCCTCCCCTCCCCCCTTTTTCCCAGGCTCGTATTGAGAGAGGGTGTTTCGGTTCGTACAGTTTATCCGCTCCCCTTGCCTCTGTTAGCGTGTTATTGGGTGGCGGTCATGAGATCTTGGTAGCACTTGTATGCTTCTTCACTATATTTTGCGTTTGTTTTGTGCTACGGTCGACTCGTGCCCTTACGACCTCCTCCTCTCATTTTGGCATGGGCGTATTCCTGTTTCTGGGGTTTCCCGTATTTGTGAGTCAACCATGAGCCTTGTCCCCATATTATAAAATAGACCTCATTGATCCTGATATTGGGCCGTTATTGCCGCTTATTCCATTTCTGGCTTTATTTAACTATTTTTGCTTGCCTGCCAACTGGCCTTGTGTCGCCTATTTTGACTCTTGATCGTCTTTGACTTGTGGCCGGCCAGATTGGTTGTAGGCCCACGCATGTATATCCTAATGATGCAAATAAAGGTCTTCAAAAAAAAAAAAAAAAAAAACCAATACAGCAATGGCATTACATTTGAGTATATTATTTCTTCCATTTTCACACTGGGTGATACTTCCTTGGCTAGAGGTGCAATAGCTAGAGAGTACTTTGGATGTAAGCTGCAAATTCTATCCAATACTAATGTAGCAGCTTTACGTGACATCACCACTCAGTTGGAAAGTATGCGAATATATTCGGAGCAGACCAGATATACAGTGGATTTTATTCTGGCTAAGAGTGGTGGTGTATACGCGGTAGTTGGCGATCAGTGTGTAGTTGGGATAACAAATATGGAAAAGAAAATCACCCAGCATATTTTGGATATCCTTGAGAATGTCAAGGGAATGGAAAGTAGGAATTGGAGTTGGTCACTCTTTGGAAGCTGGGGTTGGATTTTCGAAAAATGTATTTATCTTGGTGCGATGTTAGCACTCTGTTGTGTTTAATTCAGTGTCTCCCCCTCTGTTGTTCTTATTGTACCACTGTTCTCACCCCTAAAAGAAAAATATCGATTAATGATACAAATGCTGCTATTATGGTGCAGAAAGAAATTGAGGATCTTATGGATATAGACAAGGGTATTTTTTAGACTTCTTCCCTCCTCACTGTTTCCCTTCCTGATGCTGATAATACAAAATGGCCGTAATTGTTTATTTGTATAATTATACCCTATTATTTGTAGTTTTATTTGCTATTAGAAAATGCTTAGCTCATGCTCAAAGGAGGGTCTGTTAGAATAGAAACATTTATGTTTACGTATTGCTTTATGTAGGTTAGCATTCGCTGCACCATTTTCATTGTGGGCACCATTTCAGGCTGGTCAAAACTGATCTAGTTCACTTCTTAGAAATGCTCCACCATAGGTTTAATTTCTCCACATTAGACTTGTTTTGTAATGAGTGCGCTGTTCTTATTAGTGCATACCTTTCATTCTAGAGAGAGGCCCTCTCCCGCTTCTCTGGTGGCAGGAGCAGGGTGAAACGAGCTTGAGCTGTATTAGGTGGTGTGGAATATGAGAATCAAAACTTATTTTTTGTATTTCACTGTCCAGTTGCATCTGCTTGGAAAATTCCACTGTGGGTGAGCCTTCGCCCGGTTGTGAAATGTACATATGTATCTTTATGCTTGTTGATTTCAGTCCCCTCTGCAGCACTCCTAGAAACTGGGTAGATGGGACTCCACTCTGAGTGAATCTGAATAAACAATTATTAGCTTGTATTCTCTACTGGCTGACCGACTCTTCATTTAGTACCGAAGGCTGTGAGTAGACCTGGGTGTCCCGATATCTGGTCACTTCCTTCATGAGTACAAAACCCTAAACACAAGACTATATTTTAGTCAGGTTTTATATGTGTAGGTGTAATGGTATGATCATTGCCAATGGAGGTATGGACTATGCAAAACACGTCTGTTTATGAGCAATGAGAGAGAAAATCTTCCTTCTTGAACGTTGGTACTCATTGCACAGGACGATTAAAGGCAAATCAATTTCTTTGCATGGTGGCCAATAAGCAAGTGTCATGTGTGATACTTTGATGCAGTCACGGCCCACAGCCCAAGCAGGAAGAAGTCCCTTGAAGGGAGTAAAAACTGCTATATACAATTCATTTAATATAACCTAACACTGCATGAATGCAATCGGCCACACAGCCAGGACTTGGTAAAGGTGTCATGTGTCATGCAGAGGCACTTAGCAGCCTTTCAGAGACTTTGGAGCCAAGTCCATTTCACTGTCTAGGGCTGCAGTCAACAAATGGCAAATCATTAATAGTATTTTAATGATGGTTGTGGATAATATTTCAGGTTATTTGTCACCAGTGATCATTCCATTCTGCCTGCCATCAGTCACCTCATGGATAGAGCCTGTTTGGAAGTCGAATATAACCTCACAACATAACAATTCATATATTTTGTGGAGAAAAAACACACCTCAAAGTTTTCACTCATTGTATGTACATGTGCACTTTCAAAACATTTTCCCTGAAGACCAATTTGTAGACCTAAAGCTCCACTGCCTTTTTTGGTCAATAAACAGGACTTTAAGATTCTAAGTAAAACTATGATGTTTTATTTTCCACAATTCATTTTTAAATGTATTAACAACTGGAGTTTAGAAACACTTTCTATGGACTATGTTGGGTCCCACCTCTTTGTATTCGAAGGCTGTCACCCACATTTGCTGGAAGGCTGAAAGAGAGGAAAGGATGGACGCTCCCATCCACACGGACAGCTTCCGGTCAACTGGAGCAAACACCTTGACAGTGGTGTCACATGGTACGAGATTGCAGACCTCCTTGGTCAGTCGTTCATGCATGCCGGGAAAGAGGCTACTGCCACCAGAGAGGATAATATTACAGTACAAACATTGTCTAAGGTCGATGTCGCACCGCTGGATAGTGTTGTTGCATAACTCGTGAATGCCTGGTGTGCCCTGGCCAGTGTTCGCTGGACTGAAGAGGATCTCTGGGCAGCGATACCTCTGGTTGTACACCATAATCACATTGCCGTCTGGCAGCCGATAGTCCTTTTCAATTTCGCAGGGCCTCTTACACATCTCCATACCTATGTCCACAGCCACATAGCAGAGTCTTTCCTTTATGTCCTGGACAATCTCCCGCTCAGATGTGCTGACCAAAGACACCCCGATTTCAGACAGAATGTGCATCAGGTAGTCAGTGAGGTCATGTCCTGCCACATCCTGCCTGAGGACAGCCCGGGGCATGCAGTAGCCTTCAAAAATGGGCACAGTGTTCGTGACCCCAGCTCCACAATCCACCACACAGCCCGTGGTGCGGCCAGAAGCGTAGAGTGCCAGCACTGATTGGATGGCAACATACATGGCAGGCACCCTGAAACATTCAAAAAGTACCTGTGTCATGGCCTCCCGATTGCAGAGAGGGTTCAGGGGCACCTCGGTGACCAAGACGGGCCTCTCAGATGGCTGGATCCTCAGGTCGCACTCATACACATTCCTCCAGATGAGCTCCATATCAGGCCAGCTGGTCACTACCCCATGCTCCACTGGATACTTGATGGAGAGGATTCCCCTTTTGGCTTGGGCCTCATCCCCAATGTAGTACTCCTTTTGCCCGGCTCCAATCATCACAGACATGGCTCTAGCTCTACCTATGATATTGCTGTAAACAAAGCGTGGTAGCTTCTCCCCTGAAAGACCAGTTTTGATCAAACCTGACCCGTTGTCTATGACCACAGCGCTTTTCTGGGTTTGAGCAAACATATCGCTGGGCGTAGTTTCAGCTCTCCTTGACTTGAACAATTACTTGTACTACTTGTGTTTCCTATGCCCATTACTCTGTATGCAGTCCCACAGTTGTGTGTCCTTAATGCCCTAAACTAGTAAGCCTCCTCAAGGATGTAAAGAGATGAGGCTCCTCAATGCAAGAAAGTTATGAACTGGTTGCACAGTGACATGGTTACTTTGAGGTAACAATCCAATTGAGTGATGCAGTAAGTCTGACCCTCTTGGCAGATACTGGTTTTGTGTGAAAGATGAGTACAATTCAGTGCCATACATCTGACACCTTGCTATTAACGCATTCATTAGAAAGTCCAAACCGGTCTCTTTTGAGCACATAAGCATTTAGGAACCTTTTTGAGATCTGCCCAAGAATAACCTGGAAGTATGCCTGGGCCCTTTCAAGGTGAGTAATCACCACTTCCTCTTTCACATTGGCTCTACCTTGCAGAGGCAAAATAAATGAATATCTCACAAATTTAGATCTAGAGTGGAAAACAAAAATGGTCCAGTATTGAAACCCAAAGTATTGACACATCAATCCATCCCTACTAATGAAAGTGTCAGGCAGGCATAACACTTTAATGACCAAAACTAATCTCAAACTAATTTATCAAAGGGAACCAGGCATAAAATAAAGACGCTCTGGTTTACCTACCAGACCAGAGGAGATCATGGTATATCCAGCAAAGTTTATCCATGCCAAATGTTCGGGACAACTGCTAACTATGTAAATTAGTTTCATTTAGATCAGCAGTGTGTATGGTTATTTTGCTGGATATCCTAAAAAAATGTCATTAATATAGCCCTCCTTGACTTACATCAGATACCTCTCCTCTAGACCATCATGATGTATTTTATGATCTTATGGGGTCTCGGGTGAAAACACTGGTTTGGGAATTTTGTGCTGCACACACATCAGTCAGTCTTGTCCAATCAGACATGTCCTGGCATAAAAGCTAGTCCAAAAAAGAAAAATTATTATGGTCTTGAGGAGAATAGACATCTTGGGGGAATAATGTTTTTCCCCCAGAAGTTCCCCTTTTATAAAATAAATACCCCCGACAATCAGAAAAATGTCAAAAAACAAAAGTAGTACCTTTCAGATGAAAGAGAGCCAAAGTTCAAGTGCTCCTTCTGTTGGTGAACTACTTAGTAGGCAGAGTTCTAAATGGGGATTCTATTCTTTTATGATGCAGTGTACAGGCTGTCTTGTCGTGAGTTCATGACTGATGTTGAAGTAAAGTGAAATATAAAAGAAATCCTGCATTCTCAGGGCCATGTCATAACATCATCTGTCACAGGGAAAACCTTGGGTAAGCTATAAGACAGCTCACTGTCAGGGCTGGATGAGCATAGGGACCTCATCCCACCCACACCCTAAATCAACAATAAAGGACAGATTTATTAGAGACACATACAACATTAGCTACCATGATCCAGAAAATTGATAGCTTTCTACTTGGAAAAAATGTATGTAAAAAGAATGCTTGACTCCATTTAATTGCCCCTTACAGTATCTCATCTGGAGATGCTGACAACACCCTGCTCTTGACTTCCAAAACCCCTTAAGAGCATCCTACATTCCACTGTGTAGTAACCTATGTTGTATGTATCTGGTTACTTACTCCCTAGCTGCTCAGCCAGTGTGAATGTGATGCATGGAATGTTGGTGTGAGAGTCTTGAATGGAATGCTTGGGTGCCTGGATGTTTGAGTGTGTCAGTTGGAGTATGGGCTGAGCAGAAGGAAGACTGCTCCAGGTGGAGCTGTATCTCTACTACCTATCTCCATGTAACTGGTCTCAATAACTCTACGCAAAACTACATCCTGGCTGTGGACCTCGTTACTACAGATTTTTAGCAACGATTCTCGAAACGAAACTACGCTTGTTTTTAAAAAGGCCTCTGAAACAAGAAATCTCTTCAGGAAACCTACAGAAACTAAGAAGAAAACCTCCATTCTGAAGTTCAAGGCATGTCAGCCCCACCAGTCTCCTTTTCACCGGACAGCCCTTGCCTGCTTGTCCTTCTTTGAGCTAAAGGATTGCCTATTCCTGCTTCTGTGACGTCTTGTGTGATCCTGAGCATGTATCAACGAACAGCCCAGCATGGACAAGCTTTATTGGTCTACTTAAATGACTTTTCCAAGTGGATAGATTGTGTAATCCTGAGCACTGTCTACTGTGCACTTTCTTTTGTGAGAACTTGTGTGATCTTGAGCATTTCCCCTGCTCTTCGCCGGTCTTCCTCACACTGTGTGACCCCAGCACAAGTGTTGATTGCTCACAAGGAAATCCTGAAACCGCGACATGAGTCTTCATTCTACATTCCTGCTACTATGACAACTTGTGTGGTCCTCAGCATGACAGCTTGTGTGATCCTGAGCACTACGGGAAACATCCTTTACAACGTAACTGGTAAGACGCGGTCCCGTTACAACGCAGCTTTAACAACTAAAGTCGTTACAACGACTTTCGCTGGAGGGCGCTCTAGGCTAGGGGATAGTTTAATTTACTATCCAACACCTTCCCTACTATCCACGGGGATTGGTGTTGGAATAGTAAATTAAACTATTCACTATCAGTGCCCCCCAACGCAAGTCGTTGTAACGACTTGCGTTGTTAAAACTGCGTCGTAAAGGGACGCGTTGTAACGGTACGCGTTGTACCGTCATACATCCGAGCACTACACCAGACAGCCCCAGCCTGTGCATACTTTACTGGGGTAAAGGATTGGGAATGATTATTGTACATTGTGTTTTCGTGTTTCTGGTAATCTAGATCTGGAAAAGTTTACAGAGAAAGTTTTGTTTGCTGCGAGTTGGTGCAAGACAATTGTTGTGTACTCTCTCGCGGGAAGGTGTAAACGGGTGGCATCTTTGTCCATCAATGATGTTTGTGGTTTTCAATACCATCAAAAGTACAATCGTGAGGCACCCTTCATTGTATTGTACAGCTTTTGACCGGTGCATAGAGAAACATTTAGTCTTAAAGCTATCCGGCTTAAGGAATTCCAGCCTGTTTGGATTTGGGAGAGTTGTGTGGTCGGAGGTATTTTAGACAACGTGAGCAGATGGTAACTTTATTATTTATTTTTGCCTATCTAGCAAAATGACGTTACTTCTGTGAAGCTATTTAAACCTTTTTTGATGTGATTTCATGTACGAACTGTGCGCGTGCACCTTACCTGGTTTGTGTTCTCACGCTGTGCAGCAGTTTTCTTCAGTGATGTCTTGGTGATGTGATCAACTTTTGCTGCTGTGGGACTCGCCAAGCTGCACAGACATGCCATGAGCCATCCGGGCCAGCATCGTCAACGTGCCGCCATCTTTTTGTGGTGGTAAGCATGGATAGTGCGGACATCTTCAATGTTTGTCATGTTTCCTAAGGAACGCCGGTGCATCCGCTACCCAGGATTTCTTTTTTAAAGCAGCACAGATGACAATTCGGCATGCAACATCATGGCACAAGTCTGGGAAGCATGTTCATCCAGCGCTTCTAGTTTTTTTCTTCAAGAAGCTTTTCAAACTTATACCAGCGCGCTGCTACCTCTCATGTTTGGATAACCTACTGCTATAACTAAAATTGTGCCTTCCATGTACATCACCAAACACACCATCCTTAGGGAAACAGAGCGTGTCATCTCTCCTACTGATCCATGGTGACCCGCACACCGGTTGAATCTATTACATGTATATTAGGGCCTGGTGTGTTTTGTCTAGTTGACACACATACACGTTATTATTATGTTCTTGTCTCTGCAAATATTGAAAGGTGCTTATGTTCATCTTCACTTGTCCACAATGTATGTCTTATTTTTTGACACATGCAAGTGGTTGTTTTTTTTTGGTCATGCACTGTTCTTTCAAACAGAAATGTTTTAGGTTGTTCAGGTCCTCTGTCCTTATAGCTCTCTTTATTGGTTGTTTCCATAAAGTGCATGTTACATTAGGGGCAGTTAGTTGGGCTTCAGTCCCATGATTTGTTTTGCTCACACTACTAACCTCCACATAAGGTTTTCTAATGGGTACAAGTCCCATGTTTTTATAAGGGGTTTTAGTCCCATCTACGCAGTTTGTAGTGAGTTTTAGTCCCATCTACGCGATTCCAATTGGTACAAGTCCTATGTGTTACATTGAGGGTTTTAATCCCATCTACGCAGTTTATAGTGGGTTTTAGTTCCATCTACGTGGTTCCAATGCGTATGAATCCCATGTGTTACATTGGACTGGGCAAGTATCTAACCTTCAGACAAGGGGTTATTTCGGGTACAAGTCCCATGTTTTTTTGTGTTCTGTGCACGTAGCTAACCTCCACACAGGGGTTCTATTGGGTACGAGTCCCATGTGTTCAATGGTATGTTAACACTAACCTCCACATAGGGGTTCTAATGGGTATTTAGTCCTATGTGTTTTATTGTTCCTTACACTTTTCAAACCTTCATTTAGAGGTTCTAATGGGTTTGAGTCCCATGTGTATCATTGTATGTGTGTATTTGTGCACACTCTTTGATTGTCTGCTCCTAGGCCTGTTCAGCTGTATGCTTAGTAGTCAAAATGTATTTCCTCTTAACCATTTCATTTGTTGTTCTTGTTTGGTGTAGATGTTCCATGTTTCTGGTTCATTTATTCACCTGTATGTTGGGGAAAGTCAGTTTGGGTGTTCTTCACCCATTTCTATTGTTTTCTTTTAAACATTTATTGGAGGATGATGGGTGGGTAATTTATATATTATGTATATATATCTTTGCATCTCCTCTACATTGTTTATTCTTATTGCATGTACTTTTTGTACATCACATGTATATTGTATCTGTATTTTCCTTCCATTTCTCTTGTACTTCCATCTTAACCTTTTATTTCACTTACTCTTGCTTACTCTCTGGTGCTTTTTCTTCCTTGCTCACGCTTGATTTTCTTGGTATCTTTGCTATGATCCCTTTACGTTTGGGTTCACATTCTTCTTACTTTTTCTCTGCTTTTCCATTTTTCTATTTCCTGGGTTTCTCCTTGTTTGAACCTTCCTCTTCTTGGAGGTTGCTATTTTTTGTATTGTAGAAGAAGGGAAGGTATGTAGTAACCTGTGTTGTATGTATCTGGTTACTTACTCCCTAGCTGCTGAGCCAGTGTGAATGTGATGCATGGAATGTTGGTGTGAGAGCCTTGAATGGAATGCTTGGGTGTCTGGATGCTTGAGTGTGTCAATTGGAGTACGGGCTGAGCAGTAGGAAGACTGCTCCTGGTGGGGCTGTATCTCTACTACCTATCTGCATGCGACTGGTCCCAATAAATCTACGTAAAACTACATCCTGGCTGTGGACCTTGTTACTACACACTGCATATCTCATCCAGGGCCTGAAGAAACATGATCACATCACCCTTACGGAACTCCATAAGCTCGCCTTGCCGACCCACACCATCTTCAAAACCAGCTAGATCATTTATAAAGCCATCATGACCATCGACCCATGCTCATCTCTTGTGGTTCTCAGCACACCTGTAGTCGGGTTTCCATCAGATAACACATTAAGAAGTATAATAAAGAAAAAAAACAAGGTAATAGGGCATTTCCATCTATGCATGCAGGATCTGAAACAACATCCCCATATCCATCAGGACAGCCTCAATGCTGGTAAAACGTAAGAAAAATTTAAGACACGCCTCTTCAAAGAACACAACATCATAATGCATTAAAAGTCCAGAAACTTCTCCTATCATTTGTTGACATTATGCTTGCTTTTGACTCTGGACAGCGCTCCTCTGCATTTTGGTTAGGTTCACGCTATAGAATTACTATGTACATGCATATAGACGTGACCAGATCTTAACATTGCTCAATAGGTCCATATCTTGTAAAACGGGTTGCGCCTACATGTGGTCCTGCCAGATTTGCAGGGGGGGTTGACAGAGTTTAGGATTCTGAACACACCTGACACTATTTGACAGATGGAGGTAGCGGGCTGCAATCAATTGGTGCTGGATCATAGCATGGTAAGTAGGCCACTAGCACTCTGCTCTGCTTCAGCCTCTCAATCGGGGTGGGGGGGGGGGGGTGGATGCTTGGCAACATTTGCCCGGGTGCATTCATGAAGGCCAAAGGAACTTTGCCTAGCCATGATTTGGCTCACAATTTCAGAGACAAGCATAATTTTTAAGCGCCCTGGACAATGCTGGACTTAAATTAGTGGCAGAGCAAGGGGGGGCAGTCTGCCCTGGTTGGCACAAGTTTTGGAGGTAGCGGCCAACACGGGGGGCACACACAGGAAATGCCAGCACCCCACCCACTCTTGCATTCAGCCGCCACGGGCGGCAAAACCAGGGGCTGACACGGGCGGCAAAAGCCCTAGCTACGCCACTGCCTTAAATTATTCGGTCTGGGTGAATTAAGGGGCCGACTTGTCGGTGTTTTTCTCTAAATAATTACTTTGGCCAGAAATCTATAGAAATGTGTTCTGTGTGTTGCACTGACTAATTTTAAGAGATAGGAACAAGGAGTACAGAGCTAGAATGGAGTTTCTTTTTGTCATCGATTTCAAGACCTCTAACTAACAGGGCCATAGCTATGGGAGGGCATTTGAGGGAGAGGCCAGCACAGATTAATCTTTGGCTGCACCAAACGACAGAGTCTGCTGGCATAGTATTTATCTAATTGGAAAAATACATAGGCGCTGGAAGTAGAGGTATGGAGGTGGTGGTTGCTGCAGCAAAAAACTAAAATAACCATGCCAGAGTTCGGAAGGTGAATGAGCAATGAAAATGCCTTTACATTTTTTTTTTTATCTTGTTACATTTGTTGCGGGTTCCAAAGCAGATTAAATGTTGGGCTATGTCTTCTGATAAATTGTTGCTTATTCTTTTAATGTTGGAGACGTTGTTTACTTTTTTCTGTGACTGCAAAGTGAAAGGATTTTGTAAAGTCAACAATGTGACAATCTCACTGGGGCACTGGCAGGCCAACTGGAATTATGTGGCTTGGAAGGCCCAAATTAAGTGGCAAAGTTGGCTAAATTATGTAAGAAGAAAACACAAATTATGTGGCTCAATGCAGCACATTTTGTGATAGTTTTATTTCATTATTTTGTCATTTTTACACATTAACACTGTCTGGGCAAAGTTTCCACTTCATTAGTATCAGTTCAACACGAAAATACAGCTATAAGTAACTGAAAGGCGGCCAGTTAATCTTAGCTACTCCTAGGTGTGGCACCCCTGTGTGCACTTACCTACATGGGCAGCAAGCTATGCTAGATAGGGTGAGGTGTGGTTGGAAGGGTGTTGTCTTTGTTTTTTGATCCTATGTGGGAGGTGTTTCCTTGTTGTGCGTAATGGGTGAGGTTATCCTGTTAATAGTCGCATAGCGTAGCAGTGTGGTGGATGAGGAAGGATGGAGACACAGATGTGCTGTTTATGGTATGCTGGCAGTTTTGAACAGCTCTGCAGGTCCCTAAATTGTATTTCTTACGATTATAGTCTGATTGGCTGGTTACTGCAGTGGGTTGTCCAATCAGAAATTTTGTGTAACGTTATGAGCCAGAGTTGTCTCCTATTGCTGGCGCACGGTGTACTGCCTAGTGGCAGCGCCATTCACTCTTGTACCATTGTGAAAGGGTGACTGTAGTATGGGCAAGAATGTTTTTGTGCAGGTAGGTCCTCTTCCTGCAAACAAACAATCCTTACAGACATATTCCACTTTCTATGTGTCCTGTAGAATGCAGCACACATAGAAGAAGGGAGTAACAAGGAGAAATAAAGATATTTCTCCTCCTTACACCTCAATAGAAAAAGGCATATCATTTTCATGTGGTTTACTAGCTTTAGTAAATCTGTGAATGGGCCAAAATCCATGGGTGGAAGCATGAGAACACCCATACTCCACCCTTGGAACGCCTCCCGAATGCAAGGTAACGATTTGTAATGCCTTGATTTACTTTGTATTTACTAAACTATGCAAAGCCATGGGAAGTGACTTTGCTTGGTAAATACCAAAAATGATTTCACTTTGCGGATGTGCCACAAACGTGAAGCACCCTGATGCAAAATCTTAGTAACTCTGCCGCCTAATGTATCGTTCTGGGCCAGAGCTGACATTGCGGAGGGAGAGAAAAGTGGAGAGACCTGCTTGGATGAACATAGTTACTATGAACTCATATCTGAGTGTCATTGTGAGATGTAAAGAAGCAGCCATAGTGTATAGATATTTGAAGCTTGCAGTCATGGCCTAGATAAAAGTCCTCCAATTGGACTCCAGTGTGTGACATATCTCTTCAGTTATTCCATGCCTTTTCATTTACTGATGGCTTGTTTGTTGGCTCGTGATGGGTAACATTTGTAGTGGATATGTTTTAAGTGAATGTAAGGGGTGTAAGTTAGAGTTGGCTGCTAAACCGCTCAGTGTTATGGTCTTAGTATTAGTGTGGGCCAGATATGTTATGTGTAAAATTACATAACTAGAAAATACCCTGCCGAACCATAACTTACCTGCCTATCAAAAGTAGTTTGCTGCTTTGGTTATTTCAAATTTGTGGATTTTAAACTGAGGATTGCGCGTGAAGGTGCAAATGTTTTCTAGGGTCTCTTGCCAGGGGTGGGGGTGCAGTTATCTAGGAAATAGCCACATTTTCAACGGTCTTCGTATGTGCATATGGGTGCTTCTAATGTTGGCTGGTAGTGAGTTCCAGAGCTTGGTGGATGTTACTGAGAATGCAGTTCCTCCTACGGATTTCTTATGGTAAGGTATCATGATGATAAGTGGTGCATGCCTGGAGTGCTGTGTCCTGCTTTTTTTTTTACGTCTTGGATTTTACTTGTAGGTATGGCAGTCCTTTTCCTTAGGAGATTCTGTGGGAAATGCAGAGTGCCTTGAACATTGCCCTTATAACTATAGGTAGTCAGTGGTGTGATTGCAAGACTGGAGTCATGTGTCCTCCCGGGTGAGGGCCGAGAAGAAGTCTTGCAGGAGCATTTTGGATGAGTTGTATTTCACGCATAATGAATGAGGATGTGCTAAGTTATAGGCTGTTATAAGTCTGAAAATTACGAGTGTGAGGTTGGCTTGCAGTTTCTGTTGGTATCCAAGGTATGGGAAAATGCAACACAGTGTTTTTATTCTGTAAAAGGTCAAAGATAACATTGTATGATGTTGTATCAAATGTATATCTGAGTCCATGGTTACCCCAAGGTTTCTGGCTTCTCTTGATATTGTTTGAGGAGTTTCATGTTCCTGAGGGCATATGGCAGTAGGCTGGCATTTTTGTCATTGTCCGCATGTCATAAGCTCTCTCTTTGTAGAAAGAAGATTTATAAGGTTATTCATCATCCATCTGTTTATGGCCCAAAGACAGTTATCTAGTCATAGAGGTCTTCCATCTCATCTATTATTAAAAATGATTTGATTTGGGTGTCATCAACATAGTTGTAATGGGCAATGTTGATGGATTTAATCAGGTTTGGTAAGGGGGTTAGGAGGATGTTGAATAATAGTCGGCAATATGATGGGCCCCTGAGGTACTGTGTGAGGAGCTGGTATGAAAGGTGGGGCCAATGCTAGTTAACACTCACAGCTGAGATGCCAAGAATTCAATGGCCATTAGCTTAACTTTGTTCTCACGTTTCACATATGGTATGTCTAACAAGAGTTTGCTGTGTGAAAATTTGGCACAACTGTACAGGACATTGAGTCAAGTTGTTCTCACGCAAGCAACTTTCATGACATTTCCTATTTCTGATACATGAGTGATTGTCACTACTTAAACTGACAAGCCATTTAGAAGCAATGTCCAATTAAGAAACCCCAGATTCCAGTATGGTATGGTGCTTTGATTATCTTATTGTGCTGGGGCCGATATCACAAGTGAGGTACAACTTACATTTCCGTAACATTGCTGTAGCCTACACTGGCCTGTTGTTAAATATAGCCTGGTGAGATAATGTATCTTGTCTAGAGATCTTTATTTTGATTGCAGGAGCCAAATAGCTTGCTAGGTTAACGTACCTGCTACAGAGTGCTACAAGTAGATTAACTTGAAGTAGTGTGAATCTGGCTGCTATAACAGACTATCTATCTCTCAAAAATGGTTTAATATCCAGATAACCCTACCAGGGTCAACACACTAAGCTTTTATCTCCTTCAAACAAATATTGGGGAAACCATAATCTGAACATCTGAGGCTGAAAGCATTTGTATTATAATCAACCTCTCTAGACATCTCTGCAGAACATTGACTAACATTTTTTGATTTTGTATTTTGTAATTTAGTATCTTTGTAGTACTAATCTGCTTTTTGAAATGTGTTGAATCTTTTGGAAGTCTGCTTTATATTTAACCGATTTATGGTAATTGCAAACAAATTGCTGTTATGAGGTCCAATGCAATTAATGTACTAAATGCATAATAATTGGTAAACATTTGGGGTAGTGTTTTTATTGGCAGAGTCTGGGAACACTGAGTCGTAGAAATTGTATGGATCGTCTTCAGCCCGGCTTGCTTGAATCCAGTGACAAAGTGAGCAAGGGACTCACGTCTGAGCATGCTGGGTGTGAGTGTTTGATTGGTTCAGATGCTCCGTCCATCACCACCCCCTTTTGTACCGCTTTTGGCCGCCATAAGTGTGGCAGGGTATGCTCAGACGTGAGTCCCTTGCTCACTTTGCCACTGGATTCAAGCAAGCCGGGCTGAAGACGGCTGTAATGCCAGAAACCGGTCCTCGAAGCTTGTTTCCGGTCCAGGGAAGGCATGGCTTGGCAGTTCGGGCTGGACTGTTCCCATGAGGCACAGGGTCAGACTTATTTGCATATAGCCATGTCTGAACTGGGGTGGCAGAGTGGGCTAAAGAACGGTGATGGATTAAACCCAGATCTTTTGACTGGGTGTGAGTGTTTGATTGGTTCAGATGCTCCGTCCATCACCACCCCCTTTTGTACCGCTTTTGGCCGCCATAAGTGTGGCAGGGTATGCTCAGACGTGAGTCCCTTGCTCACTTTGCCACTGGATTCAAGCAAGCCGGGCTGAAGACGGCTGTAATGCCAGAAACCGGTCCTCGGAAGCCTGTTTCCGGTCCAGGGAAGGAATGGCCTGGCAGTTCGGGCTGGACTGTTCCCATGAGGCACAGGGTCAGACTGATTTGCATATAGCCATGTCTGAACTGGAGTGGCAGAGTGGGCTAAAGAACGGTGATGGATTAAACCCAGATCTTTTGACTGGGTGTGAGTGTTTGATTGGTTCAGATGCTCCGTCCATCACCACCCCCTTTTGTACCGCAGACCCACTAGCAGCATTTGATTTACAGGCCCTGGGCACACACGGTGAATGGTACTAGGGACTGACTAGTAAATCAAAAATGCCAATCATGGAAGCACCAATCCATAACACAATTTACAACAGGAGCACTTGCACTTAAACACTAAACAGCAGTGAGAAAGTGCCGGAGACACTGTGGAGAAGTGTGGCTCAGGGGTTAGAGGCAGCAGACCCGGAAGCTGAGATCGGTCCTGGACCAGGGTTCAATTCCCTGCCTCGGCGGGTCTTGGACTAAAAATTCCACGGACTCGATAATTCTCGCCCCGGTGCCTCCTCGACTCACGGGTTCACACTCTGCGACTCTGGGCAATAGCTTGCTTAATCTCCACAACGGCCCCTCGCGGCGGGATGCCTTACTTTCACCTTGTGGATACCCTGCTATCTCACAGGGGAATATCAGGAAGGGTTCCCTAAGCAAGCGCCGGGAAACCCACTGCGGGTAGCTGTGCGCTATATAAGCCCAACTACAACAACAACACTAAACCAGCAAAAACAGAGTCAAAACCAGGAGGTCAGAAAGCAAAAAGACGGGGGAAGCACGCCAAAAGATGCCAAGTCTAACACATGCCTACCTGTCTTGCTGGTCAATGTCTAACAAAAGGTCTCCTTTTGTACAACACTTTTCGCACAATCTACCAGTGACTATGAGGGGTGTTTGCGAATGTCAGTGCCTGCTTCAGGTCCATGCAGTTTGGACTGGTGCTTTTGCTCAAATGTAATTGAACTATACACCTTTTGTCAGAAACATAGAGTGACATTTATTGTAGGACCATACCAATTTCCCCAGTAAAATGGCTTTGAAATTCTATTTAGCTCTCACCATTGTTGCAGCCCTAAAATGTTTAAAACACACTGTTCACCAGTAATTTCCCAAAGTGTTCACGATGGATATGCTCTAAGCTCTTTGTAAAGTTGTTTTAAATTAGTGGCGAGGTAAATTAAAACTTCGCTTATGATCTTTTGAGGCGCCACGCTAGCAACCAAGATGGCCGCGTAGGCTCCCGGCTCCGCCGACCTCTTACTCCCGCCGGAATATCCTGATATTTATCCTGTTCTTGCACCCAGCCACAGTGTGTATGAACCTGCCGTGAGATTAATGGTGCTTTCCCGAGATCTCTAAATGCTCGGCTGACGAAGATATGTCGAGTGGAAGTTTGCGGCCTAGATTTGCCCAGAAGCCGCGGTCTCGAGTACTGGCCCATCCGGGTTTCAGTTCAACAACATCGGCTGTGGTGGTGTGATTGGGTCCGGTCTTACGAAGTGGGGGAAAGAAAAAATTTTCCTCGCTTTTTCGGATTGATGTGATGACGATTGGCTGCCTTGCTGAAAGTCGGAGGAGGGGTGAAAATCAATGCTTGCAGCTGTGGACGGGGGCCCTGCCCGGTGACCCGGTAACGGGCCCGCTTGTGTTCGCTGGGTTGGATCTCCACCAGCGTTGGCGGCCCTACGATATCATCGAAACAACCGATAAGTCTCCCTCTGCAATCGACCGTTCCCTATTCGCCCGTCCCCCTCTGAGACATGGAGCCTGCCGGAGGAAGCGATCATGATTGACACCGATCGAAGAGTGGTGGGACGGAATGTGGGTGATCCGTCGCTACGAACTGTGTTGGCAGCCATTGAATCAATTCATGTGTACGTTGAAGACCGCATTCAGACGATGATGGCGCGCTTGGCTGAGATGGAACGGACTGGACCTGACCCTACTCCACTACAAGAAACAGCGACAACCGAGACACCCAATATGGCCACTCTGATGAAGGAAATAGACCCCCTATCATGTGAGGTGTCGGAGCCTTTGACCAGTGTTTTCGACGATGTACACAAGCTTGATGCAACCAAGGGATTGTTTAACCTACGATCGTTGCCGACTATGGAAGTACTAATTGATGTTCCCACTCCAGAAACTTTTGACGAGAATTGTTATCGGAATGAAACTGCGCAACTTCCCTATGCATCTGAGCCGCTAAGATGGCGGACGATTCAACGCTGGGAGTTCATAACGGGGAAGGGAGTCTCTGGACCTGACGATGTTCACGGCACTATCATTCTACTACTTTGTCTTGCATTGAGTTCTATCACAGTCTTTTCATACTCGGACTGTCCTGTGGAAGAGGTGGTTTATCCAGAGGGGACTCATGTGTCTGATCGGGTGGGGCAAGGATGAGATCGAAGGACTGGGTTTGACTCAAGTATCGATGGGCACGAGATCTGCTAAACTTATGCAATAGTAAGGCTGGGTGGTGTTTGAAGATCCCCTTGTTGAGATACATATTTGCTATCTGATAGATTTCTTGACTTCACTTTGGGGATCCTTGGTTCTGGCGGGGGGAGGGGCGACCGGGAGCCTGTACGAACATGCCCTCCTCCATTTCTCTTCTCTACTTCGGTAGAGTCTTCTTTTAGAACCTTGTTAGTTGGGGCGACAGGCACGCTGCTACTGGGGGTTAGACGATAGCCGTTTGCAGGGGTGCAGGGTGGGGAGATGGGTTTATTGTTTTCTTTTTGTTATCGCCCATATGGTTTTTTCTCCTTTTTTTTCTCTTTCCTTGACTCGTACTATTGGCGAAATATTCTGACTTTGATCCTTAACCTCTAATATCTGGTTGCCATGATTCTCCTGCCGTTTCGATTTTATGGGTGGGAAGGTATTGAGGACCTGCAACTAAACTGTTAACCGATTATACTGATGCACATGTTGTTTTGTGCTTAATTGTGCGAGCCTCTCGAGTATATTTGTTGATCTACGTCTATCCTGTTTTTTTTGGTACCAATTCACCCTGTCATTATTGGATGTACGTATGGCACCGGATATGTCTGTTTATTTTTTATTTTTTTGCTTTAAAATAATAAAATGATTTATAATTTTTTTTTTTTTAATAAAAAAAACTTCACTTATGAAGCTGGGCAGAATTAAGAGACTGCACACTTTACGAAGCACATGAAGTTTCTAAAATTTACATGAGGCAAGGTAATCCTTTCTGGACCTCTAGTTGTGAGGATTTCTAAAAGCAAAATATCCCAGGTAGGACATCCTCCAGCAAAATAATTGTGTGTGTGGAGTCCGGGCATCCACCACCTGAGGTAAGAGGTGTGGGATGGAGGGCATGAGCTTGATATTTTTTGCATTTCACACAGCTTGAACAGTTTAGAAAATACACAAGCTGCAAGTCAGACTGCTTTACAACTTTATACCCTTCTACATCAAACCACAACTAATTGATTTAAATTTGGATTGTGAAAAGTTGCTTTAGTGTGCTTTAATATGTACCTTAGAAATATCCACATATTCCTCACCATAGAATCCCACGGTGTACACCTGAATGCCGAAACCTGAATATGGAAGGCACACAGCATCGAGGACAGAATATCAAATCCAATATATCAACAGGTAAGTAAGTATATATTTTCTCTATATTACCCCTTGTATATATACCTAAGCGATAAATATATCCTCAGGGTATGTAGATGTAGAGTTAGGAATTGTAAATCTGTACTTCTTTATATGCACTTACCTTTTCATACTTTGTCTTCGATATTCTTGTACCATGATATTCTGGTGGTCGATATTTAGTAGTATAAGTGGTTTGGGGAAATTATGCACCGATAGAGCACAGCTTTAATGTTTGCGGTAGCTGATGGACATGCCCACTAAAAATATACTTCGGGCTACGTGCCTGGGTATAAACCCATCCAAGAGGCAGGAAAGGATGATGGGGAGAGGCAGAAAGAAACAGGGGTAGGGTAAACCCCCCCCCCCCTTAAAAGTAAAAGCTGACAGCCTGGCAATGTTTCATCAGAATGGATCTTACAATGAGAAGCATGGTTTACAGTGCGTTTACTTCAGATTGGCTTAATCAGATTAGATTTATCAGAAGGAGGATCTCTATGTGATGCTGTTTGTCAGCTTAACATACAAACATGTTGTAGAAAAACATTGATCACACATGAGGCATGTAATCATAAGTGAGCTCTTATGAGCCTCTGATTCCTTCATTCCAGAGTTGGTCACTGTTGCTGTATTCCATTGATACTGCCCTCCCCCTAATTTCCAGAGTCTCCTTGTTGTCTTGTCCTGCAGCTTCTGCATTTCATCTTTGTTTCCTGAACTGGACCTTCCTTGTTTCCTGGACAAGCACCATTTAGTAGTGTACCCCAGTTTTCTAAACCACCTCTGTTTAATAATGGACCCAATAAATTAGCCCTATTTTAATAGTACATTTTTGTTCCCATAAATTCACCCCTGCATGTCCACTTCTGGAACCTCAATGCTGCAGGACCAGACCTCTCTAGCATACATCCATTTCATAGCACTATTTGGCAGTGTAACTCTTTGTCTTAAGATCCCACCCCTTACAGTTGATTCCTATTGACAGGCTTCAACATCCTTTTCCTACTTCCTTGTTTCCTAGTGGCTTTGTGTGCTTTGTTTGACTGCTTGCCGAAGAGTGTTTGTCAGTTTTGTCGCATCTTTCCTGCTCAACAATATTCCTTCCTTGTTCCTTGTCTGTTGTAGCTTTGTGTAAAGTTCTCCACCCATTCCTACTGCTGCCTTCCAAGTTCATTTGTGAGTGCCAGGATATGATTTCTCAGATGTGAATTTATTCTTTAATGTACTTTTTATATTCACACAAGCTCGCATACATATGTCATGTCCACAGATGTTTTGCTGGCAGTATCTTTAACAATAATATTGCAGGTGAAGATCTCATTGAGCTTGAGTTTGACCATGAAGACTTTTATAGCACGTTCCTTTCGGTATGAATCTTCTCGTCTCTATCTTGCATGTCATGAATGCCAGATGTTCTCTTTTCTAAATTGCCTATCAAGTGGCCCTCCCTAGTTTCAGTTGTTTTCTTGTCCAGGCATTCTTTGTTAAGTTTATGGTAACCTCTGACCATCTGTGTGATCCTGAGCAGCATTTACTTGTCAGAATTATTTTCCGCACGACTCCTATTATCCAAAACCTTTCTCAGTCTGTGGCAGGCACAACCGGTACAGGTAGGAGCGGTGGGGCAGGGGCAAAATTGACAGATGACGGAATAGGGAAAGCAAAATAAAGAAAACTCAGTGAGTGTAAGGTAAGTGTTTTTATTTTTTTTTATTTTACTTTCCCTATTCCATCGTCAGTTGACTCCCCCCACCCCCCGCCAGCCCCTGGCCCACCCCACCGCCTCACCACTCTTACCTGTATCAGCTACGGCTGGTCCCTGGACAGACCCCAACTCTCTCCTAAGCCTTCGCAAGTCAGATTCAAGACTTTTAAACTCGCCTTTTTTCTGGTTTGTTCTTTTTGCTCTGAAGCTCAACGCAGTAACCTCAAAACACACACATTAAAAGCATCCAAAATGATCATGTGGATGGCAATGCTTTGACTGAAGGTACAAGAAATAGTTGCATTTTTCTGCAAAAACCTCTCAGAATTTCTTGTGTAGTTCCAACCCATTGTCCATTTCTCACTATTGTGAACATTCAATAGTGTCAACCTTCAGAGAAGTAACGGAATGGTCCTCCAGGAGGTGGGCACTATGCTATGTAAGTAAAATATGAGATAGAATAGTCACAGCCTAACAGTTTATTGGAATGGGAAAGTCTTCTACATGGTAAGAGATGTGTACCCCTGCCCTGAGTGCTCAACTGTACTGTTGTCTCTATCCCTCGTGCTATTTTTTTGTCATAGGCAAACACAGATCATGTGTGGGCGCATGATAAAGGCCAGTCTCATGGATTGTGGTGTTGTTGGATCAGGAGGGGCACCCAAGGCGCTACCCTCATATTGGTGGAAGGCCTTTTACCAGGAGTTAAGCAGCACAAGCGTGGTAGTGGTAGCATACAGGTTCACTCACCTTTTTAAAGGTTCTACTGCTGTGTGCTTATCTCATGCTTGGCCTACATCAGGTTGATGTGGAGTGCTGCACAGTGCAGGAGTAGTGGCTCTGCACTTGATATATGTGTGTCTGGCAAGGGTACAGTACAGGGATAGACAGCGCTTAATTGGAGCTGGTGGGTTCTGGAGCTCGGCACCGGCACTTAATTGTCAACGCCGGCACTTATGACAGTCTGCCACATGGTGGTGATGTCTGTCTAATTTAGAAATGAGCAGAACAACGGATGTTTATTAATTCATACATTAAAAAGGACTAATACCTGCCACCCCCAAGCCATCCTTATAGTGTTGGGGCAACTGGAATTGTCTGAATTGTCACACGTATAGGGGTGTGATGGTTTGTAGTTGTGTGTGTACTGTCACAATGGGGGTGCAAGCTGCAGTGGCCTTCTGGAATGCGCCCTGGCACTTTTTTTTTTACAAACTAAACACTGAGAATAGAGCAGTACTGTGCAGTATATGTGTGGTTAATGCATGTACTGAATGTATATATCCCTTTTGGGAATACATTACATGAGAGATGTAATGCTGGGCAGTGCGTGCACAATGAAAGCATGTGCTGGGTGTATGTGTGCTTGCGTGAAGTACAATATATGAAGACTCAAACCCTAAATCATATTTGGTGTCTGGAAAAGGACTATAAGAAGGGGAGGTTGAGACCCCAAAATTGGACAGCTGCCTAGCAGCCAGATGGGGTTTGTGAGAAGGGGAAGCTCTGCAAGCCTTCTGCCTGTGACCAGGACTGGGGGCCCAAGGCCTGCTAGTCTCTCTGCTGAGAGAGGGGACATCACCCAGGGAAAACACAGATCACTTGCCCTGAAGCCTGGAGCACCAGCATCAGCCTGCTTGCCAAGACCATTGTGCCCTGTGAGGAAGATGAGAGCATTGGAGTGAGTGAGCCCTGAGGGAGCCCTACGGAGAGAATTCCATGAGTGAGGTGTGAGGAGAACAGCTGCGCACTGATAATGTCATTGTCCGTGTGCAGGAACGGTTCGGTGATCCCTGTTTCCCAAGAGAGGGCCGCTGTTACGTCAGCCAGATGAAGAGTGCCATGCGGGAAGCACCGGGCCCAAACCACCACATCGTGCTAATCCTGTATGCTAGAGGGGACCACCATTTGGATCAGGAGTATGACATTTGTGTCCACCAAGATTGGTGATCCTGTAATGCCAGGTAGGGCCGCCGTAGTGAGTGCGATTGTACTGCAAGAGTCTTCACCTGATTGTGAGTAACGTGGCAACCCCATACACCAGGAGGGGTTGCCGGTACTCCTGTGGCAAGTGTTCGGGTCGTGGCATTGACAAAGAGATTACTACTGTGACCGGTGGGTCAAGCTTGACAACCACACCTGACTGCTTCTCAGAAGATCCCAGGGCACAGACAAAGATGTTGCACCCTCGCCAGAGCTCCAGTCGTGAGCCAGAAGCCCTGCGCCACCCTGTTAGGGGACGAGTGACTCACCTCGTGTTGGCCGAACGGGGAGCTGCTCCAATTGCTGGACAAGCAGGCATCGCAGTTCAAAGGAGACAGCCTGCACCTGTGGGGGCTGCCAAGTGAACCGTACGTGCCTCCATCTTCGCCGAACAGGATCTAGACTCAAGAACGCCCATAGAACGGGTACTCAATGCACCACTGAACACTTCCATATCGCCGGAGCAGCTAAGACTGGAATTGGGCAAGTGGGGCTCCAGAGGACTCACTGGTAACGGTGCTGCTGCACCATAGACAGTTTTGACTATTAACTACAGATTCAAAGGGGAACTCTTGAGTACGGCCAGCTTGTATGCTTTCCCTGGATGCGGCCACTAGTGAATGAGGAATAACCCAGAACACATTACATGGTAGACGGTGGGACAGGGATTTGCCTGACAACTACTAGAGCCCCGACCTCAAGGGAAGTGTGTTATTGCATTCGAGTATTTATATTCCTTTACATGTGTACAGTTCAAAATAAAATACTTATTTTTCATATAAAAGTAGGTATTTGAGTGGACATTGGACATTGGTTTATTGTTCATATTGTGTGCACTTTGAGATATGAGGCATGCTCACTTATCTGTATCTACACTTTAACACACCCTCCCGAGGGCGCCTTTGACTGTTTGTCTAAATCTACCACTGAGAGTCAAGTGCAGAAGGGGTACTTGTCAAAGTTGCGCAGGATCCATAGTAGGTCGGACCCTGGAATATCTGGACTAAAAGGCCTCAACCACCACAGTGGGACAGAGTTAAACAATTTTTATATTTTCTGCTGAGTGCTCCGACTTTGTTCTCTTAAAAGTCCAATGAATCCATCCCATTTGAGTACCATTCTAAAAACCAAAATTGGGATTCCAATCTAGGTGGCCATAACATGAGAAGAGAGTACATTGGGGAAGGGGATTAACCAGTGTTTTGGAGTAGAAAATTATGGTCAAGGGAGAGATTTTAAGGTGCAGTCAGTTTTTTGGGGAAGAGAAGTTTCTTCATTTGCTTGATGGAGAAGAGAGATATCCTGAATCCTGCGTTGCAGCAGGAGAAGGCTTGCTTTCTTGGTTTTCAATCTTCCAGTGGTGCTGCTTCGGTAGATGCATGTGCTGCTCTGGTGCTGGAGATCAGGTAAACAGGAGTCTTCATGCAAAGTAATTTATAAATTACTCACTCTATCTTGAAGGAAACCCAGGCTGGCATTGCATCTTGGAAGGCATGTGGGATCCTGTCACTCACTCCGATTCCCTCGATCAGATGAGCTGCTGCAGGGGCCACGCGTTTTAGAGGGGCGAGGTGGAATTTTTGCGCTCATGTCTTCAGGATCCTGCTTTTATCATGATGTGATGGGACCAGAGTTTGAACACTAGATCTACCCTGCTTCGATTTGATTGATTTGATTTTGATATTTATATAGCGCAACAGTCACCCGAGGGCATCATGGCGCAATAGAGAGACTGCAAATAGTACATGTCCAGATGAAGAATGAGGGAGCTACAGCTCACCATTTGCCAGCGAAAAGCCAGGTCTTAATGGCTTTTCTAAACGGGAGCAGAAGAGGGAAGGAAAGGTTCAATTTGTGAAGCAGCAATAGTACTATTCAGCTTTCCTTGTCTAAGCAATGTGGGATTTGAAGCTGAGAGAAGTAACAATGTGCAAGTCAGGAACAGCCGGGTCTGGTGGCTCAGTGGACTAATGCATCTATTGCAGGGGCCTGTGTTCGACCTCATGGTCACAGGTTCAAATCCCGGTGGGTCCACTCAACTTTTCATCCATCTGAGGTCGATAAAATTAGTACCATTGAGTTGAGTAACAACAAACATCTGTTATTTAGCGCCAAGATACCCGTAGTGGTGAACGTGCGCTTTACAAATACACGTTATGTTGTCAGTGGAGTGGAACAGCTATTTAGGTGAGTTGATGGAACCAAACGTGAATTCCCTGTTTAGTCTCGAGCGAGAGGAGGGTGACTTCAGTTTTCACTGGACTGAGTAAGCTGTAGACATCTGGGATTTGATGCTGATGATGAAACTGCTGTTTAGATGGTCCAACAATGTCCAAGGATGACATTCTCAGGTAGAATTGTGTGTCAATCCCCTCTCAACACATCTGAATGTCCTTGTCAGCCAGTTGGGCTCAGAGGGGCTACACGTAAAGGTTGCAGAAACCTGGAGAGAGGACTGAGGCAGCCACAGATCCACAGAATTGGATCCATTCTACAGGTATCCAGGTGACTGAAGTGGACCCCCTTCAGTTGGTATTAACCTCTTCCGTGCTCATGACGACCCCCGGCCGTTATGAATGACAGTGGGCATGTGCACACAACGGCCGGGGGCCGTTCGAGCCCCTCCCGATATTGGAATGTCTCAGCACAGTGGCGGAATACGCGCCACAGCGAAGCGGTTAATATAACTACTACAGTGAAGTCAGTGGCAGCTCTCCTGTTGTGGTGGAGGAGCGTCGCCCCACTGCTTTCAAGCAGTATGAGACGAGAAGTAGAAACATAAAATAATAATAACTTTCAGTTATTATCATTTTATGTTTGTGCTGCTTTGCGGGTGGGTGGGGCTGCTCTGCTCTCGGACAGGGCAGGGGAGGAGTGGTTTGCCCACTCCTAAGTGCCCAGTGACATTTTAGTCGGCCCTCGGGAGCCGCCCAAACCCGTCATGCGTACTTTCCCCGTTCTCCACGCAGGCTGCATTACAGCCCATGTGAAGAACATGCCCAGGCCCCCATTCCCTGTTTGAGAGTCGAACCAGACCGCACAAAACCAATCACATTGCTGTATTGCAGCATTGTGATTGGTCAGGGGAGCCTGGGTGCCTACCAATCACAACACTGCATTCAGCGTTGTGATTGGTCAGTGGGGCCTGGCTGTGCTCCTGTTCCTCGAGGAGAGCAGGAGCAGAGACGCGGAAAGTTAATTTTTTATTTTTATTTATTATGCGCCCCCTCGCGCACCCCCGTGAGCCATGCCGGCTGCCACTGAATAAAGTCCATTTTGTTGGAGAAGGGCTTGTGCACAACAACAGTACAAAGGGTGTGGTGATGGACCTTCCCACCACCCCCTTTTGTACGGCTTTGTTCGCCATAAGTTGGCAGGGTATGCTCAGACGTGAGACCCTTGCTCACTTTGCCACTGGATTCAAGCAAGCATGGCTGAAGATGGCTGTAATGCCAGAAACCGGTCCTAGGAAGCTTGAATCCGGTCCAGGGAAGGCATGGCTTGGCAGTTCGGGCTGGGCTGTTCCCATGAGGCACAGGGTCAGACTGATTTGCATATGACCATGTCTGAACTGGGGTGGCAGAGTGGGCTGGAGAACAGTGATGGATTAAACACAGATCTGTTGACTGGGTGTGAGTGTTTGATTGGTTCAGATGCTCCGTCCATCACCACCCCCTTTTGTACCGCTTTGTGCACAACAACGTCAAAGGCTCCTGAAAGATAAAGATGAATGAGAAACTAGGGTTGCTTTTGTCTATAATCTGGAGAGTATCACTAACCACACCCACACAGATTGTGGGTGCCTCCCTGCAACACAATGACCTGAATCCCTGGTATTCATGTAGGTGGATGTTTGTCAAAAGAAGGGAAAGTGAGCAACTGAGTCCTCTTCAGCTAAATCATTTGGGTTCAGATTTAATTTCTTCAATAGAGGCAGAATTATCTCAGTACTGAGGGAGTCCAAGAAGATGCTTTGGGCTAGAGAGGTGTTTATGAAGTTGTGAAGAGAGGCCAGGTCATCATTTTATTTGGTTCTTCAAGGATGCAGGGCTGGTGATGCAGGTTCTGGAAATATTGGCTTTCAGAGGTTGGAGACAGGTGGTTAGGTCATCTGAGGAGAAGGAGGAATGTGTACGTTGTGAGGTAGGAATAAGGTTGAGTGGATTAGAGGCTTTAGCACCGCAAAAAAAAAAACAGTTGTGATGTACAAAATTCACATTGCGAGCCAGAAATGTCACTCTGCCTTTCAATGTGCACATTGCGACGCATAAGAAACCAATAAGGAATGTATTAATACTTTGGAGCCTCAATTGTGGTCCTAAACCAGTGATCTGATTCACCAGGCACAGTGAGTCACACCCTGCTCAATGTAGAAAACCCACCCTTGAAAATACATGCATTCCTGCCTGGAGGGAAAGCGTGTATTTTCAACATTTGTGAATATGTTTTAGATGTCGACGGTTAATACGTTCACGTAACAGTGTGAAGAGATGTGCATCTAATCGTTGTTCTCAAGTTTTGTTTCTTTTGCGATTGGCCTCAAAAGCGTGTAGCCAAGTGACGTCAGCACAAATTCTTCAAACTACAAGCATTTGCAATGCAATAGGTCTCGCAGCATTAAAGTTTGAGTTACTGGCATTGTAAATGACAATGCTTTGCATATTTTTTTTCTTTAATTTGCAATTGGTATATAAACATTGTTTGTGAATGGTTAGCTGTTGCTTATGCGAGTTAGTGTTAGTGTTTTCTGACTCTAGAGCAAGCTGTGATGGCGGACCCATTACCGTGCGCTGTCACTGTGCCCCTGTTCCATCCTCCCTGTACGTATATCAGGGTGTCTTTGCGTCTGCCAGAGCATGTCGGTATATCAACATGAGTGTCCGTTAGCGTCTCCTGTGTCGCTATCTACGGTCTCTGAATGAGCCTATCTCTTCCCTATAGTGTGCTGTCTCCCGACTCCCTGTAGTGTGCTGTCTCCCTGTAGTGTGCTGTCTCCCTGTAGTGTGCTGTCTCTAGTGTGCTGTCTCTAGTGTGCTGTCTCTAGTGTGCTGTCTCCCTGTAGTGTGCTGTCTCCCTGTAGTGTGCTGTCTCCCTGTAGTGTGCTGTCTCTAGTGTGCTGTCTCTAGTGTGCTGTCTCTAGTGTGCTGTCTCTCTGTAGTGTGCTGTCTCTAGTGTGCTGTCTCTAGTGTGCTGTCTCTAGTGTGCTGTCTCCCTATAGTGTGCTGTCTCTAGTGTGCTGTCTCTAGTGTGCTGTCTCTCTGTAGTGTGCTGTCTCCCTATAGTGTGCTGTCTCTAGTGTGCTGTCTCTAGTGTGCTGTCTCTCTGTAGTGTGCTGTCTCTCTGTAGTGTGCTGTCCCTAGTGTGCTGTCTCTCTGTAGTGTGCTGTCTCCCTGTAGTGTGCTGTCTCCCTGTAGTGTGCTGTCTCCCTGTAGTGTGCTGTCTCCCTGTAGTGTGCTGTCTCCCTGTAGTGTGCTGTCTCTAGTGTGCTGTCTCCCTGTAGTGTGCTGTCTCCCTGTAGTGTGCTGTCTCTAGTGTGCTGTCTCCCTGTAGTGTGCTGTCTCTAGTGTGCTGTCTCCCTGTAGTGTGCTGTCTCCCTGTAGTGTGCTGTCTCCCTGTAGTGTGCTGTCTCCCTGTAGTGTGCTGTCTCTAGTGTGCTGTCTCTCTGTAGTGTGCTGTCTCTAGTGTGCTGTCTCTAGTGTGCTGTCTCTCTGTAGTGTGCTGTCTCCCTATAGTGTGCTGTCTCTAGTGTGCTGTCTCTAGTGTGCTGTCTCTAGTGTGCTGTCTCTCTGTAGTGTGCTGTCTCTCTGTAGTGTGCTGTCTCTAGTGTGCTGTCTCTCTGTAGTGTGATGTCTCTCTGTAGTGTGCTGTCTCTCTGTAGTGTGCTGGTTCTAGTGTGCTGTCTCTCTGTAGTGTGCTGTCTCTCTGTAGCGTGCTGTCTCCCTGTAGTGTGCTGTCTCTCTGTAGTGTGCTGTCTCCCTATAGTGTGCTGTCTCTAGTGTGCTGTCTCTAGTGTGCTGTCTCTCTGTAGTGTGCTGTCTCCCTATAGTGTGCTGTCTCTAGTGTGCTGTCTCTAGTGTGCTGTCTCCCTGTAGTGTGCTGTCTCCCTGTAGTGTGCTGTCTCCCTATAGTGTGCTGTCTCTAGTGTGCTGTCTCTAGTGTGCTGTCTCTCTGTAGTGTGCTGTCTCTCTGTAGTGTGCTGTCTCTCTGTAGTGTGCTGTCTCTAGTGTGCTGTCTCTCTGTAGTGTGCTGTCTCTCTGTAGTGTGCTGTCTCCCTGTAGTGTGCTGTCTCCCTGTAGTGTGCTGTCTCCCTGTAGTGTGCTGTCTCTAGTGTGCTGTCTCTCTCTAGTGTGCTGTCTCTAGTGTGCTGTCTCTAGTGTGCTGTCTCTCTGTAGTGTGCTGTCTCTCTGTAGTGTGCTGTCTCTAGTGTGCTGTCTCCCTGTAGTGTGCTGTCTCCCTGTAGTGTGCTGTCTCCCTGTAGTGTGCTGTCTCTAGTGTGCTGTCTCTAGTGTGCTGTCTCTAGTGTGCTGTCTCCCTGTAGTGTGCTGTCTCCCTGTAGTGTGCTGTCTCCCTGTAGTGTGCTGTCTCTAGTGTGCTGTCTCCCTGTAGTGTGCTGTCTCTAGTGTGCTGTCTCCCTGTAGTGTGCTGTCTCCCTATAGTGTGCTGTCTCTAGTGTGCTGTCTCCCTGTAGTGTGCTGTCTCTAGTGTGCTGTCTCTCTGTAGTGTGCTGTCTCCCTATAGTGTGCTGTCTCTAGTGTGCTGTCTCTAGTGTGCTGTCTCCCTGTAGTGTGCTGTCTCCCTGTAGTGTGCTGTCTCTAGTGTGCTGTCTCTCTGTAGTGTGCTGTCTCCCTGTAGTGTGCTGTCTCCCTGTAGTGTGCTGTCTCTAGTGTGCTGTCTCCCTGTAGTGTGCTGTCTCCCTGTAGTGTGCTGTCTCTAGTGTGCTGTCTCTAGTGTGCTGTCTCTCTGTAGTGTGCTGTCTCCCTATAGTGTGCTGTCTCTAGTGTGCTGTCTCTCTGTAGTGTGCTGTCTCTCTGTAGTGTGCTGTCTCCCTGTAGTGTGCTGTCTCCCTGTAGTGTGCTGTCTCCCTGTAGTGTGCTGTCTCTAGTGTGCTGTCTCTAGTGTGCTGTCTCCCTGTAGTGTGCTGTCTCCCTGTAGTGTGCTGTCTCTAGTGTGCTGTCTCTAGTGTGCTGTCTCCCTGTAGTGTGCTGTCTCCCTGTAGTGTGCTGTCTCCCTGTATTGTGCTGTCTCTAGTGTGCTGTCTCCCTGTAGTGTGCTGTCTCCCTGTAGTGTGCTGTCTCTAGTGTGCTGTCTCCCTGTAGTGTGCTGTCTCTCTGTAGTGTGCTGTCTCTCTGTAGTGTGCTGTCTCCCTGTAGTGTGCTGTCTCTAGTGTGCTGTCTCCCTGTAGTGTGCTGTCTCCCTGTAGTGTGCTGTCTCTCTGTAGTGTGCTGTCTCCCTGTAGTGTGCTGTCTCTAGTGTGCTGTCTCTAGTGTGCTGTCTCTAGTGTGCTGTCTCCCTGTAGTGTGCTGTCTCCCTGTAGTGTGCTGTCTCTAGTGTGCTGTCTCCCTGTAGTGTGCTGTCTCCCTGTAGTGTGCTGTCTCTAGTGTGATGTCTCTCTGTAGTGTGCTGTCTCCCTGTAGTGTGCTGTCTCTCTGTAGTGTGCTGTCTCCCTGTAGTGTGCTGTCTCTAGTGTGCTGTCTCCCTGTAGTGTGCTGTCTCCCTGTAGTGTGCTGTCTCCCTCTAGTGTGCTGTCTCTAGTGTGCTGTCTCTAGTGTGCTGTCTCTAGTGTGCTGTCTCTCTGTAGTGTGCTGTCTCCCTATAGTGTGCTGTCTCTAGTGTGCTGTCTCCCTGTAGTGTGCTGTCTCCCTATAGTGTGCTGTCTCTAGTGTGCTGTCTCCCTGTAGTGTGCTGTCTCCCTGTAGTGTGCTGTCTCCCTCTAGTGTGCTGTCTCTAGTGTGCTGTCTCCCTATAGTGTGCTGTCTCTAGTGTGCTGTCTCTAGTGTGCTGTCTCTCTGTAGTGTGCTGTCTCCCTATAGTGTGCTGTCTCTAGTGTGCTGTCTCCCTGTAGTGTGCTGTCTCCCTATAGTGTGCTGTCTCTAGTGTGCTGTCTCTCTGTAGTGTGCTATCTCCCTGTAGTGTGCTGTCTCTCTGTAGTGTGCTGTCTCCCTGTAGTGTGCTGTCTCTAGTGTGCTGTCTCCCTGTAGTGTGCTGTCTCTAGTGTGCTGTCTCCCTTTAGTGTGCTGTCTCCCTGTAGTGTGCTGTCTCTAGTGTGCTGTCTCCCTATAGTGTGCTGTCTCTAGTGTGCTGTCTCTAGTGTGCTGTCTCTCTGTAGTGTGCTGTCTCTCTGTAGTGTGCTGTCTCTCTGTAGTAAGCTGTCTCTAGTGTGCTGTCTCCCTGTAGTGTGCTGTCTCCCTGTAGTGTGCTGTCTCCCTATAGTGTGCTGTCTGTAGTGTGCTGTCTCCCTGTAGTGTGCTGTCTCCCTGTAGTGTGCTGTCTCCCTGTAGTGTGCTGTCTCCCTGTAGTGTGCTGTCTCTAGTGTGCTGTCTCCCTGTAGTGTGCTGTCTCATTGTAGTGTGCTGTCTCTAGTGTGCTGTCTCCCTGTAGTGTGCTGTCTCCCTGTAGTGTGCTGTCTCTCTGTAGTGTGCTGTCTCTCTGTAGTGTGCTGTCTCCCTGTAGTGTGCTGTCTCTCTGTAGTGTGCTGTCTCTAGTGTGCTGTCTCTAGTGGGCTGTCTCCCTGTAGTGTGCTGTCTCCCTATAGTGTGCTGTCTCTAGTGTGCTGTCTCTCTGTAGTGTGCTGTCTCCCTGTAGTGTGCTGTCTCCCTGTAGTGTGCTGTCTCTAGTGTGCTGTCTCTAGTGTGCTGTCTCCCTGTAGTGTGCTGTCTCCCTGTAGTGTGCTGTCTCCCTGTAGTGTGCTGTCTCTCTGTAGTGTGCTGTCTCCCTGTAGTGTGCTGTCTCTCTGCAGTGTGCTGTCTCTAGTGTGCTGTCTCTAGTGTGCTGTCTCTAGTGTGCTGTCTCCCTGTAGTGTGCTGTCTCCCTGTAGTGTGCTGTCTCTAGTGTGTTGTCTCTAGTGTGCTGTCTCCCTGTAGTGTGCTGTCTCCCTGTAGTGTGCTGTCTCTAGTGTGCTGTCTCTAGTGTGCTGTCTCTAGTGTGCTGTCTCCCTGTAGTGTGCTGTCTCCCTGTAGTGTGCTGTCTCCCTGCAGTGTGCTGTCTCTAGTGTGCTGTATCTAGTGTGCTGTCTCCCTGTAGTGTGCTGTCTCCCTGTAGTGTGCTGTCTCTCTGTAGTGTGCTGTCTCCCTATAGTGTGCTGTCTCTAGTGTGCTGTCTCTAGTGTGATGTCTCTCTGTAGTGTGCTGTCTCCCTATAGTGTGCTGTCTCTAGTGTGCTGTCTCTCTGTAGTGTGCTGTCTCTAGTGTGCTGTCTCCCTGTAGTGTGCTGTCTCTCTGTAGTGTGCTGTCTCTAGTGTGCTGTCTCTAGTGTGCTGTCTCTAGTGTGCTGTCTCCCTGTAGTGTGCTGTCTCCCTGTAGTGTGCTGTCTCTAGTGTGCTGTCTCTAGTGTGCTGTCTCCCTGTAGTGTGCTGTCTCCCTGTAGTGTGCTGTCTCTAGTGTGCTGTCTCTCGTGTGCTGTCTCTAGTGTGCTGTCTCTAGTGTGCTGTCTCCCTGTAGTGTGCTGTCTCCCTGTAGTGTGCTGTCTCTAGTGTGCTGTCTCTAGTGTGCTGTCTCCCTGTAGTGTGCTGTCTCCCTGTAGTGTGCTGTCTCTCTGTAGTGTGCTGTCTCCCTATAGTGTGCTGTCTCTAGTGTGCTGTCTCTAGTGTGCTGTCTCTCTGTAGTGTGCTGTCTCCCTATAGTGTGCTGTCTCTAGTGTGCTGTCTCTCTGTAGTGTGCTGTCTCCCTGTAGTGTGCTGTCTCCCTGTAGTGTGCTGTCTCTAGTGTGCTGTCTCCCTGTAGTGTGCTGTCTCCCTGTAGTGTGCTGTCTCCCTGTAGTGTGCTGTCTCTAGTGTGCTGTCTCTAGTGTGCTGTCTCCCTGTAGTGTGCTGTCTCCCTGTAGTGTGCTGTCTCTCTGTAGTGTGCTGTCTCCCTGTAGTGTGCTGTCTCTAGTGTGCTGTCTCTAGTGTGCTGTCTCTAGTGTGCTGTCTCCCTGTAGTGTGCTGTCTCCCTGTAGTGTGCTGTCTCTAGTATGCTGTCTCTAGTGTGCTGTCTCTAGTGTGCTGTCTCCCTGTAGTGTGCTGTCTCTAGTGTGCTGTCTCCCTTTAGTGTGCTGTCTCCCTGTAGTGTGCTGTCTCTAGTGTGCTGTCTCCCTGTAGTGTGCTGTCTCTAGTGTGCTGTCTCTAGTGTGCTGTCTCTCTGTAGTGTGCTGTCTCCCTGTAGTGTGCTGTCTCTCTGTAGTGTGCTGTCTCTAGTGTGCTGTCTCTAGTGTGCTGTCTCCCTGTAGTGTGCTGTCTCTAGTGTGCTGTCTCCCTGTAGTGTGCTGTCTCCCTGTAGTGTGCTGTCTCTCTGTAGTGTGCTGTCTCCCTGTAGTGTGCTGTCTCTAGTGTGCTGTCTCTAGTGTGCTGTCTCTAGTGTGCTGTCTCCCTGTAGTGTGCTGTCTCCCTGTAGTGTGCTGTCTCTAGTGTGCTGTCTCCCTGTAGAGTGCTGTCTCCCTGTAGTGTGCTGTCTCTAGTGTGCTGTCTCTCTGTAGTGTGCTGTCTCCCTGTAGTGTGCTGTCTCTCTGTAGTGTGCTGTCTCCCTGTATTGTGCTGTCTCTAGTGTGCTGTCTCCCTGTAGTGTGCTGTCTCCCTGTAGTGTGCTGTCTCCCTCTAGTGTGCTGTCTCTAGTGTGCTGTCTCTAGTGTGCTGTCTCTCTGTAGTGTGCTGTCTCCCTATAGTGTGCTGTCTCTAGTGTGCTGTCTCCCTGTAGTGTGCTGTCTCCCTATAGTGTGCTGTCTCTAGTGTGCTGTCTCCCTGTAGTGTGCTGTCTCCCTGTAGTGTGCTGTCTCCCTCTAGTGTGCTGTCTCTAGTGTGCTGTCTCCCTATAGTGTGCTGTCTCTAGTGTGCTGTCTCTAGTGTGCTGTCTCTCTGTAGTGTGCTGTCTCCCTATAGTGTGCTGTCTCTAGTGTGCTGTCTCCCTGTAGTGTGCTGTCTCCCTATAGTGTGCTGTCTCTAGTGTGCTGTCTCTCTGTAGTGTGCTATCTCCCTGTAGTGTGCTGTCTCTCTGTAGTGTGCTGTCTCCCTGTAGTGTGCTGTCTCTAGTGTGCTGTCTCCCTGTAGTGTGCTGTCTCTAGTGTGCTGTCTCCCTTTAGTGTGCTGTCTCCCTGTAGTGTGCTGTCTCTAGTGTGCTGTCTCCCTGTAGTGTGCTGTCTCTAGTGTGCTGTCTCTAGTGTGCTGTCTCTCTGTAGTGTGCTGTCTCTCTGTAGTGTGCTGTCTCTCTGTAGTAAGCTGTCTCTAGTGTGCTGTCTCCCTGTAGTGTGCTGTCTCCCTGTAGTGTGCTGTCTCCCTCTAGTGTGCTGTCTCTAGTGTGCTGTCTCCCTATAGTGTGCTGTCTCTAGTGTGCTGTCTCTAGTGTGCTGTCTCTCTGTAGTGTGCTGTCTCCCTATAGTGTGCTGTCTCTAGTGTGCTGTCTCCCTGTAGTGTGCTGTCTCCCTATAGTGTGCTGTCTCTAGTGTGCTGTCTCTCTGTAGTGTGCTATCTCCCTGTAGTGTGCTGTCTCTCTGTAGTGTGCTGTCTCCCTGTAGTGTGCTGTCTCTAGTGTGCTGTCTCCCTGTAGTGTGCTGTCTCTAGTGTGCTGTCTCCCTTTAGTGTGCTGTCTCCCTGTAGTGTGCTGTCTCTAGTGTGCTGTCTCCCTGTAGTGTGCTGTCTCTAGTGTGCTGTCTCTAGTGTGCTGTCTCTCTGTAGTGTGCTGTCTCTCTGTAGTGTGCTGTCTCTCTGTAGTGTGCTGTCTCTCTGTAGTAAGCTGTCTCTAGTGTGCTGTCTCCCTGTAGTGTGCTGTCTCCCTGTAGTGTGCTGTCTCCCTATAGTGTGCTGTCTCTAGTGTGCTGTCTCCCTGTAGTGTGCTGTCTCTCTGTAGTGTGCTGTCTCCCTGTAGTGTGCTGTCTCCCTGTAGTGTGCTGTCTCTAGTGTGCTGTCTCCCTGTAGTGTGCTGTCTCCCTGTAGTGTGCTGTCTCTAGTGTGCTGTCTCCCTGTAGTGTGCTGTCTCCCTGTAGTGTGCTGTCTCTCTGTAGTGTGCTGTCTCTCTGTAGTGTGCTGTCTCCCTGTAGTGTGCTGTCTCTCTGTAGTGTGCTGTCTCTAGTGTGCTGTCTCTAGTGTGCTGTCTCCCTGTAGTGTGCTGTCTCCCTATAGTGTGCTGTCTCTAGTGTGCTGTCTCTCTGTAGTGTGCTGTCTCCCTGTAGTGTGCTGTCTCCCTGTAGTGTGCTGTCTCTAGTGTGCTGTCTCTAGTGTGCTGTCTCCCTGTAGTGTGCTGTCTCCCTGTAGTGTGCTGTCTCCCTGTAGTGTGCTGTCTCTCTGTAGTGTGCTGTCTCCCTGTAGTGTGCTGTCTCTCTGCAGTGTGCTGTCTCTAGTGTGCTGTCTCTAGTGTGCTGTCTCTAGTGTGCTGACTCCCTGTAGTGTGCTGTCTCCCTGTAGTGTGCTGTCTCGTGTGTGTTGTCTCTAGTGTGCTGTCTCCCTGTAGTGTGCTGTCTCCCTGTAGTGTGCTGTCTCTAGTGTGCTGTCTCTAGTGTGCTGTCTCTAGTGTGCTGTCTCTAGTGTGCTGTCTCCCTGTAGTGTGCTGTCTCCCTGTAGTGTGCTGTCTCCCTGCAGTGTGCTGTCTCTAGTGTGCTGTATCTAGTGTGCTGTCTCCCTGTAGTGTGCTGTCTCCCTGTAGTGTGCTGTCTCTCTGTAGTGTGCTGTCTCCCTATAGTGTGCTGTCTCTAGTGTGCTGTCTCTAGTGTGATGTCTCTCTGTAGTGTGCTGTCTCCCTATAGTGTGCTGTCTCTAGTGTGCTGTCTCTCTGTAGTGTGCTGTCTCTAGTGTGCTGTCTCCCTGTAGTGTGCTGTCTCTCTGTAGTGTGCTGTCTCTAGTGTGCTGTCTCTAGTGTGCTGTCTCTAGTGTGCTGTCTCCCTGTAGTGTGCTGTCTCCCTGTAGTGTGCTGTCTCTAGTGTGCTGTCTCTAGTGTGCTGTCTCCCTGTAGTGTGCTGTCTCCCTGTAGTGTGCTGTCTCTAGTGTGCTGTCTCTCGTGTGCTGTCTCTAGTGTGCTGTCTCTAGTGTGCTGTCTCCCTGTAGTGTGCTGTCTCCCTGTAGTGTGCTGTCTCCCTGTAGTGTGCTGTCTCTAGTGTGCTGTCTCTAGTGTGCTGTCTCCCTGTAGTGTGCTGTCTCCCTGTAGTGTGCTGTGTCTCTGTAGTGTGCTGTCTCCCTATAGTGTGCTGTCTCTAGTGTGCTGTCTCTAGTGTGCTGTCTCTCTGTAGTGTGCTGTCTCCCTATAGTGTGCTGTCTCTAGTGTGCTGTCTCTCTGTAGTGTGCTGTCTCCCTGTAGTGTGCTGTCTCCCTGTAGTGTGCTGTCTCTAGTGTGCTGTCTCCCTGTAGTGTGCTGTCTCCCTGTAGTGTGCTGTCTCCCTGTAGTGTGCTGTCTCTAGTGTGCTGTCTCTAGTGTGCTGTCTCCCTGTAGTGTGCTGTCTCCCTGTAGTGTGCTGTCTCTCTGTAGTGTGCTGTCTCCCTGTAGTGTGCTGTCTCTAGTGTGCTGTCTCTAGTGTGCTGTCTCTAGTGTGCTGTCTCCCTGTAGTGTGCTGTCTCCCTGTAGTGTGCTGTCTCTAGTATGCTGTCTCTAGTGTGCTGTCTCTAGTGTGCTGTCTCCCTGTAGTGTGCTGTCTCTAGTGTGCTGTCTCCCTGTAGTGTGCTGTCTCTAGTGTGCTGTCTCTAGTGTGCTGTCTCCCTGTAGTGTGCTGTCTCTAGTGTGCTGTCTCTAGTGTGCTGTCTCTCTGTAGTGTGCTGTCTCTCTGTAGTGTGCTGTCTCTCTGTAGTGTGCTGTCTCTAGTGTGCTGTCTCTAGTGTGCTGTCTCTCTGTAGTGTGCTGTCTCCCTGTAGTGTGCTGTCTCTCTGTAGTGTGCTGTCTCTAGTGTGCTGTCTCTCTGTAGTGTGCTGTCTCCCTATAGTGTGCTGTCTCTAGTGTGCTGTCTCTCTGTAGTGTGCTGTCTCCCTGTAGTGTGCTGTCTCCCTGTAGTGTGCTGTCTCTAGTGTGCTGTCTCTAGTGTGCTGTCTCTCTGTAGTGTGCTGTCTCCCTGTAGTGTGCTGTCTCTCTGTAGTGTGCTGTCTCTAGTGTGCTGTCTCTAGTGTGCTGTCTCTCTGTAGTGTGCTGTCTCCCTATAGTGTGCTGTCTCTAGTGTGCTGTCTCTCTGTAGTGTGCTGTCTCCCTGTAGTGTGCTGTCTCTCTGTAGTGTGCTGTCTCTAGTGTGCTGTCTCTAGTGTGCTGTCTCTAGTGTGCTGTCTCTCTGTAGTGTGCTGTCTCCCTGTAGTGTGCTGTCTCTCTGTAGTGTGCTGTCTCTAGTGTGCTGTCTCCCTATAGTGTGCTGTCTCCCTATAGTGTGCTGTCTCCCTATAGTGTGCTGTCTCCCTATAGTGTGCTGTCTCCTCTCCTAGAGTGTAGTCAGTCTTCCGTGCCCAAGTGTAAGTGAATGTCGGCCACTTGACTCAATGCCTTGCCATCCTAATGCACATAAGTGTCTCCCTAATTGAACATGTCAGTGTCTCATCTCCATTCTGTCCGTTTCCAATGTCCCAGTGTACTGCATGCGACTCCTGTCCTAGCGGTCACCGTCTCTTGTTCCAGTGTACAATGGTGTCTTATTTTCAAATGCTCGCACCAGACCTAAACAAGGAATGAAAGCAGATAGCTTTCTGTCTTGGAGTAAAATAATTGGACAGCCAGGCGCCTTATATTTCTTGACAGTACCCCAGTTATTTGTTCTGCGAAGCGCAGCCGGGGATTGGTGCAATATCCAAGCAGTAAATGACCTGTCAGTTAACAGAACACCCCAATGACTATTCCTCCCTAGGGCGGGTCCTCTAGTGAGGGCTTTGCTCCCCCAGTTTGGTTGTTTGAGCTGTGTCACAAAGTATCCCTAGATGAAATAGGTTTACTAAATATTCCCACCCGAGGAAAGACACACAACCTGAAAATGCGAGGATAGGGCACCTGTTCAGCAGCCCAGGGACTGCTGAAACAATGTCTCTCACCTGGTTCTCGCACGACAAATAACACAAGTAAATCATGAAATGATAGAAACCCCTATGAACTGCATTTAATACTGCTTCCTGCAGTGGGAAAATAACGATAATTTAGTACAACACCTACGAGGAAAAATAAATTATATATTTACTAAGTAAGCTTTACACACTAATCAGTACATAAGATGTGCATCTAGTATTTGTATACATTCTTGTTCATCAGTAAACTAGAGCCCAGTGAAAAGTGCAGTTCCGAGGTAGTGTCCCAAAGTTCCCTGTCCCCATTGTGCACCCCGGATGCAATACGTTGAAAGTTTGGACCTGTTGTTGCACTTACTACCTGATAGTGGAAGGTGCTGTAAAGTCTGCAGCAGAGCTAGCTCCCACAATGCAGGTTGGATGCATGGTTTGTAAAAGCTGCACTCTCCCAAGTAATGATGCTGTCTGCAGCGCACATAAAGCGACAATTTTACAGGCTGCAGCTTAGCACAGCAGTCACCTGCCAGACTATACCGCTTTTATCTGCATGATATCGCTGAACATACTGGGGGTGGCAGATTTCATTGGGGTAGAATTGGACGAACTGGGCATTGGTCAATGAAAATGTGAATGACCTCCATTATAGAATGAGTGTAGCTCTGATCAACATTGCTGGTCCTTCGTAAATAATAAGAAATTGTTTTATAAGTGTTACAAAAGAGAGCGGAGAGCATCTTTAGGCCGGGCATTCCTTCTGGCCGTGCTAGCGGTTCGATTCTGTTGACTGGAGATCAGAATCAGTCATAACGTTTGAGTTTTCAGTATATTTGTATTTCCGAAGGGGCAGTAGGTCCGTGGTTTCCTGTTGCTGTGGGCTGGAGTGCTGAAATGAGGTCTGCTGCTGACACGGAGGACGCTACTGCGCGCGCACTCCTAAAAACAAAACCTATGGTGGGGACGGGACTTCCGTTTTGTGAAGCCCGCGCCCACGGAGTGCCTGGAGGAGCAGTGTTGACGCGGGGCTCCCATGCCCAAGGGAGAGCCCCGCGGTCGGAGGCTGCACAAGTCCGGAGTGCCGGTGAGCGGGGAAGGGGGGATGCCTGTATGTGTGCGTGTGCGTGTGTCTGTGTGTGCGACGGCGGAGGCGTGGGGGGGTGTCTCTCCGTGCGTGTATGTGTGCTTGTGTATGTGTGTGCGCATGCGTGCAGGGGGAGGTGTGCCTGTGTATGTTTGCGCTTCCCAGGAGACAGCCACAGCGAGCGCGTTCGCGCGCGCATGGCCTGCGCCGATCGCCTTTTGCGAGATGCGCGCAGCCAGGTGCTGTCTCCTGGGAAGCACAGTCAGCAACAAAAGATCTCCTGGCGGACACCAGCGCTGACGCGCTGGTTACGCCACGAGACCTAAAAAAGCAGTATTGAAGAAACTTTAGCAAACACTTGTTTTTCCCCTTCGTGTGAGAATACTACCACCTTGTGGACAACATAAGAACTTATGCTTTGATTGGCATCTACCTTCCCATTCAGTGGATGTTGCAAATTTCTATACAAAGATGTAAGGATGGGCCTCGTATACACATGGTTTTAAGGCACTCCGAATATGTAAATTAGTGTTTTTGGGAATGCTAGAACCCTTTTTTAAATGCACTAAACCCATTTAACAATAGCTTAGGAAAACCCTTGGGAATCGGTATTTGAAAGGGGTGTGTTAAGGGCGTCCCTCATTCCTTATAGTATGTATTAATGTTTTGCAACTGAAATCCAGCCTCAGAACATTCATATTTTACCACCAACTCAAAGGAAGTGGTAACCCATTGGCAGATGGAAAGGGGTCTCCAAATGACCCCTTTCCATTTGTGAATGTTTACATGAACATTTTTGAAAGAGTAAGCAGTGGCCCACAGGACCACCCCTTGTAGTGTCTTGCGAGTTTTTATACCCTTTTGGTTAATCCCAGACTCTGTAGAGCTGTAATGTGGGTGTCAGAGGGAAATGCACTTAAAGCTTGGTTTAGAATATTGATTTTGGGGTTACAAGTAAAAGAATTAAAACATGTAATACTAAGCTCCGTGTGTATCATAGTCATTGGCGGGTATCCAAGCAGAGGCAAATTCTACAACTGGGGACAAGATAGGGAATAAGTATCCTGAAGAACGACCATGCTCTTTCACAGAGTTTTCCAGCCAGACTGCTTGTGCGTGTCATGTGTGTCGCTATGGAAGTATGGAATTGATGCTTCATGCATGTGTAGTCAAAGCATAGCTCTAGCCGAAGTGTAGCAGTTGAAGACTAGGAAAACAGTGTAAAGAATCTACACATCATTGGCCGTGAACCTGTTGGTCAAACCTTACATAAAGGTACTGCGCTGCCATGCAAGTCGAATTGTACATTTTATGGAGTGATACTTCTAAAGGGGATGTATGACGGTACGACACGTACCGTCACAACGCGTGCTTTAACAACGCGTCCCTTACAACGCAAGTCGTTACCACGACTTGCGTTGGGGGCGCGGATTGAGAATAGTATAATTTACTATTCTAACACCAGTCCCCGTGGACACTAGGGAAGGTGTTGGAATAGTAAATATACTATTCTTAATCCTCTAGCGCCCTCCAGCGCAAGTCGTGGTTACGACTTGCGTTGTAATAGACGCGTTGTTAATGCCTTGCGGAGTAAAATCCATCACCGTGGTAAAGGATGTTTCCCTTCTAAAGGTGGTTATATACCAACAGAGAAAAGAAGCGCTAAAGACTGTTGTAGTCAAATACTGACAAAATATGTAAGAGCGCTGGCTGACAAAGTAAGTAAGGAACAGGCACATGGTTATTGCACTCACCAGGGTCTCTGTAAGTGGAGCTTGCGACCTCAGCACAGCGTGAGGAGACCCCAGAAGAAGCCTGCGGTTGTGCTTACTGAGCCATCTGATACCTGAAGCAGCCCACCACCAAAGCTGCCAGTTGACGGCTCTGAACAACTCCAGATGTCTCTAAAACATAAAAGGGCTCTGATGGTGACCAAGGAGGAGGTCAGTGTCCAAGGGATTGCCCATGATGATGCTGAAGCTGGTCCATCACAAGGCTTCAGAAATAGAGCGAATGACTCCGGCTCTAATGGACAGCAAAATGTATAGGAAAGAGCTCCAACCTAAATGTCAGCCACTCCCATAATTATTTACAATGCTTCTGCCTTCCTAAAACCACCACCAACTTTTGATACCGCCAAAAAGCAAAATGTTGGCAATAGACGGACTTCTTTTATAGAGACATTTGATTATTTTCTCAATGCCCTAGAAGAAACTAATCATAAAAAGATTATCAAGTACTCAAAATCTGTCTGGGGATGGTGTGAAAGAAGTCATAAAGAAAATGTCACAGACTGACGAAGTAAGCACATATCATCAGATTAAAGAAACGTTGAATCTCAAATTTAATCCAGTACAAAATGTTGATTACAAAAGATATATTTTCAGTCAACAACGACAAAGGGTTGGTGAGAATCGGGTCGGCTTTGTTGTATATATAAGTAGTTTTGATTGTTGTGGCTGCAATAATTGTTCTACAGCAGGGGTTTGGTGCTTATGGCCCAAGTATCGGGATTCAAAAATCTCTTAACGTGCTCCGTTCGCCTCATCTTGAGGAGAACGGAGCATCTACGGAATCTACTTATATGTACAACAAAGCCAACCCGATTTTTAGAGAATAAAGAGCGTGTGATCCTTCTACCAAGAACACCGCCATCGGGCGGTTTATACATTATTTTCCCGCATGTCATCAATGGACACATCCCCTCACATGAGTTAGGAGTGAAGGGAAGTGCAGGAACATGTTGTGAAACCAATCAGTTGTCACAACATTTGATCGTATAGGAGTGGAGATTTGTCCCCTTTAATACATTTTCTATAGCTTAACACTTTTGAAGAACAGTGTCAGGAGGAAAATATTCCAGTGAAGAAAGCCTACCTGCTTAATTTGTGACAAAAGTGCTGGGAGATATTAGTAGTAAAGCCTGAAGAAGGAGGTTGGACCTGTGTATACCTCCGAAACGCATCACTTCTTGGTCTACTTGTAATAAAAGTTCTTGTGTACCATATGGATTATTGTGGAATATATCATAAGGATAACAAACAAGATGAAATGCTGAGTTGCTGTTTATGATCTTCCTTGTAATTGCACAGATCGATTTGCACTTTTTTCTTTATATGTGATGTGATTTTATATTGTGTATTTTTTTGGATATTGTTTTTTAGGTCTCGCCTACGCAGCACACCTACGCAGTGCGCATGCGCTGCTTGAAAAAAGACTTTTAGCCATCCATTCCTTGCTTCAGGCAAAAATGTGCATGCGTTGCATTGCTTTGAATGGCAAAGCGTGCACGTTTGGCGATTCCCTTGCGGGAGCGAGCTTTGAAACCATATGTTTGTAATTAACTTTCAAGATTCAAGATTCAAAATACTTTATTCGGTTAAAAAAGAAGAATAACCATAAAAGTAGCATGAAAGGTACAATTTACAAGGGGTTAAGTAAACATTTTTTAAAATCACAAAGAAAAAGAAGACACCAAAATTAAGTACATGTGTTCAACATAGAAAATTAATCCATTTGAATTGATTTTCGACACTTAAAAACTGATTTTAAAAATTCGGCAAGTGAGACTACCATAAAAACAGTTTCCATTTTCTGGCATTCTAAAAACGCTAGGCGGCATCTATATACATTTAAATCTTTAAGAATAGGGATGATAAGTTTCCTTCGGAAAAAAGTATAACATTTACAGAAAAATAATATATGTATATCAGATTGTGGGGATACATCATCACATGGACAAAAACATAGGTCTTTCGACCAACAATTCATCACAGGGAAAGATAATGTCCTAAAAACAATGTTAAGTCTAAACCGGGTCAAAAGGAAGCGTTCATGGTTGGGCATATGCAATGATAAATATGGCTGTAATTTCTCTCCACATAAAATATCCTGATGGGCAGAAACAGTCTTTTTTCTCGCCTCCACTATATGACTTTTTTCCCTGAGGAACGACATACACAAATTTTTCAACTCTCTTCTAGATATGTGTGACATTGAAGGTGGATCCTCAAAGTATTGGGGGCAACTTAATTCTTCAAAAAAGTTTCTGACATAGCATATCCATTTAAAATCATTAATATTGTCCAATGCTAAAATATCCTTTAAAATAGCCCGGTTTACCACACATTCATCATTTGTCCAAACCCTGTGCCAAAGAAGAATTGGCTGAATTTTGATGGTTTCAGTAACATACGGTACTCCCAATTCAGCGTGGCATATCATCGTTGCAGTACTTTCGGGCACGGACAAAATGTGACGTAAAAACTTATTTTCCATGGTTTGAATTGAACTAATATTTGAGTAACCCCACAATCCTGATCCGTAGGTAACTACAGATAAACAAGTCGCATTGTAAACAGTTAAAATCTCCTTTATGGGTTTTTTTCCTAGTTTTTTCATGCAACATTTTAGGGCCATAATAGTCTTAGAAAATAGCAAAGATCTAGCGTGAATTGCAGTAGTCCATGAGCCACTTTCATGGAACAATATCCCCAGATATGGGAAGGTGGAGGTCCTTTCTAAGGGATTGGAATTTATAAAAATTGGCTTCAGATGCTTGTTTGTTCTTGACCCACAATAAATAGACAAAGTTTTAGAACAATTGATTTTCAGATCTAAACCAAGCATGAAGCTGTTAAAAGATGTAACCAAAGTTTGTAAAGCCATTGGGGTGCGTGCCATCAAAACAGCATCATCAGCGTACATCAGGGCAGGGACCGGCCTACCACCCACCATAGGCATGTCCCTACCCTCCTGCACGAGGTGCTTCTCCATTCCATTTATATATAACAAAAATAAAAAGGGGGCTAAAACGCACCCTTGGCGGACACCCCGACCAATCCCGAATTGTCTACTGCATTCACCATTTTTCCCATATCGGACACTTAGCATTGTCTACCCCCAATTCAGCCATAATTGACCACAATTTATTATGTGACACACAGTCAAAAGCTGATGATAAATCAACAAATGTGAGGTATAGACGTTGTTTTTTCACCTTTATATACTTCTGTTGCAAGGTAAACAAATTCAATCCTTGCTCTATAGTCCCTAGACCCTTTTGAAACCCAAATTGGAAATCACTTAACACCCCATTATCTTCAGCCCAGCTTTGTAATTTAACTAAAACCACTCTCCCCAAAATTTTTATAGAAGAGTCCAATAAAGAAATTGGCCTATAGCAAGTGCAGTTTAGCCTGTCCCCTTTCTTGAAAATTGGGACAATTACCGATGTAAACCAAGTAGAAATTAGACTATTTGCCAAGGCAACATTAAAAAGCTGGACTAGCAGTGGCCCCCATAATTCGATGTTAGCCTTATAGAGGTCAGCTGGTATGCCGTCTGGTCCAGCCGCCTTACCCCCCTTGGTCGCCTTCAAGCTCGCAAGAACTTCAGGAAGGGTTACAACCAGGTCTTTAGATGTATCTAAATTTAACAGCGCAAGGTCCTGGCCTGTATCAAGGACTGGTTCCACGGCCCTATAAAGGGAGGAAAAATGAGCCACCCACTCATCTTCTGAAACGGCAATTTCCATGCGTGGTTTTTGTTCGTATAGGAGGGGGGTGTTAATAACCTTCCAAAAAGCAGCCGGATCCTTTGATTGTGACGCCGCACATAAGTTGTCCCATGCCTCCCTTTTTATCAAGGCCTTCCTGTCCTTTAATACAATATTATAATCCCTCCTTAAATTTCTAATTAAGATTACATCCCGTGGTCTTTTATGAATCGCTTGTCTAAGCTTTGTTAAAGCTTTAGTGCACTTGTTATCGAACCATTTCCTATTTGACTTTAGGGAATTTTTCCTTGCAACCCACAGTGCTTCCTTAATTGTAGTAGAGATGATATTAAAATGGGTTATTATTTCGCTACTCTCGGCATGTTCATCTAAGCAGATCAAAAAACTACTCATGCACTTATTCAATAATTTAAACAAAAAATCAACCGGGACCACTTTACTCCATTTAAGGGTATAACCATTTTGGGCACCCAACGTCACATCCTGAACCATTTGGTTGGGACATACTCTTTTATCGGGTACAACAAATAGGTTCTCCATTTTTAATACCTGTGGAAGGTGGTCACTCAGTGGTAAGTCCATGATACTCGAGCTAATCAATCTACCCGCAGAGCTGTGCGTACACAAACTAAAATCAATAATAGATGAGGCCCCCCGCCCAACAAAAGTTGGAACGAAAGACATTGTGTGATGGGCTAACTCATTAGAAAACCCAAAATCAAAATTAAAAATCATCTCATTTAATAAGTCACCTAGTAGGGTATGTTCAAAATGCGTCAGGTTTATATCCTGTTCCAGCATTAAACCGCAAATGCCCTTCTGACCCTTTTTACAGAGAGTACAATTAAAATCACCCCCCCATAATAACATAACTTCGCCCCTTTTACTCATATCAAGTTCATACTGCATATCTAAGGTTAGAGTAGCAAGTACGTCCTTAATCATGCTACCTGGACAGGTATTATAAAAGTTAAAAAGAACCATCTTTGGACCCTTCCTTGTGTCTATCGCTATTTTTTGATAGTAGCTGGATCCAGGGGAAAAGGAGATTTTATCATAAACTAGCAGATTGGATATATACACAGTCAACCCTCCCTTGGGTCTTCCGTGTACTCCCCCCACCGCAGGGGTAAAAAAAGTTTTATAGCCATTAAGATGTATCGGCGCGGTAGCCCAAGTTTCTTGAAGGGCTAATATACCCACGTCGGTAATGGCGTCATCCCAGGATGGATTGGAAATCTTCTGCTTTAACCCTGCCACGTTCCAAAAGATCACCTTGCAATAATCTTCTGTAGGTGGAGTGTCTATAATGACACCAGCTTGTCTAACCTGGCTCCCTTGTGTAGTCTCATCCCCCACTCGTGTTTCTTGTGTCTCTTCAAACCCGGAAAGGTTTATCAAACCCAAGTCCACAGATTTAGTTGTCTTCAACTGTTGTTGTAATTAACTTGCAAACATATGGTGCCCCTGCTCACTCCTGCCAGGGAAACTGGCGCAGGCCTCCTCCTCTCTCCCCTCCCCCGGCTGCCTCCTCCTCTCCTCATCCATGTGCACTTGTTTTAAACTTTATTGAAGTGCTCTCGGGCTCTGAAGAGAGACATGCAAAGCAAGAGAAGTCGCCAATTTCCCATGCACTGCGATGTTCTTTGCTGGAGATGCAGCGCTCAGCCCTGCCTGTCTTTCTACTTGGTTTCATGCATGAGATAGCTGGGTTAGTCTCCTGTTAAAGGTCTTAAATGGTGTCCGTAAAAAAAATGTATATGCGCCAGCCAAGGGTCCCCATTTGTTGTCCGATGTTAAAAATCGTTCAACATTGGTAGCTTACACACTTGTACTTTGGTGTGTTGATTTTTGTTTTGTCTTAAACAAATTAGGTTATGAACTGTGCGGTGTGTAGTCATAAGTGACCAATGTCGAAAGAAATCTAGACAAGAAGATGATGTTCATTGAAGCAGATCGAAAAAGAGTCACCCAAAAACAGGCTGTAGCTTAAACAATAGTGGGACTTCAAGGCAGCGCATTTCCAAGGGGAGCAATAAAGACAATAACAGAATGGTGTGTGCTTGGTAGGTGACGTGAGAGTGTCGGAGGTGCTTGGTTCAATGCCTGAAAGCTGGGCCACTCAGGCGGAATACTTTGAGTGGGAAGCTCGTGAGTTGAACAGGATTCGTGCTGTAACTGGGAGCAGTGACAACTGTTTGTCACCATGCAGATGAATTTATGTACCCACCAGCGATAACGAAATAGTATTTGCCAATTTTCTGAAGGGAAGATACTATTAAGAATCTCAGTGGTACACCTTTGTTTTTGAACTTGGAAGCCTGAATCCGCCTGTGATTTGAATGTGCGCACATTTTACTTATCTTTGAAAAGGTGACGGTCACTATAGTCTACTGACCTGATGTATCACACAGTGTGCGGGGCACCATGCCGGGATTAGCGCTCAAGTTTCCCAATTCATCTGTCAACAGTCCCTATCCGGCATCTAATTCCAGTGCCTACAGCCAGGCAGGACAAGCACTTAGTGAACCCCAGCCGTTTCCCACTAGGCTCAGCACAGAAAAGGGTCCAAACACCGCCCACCTCTCTTATAACTGCACTACTCACCGATAATCCACTATGTGTCTGCAAACTGGTCTTAACTTGAGGAAGCCGGTTTCAGGGTAATGGAAAGAAGTCCCATATACCATAATATAAACTCTTTTACAGCCAAAATTAAACCTAAAGTATTAACTGATCACCTTGTCATTAGGACCCCTGCACTCCAAGCTGAAGAAGAGGACGCATAATATGTGGCCATCAATGCCCACCCTTACTCTCACCCAAACACAGTTGTACAAACAGGGAATCTGTCCCATCTGCTCGATACCTGACCTATATACTTTCATGGAACATAAAATCGCAGGCAAACAAGAGTAGTGAGCGCCATCACCCCGACTGTCCTGACCAATCACAGCATTCGGTTCAGCGGAAGTGCCGAGGGATGATGCTACCTAAATTAATGCTTCTTGTGACATCAACTTTTAAATAAAGTATGGCCAAGTCATCTGAGTGTGCTGATTATCATTACTAACCAGCTCAGAGGTCCTCCTTTCATCATCCGGTAATTATAGACATTCTGAATCTACTCAGAGTGCTAAGGAGAACTGCTACTCGACTCCTGGTGCTAATTTTAGCAACAGGTAAATAACAAATGCCGAGTTGATTCAGCATGCTGATGACCGTTACTAGCCAGCTCAATGGTTCTCATTTCACTAACCTGTAAATAAAGATTGAGCCGGTTTAGCATGCAGATGAGCTTTAAAACCAGGCCCAGTGGTCCTCCTTTCATCAACCTGTAATAAAGATTGAGCCGGTTTAGCGTGCTGGTGAGCTTTAAAACCCGGCTCAATGGTCCTCATTTCATCAACCTGTAAATGAAGATTGAGCAGGTTCGGCGTGCTGATGAGCTTTAAAACCCGGCCTAGTGGTCCTCATTTCATCAACTTGTAAATGAAGATTGAGCAGGTTCGGCGTGCTGATGAGCTTTAAAACCCGGCTCAATGGTCCTCATTTCATCAACTTGTAAATGAAGGTTGAGCCGGTTCAGCGTGCTGATGAGCTTTAAAACCCGGCTCAATGGTCCTCATTTCATCAACTTGTAAATGAAGATTGAGTTGGTTCGGCGTGCTGATGAGCTTTAACACCCGGCCTAGTGGTCCTCATTTCATCAACTTGTAAATGAAGGTTGAGCCGGTTCAGCGTGCTGATAAGCTTTAAAACCCGGCTCAATGGTCCTCATTTCATCAACTTGTAAATGAAGATTGAGTTGGTTCGGCGTGCTGATGAGCTTTAAAACCCGGCTCAATGGTCCTCATTTCATCAACTTGTAAATGAAGATTGAGTTGGTTCGGCGTGCTGATGAGCTTTAACACCCGGCCTAGTGGTCCTCATTTCATCAACTTGTAAATGAAGGTTGAGCCGGTTCAGCGTGCTGATAAGCTTTAAAACCCGGCTCAATGGTCCTCATTTCATCAACTTGTAAATGAAGATTGAGTTGGTTCGGCGTGCTGATAAGCTTTAAAACCCGGCTCAATGGTCCTCATTTCATCAACTTGTAAATGAAGATTGAGTTGGTTCGGCGTGCTGATGAGCTTTAAAACCCGGCCTAGTGGTCCTCATTTCATCAACTTGTAAATGAAGGTTGAGCCGGTTCAGCGTGCTGATAAGCTTTAAAACCCGGCTCAATGGTCCTCATTTCATCAACTTGTAAATGAAGATTGAGTTGGTTCGGCGTGCTGATAAGCTTTAAAACCCGGCTCAATGGTCCTCATTTCATCAACTTGTAAATGAAGATTGAGTTGGTTCGGCGTGCTGGTGAGCTTTAAAACCCGGCTCAATGGTCCTCATTTCATCAACCTGTAAATGAAGATTGAGCCGGTTGGGCGTGCAGATGAGCTTTAAAACTCTGCCCAGTGGTCCTCATTTCATTAACCTGTAAATGAAGATTGAGCCGGTTGGGCGTGCTGGTGAGCTTAAAAACCCAGCCCAGTGGTCCTCCTTTCATCAACCTGTAAATGAAGATTGAGCAGGTTCGGCGTGCTGATGAGCTTTAAAACCCGGCCTAGTGGTCCTCATTTCATCAACTTGTAAATGAAGATTGAGCAGGTTCGGCGTGCTGATGAGCTTTAAAACCCGGCTCAATGGTCCTCATTTCATCAACTTGTAAATGAAGGTTGAGCCGGTTCAGCGTGCTGATGAGCTTTAAAACCCGGCTCAATGGTCCTCATTTCATCAACTTGTAAATGAAGATTGAGTTGGTTCGGCGTGCTGATGAGCTTTAACACCCGGCCTAGTGGTCCTCATTTCATCAACTTGTAAATGAAGGTTGAGCCGGTTCAGCGTGCTGATAAGCTTTAAAACCCGGCTCAATGGTCCTCATTTCATCAACTTGTAAATGAAGATTGAGTTGGTTCGGCGTGCTGATGAGCTTTAAAACCCGGCTCAATGGTCCTCATTTCATCAACTTGTAAATGAAGATTGAGTTGGTTCGGCGTGCTGATGAGCTTTAAAACCCGGCTCAATGGTCCTCATTTCATCAACTTGTAAATGAAGATTGAGTTGGTTCGGCGTGCTGATGAGCTTTAACACCCGGCCTAGTGGTCCTCATTTCATCAACTTGTAAATGAAGGTTGAGCCGGTTCAGCGTGCTGATAAGCTTTAAAACCCGGCTCAATGGTCCTCATTTCATCAACTTGTAAATGAAGATTGAGTTGGTTCGGCGTGCTGATAAGCTTTAAAACCCGGCTCAATGGTCCTCATTTCATCAACTTGTAAATGAAGATTGAGTTGGTTCGGCGTGCTGATGAGCTTTAAAACCCGGCCTAGTGGTCCTCATTTCATCAACTTGTAAATGAAGGTTGAGCCGGTTCAGCGTGCTGATAAGCTTTAAAACCCGGCTCAATGGTCCTCATTTCATCAACTTGTAAATGAAGATTGAGTTGGTTCGGCGTGCTGATGAGCTTTAAAACCCGGCTCAATGGTCCTCATTTCATCAACTTGTAAATGAAGATTGAGTTGGTTCGGCGTGCTGATGAGCTTTAAAACCCGGCCTAGTGGTCCTCATTTCATCAACTTGTAAATGAAGGTTGAGCCGGTTCAGCGTGCTGATAAGCTTTAAAACCCGGCTCAATGGTCCTCATTTCATCAACTTGTAAATGAAGATTGAGTTGGTTCGGCGTGCTGATGAGCTTTAAAACCCGGCTCAATGGTCCTCATTTCATCAACTTGTAAATGAAGATTGAGTTGGTTCGGCGTGCTGATGAGCTTTAAAACCCGGCCTAGTGGTCCTCATTTCATCAACTTGTAAATGAAGGTTGAGCCGGTTCAGCGTGCTGACGGGCGTTACTAGCCAAATGAATGGCTCTCATTTCCAGGGTTGTCAGCATTGGAACTGGGGAGCCAGACTGGAGTCCCGGCTTCGGGTCACGATCCTGTGATTCGGGGAAAATTATTTAGTCTCATCGTGCCCAAAAACGTGTACGGAATCTGGTTCTAGTGTAGAGCGCACTAAAGCCATTGAGCAGAGTTTGAGCTATAGTAAACTGCCAAAAAAAACATAATAATAATAAAAAGCAAATAAGGAAAGGCTGGGCCAATTAAGGGTGCTAATGGGAAGTACCGCCCTCCTCAGTGGTACTCATTTCATCAACCGTGAATAAAGAAAGGCTGAGTTCAGTTCACGCTGCTGGAGGACATTACTACCCAGCTCTGTGTTATGAGTTGCAGGGAGGTTAAGCCTATAACATCCGGGTCGTCCATAGCTCTCTTTAGTGGGAGCTCAGCACACTGAGGGTCTCATTTATAAGGCCCCTTGCGCCATTGGAACGTCACTTTTTGTGGCGTTCCGTGGCGCAGAAGCCTGCGTGATATTTATCAGGCAGCACTAAGCCACTTTTTTTGGCTTAATGCTGCCCCATAAATATCAGTCCCTTTAACGTAGTGTTCTGCGTTAAAGGGGTGCGCAATGGGTGTTGCTGAGGGCATTCCCAGCAACATCCATGGCCTTTTGACCCTGCCCCAGATTTACGAGAAATCGTAAATCCAAGGCAGTGCCAAAAGCTTACGCCTCCCCAGGGTAGGCGTGAGGGAGGCGCAATAGGGAGAAATATTTTTATTTCTCCTTGTTTTTCCTTTTTCTATGTGTGCTGCATTCTGCAGCACAAGTAGAAAGAGGAAAAGCCTCTTTGTTTATTTTGTACAGAGAGGTTTCCCTTCCTGTACAAAAATAATCATCCCCGCAAGGCAGGCACCCGTGCACCATTGTGCAAAGGTGCCTGCGCTGTGCGCCGGCACAGGGGAAAAGGACAGCAATGCGCCGTATCTTATATATGTGGTAAATAAATAAATTACCGGTACTATTTTTCTATGCATTAAATGAAAAGGATAGCTCAATAAATAAGAGGCAGAGTCCGTGGTATCTGAGTCATACGGGCTTTAATTAAGTGGCTCGAGCCAATGGACATCGTGTTCCATCACCTACTAAGGTTCAGGAAGGGACATTCTCGACCTCGATCTCAACATTTCATTAACAGCATACAATATATATAGTAAAACCATACAGTTGCATTGAATACAGTGGGCGTAACAAGTGACAAACGAAAGATAAGAACATATGGGCATGAAAAGAAGGCGTGCACAGGGCGTGCACGGAGGCATGTGATGTAGACGTCACAGAAGTGTCATAAGTAGGTGGACACATGGAGGGGGCTTCATGGGCAGCTGGAACCTTTAACCTACTGGTGCGCGCAAAACGAGACATGACGTGTAACTGGAGAGAGCTGGGGGGCGCTGACTCCTAGCACTAGTAGAGGAGACTGAAGTCTGGGATGTCAGAACGACCTGTACCTATAGCATATCTGATATCTTGTGTTTAGAGTACATGTTGCTTGATTCTAAAAGTCATCAGGACAAAGGCTACTTGTCACTAAAAGCTAGTGCATGCATATATTTCTTCATGTATTGCATGGACTATGGATCTTCTATGGATACTAGTTCAGTAGATCACTTGCATGGAGACAGAAAGACTAGACTGTAGATGGATATGTTTATGCTGTTCGTAAGCCAGGAATGTGAAGCCGGGGAGCTGAACTGATAACTATAGGCATAACATATTCTTGGCAGGCAGGCCAGGCCGAGCCGGGCACCGCGTTGCTTGGCAGGAAGTAAGGGAAGGGTCAGGGATGCGGGCGGGGCTGCATCTCTCGGAGTGTTTCAGGAGATTTGAGGCCTAGATCTGGTGTCCAGGCCCTGTGGGGCCTTAGAAACGGGTGTATCTTGATGATTTAACGTGCACCATGTAAATACGTTGGCAACATAGGCCTGAAAGCCTAATTCACGTTGCTTTCACGGAGGACTGGATAACTGACATACTAACGTTGGACGTAACTGTAAATGCGTCTTTATTTTCGGTCATGGAAGGAAATGCATAGAAATCATGCATATATATTACATGTTGGGGAACACGTAGGGACACATAACAGGGCAAAATTCAATTTTCCTCATTCCCTCCTTGTTCCCTACGTTCCCTTCAGGAAACATCAATATTCATGAGACCATCTATCTGTTCATACAGCATCATTTGCTCGTCTTTTTTCATTTGGGAATGGGATCGTGGACGTGGAATACAAGATGTAGCGCACAAGCCGCAAATCGCTGGGCCACATTGTAAACAGAGACAACAACTGAATATGATCATTACTACTACTCCTAGGAATGACAGTACTTTCCATCCCCAGGCAGATATTACACTCCAGAGCCAACCGGACCATGTCCAGGTGCCTGGATTCTGGTGTAGCTGATGGGCTATTTTATGAAGTCTTGTTATTGCTGAATATACAGACGGTGCGTTATTAGGAATGAAAACGCAACAACTAGATCCGATGACTCTACAAGCTCCGCCCCTATCGGCCAGGATGATGTCAAGGACAAGGCGGTTCTGAAGAACAACAAATCTCATAGCAGACTGCTCTTCTGTTAAGTTACCTAGGGCGGAAGTAGTCTCATTCACTACTGCTTCAAGGGTTCTGGTTAACCTGCGTATTAATTTACTATTCTGGACAGGACCTATGAAGAAAAAGAAACCTTTATTGAAATCCGTATACTGTTCCAATGCAGTTTCAGTCTGATCGACAATTGGGGACTCAATCTCCCTTCTATGTCTAATGTGTACTAGATGGGTATTTCGGTGATAATCGGATGGGGCTAGGAAAACTGGTGGCAGTAAGAATGCAATGTAACAGGTTCCATCCCAATCTAGGGGCAAACGTACATAAGCGGTCTGACCACATATAAAATAGGAATGACGTGAAGCTTTGAAAGTAGACTTCCCACTATCACTGTACTCGACCACAGTAGTACAATCACTGTGTCCTAGATGTACTGAACCATTCTTTCTGACACATAATTCGCCTTTCACTGGTAGAACTGTTATGGAAGGCAAGTCTGGAGTAGTCTCGGACTGAACATTCAAAACCATGCAGTTGGAGGAGAAATTACCTAGATCATATACTTCATTTTCTAGATCTAACCCTGTCCTATGGGAAAGACCTTCCTTGTCTGGGAAACAGGATTCATTCATAACTGTATTCAGAAGGGACTTATCGTCTAAAGATGACGCCAATGTAAACCATGCTCCACACGAACCATTGTGTGAAAACGGATAGGGAAAGAGTGGCAGAACTCCCTTCACTGTCTGGTAAGGGGGGAGTCGACCACATACCCAGCAATTAGTGGCATTGCTGGTTTGGTGCGAATAGTGTAACATACGAATAAAAGTATTGTTGCGCATTGCAAGTCGATGGGATAACTCGTGAGGGGGTAGTTCACTAAATGTGTGCTCTACAGTATCATTAGAGGAAAAGTATGAATGTGAACCAAGAGGAGGAAAAAATACATATAACATATAACTTATACATGTGATCGTAAGACTCAGAAATAACATAAACAATAACGTAACAATGCATCTGCTTCGCAGACTTTTACAGTATTTCATTTTCTTGAAGTTTCGTCTATCTCTCTCACTATGTGGGTCTATCTCATACATGTCAGGAACCTGTCTAACCGCTTCACCCGAGGGGGACTTAAACAATTAAACGCTGTCTGACTTACTAGACCTTAATTTCAGTTTATACTCCTGCTGCGGAGTTTTCTCTAACAGGGGAAGTTTAGAGTCAGTATCGGGGCAGTCCTTGAAAAAAATCTGTGGACACAGTCCATGGAACTGCTTGATGTGACTGGAATGGAGCCAGCCTTTTCTTCCTTCTAGCTTTACGGCGGTCCTTGTGGTCATCAGAACGAGTTTTGGCTCCTTCCAGCGGGGCTCCAGAGGGCTTGAACGATCAAAATTCCGGACCAGAACTAGATCTCCTGGAACGACCTCGTGCGGTTTCACCTGGGTGTTGTCTGGAAAGGCAGCCGCGACCTGTGAACGACAAGAGAGTAGTGCAGACATCAAGGAAGCTAGGTAATCTGTCAGCATGTTACTGTCAACATCGGTGATTTTACGAGGCATAGGTGTACCCCACATGTTTGGGGGACGACCGAAAACTACTTCGTAAGGTGACAAACCAGATCTGGAGTGAGCCACCATTCTCATATAGAAGAGGGCAACCGGCAGGGCTACCATCCAATCTACACCTTTTTCTGCACAGACCTTCGCTAATCGTATTTTCAGAGTTTGATTGTGTCGCTCGACGAGGCCAGCTGCCTCGGGGTGTCGCACACAGTGGAACTTCCACTGGTACCCTAACAAAAGTGATACTTGTTTCATGAGTTCGGACGAGAATGGCTGTCCATTATCTGAATACACGACACGGGGCAAACCATATCGAGGGAAAAACTCACGAACCAGCTGCTTGGCAGTGGTCACGGCAGTATAATCTGAGACTGGATATGCTTCTGTCCATCTGGACAAAGCGCATACAACTACGAGGACATACTTGAATCCTCGACATCGATCCATCTGGATATAATCCATCTGGAGGACTTCAAAAGGATGGTCAGGAGGATGAAATCCACCTTGTTCCACGGGAACACCTTTACCTGGATTGAACTGACAACAGATCATGCAGGTACGCACTTTCTGCTTCGCTGCTGCTCGTAAATGCTTGTTAAACCAGAGGTTCTGGATGCTGTCTAACATGGCTTTTTCTCCTAAATGTGCTGGACTATGTGTTGTATTAATAATGACTTGAACCATAGAGTCGGGGAGAAACCATGTGGCTTTTCCCTTCGTCAACCATCCCTGATCTGTCTGGACCCCTCCTTGTTCAGACCATCTCTTGATTTCGTCTGGGGTAGCATGTGTCTGTATGTCTAGTACATCTTGTGTAGGGTCCTTAACTGTCATACAAGTCGTCTGATCTGGAACATCTGTCTTTGTCGTGTTAACTGGGATGTCTGGAGTCTGAGCTGTAAGCTTGGCTGTTCGATCTGCTAGATCGCTACCCTGGGAAATGGTGTCAGTGACTCTTGTATGTGCCTTGCACTTCATAATCGCTATAGCTGTAGGTAAATGTATTGCTTCTAACAGAGCTTGAATGAGGGGGCCATGCTGAATCTTGGCTCCATGAGAGGTCATGAAACCTCTTTCTTGCCAGAGGACTCCAAAGTCGTGAACGACTCCGAATGCATAACGTGAATCTGTATATATGTTTACTTTCAGGTTCTTAGCTCGTATGCAGGCTTGGGTCAGAGCGATGAGCTCTGCTGCTTGAGCAGACAGGGTGTCAATACGATGTGTTTCTATAACTTCAGTTTCAGTAGTCACTGCATATGCGGCTACTAACTCTCCTGTACTCGTTCTCATACATGAACCATCCACGTAAAGTGTCAGGTCTGGGTCAGGTAATGCAATGTCCGTCAAGTCTTGTCTTGTCTTTGTCATGGTGGTAATAACTTCCACACAGTCATGTGTGGCAGGGTTTGATGTAATCGAGGGCAACAGTGTAGCAGGATTTAATATGTTGCAGCGTCTGATTTCTATGTGTGGCTGAAACAGTGTCAGTTCATACCCTGTTAATCGTGCAATTGTCAAGTGCTGAGTCTGTGTTCGGTTTAAAAGAACTTCCACGGAGTGTGGAACTTGTACTGTCAGGGAGTGTCCTAACACTATGGAATCACTTTGTCTGATAGCTAGAGCTGTGGCTGCAACTGATTTGAGGCACGCAGGCAAAGCCTGGGCTACTGGATCTAATGTGCTAGAAAAATAAGCACAAGGCTTGTGTTGTCCTGCTTGATCTTGCGTGAGAACAGATAATGCTGTACCATCACGTTCAGTGACAAAAAGTGTAAAAGGTTTACTATAGTTTGGTGTCGCTAAAACAGGTGCTTGACATAAAGCTTTCTTTAACTCATTGAAAACAAGTGTATGTTCCTGGGTCCAAGGGAGGACAGTCGATGTCGATGCCTCCTGTGTTGTCAACTGTATCAGTGGCTTGGCTAGATATGCGTACTGAGGGATCCATTGTCTGCAGTAAGAAGTGAGGCCGATAAAAGCTCGTACCTCCTTCTGTGTCTTGGGCTGTGGAAGATGTGCTATTAACCGGATACGGTCAGGTGTCAACTGTCTACCCCTCTTGGACAGCAAGTGTCCAAGGTATACCACTTGCTGGACACAGAATTGCAGTTTCGAAGGGGACACCTTGTGCCCCATCTCTGCCAGAAAATACAAGACGGTCAGTGATGCACATTCGCAGTCACGTTCTGTACGGGCTGTAATTAATAGGTCATCGACATACTGAAGCAGGGCAGTGTCAGTTGGCATGTGAATACTATCTAGCTGTCGTTTCAGTGCTTGACTGTAAATACTAGGACTTTCTGTGAAACCTTGAGGTGCACGTGTGAATTTATAGCTTCTTCCATTTAAACAGAATCCGAAAAGGAACTGGCTGTCTGGATGAATGGGGACACTAAAGAAGGCGTTCTTGAGATCGATGACAGTAAAGAACGCTGCTTCGGAATCAATGGCAGTCAATAAGGAAGAGATGTCTGGAACCACTGGGTACTGGGGTATGATACATTTATTAAGTTCTCGAAGGTCAATCACTAGTCGATAGACTGGAGGTGCATTTGGGTCAGTACGTTTAAGGATCGGAATGATAGGAGAATTACATACATTGGAGTCAGTTTCTACAACCACTCCTTGAGCAATGAGCTCGTCAATGATTTTTGATAAGGCTGCTACAGCCTCAGGTGGCAGCTTGTATTGTCTGATTCGTGGTAGTACAACTCCTTGTTTCAGAGTAACACGATATGGTGTAATGTGCATACAACCTACATCAGTTGGACCTTGCGCCCATAAATGCTGTGGTACATTCAGTAATCTTGGATCAAAATCTCTTAACACATAATGTCCTTTAAAATCACGTAAAAACAATCTCACTCCTTCCGGAGAACAGCAAATCACTGCACCTAGTTCTTTCAATGTTTTAATACCAAGTAAGTTTTCTGGACATGATTTCGTAAGTAACAAGTCTGTAGTTCGGGACAATGGACCAACTTCTAGGGAAACTGGTTTCGATATTTCATTAACAATAGGCTTTCCTGAAAATCCCAGGGAAACATTTCTTGAGCCTGAGAGAGGAGCCCCTGGAACCTCGTCATGACTGATGGTAGTCCTACTTGCCCCTGTATCAATCAGAAATTTTCTGTCTTTCCCTAATACCTGACTGTGTACATAGGGACCCTCTTGATCTACAGGAACTTCGATGAGAGGCAAGCCAACCTCCCTCTCTAGGCTGTTTCATGAATACTGCTGATATTCTGGATAATCTGACTGTGCGTACTGGTACATCTGCTGTGTAACGTGTTGTGTGGCAGCTATAGGCTGCGGTACTGTTACTGTCTGTTGTGTGTTCTGCGGCGGTTGCGTATTTTGCGGAACATGTTCCTGTCTAGGAGGACGCGGTCTTTCTTTCGTCTTACCAGTAGCTATGTTGTGTTTCAGAACTGCACATTCGTTTATATAGTGACCTGGCTGTTTACAGTAATTGCATGTCCCTTTAACGGGAGCCGCAGAATGAGTAGTCTGATTCGTACCCCTCTTTTGACTATCTGCTGGAACAGACTGTGCAACTAGTACTTTCATTTTCGTGTCTTTCATACGTCTCCTTTCGTGTTCTTGTTCTTCCCTGATTCGGTTCTGGTGGTACTGTAACATCTGTAGCATTTGGGACGGGGTATTAGCTTGCCAGGTACTCTCCACTTTCAATACTCGATTTTTAACTTGTGGTAAAGAATTCTCAACTAGTTTGGTAACAAAAAGATGTGGATACGACTCACTACTTGTTTTCAAACCGCTATTAATAATGAAACATTTCTCAAATCTGGAATAAAAATCACTAGTGTCTTCGTCTTGTTTCTGTTTACAGGCTGAGATGGCATCCCAGTCTTCCTTTTTCGTGGTTAGTAATCTTGGCAAGACTTGTATTAACAACTCGGGCAATGCTTTGGCTTTTTCCCCGAGACCAGTACCAGGAACTCGTGTGTTATCTTCGTTCTCTAATTCTGCCCAATCAACCTTTTTCTCTCCCACCTCCCATTCTTTTTCTTTGAGTTTTTCATATATGCCCGCAGGCAACAGGACCTTTAACATTTTAATGATATCGGGATACGTGTATTCTCCCATACGGAGCATGTCTTTTAATTCACGGTGGAACCCTGCTGGATCTTTATCGTGCCAGGGAACTAACTTTTTCATTTCCAGTAGTTCTATTTTCGTTAAAGGGGTGTAAACAAATACTCGTTCGAGCGTACCTCCCGTTCCCTTAACAGGATGGACTTCTCGCAAGGGATTCTGTCTGTCTATGTAAAATGTCTTCCTTACTTGGGGTGGAACAGGAACAAAATGTGGAGTCAGGAACGTTCTGTACTTGTGGCGTTGTTCTAAAATGACATTAATCAAATCGGTACCTAGGCCTTTCCATCTGTTTAGGAGTAACTCGTCCAATACATTATATAGGGGACCTGGATCAGAATGCTGACTTTCGTACAGTGTAATGAGGTGCTGGATCATGTACATACCCACCAGTCGCTGTTCGTCTGGGGATAGTTTCAGAAATGTTTGGGCCACTACTTCGTCGGAAAATGTGCTAGAATCACTAGTCCATTGAACTGCTGATCGGGCTAGTTCCTGTTCATGCATGGTACTAAGCTCACTGTAACCTATTCGTAGTTTCAGAACTCTATCGGTAGCTTGGAATAAATGCTCAAGAGAACACTGTTCTGGTACGGGAGGAGAAAAAGCTTTCTTGTAGTCTGAGCGTGTGTGTCTGTCAAATGGTCTCGTCCTACCTACATACGCTATTCTGGTGGGATTCTCGGTGTCTACATCTTCGTCTGAAGAGTCATTCTCTTTCTCGGCTACTCTCATTGCTTTCTCCCTTTCGTGTATGCTTATAATTTCTTTACGAATCTTTCTGTACATGGTTTCTATACAATTTTGTGTCTTGTGTTTTCCTTCTGCTATGTTGTCACTCCATCTTGTCAGGACTTTCATCTCATCTTTGTCTTTATCAGGATGATCCTGTTCTCTTATTAAACAATTTATTAAAAATTGCAAAATCATGCCTTGAATCTCAACTTTCCTGTGTGCCATAGCCTCGTGAATACTTTCTGGTTTCTCCCCTGTTCGGATGAAATGATATATACTGTCTAAATGTTCTTTCATATCTGATATGGTAATCAAAAAGTTTGCAACTCGTCGTAAACGTACGGAATATAATATCATGTGATCTTCGCCTGGCACTGGGTCATATCTACAATCCGTAAGGTATTGTTTGAGGGCTGCGTATGTAGCCATTTTTGGCGTACGTTGTAATGCTGCGTCTCTCAGCGTCATTCGTTTTACTTGAGGCGGGGTGATAGGGATACCTCCCCCTGCTCCTCCTGAACTTGAATCATCAACTAATACTGTGTGCGACGTTGCTGGTAATGTGACTGGTAAAGTAGGCAAACGTAATGTGGGTTGGTCCTGGGTTACTGGCGGATTAAAAGGATTCCCGGGACCAGTGGCTGGAGGAACAGTAATCGCGTTATTACCAGGGTTGTGAGGTTGAGCAGGCGGAGGAGGATTCGGATTTGTATATTCTGGGACAGTGTTGTCTAAATAGGAAGAAAGGAAAATTTCAGCTGCGGTCGGTTTATGACGTAGCTTAGTCGGGACCAATGGTGGCGGTAAATTACAGGGTGCTTCCGGGGTCGCCTTAGGCAGGCCCTCGGCGAGAAGGGGATACATGCCTTTAATAAGGGCATTTCTTTGTCTGTCTAACTGTTCTGCTTTAACTCGTTCACCTTCTTCTAGTAGTTCCCGTTCTTGGGCTTTTTCTGATGATTCCCTACTTAGTTCTGCTTTCCTGAATTCTTTTTCTGTTCTTCTATGCGATTCTTTACGCCACAATTCTATGGCATCTTTCTGGGATTGTCTGGCTTTCTTTTTCCATAATGCTTCCTCTACTCTCATGATGCATTCAGTATCCCAAGTTCCTGAAACAGGCCATCTATATTTCTCTTCTAGATTTTTGGTATAATCTACCCATAAGTCTAAGTACAGTATGGCATCTAAGCCATGTTTATGATACATGAAATGTCCAGGACTGTCCCTAGGAGGGACAGGAACTGATTCCTCGAGTATCCCTTTTCTGGTTCCTATCTGACGTAACTTTGAAAACAGAGGCATATTTGAACGTACTTGAACTTGAACACAATGAACACAGTAATGAATAGCAAAACAAATCATTCATACCACGACATCAAAAAAAACACATTAAAAACAGTTCGGACAGATACTACCTAGTACATTGAAAACATAATACATCGAAAACATAATACTGGAAATCTCGAGAGACTATACTAGAAAACAGAATTACTGGATGCACTGCTAAAACAGTACAGAACATACCGGTCTCTTAAAGAGACACGTCATACCGTATCCACCTAGGTGAACACGTCGGACCGGATCTGTGTACCCAGACCCGTCTGGACCGGGCACAAATTAATAGATGCGTTCCCAGCAATGGTACTCACCGGGAAGCAAAACTGAAGGCCTCGGAAACTGGACTGGACTGGACTGCTACGACGTCTGGTTACTGCTACGCACTACGCATGCGCTTCACAGGTGGACCTCAGGATACCTCGGACCTTGCTCTCTTGGCTTGGGCTCTGGTCGGGACTCGCCGCATTCCTCACCGCCTCGTCTGGATGCTGGACCGCAGTCTCTGTCTCCTCCGTGGGCCTGAGGGAGATTAAGCAGGAAAACCTGCAGGTGCGCTGAAGGGGTCCGTCACGGCTGTAGAAGGGTCAGGGGCCTGCGTTACATCGCCGGCGCGTGGGGAAGGGGCTCGTCCCTATTCGGGCGCCATTATGTGGTAAATAAATAAATTACCGGTACTATTTTTCTATGCATTAAATGAAAAGGATAGCTCAATAAATAAGAGGCAGAGTCCGTGGTATCTGAGTCATACGGGCTTTAATTAAGTGGCTCGAGCCAATGGACATCGTGTTCCATCACCTACTAAGGTTCAGGAAGGGACATTCTCGACCTCGATCTCAACATTTCATTAACAGCATACAATATATATAGTAAAACCATACAGTTGCATTGAATACAGTAGGCGTAACAAGTGACAAACGAAAGATAAGAACATATGGGCGTGAAAAGAAGGCGTGCACAGGGCGTGCACGGAGGCATGTGATGTAGACGTCACAGAAGTGTCATAAGTAGGTGGACACATGGAGGGGGCTTCATGGGCAGCTGGAACCTTTAACCTACTGGTGCGCGCAAAACGAGACATGACGTGTAACTGGAGAGAGCTGGGGGGCGCTGACTCCTAGCACTAGTAGAGGAGACTGAAGTCTGGGATGTCAGAACAACCTGTACCTATAGCATATCTGATATCTTGTGTTTAGAGTACATGTTGCTTGATTCTAAAAGTCATCAGGACAAAGGCTACTTGTCACTAAAAGCTAGTGCATGCATATATTTCTTCATGTATTGCATGGACTATGGATCTTCTATGGATACTAGTTCAGTAGATCACTTGCATGGAGACAGAAAGACTAGACTGTAGATGGATATGTTTATGCTGTTCGTAAGCCAGGAATGTGAAGCCGGGGAGCTGAACTGATAACTATAGGCATAACATATTCTTGGCAGGCAGGCCAGGCCGAGCCGGGCACCGCGTTGCTTGGCAGGAAGTAAGGGAAGGGTCAGGGATGCGGGCGGGGCTGCATCTCTCGGAGTGTTTCAGGAGATTTGAGGCCTAGATCTGGTGTCCAGGCCCTGTGGGGCCTTAGAAACGGGTGTATCTTGATGATTTAACGTGCACCATGTAAATACGTTGGCAACATAGGCCTGAAAGCCTAATTCACGTTGCTTTCACGGAGGACTGGATAACTGACATACTAACGTTGGACGTAACTGTAAATGCGTCTTTATTTTCGGTCATGGAAGGAAATGCATAGAAATCATGCATATATATTACATGTTGGGGAACACGTAGGGACACATAACAGGGCAAAATTCAATTTTCCTCAGTTTGAGCTATAGTAAACTGCCAAAAAAAACATAATAATAATAAAAAGCAAATAAGGAAAGGCTGGGCCAATTAAGGGTGCTAATGGGAAGTACCGCCCTCCTCAGTGGTACTCATTTCATCAACCGTGAATAAAGAAAGGCTGAGTTCAGTTCACGCTGCTGGAGGACATTACTACCCAGCTCTGTGTTATGAGTTGCAGGGAGGTTAAGCCTATAACATCCGGGTCGTCCATAGCTCTCTTTAGTGGGAGCTCAGCACACTGAGGGTCTCATTTATAAGGCCCCTTGCGCCATTGGAACGTCACTTTTTGTGGCGTTCCGTGGCGCAGAAGCCTGCGTGATATTTATCAGGCAGCACTAAGCCACTTTTTTTGGCTTAATGCTGCCCCATAAATATCAGTCCCTTTAACGTAGTGTTCTGCGTTAAAGGGGTGCGCAATGGGTGTTGCTGAGGGCATTCCCAGCAACATCCATGGCCTTTTGACCCTGCCCCAGATTTACGAGAAATCGTAAATCCAAGGCAGTGCCAAAAGCTTACGCCTCCCCAGGGTAGGCGTGAGGGAGGCGCAATAGGGAGAAATATTTTTATTTCTCCTTGTTTTTCCTTTTTCTATGTGTGCTGCATTCTGCAGCACAAGTAGAAAGAGGAAAAGCCTCTTTGTTTATTTTGTACAGAGAGGTTTCCCTTCCTGTACAAAAATAATCATCCCCGCAAGGCAGGCACCCGTGCACCATTGTGCAGAGGTGCCTGCGCTGTGCGCCGGCACAGGGGAAAAGGACAGCAATGCGCCGTATCTTATAGATGGCCCTTTTCTATTGCCATAGGGAAGGGCAGCAGGAAGGCCTGTTGCGCTTCCATACGGCATAACCTCATAAATGAGGCCCCCGCTTCTTACTGGTGCAACTACAGCTGTTCATGAACACTAAAACATAGGGGGGGCTCATTTACAAGCCCCTTGTGCTGCCGGTACATCACATTTTTCCATATTAACAGTGACGCACCGGCGGCACAATGGGCTTGTAAATAAGTCCCAGGGTCTTCAAAATTGACAAATGCCATTTTCCAAACTATCAATAAACATGCTGATGCAAACAGATGCATCACTTCCCTCCACTGCTTTACATTCCATACCTCAACAGAACATAAACACTAGTTTACAAGCAGCACAGCCCCCCTACCAAATAAGCCCCGGAGGTGCAGGGCTGTGCCAACGATAAAACTCGGACACTTAGAGAACCTGTGGCAAAAGAACCTAGCTCAGAGGTGCCCCGGGTCTGTGTGCGCGTCTTACACCGCAGGTTCAATTTACAGCCAAAACAGCCTGGATTTAGGTGTGCAGTGCAGAGTCACTAATTTTGGGGCAGATGTACAAGCCTCCTGCGACACCAGTACGTCACTTTTCGGGACGTACTGGTGGCGCAGGGGGATCCTCCATATTTACAAGGACATAAAAATCCACCCTGCGTGACTTTTCCTCTCCTTTTAAATACGACCCCTTCACACGCAGCAGTTTGCGTTGAAGGGGCGTTCCATGGGTGTTGCTGTGGGTGTTCCCACGCAACACCCATGGAACAAGACACATCTCCAGATTTACGAGAAATCGTAAATCTGGAGATGTGTCTGAATGCTACGCCACCCTAGAGGTGGCGTAGGGAGTCGCAACGAGGAGAAATGTTTTCATTTCTCCCCTTTTTTTCCTTCTTTCAATGCGTGCTGCATTCTACAGCACGCATTGAAAGAGGAAAAAGCCTTCAGTGATTGTTTTTGTGCAGGAAGGTGCCCCTTTCTGCACAAATACAATCTCCCCATGACACACGGCATCCTTGCACCACGGTGCAAGGGTGGCTGTGCCAGCGCATGGCAGCTGTTTGTGCGCCAGCGCAGGGGAGAGCACAGGAATGCGACATATTCTTGTAAATATGTTGCATCCCTGTGCTTCGGAAGTGCCGCAGCGTGGCGCAGCTAAAGGGCTTGCGGTGCCGTGCTGCGGCACTTCCTCATAGATCTGCCCCTAAAAGTGAGAACTTTGCACTGTCCAACCGCAAATTCCACTTCCAACCTTGAAATCGGTTCCCTATAGGATAACCCACCGACTTATTTCTATGCATTACATACTGCATATATCCACATGAACATCTCCAAGAAGCTTCTACCTGTTTAATGCTACAATCCAGTCCCAGTCAGTTTTGTTTGCTTTTGGTTGCGACTTGGAACTTACTATTCTCTGTAAAGTAACCGCAATGCCTCACATCAAACTCTTCTCAGTGCAGATAATCTGCGCAAAATAATAAGTGAAAGGAAGTCACAATGAGACAGCAAATAAAGCGGTTCATTTCGAAAGTTTGGGCCATATTATCAAGGAAGCTGCGGTAGTTTATCGCCGCTTTACCGGCAGGAAACTGCAGATAAAGCGGCGATATTGGGCTTGATAATATGCGATTCGAATTTCAATCGAAGCCAAGGTTAGATGTTCACACATCTAACCTGGGCTTCGATTGAAATTCGAATCGCGTAGTATCAAGCCCATTATCGCCGCTTTATCTGCAGTTTCCTGCCGGTAAAGCGGCGATAAACTACCGCAGCTTCCTTGATAATATGGCCCTATGCTTTTAAGTTTCTACAGCTCTATCCAAACATGCTGGAAGTATTGGTAAATCTGTGACGCAAAGATTTCATCATTTTTTTCTGAAACAGACCGTGGATAAATTATAAATAATTTTACAGCGGTGAGAGATGCCTGCATCCTGAGCATATCAAATATCCAGAAGACAAATAAAAACACAAGGGAACATATTTGCAAGTATATCATTAAAATGCCTAGTAGCACTTCTTTCAGATGCACTTTCATGCACGGAGCAGCAGATGAATTACCCAGTACTGCTTTCTTTGACTTCAGAAACAAGCATTGGCATCGTCAATAGGTCTCGCCTTTGGGACCGTATAAGTTTTTAGTTATGCAGCACAATATCCCTGGTGCAACTGTTGCACGGCTAAACACTTATAAGGTCCCAAAGGCGAGACCTATTGGCTATGCCACTGCTTGTTAACATTGTAAGTGATTGTCAAAATATATGTACACATTTTTTTTTATATATGAAAGAAGAAAAAAGTTATTAAACCAAGCAAATAAACATTCTTATACTGGATTTTTTGGGCTTCTGTGATATTAACTTGGTGATAGTTGAATGTTGAATGTGGTGTGACATGACACCAGCATGCATATATAATTTGCTACCTCATGATTTCTTGCTGCAATGTGGTGGGTTTGTTTGCAATTTTTAAAACCTCAATGAAATGCATTTTTTATCTGTGGTCATTGATAAATTATGAAAGATTTTCTTCTTCTCATTAATGTTTTTTTTTCAATCATTTTACCCAAATCTTTTTAATTGTTGACATGAAATGCTCTCTTTTATGGTTTCATAACCGAAATAAAGATTTTCAAGAATGTGGTGAGGGGTGAGGTATTACCATTGTTTGCTATTGAAGTATCCCAAAGGGAGTTTATTTTAGACCTAGTGTACGATTAAAGCGCCAAAAAGAGGTAGGTATATATATATATATATATATATATATATATATATATATATATATATATAAGTGTGTGTGTGTGTGTGTATATATATATATATATACTGATCTGTAAAGAAGAACATTTTACGTTTTTATTTAACAGAGGGGAGATGTAGTGTCTAGCGAATTTTTATCACGGAACCCTCGCACTGTCATCAAGTTTATTATGATATGGAACTCCTACGGAGGTCCACGAAATTACACACTACAGATAAAAGAAGAAATGCATTTCATTCAATAAATAGCCCTTCCTTTGAATGAAGAGGCCTCCTTAACATCTAATATCATACATACTGTGCGAAATGCAGAGGACGATAAAACAGTCATAAGAAACAACAAAGTGCAAAGTATCACATACAAGGAGCGAAATAGAACAAAGTACTCCTATAAAGCAAGAAAATAAATATTAAGACACATATACAACCAAATAAACAACCATGAAAATATTACAGCGTGAGAAATAGCATTAGAATTACCTAATAAACAGCCCAGAAAGTTTGAAAAATTGATAAATCCTATTACAGACCATTTCATTTGGTGGGGACAAGAAAAATAGACGGGCCTCATGGGCTGAATGAATGTTGAATTTGATGTATGAAGATCTTAAAAAAATACGCCTAGCCTTTTGTAATCCCGGACACACAAATAACACGATTAAAATCTTGAACTTGCAAACAACACATTTCACAAATTCCTCCTCCTATCATGAAACCCTTTTGGTTACTCCCGGACTCTATAGAGCTGTGACGTAGGTGTCAGGGCAAAATGCACTGAAAGCTTGGTTTAGAATGTTGAGTTCACGGTTGCACGCGGAAGAATAAAGCTGTGTAATACTAAGCTCCGTGTGTAGCATAGTCATTGGTGGGTACCCCGCCTGAGGTAGGCGCTACACCCCTTACTATTAAAAAGATATGCCACACTTTTCTTTGCAGAACTCAGCCCCTGTAGTGCAGTTAACTGTCAAAGCAAAAACAAGAGCTATGTGAGAGACAGAATTTGGCTACTTCTAGCAACCAAGAGCCCTTGGCCATGACCGTCTAGTGGCAGATGATACCAACCTCATTTCTGCTCTCCCAGAAACCCTGGGAAGAAATCCTAGATGACGCACTATACACAGTTCTAAAAGACCTTATATTTTGAAGAAAGGTTGGGCTTGACTAGTCCTGGCTTCCCATCAGAGAGCCTCTAAGGCAGTAGTTTTACTTTTTTAGCTATCGATGTACAGCAGCTCAGGGGTATGTTTGCCAAGAACTGTTTGCTGAAGGCCGGGATCAGATTTAGCACTCTCGAAGAGGCCATGCTGCTCAGCCTGGTTGGAAGAAGAAGTTGTGCTGCACTTTATGTTTGGACAAACAGGCCCTTGATCAGGAGGGTCTAACAGCAAACCCGATTGATTGACACCCACTTGGAGGTCAACTTAAGGATGTGAGTCACTCAGGAGCAATAAGAACCTTGTAACCCAACTGGCAAAAACTTGAACATCTTGTGTGACAGAGTGCCGGGGACCTGCGCGGAGCGTTCCACAGCTGCAAGTTTGATGCGCACCTACTGTATCCAAACTGCTCCAGAACATCCCTTACTCTGTGGCAGTCGCTACTTGCCCATTTGCGGATAGAAAGAGACGTGAAGGGTTTTTGCATCACCATATATTGAAGGGTAATACCCCATTGGGTGTGGTTAGTCGTCCTGATTGAAATTTAAGATCTTTCTTCTCATCTGCAGTTTTGCAGATCACAGTTTGAAGTCATGGTTTCATCCTGAACATAAAACCCTGAACCCCAGCATCTGCAGGTGACCCTCTAGACGCCCTGAAATCTTTTACTGCCCCACTTAATTGTAAAGCCTAATTGTGATTGCCAGTGTTTTTAAATAGGCCCATTATCTTTAGTAACCCTAGGGGGTGAATTTATGGTTCTACTAAATGAATATGCATGTTTACTTTTAGTGTTTTGTAAAGCGCCAAATGTCTACTAGTGGTCACTTCATAGTGCTAGCCTGTCATGCAATGGCTAAACAAGTGGGGGACTAGTCCTGAACCAAAAGATTATTCTCTGATTGCTAGAGCTTAATTCATCACAGATGAGAGTGACTGTTCCCAGGATGGCTGTCTAGGAAGTGGAGATCTGTTTATGAGAGCATGGAATGCTAGCAGGCTAAACCCTAGTATAGGATCAAGCAAGTGGAAAACTGGCTTTTTTCCTACTAGAAATTGGCAGACATAAGTAATGTTGGTCCTTTCCTTCCCATGTTCTCCATCATGCCTACTGTGTTCATACTCTAAACGCTCCTATACCTCCTGATGTGCTGTGCTTCAAAGTCCAAGAAATCCACAAATACCCAGACTCAGTAGATTCCTTGGGGAATGGGATTAGGGACACCCAGTAAGGTTGAAAGGCCTCAGTCTGTGTGGTCTTTGAGTACAAAGCCCTACAACAATGCAATCTTTTATTTATGTTTTTGATGTGTTTGTGTAATGTTATGAGCATTGTCAATGGAGGTATGGATTTAGCAAAACACAGTTATGTATGTGGCATGAGAGAGAGAGAAAACCTGCCATCATGCAACTCGGTAATCATTGCACAGGCCGAATACAGGCCCATTTGACTGTCCTGAGCCTAGCGCTGCAGGCAGCAAAAGGCGAACTGGCAATAATATTTTAATTACTGAAAAAAAAGGAATGTTGGGTGTTTGTGGATAATCATTCGAGTTATTATTTCTCATTGGTGACCATTGCATTATCTCTGCCATCAGTGGATAAAGCCTGTTTTGTAGTTGAACATAACCTCACAACAATTACATAACATGACAATTTATGCATATAAAAAAAAATACAGTGAGGACTGTACTCATACTATTTACATGTGTACTTTCTAGTCTTTTTCAGTGTGGACCAATCTTTAGCTGTAAACCCGCACTGCCTTTTTGGGGTCAATAAACAGGACTTTAAAATTCTAAGTATAACTATGATGTTTTATTTTTTACAACTCTTTTTTAAAATTTGTTAAAACCGGAACTTAAAAACACTTTCTATGGACTATGTTGGGTCCCACCTCTTGGTATTCGGAGGAAGTCACCCACATTTGCTGGAAGGCTGAGAGAGAGGCGAGGATGGATGCTCCTGTCCACACGGACAGCTTCCGGTCAACTGGAGCGAACACCTTGACAGCAGTGTCACATGGCACTAGTCTGCAGATCTCCTTGGTCAGTCTCTCATGCATACCAGGGAAGAGGCTGCTGCCCCCCGAGAGGATGATATTGCTGTATAAACACTGCCTAAGGTCGATGTCGCATCTCGTGATGGTGGTGTTGCTCAACTCATGGATGCCTGGTATGCTCAGGCCGATGTTGGAAGGGCTGAAGAGAGTCTCTGGGCAGCGATACCTCTGGTTGTACACCATAACCACCCTGCCATCGGGTAGCCGGTAGGCCTTTTCAACGTCGCCAGGCTGCTTACACATCTCCACATCTAGGTCTATAGCCACATAGCAGAGCTTTTCCTTCATGTCCCGGACAATCTCCCGCTCAGATGTGCTGACCAATGACAGACCGATTTCGGACAGAATGCGCATCAGGTAGTCGGTGAGGTCATGTCCTGCGACATCCAGCCTGAGGACGGCATGGGGCATGCAGTATCCTTCGAAAATGGGCACAGTGTGTGTGACCCCCGCTCCACAGTCCACCACACAGCCCGTGGTGCGGCCAGAAGCGTAGAGTGCCAGCACTGATTGGATGGCAACATACATGGCAGGCACCCTGAAACGCTCAAAAAGTATCTGTGTCATAGCCTCGCGGTTGCAGAGAGGGTTTAATGGCACCTCGGTGACCAAGACAGGCCTTTCCTCTGGCCTGGTGCTCAGGTCGCACTCATACACATTCCTCCAGATCAGCTCCATGTCAGGCCAGCTGGTCACTACCCCATGCTCCACTGGATACTTGATGGAGAGGATTCCCCTTTTGGCTTGGGCCTCCTCACCGATGTAGTACTCCTTTTGCCCGGCTCCAATCATCACGGACTTGGCTCTAGCTCTACCTATGATATTGCTGTAAACAAAGCGTGGCAGCTTTTCCCCTGACAGACCAGCTTTGATCAAGCCTGACCCGTTGTCTATGACCACAGCGCTTTTCAGTTGATGATAGAACATATCGCCAGTAGTTCCAGCGCTCCTTGATGGAGACCAATTACTTCCACTGCCTGTGTTTCCTCTACTCAGTGCTCTGAAAGCAGTCCCACAGCCGTGTGCCCTCACTGCCTGCAACTGCTAATCCTCCTCACTGCTAGAAAGTCATGAACTGGCTGCACGGTGACATGGTTACTCTGAGGTAACAATCAAATTGAGTGATGCAGTAAGCCAGACCCCCTTTGGCAGGGGCCACTTTTGTATCTAGAATGAATATACAGCAGTGCCATTCATCTAAAACCTTGCCATTTACACTTTCATTAGAAAGTCCAAACCATTCTCTTTGAACACATCAGCATTTAAGAACATTTTTGAGATTTACCCACAGATGACCTGGGAGTGTACCTGGGTCCTTTCAAGGTGAGTAATCATCACTTCCCTTTTCACCTTGGCTCTACCTTACAAATGAATACCTCACAAATTGCAATCCAGAGAGGAAAACAAAAATTGTCCAGTATTCTTACACAACGTATTGGGTCAGTTTATTAAAATTCACCCCTACTAACAAAAGTGTCATGCAGGAATAGCACTTTAATGGCCAACACTAATCGCACTGTAATTTTGAAAAGGAAAACAGGTGTAATAAAAAGAAGCTCAGGTTTACATAGTAGACCAGCAGTGTCCAAGGTAGAATGAGAAAGGTTTATCCTTGACAATTTTTCAGGATAACTGCTAACTATGTACATTTATTTTATGTAGATGTGTACTGTTGACATATATTTTATTGGATATCCTAATATATGCTGTGAATACGGCCCTCCTGGACCCAACATCAGATACGTTGTCTAGACCATCATGGCGTATTTTAGCAACTTGAAGTCTAGGGATGAAGAAACTGGCTTGAGAATAGCGATTCTCCCAATTACCATGCAGAGAGAATCTAGATTTCATTAAAGACACAGAGGCTAACATTATGCATTAGCCAATCGGCCATATCCTGAAACGACTAGCCTGGAAGGAGTGTTCGTCCACAGAAGAAAAATTATTATGGCTTTGTAGAGGTCAGGCCTGGAAGTATGGAAAATATCTTTCCCTTGGAAGTTCCCTCTTTATCATATAAAATAGCTTCACCACTCAGAAATATGAGAAACTCAAAATGAGTACCTTTCAGATGAAAGAGTGCCAAGGTTCAAGTGTTCCCTTTGTTGGTGAACTAGTTAGTGGGTGGAGTTCTAAATGTAGATTCTATTCTTTTATGATGCAGTGTACAGGCTGTGTTGTGATGCGGTCATGACAGATGCTGAAGTAAAGTGAAATATAAAAGACATCCTGCACACTCAGGGCCATGCCATAAAATCCTGTGTCACAGGGAAAACTCCAGGTAAATTAAAAGACAGCTTACTGTCAGGGCTGGATGAGACGAGGGACCTTAACCCACCCACACCCTAATGCAAAAATGAAGGACAGTATACAGATTGCTTAGAGGCAAATACACCATTTGGAGCCATGAGCCGGAAAAATATATAACAAGGGCTTCTACTAAGAACTGAAAGGAAAACCGATAGCTTTTTAGTTGGAAAATTGTATGAAAAAGGAATAGTTTGACCCCATTGAAAACAACATTTGAGAAGGGGCTCCCATGCACCTCCTAGCATCTCCTGTCTGTCAGCACCCTCTGTTTCCCAGAGATGGGAGTCGTGCTTTTCTGCTGGTGCTTATCAGCCTTGATCTACTACACTTCTTTCTGTTATGATAGTGATGTAGCCTCATCTTTCTATCTATCACCTTATGCTATCAATGTCCTTATGTCTCTGGGATGAAGACTCAGGACAGCAACAGTGGCATGGGGGGGTTTTGTGGGAAGGAGGTCAGAGGAAGGTACTGATGGAGAACAGCACGGAAGAAAGAGAGAGATGGGGTTGGGGTGAAGGTAATCCCCTGTCTTGATCTGCACCGAGGGGAGGCCAGAGAGAGGATGTGACACATAGAAGAACAGTGGTGAAAGGGAGAAAACTTAATGCACAGTGATGAAACTTGAGGAAACTAGAAGGGACAGGAGTGGGTCCACAGCTGGAGAGCCCTGAAGATGCACATTAGATAGCACCCAGAGCAAAGATAGCATTCCTGTAATTTGCCAAGAACAACAAACAAGAAAAAGTTACGAACCTGGATCAATAACATGAGCCTTGATGGCTTTGAAACCGAACATTCACTGAATGCCAAGTCACTTTCGCTCACCCTGGGCACAAACCTCACCCTCAAGGAACACGTTTCCAAAATACTCAATGACGACCTGGTACAAGTTCTTGCTTCTAAGTAAAGTGGAACCGTTTCTTCCCGAAAGCGACTTCAGAAGTGCTGTTCAGTACTTTTTACTTTCTCATCTGGATGGTGCTAATGCCCTGCTCCATTACCTCCCAAACTCCACACTGACACCCCTTACAAGCATCCTACAAGCCACAGCATGACTAATCCAGGGTGTCACGAAATATGATCCCAGTACCCCATCCTAATGGAGCTCCATTAGCTCCCTTTGCCACCCCACACCATCTTCTATAAAGACACCACCGATTACCCCCTCCCCTTATCTTGTTGCCAAGTTCACAATGTCTGGTGGTTCTCAGCACACCCGTAACCAGGACACCATCAGACTGCAGACTAAGAACTGTCAGGAAACAATATCAAGCAGTAGGCCTTTCTACCTATGCACCCAGGATCTGGAACACCATCCGTATATCCATCAGGACAACCCCAACTCTGCACACATTTAGGAAAGAGTTGAATACACACCTCTCTAAATAAAACTACATCACAATTCATTAACAGTCCACAAACCAACTACCTCTTCTAACACTCATTTACTTCATGCTTCTCTTTGACCCTGTACAGCACTCTGCTCCCTTTTGGATAGGTTCACACTATGGAACTACCACATAAGTAGATTCATAAAGCAGAGAGAATATCTTACTATTGCTCAACAGGCCCATGTCTTGCAGAATGGGCAGGTCTACATATTGTCTTGCTGGTTTTGGGGCGTGGAAGGTGATAGAGTGTAGTACGCTGAGGACACCTGGCACTATTTGACGGTGTAGGAGGAGGGCTGCAAGCACTTGGTGCTGGTCAATGTCACAGGATGTAGGCCACTAGCACTTGTCTCTTTGATCACTGAAGGCATCTGGTCTCAGTATTGGCAGGTGGACAGTAGGCATCACTTGCCAAGGTGTGCGTGCGAAGGGATATAGGGCTTTGCCTGGGCCTGATTTTGCTTGCCAGTTCAAGCAAAAACTCGCAATTTCAAGCCCTGAAAAATGTTAACCATAGATTATTCAGTCTGGTTGAATCAAGGGGTCAAATTATCTCAGTCTTGCTCTAATACAATGACTTTAGGTAGAACTCTATTGAAATATGTGTGGTGCACTGACTACCTAGGTGATAGGAATAAGGATTATGGCACAGCAATGGAGTTCCTTTTTGTCATCGATGTCAAGACCTCTAGGTAATATGCTTAGTAGACTATCCCAACAAAAAAATCTACTAGAAGAGCAGAGTGATGAGAGAGTGGAATGAACCACATAGGAATATAACAATATCTCTCTAGAGCCCTATACAGGCAAGCCTGCACAGTGGCGCCACAGTAATGGAGATTCAGAAAACATGTCTGTGGTGCGAGGGACAACTTAGGGAGTAGAAGATCTTGCTGAGTAACAGTCCAGAGGAGGTGATTCCCCCTTGTCTCGATAGGCTGACTTGTGCGAAACTTAACCAAAAAGAGCACAGAGCTCACAGATCCTACAACTCGGCAAAATCAGTGCTACGGGTTTGTATTTCTCACCACCAGTGCACTTAGGCCACAATCTGAAGTTGAATCAGAAATAGGGAGTGGATCAGGCCTGGCAGTGAGAATAGATATAGAAAATGGAAGAAAGCCACAAAACTGAAGCCAGTATAGTGGAACAATGGTCCCAGAAAACAGTTTATCAAAACATAAAATGCATAAATAAGAGAACATTATTTAGAAGACACGTATTATAGTAAACATACAGTGTTATTTAATCACACTGAACATCCATTGATTTGTAGGGTTGTTGTAACAATGCCAAATATATAAAGTGCCCCTGGGAAGGAAAGGGGAGCGCGGGGAGATGGAAGTGTTTGTGATTAAAGAGAGTAGGTGAGTAGAAAGTAGAGTGTGAATCACAAAATGTGTTTCTTAAAATACATAAGGCTCCTATTATAAGCCAAGAGATTCACAGTGTATCAAAACAATAAATAGCCATTGTTTGAAACAATAACATAGTGATTAATCGCTGTTGGTCAAGCTGGCTAATAAAACAGATGTCGACGTTTCGACCACTAGAAAAGTAGGTTGTTTTGTCCCTTATGTCGGGGACTTCCTTGGGACAGGAGTGGAAGGAAGGGGGTGGTTTACCATGAAAGGGCCCTTCACTGTGGGCTGGGGGAAGAGTGTGGGCGCGTAGGCTCCAAAACGACAGAGAGCGAAGGTAGTCACTTTTACTGATCTCAATCCAAAGAAAAACCTCCGGAATGGAGATGATAACTACTAGCAGTTACTGTGAACAAATATGGAGCACCTCTGCCCGCCATTAAAAGTCCATCAGAACAGAACATAATGCAAGGCCCAGCAGATTAATGCAGCTTGGTTTTTCTTTGGATTGAGATCTGTAAAGGTGACTGCCTTCGCTCTCGTCGTTTTGGAGCCTACGCAACCACACCCTTCCCCCAGCCCACAGTGAAGGGCCCTTTCATGGTAAACCAAACCACCCTCCCCCTTCCTTCCACTCCTGCCCTGAGGAATACCCCGGTGTAAGGAACAAAACAACCTACTTTTATTGGGGTCGAAACGTTGTCATATGTTTTATTAGCCAGCTTGACCAACAGCGATTAATCACCTTGTTTTTGTTTCAAACCATGGCTATTCATTGTTTTGATGCACTGTGAATCTCTTGGCTTTTACTAGGAGCCTTATGTCTCTTAAGAAACTAATTTTGTGATTCGCACCCTACTTTCTACTCACCTCCTCACTTTAATCACAAACACTTCCATCTCCCCGTTCTCCCCATTTCTTCCTAGGGGCACTGTAAATATTTGGCATTGTTACAACAAAGCTACAAATCAATGTATGTTCAGTGTAATTAAATAACACTGTATGTTTACTATAATACGTGTCTTCTAAATAATTTTCTCTGATTCATGCATTTTATGTGTTTATAAATTGTTTACTAGGACAATTGTTCCAATGTACTGTTCGACACCCAGGTCCCGGTGATGTATTTTGGGTTTACCCTTTTAGGTAACCAACAAAACTGAAGGCAGCCATCATTGTGGCGCGTGGAAAAACCATGTACTAGGCACATTGGATCCTAAACTGGAAAGCAAGGTATGTGATCTGGTCTAACGGCAACCTTTATATAATACAATACATTTTCAATGCGACGGGAAAGTAAGCATGCTGGTTGTGCATCCATTTCATAGGAAAGTGTCAATAAAAATGTATGAGAAAGAAGCAAAACCAGTCCTCATTTCAGCACTGAAGCGCCCCTGTCACCTCTTTAGAGGGCCCCCTAGTTTGTTTGTAAACCCATAAATGACAGCTTCTTCTTTGCCTTTTTTTTAATACCCATATTTAGTTTTTGTTACAATCATGGTGTTCTTGGGTAGCTAAGCCGTCCAACTTGGGAATTATTTTAGATAAAATAACTCTACGTTATTCAGAGTTTATGCTTGCATTAGCGTCACCTACCAAGATCAGAGCCCTTTGGCTCCAACCCCTAAGGAGAGGGACGTCTACTGGATGTTGGTTCAGGTGGTATTCTTCAGCCATGTCGATGATCCTAGCTAGGGGCCAATTAGGTCGAGGAGAAGGTCTTGGCACGCCTTTAGAGACCTCTCCATACGCTTTCTAGGGTCTCTGCCCATTTTGAATAGGAATGTTATCAGTTCTGGGTCAATGTTATGGGTTAGGCATACTTTATCCAGAATGACAGGTCTAGAGCATTTAGTTCATAGGCGATTGCATGTTTCTCTTTCCAGTGGGTTCCTTAACCACTTTTTAATAAATGTGCCCACATAGTCTTGGGGGTCACCATTCCGCACTTCTAGTGTTTTTAATGTTATTGGGCGAGAAAATTTCTTGACCTAGAGGGTCCAGTATTAGGTCCTTAGATGTGGAGGGGATCTCTTTGTTAAGGAGACCGTCATCATCCAGGTCCCGCTGTTCTAGATCGAATATGTATCAGTGCAGTAGCTCCTCTTTTGAGAGTTGGTTTCTTCCAGTGCATTTTCTCGAGCCTTTCTTAGGCTAGTGCTAGTAACCGTGAGGCTTTGTGCACTCATTAGGTTTGTGTCGCGTAGGACATCAATCATATTTGAGGGGCTTAGACCTCCACTGTTTCTTGAGGTGCTTAGACCTCCTTTTAAATTTGAGGTGCTTAGACCTGATCCAGCGGGTTACCAGCAACAAGTAATCTAACACCACATACTCACCTGGGCCCATAAATTCATTCGCATCGCACTGGGAATAACCACTGGGGTAAAGTTTTGTAATTCTCTAGATTAGTTATCTCTAGTCCCTAACTAATCTTTCACTGATCAGAGTTCTTTCCTCTTGTCAATGGACCAAACTAGTTGATGGCGAAATTACATAAAGATTTCAAATATACCTACACATTCAAAATGATCACAGAGTCAGGATGTAGTTTAAATTTTATCTCAGATTTATTCATGTGAAGCACTTACACAGTACAGTACAAACTCCATTTCTCAAAAGAAGGAAGATTCAAATAAACAATTAAAATGCATTCATTTATACTTTGTAATGACAATGCATGAAAGGGAGAGGATAGAGAGAAAATTACCTAAGCGCATACACAGATATATTTATAGTTACCTAGAATGGTGTGAAAGCCAACTCCCAGGCCTAGGAATTGGAAGGGGTTCCCCAGGAAGTATCTGGCGAACAAAGACTTCAGGACAGGAATTAGGACAGGAATCTGGGACAGGACAGACGACCTCTTTATCACCGACGCTTGCGTAGCACCTCTCTCTGACACTCTCTTCCTCCTCGAGATTCTTCCGAGATCTTCTTCTAAATTAATTTGCTTATGATAATTGGTTCAGCAATTCGATTCTTCTTCAGCATCACTCGTCACTCCGACAGCATCCCGGTCTCAATGCTCTGTGCTTCTCAATGCCCCTTCTCACTAATAACTAGTTCTACCACAATTATACCTTTCTGTATGCTGGTACCACCCATTAATGTTTCAAACTTATGAAAATACTAACTCTGATTGGTCAGTTAAGATAGGGGTTCATCACACCATGCTTACAGGGAGGGGGGGGTCAGGAAAAGGGCCGGAGACCATAGATTGGAAGCCTTTGTCCTTCTACACTTTAAAGGGAACCTGAAATATGTTAACACCAAAGGAAATTTAAAACCAGTTAATACAATACAGGATTGAATCAGGTATACTAATATTATATGAAAAATAAGAGATAAGTTGAATTATATATTGTTAGAGTTAAAGGTCTGTTACTTAGGCAAAGATAAGTGTAGGTACTCATCTGTGTGGAGCTGCATTTAAAAGAGGAAGTTTGTACTGAATGCATGCCTATTATAACCTAGCTGGACTATGTTCTAGAACAAATCTATATTGTGATGTAATACTTTAAAGTGGCTGTGGGGAGTTGGCATTAAAGGATTAATGCATATGGGTAGCCGCCGGTCTTGTAATGAATCCTAACCACTAACTTCAATGAGAAGTGATGGAGCGAGGTTCAGAATAATATTTTGTTCTGACTCGCGAAGTTAAACTTCCATAATATAATAGTATTAATCAGTGTGTGTTGAAATGTACTAATCAACCTAGTTTAAAATGCATTACATGACACAAGGGATTAACATATGTGCTTTATGTTGCAACTGCAAGTTCGTAAAAAAATAATGAATTAACTTTGTCTATTGTCTTTGTCAGTATTAAATGCGGCTGTTTAAATATTAGCATGTACTTATTTTGTGTGCCTATGTAAAGTCTTTTTGTCTTATATGTGGCATGAGTTTGTAAACTCTATGTGCTTCAGCTTATGCTAGGTAACTTTGATTAATGGGTTAATGATTAGTAAAGGGGGTGGGTAACAGAAGGGTTATCAATACTCTAATTAATTGATGTCTTGTGTTTCTTTGAATACTAGTTTTCCCTGAGAGGGGCCTAAGGCCTGAGGCCTAGTGTTTTGAAAATGGGTGTTTGGAATCCTATCGTGAAGAGCTGAGCACAGTGAAACAAATAAATAAATTGGTTGTGCAAGATGAGCTCTGCAAGTGACAAAATCAAGGACACACAGGATGAGACAGACCTGCCAAGCCAAGGAAGCAACGGACTGTTTCAAATTATTGTTGCATTTCCGAGAAAGTTAATGCTCCCATGAGAAAGTGGACAATGGTGTCTTAGAAAAGTTTAACTTTGGATTGAAAAGGAGGTGACCTCATCTGGACTGACATCTGTCAGCCAATCCGAACTCTGGATGGTTGAGAAAGAAATACTTTTCGGTGAGATTAGCTAGTTAGAAAGGTATAAAAACTTAGCCATAACATGGGTGGGGGCTGCTCACTTACCGAATCCAGAAGGGCGTGACGTGCTGACGGACATTTGGCGCACGTAAGAATAATAGGCTTAAATGACTTTAACTTTTAGATGGAGTGAGTTTAGACAGGGAAAAATAAAACTTAGGGTTTGAGAAACTGATCATTTACTTTAACTCATGCTGATTAATGATTCTTTAATTGTCGGTCTAATATGCTTTTCCTCTTTTAATGCTGCTTTATTGTTAATAAAATTGTGATTTATTAAAGAAGATGCTTATTCTTGAAAAACAGAATTAATAAATTAGATTTTGAAACGACAAGCTGGTCTTGTTTATTCATGGTCTAGTTACCATCAGATTGATCCATTTACCTAAGTGACTTAATTAAAATGTTATTTGCATAAAATCCATGGTAAAAGATGATAAACTGCAGATGTATATAAACGTGTAAATAGTTTTTGAATAGGTTCTGTTTAATTAGGTCACATGATTCAGCTGCCCAAAGTTTGTCTCAGTAGTTTATGGGCCTTGTGAGAGTTTTAAAAATAATGGTGAGTATTATGGTGAAGGGTAATGTTGTTGAGACAGATTTTCTTTAGGGGCGCTGCATCAATTTCTTGGTAGCAGAGGATGGTTACTATGGTAACAGACATGCTACATGGTAATTACATAGGATAGATATTTGGATGGATAATTGGATGGATTATACCAAAGATGATGGTGTTTTAGCATGGCCGGAAGACGGATCATTTAATATGAAGGTTTTGAAAAACTTGAGAGAAAAAATGATGCCTCTTGTGCCAAAGCCTAGACCTACTCAATTTGAAGCTTTAGTTGAATGGGAGGATGAGATGTTTGAACTTGTACGAGAAAACAGTGGTATAACAAGAAGTCCAAAGTTAGACATTAATAGGGAAACCCATGAAGATAGAATGCGTTGTTGGAGACAAGCGGACATGTGTGATGGTTTGTACCCAGTAAGAGAGATGGTTACTGAAGTACAAGGTCAAAAGAATACCCAAAAGAAAAATAATAATGTTGAAGAAAGTGATTTAGAAAATTCTGTTTTAGAAAAGATTTTAATTACAAATCGGAAAAAGCCTCCTCCTTATCAACCAGCTTGTTCATGGTCTTCCCCAATGATTCCTCCAAGAATTACTCCAAGTGCACCACCTAGAGAAGTTAGTAATGAAGGATCTCCTAGATTATACCCGAATAATGCAAATACTCCTGAAAGAGTAGAAACCAGAACTAATTCTAGCATATCTGGTGAAAATAGTAATATTGCTGAAACTCCAGTTCGCAGAAATGAAAACCCAAGAAAGGTAATAAGTACGGAAGGTTTTGGGGAAATGCCAAATACTTCAGAATATTTACGAGCAAAAGAAGAATTAATACAGCAGTTAACTAAAAGTATGGAAGCAGTAACAGTTCCAGTAACAATTGGTCCTGTTCAGCCAGTGTTTGATCAAAGAGAAGTTAGACACTCAGCTTTAACTATTTCATTAAATGCAGAAATTCAGAAAGTGGCTGGAAAATTTTATTCAGATTTGTCAGAAATTCACCGAGACAGGACAATGATGATGCCTGATTTAACTTTTAATCAAAGTCCGTTATGTAGAACACCAACTGGTGCAGAATCTGATGCAGAGTCACCTGAAAAGAGTATAAATAAAATAGATTTAACGCATACCCCAAAGACTCCAGAAACTAAATTACTTGATGTTGCAAAATTAACAGCAGATTTGGAGGAATTCATTATTGGCACAATTGGACCTGACAATTTAAAGCAATATCAGGATGATGAATTGTTGTTTATTTGCAAAAGCATACAGTGGAAAACGAAAACAAAGTATGATCAATTAGAAGAATTAGCTGTTGAGTTGGAGATTGATTTGAGTAGACAGAAAGAGTTATAGAGTGGATTTCTCTGAAAAAGACATTGAAAGCATGAATACCAATGGAAGAATAATTCATATAAAAGAATTAATTGTGTATTTAAAAAGATTAGGAGATTTAAGCAAATGGAGAGTAAAATGGACAAAGAAAAGAGAGGAAGAAAGAAGAGAAAGAGGGGAAATAGCAAATCAGTTCCCGATGAGAGAAATAGCAGGAGGTGGGTATGTGCATGTCCCTTGGACAAGACAGGACATTTTATTATTCACTAATGATTTCCCTCGGTTGAGAGAAAAGCCTGTAGAATGGTATCAACAGGTGGATAGATTTATCAAAGTTTCTAAGGTTCTGTGGATTGATCTTGATGGATTCTTTGACATTGTTGTCCCATCAGATCTATGGACAGAATGTAAAGTTTCTGTAAGTTGACCAAAAGTGGAACCTGCACGAGATAGTGTAACAGGTGCACCATCATGAGATGTTATGGAGTTGTATGATAAAGTAATTTATTGGTTGAAAAACAAGATTCCCCCGAAAGAAGTTGAATGGGTTAAAATAGATAGAACAAATCAGGAACCAAAAGAAACAGTACATTCATTTTATGAAAGGTTACTGTTGGTTTTTAAACAGTACAGTGGCTATGACAAATTAAGTGAAAAGGACATGAGCCACTTTATATACAGGTTTGTTTATGGTTTAGGACCTGAAATTGGTGATATGATTAGAAACGGTATAGTTGGTTGGCAATCACTTTCAGTTGATGACATTTTGAGAAAAGCAAAATACTGTAGTGATGAGATAGATGCGAAGCAAAAGAAGTTAAAAGAAAAGGCTATGTGGGCACAAGTAAAGGTAGCTGAACAGCAGATTGCAAATTCAGAAAATAATAATGTTAATCAGAATCAAGGTAAATTTAAAGGTAATTATAATAAACCAAAGTTTAATGTGAACATTGAAGAGCTCAAGCAGAAATTACCATGTTTTAATTGCGGCGAAATTGGACACTGGAAGCGTGAATGTAAAAATCTGCCCAGAAATTTTAAAAATGCATCATTGAATCCACAGATGCAGAATGAGATAAAACTGCAGCAACAGCTACAGCAACAGCTACAGCGCAGGTTGTGAATCAGCAGAGTCAGATTCCACAACCACCACTTCCAAATTGTGTGAATGTGCAGAGATACAATACAGAGACGGGATTCTGAGATGGTGATCAGGTAAACAGGTCGCAAAGAGTGAATGTGCAAAATGTTTCTCAACAATATTTGCTGAATGATAATGGAGGGAGTGATTTTGAAGATTACTTATGACGGTGCCTGAGAGAGGAGGAAGAGTGTGTGCTTGGAGCCACTCTTGAGGTAGATCAGTCTGGTCCATTTGTAAATGGGAAAGTGAATGATGTAGAAATCACTTTTCTTGTGGACACAGGTGCTACCCGTTCTACTGTTAGATCAGTGGAAATAGAAAACCTGCCTCTCTCTGGGGACACCATCCAAGTAGTTGGTGTAGCTAATCAGCAAATTAAAACAGATTTAACAGAACCTGTAAAAATTGAAATTGGTAAATTTAAAGACAAGCATAGATTTGTAGTTTGTAACAGCAGTCCTGTAAACCTGTTAGGGAGGGATATTTTGTGTAAAATGAATTGCAAAATATATTGCTCACCGGATGGTATAGAGCTACAAACACTTGAAGAAGATGGGTTATACACGTTAACAATGTTAATGGTTGAAGCAGAGGAAAGTAAATTATTTCCTGCATTTGATAAAGATAATCTTCCAGAAGAGTTAAAAGAAACAGTTAATGCTAAAATTTGGGATTTGACAGGATGTGAAATGGGTTTGATGAAAAATGTAAACCCAGTAAAAATTACAGTAAAACAAGGAGTAGATTTTCCAAACATTCCTGAGTATAAAATGAAGGCAGAGACTATTGAAGGTGTCATACCTGTGATTGACAAGTTCATAAATCAGGGTGTTTTAAAAGAGATTGAAAGCAGTCCATGTAATTCACCGATTATGGGGATTAAAAAGCCAAATGGAACTTTCAGGATTGTTCAAGACCTGAGAAAGGTTAATCAAATAGTTGTTCCATGTTGCCCAGTTGTTCCAAACCCTGCAGTAATTCTTTATCAGATTCCGCATGATGCAGAATGGTATACAGTCATTGACCTTTGCAATGCGTTCTTTACTGTTCCATTGCAGCCAGATAGCCAGCAAATTTTAGCGTTTAGTTTTCAGGATAACATATTAGCATGGTGTCATATCCCACAAGGGTATACAGAGAGTCCATCTATCTTTAATCAGTTGCTAAAGAAATCCCTGGAAAATCTAGATTTACCTGGAAAATCAACATTGGTTCAATACATTGATGACCTGCTAGTAGCAGCAAAAACACGAGATAACTGTGTGACAGATACCATTACTCTTTTGAATCATCTGGCAGATGAGGGTCATAAAGTATCCCCTGCAAAATTACAGTTTTGCAAACAAGAAGTGAAATATCTTGATCACAGGATTGCAAAAGGAATCAGGCAGGTGACAATTGAGAGAATTAAAACGATTCAGGGAATGCAACCACCAAAAACACAGAGACAGATGAGAATGTTTTTGGGAATGATTGGTTATTGTCGCCAATGGATTAGTGGGTTTTTAGTAATTGCAAAACCACTTCAGAGACTGACAAAGGCAGACATAAAAGATCCAATTATTCTGACACAAACTGAGTTAGAAACTTTCGAAAAGCTAAAAAGAAGTCTGTGTGAAGCTCCAGCTTTGGGTATGCCAGATTATGAGAAGGGATTTGAGCTGTATTGCAGTGAAAGAGAAGGTTGTGCATTGTCAGTTTTAATTCAGAGACATGGAAAACTGGGAAAAATTGCCTATTTCTCAGCAGTTCTTGATCCAGTTGCAAAAGCATTACCAGACTGCTTAAAAGCAGTGGCTGCAACCAGTGTAAGTCTTGAGCAAAGTGAAGGAATCATAATGGGATTTCCTGTGAAAGTCTATGTATCTCATTCGGTTGAAATTCTCCTTACTAGAAGCAAAACACAGCACCTGACAAGTAACAGGTTAACTAAATATGAAAAAACTATTCTGGGATCAGATAATGTCTCAATAGCAAGGTGTATAAATTTAAATCCTTCCACATTGTTGCCTGATGGAACTGTAACAGAAATTAGAAATGAAAATGACATTGATCATGAGTGATTGGATGTTTTAGAATATTGTACTAAACCCAGGCAGGATATTAAAGATGTTCCATTGCCAGAGTCAGATTTTATTTACTTTGTTGATGGATCGTGTTTAAGAACTGAAGAATGTGTTTTGAGAGCAGCATATTTTGTCTGCACAGTTGCAGATGTAGTTGAGGCTTCCTGTCTCGAAGGAATTCGTTCAGCTCAAGAGGCAGAATTGATTGCTTTGATTCGTGCTTGTGAAAGAGCAAAAGGAATAAGAATCACCATAGTGACTGATAGTCAGTATGGATATGGTGTAGTTCATGACTATGGCCAGCTTTGGTCACAAAGAGGTTATCTAACTTCTGCGGGATCTCCAATAAGAAATGCAAAATTGATCAAAAGATTGATCGATGGCATTCAGTTACCAGAAAAAATTGCTGTCGTGAAATGTGTTGCACACAAAAAAGGAAATGCTTATATAACGAAAGTAAATGCTTATGCAGATATAATTGCTAAACACTGTGCAATACACAATTATTCAATCAAGCGGGAACAAATGATGAACATGTTTTGAATTCACTTATGCTAACATCTGTAGTTGAGACATGGCAAGGAGTTAAAGAATTGCAAGATGAGGCAGACGATGAGGAGAAAAACTCATAGTTAAGAGCAGGTTGCAGACAGCGAGAGGAAGATGAGATTTGGGTTTACAAAGATGACAGGCCAGTTATGCCAAATAGCATGATTGCTGACATGGCTAGAATGTATCATGGTCCAGGACATATTGGAAGGGATTCTATGATCAGGTTATTTAGGCAGACATGGTTCACCCCAAAATTCAGAATAATTGCAGAATCTTTTTGTCAAAGATGCTTAGTTTGTCAACAAATGAACCCAAACAGAAAAATGGTTGTGAGCATGGGAACCATAAGACGGGAGAGTGGTCCTTTTACCAGGTTGCAAATGGATTTCATTGACATGCCACCCCACAACAAGCTGAGGTATGTACTTGTAATAGTCTGTTTGTTTTCAAGATGGGTGGAAGTGTTCCCAACACGTCACAATGATTCAGTGACAGTTGCAAAATTGCTTTTAAGGGAGATCATACCAAGGTACGGTTTTCCAGTGACTGTTGAAAGTGATCGTGGGACGCATTTTGAAAACAGATTGTTACAAATGATTTGTGAAGCATTGAATATAAAACAGAAGTTACACTGTGCCTACAGACCGGAAGCATCAGGAGTGGTTGAGCAAGTGAATGGTACTATCAAGAATAGAATAGCAAAAATGTGCTTAGCTACAGGAGTAAAGTGGACTGATGCACTCCCACTTGTTTTGATGTCTTTGAGAAGTACTCCTGATAAAAAGACAGGTTTGAGTCCTCATGACATTGTCATGAGTAGAGTCATGAGACAAGCATTTGTACCTGTTGGAAAGCTAATGAGTATAAATGATAGCGTCATCTTGGAATATTGTAAGAACCTTTCTGACGTAGTGACTTCTGTGTTCCACCAGGTGGGAACTGATGTAACTGCAAGAGACAAAGTAAAAGCTCATGATCTGTTACCAGGAGACTGGGTGAGGACAAAAATACACCAGAGAAGAAATTGTCTGGTACCCTGGTGGCAAAAAGCAAGACAGGTGATTCTTGTCACAACAAATGCAGTAAAGTGCAAAGGATTGAAGAGGTGGATTCACGCTAGTCACACCATTCGTGTGCCAACACCTGAAAATCCTGATGAAGGTGATACTACAACTGATTCAGATTCTGAAGAAGAACATGAAAGAAATCCAGATCCTGAAGATTGACAAGAAGGTCGACATCTGGAAAGTTCATCTGCGAATGAAGCATTAAATGAAAATTATGTAGAAATAGTGATACTAGACTTGGATGATGAAGAAAATCTGCTAGAAAAAGAAGCAGAAGAGTCTGATCAAGTGGAAATTCAAAATCAGGAGAGTATTGAAAAGCAGATTGGAAACTCTGAATGCAGGAACGGAATTCCTGAACCTGGGAAGTTGGAAGACATTGCAGAAGAAGAAGAAGACGAAGTTCCGAGTACCAGCTATAAGGATGATGTTCCTAACAGAGTGAAGCTGCCGAGTAAAGAAGAGCCTAGATTTGGAATTGAAATATCGGAAACAGATTCAGATGAGAGTGATGAAGATTCTCAAATAAGAAACTTTAGAAAAAGAGCTTGGAGAACAGAGTGTAACACATCTGAACCAAAGAAGAAATTACCAAGAAAAGGTGATAATTGGCCTAATGAAAATGAGGGCCTAAAATTCAAATTTGTGAACAGATCAAAAGAGCAGGTGAATGAAGTCACTAGTCAGAAAAGTGATTCTGATTAGAAAATTCAAACAGGAAAGAAAATAGAAGTGATCAATAGTAGAGTAAAAAGTTTGTAAAGCCAAATCAGAAGTACAAGTCCCCTGAGTGGACTTATATAATCATCCCACCTGTGGTGGAGGTGAATAGTAGTAGTCAGGAAGATTTAGATGACACGAGTGGGAATGATTAAAGTAATCTCTGTAAAATTTTGAGGATTTGTTTTTGGCATAAGGCTGAAGAAATTGTGTTAGGTGACACAAGGTCGATGAAATTGTGTTAGTTGAAAAAATACATTTGATGTAAGACGCAAGGTCGAAGAAGAGCTGTTAGAAAGTAGGGTTTTCTTTTAAAAAAATTAAATAAAATCAAAAATAGGGGGGTGTTGTAGAAATATTTAGAAAATTTTGAAATTAAAAATTTTTGATTTTTGTTTTCTTTGAAAGGCTCTTATTCTGAGTAAATAATAACTCAAGATGTTCTATTTTGAGAAGATGTTGCAAGATGTCTTTCATTTGTGTGGTTTTATTAATCCTGGTCTGGTTAGTTTTAGCTGTCATTTTCCCTTTTGGAATTGACAAGGAAGTGTATAAAGTTAATATGACAAGCAAAGCTAAGGCTAAACAAGATAATCATGGTACAGCAAGGACAACTAACAGAGTTATTTATCACAAGCCAGAGATCCACCAAGATAGATCTGTTGGTGATTTTTCCAGTAATACTTTCTCAAGACTTCTTTCTGAATATGTTAGAGTAATGGATGTTAAGGATTGCTACAATTGTGTGAAACTACCTGCTTCTGTTTCGGAGGGGGTGCCTTATAACATGCTTCCCCTTACTTATGGCATCACATGCAGTGTAATACCTAGTCTATTTTATCAAACAGGTAGTTTAGAGTACTATTATTCCAATTACGATGAGATTTTTGCAAATTTGAAAGTTGCCAAAAGTTTGAATAAGCATAAACAAGCTAAGTAGATAAGGGAATTTTTCATTGTTACAAATGAACTAACATATGAATATGCTTTTAGAAACAATTTAACTTGTAAGTTGAGAACTGAAGAAAAGTCTTTCTTGAATTTGGTTGAAGAGAGAAGAGCAATTTATAAAAGAAATGAAATGTTGAAGCAAACCAAATCAAAGTTTTGGCAAGTTGAGGATGAAAAACTTAATGATAGATCATCAGAAAATGTTGCTATTCATATAGATAAACCAGTTAGTGGAAAGCTTTGCATTAGAAGAGACAATACGCTCTTTGACAATTACTTTGTGGGTGCAAGTCAGTGTGAGGATACTTTTGGGTGGATGGGGATTCAAAGGTGGCAAAAATCCAATTTTTCCTGGAATTTATTTTGTATGTGGAGACAAGGCTTACTACAATCTCCCAGACCACTGGTATGGGACTTGCTTTGTTGGTTTAGTCTTCCCAAAACATTTTCATGTAGACTGAAATGAAAAGGGTTCATTTGAGATAAGCAATGATCTGAGTAGATACAAAAGAGAAAGTTTCTCAGAAATTTTGGGAGATATTTTTGGTGCAGTAATACCTTTTGTGGGTATAACCCTGAATGCAGTTAAAATCAGAAAATTATCCACAATTGTTGACAGACTGTCCACTGATACTGCTGGTGGTTTTCAGTTGGTGGATACTGAGATTATTGCCATGAGAACGATGGTTATGCAGAATCGTCTTGCTTTAGACATTCTCCTAGCAAAAGAGGGAGGAGTCTGTGGAATTTTACATGTCCAGCATTGCTGCACATATATTCCAGATAAGAGTCAGAATATTGAGATGTACATTAAGAACATTACAGAGCTTCATTCAGAGATAGTTCCTTCAGAAGATGAGGATTTTTCAGAACGCCTGAGCAAAAGATTTGCAGCAATCAAAACCTGGTTTCAGGAGATAGGTAGTTCAATTTTAGGCAAAATACTGACCTTTATTAGTCATAGTCTTTGTGATACTTTTGTTGAAAATCAGTTGCATGTTACACAAGAGAAAGAAATATCTAAGGGAAAAGAAGAGGATTTACAAGCTCAGAAAGGAACAAGAAACGGAGATTGAATTAGAGGAGTTTTTCAGATCACAGTATGAGAGTTACAAGCAGAAGCAGAATCAAGACTCTAGAGATACTAATACAGTGAAATTCAAAACATGTTTTGGGATTAAAAAAAAATTGAAATTTTGGGTGTAGTTTGGTGATTTTGAAATCACCAGATGAGGGAGTTGATGGAGCGAGGTTCAGAATAATATTTTGTTCTGACTCGCGAAGTTAAACTTCCATAATATAATAGTATTAATCAGTGTGTGTTGAAATGTACTAATCAACCTAGTTTAAAATGCATTACATGACACAAGGGATTAACATATGTGCTTTATGTTGCAACTGCAAGTTCGTAAAAAAATTATGAATTAACTTTGTCTATTGTCTTTGTCAGTATTAAATGCGGCTGTTTAAATAATGGCATGTGCTAATTTTGTGTGCTTATGTTAAGTCTTTTTGTCTTATATGTGGCATGAGTTTGTAAACTCTAAGTGCTTCAGCTTATTCTAGGTAACTTCGATTAATGGGTTAATGATTAGTAAAGGGGGTGGGTAACAGAAGGGTTATCAATACTCTAATTATTTGATGTCTTGTGTTTCTTTGAATACTATTTTTCCACGAGAGGGGCCTAAGGCCTGAGGCCTTGTGTTTTGAAAATGGGTGTTTGGAATCCTGTCGTGAAGAGCTGAGCACAGTGAAACAAATAAAATAAATTGGTTGTGCAAGATGAGCTCTGCAAGTGACAAAATCAAGGACACACAGGATGTGGCAGACCTGCCAAGGAAGCAACGGACTGTTTCAAATTATTGTTGCATTTACGAGGAAGTTAATGCTCCCATGAGAAAGTGGACAATGGTGTCTTAGAAAAGTTTAACTTTGGATTGAAAAGGAGGTGACCTCATATGGACTGACATCTGTCAGCCAATCCGAACTCTGGATGGTTGAGAAAGAAATACTTTTCGGTGAGATTAGCTAGTTAGAAAGGTATAAAAACTTAGCCCTAACATGGGTGGGGGCTGCTCACTTACCGAATCCAGAAGGGCGTGACGTGCTGACGGACATTTGGCACACGTAAGAATAATAGGCTTAAATGACTTTAACTTTTAGATGGAGTGAGTTTAGACAGGGAAAAATAGAACTTAGGGTTTGAGAAACTGATCATTTACTTTAACTCATGCTGATTAATGATTCTTTGAATTGTCGGTCTAATATGCTTTTCCGCTTTTAATGCTGCTTTATTGTACTGGGGTGAATGTATGACATTGTTCTGCATTTTGTCCATCAATTGTTCTTTTTGGAATGCTTGTCAAATTTGATTTTTTTCCGGAAAATAAAATGCCAACTCAAAATGTTTTCATTTTCTTTTTTTTTATTATATTTTCTTCAAAGGTAATTACTTGTTTTTACTTATGCAAATCTCTTGGCAGATCCTAATCTTAAATAATAAAAATGTTTAAATGTGCATTATAATGGCCGTTGGAAGCCAAAAAGTGCATGACAAACGAATTTATCTAGAAAAACTATGGCAACATAATAAATATTGTGTACACTACATAAAGGAAATACTTACTGTGTATAGATGGAACTAGGTGCTAAATAAGCACCATAGGATTGCCATATTCAGCCAATGCTCACAGAGGATTACAAATAATAGGAACAAACCATAGAGGATCAGAAGAGCAGCAGCCATATTACACAAATAAAACAAAATCCTACCTGTGTGTTTGAGCAGCGCATCGGCATAAAAGCTAAACTGACTAGAGAAACTCAGAATGCATCTAAAAATTGCCAAATCTCACAACAGTTTTCACAAACTTGTAAGTTAGGGAAGGAAACAGAGGATGATTTCAACAGCAGCGATGCCCCACCTGTTTTAAGGTGGCAGGTGTATACCACTGTAAACACTGGCAGTGTCAGGGCCTGCAGGCTTTGCTCCTCCATTAGGGAGGTTACCCTGGAGCTCCTTGGCTCGAGTCACACGCTATGGGAGCCTGTAGAGTTAGAATGCAGAAGGGAAGCTAAAGGTAGGCAGGAGAGTAAGCAATGGGAGCAACACATCTGGGTGAGACAACAGGTCTGTCAAAAGACAGCTGAGACCCCTAAAAGAAAGCTGCAATATCACTGAGATATTTTTCAACCCAAAATCCACCTTTAAATGTTTCATCAAATGTACGTAAAGTCTGAGTAATGATAACGAGCTGAGTAAACACAAAACAGGTGATAAGTGCTTTGGAAGGCCAAGGGGGAGAGCAATAACCTTGAATACTTTCCCTTCACCCATCTCTTTTCTCTTGAAATGCGGGGGGTTGAAAAAGTATATTATTTAAAACAATGGTTGACCTCATCCCTTGCTGCAGTTCAGTGGTGGACAACAGCAACAAACCTTTTGATGCTAAATCCCACGAGGAGGTGGGGTGAAGTAGAGACAGACCCCACTTCCTCAACCAGGAAAAATATTGAATGCCCTCTCCACAGGGGGTATTCTGCCAGGACCTTCTAAAATGGTTTGAAATGTATGTATTCTTATCGCTGAACATTTGTTTCAAACACCAATTAGCCACAGTTGAACGTCCTTGCGTTGTCCCACCATTTCTGGATCTGAAATATATTCTGGGGTCAATGCAATTATCCAATCGAGAATGGATCATAGTAATTGAGTCAACTTAGGTACACCAGAAATAACTCATTCACAGCCATACTAACTAATGGATAGAAAAAGTGGGTACATATTTTCATCACTATCAACTTCACTTGTTACTTATCAGCAACAGAATTGTGTTTGAACATCGTATTCTAGCTGTAAAATCCAAATGGTATTCACATATATGAAACATATCATCAAACTTATTTCTGTTAGTCATCCTTCACCTGAGTAATGTAAGGTCAGGGACCAAGGCATTTTCTGTGGAAGCACTCAGACCCTGGAATTCTATTCTATTTCAACTATGCTAACAGCCATTGCTGATCACTTTTAAGGAAAAACAAAAAGGCTGGCGGTTCCAGCTATGGTGTAGCAGTGTGATCAAAGGGTTGTGTGATGTTCCTTTTTCGTCGGAGTTTTATCTAGCGCAAACTTGATCCAAAGGTATGAGAGCTCTTTACATAAGCACCAGTTGCGATTCATTTTTGTTGGGCATGGAAAGTAAAGTGTTGTATAGCGTTTAAGGACCCTAGTGTAATTTTCCCGATTCATGCCCTTATATAGGTATAAAATACCGTATCCTTATATAGGCATAGAAATCATAACCATATTAAGACATAGCTCAAGTAGTCCTAATACGGCTTGGCTACTTTCACTAGTTCCGAAAGTCTACAATGAATTCTTGGAAAAACCCACCTTTAGCAGTCAGGGACTTCCCCCTGCATGAATATTAAGTTATCCAAGAAATCATGGAGTTTTCAGAGAATTAAGTCTCTGCTGACGTTTTTATGCCCAATCTTACGTCAAACTCGGCACCTTCAAGGTATAAATATGCCCACACTTGTCCAAACAAACTAACGGTGGTTTGGAGCAGTTCGACTATCTACTTGCCCGACACACCCTGCTGCAGCAAGTGCCGAAGGAAGCCGACCCTCCAGCTGACGCACTGAGAGACACTGTACTTTCTCCTGCCGAAAAATCCAGCTCCAGTGTTTCCAGGCTACACTTGCGGGTTTATTTATTTATTTATTGCATTTATACAGCGCAACAGCTACCCATAGGTTTCCCGGCGCTAGGGAACGCAAAAGAACTGAAAAAACTAAAGGAATTATTGATTAAACAACCACGTTTTTACATCTTTACGAAATTTGAGGTAGTGTTGTTGAGTGCGTAAGTGATCGGAAAGAGAATTCCAAAGTGAAGGTGCCAAACAAGAAAAGGAGTGTCCACCCATTCTGACTCGTCTAATCCTAGGGATTTTAAATTGGCACTGATTAGATGATCGAAGTAGGCGGGAGGGTCGATAATGATGTACCAAGGCCTATAGGTAATGAGGAGCTTAGCCAGAATTAATTTTGTGCATATAGCATAATGCTTTGAATTTGGCACGGTTGTTGGTCCGAAGCCAGCGAAGATCACGCAATGAGGCTGAGATGGAAGTTCTGGCAGGGAGTTTACAAAGCAGTCGGGCAGCAGAGTTTTGAACAGTCTGTAACCTATGTAATACTTCCTTGCTTGCACCCAGATATAACACATTCCCATAGTCCAATCTTGATGATATAAGAGCATGGACTACAGTTTTCTTGCTGGGAAATCGAGTCCTGAGAGAGAGATACAAGACCTCCTACATTCTACAACCAAGGTACGGAGCTGGTTAGATCCTAAGAAAATTCTTGGAATAGATTCTTGGGAAATAATACTAAAACTAGGCTACACCCTACTTACTTCTTCCCTTGTACTAGACCTTGGTTAGGTACACCGGGGTAGGCGGATTTTAGAAGCACCAGTTGAGTACTTTTAGTCCTTATTTATCACTGTATGTATTTTATGCATTGTAGGTATCTTATGGCTTAGAAACCATATCATGCTTTTACAATATTATTTTATAATACTCTTCGTACTGTACACTTTGTACTTTACCGCAAGTATTACGATCGCAGCAGTTCATTTCTTATGCTTGAGAAAGAAGACTGTTCAATAAATACCCTTTTATTGAAAACGCCCGTCTCTCTATTTCTCTGCACCCCATGTGAAACGAAGCATGCACGATTGACTGAGTGAAATAACTATCTATTGTTTCCGCGACTCTAGAGATATATTTCTTATTCTTGGGGAACAAAGTTGTCATGTTTTAAGCAGTTGTCAGAAACTAATCCCTTCTTGTTGATTCGAGAAAGTTTCTAGTGACCTCTGAGCTAGCTGGCACACACACAATTAAGTTGAGTATATTCAGTAGAGACCTAGTCGACTTCAGTCCTACGTCTAAACTACAGGATACACTATTCCAATGTGCAGAGCCTATTGGGATCATAGGAACTACACTACAAAAGTGATTTGCCAAGAATCACAGGATGATGAGCGTCCCTGCTGATACTGGTACCTGGTTCTCCAGCTTCGAGGGCGACAGCTCTAGGCGCAAGGCCACATCCTGCGTAAACCATTGACCATCACCAGGTATAAAGATCCTGCAGGAAATTAGGCAGTCAATGGAAAAACCTCTGCCTATATGGGAGTTACCGTACACAGTAAAAATAGAATATTTTGAAATCAGCAACATCCTCTACTGAACAGAATAGGCCGTTACCAGCCAGAGGTCATCACCCCTAAGAAAGTTGCTATTATACATAATTGAACAAATCACTTCATCTTCCCTGCCTTAAAAATAAAAATGTATGTGAAGTTGTGTAATATAACTGGTTCTCAAGTAAAGTGGACATAACTTCCAGTCGGGTCTAATTCATGCTATTTAAAAATGCAAAAGAAAAGGAAATTGTACCTCAATCACATCAAGAGGCGCAGAAAGAGACTAATTAAGTTAAATTAATCTGTACTTGGGCCATGATCCACACTGAGACAAGGAAGTGACAGCATCCCAAGGGCTGCCGAATTAGAAGGCAGACAACAAGAGTGATAATAGTACTAAAAAATAGTAAGTGATGGGCCCCTTTTTATATAGTTTTTATTTTTTCAGATACAATAGATTGTCGCCATAGCACGCTGCCTGCAGGCTAGACTAAATGGACTACCAACCCCCCCTTAAAACGTATTCCAAATAAAACTGAATTTCTTCTAAATCTCTCCAAAAAAGTCCAACCTCCCTATACAAGAGTGGCTGGTATCTGTCTCATCCCTGAACTGCAATCAGCCATTGTGTTGTATGCCAAATTAATGGCTTCTATCCTTGACCACCATCTAGACCTCCACATGCAAACCTCAACAATAGTCAAAAGCGCAAGCATCATCTAAGACTGCTCTGGATCCCTGAGCAGTTAATTCCTGAGCAAGTCATGAAACCAGTGTTCCAGGCACTTGTTCTTTCTAAACTAGATTATGGTATATCACTCTTCTCTGGTCTCCCTAAAGTGCATCTAGCGCCTGTGAGAGCAGTGTTGCACACATCTACCCATTTTGTGAAATTCAACCACATCTCTCTTATTCTGTGCACCCCGCAATGGCTCCCCTTAATGCAAGAACCCTCATTTAAAACTACATGCATTACTCAAAGTCCTCCACAACTCCACTCCCTCCTACTTGGTTAGAAAAATTAAATTCTTTGAAGCTAATTGAGAACCAAGAAACACTGAGTCCTTTCTACTTGACTCTCCAATATGTAGGCAATAATGTTACCAGAGACAAGCACTCTCTGGTGTAAAACAAGACTGGAACTCCCTCCCACCAGCCATTTGCACAACCTACTGTTTGTCTACATTCAAAAGTGAACTCAAAATCCTCCTATTTAGGAAACATATTGGTTAAAGTGTAGATCATTGCCCGCATCTTCTATACTGGCTTGATATCTCTTTCCAGTTACATAATATTTGCTCTCCTGCTCACTTGGTTACTTGTTGCTGACTTACTGTGAAGGTAACCTACTTCTGATCCTTTAACATCCCTGCTGGTATGAGCTGTTTGTACCTTGCTTTTCTTGTGTTAATACGTTGTTTTATGATGTTTGTTAACCAGAACTCTCTTGTACAGCTTTAATGCCTTTGGGTGCTATAGAAAAAACACAAAAATTAATAACATAGCAATTCACTGTGAATAAATGTGAAAGGATGTTTTTCCATATTAAATGTTTCTATTTCATTGACATTAATAAGTAAACAAGCAAATGCTATTAATTGTATATTAGTAATGTTTAGATTGAATATAGTTCATGTAGGCCTATGCTTAGTATGGCTAATGTCTGGGTGCCACCTTGTTTCATGTCATGTGTATTCTAGCTCTAGATTAAGCTGAAATCCAAATTAACAAACGTGATCAGTCTTTAGTTTCTTTCCCATGTGAATTGTTTTTGTTTACATGATAACTGTAGAATGTCCTAATTAATTGCAACAGAACACATACACTGACTGGTCTGATGTAACCCGTTTTGTTGCAGATAACTGTAACTTGAAGTATGCTTAGAAAAGCTGTAATGGCAGAAGTCATAAATCCGTTGGCGAACCCAATTTTGAACCTTTCGTTGAGTCAGGGAGTGGTCCCGCAGGCCTGGAAGCAAGCAATGGTCATTCCTTTGCTTAAGAAGCCTGGGCTTGACCCGGAGGTCTTGGCCAACTACAGGCCTATTTCTCTCCTCCCTGCGCTCACAAAGATTCTGGAGAAGCATGTACACATGGAGCTCTCTAATTATTTAGAATCCCATAATGTACTACACCCTACTCAATCTGGCTTCCGCCCTAACCTAAGTACCGAGACGGCGCTCTTGGAGGTATCGGAAGCCATAAAGGAGGTTCTTGATTCAGGGGGCAAAGCCATGCTTGTCATGTTGGACCTGTCGGCGGCCTTTGACACCGTCCCCCATGAGGGTCTTCTCGCCAGACTTCACGAGATCGGTCTGAGGGGGACGGGGCTCAGCTGGTTTAGATCATTTTTGGCTGGCCGTCGACAAACGGTCTGGGCCTCATCCAGCTCGGCCGTGATGCCGTCTTTGGGAGTCGGAGTTCCGCAGGGTTCTGTGTTGAGCCCGACTCTTTTTAACATCTTTATGACCCCTTTGGCGGCATTGGCAGAGTCTTTTGGGGCCCAGATCGTTTCCTACGCCGATGACACCCAACTCCTCTTTTCTTGTAAGAAAGGAGGGGATTTCGATGGAGAGAGTATCCGGGAGTGCCTTGGGGCTGTTTTCAAATGGTTCCAGCTGAACAGCCTCAAGTGCAACTCAGACAAATCTGAGGTACTCTTCTTCGGTTGTCTATCGGATCCGGACTGGCAGGCATGGTGGCCTGCTAATATGTTCCCTCCGTCTTGTTCGTCCCAGATGGCTAAAAACTTGGGGATCAGGATGGACAAGGGTCTTACGTTAAGATCCCAGATCCTTGGCTTAACGGGAACATGTTTTGGCCTTCTCAAGATGCTCCGGACGTTCTTGCCTCTACTTTCGGAGGAGCACAGGAAGCTGACAGTGCAGGCCATGATTGGCTCAAGACTGGACTACTCCAACGTCCTTTATTTGGGCCTGCCGGAATATCTATTGCGCGGCTGCAAGTCGTCCAGAACTCGGCTGCGAGGGCCATTTATGGCCTAAATAGGCGAGCCAGGGCTGCTGGTCTTCTGCAGTCGCTCCATTGGCTGCCCATCCGGAAGCGGATAGCATTCAAGGCCTTGACCTTGGCCTACAAGGCTCTTCATGCTGTGGGAGCAAAGTATCTCCAGAGGAGACTTGTCTTCTACCGCCCGGTTCGATCTCTAAGATCTGAATCTCTGCTTCTTGCGGTGGTTCCGCGGGTAAAAAAGGCTCGTATTGGAGGCCGCTCCTTCAGCCTGTTGGCGCCACAGCTGTGGAATACTCTGCCGTTGGCGTTGCGAGGCGCCACTAGTTTGTTTACTTTCAGGAAGGACCTTAAAACCTGGCTTTTTGCCCTTTAGCCTTTCTACTTTGTTTTTCTCTGCTTTTTTCTCTGTTTTTATATTACTGTGTTGTGTTCACTCTGCCTAGGTTCTTAATAAAAGCGCCGGGACACTCTTTTTGAGTAGCCGTGCGCTATATAAAACAACGTATAACATAACATAACATAATGTAAAGAATATTGGGAAACTAATGTGCTCTAAAACGTATCTTAATGGTTAAACCTGACTGGAGCTTTTTGTGGGAAATACACGTAGGTGCAGCAATGCTAGAATTGTGTGATTTATGCTAGTGCATTATAGACAGAGTTAAGAACCTTTTCAGAACACATTTAAAATACTTATTGAGCATAGTAGGAGATTTGGGTTGCTGTCTTTATGGGAGAACTTATTTATTTGACTGTTCCTTTTGCGGCGACTTTATATTTCGTCTTCTTACTTATATAACTTTTATTCAAACTTCATAATTAGAAATGTATTCATGTATTGATTATTGAGCAACACTAATTTGAGGATGTTTAATATGTAAATATTTTAACCTTTTATTAAACCTTTATCGTTTGACAACGTAACCACTCTCTGTCTTTCTTGTGGAGCCTAAAGTGCTTCATTTTATTTGAATTCATTGATTTGATAACTAGTCTTAGTTAAGAACTTCTATTCATCAGATAATACTGTATGGGCCCATGCTTTACAGACCCAAAATGTGTATTAGCGAAAGCACTAACAAATGAAGAAATACCACATGTGCCTTAGTCACCTACCGGCAGAGACGTGTTAAGGCATGGACAAAGTAGGTAACTTCCAAAGGGCCCATGCTTGAGTGGGACTGTTGAAATTCCTGCCAAAACTTTGCTGACAAAAAGCAGCTTCATTTTCTAATTTGAGACTCGAATATACTTAGTAGAACCGTAGGGTCCGATTTTCTAAGGGTTTGAGCAGCAAAAAGTCAACCAAAGTTACAGCACAAACAAGGTGGGGAAAGGGTTTTGCACTACTTTACTTCAAAAGGCTGGGAGCATTACTTGGCTGTTAATTGGTCTGATTAGCACAAGCCCCTTTAGATTTTGATGCACAGCCCAATCTACTGTTATGGCTTTGTAAAAATAACAGATGATGGACAGAATGATAAACACAACAAACATTCATCCCCAGTCACAGATCTGGGTTTAATCCATCATTTGTTTGCTCACCACGCCACCCTAGTTTGGGCCCAGCCATATGCAAATCAGTCTTGACGCTGCTCCTCATGGGTACAGTCCAGCCCGAACGGCCAGGCCAAGTCCTCCCAGGACCAGAAACAAGCATTTTGGGACCGGCTTTGTGTCAGAAACATTACACATACTTGACATAGGCGCCAACATGGAAACAGGTTTTTATTTCTATAAACATTCCACACATCTGCATCATGATGCAAAGATTGTACTTGGCTCTAGGCAAACTATCTGTGCACCAGTATACAAGAAAAAGGATAACAATGGTGGTCAAGATGCTAGCACTTACATAAATTCAGGGAGGTTTTAACATTCAAAGTAAACAAGGCGTGCTCAATGAAAGCAAGGATACTATGTCATCCTAATAGTGTCACATGTAGGGGGGAAGCCATACACATGAATTAGAAGTACCACCACAAGAAGGCAGTGCCAAGCCGTGGCTCTAGCGGGTCCTTTCAATTGCATTCAGCAGCATGCAGCAAAGAGTACATAAAGACAAAAGGATGGTTCCATATTGTTTATTCCCAATGTTCAATAAGGCTATTGGAGCCATCCTTTTGTCTTTATGTACACTTTGCTCCATGCTGCTGAATGCAATTGATAGGACCCACTAGAGCCACAGGCCTTGACACTGCCTTCTTGAGTTGTGCTCTGAAAATCTTTTCTAATATCTGTGCACCAGCACAGGGATATTGAGCATCAGCAGACCACTATTAATAATTACTGCTCTACAATGCTTTGTCTCCATTATGTGATACAGCACACCACATTTTAAGTTTTTGCAAACAGGAGGCCACTGAAATATATCTTGGCAGGAGCCCCACAAAAGCTTAAGATGTCACTGTTTCTTCTGGGTCACAGCTAGGGGTGCCACCTTTCACAGGAAAAAATAGTGCCATTTGTTGTTGTTGTTTTAAGAGTCTGCAAAAGGCCAGAGTGTTACTAAATAGGACTTTAGACAAAATCGCATGTATTAATTTGTAGCATAACTTTTCTGTCCTTGCGTACTTAAATAATTGCCATGGATCATTAACTGGTTCCATGTTGAAGAATGGTTCCGTCCCCAACTACAGTGGTCGTGTGCTAGGGACGGAATGATTCCATCCTCTGCACACACCCAAGAAATCCCTCTGCTGTTTACAGCAGAGGTGTTTTCCTTTTTATTTTTCAGCCTCAGGAGGTGGGGAAGAGCTTGCCCAGCCACCAAGGCATTTTTTTCTCAATGTAATGGCAATGCCACGCACCGCGCGCTGACCTTATTACACTGAAAGTGAAATGAGACAATCGGCTCATTTCACTTTCATAACTTCAGTGCTTGCGGGGCTATCTCAGCCCCCCGAGCACAGAAACACACAGAAGAGGTATCACTGGACTGGGGAGAATCCCTTTGCTAGTGGATCCTTGCCGCAGAAAGGCAATCCCCAAGCAGGGATCTATCATTAGACACCAGGGAGGAGGGAGTGGCCCCTTGGGCAACAGCCTTTGGTCCCCTCAAATGTTTATGGGCATATTCAGTCTTTCTGCCCCCCAAAGGGGGCAGAAAGCACACTAGGCACCATGGATTTCTTTTAATATGTAGGGGTGGGGCAGCCCAAAATGGGCATACTAAGGCCCCCACTCCTCCAAACACAAAAAAGAGTCTTTCTGCCCCGTTGGATGGCAGATGGGGGTTATTACCCCCGATCTGTCCCCTGTGGTGCAGAAAGTCCACTAGACAACAGGGATTAAAAATATTTTTTATAAGAGGGGTGGGTGGTGCCCACCCACCCCTCTTTGTATCGCTTTGTTCGCCCACAATGGGCAAGACCATGCCCACTCTCAGAATAAATTGAAACTAAAGTCTTTCTGCCCCCTGTGGGGTGGGGGGGAGGCAGAAAGCCCATTAGCCACCAGGGATTTTTATTTTAATATGTAAGGATAGGAGCTGCCCAAAATGGGCATGCCAATGCCTCTACCCCCAAACACAAACAGTAGTCTTTTTGCCCCTCCCCTCGAGGGGCAGATGTGTGTTGTTACCCCTGGGGGGAGGCAGAAAGCCCATTAGCCACCAGGGATTTTTATTTTAATATGTAAGGATAGGAGCTGCCCAAAATGGGCATGCCAATGCCTCTACCCCCAAACACAAACAGGAGTCTTTTTGCCCCTCCCCTCGAGGGGCAGATGTGTGTTATTGCCCCTGATCTGCTCCCTGGATGGGCAGAAAGCCCACCGGACAAGATAATTTTTTTTTATATAACAGGGGTTGGGGGCTGCCCACAATGGGAATGGCCATGCCCTCACCCCACATAAATGGGGATTGAAGTCTTTCTATCTCCCCTACGGGGCAGATGAGCAATATCCCCAATATGCCCCCAGAAAGCCTACTAGACACCAGGGATTATGTTTTCTTACTGTAGGGGCGTGGCTACCCACAATGGGCCGGCAATGTCCTCAACACCCCCCCCCCCAAAAAAAATGGGCAGCCTTTTTGCTCCACTTGGGGCATATGGAAGTAATAGCCCCCGATTATCCCCCTGGAGGGTGGGGGCAGAAACCCACTAGGCACCAGGGCCATATTTTTTTTTCTTGCGTGGGTGGGCCAAGTGCCTGTGACAGGGAAGGGCAAAAATGTTTTGACACTGAGGAGATATCACAGCGTGTTGATAACTGCAATTTCTTTTTTTATATGTTTTTAGTCTGACTCTGCTTTGGGCACCCACACAGGTGAGGTATTATTTTTATCTGTAGAACTCGGGGAACGCTGGGTGGTAGGAAAATTGTTTCGGCACAGTTATCCCACAACTTTCCCACACAGAAATGTGAGGAAAATTCTGATATCTCTGCAATACATTTTGGGTCCTTCCCTGTCATGGGTACTTGGCCTACCCACACAAGTGAGGTACCATTTTTATCAGCAGACCTGCGGAAACGCTGGGTGGTAGGATATTTGTGTCGGCCCAGGTGTTAGACCTGGCATCTTTGGCGTGGTTTCCCCTACCTTTTTGCCTCTACCTCCTGTATTTTTGATGCTGTGCTGGATTTCGTTTTTGCTGGTTTAGATGCTTTGGACACTCTGCCACTGCTGATCAGTGCCAGAGTGTAAGTGCTCCCTGTGTAAATTGTTATTCTGATTGAATATACATGTTTGGCATATTTGTATCACCATGAAGTCCCTAGTAAAGTGCACTGGGTGTGCCAGGGCTGGTGATGACAAATGCTACTAGTGGGCCTGCAGCACTGATTGTGCCACCCACAGGAGTAGCTCTAAAATGGTGTCTCAGGCCTGCCACTGCAGTGCCTATGGGCAGTTTAGAACTGCCATGTCCTCCTGGTCAGTGTCCCCACTGATCAGGCCTAACCCTTCCCTTTTCGTGCACATCAGCCACCCCTATGGAAGGCCCAAGGTACCCCCCTGGGCAGGGTGCAGTATATGTGAAAGGTAGAGCATGTACTGGTGCAGGTCACATGTTCTGGTAGTGAATTACAGCCATTTTCGTTTTTCACTATTGTAAGGCTATCTTGCTCCATAGGTTAACATGAGGGATGCTGGCTACAGTGGTTAACAGCATTTCTTCTCATAGGAACAAGATAGAACATAAGTATCTAGTATCCCTGAACTCAGAATTTAATAACACATCTTTTAGGAAAGATTGTTTTTAGATCCTGTGTTTGAGAACAGCACTTTTAGAAAGTTGCTGTTCTCTTGTCTAACCCTTCTGTGTGCCTGGGCCTGTTTGTGTATTGACTGTCTGGTTTGTGAGTGACAGGGGCTGGGGAATTCCCCAGCAGGATGGATGAGTCAGCACTAGGCTGAATGACTGCAGTTGCAACTGGAGTGGTGGGAGGAGTTAGCACCTGGGCTGAATAGGGCTGTGCCTGCCTTCCACAATGCTGGCTCCACCCCCCTGCTGGGCGGCTGAGGACCCTGCCCTCACTCTGAAAGGAAAGATGCAGCCAGCAAAACAAAGTGCTCAGGATCCACCCAGAACTGGTTCAGACCGGGCTCAGGGCCCACATGCACAGAGAGAACAAAGACTTTTGGGGTATAAGTACAGGACCCCTGACCACAGAAAATTAGATCATCCTGGAAATCAAGAAGGAACCTCTGCCAAGGAGAAAGCTGAAACTGAAGAAGGAAGATTGTCCTGCTGTTGCTCTGCTGGACTGACCTGTTGCTTTGCTGCCAAGGAGAGGGGAAGGACTTTGCTGTGTCCCCTGTCTTGAAGGAATCTCCAAGGGCCTGAGAAGAGCTGGCTCCCTGTTTTGAAGTCCCAGGAACAAAAGGACTTCACCCCCAGCTTCCCTGAACTCTGCTGAGAGAGTTCTGTCCTTCCTAGAGTGCTTGATCAAGTTGTGGGGCCTCTGGAAGTTGTACCTGAGCTGGGAAGCTTGAAACTGAGCTTGAGTGACTTTTGAATCTGAAAAGTGTCGCATCGCTAGCTTGCGGAGCGCATCCCCGACAGTGCGAGAAGTTTCCCGCCGCTACGGAGGTCGAGATCGTCGCAGCGCCTGACGCCGCTGCCAGAGCCGTCGCATCCTTCGTTTGCGGGACGCACCAGACCGGTGCGGGAGAATCGAACATCGCTGCGAGTATCGTCGCAGAGCCTGTTGTCGCTGGGTGAGATCGCCGCACCGCTTGCTTGCGGGTCGCATCACGTCGCTGCGAGTGTCGTCGCAGAATCAACGCATCAAGGAGCTGCGAGAGAGAGGATCCCCGCTGGACCGCGCATCGTCGCCCCGGAGATCGTCGCAACCCCTACGAGATCGTCGCATCGTGCCTTTGCGAGAACAGACTTCCTACGGAACCTACGCACCGGAATCCATACAAGTGGCCTTCCTCCCCATACAGACCGGATTCGTCGCAACACGCCCGCTACTGCAGCGGGGCTGTCGCATCGCCTCCCCAGGGTCTCAGGAGCAACGCATCGCTTGTTTTCCACCGCACCAGCTTCTGCTTTTGGAACTTTGTTGCAACTAAAGGTACTGTGAGTAAATGTGACGCAACTGTGAACTTTTCACGCATCAGTAGAGAATTCTATCGCAACGTAGAGAATTCTATCGCAACCTAAGAATTTTAACGCAACCTTAAGAACTCTTTTTGAAACCATATTCTTGAACTGTGTATGTTGGATTTTTGTCGTTTTGGTCTTGTGTAGTTTAGATTAAAAATACCTTTATTTTTCTAAACTGTTGTGGAGTCAGTTTGTGGTGTTTTCACTGTGTTACTGTGAGTGTTGGTACAAATACTTTACGCATTGCCTCTGGTTAGCCTAGACTGCTCGCGCCAAGCTACCTAGAGGGTGAGCGAAGGTTATCTCAGAGGGTTATCTCCTTGCCCTGACTAGAAGCAAGGGTCCCTATTTGGACAGTGGTACCTACCTCTGCCAACTAGAGACCCCCAGATCTAACATTGGTGGCAGCGGTGGGATTTGAACTTGTATTTGTACTTGACCCACAGTAATTGGTGTACATCACTAGTGAGTGCAGACCACTACGCCACCGCATACTACTGGTTTTTGGTTTTGATTTTTCTATTTTTGAGTAACTCTTCAAAGCATCATGTCTGCAAAAGGAAAGGCACTCAGTGAGGGGGCAGAAGCAGAATTAGAGTTTTGCATTGAGGATTTGTGTTCATACAAAGTTGAGCAACTGAGGAAATTCTGCCTTGAGTTTGAGTGCCCCATAAAAAGCGCCTACAGAAAGGAGGAGCTGCAGAGAATCTTGAGAGCCCATTGGGAGGCACAAGAGGGAAATGATGTGGATGTAGAAAATGGTTTTCAAAGCGCAGATCTGCCAGTGGGCAGAGTAGGCTCAGGAGCTGGCAGCAACCACTCCGGTAGGGGCCTCTCCCCAGAAGAGTTACAAGAAAATCAGAGAGTAAGAGAGTATGACTTGGAAGTCATGAAAATGAAACGGAGGCAATTGGAATTGGAGAAAGAAAGGGCAGCGGAAGAAAAGAGAGAGGCTCGTGCCCTAGAGGAAAAGAAATTGCTTTTGGCTCATGAGTTGAGCATGAAAGAACTGGATCTTGAAGCCAGGAAGGTGGATGCCAGTTCAAATGGTGGCAGCGCGCAGCCAGTGCATGGGGGTAAAGTATATATTCCCAAGGACCTGGTACAGAATTACCATAGGGGTGAGGATATTTATGCCTGGTTCACTTCGTATGAAATTGCATTGAAGATGAATGGTGTGCCTGATAAGCATTGGGGGGCGGGCCTGTGGAAACATTTTGAGGCTTCTGGGAGGAGTGCTCTAGAGCCCTTAGAATTAGCAGGTGCCATGACCTACCCCAATATGAAGGAGGCCTTATGTCTCAGGTATGACCTTACCCCAGAGCAGTACAGACTGCAGTTTAGGAACTCCAAGAAGAGAGAGTCTGAGACTTGGATGGAGTGTGTGAATTTGTACTTGCGTGCACTGGAAGGTTGGAGGAAGGGCAGTAAAGTAACTGATTTTAAGGGGTTGTTGCATTTAATCAGTTGGGAGCACTTGAGTAGTCTTTGTGTTCCAGAGCTGCGCCAGCATCTTTTAGACAGCAAGCTGACAGACCCCATTGAGCTTGCTAACGAGGCGGACCGCTGGACCAGTACCAGGGTCCACAGAGGAATTGTGGGTACCACAGCCAAAGGTGGGCAGGGTCCCCAGCAGAAGAGTGGGGGGGGACAAGGGTAATCAAAAGGAGTTCTCAGAAGGGCCCCAAAATAGTTCCCAGGGAAAGGAATCCCAACCCCCCAAACCTAAACAGCCATGGCCCTCTAAGGGCAGGCGGGACAATAAAGACAACAGGGGCCCACCTACCTGCTATCACTGCAATGAGGTGGGCCACATAGCTCCAAAGTGTCCCAAGAAGAAGCAAGCACCCACTGGTGTCCCCGCCCCAGCGTTAACTAGTGTAGCTTTGGGAGGGGATTTGGTTTCTAGTGATTGGGGGGAGCTAGCAGTCATGACCCTTGTCTCTCTAGGAGACCAAGAGATGGTCCAGGAAACCTTACTGCCCTCTAACACTAAGAAATATGGGCAGAAGGTGACCATCAATGGGAGGGAGATTGAGGCTCTGAGAGACACGGGAGCCAGCGTGACATCCGTGAGGTGCCAGTGGGTGTCTGAAGACCAAATCATCCCTGGTGTACTCCGCCCTGTAGTGGCAGCTGACAGCTCAGTGCGCCTCTGCAAGCTGGCGAAGGTTCCCTTTGAATGGGGAGGGGTCTCTGGTCTTTTGGAGGTAGTTGTCAGTGATGCCTTGCCTGTAGACTGTCTGTTAGGCAACGACCTGGAGAGTTCTCCATGGAAGGATGTAGAACACAGAACTCACTTGGAGATGTTGGGTCTGCCTGCGTGGATCTGTGTGACCACGCGTGCTATGGCAGCCAGTAAGGGTGATTCAGCAGAACTGGAGCCTGAAACAGTGGCCCAGAGACCTGCCAGGAGGGGAAGAGGCAGAGGGCGCGGGAAACCAGCCCCCGCCGTTCCCACGGTCCAGGAGGGAGCAGAACCCGAGGGGGATGCCCTGGAACCTACAGGGGAACAGGTAGCCGACTGGGAGACTTGCCTGAGCTGACCCATTGGCAGCAAGAAGGTGGTCCCTCCAGGGAGGAATTCTGCCAGGCGCAGAAAGAATGCCCTTCCCTCGAGGGTCTGCGGCAACAGGCTGTAGACCAGGCAGCAGGTGGAGCAGCCAGAGATCACTTTATCTACTGGGAAGATGACTTGTTGTATAGTGAGCCTAAGTTTGCTGAGCCCGGTGCAGCCCGTGTGCTGGTGGTACCCGAGCGCTTCAGAAACTTCCTAATGGGTCTGGCTCATGACGTGCCTCTTGCAGGACATCTGGGGCAAGACAAGACCCTAAACCGGCTTGTCACCCACTTTCACTGGCCCCAGATGAGAAAGCACGTTGGTTCCTTTTGCAGATCTTGCCAAACCTGTCAAGCCAGTGGCAAGACTGGAATGAAGCTGAAGGCCCCCCTTCAGCCCTTCCCAGTGGTGAGCACCCCTTTCGAGCGGGTGGGCATAGACATCGTAGGGCCCCTGGACCCCAAGACGGCCTTAGGCAACAGGTTCATCCTGGTCTTGGTGGACCATGCCACTCGGTACCCGGAGGCAGTCCCTCTCAGGACAATCACAGCACCCGTGGTGGGCCGTGCATTGATGGGGATCTTTTCCCGTGTGGGGTTCCCCAGAGAGGTGGTCTCCGACCAGGGTACCAACTTCATCTCTAAGTACATGAAGTCTCTGTGGGAGGAGTGTGGGGTAACTTATAAGTTCACCACTCCTTACCACCCTCAAGGAAATGGGTTGGTTGAAAGGTTCAACCGGACCCTGAAAGGTATGATTATGGGACTAGCGGAGCCCATGAGACGCAAGTGGGACGTCTTGTTACCATGCCTGTTGTTTGCCTACAGGGAGGTGCCTCAGAAGTCCTTAGGGTTCAGTCCCTTTGAACTCCTGTATGGCCACCCTGTTAGAGGACCTCTCTCACTGGTGAAGGAGGGTTGGGAAAAGTCCCGTGGGAAAAACCCCCAGGATGTGTTCAGCTATGTGCTGGCCATCCGCAACCAGACACAACGCTTCAGGAAGCTCGCTCAGGCGAACCTGGAAGCAAGCCAGGAAGAAATGAAAAGATGGTATGACCAGAATACCACTCTGGTCGAATTTCAACCTGGGCAGGAAGTGTGGGTGATGGCGCCAGTGGAGCCTTGTGCGCTCCAAGACAAGTGGACTGGGCCATATGAGGTGGTGGAAAGGAAGAGTGAGGTAACCTACCTGGTTAACCTGAAGACTCCCAGGCAGCCCCTGAGAGTCTTGCATGTGAACCGCCTCAAACCACACTTTAAGAGGTCTGAAGTAACCATGCTCCTGACTACAGATGCAGGTATAGAAGAGGATAGTGATCCTCTCCCTGACCTCCTGGCAGTTAAGGAGCAAGATGGGTCAGTGGATGGTGTGGTCCTCTCGCCCACCCTGACCCCAGAACAGCAGAGTGACAGTCGCCAAGTGTTGGGTCAGTTCTCCTCCCTGTTCTCCCTGACCCCAGGAGTCACCAACTGGTGCGTCCATGATGTGGACACTGGAGACAGTCTGCCTGTGAAACAGAAATTTTACAGGGTAGCTGACAAGGTCAGGGCCAGCATCAAGGAAGAGGTTTCCAAGATGTTGGCGCTAGGGGTGATTGAGCCCTCCAGCAGCCCCTGGGCTAGCCCAGTGGTCTTGGTACCCAAGAAAGCTGCTACCCCCGGTGGCCCTCCAGAACTCCGGTTTTGCGTGGACTACCGTGGGCTCAATGCGGTCACGAAGACTGACGCACACCCCATCCCCAGAGCTGATGAGCTCGTGGATCGGTTGGGAGCTGCCCAGTACCTCAGTACATTTGATTTGACTTCGGGGTACTGGCAGATTGCCTTAACCGATGGGGCCAAAGAGAGGTCTGCATTTTCAACGCCAGAGGGGCACTTCCAGTTCCGTGTCATGCCCTTTGGGTTGAAGAATGCCCCTGCCACATTCCAGAGGCTGGTTAACCAGGTACTGACCGAGCTGGAGGAATTCAGCGCCGCATACCTGGATGACATTGCTGTGTTCAGCTCCACGTGGGAGGAACACCTGCAACACCTCTGCGACGTGTTGAAGGCTCTGCAAAGGGCAGGCCTCACTATCAAGGCCAGCAAGTGCCAGATAGGGCAGGGATCTGTGGTGTATTTGGGACACCAGGTGGGGAGCGGCCAGGTGGCGCCCCTACAGGCCAAGATTGATACCATTCTGGCTTGGGAGCCCCCCAAGACCCAGACAGAGGTGAGGGCCTTCTTAGGACTCACCGGGTATTACCGACGGTTTGTCAAGGGATATGGCACCATTGTCGCCCACTTGACAGAACTCACTTCCAAAAAGTTACCCAAAAGAGTTGACTGGACTGACGCCTGCCAAACTGCTTTTGAAACCCTGAAAACTGCTATGTGCACAGCGCCGGTGCTTAAGGCACCTGACTTTTCCAGTGAGTTCATAGTTCAGACAGACGCTTCAGAGCATGGTGTGGGAGCAGTACTCTCACAAATCACTGAGGAGGGAGGAGACCAGCCGGTAGCCTTCATTAGCAGGAGACTACTCCCCAGGGAACAGAGGTGGAGTGCGATTGAGAGAGAATCATTTGCTGTGGTCTGGGCTCTGAAAAAGTTGAGGCCCTACCTGTTTGGGACTCACTTCCGTGTTCAGACCGACCACAGGCCCCTCAGATGGTTAATGCAGATGAGGGGTGAGAATCCAAAGCTGTTGAGGTGGTCCATCTCCCTACAGGGAATGGACTTTACGGTGGAACACCGCCCTGGTACAGAACACGCCAACGCTGATGGTCTGTCCAGGTTTTTCCGCCTTAGTGAAGAGAACTCCCAAGAGGGTGGGTAGTTCTCCCCACTTTCAGCTGGAGGGGACACGTGTTAGACCTGGCATCTTTGGCCTGGTTTCCCCTATCTTTTTGCCTCTACCTCCTGTATTTTTGATGCTGTGCTGGATTTCGTTTTTGCTGGTTTAGATGCTTTGGACACTCTGCCACTGCTGATCAGTGCCAGAGTGTAAGTGCTCCCTGTGTAAATTGTTATTCTGATTGAATATACATGTTTGGCATATTTGTATCACCATGAAGTCCCTAGTAAAGTGCACTGGGTGTGCCAGGGCTGGTGATGACAAATGCTACTAGTGGGCCTGCAGCACTGATTGTGCCACCCACAGGAGTAGCTCTAAAATGGTGTCTCAGGCCTGCCACTGCAGTGCCTATGGGCAGTTTAGAACGGCCATGTCCTCCTGGTCAGTGTCCCCACTGATCAGGCCTAACCCTTCCCTTTTCGTGCACATCAGCCACCCCTATGGAAGGCCCAAGGTACCCCCCTGGGCAGGGTGCAGTGTATGTGAAAGGTAGAGCATGTACTGGTGCAGGTCACATGTTCTGGTAGTGAATTACAGCCATTTTCGTTTTTCACTATTGTAAGGCTATCTTGCTCCATAGGTTAACATGAGGGATGCTGGCTACAGTGGTTAACAGCATTTCTTCTCATAGGAACAAGATAGAACATAAGTATCTAGTATCCCTGAACTCAGAATTTAATGACACATCTTTTAGGAAAGATTGTTTTTAGATCCTGTGTTTGAGAACAGCACTTTTAGAAAGTTGCTGTTCTCTTGTCTAACCCTTCTGTGTGCCTGGGCCTGTTTGTGTATTGACTGTCTGGTTTGTGAGTGACAGGGGCTGGGGAATTCCCCAGCAGGATGGATGAGTCAGCACTAGGCTGAATGACTGCAGTTGCAACTGGAGTGGTGGGAGGAGTTAGCACCTGGGCTGAATAGGGCTGTGCCTGCCTTCCACAATGCTGGCTCCACCCCCCTGCTGGGCGGCTGAGGACCCTGCCCTCACTCTGAAAGGAAAGATGCAGCCAGCAAAACAAAGTGCTCAGGATCCACCCAGAACTGGTTCAGACCGGGCTCAGGGCCCACATGCACAGAGAGAACAAAGACTTTTGGGGTATAAGTACAGGACCCCTGACAACAGAAAATTAGATCATCCTGGAAATCAAGAAGGAACCTCTGCCAAGGAGAAAGCTGAAACTGAAGAAGGAAGATTGTCCTGCTGTTGCTCTGCTGGACTGACCTGTTGCTTTGCTGCCAAGGAGAGGGGAAGGACTTTGCTGTGTGCTGTGTCCCCTGTCTTGAAGGAATCTCCAAGGGCCTGAGAAGAGCTGGCTCCCTGTTTTGAAGTCCCAGGAACAAAAGGACTTCACCCCCAGCTTCCCTGAACTCTGCTGAGAGAGTTCTGTCCTTCCTAGAGTGCTTGATCCAGTTGTGGGGCCTCTGGAAGTTGTACCTGAGCTGGGAAGCTTGAAACTGAGCTTGAGTGACTTTTGAATCTGAAAAGTGTCGCATCGCTCGCTTGCGGAGCGCATCCCCGACAGTGCGAGAAGTTTCCCGCCGCTACGGAGGTCGAGATCGTCGCAGCGCCTGACGCCGCTGCCAGAGCCGTCGCATCCTTCGTTTGCGGGACGCACCAGACCGGTGCGGGAGAATCGAACATCGCTGCGAGTATCGTCGCAGAGCCTGTCGTCGCTGGGTGAGATCGCCGCACCGCTTGCTTGCGGGTCGCATCACGTCGCTGCGAGTGTCGTCGCAGAATCAACGCATCGAGGAGCTGCGAGAGAGAGGATCCCCGCTGGACCGCGCATCGTCGCCCCGGAGATCATCGCAACCCCTACGAGATCGTCGCATCGTGCCTTTGCGAGAACAGACTTCCTACGGAACCTACGCACCGGAATCCATACAAGTGGCCTTCCTCCCCATACAGACTGGATTCGTCGCAACACGCCCGCTGCTGCAGCGGGGCTGTCGCATCGCCTCCCCAGGGTCTCAGGAGCAACGCATCGCTTGTTTTCCACCGCACCAGCTTCTGCTTTTGGAACTTTGTTGCAACTAAAGGTACTGTGAGTAAACGTGACGCAACTGTGAACTTTTCACGCATCAGTAGAGAATTCTATCGCAACGTAGAGAATTCTATCGCAACCTAAGAATTTTAACGCAACCTTAAGAACTCTTTTTGAAACCATATTCTTGAACTGTGTATGTTGGATTTTTGTCGTTTTGGTCTTGTGTAGTTTAGATTAAAAATACCTTTATTTTTCTAAACTGTTGTGGAGTCAGTTTGTGGTGTTTTCACTGTGTTACTGTGAGTGTTGGTACAAATACTTTACGCATTGCCTCTGGTTAGCCTAGACTGCTCGCGCCAAGCTACCTAGAGGGTGAGCGAAGGTTATCTCAGAGGGTTATCTCCTTGCCCTGACTAGAAGCAAGGGTCCCTATTTGGACAGTGGTACCTACCTCTGCCAACTAGAGACCCCCAGATCTAACACCAGTGATCCTACAACTTTCCCACCCAGAAATGTTGGGGGATCCTCGCAAGCCACGCCTCCCTGGACTCCCCCGGGTGTCTACTATTCAGTAATCCCATGTTTAGTAGGTTTCCCTAGATGTCCGCCAAGCCCGGTACTAAAAACGCAGGTTACTCCCTTACAAAACCAGGTTTTTTTTTAATAGATAATTTTGATGTCTCTACGGTACATTTTGGGCTGTTTCCAGTCACAGGCAATAGGTCTACTCACACAAGTGAGGTACCACTTTTATCGGGAAACTTAAGGGAAAATTGGGTAGGTGAAATTTTGTGCCTCCCCACTGACTCCAGAACCTTCCATCACATTAATTTAAGGAAAATGTGTTTTTTAGACAAATTGTGAGGTTTGCAAGGGATTCTGGTTAACAGAACCTGGTGAGAGCCACACAAGTCACTTAAGCCTGGATTCCCCTGGGTGTGTAGTTTTAAAAAATGTACAGGTTTGCTAGGTTTCCATAGGTGCCGGCTGAGCTAGGGACAAAAATCCTCAGCTAGGCACCTGGCAAAAAAAAAGGGTCAGTTTTCCATGGAAAAATGTGATGTGTCCACATTGCATTTTGGGACGTTTCCTGTTGCAGGCACTAGGCCTACGCAAACAAGTGAGGTACCATTTTTATCGGGAGACTGGGGGGAATGCTGGGTGGGCGAAAGTTTGTGGATTCCACAGATTCCAGAACTTTCCATCACAGAAATAGGAGGAAATTATATTTTTTAAGACACATTTTGAGGTTTGGAAGGGATTCTGGATAACAGAACCTGGTGAGAGCCGTACAAATCATCCCACCCTGGATCGTTTAGTTTTCAGAAATGTACAGGTTTTTTAGGTTTCCCTAGGTGCCGGCTGACCTAGGGCCCAAAATCAACAGCTAGGCACCTTGGAAAAAAGGTCTGTTTTCAGTGGAAAAATGTGGTGTCTCCATGATGCGTTTTGGGCCATTTCCCTGTCACGTGAACTAGGCCTACCCACTCAGGGATGTGGAATTCTTATAGTCCGATGCCCAGGACATATTGTTTGGGGTCAAAGGCAACAAGAGTTTTCATGTGTATTTTGTCCTTGGGACAAGTAGGCCCAGCCCCCACAGCACAAACCCTTTGGCTGCCAGTTTGCAGTACCACATTGTGGATCAGGGAAGGTCATTGTCTGCAGTTAAGGTAATATTTTTGTCGATATGTTAATGCTGTTCAAACTTGTGTTTATGGTTCATTAATTGAAAGCCTTTATCATAAAGGTGAGCGCTCTAAGTAAATGTAAGCTCTGACTGCACTAGTGGCAGTGGTTCAAGTATAACAAGCATTGGCATAGCCAATAGGTCTCACCTTTGGGAACTTAAAAGTGTTTAGCCAGAGATATTGACTTTACCTATGTCTTTAAGCTGTGCTGAACAGAAGTTTGCAGCATGCTGAAAAGTTATAATAAAGAAGTGTCAGAAGCATTTTTGTTACCTTAGATATGACCAAAAAAGGACTATGTACAACTAAACGACCATATTAAAAAAGTATTAAAAATAATGTTTTGAGGTTTTTTTGTCCTTTGAATGACGGCAACTTGCATATGCCTGTCCCAAAGGTTGCTTGTTGTGGTTTTTTTGTTATGAGGGGCCTAAATAACAGGAGGGTGAGGGTCAGTCAGTGAGAGTGAGTGAGAGAGTTAGTCAGTCAGTGAGAGTGAGTTAGTCAGTCAGTGAGAGAGTGAGAGTCAGTGACAGAGTGAGAGTCAGTCAGTCAGAGAGAGTGAGTCAGTTAGTGAGTGAAAGAGTGAGTCAGTGAGATAGTCAGTCAGTGAGAGTGAGTCAATCTTTCAGCGAGTTAGTCTTTTAGCGAGAGTCAGACTTTTGGCGAGAGTCAGACTTTTGGCGAGAGTCAGACTTTTGGCGAGAGTCAGACTTTTGGCGAGAGTCAGACTTTTGGCGAGAGTCAGACTTTTAGCGAGAGTCAGACTTTTAGCGAGAGTCAGACTTTTAGCGAGAGTCAGACTTTTAGCGAGAGTCAGACTTTTAGCGAGAGTCAGTCTTTTAGCGAGAGTCAGTCTTTTAGCGAGAGTCAGTCTTTTAGCGAGAGTCAGTCTTTTAGCGAGAGTCAGTCTTTTAGCAAGAGTCAGTCAGTCAGTCAGTGAGAGAGAGCGTCAGTCAGTGAGAGAGAGTCAGTCAGTGAGAGAGAGTCAGTCAGTGAGAGAGAGTCAGTGAGAGAGAGTCCATCAGTGAGAGAGAGAGAGTGAGTCAGTCAGTGAGAGAGGAGTGAGTCAGTCAGTGAGAGAGAGTCAGTCAGTGGGAGAGTGAGTGATTCTGTGAGAGGGAGTCTGTGAGAGTGTGAGAGTGTGTGTGAGAGACATAGAGTGTCTGTGAGCGAGTGTCTGTGAGAGTCTGTGAGAGTGTCTGTGAGAGTCTGTGAGTGAGTGTCTGTGAAAGTGTCTGTGAGAGTGTGAGAGTCTGTGAGAGAGTATCCGTGAGAGTGTCTGTGAGAGTATGTGAGAGTGTCTGTGAGAGTATGTGAGAGTGTCTGTGAGAGATTGTCTGTGAGAGAGTGCCTGTGAGAGAGTGTCTGTGAGAGAGTGCCTGTGAGAGAGTGTCTGTGAGAGAGTGTCTGTGAGAGAGTGAGAGGCTCTTTAGTGGCGAGTAGGGTCAGGATTCAATTAACAGTAATGGATGGAAAGCCTGAGTGCAATATGACAATGCCCAAAAGCAGGTAGCGCTCAAGATTGCTATTGATAACTCAATTAGCAAAAAACACCAAGTAATCACTCAAAAACAATCACTGAAGTTGCATAAATAATTAAAGATTATATGTCTTTCGGTAATATATGCTAAGTGACATCATAAACCATGAAAGACCCATCAATTCATGACATCACAACAGAAAAACATATATTATAATTGAGGAGATAGGAAGGCGATGTGCGCCTGCAGGAGCTTTATTGGGAATCATACATGGCTAAGCTCGGTCAGCCGAGAAGCGCTGGAAGGGAGGCAGATGACGGCTGCTCGCGTGAACGCAAGCGCTAGGCCACCAAAAGCCTGCTGTGGCAGCACTTTGAAAACCCCCGATACTAAATGCCTAAGGGCACGCATGCGCTGGCTCAGCGAGACCTAAAAATGTGTACACACGTTTCAAAGTTTAGCAATATGAGGCTATGTATAATGCTCCCAAAAGGCTCTCTGATTTGATGCAAATATTTGCAGACACTTGAAAGCAAGATTAAGGACTCTTTGCTTTCAAAATAAAATGTTCATAGATAAATAAAGGCAGGAAAAAAAAAACATTCTGCTAAATTTCTGTAAAATGTCAGGTACCATTTCTTTGCAGCATCATTTAGTAACACATGTTGATGCATGCTAGTATTTCCCAAAAATATTCATAATGGAAAATCAGTGTAACCAGTTTTAATAAGATTATGGGAAACTAAAATAAACAAGCATTGGCAAAGCCAGTAAGTCTGAATAGGTAGTCAGCTTTTTAGTCTTGTCAATGTGAACTTGTTTTGGCATGGTTTTTGTAAAACCTTATTGGTATGGGAGTTGCTGGGCCCTCACCATTATAACAAAAATTGGCAAACACAAAAATTGTTTTTGATCTAAAAAAACACACACTGCCACAGTAGTTCCTGGCACTGAACAAAACTAAGTTGTTGCCGAGATGCTCCTTGTGAAAGAGCAGAATGCTGTCACTCACAGTGAAGCCAGCCAATACAGAGAAACAGAATTTTAATAAACGCAAAAGGTCATGGTCAACGCCAGACCAAATTAGGGGCCCAATTATTAAAGAAAGTCTCAAAAGTGCACCCATGGTATATGTCCTTGCATTAAGTGCAGCTATACGGCTTCGTAAATTCCCAAGAATTTACAGAAGTAGGACAAAAAATAGTACTCCTAGAAAATATTTGTGAACTGCATTTTAGCATGAGCAAATATGCATGTGTAGATTTGCTCATGGTAAAATCTGTTTGCAAGTTCACTTTCCCTCCAACCACTTTTTTACCCAACTCTGTAAGACGGTTTATATCTGTCATTGTCAGGAGTAAATTTCTAACATTTCTCAGTATGGGAAAAGATTAGAAAAAGAATTGATGACAACCCTTAAAACATGCAAGTTAGTAGGTTTGCACAGACTCAAAAGGGTATCCTAACCCCGGAACTATTGCTTACCACTACCTTCAGCCCCAGTATGTAGATCTGCGGAAACGTGGCAACATAAGGGGATTGCAAGTATTGAAACACTACTATAGTATAAGCCCTAGCATAATCAGAGAGGCTACATCAGAGCTCTTGATGTGAGATTGCTGCCATAATTTGTCACCGCATTACATGGCACCAACGGGACAAGTGGATTTTGTTACAGGAAAAGTAGATTTATGAAGCACCTTGCCCCATGGACAAGTATATATTTTATTAAATTCCACACCCCTGCCACACAAGTGAGGTACAATTTTTAGGTCTCGGCCTGCGTAGGCTGCGCTTGCGCAGTCTTGCCCTGAGACTTTATGTCTTCGAGATTGGGGCTTGAACCCGCCCCTCTTCTCCATTGGCTGGCTTCCTAAACGGAGGCCAGACATTGGAGAAGAGGCCCAAGTGATGTCATTCTTTTTATCTAAACCCCGTCCTTTTGCGATTGGGGGTGTGTTTTTTGACTTTCTTTCTCGTCTATAAACAACAGTCAAAAACACGCCCCCCCCCCAGTCTGAAAAGGACGGGGCTTAGATAGAAAGAACCATTTGTCTGTAAGCCCCGTCCTTTTCAGACTGGAAGGCGTGTTTTTGACTGTTGTTTACAGCCAAGAAAGAAAGTAAAAAAACACGCCCGCCAATAGCAAAAAGATGGGCTTAGATACAAATGGCAGTGCTTGTTCATACAGCAGAGACCCAAACGAGTTGCAAAAATCCTCCCTAGTTTATCCTAAAACCAAGAGAAACAAGTTTTACACATTCAACAATGACACTAGGAAAAAATAATAATCCATGGATGTTTTATAACCTGTGCCTGGCTTCCTAGAGTCTGGAAATGCCAACTCATTCTTCCTGCGTCTGTAAAATAGGCACTTTTTGAGTGGCTAATAGAAGTATCATTTTACGGCGCTTAGACACTCTAAATGTGAGTCAAGAGGCACTACATTAGAAAATAGATTGCTCCTCATCCTGCTGTGACCCTGTGGCTAACCTCTTCATTCCGCTGCCTAGTTTTGTATTGCTCGTCGGTGTGGCCCGTCTCCCGCACCTCATTACTGTCCCTGTTACGCAATGCACCGGGCGGCTATCCGTGCTTGCTGCAGCAGGCCTCTGTAGAGGTGCATTGACAGAGCCGCTTGTACAGTCAAGTACTAGAACAGACAGCTTGTTGCTGCAGATTATAGAGATGTCCTAGTAATGGAACAGTTTGGGTGTAGGTTTCAGAGCAGAAATGGCAGAAGCAAAAGCAGATTGAGGTGCGTTGGAAGAGCAGAGTTCAGGTGTCAGGCAGAGTAGCAAAGGATGCTGGAATTTATGTGTGTTACATCGGCACCGCTGTGCTCTGATTGCGGGGCAGGAAGAGATGCCAATAGACCGGCTTTGGCTGGAGAGTCACGGGTTTAGGAGAGGATGTGGCACAACAGCTAGAGTGGCCGACCTTGAAGCTGAGGAACAGGGTTTGAGTCTGCTGGGAGGCTGAAGCATCTTGTAATTCTGGGCAAATAACTTCATCTCTCCGTGCCTAAAAAATGGCTTAATTTTAGAAGTCTCCAACCTGAAATAGCCCCTGTTTCGATAGAAGTCAATGGGAAAAATATATTTCCCCCGATTACTTTTCACCACCTCCCACCTTTCTGTTCTTAAATGCTGGCATATATGGGAATAGCTCGGGTCGTGTAAAACCTAATCGAGGTGTCTTGGCAAAGCTATGAGAAGAACACAGTGGTTTACAGTCTTCTAAGCCACCATCTCATAACATGGGGAAAATGAAGCATACAAATAAGAAATGATAATCTGCAACAGACACCCCGGATTCGAACGAACCCGTCCTTGAGGTCTCCAGACCGCTGGCACGAGACAACCCGAGCTGTGAAAGTGGATCTCTCAGAAGCTCTGATGACTGTTTAAATGAGGCCTTCAAGTCTCCAGTGGTCAGTGCGCAGTGGAATGAGTTACTCCACGAAAAATCCCCGGGGTGTACTAAGTTTCATGACCTATGTGTGTGTGCGGCTCTGTGTGTGTGTGGCTCTCTGTGTGTGTGTGTGTGTGTGTGTGTGTCTGTGTGTGTTTGTGTGCAAATGCAATAGGTCTCGCATTTGCGAGAGATTAAGCTATTGGTATTGTAAATGACAATGCCATTTATGTATCTGTTTTCGAAACCAAGACATAAATAAAAAGTTTGTCATTTACAATGCCAATAACTCTAACTTTTGCAAGGCGAGACCGTTGCATTGTAAATACTTGTTATCAGGAGACTTAGGGTAATGCTAGGCGGGTGGGAGTTTGTCGCTTCCCATAGATTTCAGAAACTTCCATCACAGAAATGCGAGGAAAATGTGTTTTTCAGACCAATGTTAACGATTGCAAGAGATTCTGGGTAGCATAACCTGGCTAGAACCACACAAGCCACCCGATCCTGGTATTCCCTTTGGTGTCTAGTTTTAACAAATGTACAGGTTTGCTAGGTTTCCTTAAATGCAGGCTGAGCTAATGCCCAAAATAGACTTTTATTCGTTTATTTAATGTGATTTTATATAGCCCGAACATTACCCGAAGGTGCGAAGGTGTCAGAGCGCTTTACATAAGAACCAGCAGGGGCGGCCTTAGGCATGTGCAAGCTGTACACCTGCACAGGGCCACCAAACCCCAGGGGCCACCACACCAATATATATCCTTAATATAATAATCCTCTGAGGATGGATACATATTTGCGTGGCGGCCCCTGGCAGGGATTTGGCGGCCTCCGGCTCTATACCACTTCTAAACACCGTGACCCCCCTCTTTACTGGCCTCTGCGCTCCGCCCCGCCCGGACCCCCTCTTCTGGGGCCCCCTACCTACGCTCTCTGCCCAGGGCCACCATGAGCCTAGAGCCGCCCCTGGAACCAGTTGCAATACATGGGGACTTGATGATTGCATTGAAAAGAAGGTTTTCTGTAGAAAAAATGTTGATGTCCAGGTTGCAGGAATTAGGCCCGATGTGTACTTCGTCATCCATAGTATTCCATTGAAGTCGCCGAGCGCCTTGGAGTCCGAAGGTGGTCGCAAAAGTTCTATCCGGCTGCCAACATTCTTCAGAAGGACAGATCCAACCACTGCTCGGTTTCCTTGCCTGGAGTCCTATTCTCCGCTACTCGCTTTCTCCTCCCGTCCTTTTCTTTCTTCCTAACCATAACGGGAAGCAAGGTAATTCAGCCAGTCCACCCTACCCGAGAAAGGATAGGACCGTCTCAGACAGACCGCTGCACAAGTCCAGCTCAGCTGATTTGAACGATAAGCTGCATTCTAGTACCGACTGAGTAAGTGGGCGGACGGGACAAATGCAAGACAGCCTCCACAGCCAATCACCGCGTAGGAATTCTTCATTGTGAGCTAGGAGAGGCCGAGGGAGGTGGACAGGTATTCACTCAAGCTCCAATCCTAGGTGGCTTTACACATTTGCAGTACCGCCCAATCGCAGACGACTCTCAAAATATGTTTGGCCATGGCATTGGTTGTTATGCAACCCGGAAGTGCTAGAATTACAACAAATGCCCATCCGTTAAAAAGCTCAGCTACGGACGACGAACATTAGGCTGAATTCACAGGAGGGCCGTGTAAGTAGCGGACAGTTGGCCTTCGTACTGCTCTTGTATGCCTAACATTTTTTCTGCCTGTGAAGAAATTGTAGTTGGTGCGAGGGCCACTGTTGAAAGGTTCCTACGTCTTTTTACAATCAATGCAGGCAGCGTCCAAGGCAGATGACCCCCTTTTCCCTTCCATATGTTGCCCATTTTTATAAAATCATACCAAGCATTTTACCTATGTCTTCATACATATACTCCAATGTTGCAATTATTTTTTCAAACGGTACACCTACTGGTATGTTAAAGGGGGAACGTATATGAGCTGTACTATTCTATATTTTTTCCAAGTTTATGGCTCTCTATCCCTCACTCTCAGATTTTTACATATCCTCGTGTCTACTAGAGGCACTCCATATGATGTTCTAACGTGCATGCATAGTTGCAAAAGCTTCTGGAGAACCCTACAAGTTGAATCCTACCTTTACTGTGATATACCACTACCTACCGAGTTTCCCAGGTCCAAGTGTGGTGTTCTGCTGCAGTCCGGGTTTTTTCTTTGAATTCTGGAACCTACAGTCCCGTTTTTTCCGTTTTACAACGGGACTACAAATCCCAGAACTCAAAAAAAAATCTGGAAACGAGCCGCACATCACAGATGGCCCCGGGTCCTTACCAGGCAATAAGGTCATTGACTGTTAGTGGAAGTGCTATGTAGGCTACAGCTACATGCTTTTTCACCAACGCCTAATAAACCAGCTCCTGATCAATCCCGTGGTGCCATTTGTAGAATGAAGCCTTGTTCTGTCCGGCAGCCTCACGTCTTTGTAAAGGATTTCTGTGCTCTGAAGTTCAATCTGCCGCCGGACATTCTCTCACTCGCCCTCTCTTACTATACAAAGCACAATAAAGCAACTTCTACAATGACCCTGTTCTTAATTTACCGAGGAGTACAAGCCTTAAATTGGCATATCTTTTTTTTTTTTTGGACACTGGCTTCCTATCAGCATCCCAAATGCTGCCCTCGTATATAACTGACTTGAGTAAGACCATGGGAGGGCTCTGTTGTAATTTACCATGGAGGCACTTTACTTTGAGTTAATGCATGTTTGAATGGGGACGTGACATGGCTTTCTTAAATAAGCTATATATCGAGCAGCTAATAACGTCACCCGAACACGATTAAATGGGAAAATCAGGCCTTTCACGAAAGCCTTGGGTGTTCCTCAAGGCAGAAGGTTTCTTCGTTTTGCACAGGCGCAGATAGTGACCTTACATTGTATTGCGACGCAGGTACACCGGGAAAAAGACCAGAGGTTGGGAATGATGGAGCTTGCTGAAAGCCCTTGCTTTCAGAATATGATATAGTTTTATCATCCCATTCCCGGTTGCTCCAGAAATCAGCACACAATCGGGCCTCTTTATGTCAAACTCTTCCATAAGTCTTTTTGCCTCATCGCCGTGGCTGAGTCGATGAGATATTAGTAACATTTGTGTCCAGTTAGCCTTCCTTGTCATGTGCATTTTAAAAAAAAGACACAATTCAAGTATGTCAATGATTTTCATTCATGACAGTAAACGTGGTTCTTTTTCGAGCTGTCACAACAGTCTCAATATTAGTTTGGGCACACAATTGATGGATCTACTCTGGGTGTATTCCGCTCCATAATTTTTTAGCTCTGCTATCACATTACCAACAGGAAGCAGACATTCAAATCACCCTTACCCCCATCCATGATGGCTTTTGTTAACGCTCAGAGGGGATGTAGCCTACAGTGCCACGACTGAATTGCATTTGTTTGGCCCTTGTTTGGTGGTATACCTCCGAGGATAATTATCAGTGGTTACTAATAATACAAACATTTCTCATATTTTGATCTCTTTTACTATTAAGTAATCTACTTTGTTGTGTTTGACATTCTTGTTCCCCTTGCAACATTCAACCCTCCACAACAAATTTGAAGTCCTGCTCAGTTCTTTTTTCTGATTTTCTGCCCCTGTTGTATTTTTTGGCTTTTTTTTTTTAGATCTTCTGATTTATTGGTTTCTTTCCTATATCAAAAGTAGCGCTCCAGTAAAAGGTGGGAAAGCATAGCCGTCAAAATTATCGCACTATTTTGCCAATTTTATCACTCACCTTTTTTTGTACTAATGCCCTTTCCTCATATGACACCTTTTCTTGTAGAATTCTGAGTTCCTGGGCTCTTTCCTATACTATATCCGGCCCGATTTGGTCTACTTACATATGTTTATCTCATACTTAAATGCCATGTTATATAGGCGGTTTTGGGATTCGCTTAGTTTCGTGTCTTTGTTTCCTCACAAGACCCTTTAAACAGTTTGGCTTGAAGTAGCAAGAGAATGATTCACAGGTGACTCACGTGAAGAATTCATTGTGGCAGTTAGTTCACAAGACATCTAGGGTATGATTATGATTAGGGCTCCCGGTTTTATGGTATTTATTTTTTTCACATTTCCGTCTGTATTTATCCATATTTTTTTACCATTTTATCTGTTTTTATCTGCATTTATTTTTGTGGCACGCAAAAGAAGACGCTGCAGCTAGTATTTTTTCACATTTATTTAAATAGACAATGCACTCTTTTTGCCGTTTTTTTGTAGTGTGACTTTGCACCAAAGGTACTGAAGTGCTTAACATGAGCAACAGTATGATTACACGAGGTCATTTTGATTTTTACAGACACTGGGAAATTAAGGGAATTGGCCAGAATCATAGGATCGTGAGCCAAACCCGAGACTTGAGCCTATATGTTCACATCCATGGTTGTTAATTCACCCCAGTGCTATGGGTAGTGAAGGTGACATCGCAATCCTTTTGCCATCGCAGGGTTACATCCACTCTTAGCCCCACATAATTCACTCAATTCCTGCTGTGAGGCTAAGAAAATAAAGCTGAGTGATAATCAAGGAACATAAACAGGGCTCTTAGATTCCTGATTTCTTCCTGTTTTTCCCACAGCAGTGATTACCAGGCAAGTCAGGTGGTTCACTATCTGTACTCCTCACTAACGCTAATTGACCACAACATTCAAGTCCCTCGAAATCAACTACTACCATTTCCTCCACGCACCACCTTTATGGTTGATGTATACACCCATTGCCACATAATTAATAAAATAAATGTAAATACAGATTCTACATGTTGACACTTTAGGACACCAAGATTAATGCACTTGTAAGGGGCTCCAGCTTTCTCAATACAATTAGAGATCGGGCTACAGAAATGTGGAACAGCAACATTTAGACATCTATGCAGCTTTTACATGCTGAGTGCTACTCAACAAGTCACCCTCGTGTGCTTGTGCCCCCACACCCCTTCAGTATTCTTGTGGTTACACATGTGTACTAAAACGCTACAGTTAGCAGCAAGTCAGACTACCAAGGTCTGCAAAGTACTGTGACTTAAGATTGTCCATTTATTTGAAAAGAAACAACTACGGCCTGGGCTCGCATTAACAGGTGATCATTGCATCGTTGGAATTCCGGCGTCTTGGGCAGAGCGCTGCACCTCGCTCCACCGGTATGCCAATCAGCCTGAAATGCATGCTTGCCTTTGCCACCCTGTAATTCACCTCGGTGTTGTGTTTGGCTCTAGGCTGTAGCTGTGAACCAGGCGCTGCTGTACATCAGATGTGCAGATGTTCACACTCACTTTAAGATGCGTAATGCTAAGACAAAAAGAACATTAAAGTCCTGCTGCTTGCCCATTTCTTTGCTCCTTAAACTGTGCCTCCGGACATGCAGTTACTACAAGATGATAGTGATACAACAGATGACCAAAGTCATGGTGTTGACAAGATGTCTGGGGGCGTTGAGGGGTCAATTAACCCTGTGGCATGGTCAATAGCATGTGATTTATTGTTAAAGGCAGATAGGCGCTCTCGATCTGCTGCTGTCTGGGAGGTACAGAGGCTCGCTCATTAACTAATCAGACTCCCTTGGCAGCAGAGTGCTTAACCCAGACTCGGGAGGGCGGGGTGATTTAGAGGGGAGAATAATCTGCAGGACATCCCAGTCGCAGTTTCAAATTTCTTTCCTTGGCCCCTGTGTGCTTCAGACAATCATTTTACAGAGGCGCACATAGACACCATAAAGCCAGTTGATAAGTATTTTTCCGTTTCTATTTATAAATACAAACAAATGAATAAAAGTTTTCCGTCTGTATTTATATGTATTAATCCGTTTAAACGGAAAACCGGGAGCCCTAATTATGATTCATTTCTAGCCAACATAGAAACATGGCTGTAGCAGTATGACCAGCATCTGATCAACATGGCTGCTGAGCAGGTTTACAAGGTAAAGAAAGCTTTCCTCCTTGAAAACAATACAGAGGTGGACCATCAGATACTCTTTAAGAGTATGGAGACTCTCAATGAGACATGTCGGTTACTTGAGTGTTGAACGCGCACCTTCAACTAAATACTTGTTACCTCTTGAGCCATGCTGTGACTTCACCTCACAGCAGGAGAATATACTGTGTGCCAACCCGGCTAGACTGTCAGAGCATACTCATTACCAAAGCCCCTCTTAGTGAATGTGACACATTTTTGAAGCAGTCATGTTGCTTGAGCCTCAATCGACCTTTGCCCTTGCAGACCACAACTGAGAACAGACTCTTACCGCTAGCTTGACAAAATGGCTCCAACCGCGCAGTTTGAATTTTCATAAAGGCGTTTATATTAGCGACAATGTTATTCTTTTTTTATATCTAACAAAACCAGAAGATCATGTAGTGTCAGCTCAAATAGATTTGCGTCACAAATCTGCTTTAACTGCAAAGCACATAAGTTAGAGGCATGTAAAAAACACAAGCAGGTGGCTTATATCTGACATCTTAATTGTGTAGAAATCGCTCAAGACAAGTAAGATGCACCTAAGATACAAACACATAAGATGCATTTGTGAATAGGTTTTCTTTAAGTGTCTCTTCTAAACCTTTACAGTCTTACTAAGCTAAAACATAGAGAGCACTATAATCCAGCATGCTGTAGCTCTGTTGTGATCCATCAAGATACATCAATCTGTTTCTCTGACCTGGCATCTTGCCCTACCTCATATTTGCACTAACTCTAAGACACCGCATCAAAAATAATACAGGAATACACACTAGCTCTTGGAAGCTACCAGTAATGCAGATTTATTGTGAATACTTTTTTAAACCTATTAATGCACCCTGGGCAGTGCCACCTACCATTGAGAACTTTAACCATATAAAGTAATGCATTGTTGATACACAATGCTTTATTAGCTGGTGCTTATGTTATGTTATACGTTGTTTTATATAGCGCGCGGCTACTCAAAAAGAGTGTCCCGGCGCTTTTATTGAGAACCTAAGGCAGAGTGAACACAACACAGTAATATAAAAACAGAGAAAAAAGCAGAGAAAACAGGGCAGATAGGCTAAAGGGCAAAAAAGCCAGGTTTTAAGGTCCTTCCTGAAAGTAAACAAACTAGTGGCGCCTCGCAACGCCAACGGCAGAGTATTCCAAAGCTGTGGCGCCAACAGGCTGAAGGAGCGGCCTCCAATACGAGCCTTTTTTACCCGCTTAGTTGTTGACTCGGTGTATCATGTGTTTTTGGACAACCAGTAAATACAATATATCTGATCTAGAGTAACCCCTTGCTGAATTCCAAATTTTCTCGACTTTTTCAGAAATGGTTAGCTTTCCAGTTTCACATGTGAATTTCACATCTCTTTCCACCATAAACTGAAAGCTAGAAAATTGCATAAAACTAGATTTTCTTTTCTGCCTGTTTTTGAAAGTGATAAATATAGTGATCTTAGCAGGGCAAACCTTTTATTAATACCATTTTTAGGACAAAAAATGTATACACTTTCTTGGACAATATTTTTCCCCCCCGTCTCTCTTTAAAAACAAAAAAAAATACTCCATTGTAGCTATTTTCTTGGTTCTCTCCTGGGGAGTCAACAAACATTGGGTACCTTCTAGAATCCACAACATGTGGGGAAAAAAGCACATACATTTGGTATAGATACTTTTTCCTGGTAAAAAGTTATGAAGGATTAGGCACAAACTGCCCTAACAATCCAGAAAGGACAAAGCAGTGGTGATGGGGGTGGAGCTTCAGAGGTTAGATACATAACTTTAAAAATGATCTTAGCCTTGAATAAATGATAATGTCTTTTATGTGGCATTGTGGACCTTAAATCCCATCTGTTTATCGGAGGACTATTTGAACTCGATCTATGAAAACCCAAAATATCTTTTTATTATATTATTAACCGCATGCGTGCGGGCGGAATTCCGCCCGTACGCTGAGATTTACTCATTCGCATGTTACGTGACGAGCTGGGGTCGTCATCAGCGTAGCAGGAGGCTACCTCATGACGAGCCCAGCTCGTCATGAGCGTCGAAGGGGTTAAAGCCTAAAGGTGTTCCCCAATCCTAATGGCCCTTTCATTTAGGCAGGGACTTACTTCGAAAACATCTTTGTGAACTTTCATCAGGCATCAACATGAATATCATTTTAATATTAGGTGCCGGTAGATGTTTTCCTTAAAACACCAACATGGTCAGCATGCTTCATTTATCTTAAACAGACCAACTTACAACTTATTGCTGCTTTAGCTTAGCAGTAAAGCATATGCAAACAAGTACATTTCTTCCGCTTGTATAATTCTGATAATTCCCCTCTCGTTGCTTATATGATTACGTTTACCTCAAATAAAAACTGCCTTTCACAATAATCCACTTGATCTTCTAAAAAGCAGAGTGAGGCATATAGGAGTAATACATGGCTCCTTTCCACTTGTATAGCTGATTGGAAGCACCTACACTCACTTTTTCTGCTAGATCCTGTTATAGATTTCCAGTTTCGGGTTACATAGAGGGTCATACCAAAAAGGTAGCCACCTGCCCATTAACTGTACTTTTTTCCTGGTCTTGTCAGGGTTCCATAATGGCCTTTTTTTCCTGTTTTCCTTTTTGCCAATTTCCAAACCCAAATTCAAGCCAGAATGGTACTTGATAGTTAACCACCCACTAACCATCAAAGTGCCTTCCTATTCTAGGTTCCAAGATTGCATTGCCCAGTTATTGCAAGGCTTCTCTGTAAACCACATGCTGCCCCAAATCCATTCCATTGCAGGTCTGGGACCCTTTCCAAGTAGAATGCCATATTGGATTAGTGGCATGTTTCTAAAAAAACCTCTATATTAAATGCTCTAAGTTTTATTTATTTATTTATTTATTTATTTATTTATCTATAGAGTTTTATATAGCGCTAACGTGACCCAAGGGTATCAGAGCACTTCACAGTTCCATGAGGTACAGTCTAGAGTACAGCGGGTATAGCAGCATTAATATATATAAGATTCCGTTACATGTCTTTCTTAATAGTTTCAACAATAAACATTTTAGCATCTGTTTAGTGTACAAATGTGTAACAATATTACTATACAAATGGTTCCGATGTGTACTTTCTGTATGTTTTCCATCAAAACTCCAGAGTAGTACTGTACAGTTAAAGAAGTATTCGCAGCTTAACTGGTGATTTTATCGATACATTCGTTGTTGGTTTGTAGAGGTAACACCTACATCAGCTCTAGCTGGCAACAGTCTTTGGTTAGATTTTGTGTCTTTGTCGTTATTTTGTGCAGGATGTATCCATAACTGACTGGACTATGCGACGTCTGGCTATTGATCACGATGCCGATGATGAGCAGTCTTGCCTAAGGAAGGAACTTGCTCATTAGGAAGATCTTCACTTCCCTCTTGAATGTTGCCGTGTTTGGAATTTTTCTAATGTTTGGAGGGAGTGAATTCCAGATTATGGGGGCCGCTCCGGAGAATGCTGTCATAGCTTTTCTTCTTCCGAAAGATGGGTGGTTTCAACAGCAGCTCTCTGGCACTCCTGGCTGGTCTGCTTCCCCCTGATAGCTCAATTTTCTGGACTAAGTACCTTGGTGTTTTGCAGTGGAGCGCTTTGTGGTTAATACATGCCAGCTTAAGTTGAATTCTGGCTTCGTATGGTAGCCAGTTTAATGCTTTCAGGTTTGGGGAGATATCGTATTTTCTAGACCCTGTGATGAGTCTTGCGGTCGCATTGAGACAGGATTTTAGTGGTGCTGTTGAAATTTTTGATAGACCTGTTAGTGTTGTACATCCTTATTCAATCCTTGAAATAACTAAGGACTGGACTGCCAATTTGCGGTCCACCGTAGTAATGAGTGGTTTCACTTTCCTAATATAGTTCAGGTGAAACCGTGCACTTTTTGCCATTGAATTGATGTGGGCTTTCATGTCTAGGTTCTTATCAAGCGTGATTCTCAGTGATTTCGTCGAGTCAACAAGGGTAGAGGTGCAGTTTAGCGTGCAGTTTAGCTCTGTGATTAGTTTGGTCCATTCCTTCACATTAGTGGTGTTCTTCGACAGTGATATTAATAGGAATTCTGTTTTTTGTGCATTTAATCTCAGATGATTGCTTGTAACCATTGTAATAACACTTTTAAGGTCTCATTCATTGTCTTGATGTCTTTCTGTGACGCGATCTTGATGTAGATCTGAGTGTCATCTGCGTACATGTGATAGGATATGTTTGAGTTTCGGAGAATTTCTGTAAGGGGTTTGACATACAGGTTGAATAGTGATGGAGATAGTGTTGCTACTTGAGGGACTCCAATCGAATTCGGGCACGATGGGGATAGCGTCTGGTTGACCAGGAATCTTTGTGTTCTGTTCTGATGGAAGGATTCAAACTCTTTCAGAACATTTCCAGATAGTCCCATCCTGTCTCGAAACCGGGCCAGCATTTTTCATGATTTACCGTGTCAAATGCAGACGACCGTTCAAGAAGGACTAGAATGGCATGTTTGATTGTGATTTTGAGCCTGTAGCACATCAGCCACTATATGTAAGATTGCTGTTTCCGTACTGTGGCCTGGTCTGAATCCCGTTTGGCAGTCGTCCAGCAGATTGAAATTAGTGATGTGGTTGCTCAGTTGATTTTGCACACATTTTTAAATTAGTTTGGCAAGTAATGGAATATTGGTTAGTGGCCGAAAGTTATTTGGGTCTGCCTGGTCCGCTGTAGGTTTTTTGATGATGGGGAGGACTTGACCTGTTTTCAGGCACTCTTGTAGGACCCCTTGAGATAGTGAGGCATTGATTAGTTTAGTCGGGACGACGATATGGTTGATTCTTTTTAGGCATGTAGAGGGGAGTGGGTCATTGTAGTGGGTATTTGGTTTGATAGCCGAGAGAGTTTTGGCAATGGTATTCTGGTCATATAACTCGAAGGTTGATCATTGTGCTTTATTTTTTGACCTATCATGATCATTCTCGTGGTAGCATCGTTTTGTTGTGGTAGTTGGCTAGAGAGGTTGTCGGCTGCCATCCTGGACTCTCTAGCGTGTTGGCCTTGTCTGTAAAGAATGTTGAAAATTCCTCATAGCTCAGTTGAATCTTTTTTTAAAAATATTTTTATTTATCAGTTTTATTCCATACAGTGAAAAAAAGAACAGATTGTACATCAGTCACATGCATTTAGTATGCAAATCTTAAAATTACAAAGGTGGATCTAAAAAGCAAAGCACGAAATTAGCACAGCATTACAGGTGCGTCTAAGACACATACAGTATAGGCAGATCGCAACATTTAACAATATCAGATATTAATATATATATTCAGTACATGGTAATAGAAGCCGTTTTTGTCAGATCTGGATTTTCACGCAAGTACTCAGATAGCGGTTCCCAGATATTCGATGGTTTAGAGACAGCAGGCAGTTCCTCAGCGTATATTAAAAAGTTATCCCTGCAGTAAACAGGGTCTTCTATCCAGTTCTTGAGCGCCGGGGCTCGCCTACTATCCCAGTGTATGGAGATTCTGCGTTTCGCAAGTAACAGTAGAATGGCTACAAGTTTCTTACCCTTTGCTCGCACCGGCATATCAAGGCCAAGCAAGCATACTCTAGCTGTGCAGAGGACGGCACAGGACATCATCCTCGCTAGATGATTTGTGACTGCTATCCAGTACTTCTGCACTTTCTCATAGCACCATGCTAGGTGTGCAAAGTCTGCCTGGTCCGCTCCACATCTCCTGCACCGTGCATCATCTCGTAGTTTAATTTTAAATAATTTCAGGGGAGTATGATATACTTGATGGAGATATTTATAATGAATAAGACGCAGGTTTCCATTCGGAGTGAGAAGTGTGATCAGTGTGCAGCTAGTCGTCCAGTCTTCCTCCGTGAGGGGGTTATCCAGCAGTGTGGACCATTTGTCTCTTGCTCTAACTGTGTCAGTCCCAATCTCTGACTGCGCCTGTCTGTACAGTTTGGATATGATGTGTGCATTGTCAGGTAATGTCAACAGAAGTTGCAGTGAGTGTAAGGTGGGGTAGCTCAGTTGAATCTTAGTTGCTTCTTGGGCAGATTTGGACATCTTATTGGATTGGTGCTTTAACATCTCGAAGAGTTTCCGTGGTCTGTTTTTGGCGTTATCCAGTTCTGATCTAAAAAATTACTTTTTGGAATTGAGTACACTTTTGTTGTACTTGTTTCTGATTTTTCTGAGAGTTTTTAGCTGGCGGATGATGGGTGCTGTCTCCATTTTCTTTCTGCAACTCTCAGCTTCTGCCTGTCGTCATTCAGTGTCCCACTAAACCATGGATTTTTATCTTTCTCTGAGACTCTTTTCAGTTTTAGTGGCATGGTGGAGTTGCCTATATTCGTCATTGCCGTAGGGTAGTGATAAGTGAGTTTGTTAACGTTCAGCAAGTTGTTAGGTGGATTTAGATCCTTCTCACATCTTGCTACTAGTAGCTCAATACTAGGTTCTTTGGTGTCCCGTGTCCACTTTTTAAGTTTGACAGGTTGCATGGTCTTGTTCTTTTTTATGATGGGTATTAGGAAGGTTATGGCATGGTGATCCGACCAATCACAAGGAACAATTGAGTGGATTGTAATATCCTTGACTCTTGAGATTACCCAGTCTATGGTTGCCCCTTTCGAGTGTGTTGGCTGTGTGCAGGCTTGAGTAAGGTTTAGATCTGTTAAAAAGTCTTTAAGTGCGTTGACCTGTTTGTCATTATTGTCGTCCCAGTGTAAATTAAAGTCGCCTAGGAATATGTTATTAGTGTGACTATTAGAGTTAGCCGTGATGATCTCCATTAACTGGTCTGTGAAAATGGCATTATTGCCTGGTGGGTGGTAGAGCGCATGCAAGTTGCACCTTTGATTATCTGCAGTTCTTTTACCGAGACCGAGGTATTCACAGGGTTCAAGAGGATTGGATTATATTTGGCTGGCCTCGATATCAGATCGGTATATGCATGCTATACTGCCTCCTGTCTTTTTTAGTCTGTCTAATCTCACAATGTTATAATGAGGGGGCACCAGTAGATCCATGAATGGGGAAGAAGATTCCGTAAGCCATGTTTCTGTTAAGATTGTCATGTCAGCTTCCTGGCTAATGATGAGGTCAACGATGTCTGAGGCATGTTTTGCTGCGGACTGACAGTTGAGCAGTAGGCACAGCAGTGGTTTCCCTGAGCTACTAGAGTTCATCTCTTGAGTACTGGCGGTTAGCTGGACTTGTTTTAGGTTGTTAAGGTTGGGTTTTCTGTTCTTAGGCCAGGACTGCATCGATCAGGACTGTTCTAATGTCCTTACCTCTGCTGCTGGCTTTAGACTCGTATGACCAGAGTAGGGTTTTGGTTTCATCATCCGATAAATATTTGTAATTTAGTTAGACTCATTTGTAGGCTTACAAGTCAATTTTTACATCCATGATAAACTCAGCCTATATCAATAAAATATACTATCAACTATTGTTACCTAATTATTATTAGCAAACATATTTGTTCCGAATAACCAGCACATGGACTGTTATATTTAAATGGCCGCTTTTCTTTCTTAGGGATTCTAAAACGTCCAGAAAAATTAGATAAAGGCTTTATATCCTAGATATTCAGGAAAAGTGGATACATATCTTATCTCTGGGCTTTTCAAAAGTTTTCACACATATCCCAATACATTTAGTAATAGAATGTCTATATTCTACTGATATATCTTTTTATTTAATTTTTTTATTTTTAGAGCTTACATTAGAATATATTTAAGTGCCTTACATTAGTTTGACACAGTTCAACAACAAGAATCTGTAAGGAGCAGCACTGTGTGGACTTTTTCATTAGACTTTAAACTCTCAGTCACAGCTCCTTTCTTCGGAAGAACAATCAGGCATTACTCTCTTGTCCTCCATCAACTGCCTTCCTGCGTGCCTTAGAGTACTCCTTGTAGCAGCCATGTTTTACTTTGCTCTCCTCTTCTTTCTAAATATTTCCCCCACCCACTGTATCCCAACAATACCACAGTGTTGTTTTCCCATACCCTAGTCACCGTTTATCTCTTTGACACTATGCCTCAATTCCCCATTTCCCTCTATCGTAGTCTACTTTCCAATTTATTTTGCATGCTCCCTGTGCCCCTTTTTAGGTCTCGCTGGCGTTGCAGCGCAAAGCGCTGCCGCCAACGAGACTTATAGTCGGCTTGCTCTCTCCCAAGGGAGACAGAGCTGTGCACAAGCCGATCCAGACCTGGGCACGAGCGGACTCAGGTCTGTGAACGCCAACGTGCACGCTCACGGCGTCACGCTCCTGCCCTCCGGCGTCTCTTCCGAGGCGCGCTCCAGGCCGACGGGCTCCACTGCAGGCTCCAGAGCGACGTCAGTTAGGCTGTATTTCACCCTTGTTTAAGCTTGTTAATGTTGTAATTTATGGTTTAAGAACAGTCTTTTCCCTCAAATTGAAATGCTCCAACCTTGTTTTGTGGGGTTTTATTGTTTTGCTTTTGCACAGTGTGAACGTTGTATATCGATCGTTTGCTACTCTCGGATGTTTTTGAAGGTGTGCCGGTTCCACCAGGGTCTTAATCCACCTCTTAGTTATTTGGACAAATAACAAACGACGAAACTGAAATGGAGAGAGAAAGGCAACATGTGCGAAAAGACTTGAGTCAATGTTTGCAGGATGTTTTTTTCTGAGGCTGCTTGAGAGAAGCTGAGAACAGGATGTGGTCGAAAAAAGTCTACAGGGTTACGAGCATTGGAAACGCCACCAAGTCCTTGCAGTGCCGTGTTATTTACATCCACAGATAGTTTGGGGTCCTTAAGATAGCATGACCACATGGCTGCCTGGCGCCGGGACACTTCGTTTCGTAACGTAATCTTACTCTGGGAGTTGGTTTCTTCGTTCACTGCCCGTGGATTAAAATTGAAGATTGCACAGGTTTGTAAAATGAACATTCATGCCTGCAAGATGTTCCTATCACGTGAATCTTTCTAACCCCGTTACACTAGGGTCACTCTCAGCTTGATCTTCCTGTTACAGAGGTGCCATCAGATGTGATATAATAAACACTTCGATGGCTGCTGTAGGCCTTAATTCTCTCTTCCAGAGCGAGTCTGTTCTCTATTTCTATGCAGCATATTTACGCCTCCCCGCGCTTGCAGTGGAAGAGCATGGAGATCTTGTGTCCTGGCTGCTGCTCTTGAATTCTGTGCCCATTTTAAGATAACATAGTCTTTTTTGGGGCATTTATTGGTATTGTATCAAGCAGCGATGAGGGCGTCTTGTGACAGACAGGTGGGCAGCACTGGCAAACTCAAATAGTGAGGAAATGCATAGGGGAAACTTCCGGTCTCTAAAAGTCCCTGTGTCTTAAACGTGCCAAACACGATTGTGTAAATCAAAGTTTGACTAACCATAAAATATGGGACATGCACTGCGGCAGAAAACTGTACTTGGATAAACACCCACCACTTGGAAGCAGTCGGCATGTGTGCTACATTTTTATAGCAGCCCTCTTATTTATGGGTCGATTTTTAAAAAGTTATGATATTGATCGAACAGAAAAATACATGGAGTTGCTTATGGTTCACACTTTCACCTGCAGCATGGAGTAGACAATGTGATATTAGTAGACAACTGTGCATTGATTCATTACTTCTTGAATGTTGGGCAGAGGATCTTTTCCTGGGGCAGTGGAGTCTTTAACCACCTCGAAGTTTAGAACAAGATATCTGGACACTGCATTAATAATCCAGCACTTGGCGCAAGTGAATTTGTATGAACAAGTTTGGCTTGCAATTCTCCTTGAGGTTCTGGAGCATGTTGCGATGCTGCCTTTGTGCTTGACAGAGCTCAACCACTACAGGTTGATGCTCGACGAGGGGTTTGCGGGACCTGAAGCACTGCTGCTTGTGTGCTTATGAGACACTGATACAGTTGGAGAGCACCAGAGCTCAATGACTCAAGAACATACAGTATTGATGTGTGCTTGTGAGTGAGTACGCGGGAATGAGTGCGCTCTGGAACCTGCAGTACTGCCATCTGTGTGCTTTGGAGAGCTAGTGTTCATTCATTCCACATTCTCTCCCATCCTGCATGTGCTTAATTCACCAAGGGTCCTGTATAGTTAAGTGATCTTGTCTACAGCTTGCCCAGTTAAATCGATGTGTGCTTGGCGTATGAGAACAAAGCCTTCTATTGAATGTGGAGAATAGATAAACTGCTACAGGAGTAAAACGTGCATACGTTCACAATTACCTCCATTGCTCCGCAGAGGCGGTATCGCTATTGTCAGATTGCGTGTGTTCTGCCTTTCTCACCCTTTTGCTCTGTTTATTGCGTTACTTTGCAAAGAAGCAGAACTGCACACCTCGTTTCTTGTTTTTTTTGGCCTCCCATTCAAACAGTCGCTTTTCATACCACAAGGTTTCTTTACATGTACATACCAAGTCAACCTGTGCTTTCGTCACAGTGCGTCACCTAGGGTTTCCACTTGTTAAGGGTGATACGAATCCACGTGCCTTTTGATGTTTTATTTTGGTTCCCACCAGCAACAAAAGTGTTGCTTAAGTATTTATTTGGGTACTAGTTCATTTTATTTCGAAGCTTTTCACATTTTTAAAGGCACTTTGTCATTTTTGTTGGCTTTCTCCAGAAGAGGAAGGTGCTGCACCCATCAGTCTCCTCAAACACTATTTTTTGCTGTCAATACTGTTCTTACTTTCCTTTATTAAGTTCAAAGCATTATTGCCGTTTTTTATTTGGCCTGGTGCACAACATTACAGTAAGTAGGAAGTATTTACAGCCCTGTTTGATTGAGGCCTTCGTGATAGACCCATCTTTTTCTGAAGTCCATCTGTCGCTCCTCTTAATCGCGTCTATCGCCCCTTTCTTTCCCTTGCCTTTGATCCCTTTATGCCCTCTCTATTCTTCCCGCCACTTTGCCTCCCCTCTTCTCTCCTCTCTCCTCCTTTATTGCCTCCTTTTACACCCCTGCCGTTCAGCTTGCTTCCTTACTTTCCCATGCACTTTTTCCGTCTTTTCCCATGACTCACTGCAGCGTTTCATTCGTCCTTTTCTGCATCGATTTCTCCGTTCACTCTCTTTGCTATATTTCTTTGTTCCACTGTTCGACCTCCCTTCTAACACCCTGTGGCTCTGTGTATTTTGTCGCTGGCATTCGTTAGTGAAATGTAGCGCACATTGCCCATATATATTTTATTTTCTGTGTATGGCGTCTTCCCAGCTCTTATTCTGTTGTTCTCATTCTTGTTATTCATGAAAGCAAGATACTTAGTCTAGTGTCACACTCCAATCCCTTTCAGGGTCCAATTTGCACACATATTTTAAAATATACATATTTCCCTGCCACACTGACCCACCTCTCTTTGGTCTTCCCTCACCGTACATTTCCCAAAACGTCAAGATATATCTGAGGTAGCTCCTACCTCCTACCCACTTCTGTCTGGGAGTGTCTCCTCCTTCCTTCATGAGGGATGTGCTTTTGTTCTCTGTGAGAGTGAAGTGAGCAGACATAGTGCTTTCAGTGGCTGTTACAATGGCTTGATGATGAGTATGATAGAAATCCACTATCTACTGAAGGTCCATGTAGACGGTTGGGAGACCGAAAACATGACAGCACCAGCCACACACACAACCACACACACAACCACACACACAACCACACACACAACCATACACACAACCACACACACACACACACAACCACACACACAACCACTCACACAGACACACACAACCACACACACACAGACACACACAACCACACACACACAACCACACACCCAACCACACACAACGACGCACACAACCACACACACAACTACAAACACAACACAAACATCCCCACACAACCACACACACACAACCTCAAACACACACACACAACCACACACACACAACCACACACACAACCACACACAACCAATAAACACACAACACACCCAACCCCACACACCCAACCACACACACACAACCACACACACAACCACAAACACAACACACACACACAACACACTCAACCACACACACTCAACCACACACACACAACCACACACACAACCACACACACAACCACACACACAACCACACACACACAAACACACACACACAACCAATAAACACACAACCACACACACAACCATACACAACCATACACACACAACCACACAAACACACACACAACCACACACACACAACCACACCATCAGTGTACGCTTTCACCGGGCACAAACACCACCAGCTGTCAGTGCACGCTTTCACCGGGCACAAACACCACCAGCCGTCAGTGCACGCTTTCACCAGGCACACACACCACCAGCCGTCAGTGCACGCTTTCAACAGGCACACACACACCACCAGCCGTCAGTGCACGCTTTCACCAGGCACACACAAACCACCAGCCGTCAGTGCATGCTTCACCAGGCACACACACACTACCAGCCGTCAGTGTGCGCTTTCACCAGACACACACACCACCGGCCAGCAGTGCACACCTCCACCAGGCACATACACCACCAGCCATCATTGCACAATTTCTACAGGCACACACACCACCAGCCATCAGTGCACACATCAATTGTTAACGCGTCCACAATTAACTATTGTAGCAATCGCAGTATGGCGCACTTTAATTTTACACATATTCATCTAAAGCGCAGCATGCCACCATTGCTACAAATATAAATAAAACAATTTCTGGCCTACAATGTGGACTTTTGTTGCAATTGGTGTTGCAATATTTAGCAATGCCAATAGCTTAAACTTAATTAATGCGAGACCTATTGCATTGCAAATGCTTGTTATTGTGTTGAAGTCTTCAGTTTACTTTTGCTCCTGTCTTTTACCCATCCCCTTCTGCCATTCCAATTCTTCTCTACTCAGTGCAGTGCTCCATTTCTTCTTTGGCCTCTCATACCCCTCTGTTTCCCCAATAAGACTATATCCTCAGGTATTTCTCACTCCACCCCACCAAGACAAAGCAGCCTAAACGGGAAGGTTGAGATATCAACAGAGAAGTTGTGGAGGTGTTACAATATGCGGAAGTTAGACATCACTATTGCCAACACGTAGATGCTAGTACGTTCAGAGCAAGGAGACAAACATGTCCACCGAAAGCAGAGGTGCCTAGTCACTTTAAAGATGACAATGAGGAGGTGGAGCAGATAACAGGAAAGCTGTTGCTGCAGACATGCACAAGTGCCTCTTTATAAGTTTCTAAAAGTTTCTATGTAAGAGCCACAAAGGATAGAGGATGTGATGTGCTGTCAAGAGATGTTGCATTTAATATCTTTGGGGTAGGTGATAGTTTAATTCTTCATTTACCTCCTCCATGTGGATAGTGGACTACCGCTAATCCCAAAGTAGATGAAGGTTCATCTTTTATTTATACATTAACAATATCCACTAATATATTGAGCACATTTTGCTTAGTCAATTTCCTGGTGTTACTTGCATAAGTACAAATTATCTTTCTTAAAGTAAGTTCTTTACGTTTTTTTTGCTGATATCAGGAGCGGGGCATGGGTTTAATATCTATTTTATAATGACAATTGGGGACATGGCGGACAAGAAATTTTAGAGACTGATTTCTTTGGGTAAATTAGGAAGGTTATGACAGTTCTATTTATTGTGACCCTGATGAAAGTGAAGTAGGACAGTAAAACCACTGGAACGTGGCATCAACCTGTGTATAATTACCAATGGTGTTCCAGTGTATAAAAAATAGATAAATAAGGACTGTTGAATAATATAAATGTACGCAATATAAGTGAACCAGGCTAGATGAGTGCTTGATTGGATCTGTGTGGTAGTTAGAACTTCCAATAATCGTTATGCATTTCAGTCCTCTGAACATTGTGAATGTCTTTTATTACAAAATATTACCTTATGAAAATGTGTTGTAATTGTTTGATATATGGTGTGTTTAGTGTATGAAAATGAAACCTATATTTTTGATTGTTGTGGGCCTTTGTGGTTATACTTACATTATGTTCCTATAATGAAATTTTTTCTGGTTCCTTGCAAAGGTCTGACTGAGAAATATTACAATGAAATATACTATTTGAGCTTTAATTAATACAGTACAGCAGAGGTCTTCAAACTTTTTTAGGTTGAGCCCCCCCAGCGGAATTTTTTTAGATGTTGGGCCCCCCACCTGACAGTAATTTCGGGAATCTGGTACACTACATGATCGACTGCCACGTGCATATTACGGGCCATATCCGGCAAATAATGTTCAACACAATAAGAGTGTTTAGTAAACTGCAGGTTTGTGAGTGGGTGTGGTGAAATGACAGAGGCGTATTACACAGCTCAAAACATAATTTTCCAAGATAAAATGTGCGCAGATTCTTTTTACTAGGATGCTTTGTTTTACACAGGACATAGATTAATAATAACACCACCAACATGAATGTGACGGGTGTGCCGGTGTTTAGCCACATTTAGACTCTCAATCTGTGGGTGGATTTTTGCTACTGCCATCCTCAGGTTGTGCTCCACATCCAGTCTTGAACGGTACTTAGTCTTTAATACCGCAAGTGCTGAGAACACAATCTCGCAAACTCCTTAATAAATAAATAAATACATTGTAAGATGTAAAGCACCATGCATAAGTGAACTAAAGGGAGGATTGCTGTGATGAACCCACTATAGGGAACACATTATGGGTGTTTCATTAAGTGGAACTTAAAATATGGAACCTGACTTTGCTTATGGGGGCTTTGCATTCAAGTAGCAGTTGGATGTCACGCGAAATGTCATATGCATGATGTATAGATCCCACACATGAGCACACATAGAATACAGAATAGTAACACATAGGCAAGGGAGTAGCCAAACAATTTAAATACCTCCCACTCTGAACTACAGCTCTTATGGCACCAAGAAAGCAAAGTAAGTCATCACAACCCTCCCCATTTATCATGTACATTTTGTCATCTATTAACTCTTTCACCATTCATTCTGTCCTTCCATCTGTGTCCCATCCATATCCAAACATTTTCAACAGTTTGCAAACCTATCCATCATCTATCCTTCCATCCATCATTTCACTCATCCATCCCTCCATCCACCCTTTCACTCATCCATCCATCATCCATCCATCCTTTCACCCAATCCATCCTTTCACTAATCCATCCACTCTTCCACCCATCCATCCATTCACTCATCCATCCAACCATTTACCCTTTCACCCAAGCTATCCTTTCACTCATCCATCCACTCTTCCACTCATCCATCCACTCTTCCACCCTTCCATCCATTCTTCCACCCATCCTTTCACTTACTCATCCATCCACCCAGTCACTCATCCGTCCACCCATTCAACCTTTCACTCATCCATCCACCCATCCATCCTTCCTGCTCTCCACCCTCCCTTTCACTCATGTATGCATTCTTTGACTCATCCATCTTTATGTTCTTCTTTTCACTCATCCATGCACACATTTGCCAATCCATTCTGCCAATCATTCATCCATGTTTTCACTCATCCATCTATCCATCCTCCCTTCCTCTCTCCATTCCCCTTTCACTTAGCCACCCATCCTTCTATCCACCCTTCACCCATCCACCCACTCATCCACTCATGAATCCATCCATTGACCACTCATCCACCCTTTCACTCTTCTATCTATCCCTTTGTCCATCTACCCTCCTCAATCACTCATCCATCCTTACATCCACCCTTTCACTCATCCATCCATCTATCTATTCATTCATTCACCCTTTCACTTATCAATACATCAATCCATCCATCATTTCTCTCATCCATCCACCCATTAACTCATCCATCATCCACCCGTTCATTGATCCATCCACCATTTTACTGATCCATCCACCCTTTTACCCATCCATCTACCCTTCCAACCACACAAACATCTATTTACTCTCATCCATCCTTCCACTCATGCATCCATCCATCCTTTCTCTCATTATCCATTCACCCTTTCACTCATTATCCATCCACCCTTTCACTCATCTATCCATCCACCCTTTCACTCATCCATCCACCCTTTTACCCATACATCCACCATTTCACCCATCCACCCATCATTCCACCCATACACCCACCATTCCATCCATACATCTATTTATTTATATGGTAATATAACGGAAAACGTCTGGTGGTTGGCTTTATTTGACATCTTTCACACATTTGATGATTTAAATTTGAGTTTGCAGACTAATATTTTTGAACATTGACACTTCGGTGCTTACACAAAGATATTCATGAGATGAGGACTGCAGATTAGAGTTCACCGTCCTGATTCATGGCTCAAACCTGGATTGTAACCTCTCCTTCCCTTCCTAAAATAATTGAAGGATTCCCGCCCCCACTTCACTCCCACCCCCTTTGAAAGGCTGGGGCCCTGGGCCAGAGCCCACTTTGCCCGTGCCTTAAAACTTCTCTGGAAACGTTCTCTCCTTTCTGGGAAGAGCTAACTCTCCCAAGAGGGGGTTAATTCACGGAGTTGACCGCTTCAGCTGCAGTGGGAGGCAAGGGGTCTCCTCTGCTAAAACTGAAAGTGTCTGTTTGTTTGCTTTCGTTTTTAGCAGAGGAGACTCCTTGCCTCGCACTGCAGTCTAAGCTGTCAACTCCGTGAATTAACCACCGCCTGGGAGAATTACCCAGACAAAGGGACGGGCACATAGTGCCCCATCGAATTCCCCTCGCACCCCCTCCAGCCATAACAGAGTTCTCCAAATAAAGGGAAGATTGGAGTGGAGTGTGCGCCCCCCCTGGGATGGTGTCGCGCCCCCCCCACAGATTGAAGAACCCTGCAGTACAGTGTTGTAGTTTGGTTGAGAGTTTTTGGTGGGTCAAGCAGTAGCGGCTGCTACCGGATTCGGGTGGTGGGGCAGAGAGGGAGGAGACAGGCAACGATGGTTGTGAGAAAGTGGCTCTATATATACTGTATATACTGGACAATAATGAAGTACAGTGTGTATAGAGTCCACAAACCCCAAAGGTATAACAGAGGTTAAAGTCAGGACTGACCTTACTCTCAAAAGTGGTAGCTTGGTCGAGCAGTAAGGCAGTACCAGAGGGCAGTGCAAAGCATTTGTTGTACACATTCAGTCAGCAAAGGATTTCACACACTCAAAGACTGAACTCCAGGCCAATGGTTTTTATATCCAAAGATATAGTTGTTTTATTTTTAGAACCAAAAGGCATAAAAATATACTTTGCTAGATATGAGAACTCTCATGTAATTACTTTGCAAGGAAGCGATAAAGTTGGTGAACACAATAGGTACAGGAGTTGCTGAAGGCAACTCAAGTCTAGACACACTTTATCATTGAGCTCAATGGATTGTTACCTTAAAAGTACAGTTGATTACAGTACAGATTACTTTAGTAGTTCCAGGACTAGATCCTAGATTCAGTCCTGGGGTCTAAGCTGAAACCAGATTAGCAAAAACATTTTAGTTACTGTGGAGAATTTTCATGAATATAAAGCAGTTTTAAAAGTTCACACTTAGAAACTTTTCAATGACAATCTGGAAATGTTATTCAATGGGATAAAATTCAGGTTGCAGGTAAAGTATGATCGCGTTACTTTTGTAATCCAGTACTGGGCTTCTAGGGCCAGCACTGGGGTCTGAACTTAAAATAGGTAGGTAATTGCGTTTCAATATTTCGTATGATTTTTAAAGAATATTTCAAGTTTTCAAAAGTAGGCACTTAGAAGAAATTTCATAGAAAAGCAGTCAATGTGTTCCTATGGAGAAAATACAGATTACTAGTAAACCCGGTAGGGATTACTTTTGCGGTTCAGTACTGGGCTGCAAGGTACAGTACTGGCATCTCGCCCGCTTGCAGGTGAGTACTTCGGAATTCGGACTTCGGCTGATTTTATATGAATATTTGCAGTTTTCAAAATTTCACACTTCGAAAATGTTCGTGTCAAAATGGGTCAATGTTCTCCAATGGCAGGTAAGTGAGTTACTGGTGTCCAGGTGAGTGCTTGGCTGGTGAAGTTAAGGTTCCGGGTATAGACTCGGGGGGGGGGTCCACCAGGGTCAGGTAAGTACAGTCGGTTCCGCCCCAGCAGCGCAGGGCCGGCCGGGTGCAGAGGTAGGTAAGCCCAATGATATCCATTGAGGGAAAGGGGGCCTTCGGTTGGTGACTGCTGGCTAGCAGGCCACGCGGCTGTGGGAGCTGGGCTCCTGGTCACTAGCTCAGGGCAAGGGGGAAGTAGGGTAGGACAAAGGTGGCACAGCCAGCGGCACTCGGGCGGGTGGGTGCAGGGTGCTCTTGAGCCATCGGGCGCTCAATGTTATCCAATGGGAAAGGTCAAAAAGGAACAAAGGCTGCAGGCTCGGGGACGGAGACTCTACAGGAGCGAACAGCACTTCGAGAGGTAAGTTGGGATCTTGGAGCACAGGTAGGTACCCCAAAGGGAGGCACAGGGGGCTGTAGGGCGCCGGGTGTAGGGTTGTCTTTGGGTGTCAGAAAAGCTTACACTCGGCTGGTCGCGGTTGGGGTGGCCCCTGGTTCTGAGTCTGCAGATGTCGGCTGGTTCGTCGAGGAGGGTCTTTGGGCACTGGACTTCGAGTCCCAGTCGCCGGGGGGACGTCCTTGTGGTCTTGGTTCGGTTGGGCCCCGGCCTCGGCGGGTGCAGAGTGGGCTGGTCCGGAGCTTCCTGGTTGGCACCAGGTGGGTTGTTGAAGCAGAGCCTCTGCTGATGGGAGTCCCAATCTTTAAGAGGGTCAAGGCAGGCAGGTCCTCCGGGTGTCCCAAGGTTGCTGTCCGCAGGAGTCGCCGGGATTAGGCAGGAGCAGGTTCCAGGATCGACAGGCCGGTAGGGCTGGGGCCAAGTCAGTTGTTGTCGTCCTGTTGTTAGCAGCTGCTCGGCGGGTCTTCTTCTTGATCTTCTTTCTTCTTTTCGTATCGGGATCTGAGGAAAGAAGGTTCGGGGAGCTCTAAATACTGAATTTAGGGGCGTTACAGGTAGGGCAAGGACAGGGACCAATGGGTCCCTGTCCTGGGGTGAGTACACCCCCTAGCCTGCTCCTCTCCTGTGGAAGGGGGGCAGGAGCCTAGCTGGGATTGGGCAGGGCTCCCCATCTACAAGATAGCCGGAGCCCGGGGTCGTTCTTCACCTCGTCTCCCCCACCTGAGGGGTGGGGTTGGCACAGGCTGGCACACCTCCCTTCCTGACGTAGTTTTTCCCGCCAATCTTCCCGCCAGAGTGGGGGTAAGAACTGGTGGGGGCCAGTTGCTGGGTACAGCAAATGGTCTGGAGAAGCTCACAGAGGCGGCATGGCTTTGAAGCTTCCCCCTGCCCATCCTGGGGGAGGAGACCTAGCACCTCGCCCAGGATGTGCATTGTTGCAGGCCCAGGAGAGCGGGGGGCTGTCCACCCAGGGGTCCAGCAACATGTCTGCTGTGTGGCAGCCTCTGCAGCTACTCAGCCCAGACGTGGATTGTAGGTTAGGATTTCAGAGGGCATCTCTAAGATGCCCTCTGGTGCATTTTACATTAAATCCCACACTGGCATCAGTGCGGGTTTAATGTGCTGAGAAGTTTGGTACCAAACTTGTCAGTCTTCAGTGTAGCCATTATGGTGCTGTGGAGTTCGTAATGACAACCTCCCAGCACCATGCACTCTTAATGGCATCACTGCACTTACAGTGCCCAGGAATGGCCCTGGGTACTGTAGGGGCACAGGGCTCATGCACCTGTGCCCACACCTCTGGCATAGGGCACCCAGCTAGAGGGGTGACTGAAGTATGCTAGGGCAGTGGGTTCTGTTGACTGTTGGTTTAGTTCTGTACTTAGGCACTTAGCCTGCAAAGGCAGTGTGTGGGTGCCAGGGTACAGGGCCCCTGAGGGTGGCACAATAAGTGTTGCAGCCCTCAGGGGTCTTCTCGGGTCACCATGCCCTGGGTACCTAGGGTACCATTTACTAGGGGCTGACAGGTGGCCAGAGATGCCAATTGGGTTTTTAGTTTCAGCACAGTTTTAGGGAAGGAACACAGGTCCTGGGTACCTGGTTGGCAGGAACCCAGGGCACACTCAGTCAAAGCACATCAGCAGTTCAGAAAAAAGTGGGGGCATACCAAGGCAAGAAAGGTGGCACTTTCTCACAATGGTCCACTGACAAAGAAAAAATGAAGAAAACACTTACCTGAAATGCCGGCCACTGCCTCTCTGTTCTGTCTTCTTCCTTCCTGCAGTCCTCGCCAGCTGCAGGAAGCTCCCAGGTTCCCCTGAGCCAATCACAACTCTGCAATGCAGCGTTGTGATTGGTCTGAGTGCCGTGGATTGGCGCTCAGATGGGCAATGGAGGGCTTAGCATGTTCCTCACCAGGCTGCATGTAGTCTGGTGGGGAAGATGCAAAGTGTGCAGGACTCTCGGGCCGGCCAAGCAGTCATGCCCACTTAAGGAGTGCAAAGCTCTCCTCTACCATGCTGTGCCCAGCCCCACCACCCCAGAGAGCCACTGACTGCAAAGAAAAATTAAAATAATAATGATGATAGTTATCATTTTAGTTTTTCTTTTGTTCAGTGGGGCAACGCTACTCCGCCATAGTGGAGGAGCTGCCGCTGGGGTCATGTACATTCCATGTCAGAATGTTCCACACAAGGACCCCAATTTGTTTGAGAGTTGATTAGATGCCCTCTCCCCAAGTGATTTTTATTCTCAGTGTAGGCACACCTGTGCATTCCACAAAGCCATTCGGGAAATTGTTGGTAAACCATTTACATACGATATCTGGTGCAGCAGTCAGACCACCCATCCTAATCAATCTGCGTTTGTATTGTGTACCATTCTAATCTTCCAGATTGCTAATAATGTTTGACTCTTTTCAACAAATTCTATTCAGGTTTTTGGCTCATCTCCCTAAGATTCTTTATTTCAAATTTGGTACATGTCAGTTACAATGGTCAAATGGTACTGGGGTGCCCTTTTTTGGATGTGCTTGCGAAATTCCCACATTGATTTTTTCTTTTCTATAGAACAAAAACCAATGGGTATATTTGTACCAATTCCTGCAATAAGATAGAGCATGTTTAAGAAAATACACTTAATGCAGCTTGTCTAAATCTATTAAGTCATTTTATAGTTATTACAAAATTATTTAAAAAATCATTTTCTTAATCATTGACATTGTGTAAGTGTATCTGTAAGTTTATGTACTGATTTGTGACTGTTAGTAGTGGATATTAAAATGTTGGTGCCCAAAATTGCTCCTGGTCTGCAAACTAACAGTTCCATTTACCGAGATTTTGCTTTTAGTAATCTTATTTATTGATTGAGTTTTGTATATCACAAACCTGGCCATAGGCATCAGAGTGCTTTACAGAGTTGGCACAATAGCTGTTATCTGAGTTGCATAAGGACTGCACTACATACTTTAGGTCTTCGCTAGGGATAAAGGGTTTGACTTTTTTTAAGGTGTTTCAGTATGTAGAAGGCACTTTCAGCTGAGACATTAATATGCTCTTTCATGTTCAAGTTTGTATCAAGTGTACTCCCCAGGGATTTGACTGAGTTGAAGATGGATAGGGTGTATTTTAATGCAGTGATGGTGTCAGTGATGTTGTCAAGCCAGATATCTGCGGGAAAGGACCTTTTTTCGGTTGGATTAGGAGGAGTTCAGTTTTGTTGAGGTTGAGTTTAAGGTTGTTTCTGGTTAGCCAGAATTGATCAGTGGAGAGAGTACAGTTTATGTGCTGGATGTCTTCAATTGAGGAGAATTTGCTGAAGAGTTTAGTATCATCTGCATACAGATGATAGGGAATTCTGGCTTGTTTCTGGACCATAGCAAGGTGTTCCATGTAGATTTTGAATAGTGCAAGAGATAGGATCACTCTATCTATCACCCTCACTCTATCTATCACCATCACTCTATCTATATATCTATCTATCTGTCTATCTATCTATCGATCACCCTCACTTTATCTATCTGTCTATCTGTCGCCCTCACTCTATCTATCTATCTGTCTACCTATCGCCCTCACTCTATCTGTCTATGGCCCTCACTCTATCTATCGCCCTCACTCTATCTATCTATCGCCCTCACTCTATCTATCTATCGCCCTCACTCTATCTATCTATCGCCCTCCCTCTATCGATCGCCCTCCCTCTATCTATTGCCCTCCCTCTATCTATTGCCCTCTCTCTATCTATTGCCCTCCCTCTATCTATCTTATCTATCTATCGCACTCTATCTATCTATCGCACTCTATCTATCTATCGCACTCACTCTATCTATCAAACGCATCACCACAGCATCACTCAGGGGCACCACAACATCACTATGCGCTACCACAGCATCACTGAACGCCACAGCATTACTCGTCGCCACCACAATATCACTCAGCGCCACCACTGCATTAATCAGTGCAACCATTCAACTACAACTGGTTCAAATATGCTCTCTCAATGTTTCAAGCTTTATTACAAATGTCACAAAAAGATGTTAATATTTCACTTCAGTTCTTGGATTTTCGTCACAATAAAATACACTGAACATAATCTTCACAAAAGTTATTTACAAAAGCCATTGTTATTTGTAATATCAATACATCTGTCACACAAATACAACACATATTGGATTACAAATGCTATAGGTGTCACATTTGCGAAAGTTAAAACTATTGGCATTGTAAATGACAAAGCTTTTAATTTCGCTATTTTCAAAACCAACACATAATAAAAAAATTGTCATTTAAAATACCAATAGCTCAAACTTTCCTAATGCGAGACCTATTGCATTGCAAATGCTTGTTTTTTCCTTGTTTTTGTGCCCTTCTGCCCTCTTTTCCACTCGTTTTTTGTGCCTTTCTGCCCTCTGTTCCACTCATTTTTCCCTCGTTTTTTGTGCCCTTCTGCCCTCTGTTCCACTCGTTTTTTGTGCCCTTCTGCCCTCTGTTCCACTCGTTTTTTGTGCCCTTCTGCCTTCTGTGCCATTCGTTTTTTCCTTGCTTTTGTGCCCCTTTTGCCTTCTGTTCCACTCATTTCCCCAGCCGCTGTGCCCCCTGCAGCCCCACCCCCCTGACTGCCCATTCGCTGCCCCCGCCTCCCGATTGTATTGTTGTGGTCTCGCCGCCCCTGCACCAACATTCACAGCTCTTGTGTGCTTTGAGGACACATGGGCGTTTCATTTTTCACTACGACGACAGGCACTCTAGTGCTGTTGTGGTCTCGCCGCCCCTGCACCAACATTCACAGCTCTTGTGTGCTTTGAGGACACATGGGCGTTTCATTTTTCACTACGACGACAGGCCCTCCAGTGCTGCGGACCCCCTGGGAATGTCTCACAGACCCCTGGTGGTCCGCGACCCACAGTTTGTGAAACGCTGGTATAGAATGTCTGTGTCCATTTGCCAGAGCCACCGCACAAGCTCGCACTCCGAACCCTTCACATCGTCCAACCACTGGCATCTACCCCACGTTCCTCACACCGTCTATGCGGTTTAAAGTCTGGGACTGTAGATACACACAGGCAAGCACTACACAGTGGCCACGCGCACTAGGCTTTCATCTTACTTCTGGGCCGGTAAAAAATGCCTATATTTACACTGGTCTCCTCAGTGTCTGCCCAGGTGCCCGCGGCTCTTCATTTGATCATCTCACGTTCGTCACGTTTTGTTGATGTGCCCCTGTCTGCGACGCACAGATTGGGAAATACTCCTTTAAACTACTGAATTCTGGACTCAAAATGATTCACGAATTTCACGCTTGGAGTGTAAAATTGTATTTTATTATTAGAAAAATGCCTGTACTACACAATCTTGTGCTCAGTCTATGGAGGTTTCTTCAATCCATCTCGAAAGTATGACTAATGGCTTTTAATTGACACTGGAAGGATGACATGCCGACCTGGCCATACTAGGTTATGATGGAAATCTGCAACCTACAGACAGCTGGTAGAGATTCTGCAGCAGGTGCCTTGACCAACCATGCTGTTGTACAGTTTGGGATTAAAGGCATAGCACTTTAGTTAAGCTTTTGACTTGCACCTCGGATGCTACACTATTGCTATAACTAGTTTTATAACCTGCGATGCATGTACACTAACCCCTGCAGCGACATACGGTACTAGCCAGGGCTTTAAGTGGGATGAAAAAACTTGGAGGGTCTCTCAAAGTGTATGGCCAGTGTAATTAGGGGCGTGGCTTTAAAACACTTACTCTAAAAATCAGTGTTTAGCATAGTGTGCCGCCCTATTTGTATTTTGCTGTTTTTGTCATTGCATCCAGATATGTGAGACAACAAGTAACATCATACCTACAACAAGGCAGGACTATTGGCTTTGTCAATGCATCTTTGAGTGGCTGTTTGAAATAGGTGAGAAAGAGGCGTGCCACCCTTGGGAGTCAGTGTGACACTTAATGATAATGATAATGACATTTATAGAGCGCTCAAATACCAAAAATGGTGTCTCGGCGCTAGAACCATGAGCAGAACCTCGACCGACTCCCCTTACTGGAGCAGCCAAGTTTTCAAGTTTTTCCTGAAGCTCAAAAGAGAGCTGGACTTCCTAATTTCAGGTGGCAGCAAATTCCACAGCTTAAAGGTACCATAGTGAAAACTCCGACCTCCCCAGTGCAAAGTCCGAATTTTTGGCGCTGTTAGAAGATTTGCACCAGTGGAGCGGAGTGGCCTACCTGGCTGGTACCACATAAAAAGCTCCTGCAGAAACAACGGACCCTTTTGTGTCAAGGCTTTAAAGGCCACACAAAGCGCCTTGAATTTGATCTGCTGTACCACTGGGAGCCAGTGTAGCTTCCGAATTTCACCAGCGATGGGTTTATGCCGGGGAATACTCAGCAAGAGGCGAGCCGCTGAGTTTTGGACTGCTTGGAGTTTCCTCAAGCACTGCTTTTGGACATTCAGATACAGTCCATTGCAGTAATCCAACTTGGACTGTATGAGGGAGGTGATAACCACTTTCTTGGTTTCTTCAGGGATATAGGGAAGAACCTTCTTCATTTTTTTATCAGGAAATAGGAAGCCGAGACGATGGCATTGGTTTGTTGGATAAATGTTAATCTGTTGTCAAACAGGATGCCCAAATTTTTGGTCTTATCCGTTGGAAGGGGCGGCAATCCCATTTCTGCAGGCCACCAGAGATTGCTCCAAGCAGGTTGTAAACTGCCAAAAATCAACACTTCCGTCTTATCGGAGTTTAACTTGAGGCAGTGTCTGTTCATCCAGATGTTAATGGCGGCCATGCAGTCATGGAATTGCATAGCAGGGGAGCTCTGTTTTTTATGAGCTGCAACCACGATCTGGGAATCATCTGCGTAAGATGTTAATGAGAAGCCGTAGCCTCTAATTAGTGACGCCAATTCAGTGACATAAACATTAAACAACAATGGACTCTGCGAACTACCCTGCGGCACCCCACAAGGCAGCACATACGGCTCCGAATTGAACCCGTTGAGCGACACCGTTGATCTCCTCCCCTGTAGAAATGAGGCCAGAAGGGCCAGCGCCATGCCTTCTACACCTAAAGTTCTTAATCGGTGAATCAGGAGAGTATGATCAACGGTGTCGAACGCGGCAGAGAGATCGAGCAAAATTAATGCCGCGGTACCTCCACTGTCCATAACAGCTCTAATTTCTTCGGCCGCCTTAATAAGTGCCGTCTTGGTACTGTGCTCTTTGCGGAAACCAAACTGAGAATGGTCCAACAACCCATTGTCACCAATGAACTGGGTCAGTTGTCCACAATTTTAGCTGGGAGAGGGAGGTGTGCAATGGGGCGATAGTTCGATGTCGTAGAAGCATCTAGAGTGGGTTTCTTAAGAAGCGGGAGAACAGAAGTCTCCTTCCAACTAATAGGGAAATTGCCTGAGGAAAACATCCTGTTAAAAATGTCCGTCAACACAGGACTCACCAGATCAGCTAATTCTATCAGGAAAGCTGGAGAGCACGGGTCCGATGGCGAGCCTGATTTAGAGGCCGAAATATAGTGGTTCACTGTGTCGGCTGACACCGGGAAAAATTCAAGAAACCTGCACGTACCGGCCTGCAAGATCTGTGTATTGGAAGTTGGCTGGGCACTTAGGCAATCTTTGAAATTGCCAACAATATCCAACACTTTACATTTGAAATTAGACGCCATGTCATCAACAAACTATTGACTACCTAGTTTGTTCAAAGCCTTGGGAACCGTAAGTTTATTTATAATTGAAAACAGCTCTTTTGAGGAATGTTTCGCAGAGTCAATCTGAATTTTGAAATATTTACTTTTTTCGGTAACACCAAGCGCTTTATAGGATCTGAGAGCTGTCCTGTAACTCTGTTTATCGGTATCGTGGTAATACATACGCCAACGACGTTCCATACAACGGCATTTCTGTTTTTCCACTCGAAGGAGATCAGAGAACCATGGTGCAGAGGGTGCTGCCCGGTTAACTGAGGTGTTCTTGATAGGAACCGCTGCGCTAATGGCATCAAATAACTAGCTATTGTAATTATTGACTGCTTTATCAACGTTGGCACAGCCTAGAGGAACAGAGCGTGTTAGGCTTGTTTGGAGAACAATTTTGTCCACTTTACTCCAGGCTCTGCGGGGGGCTGCCTTTGGTGTAGCCGTATTAACCTGCCGGTAAATACTCTTAGGGAAGGAAAAGCTAATGAGCAGATGATCCGACCAGGGTAGAGAAATCCCTTCTGTCACTTAGAGCCCATGAAAGGAAGAGAAAATCCCATCCAGCGTGTGCCCCGCTTCGTGAGTGGGAACACCAACCAGCTGGGCCAACCCTGCTGCACTTAAAGTATCCAAAAGCACAGCAGTCTCTTTGTTCGTGGGATCCTCCAAATAAAAATTGAGAGGCACGTTAGTCACACAGGACAGGTTCCCTGACGGTGTGCAGCACAATGGGCATAGCTCACAGGTATGCAGCAGGCATGCAATTTAAACACGGTTATATTTAAGCAAGATTCCTGTTAAAGACGTCTGTGACCGTATTAAAGATTTAACGCCACCCCGTAACAGTCTCCTGGTCGTTTCCTCTTGTTTAGGGCGGACCTGCGTGGCCGCAACTATAACCGGGGTATCTTCACTTGACCAAACAGTGCGATCTTCGGTATAACTTTGTGGGCCTTGAACCTTGTACGTACCAAAACCAGGAGCAAATGAAAGTGTGCCTACACCTGCATTACTTGCTATATAAAACCGGGTACATGGCAAAACGCCCTAAGAAGATTTAGCACTTGAGGATGAGGTTTAATTATGATAGTGTCTTGTTGGCTTCTTCGCCGACCCTGCAGACTATTTGATCCGCCCTGGGACCACCCTTCACGAGGGCCCCATTCAGTCTATGATTATCTATGACCTAGGTGAATCTCAAGGGCCCGATCAATTTGGGTTACATCACTGACTACAAACAAACATAGCACTCGCTGGCTCTGGCCTATTATACGCATTAGAGTGGAATGGTGGGGTAGGGGTAGGAGTACAATTGAGAATAGGATATGACACTGGATTTGAATAAAAAGTAAATAATGTGACGCTCAGCAGGACTGACAAGAGGTCTGTTTTCCGGGGTACCAAGAACATGTAGTGCTGTAAACCTGGCCAAAAACAAGTGAAATATTAACAACTTGCACAGAAACCCCACCGCTGGAGTAAATCTGCGATGTTGGATTAATGCACGTATGTGTTAATGAGGCCCTGTAGCGCTGCTTTCTCTTCTCTCTCTTCCGCTAGGTTCCCTCTTTAGCTCACCCCTTACGTTCACCCTTCCAATCTCTCTTTAACTCCTACTTTCCCCTGTCTCTGCCTCCCTCTCTTCCCATCTTTAACCCTCTATATATATATATATATATATATATATATATATATATATATATATATATATATATATCTCTCTCTCTCTCTCTCTCTCTCTCTCTCTCTCTCTCTCTCTCTCTCTCTCTCTCTCTCTCTCTCTCTCTCTCTCTCTCTCTCTCTCTCTCTCTCTCTCTCTCTCTCTCTCTCTCTCTCTCTCTCTCTCTCTCCCTCCCTCCCTCCCTCCCTCCCTCCCTCCCTCCCTCCCTCCCCCTCCCCCTCCCCCTCCCCCTCCCCCTCCCCCTCCCCCTCCCCACGAGCCGTTCCTTGTTCACGCGCTTCCTTTTTCCGTGCCATCCTGTCTGTACACAGCTGGCTCTCCCTGGGCGTTTGGGTATCCCAGGCAGTGCCCTGCCTCGGCCTGCTCGCTCCAGTGCTGCCTGCCCCGCTCCTGGGATCCCGTGTTTGTCTTGCTTACGTCTCCCTCTGGAATGGCTTCCAGCTGCTTTTTGTTTACTCAAGAAAAGTTTTGAAGAGGCGTCCACCGTGAGCAGATGCTCTGACACCGAGCCTGGCGGAGTGAACTTACAGAAAGCTGGGCAGGCTATCTTAAAGGGGCACGGAGCACTGTCAGAAGGGTAGCAAGAGTGCCATGGGCTCTCATGCACGCAGGGATGACGGGGGGAGGGAAACTGAAAGCGCGCCATGCGCAATCTACCAGCGTCCGGGGACAGGAGATGTGCACGCGTACCGAGTGCACATCTGCTGTCCGCGCGTGCCACCTCCTGTCTCCCTTCGGGAAGGAAAGCGGCAGCAATAGTCTCGCAAGCGAAGCAGCATATGCGCTGCATTCGCACCCGAGACCTAAAAAGGGCATAAAGCAGGATTGCAATGGGAGGTTATCATAACCGGAGCAAAAAGTTCACCATATAGACATGAATTAGCAGTGTGAGCTGATAGTGTAAGCATAGAGACACAATATTTGCTCAACCCCAACATTCATCATATAGACATAAAAACCAGTGTAGACTGGCAGCGTAGGCATAAAGACACTATCTGTGCACAAGGAGACAATGTCGGCGTACAGTACCAAGTTCTGATATAGATATGTTCACATTTCCACATGGGGGTAGTATGAAATCGTGCTAACGTGGGCAGGGTTTATTGAACGCGTGCGGGGGTTGATAATGCCAGGAAAAAACAGATCAGTCACAAAAGACATACCACCCTGTTCCGAGGCAGGCATGGTCATCATGGGCACCAGTTTCCTAGTTCAAGAGTATAACAGAGGATCACACACACCGAGTAGTACCAGTTTTATCGCAGCGGCATCAGAAGACACAGTGAGACGCATTTGGTAGAGGTTTTTTGAGAGGTCAGACACATGTTTACTGTGTAGGAAGTAGCCCGAACAGAATTGTGTTGATGTGGCAGCCCGAGCAGTCCTACTGAGTAGGTAGCCCAAAACAGAAACAATGAAGTTCAGATAAGTACCTTATCAGAGCAGCAGTGTGGTCTGAAGGAATGCTCAACAATACCCCTCGCTGTGCTACATTTTCCTGTGGAGTAATCTATATGATGCCTCCCCTAGGCTGTGGCATGCAACAAGCGCGCTCAACACCCCACGCTGTGCTACAATTTCCTGTGGAGTGATCTATATGATGCTTCCCCTAGGCTGTGGCATGCAACAAGCGCGCTCAACAGGAGGGGGGGGGGGGGGAGTGTGCGCTGTGCACATTACTAGCTGCTTGCCCGAGTGGGGGTGTGGGGTGCAGCACCATTGGGAAAGCCACCCGCCCTCCTATGGAGAAGCTGGGGTGTCGCCAGAGGATGAGTGCTGTGGAGGAGCGCTTGTTGGGCAGGAGGGATCTCGACCTCTGCCACTAGTTGCAGCCGCGTTAGCAATGCGGCAGCACCAGTATTGCATGCTCCTCTGGGAGCAGAGGATCACCTTAAGCTGCCAGTTTCAGATTACTCTCTCACCTGCAATCAGAGAAGCAATAGGGGTGGGGTAGTGGCATTGTGGTTTGTGAGCCATTTTACAGCTTAGGACAGGTGGTGTGAGCTGTTGGGCATCCAAGACCAGGGGCAGCAGCAGGCTCACCTCTGAGCATTTTGGTTGCCTCACATCCGAGCAATATGGCTGCCTTCTTCTCCCCGTCCACAGGTCCACTAAGCCACACTTGACGAGGGCGGGCCCGCTGTTCACGAAGCTACCAGAGTTAGGCTCTTTGAACGCCCGAATTCAACGCAGCAGTGTGGGGGCAGTTAGGTGAGGTTGTGGTGGTGAGCCTCAGCAAGGCCTACCAGTGCTAGGGGTTCTCCTTTCTCTGCACAGAGTCCTCAGACCAATAGAAAGAAGTTGGCACAGAAGCTGGAATAGAAAAGACAGAGTTTATTAAACCTCATGAGGTGGAACTACATTCACACAACACCCTTCAGTAGTGTATGAGGTAGCACACTGACTGGAAGGAGCTTGGTCCTTTTATACCCACACAGGGGCTCAAATGAAGGCGGTACAAGTACAGAATGCTGGTTTCAAATACATTCAAGGTCATACAGAGAGTGCTGGCAACCAGTGGGAGGGGCTGACAGTTAGCTAATTCTGGTGGACACATCCTGACAGTTACAAGTTGGGGACAGCTGTAAGCTCAACTAGGCATGTGCAAAGCAGAAGAGGCTAAATATATCTCGTCTCCAGGCAGATTTCAAAAGCAGTTAACATGAAGGTAGGACAGAGCACATGGCGAGCAGATGGCAAACAAAATGGCCGATAGAAATACAAAATGGATTCCGTAAAAAGGACAAGATAGTCTCTAAATACAAGATGTCTTTTGCTAATGCTTAACCTAATCGCTGCTAAATTACAACAAGGTGAGCTGCTGAGGTCATCAGCGGGCTCACCTCTGTGCAATATGTCCGCCTCCTTTTCCCTGTCTCCAGGTCCTTCAGGCCGTATGCACGCTGAGGGCCAGGAGGCGAGTCAGTGAGTTTTTGCCACTGGTTCTGGTTCTCTAGTCGTCCTGTAACCTGAGATCATTTCTAGGGGTGGATGTCTGTGAGAAGGCATAGAGTGCAAAAAAACCCTGGTGTTCTCTTGTCACTACACAATCTGTTCATTGTTCATCCTCTGGTCTTCACCCCTGCTTGGCTCATAGATTCTGCTAAAGTCTGCTAATTCCTCTATACTTTTTCTCGATGAGCTGTGACTTGATGGCAGGGCTTTGCAAATTATTTATGCCATGGCGATCCCTATCCCTGGGAGCCTCCGGCAGGAGCTCTTCAAAGGGATCAAAAGTTACAAAAAAATCAATTATGAAATTAACGACTGGTAACCGCCATTCATAAACCCCACACTGCATACATGTTTTGATGAGGCCTTTTTAGGGCAAGATCACATACATTAAATCATGGAGAATGAAGGAACACCCTGCAGTAGTAGAAATGTCCTTCTTTCCAGAAAAAAGTCTGAAAATGAAGCAGCATTCATTAACCTGTACCTTGGTTTATTAAGATGAGAGGGAACATAATCACTGGTTCTGAAATGCAAAAAAAGTAATACAAAAAATAATTACAAAACATCAGTAAAACAATTTTTAAGGGATGCTTTGTCAATGCATAAAACCCATATATGTACGAAGGCTCCCTGCACATTAAGCACCTGTGCCTTCCACACCATTTTCCCCTGTGTCTCTGAAGTTCTTAGTGTCTTTTTGTTTTTGTTAACTAAGAATCACTTTATCCTGATGCACCCCAACCTACAAACGGATGCTCTACACAGTTACCCCTTTTGACTACATCTTAAGATGAAAGATCCTCAATTGGTCTCCTAGGGCTGTTACTTCACCGTTGTAGTCGCCCATTATCACTCTGCATGAGCCTTGACTTGTGGAAGCTTAATTGTTTTTGGGGTGCACTAGGTACACCCAGGGAAGTTGCTGTCCTCCATTTGAAAGTAAGTCCCGAAATTTGGGGCAGGCGTGTGCAAATTTCTATTTCTTTGTTGTTGGTGTTTGTTTGTGTAAACTTATACTTGCAAACATTATACATCATCGATGTCTCAAACCAACCTGACTGGTTGAATATTTAGTTTTGGTGCTCTGATTCAATTCAGTAGTGGGGCAGGCAAACACAGGGTTAAACAGCCTATAAAACTGGGGCACACTAAGGGCCCCATTACGATGGCGGGCAAACTTTGTCCGCCTGCCACGTAACCGTAAATGGGACTGACCGCCAGAGGTGCGGCGGTCTCGCCAGGCCCATTAGGATGCGACCGCCACCCTGGCGGTCGCATCCCGCATATTTTACATTGTGGGGGCGGCGCTGTAAAAAGCATCCGCCGCAATGTAAAATATGCATGTTGTGCATTGGCTTGCACAACGTGACAGGCACCGCGCGGTGCCTGCCACCTTGTGTATGCCCATGAAGGGGATTACCATAGTTACCCCCCAAGTGCAGCGCCCACCTCCCCACACCCCGGGGGCCCGTAATGGGCCCCAAAAGCATTTTCCCCCAGCCTTCTATGCCGCCATGGAACGGCCTTTTCAATGGCACATGATAATATGGATGGCGGTGCCTGCAAGGCACCGCCACCATATTATCTACCTTTTCTGCCCGGCCGGCAATCCGACCGACGCAAAAGTGGCGGATGATCTTTCCGTCTGGCAGGGTGTCCTAGGGACATTTGGCGATCTGCCCGGGATCATAATAGGCCCTTAAGTTTAAAGAAACCCGTTGACCTATGATTGTGAGGGTCAGTCGGTACCCTTAGCATCCTGTCTTGTTTTTAACTTTGCCCGAGGGAACACAAATATAAATCTTAGTTCACCTACATGTTCTTTTATTCCGAATACTTCAGATACTGCCTGATGTGCATATTGCATTATCCTTATCAGGGAGTAGGCACACACAACTACTGTGGCGAATTTGTTTATAATGAATATTTGCCTCTGTATTTGAACAGTAAATGGGGAACTGTTGTTCTTATTTTTAGGTCCTGATAAAGTTTGTCTCTGTTTGCGGCCATGCAGTACTATCAGCACTGTAAACATCTCTTGGACAAGCTGAACCAACAGCGAGAGTCCGGTTTCTTGTGCGACTGCACTGTGGTTATTGGCGAGTTCCAGTTCAGAGTCCATCGGAATGTACTTGTGTCTTTCAGCGAGTATTTTGGTGCATTCTACAGGTGCACAACAGACAATAATGTCTTTCTGGATGAAGATCAAGTTAAAGCTGCAGAATTTGAACAGATTTTGGAATTTATATACACGGGGAACATAAATCTCGACAGGTAATGTAGAAGCGACCTAAACTTGGATTATTCAGCTTGTCTATATATTTGAATATTACAGGATATTACAATGAAGAGTTATTTCAGTGGCTATACGCTGTGTATTATGATGGTATTCTGCATTATGTTATAAGAGATTCCTCTGGAAATTCACATGGGAAATCAATGTTTTAGGACACCCCCCCCCCCTCTTGTTTTTGGGCCCCACTTGACAGATTGGGGCAAAATTTTCCATTGAGGAACCATAGTGGATGACACCGTTTGACAAATCTTTACAAAAAAAGTTAATCCATCCCCCAGCTACTTCAGGGGAAACTTTGATGATCCATCAAGCGGGAGCTGAGAAAAAGGGGAGGTCCTAAAATGAAATATTCATAGGAATTTTTGAACAGCGCTACAGTCAAAATGGCATGACAGAATAACACCAAATTTGCCAGAAATCATGCATTTTGTAATTTGATGTAATTCCTTTCAGTAGTTTGTAAGAAATTAATATAAAAAATGTATAGATATCTGGACTGCTGGGCTGAAATTAAAAAATTAAAGCATTGTAATTGGCTGAGGGGGTTTCTTCAGAGCGAGTGCTCTTATTAAAGGACATAAGGGCCCCCATACTAGGATAATGTTTATATTTGCGTACCGCAGTGCTTAATTTGAGCAGGGGCTTTCAGGTGCTCAGCACCAGCACCTAATCCTCAGCACCGGTGCTTATAGCACCAATTAAGTACCCACTCATTTGGAAAGCAGGCAATTTCTCCCATAATCACAGGATTTTGAGCCACGCCACGACTCGAACCCGGTTTCCCTGTTCCGAAATCAGCAGCTCTAGCTATTAGGCCCAGTCCTCTCCGGAACGATAAGTACCAGGGCTCTTGTCAGGAGGCAGTTTGCACCAGCCTATTTCTCCGGATAGCGCTGCCTCCTGAGGAGAGCCCCGGCACTTTTTATTTGACAAATTAACCACTGGCGTACCGGCATGTTGGCTGCTTCCTCCTGCCTGTATCTTGGGACAGAGGTCACTTGCCGCTGAGTGCCGAGCCCGCCCTGAGCACAGGGAGGGTGGTCAGGGAAACACTATTGTGCTTCTGCCGGCAGGATCAAGAAGAAAATGCTTCTTCCCTCTGGGGCGGGCACAAATTTGAAGGACAGAAGATGCCTGCAGGGATAGGGTGACCAGAATTTGAAAGTCAAAAACCGGGACATTGCCCCAAAATAGAAGGACTACAATTTTACTTCAACCCAGCGCATAGAACGACAGTGCTCCTTGGCAGAGAATTACAGAAGCGGAAGTAAGAACATACATAAAATGGCATTTGTAAAGCCAGTAGCATGCCTGTTAATTAAATTGCTTTCTTATAACAGCTACTAACTATCCCTGCTTTACAAAATATAAAAAGATACCTCTGATAGAGGGCTTACAGCACTCTAAATTGTGTGGGTGCAATATACTCATGGTTTAAACACACTCACACGTATTTTTATCATTTGCAGTGTTTCACGATTGCTAAGATGTATTTATTCAAAGTTATTACCGCATTGAAATGTAGTGTGCACATTTAAATAGGACTTTGTATGTAATAAAGAAACCTATAATCCCTGTATGTATAATTTGCAGGACAAAATATTATTTGTGTAATGTTATTTGTGTTTAGTTTAAGTTGCCTGGATTGTAGGCCCAGATTGCAGGTTGTTTTATAGTTTCTATTTTTCTTTGGTTGCTCAAGAAATAATTAAATGAACCCTTTTTGTATTCGAAGATAGCATGTTCTCATCCTACTGCTGTTGCAGGAATTCGACCTTCGTTATTCTTAGATTTAAGGAGATTCCCGGAATGTCTTTGAAGAAGACTAGAAGGCGAAAAGGGATGACGCCTTTCGGGTATGGCTGATCAGGGAACCAAGGCCACTGGAAAGAAGCTTAACAAAACGGCTTCTGTAGAAAAGTACAGAAATGTTGCAATTGAAAAGTTTATTTTGTGACGTATTGGGGGGCTGAACATTGTCCTTTTGTATGAGGTGCAGGGACAAATTTGAGAGACTTCTACAATTTTCGGAGGAGAAGGAGCATCTTAGAGCGAGCTCCATAGCCTTAAGCTTTCAAACCTATTTGACGTGAGTACTTAGGAAGTCAACACGTGCTAACATCTTTGGGGTATGATACAAGGGAGTTTGGCAGAATCCACATTGAGAGCAGAGTAGGGAAAGATACTTTTTGTTTTCTTCTCAATGAAAAGAGAATTGAACTCGGCTTCGATTCTGTGTTGCATTTTGATTTTGGAGTTCATCACATTATGCCTTTTATGCTGAATGAATTATGCTCGTAGACTCAGCTCTGTATTGAATTTCATGTACCTATATACTCTGATATTGAGGTGCGTTTATATTTAATTATTTTTGGCCTTATTATAAACCCATCAAATGAAGTCCAGAGTCTGTGGTCCTTTAACCCATGACTAATTTGTAAGTATAACCTTGAATTGTTTAGCTCCCCTCTACCACTTTTAGCAGGCAAATAAAAGACCCTCAGTATTGGATTCAGTAGGTAAGGCAAGGAGTAAATTCAGTGTAATCAAATGGTAGCAGAGGGTGGTTTGCCTCTAAATGAGAGGGGAGAATGAGGAATTAAAGTAGAAACTGAAGAAAATTGCGCTCTGGACTTGGAGTAGACGAAAGCGAAGACGAAGATTGATGGAGGTTGGCGGATACTGATGGTGCGGCGGAAAAGGTGTTAGCGGGAGTATGAAAACGTGTGGTGTGTTAGACTGCGGTGATGATGTCTTGTGAAGTTGGAATGTGTGTTAAGCGAGTGTGGGTTAATCGGTTTACTGGTCCGGACACGTGCGGGTCAGGAAGTTTGGTGAGCGGACTCAAGAGAAGTCCAAGATCCCAGGATAGTTTTGTATATGTAATTGTCTGATCAATATTGTGGGCGTCGTGAAGCGCTATCGACGATCCACTTGTGATAGGGAACTTTGTGTGAATGCAGGAGTACGTCGCGGTGGAAAGCCTCGGGTACCGGGGGTGGACTACGGCGATTGAGTGACCAACGCAGATGGGAACTCCGAAAACACAGAAAGAAGTCCGCATGTTTTTGGGAATGGTCGACTATTGTCGGCAGTGGATCAAAAATTATTCCTTACAAGCAAAGCCACTGTTGAGGTTGACTCAAAGGACATTAGTGATCTGGTACCATGGGATAACGATTGTTTGAGAGCCTTCCACGAGCTGAGAGAGAGAGCATATGTCGCGCCCCAGCTCTGGAATGCCAGATTACAACAAAGCGTTTTCACTCCTCTGCTGTGAGAAGGAAGGATGTGCGTTATCGGTCCTTGTGACCTCTCCTACCACGTAGGAAGCGGCCGCTCCCCTTGCACCCTGCCCGACTGCCACAGCGCTTTGCAGAGACTGTTACTGGTATCGTAGCGCTATACGCCTGCCTGCCATTGCTTTGCCTGCCACTGCTGACGCTTTGTATACCTGCACTTTGTGTGTTTAAAAAATTGCATTGTGTGTGTAATTCCGATTGGGTAAACGTGCATCTCGTCATTTTTTCATTTATTATCAGCTAGCGCTCAGCTTGCACTGTTGATTGGCTGTACTACTCACTTTTCAGGTCAGAGTTGCGCCGGTGCCACTGCCCTCAGCGTCTCTCCTCCCTGCGCCCCAACCTCGCCCAGGCTGAATTTCGATCCCCCCACCATTTTGTTTGTTGTGCCTAACCAGCACCTACAGCCCACCTCCCGCCTCCCAGCTGCCCCTCCCCCGCACGGACTCGGAAGGCTTGCCCTGCCTGCTGTTCCTCTGTGACCTCTCCTACCACGTAGGAAGCGGCCGCTCCCCTTGCACCCTGCCCGACTGCCACAGCGCTTTGCAGAGACTGTTACTGGTATCGTAGCGCTATACGCCTGCCTGCCATTGCTTTGCCTGCCACTGCTGACGCTTTGTATACCTGCACTTTGTGTGTTTAAAAAATTGCATTGTGTGTGTAATTCCGATTGGGTAAACGTGCATCTCGTCATTTTTTCATTTATTATCAGCTAGCGCTCAGCTTGCACTGTTGATTGGCTGTACTACTCACTTTTCAGGTCAGAGTTGCGCCGGTGCCACTGCCCTCAGCGTCTCTCCTCCCTGCGCCCCAACCTCGCCCAGGCTGAATTTCGATCCCCCCACCATTTTGTTTGTTGTGCCTAACCAGCACCTACAGCCCACCTCCCGCCTCCCAGCTGCCCCTCCCCCGCACGGACTCGGAAGGCTTGCCCTGCCTGCTGTTCCTCTGTGACCTCTCCTACCACGTAGAAAGCGGCCGCTCCCCTTGCACCCTGCCCGACTGCCACAGCGCTTTGCAGAGACTGTTACTGGTATCGTAGCGCTATACGCCTGCCTGCCATTGCTTTGCCTGCCACTGCTGACGCTTTGTATACCTGCACTTTGTGTGTTTAAAAAATTGCATTGTGTGTGTAATTCCGATTGGGTAAACGTGCATCTCGTCATTTTTTCATTTATTATCAGCTAGCGCTCAGCTTGCACTGTTGATTGGCTGTACTACTCACTTTTCAGGTCAGAGTTGCGCCGGTGCCACTGCCCTCAGCGTCTCTCCTCCCTGCGCCCCAACCTCGCCCAGGCTGAATTTCGATCCCCCCACCATTTTGTTTGTTGTGCCTAACCAGCACCTACAGCCCACCTCCCGCCTCCCAGCTGCCCCTCCCCCGCTCCGCCCCCTCCACTATCCATATATGACTGATGTCCCATCGCGCAGCGTCCACGCGCTGCGGCCGCGCCGAAGGTGCGCCAAAGGTAAGCCCGTCTGCGCCTGGACCGCGCCCAGCGCCAGTCCCCCTGGTCCCCGCCTCACCCATCCTCCTCGCGTTATATACGACGCCTCCTCCCTCCTTGCACTCAACCCCGGCCGACTCACTAACTGCGCCCAAACAGCACCAGGACACACCCATGGACCCTTCACCTGCAACTCTTGCAAATTCACCTGCGTCAAGTCCCAAACCAAATCCACAAAACACCAAACAGAGAGCCAACACCAACCACCTCAAATGCATCCTTCTCAACACCCGCTCGGTTCACAAACACGCCATCGACCTTTGGAATATACTCGACACCATTTCTCCGGACATCGCCTTCCTAACAGAAACCTGGATGAATGCCTCTTCAGCTCCAGACATCACCATAGCCATCCCGGACGGCTACAAGATCATCCGTAAGGACCGCCCCATCCAAACAGGAGGAGGCATCGCCATCGTCCACAAGAACACCATACGCGTCTCAACCAGCTCAGATGACAACCTCGCTATCGCCGAACACCTTCACTTCCAGATCCACACCGACCCCAAGACAACACTTAGGGGCACCCTCCTTTACAGGCCACCAGGACCCCGTACAAAATTCAGCGAAGACATCACTGACTTTATCACCCCACACGCCCTCCCTTCGGAAGAATACATTCTACTTGGAGACCTCAATTTCCATCTGGAAAAAAGCAACGACAGTAACACCACCACCCTTCTGGACAACCTCGCCAATATCGGACTCAAACAACTTGTTAACACCCCCACACACTATGCAGGACACACACTCGACCCTATCTTCACCTCCAGCAAGCATATCTCCTTCACTCATACCACACCCCTCCACTGGACGGACCACAGCTGCATCCACTTTACTTACAATAAGACCTCGATCCACAACCACCCTCAACCAACGCTGCGAAGAAATTGGAACAAAATCACCATCGACCAGATCTCAACATCGCTTCTTCAAAAACCCCCTACCTATTCAACGAGCCCCAACAAAGCCGCCATCAACCTCACACAATGGTTAACACAAACCGCCGACAAATTAGCACCCGTTAAAAAACATCAAATCAAGCAAAGAAGCAAGAACACCCCCTGGTTCAACGATGAACTTAAGATATCCAAGAAGCTCTGTCGCTCCCTTGAGAAAACTTGGAAAGCAGACCCAAACACTATCACCCAAGCCGCCTTCAAAAACGCCACCCGCAAATACCACCAACTAATCCGGACAGCCAAGAAATCAGCACTCAAAGACAGACTAGACAACAATGCCCCCAACAGCAAGGAACTTTTCAACATCATCAAAGAATTCACCAACCCCACCGCCAGCTCTAACGACATCACCCCCTCTCAAGTACTCTGCGACTCCCTTGCCTCATTTTTTCATGACAAAATCGCCGACATCCATAACAGCTTCGACAACCAACCTGTAAACCAGTCCACCCCACTCACCTCTAAACCGTTACCTCCTCCGAATATCCTTTTCGAATGGAACCCAATGACCACAGAAGAGACCATTCGCCTGATGAACTCCATCCACTCAGGGTCCCCTACAGACCCATGTCCCCATCACATCTTCAACAAAGCAGACACCATTATCGCACCCCATCTCCGAGATGTCATCAACTGCTCCCTTAACTCCGCCACATTCCCAGAAAGCTGGAAACATGCCGAACTCAGCGCCCTTCTGAAGAAACCCACAGCTGACCCCACCGAACTCAAAAACTACCGTCCCATCTCGCTCCTCCCATTCCCTGCCAAAGTCATTGAGAAAGCTGTCAACAACCAGCTCGCCGCCTTCCTCGAAACGAACAAATCACTCGACTCCTCACAGTCTGGCTTCCGAGCCAAACACAGCACCGAGACCGCCCTCATCGCAGCAACAGACGACATTCGAACACTACTGGACAACGGAAAACACAGTCGCCCTTATCCTCCTTGACCTCTCCGCAGCCTTCGACACAGTCTGCCATAGCACCCTGACACAACGCCTCAGAAACATCGGAATTCAAGGAAAAGCATTGGACTGGATCATTTCGTTCCTCGCGGGAAGAACTCAGAGAGTCCGCCTCCCCCCTTTTAAGTCAGAGGCCACCGAAGTCATCTGCGGCGTCCCGCAAGGATCATCTCTCAGCCCCACCCTCTTCAACGTCTACATGAGCCCCCTCGCAACGATTGCACGTCAACACAACCTCAATATCATCTCCTACACTGATGACACTCAGCTGATCCTCTCACTCACCAAAGACCCAACAACCGCCAAAACCAACCTACACGAAAGGATGAAAGAAGTAGCCGAGTGGATGAAGCACAGCCGTCTGAAACTGAACTCGGGCAAAACGGAAGTCCTCATCTTAGGCTCTTCCCCTTCCGCCTGGGACGACTCTTGGTGGCCAACGGCCCTAGGAAAAGCCCCCATACCGACGGACCATGCACGGAACCTGGGCATCATCCTGGACTCCTCACTCTCGATGACTAGACAAGCCAACGCCGTCTCATCTTCATGCTTCAACATCCTACGCATGCTCAAAAAAACATTTCACTGGATCCCCACCGAAACAAGAAAAACGGTCACCCACGCACTGGTTACAAGCCGTCTGGACAACGAAAACACCCTTTACGCCGGTACCACCGCAAAACTACAGAAAAAACTCCAACGCATCCAAAATGCTTCAGCCAGGCTCATACTAGACATCCCCCGCACAGACCACATCTCCGTTCACCTGAAAGACCTTCACTGGCTCCCCGTCAATAAGAGAATAACGTTCCGTCTCCTCACCCACGCACACAAAGCCCTATACAAACTTGGACCTGATTGTCTCAACACACGTCTTTCCTTTTACACCCCAACCCGCGAGCTGCGTTCGTCCAACCAAGCCCTCGCCGCTGTTCCGCGCATCCACAAAGCCACCATGGGAGGAAGATCCTTCTCCTACTTAGCAGCCAAGTCCTGGAACTCCCTTCCCATCCACCTCCGCCTTACTCAGGATCACCTATCCTTCAGAAAACAACTTAAAACATGGATATTCGATAAGTAAACCTCCCCCCCCCTTCCTCAAGCGCCTTGAGACCCCATGGGTATGTAGTGCGCTATATAAATTCTGACTTGACTTGACTTGACTTGTACAGACACATGGAGGTGCCCGTAGACCAGTGGCTTCTTTTTCCACTACATTTGTTGCAGTAGCTTCTGCGTTGCCCGGATGTCTCAAATCCTTTGCTGCAACAGGTGTCAGCATTGAAAGATGTGAAAGTATAGTGATGGGTCACCCACTGATTCGGTAGAACTGTTAATAACAAGACCCAAGACACAGTATTTAACGAATAACAGACTTACAAAGTATGAGCAGGCTATATTGGCCTCCGAAAATGTTACTCTGAAGCGTTGTGCCACTTTGAATCCTGCCACATTGTTGCCTCTTCCGCAAGAAGTAGAGAAGTGTGAAGAGCATGACTGCCTGGATGTTACAGAGCTATCTACCAAACCCAGACCGGACAAGCTAGATGTCATGCTTCATCATATGGGCTCGCTCCTCGTTGAGTAGATAGTCCATCTAGTAAGTGGCGGGAGTGCATGCTCGCTGCATATTTCAGGGGTAGGTAGGAACCTTGCCTCCTGACCACATTGTGTAGATAGCCATTTTTAGGTCCTGAAGAAATGCAATGTATCACCCTGAACACACAGCATGAAACATGTCAACCGCTAGTATAGAGTAGAACATTGCTCCCCTGGACCATTGTGCCAGCGAGCAGCCTCTCTTTTCATATTGTAACAAGGTGGATTACCACGTTATTAAATTTGCACTGTGGACTATCTAACCTTCCACATCTACACTCTCCCCTAGGGCCCTCACCCCCAAGGCACCATACGGCAGGAACAAAAGATCTCCGCTAAAGAGCCCCTTTATGGGTGCCAGTCAGGTATTGCACCGCGACCCAACGAGGAGCGAGCCCATATGATGAAGCATGACACCTAGATTGCTGGGTGTGTGAAGATCCTAGTTCCGTCAAGGAGGATCCCCCTCCTGTGTACATCCACCCACTTGTGGTTCATCCTCCTCCCCCCTCTCTTTTTTTATTATTCACTGGGGATCTGCGTACCCTCGTTTGTTTGTTTGGACAGTTATGATCACAAAGGGGATTTTTGACATCCTCAAGGTTCCCCTATCCGTAATGGAGAATATATGCGCCAATTGCTAGAGGCTTTGCAGAAACCTAAAGAGATAGCTGTAGTAAAATGTGCAGCTCATGGAAAGGGAGAAGACTTTGTCACAAAAGGAAATAACTATGCTGACGAAGTAGCTCGCTTTTTAGCTATATATGTTTCTATTTTTAATGGTGAATATGTAGGAGAGAGCACAGAAGAGACCGAGCTCAGCAAAATGTTAGCTGTGCCGATACTTGGGATGAGGTGAAGAGGCTGCAGGATGAAGTCCCAGAGGAGGAAGCTGCATCATGGGTTAGAGCAAGCTGTGAAAAGAGAGAAGATGGCATTTGGGTGTCGACTGATGACAGAGCAGTACTACCCAAATGTCTATTGAGCCCAATGGCAAGGCAGATTCACAGAGCAGTTAATCTTGGGAACGATGCCATGGTGCGAGTGTTTAGGCAAACGTGGTTTAACCCACGATTTCGTATCCATGCAGAAGCAGTGTGTCACAGGTGTGTTACGTGTCAACAAACGAATGTTGGAAAGAGAACTGTGGTTGCAGTGAACTACATTGGAAGATCAGGAGGTCCTTTCAATAGGATACAATTGGACTTTATTGAGATGCAATAGGCTGAGATATGTTTTGGTGGTGGTGTGTATCTTTTCACGATGTGTTGAGGCGTATCCAACTAGACGATGTGACAGTCTCACAGTGGCAAAACTGCTCTTAAGGGAACTAATACCACGGTTTGGATTTCCAACCTCAGTGGAGACAGAGAAGCACACTTCCATAATGAAATCATGAAATTATTGTGTACAGCCTTGAAGATGGATCAGAGATTGCACTGTAGCTACAGGCCTGAGGCTTCTGGTCTTGTGGAACAGATAAACGGCACAATCAAAATGAGGGTGTCAAAGGAGTGTTCGTAAACGTCATTGAAATGGCCAGATGCGTTGCCGTTGGTATTGATGAGTCTGCGTAGCACTCCTGTTAGGAGGACAGGGCTCTCTCTCCCCACAAAATATTGATGGGAAGAGCTATGCGATTGCCTATGGTGCCAGCTACAGCATTGATAAACATCACAGATGATTTGGTTATGGATTATTGTAGAGGACTGGCTGATGTGGTTAATTCTGTGTCCCACCAGGTCGAGGCTGCGACTGCATCCACCTCGAGAGACCTGCTGCATGATCTTAGCCCTGGTGGCTGTAAAGTGTGGAGGATTGCCAAACTCGATTCATGCTTCACATACTTGTAGAGTTCCCGAGCCTGTTGAGGAAACGACTTCCCTTGTTCCGAGAAGCGCAGCTGAGAATGCAACAGAAACAGAAGGAACAGGTCAAATCGTGAGAACTCTTGATGAGGCTGAACAATCAACCGAACAAGAAAGAATAAATCAACATGCTCCAGAGTTGAATTCAGATTCTGAGATAGACGAAATTGCAGAAGTAAACTTTGAACCACAGCAGAGTGAACAGCCTGGTGCAAAAATATCAGATCGAGAGGAATCAATCTTAGCCACTGGTAATTAGTAAGTAAATCTTACAGCTTGTTCTTACTATGCTTGGATCTAATATCATATACGATGAAGCTTGAACTATGAAAGAAGAACTTATTAGCCTTAGAAAGACAACCTAGGCCCAAGTGGAAGAAGATTTAAAGTAGGGACTTTCCATAGAAGAAGAACTGAGGACTAGGGCTGACTATATCTCTTTAATAGGTTTAGTATTGTTGGACTGAAAATGGCAATAATCAAATGGAAAACAGAAAATACCAAGACATTGTAAATAGCAGGATAAAACAAAGAAAAGAGACTTTGTTGATTTCATTTGCGCTTCAAGAAATCTAACTGTGGTTCAACATGGAGTCTGGGAAGTCAAGACGCAAACAGAAGTGCATCATTGGTACCCTTATTGTTGTGGTGCTTATCGTCACAGTTGTGTTGATTGTTGCATCTTTGGTTGGTTCTCACGATGATGAAAAGAATGGAAAACAGGTGACACTTACCCCATCTGTTTCAAATGAAGAAGGGGGTATTTCTGCAAAAGATAGAAATATGATTAGGGAAACTAGTCGGATATTACATGTAGATTTGTCAAAAGATGATTTCACATTGAATGCATATGCTCGTTTGTTGTATGAGTATGTTGATACAATGAAAGCGAAAGACTGCTATGTGTGTATGCAATTGCAGGCATCAGTAGAAGAGGGAATTTGATATCATCACTTACCCTTGACATATGGCATCACATGTAGTGTGTTGTTAAGCATGTTTTATAGTAAGGCACATTTTGAGTACTACTTCTCAAAATATGATGTGGTACTTTCAGAAGTTCCAGTTCTTAAGTACATGAATAAATATGATTACTATAAGGAGGTAGAGAGGATGTCAACGTATTTTGTGCCTACTATTACTTGAGATACATCATATGCTCCTAGACACAATTTGACTTGCATGCTGTCTGTCATTGAAAATAAATTTGTAGATCAGATAGAAGATCGGCATAGGAAAACTTTATTTAGGCCAGATCCAAAGCATAAAGTTATTCCCTGGACACAGGAAGAATTTGATCATAAGGCAAAGGGAAGTTTTGGTCCAATAGCTTTGGACTTTCAGCAGAAAGGGAAATTATGCATTAGACACCCATCAACATATTATGACAAAATATTTGTGGGTGAGAGTGATTGTGAACACATTTTCTTAATTGAGGAGTCAATAAGGAAAGCGCTATTGTATAAATTAACCATAGTGCCAAATGTGTATTTTGTGTGTGGAAAAAGTGATTATGTAAAATTGCCTAAGAATTGGTATGTTATGTGTTATTTAGCTGTAGTATTTCCCAAAATCTTTGATGTAGATGATTTATGGCCTTTGGAAGGAAAAGGAACTCACAGAGGGAAACGTGGTGCTAGTGCTGGAGAAATTGTTGGAGATGTATTTGGAGCCATAATACCTAGTGTGGCTGTGATTTTAAATGATGTGAAAATTAGAAAGTTGGCAACCATACTGGATAAGCCCAATTCTTATTACTCGTTGATGGGGAGATGGTCTTGATACTACTATGGTCTTTCAAAATTGTCTTGCTTTAGATGTGTTATTAGCAAAAGTCGGAGTAGTCTGTAAATTATTGAAAGTTCAACAGTGCTGCAAGTATATTCCTGACAATAGCCGGGATATACAGAAATGTTTTAGTAACATCTCAGAGATACATCAAGATTCACATGATTTGACTGCAGATGGAATTTGGGAACAAATTGGTAAGGGATTTGGGAAAATTGGGAGCTGGTTTGGAAGTCTGTGACAAGGAATAATGGGATACATCTTGAAGCCTATCATATTAGCTATCAATTGTATAATCATACTATTGGGAGTCATTAAGGCTTATAAATGGCAAAAGGCACGTCATAATGAAAACTCTTTGAAGAAACAAGAGCAGCAATTAGAACGACTGCAGGACAGTCATCTGCACCTTAAAGGGTTAGAAAGATTTAGACAGGGATGGCAAGCTACAACTTCTGTTTAGGTAGGTCTTTTCTACAAGGAAAAAACTGTGAGTGGGTAAATGTTGGTGTTATGACACTAGTCATAAGAGGGGGGAACTGATAGAGCACTTACAGCACTCTAAATTGTATGGGTGCATTATACTCATGGTTCAAATGCACTTACATATATTTTGTCGTTTGCAGAGTTTCATGATTATTAAAATGCATTTGTTCAAACCACATAAGCAGTTGTAATGTTGTATGCACATTTAAATAGGATTTGTATGTATTAGTACGTTTAGTATTCCTGTACGTATAATGTGCATTATGAAATTATACACATATAATGTAACTGTGTGTAGTTCAAGTTGCCTTCATAGTGGTCTCAAATTGCAGGTTGTTGTCAGTTTCTATTCTCCTTGGTTGCTCAAGAATTAATTAAATGAATCATTTTTGTTTTGGAAGATAGCATGCTCTCATCCTACTGCAGGTGCAGGAATTCAACCTCGTTATTCTTAAATTAAGGAGATACCCGGAATGTCTTTGAAGAAGGCTAGAAGACGAAAGGGGAGGACGCCTTTCGTCTCTGGCTGATCTGAGAACCAAGGCCACTAGAAAGAAGCTGAACCACACGACTCCTTTGGAAAAGTACAGAAATATTGTGATTTAAAAGTTTATTCTGTGACATATGGGGGCTGAACATTGTCTTTTTGTATGATGTGCAGGGACAGATTCGGTAGACTACTGCTTTTTCGGAGAAGAAGGAGCATCTTAGAATGAGCTCCATAGCCTTAAGATATCTAACCCATTTTTGATGTGAGTAATTATTAGGAAGTCCGTGCTGACACCTTTGGGGTACGATAGAAAGGAGATAGACAGGAACCTCATTTAGTACGGTGTAGGGAAAGATATTTAGTTTATTCCTCAATGAAAATAGAATTGGACTCAGCTTCTATTCTGTGTTGCATTTTGATTTTGGAGTTTATCATATTATGCCTTTTATGCCGAATGAATTATATTCGTAGATTTGGCTCTATATTGATTTTCATGTACCTATATTCACTGATATTAAGATGTGTTTCTATTCAATTATTTTTGGCTTTATAATAAATCCATCAAACGAAGTACAGAGTCTCTGGTCCTTTAGAGCTGACTAATTTGTAAGTATAATCTGGAATTGCTTTGATCCCCTCTATCACTTTTAGCAGGCAAATAAAAGACCATCAGTATTGACTTTAGTATGGAAGGCAAAGAGTAAATTTAACGTAATCAGACTCCTTCCACAAGGTGGCTGATAGGATGCTCTTGGCTAGTTAGGAAGACTGGGCCTTGAAAACCAAAGTTATATTGAGTGTCTAGTATGGATTCAGAAAGGGAATCAGCACGACAGAACAGTGTCTTAATTTGGCACTGATGATGAAAATATGTTGGCCAAGAAGGGGCACTTTACTTGTCTTCCATGGACCTCTCGTCCGTCTTTGATTTAGTCAGTCACTCGCTATTGTGGGACATTATATACTTTATCCGTCAGTTTTATGCTGACACTGTGGCCTTGTTTCAGTTTGGCCACGACTAGACATGAATGCATATCAGCCCCTTTCCTATTCACCCTTTATTTAAACGGAATAGATACATTTCTGATAGCCAAATCACTGGATGGCCTATACTGGTAATTCATATCTTTTATATTGTTTTGTTATTTTTTATTTGTTTTTATGGAGTGTTTGGGCTTGAAATTTAATACGGCGAAGTGCTAGGTAGGAAAAAGTTTAGGTCATTTTTTATACAGGGTGGACAAGTCATGCAGACAGACAATTTTACATATTTGGGATTACCTTTAGCTCCATAAACCTATTGTCCAAGCCTGCTGCTTTTAAAGAACTGTACTTTGAGAGAACAGTTTATAAGGTTGGACAGGTTTGCTGCCAGATTGGGGCTGAAACCAGTTAGAGAAATCCTGAGCCCGTGAAGTGGTTTCCAGTGTTTGCTACGGATCGGGTGTGTGGGGTCACTCTTTTGGTGTTCCTCTCAAAAGAGTGTAAAATGTTTTTTCAAAGAGACTGCTTGCGCTATCATCTAGTTGCAGAAGTTATGTGTCTCACAGAGAGTGGGGAATGCCTTTTATTGAGGATTTAATCGTAATTCCCTCCCCCCTTCTACTGTGGCCTGCTGTTTGGTCTAAACCGGCAGTGGAATTAAATCGAGATCTAATTAGAGATTGTTTGCCTCTGGATGACGGTGCTACCCATATTTCATGGTTTAGCTCTAAAGGATTCTCTGTGAAAGGTTGTGTAATATAAGCTACTTTACCGACTCTCAAGGACTCTAGAAGATTGATGGGAAGGAACTGAGGAGGTCGTTGTGAAGAAACGTGCAGAGGTTGAAATGGAATAAAAATGTCTACGCTCTGATGCCATTGTACTGACCCACCCCGGGTGTTCAAATGTTTTTATGTTGGTTCAATAATGGGTATCACCGTTTTCTGCTGAATAGATAAACGTAAATATAATACATATGCATGTGGCTTTTAATGGAAAGGGGGGGGGGGGGCGGCGTTGTGGGTTGGGGCTAGGACCTGCTTCATTTACCAATGTATCCCTGTGACAATTTCTCTGAACAATCACTTTGACACCTTTTATCTTTTTGTAATTTTTATCAGGCGCTGAGGAAAAAGTATATTTTACCTTTGTTGAAGGATTTAGCTTTTTGCCAATGCAGTCCAGCCCTATTATATATACCATCCATTAGTTGCCCTGGAACTTTATCTGTCTCTCTGTAGCCAGTTATTTAATGTGTGTTGTTTGGATATTGAAATGCACTTTTTGTTTAGAGACCGTTCATGAATTTGGTTTGTAATGATCTTCTGTGAGCCTAAGTTGCTAACTGTTTTATCGCAATGGATATTTACCTTTTTAGGTCTCGCCCTGGAATTCGCATCCGAAGGATGCGTCCAGGGTCGGAGACTTATAGCGAGCTGACACGGGGGAATGACGGACAAAAAACTGTCACGCGCTTCTCCCCGGCTGGATTCAGCTGCTTGCACGCGCACCAACATTCACGCATGCGCACATCACAGGCACACGCATACACAGCACTCACGCATGCGCACATACACACGCGCTGCTTACTTTCACTTTGCAACCCCCCCACCAGTCATCGGATTTTTTTACGCACGCATGCATGCATACATACACACACACAGACACACGCGCACGCACAGGCACACACGCACACACAGGCACACACACACACAGACACAGACACACACACACACACACACACACACACACACACACACACACACACACACACACACACACACACGCGCGCGCGCGCGCACATGTCCCCTCCCCCCCCTCACACCCCACTCACCGAGTTCTTTTCGTGTGTCCCTCTCTCCTTCCCTCTCTCCTTCGGCAGGCAGCGGCAGGCAGCGGGTCATCCTCAGCAGCAGGCGGGGCTCTCCACGAGCACAGGAGCCCCGCTAGCTGACACGCAAATCTTCCGGCAATCTTCCGGCTGACGGGCACAGGAGCGCGGGGTAGGCTCCCGTCTGCTTCCTGTCTTTTTGCGGCCCCGCCCCCGTCCCAACACAGGTTGCCTGGCTTCCTGTTCGAGCCGGGCTGCGGCGGTGAGTTTTTGCACAGGGCACACGCTAACCCATATACCCGGCTGTAGCTACGCCCTCTATGCACACCTCATCAATCAATGAAAATGTACTTAGTTGGATATGGTTGTTGAAAAGATTATGCAGAACGGTGCAGTAAAGTGTTCGGTAGAATGTCGCCTTCAGTAAATTGAATGGAAACGAGTGACGAATCTCTGTGGGTGTGCGCATTATTTTGTGCCAACGTTTTTTTGTCTTCAAATAGCCTTTTTAAAAATGCGCTCATCTGCAAGATTGGGAATTTTAAAAAGCTGCTCTTTGTAATGTTTATCTATTAGTCGACAACTGCTTTTATTGGTGGACTTTGGAATGTCGCTAGAATTATGTAATATCAATCAAATATCCAAGAAACAAATCAAGGGTTTAAAGTGAAAGTAACCGCAAGTAAAACATTGCGCCTAGAATCCTGAATGTCTAATCTATGAGCATCGAGGTCTCGGTTTGCATAGATCGGGTTATAGCCATGTGTGTTCCATCACTTGGCTTAACATAGAATGAATATTCTTATGCTGCGCATTCGCCTTTTTATGCAAAGAAAATTAAAATAGCGCATAAATAAAAATAAAAACATTGCCATTTACAGTACTAGTAGCTTAAACTTAAATAATGTGAGACCTATTGCATTGCAAATGCTTGTTAGTTATTTGTGGCCTTATTGACTCTTTAATGACTGTTTACAATTTTTGTAAATGTGTTGCAGCTTACCTGTGGATATTTGCATCTTTTATAGAGAAATGTTTGCACCTAATAAAGATCATTATGATGATGATAACTCATTTTCACAGTCTCCAGTCCTTCTGAACACAAACACGACAATCAACAAAGAATCATTTTCAGGCATAGACCAGCTAGAACTGTTAGTTTTGCCAGTGCCTGTTTGAATAATGATTTGTTAACTTTGTTTTGTTTTTAGTTGTAATGTCAAAGAAATCCACCAAGCCGCTGAGTATCTAAAAGTGGAAGAAGTGATCTCTAAATGTAAAATGAAGATGGAAGCCAGTGCTGGGATTCCCATCCATACCACCCCTGAGATGCCTGAGCTTGGAGCTAGCGCCGACTTGCCTCAGCAGCCTTGCTTTCTCCATTTTGGAGATCAAAATAACAAGAAGTTGGACGGTGCTTGCACAGATGTCCTTCGCTTACAAACAAAGAGGCTAATTTGGAAGAAAAAATCGTCCCTTGCCCGGAAACGAAAAAGACTCTTCAGTGTTCACAAAAAGCTACAAAACAAAATTGCACAGCACCACCAGAGGGAAACACATAAAAACTCATCGATAGAAATGCTAATGGATGCCAACAAACTATCCTCCGAGATAACTGAACAAGCTGCACAAGTGAATGACGACTTGGAGTTACAGTTCGCATCTGCGTTTGAAAGTGAAGCTTTTTTAACACCAGACATTGCAGGTCACCCTACCGCAATAAAACACGAACACGCAAAGCCACAGAGCTGTGCTCTGAAGGAACACTGCTTTTCAAACACAGACTATGCAGAAAGCGTCTTTGACCTGGAGGGCTCAGAGAAGGACATAGAAGGAAAGTACTCAAAGACAAGGCCCATATGCAACACCTGTGGCAAGGTGTTTTCTGAAGCCAGCAGCCTACGACGGCACATGCGAATTCACAAGGGAGTGAAACCATATGTATGCCACCTCTGTGGGAAGGCTTTCACTCAGTGTAACCAACTGAAAACCCATGTCCGAACTCATACAGGTGAGTTCTCTGTGTGCAGCCACAACTTGAGCCTGATTATGCATATATCTGCTGTAGTGTTCTAAAGGATAATTATAAGTGAGAAGCCAGATAGTTAATACCTTTCCCAAAAATTCACTGATTGAAAGGTAAGTTACCATAGTCATTTTACAGACATCTCGTGAGTGCATAGACTTAATCTTTAGACCACACTTCTCGTCCAATTATTTTTCAACTTTAAGAAAGTACATCTTTTCAGAGTTTAAAAAAAAACTAGAACATAGTTTTATTCATCCTACAAGCGTTGCATATGTCGAGTGAAATTATATACGTTTACTAGTGTAACAAATAGTCTGTGTTCATTGCAGAAAATAGCTGGTGAGTAAAAACTGTACTGCATTTAATCCTAGATTAGGTAATCAATGTTTTCTTGCCCCGCATCACTGTCCACTTTTGTTTCAGAAGTGACTAGGAAGAGAAATTAAACAAAATATGCACCCATTAAAATATTTACTTCTCATGTTTAGTTTATGTAATAAGACCAAGAGAACAAAACATGTAATGGCTTGTCTTGGGTGTTGTTTAAATGACCCTCACACTTTCTGTAATTGAATTAGGTAGTTTGGTGCTTCTACAAATTTTAGGAATATGGTTAAATCCAGATATAGTAGTCTTCTAATTCAAATGAAATTGTAAGAAACTCAGTTAACAGGCTTAAGATGAGAGAAAGCCTAAAGTCGTCTTATGTGCTGTAGTTGAACAACCGCATATTCTGATCCAGGGACGCTTCATAGGCAACCTAACCTATGCCCTTGGTCACATTGGAGTAGCTTCACTTAGCTTCACTGTGCACATGCTGCTCTTTCAATGAAGACTACCCATTTAAAGAAGCACAATGGGGCACAAAATCACAATATTTATAAGGGTCACAGAGATACTCATGCTGTCTCCAAGCTCTGCTTATTCCAATTGTTACTATTGCCCATTGTAAGGCTTCTCTTTTTACAGAAGGATTGAAGTCTGAGTGGCTTTGTTTGGATTCAAACGTTTGGCCTCCTTAACATCGCTTATTTCAGTGGTAACTGTAAACTCATTGACCTGACCTATCAGTAGAGATAGAGTTTAACAGTTCAAACCAAGATTTCTTTAAAATAATAAAAACATAACTGGAAACTTCAAGCATTATGTCATTGAGGCAAAAGTAAGGTAAACTATCTCCTGGGGCCTTCAGTAGGCTCTCTCTCTCACTATTTCTCTCTCTCATACATTTTGCCATCAGACTTGGACTTCAGATTTGAGGGAAACAGAGGTTGAACTAGATGAGGTTGTGCGTTGTATCTGTCCAGAATGTAGTGGTTGGGTGAAAGCCATGGTTGACGAGAGACATCTTAAAGAAAAATACTCCAAATGGGGTAGAGGATTATTTGACATCCATTTCTACATGCAAGTTAGCTGGATGCTTCTAAAGCCATTCCTGTTTGGGTTTTCATTGTGTGATCCTGAAGCTTGTATAGTTCTAGTATCAAGAAGATTCAGCTCGGCACCATTCAGTGGGGAAGCTTGCATTCACTGGAGCTCTTGTTAAGGATGTTTTGCAGATGGCGACATGCTGACCAATGTAGTGCATGATTTTACGACCAACATATTCAGCTGGTGGTATAAGTTACTACTTGAGTGTTTAGCCTTACTACCTAAAGGAGTTTCTCGGACTGTTCATGAGGTTTCAAGCTGGTTTTATTCAGTGGTGTCTCACTTTAATTTTAAGAAGATGCTGCGTGAATTGAATTTGAATTTATACATCTTAAACCGACAAAACTACAGGTGCCCTAGTTTCTGGTCAGCTATCTACATCTTATGCCAAAGTTGGTTCTCCACTGATAATTGGTGGAGGTATCTGGTTTTCAGACCGAAAGTTAATTTGAATTTTATTTAGTAGACAATTTTAATGTGATTTAAAGTGTCAATATCAAAAGGCATCACTCTGGAAAAAAGAATATTGTATTTGTAAGATGAACACTGGACACAAGACGGTCTGTTGTTGTATTAGCCAGTATTTAAGATTGACTATCATGGTTACCTTGGCAGAGTAATGAATCAGAATGAATCAGACTCCAGAACCGCACAGTGATTAGACAGACTCTTCCGGGCTCAATGTACTTAGGCTTCAGGCACTCCAGCAAGACGGGCGATTTTGGGCCTCAGGTCACGTCATGGACTAGCTTCTCTACCCCGGGTACTGAATGTTAGACCTTTAGGTACTTGATCAGGTGCGAGGGGAGTTCTCTTTGCTTTCTTTAGCAAATGATGATTAATCGGCTTCTTCCAAGGCTTATGATAAGGCGGCAGAATAAGGTGCTAACTACAGGGAAACCTGGAGAAACACGGGAATGTAAGAAACTGTAATGTTTTTGATCTAGCCCATAACATCCTCCAAATACCACATCTTGTTAAAAAAAATCCTCACATTTGCATACTGGTAAACACTATATGTACTTATAACTTTGAAAATATGTTTTTCTGATTGTGTTTTTTGCGAGAGCTCCAATAAATCATTGATGTCAAGTAGAAAGGGGTAGGATGTCTTTTGGGCAAATATGTTTGCTACACTTTGTATAGTTATTTCAGCCAAAGTACATAGTTATGTGCTCTTCTATGTTTATTAGGTGAGAAACCATACCAGTGCGACTTGTGTGATAAAGGCTTTGCCCAAAAATGCCAGCTTGTTTTCCATAGTCGTATGCACCACGGTGAGGAAAAGCCATACAAGTGTGAGGCATGCCATTTGCAGTTTGCAACATCAAGTAATCTAAAGATCCATGCCAGGTAAGATCAAATACCAAAGTAATAATTGAAAACTGTGGCTCCGTTTTGTTTTTGCGTGAAACAAACGGACTACAAGTTTATTCAGACTTGATTTTAGCTAATATTTTTCTTTTATACACATCACAAAATGATGCGCTTGTAGTATACTGTGAAGCATTTTTTGTCTGCCGATGATGATACTGGACATGAATAAAAATTGCGGTTCATATATTGTACATATTGCTTGTGCTACAAAAGACCACTGTCAAAGGGTTTCAAGGCCTGGAATTTACACAGATGCTCACGCTCAGGTGTCCGCACTAAAGTAGTGGCAAAAAATACTTTCCAATCCCCTCGAACTCTTTTAGTTTCACTTTCAGTGCATCATTTGTCCCATGTACTTGGGGCATCATTTGGAGTACACACACTAATCACGATGGAGCAGTATCTGCATTTACCGACCTCGTCAGAAAAAGATGTGGTGTTTCACCCAGAGACTGTGGAAGCACCGGTTCCCACATGTTACAAGCATGTAATGGGAGTGTTTTGCTGGATGCCAGTTCAAATTCTGCCTGACTCAAAATCACACCCTCTGTCTGCTTTTTTTCCTCCCAGTTGACTGCCCTTCTTGCTTCTGTTTCTTTTCTACCCAACTACATGTACATATTTATGTTTTCATGTATAAGTTATATTATATATACGCTGTGGACTTAACCAACGATGGTTTCAGACCACTTTGCATGTCATGAATGAAAGTAGCTCAAATTTCCCTTATTGGAAAGACAATATATAGGATGCATTTCTATTTACAGTGCTGTTTACCGGCCATCATTTCTTTTCTGGACACAGTGTGAGTCCATTTGCACGTTTCCATCTCCATTTGCACATTTCGGATTTCAGAATACTGTGTAGTCTATAATGGGCAGACTATCTGTTTCCCGGTCTTATTTCGGTACCTTGCAGAAGTAGTATCTCATCCGTGTTGTAGTTATTGTCACAGTACAATTTTCACTTAGAAGGGTGAGTGTCCGGAACTGCATAGTCATCTTATGGATAGGGCCTTGGTGCCCCTGAAAAGTAAAAGACTGAGGTAGATATTTACTTTTAATGGGGATTTTCGGTTTTGTTTTACAAATGTAGAATTCAGAATTGTACTGGATATCATTCCAGATTTTTGGGGCATGTCCTTAAAAGGTCAAGGAAATTATTGTTCTTTTCTTGATGCGCAGTGTGCCACATATGAGTTCTTTCTACTCTTAAGTATGCTTTATATATCTGAGATCTTGACTTTATTCAGTTGTTTTGGGATATTGAGATGATTTTTTTTTTTTAGTGTCTGCCTTATAAAGGTATTACAATTAGACTTGATAGGGCAAGAGTAATAAACTCATTTTTATTGTAGGTTATTAAGTCGACTGCTACTTGTAGAACAGCTTTTAATGGAGGGAGTTGATTTATTTTAGAAAACCAATCAGAAGGGCTCATTTCTGGCCTAAGCAGGAGATGACTAAAGCTTCAATTGCAAGTTAAAGGTCTTTTTGGTTGTAGGTTTTGTTTGCGGTCTCTTATTTTTTTGTATGTTAAATCTCCTCGATTATGACTTTGCTTGTTTGTCCTTTTTAGGTCTTGCAGATCTGAAAGTGCAAGCAGTTTTTTGGCAAAAATATCTACTGTGAGCTCACAGTGGCCATAGAGCACGCCCATTGATTACCATTAGTTGGTTTTATTGTCACTCTCATTTGGTTGCTTTTTAGTCACCAACTTGTGTGGGCTTTACTTCTTCTCGCATTTGGTCCTTCCCTAGAGCATGGACACATCACTTGTGTGCTTCCATTGCTTACTTTGAAGCACTACTTTTTTCTGGCTAATGCATGAGAGTGCATGTGTCTTCCACCTGTCTAACTCATCTTCTACTCTTCCCCACCACTGCAGTCTGTGTTGCTCTTTCTCCCCCATTTCCTTGACCCATCTAAGTGTTGTGTTCGCCCTCGTGTGCTTCTCCCTCGGTTGCTTTCTCGTCTGTGTGCTTCCCCCATCAGCTCCACATTCCTCTCTCGCAGGTGTGCTTCCCTTGCTCCCACACACTGACCCATGTTGCTTCTATACCTCTGCCCTCCATGTTGCTTTCCCCCACTGGTGCCTCAAAAAAAAGAAAAAATCTTTGCAGCTGTATTTTTTTTATGCTGATCCAACTAGGATCAGTAAGAAAAAAAAGCATGCATGTAATTTTGTAGGCGTATGCATGCGAGTTGCACGCACCTACATAATATAACTTTTTAGGTCGAGCCTAGCGGAAGTGAGCATGCGCTGCTCGCTTTGCGAGACTGCTGTAGTATAGTATGGGAGAGAAGTTGCGCCCACTCTCCTCCCATATTTTTCCTTGGCTTATGTCATTGTCTTTTGCAAATATTGGCTTCGGATCCGTTAATAGGCTTGTTAATCCCTCCTTAGTGCTGCCTTGTCTTCATTTGTACCATCCCATGGCGACTGGCCCTTTTACTTTGGTTGTTACACGGGACCTGTTATTTAGTCTGTAAGCACTATTTACTTTATTGAGTTTCTCCTACTGCAGGCCGGATATGCACTGCTTCAGCTGAAACCGCTTGTGCTTTTTTAAGCAGCACCCCCGCCTGCTTTCAAACACTTTAACCCAGCATTATCTCCTGTTTCAACCCCCATGCCCCCCAAGTAAAATGGATTTAGAAATAATTAGCGAATGAAGTCATGTGAATTCCAGGTAGCACATAATCCTGTGCTAATGGGCTGAAGCTAACAACAGCACATCTGTGTTACATGTCATCTGTACTAAAGCCACCTGACAGGTTGTTTTCAGAAGCCAGTTTTATTAACACCACCACCAGTATCACCACCAATACCACCACCGCCACCACCAATACCACCACCACCACCAATACCCACACCACCACCAATCCCACCACCACCAATCCCACCACTAATACCAGCACCTCCAATACCACCACCACCAATACCACCACTACCACCACCACCACTAATACCACCACCACCAATAATACCACCACCACCAATACGACCACTTCAGCGCCTCTCTCTCACTAGTAATAGCAGGGGCACTGTACGAGGCCAGAGCTGCAGCCAAGACCATCCCTCCCTCCCTGCCGTAAAGCACAGCCCGCCCTGCACCAGGAGGTGAAGCCAGGGCCCTACTACAGCTGGAGTGTTTTTTATTAGCCCAAAGATAGCACTGACATTATGCAATGCCACACTGCACACTCAAATCGTGAAGAGGGCAGGAAATAACCCCCCTCCCGCTCTTCCACCTGAGCCGCACCAGTGTAATCACAGAGCGAAAGGTGTTGGAGCGCTTTGTTAGTGTTTATTGCTCAGATCATATGTAACTCTCAATTCAAACTTTGTGTCTGTGTAATTTACAACACTTACACATCTAAGAATGAGTCGAGAAGGCCCTTTATTGCAATGCAATAGATCTCGCATTTGTGAGATTTTAAGCTATTTGTATTGTAAATGACAATGCCTTTTATGTATGTTTTAAAAACAAACCAAAACATAAATAAAAGGCATTGTCATTTACAATGCCAATACCTCAAACTTGCGTGCATTCGAGACCTATTGCATTGCAAATGCTTGTTTGTTTACGCTTGAGGCATGCTGCAGGCATCGGGAAAGCTGTACAGCATTGTTAAAAACTATTGACAAAACCAGTAGGCCCCAAAGGCAAGGCTTGTTGGCTTTGCCAAGCTTGTTTGAAGTTGAGAGTTTCCCTATGTAAGAAGCCTAGGGATTTACATTTTTGGGTGTGATGTTGGCATTGATGGCTTTTGCCCATGATTGTGCAGTGGCTTTATTTTAACTAGGAATGTGAGGGAGAAATTCTGTTTGCAGTGTTGAATTTGAGTTCTCTTTTTCTGTGTATTGTTGTGGAGAAGTGCAAGCTCAAATATGTTAAACATTCTGTGCAGTTTAGATTTGGACACAGTTAAGTATAGTCTGCATACTGGTGAAAGTACCTTTCTGATAGATTCCTCACCTTGTGAATATCCCCTGCGCAGCAGCCAATCGAAAACTTTTGTAGCTCTCCACGCCGGCGAGGTCATGGACGACGCCTCAGAGGGTACGACTCCGCTCGCGACCCCGCTGACGTCACTGGATCCATAATATGGCCTCGTCGGCGTGATGATGTCAATTCCCTTTTTTCTGCGCTGTCGACGCCAACGGTTTCTTGGGACTCTCCGTAGTTACATTGTTGTTATAGTTGTTCTTGTCTGTTCTTCTCGTTTCCTTCTAAGATATCTGGGAGGAAATCTGGTTTCAAGCCCTGCAGGGAGTGTGGGAAGCAGATGTCCATCACTGATTCGCACGAGGACTGCGTTTGGTGCTTGTCTTCCGATCACGCCGTCGATGGATGTGCGTGTTGCAGGAAGATGACCTCTAAGGCTTTAAAGGAAAGGGAAGCGAAGTTGTTCATTGCTAAAATGAAGAGTAAGAAGGCGAGTAAAAGAAGATCGAGGTCGAGATCGAGATCTCGTTCCGAGTCCAGGTCGGGCTCGAAGTCGGCGTCGGGACATTCGAAGTCGAAGAGGCATAAGAGAAAGAAGCACTCTTCACGGCGTCACTCTGATAAGGAACCGGCGCCGAAGTCGTCTTCTCCTTGACGTCGCAGTAGTGATGTCGATCCTTCGCATTCAAAACCGGGTTCGCCAGAGAAGGAAGTGTCTCCTAAAGTCGAGGTCTCTCGTTCTCCGACGCCGGCGCCTTCGGATTCGGTCCATTCTTCGGACCGGGTGAAGCCAAGCCAGAGCAAGAAGATCAGGAGCAGCCTGAAGAGGTTCCTTTGTCGGCACCAATGGGCCCGACTCCAGGTACACCGGCTTCGGAGCCGGCGCCGGGAAATTATCCCCCTTTTCCGGCTTCAGGCCAAGACCCATCACACTATCTGAACGCAATGTATGGTGTCTTTGCGAGGGCTATGTACCCCTCTGGTGCGCCTGCGGGCCCCATGGGTCCGTTTGCCTTTAATTTGGGTGTCCCTCAGGCATATGCCCAGGCTCCATTTATGCCCTTTCTTCCAGCGACGCCGTCCTGGAATTTTCCGGCGCCGAGGGCCCCGGCGCCGTACCGAGAATCTCCGACGCCGTACCGAGAATCTCCGACGCCGTATCGAGAATCTCCGGTGCCGTATCGAGAATCTCCGGCGCCGTCTGTTCGCCCTCGTTCGGCGCCGTCGGATATGCGTTCGACGCCGGTTCCGAATCCGATGGAATCGGTTGTGGATCCATATACTCCGGTCCCGAGGATCCGCTCCAGGAGGGAGGCCCAAAGAGCTGTGGAAGAGGCACGCTATCAGAAAGACTTGGAGGAAGGTGAACTTCCTGATTCTGAGGACTATTTTGCGGAATTGAAAGATGCAAGTGGTCTTCCTGTCTCCCCTGAGTGGGATTTTTCTCCTGGATCAGATGCTCCTTCAAAGGTGGTTGTCCCATATCACACAGTCGTGAGAAAAGCTGCGGAGTTATTGGACATTACTCTTCCAACCACTGAATTTAAGTCCAATTTATTGACTGAAGTGTTGCATTCTCCTTCCTCTGTGACTGAGCCTTTGTTACCATTTAATGAGGCAATTTTGGAGCCGGTGTTGGAGGTTTGGAAAAAACCTTTATCTGCTCCTGCTGTCTCTAGGACTGTGGCACGGAGATATAAAGTGACACCGGAGGATCCAGTATTTTTGTCAGCTCACCCTTCACCTGAGAGCCTTGTGGTTCAGGCGGCTTTTTCTAAGAAGTTTTCTGGAGCTTTTCCGCAGGTTCCAGCTGACAAGGAATCAAAAAGGATTGATCAATCCGCTAAGAAGGTGTTCTCATCAGCGAGCATGGCACTGAAGTCTTCAAATGCAACTTGCCTGATGGGAAGGTATATTCATGCGTTGATGGATTCCTCTAAACAGTTGTTGCCAAAACTTTCTGATGATGACAGTAAGAACTTTCAGGAGGTTTTTGATGATACCCAAGCTGCTGCGCGCCAGGTCGTTCAAAGTGGCCTGGATACAGCCGACTCGGTGGCTAGGATTATGGGCTCTGCAGTGGCTACGAGAAGGGCGGCTTGGCTGAAGTCTTCAGACTTTTCACAAGATGTGCGGGCTACCTTGTTGGACTTACCATTTGACGGTACGGGTCTGTTTGGTAAGAAGGCTGATGCCGCACTTGAGAGATTCAAAGACAGTAAGGCCACGGCAAGATCACTTGGCTTGCAGTCCCAGTCTAGAGAATCCTTTCGTAAATACAGAGGATTCGGGAAGTCATCCTTTCTTTCGCAAGGGCAGCCTCGTCAGCAGCAACAGCAGCAGCAACAAAATACGCTGTATAAGTCTTATAGAGGAAGAAACAGAGGTCGTCCACGAGGTCGCCAACCCTCCTCCTCCTCTTCCTCTACCTCTCCTCCTATCACCGCAGCAAAGCAGCCCTAGATTCCCCATTCCCAGTCATGTTGGTCCTGTTGGGGGTCGGTTTACCCATTGTCTGCGGGATTGGGAATCGGTCACTACAGACCAATGGGTTCTCAATCTTGTGGCAAATGGGTAAGCTCTTCCCTTCAGGGAATTCCCTCCGACTTACCCTCCTTGTCAAGGGGCTTGCTCAGAGGAACATCTCCGTCTCCTTCAGGAGGAGGTTCTTACTTTGTTACAGAAAGGCGCGATAAAGGTGGTTCCAGAGCAGGAAAGGGGTCAGGGATGCTACTCCTGGTATTTCCTGATTCCCAAGAAGGATGGCAGGCTTCGTCCAATCCTGGATCTCAGGATCTTGAATCTTTATCTGAAACAAGAGAAGTTCAAGATGCTTACTCTTGCGCAGGTTCTTCAGGCGCTGCTGGAAGAAGACTGGATGGTGTCGCTCGACTTGCAGGACGCGTATTTTCACATCCCAATCCTGAAGTCGCACAGGCAGTAGCTCTGTTTTACGGTGGGGTCGCAACACTACCAGTTTGCGGTCCTTCCGTTTGGTCTTACAACTGCGCCTCGAGTCTTCACCAAGGTGGTGGCAGCCCATCTCAGGAGGTCGGGGATTCCTGTATTTCCCTATCTGGACGACTGGCTGATCAAAGCGGAGTCTCCAGAGAAGGTGCTCCATCATCTGCAGGAGACAACTCAGTTGTTGTACAGGTTGGGTTTTTCGATAAATGTACCCAAGTCTCACCTGGTGCCCTCACAGCGCAACCTGTTTATAGGGGCAGTACTGGACACTACTGTTTGTCGGGCATTCCCTCCTCCTCAAATGATTCTCGACATTCAGGAAATGATTCCTTTGTTTTACAATGGAGCGGTGGTTCCAGTCCTGAAGATCCTTCGCCTGCTCGGTCTGTTTGCTTCCTGCCTTCTGCTGGTCAACCATGCACGCTGGCACATGAGGGCGCTCCGGTGCCTCCGCAGGCAGTGGTATCAGCACAACGGGGATCTCAGGGAGTCTGTGAGGATCTCCAGAGAAACTGCAGCGGATCTGTCTTGGTGGAGCGTGGAGGGCAATCTGTCTCAAGGAAAGCCCTTTCATCTGCCTCCATCGGTTGCCACAGTGTTCACGGATGCCTCCACTCTAGGGTGGGGTGCTCATCTGGGGGATCTGGAGATCAAGGGTCTTTGGTCTCCAGAGGAAAGGTTGCTTCACATCAACCTTCTGGAATTGAGGGCGATTCGTTTGGCACTCAAGGCCTTTCTCCCTTCCCTTCGCGGTCGGTCGGTTCAGGTCCTGACGGACAACACGACTGCGATGTGGTATGTCAACAAGCAGGGAGGAGTAGGGTCGCAGTGTCTCTGCAGAGAGGCTCTGCGTCTCTGGTCCTGGGTTCAGGACCACTAGATTTGTCTGATGGCAAATCATCTGGCCGGAGTTCTGAACGTTCGCGCAGACAGTCTCAGTCGGCAGTTCTCAGCCGACCACGAGTGGAGGCTTCACCCAGAGGTGGTTCGTCACGTCTTCCGGACGTGGGGAACTCCTCAGGTGGACCTGTTCGCCACTCGCGAGAACGCTCACTGCCCTTAATTCTGCAGTCTCCAGTATCCGTTGCAGGGGGCTTTGGGGGACGCGTTTCAGTTGAGTTGGGGCTCGCAACTCCTTTACGCTTTTCCTCCCATACCCTTGATTCCTCGGGTTCTGAGGAAGATTCGCCAAGACCGGGCCCAAGTCATATTGGTCGCCCCGGATTGGCCAAGAAGGGTGTGGTACACAGATCTTCTCCACCTCTCCTCGTGCCCTCCGCTCCGTCTCCCTTTCAGGGCAGATCTCCTCTCTCAGGTGCAGGGGCAGGTTCTACACCCCCACCTCCAGATCTTACACCTTCATGCCTGGAGATTGAACGGGGCAACCTGTATTCCTTTTCTCTCCCGCCTGATGTGGTGGATGTAATTCTTTCGCCCAGGCGTCTTTCCACCAAGTCCATCTATTCTTATAGGTGGTCCAAATTTGTTTCCTGGTGTGGAGAGAAATCTATTGACCCCTTGAGAGCTCGTTTGTCTAATATACTTCAGTTTGCTCTTTCTTTGGCCCAGCAGGGTTTTGCTGTGGCGACTGTAAAGGGTTATTTATCGGCCTTGTCTGCTTTCCTTTGTTTGCCTGACCAGCCGTCATTATTTAAGTCACCTATTGTATTACGCTTTATAAAAGGTCTTACCAACAAATTCCCTCCAACTCCATTTATTGTGCCTCAATGGGACTTGAATCTTGTTTTGACCTACTTGATGGGTTCACCCTTTGAACCTTTACACAAGTGTCCCATGAGACTTCTGTCTTTTAAGACGGTCTTCCTTGTTGCAATTACCTCGGCAAGGAGGGTAAGTGAGCTTTAAGCTCTTAGTTCGAAACTCCCGTTCCTGACCATTCATGCTGAGAGAATGGGACTTAGGACCAGGGCTGCTTTTCTGCCTAAGGTGGTAACTCCCTTCCATCTGGGGCAGTCCATTAACCTCCCTACCTTTTATCCTCCCCCTCACCCTTCCAAGGAGGAGGAGCGGCTTCACCGCCTAGACCCTAAGAGGGCGGTGAGTTTCTACCTCGATAGGACTAAAGACTATTGTGTGGACGACCAGCTTTTTGTTGGATTTGCTGGCTGTAAGAAGGGGAAAGCGGTGCACAAGCGCACGCTGTCGAGATGGATTATCCTGTGTACAAAGATCTGCTACGCCCTGGCTTGTAAGGATCCTCCAGAGGGTATAAGGGCTCATTCTACTAGAGCAAAGTCATCAACATCTGCTTTGGCTAGAGGTGTTCCTGTAGAGGATATTTGTAGAGCCGCAACTTGGGCCTCCCTCCACACTTTTGCGAAGCATTACTGCTTGGATACTGAGGTGAGGAGGGACGGACACTTTGCGCGCTCTGTCCTCCAGGATTTCTTGGTATAGCAGAGTGGACACCCTCCTCCGGGAGGGGGGACTGCTGTGGGATTCTATTCACAAGGTGAGGAATCCACTGGCAGATGTATCTATCAGAAGAACAAGTTACTTACCTTCGGTAACGCTTTTTCTGGTAGATACAGTATCTACCTGTGGATTCCTCACTGACCCACCCGCCTCCCTGTTGTCCACTCTTCTATTCCTGCTATCTGTATACTTGAATGTTCTTTATAATGGATGTATTTATATGTTCATACATATTGCATTGTTTTCACACTATGTGTGTTGGTCTGAATACTGTGTACTATGTATACTATTACTGTTTATGTCGGTCCGTCCGTGTGCCTCGGGGGCACGGAAAAAGAGGGCGGAACTGACGTCATCACGCCGACGAGGCCCTATTATGGATCCAGTGACGCCAACGGGGTCGCGAGCGGAGTCGTACCCTCTGAGACGTTGTCCATGACCTCGCTGGCGTGGAGAGCTACAAATGTTTCCGATTGGCTGCTGCGCAGGGGATATTCACAAGGTGAGGAATCCACAGGCAGATACTGTATCTACCAGAAAAGGCGTTACCGAAGGTAAGTAACTTGTTCATCAGGCTCTATTTGCAGGATCAGCAGATAAATAGATGAGTGGTGGTACTTAAATGGTGTCGTAGAAATCAGTTACCATTTTGACACATTTGGATTGGTTCGATTGGTAGGATTTAAAGTAGAACAGTTCTGAGTATTTGGAGACTTCTTCCTCCTTGCCCCCTGGCAAATGTAGCACTAGTTGCTCTGTGGATGCATTATCTTTAGCGTTATAAAATATGGATCTTTTGTCAATCTGTATGGGAAGGCAAGAGGACATGATGAAAGAACAAGGAAAAATTACCTTCTTTTTCCTTGATAATCTTGCTCACCCTTCTTCAAAACACCTGCCCACACATCCTTCAGGTATTCACCCATTGTGTATGGCCTTCCTTGTGTCTTGTGAAATGAAATGTGACCACTAATTGGTTCCTGTATTTAAAACAAATTGACTTCGATGGCCATATGAGATAGTCTGTGGTGAAGATGATGATAATATTAACCAACTAACAAATGAACATAAATAATGGATATTGTGATTCCATGGCTTAAAAGTGTGGTTCACAGGGTATTAGCACTATAATAAATATATAAATGTATAAGTACTCACATATTCAAACTTTAGACTGATTAGATGGCAAAATGAATAGTTTGTTGGCATGAATTGTGTGAAAATGATTTTCAAATATCTACCACAAGTAGGTATTGTATTACTTCTAAAGATCTTTGCATTTTTAAATTCCAATATATGAACCAGAACATGGCAACGATTTTACAGCTGTTGAGAGACCGTTCACCAAGTTCTTCTGTTCTGCCTTACTTGACTAACATTCCTGTTCCTCACTAGAAAACACAGTGGTGAGAAACCGTACGTTTGTGATAGATGTGGACAGCGATTTGCTCAAGCTAGCACCCTGACATATCATGTTCGAAGACACACGGGGGAAAAGCCTTACATATGTGATACATGTGGGAAAGCATTTGCGGTCTCGAGCTCTCTTATTACGCATAAAAGAAAACATACAGGTAAGAACCGAAACAATGCCACCATGTTTAAGTGTTTAGCATTGTTTGTCTGATTAACTAGATCAAGCCTCTTCTGCACAATGTTTGTATGCATTTGTGATCTAATTCTCACAGAATCCAAGTCCAGCTTATAATCAAACTCTAACTCGCATGGTATAACTAAATCTGATTTCTTTCAGGAACCCGTAAATATAATAATAGACGTATTTTCTTTAATTTTCTTTATGCATATTAGCAAACAAATATATGTCATCTTGTAAATGTAGATTGATGGATGGATTTACCATTTTTTTATTGTCGTAAAGTAAATTGATTCTAGAAAAAAACTTTAATTTACTTTTGCATAATATATGCAAGATTCACAAAAGAAAACAGAAACAGTATGTGTGTTTGTCTATACATGGTTTATGTGCTTAATTTGCAAAAGTATGTATATAATAGATGCAGAGCCATTTGCAATGGGCATTAAGCACGGCCATGTGCGAGGGATCATCAAAACAAGCAGTTCAGATTTGGATTTGGTTCACACTCACAAAATAGTAACTTTGTGACGTTGGCCTAGGGTTTGAAATGCACAGCGTACCGTTGTCCAAGCACCTACCCTGATCTCAAAGGAACCTGGCATAATTTGGGAATAACATTGAGTGAAGTGAATCTATCAGTCTAGTAATTTGCGTAGGAAGGTTTAGCATAAGAAAGAAAAATATTTTGGGGGGAAAGCACAATTTGCCAGGATATACCCAACAAAATGTGCCTAATGAAAAGAGGTTGAAAAGAGGGGAAATCTATGGAAATCGGGTGTGACAATTTGTATTCAGCACATCATCCCCCAATCTCACTTAAAAAACACTCTGGCAGTAAATTCACCCTGTGATAAACCACAAGTTAATGTATTGCATTATCCATGGGGCTTACTGTACAGTACGTTCTGCGAGGTTGTAACCAGGGCCTTATGGTATGGGATAATTGCGCATACCGGTCTGTGAATTAAAATACATTTGCAGGTGAAGCTTATACATCCGCTTACTTCGTTATTAGTGTACCTTAATAATTATTTACCAAATCTTTGTCAATTTCTTCCGTAGTGTGTCTAAAGAGCAGATTCTTTGTATGAATGTGTGCAGTTTCATCACGTATTTAGAAGTGAAAATACTAATGACAAAAAAGAAAGTAATAATTGTTCATGCTAAATATTTGCAAATGTTAGAGCATGTTTTAACAAAGGTAAATTTCAGAATTGCTTGGAAATCCTCTTAACAGAAAGCCCTTCATTGTACTGAAATATGCCAGCATCCACATCTCCATTGATTAAGTTCAGTATTGCTAAACCAGCCAGAAGTCTACCACTGCTTTAAGAAATATCAATTTCTGTGGAGCACATCAGGTTTATTATTTCAGTGCTCCTTTTGGCCCAGGTGACTAACCAAAGAATTGTGTCGGTGTTTGAAAACTCTTTGCATATGTCTTGAGATTGAGAGAGGATTGGAATTACTATGGTTCTTAGGTATGCAGAGCACTGCTTTTTCCACTCCCAGGGCTCGTAGCCAAGCAAGACTGTCCCTTCGGATCTCTCTCCCCCACTTCTTCATATCTTTACTGTATCTTCATTTCTATTGCCATCCGATCTCACATTTCCTATATCTACACGAGCTTAGCATTCATCCACTTCCACGAGAAAAGTTAGATTTTTCAACAATAGGTTTGGTGACAATGTTACTCATTGTCTTTGTATTCCAATGAAACTATGGCATTTGAAGTGGTGAACCATGCTCTGTATTATCTTCTATCCCTCCCTGATCTTCCCTGCAAGAATAACCCCTGTTTTCAACCGAACGTCCTCCATCAGTCCTACTTACCATCAAACAGAATATTTGTAATGGTTTCTTCTCTCAGCCACTGGTCACTCCTCCTTCTATTTTGGGCCGGTTCCTTGGCAATACAGAGGGCACCCCATTTCTACTTTCTCTAGGTTCAAGGTTTTGCTACTGGGAGTCGTAATGCTATGGTCAGCCTTTTCTCGGGTTTGGGAGCCTTTTGTGGCATCAAATTCTAAGTGGTTGGGTTTGGATATAGGCTATTTCTCTCTCGAGCTGCATCCCTTCTCTTCATGGCACACTCCTCTCACCCTTTCCGGTCCTATCTTTGCGCTGCAGCTATATTCTCTATGGCAATAATTGTTCATGGATGCAGCAGTTAGTTAATTATGGCGTTGAAGGAGGCGTGGCCAAGCAGCATGGCCGACAGGACGTGAGCTTCACCAGCTCCGTCCGAGGACCCACTGAATCCTGCATAAAAGATCCTTGCTGGACCCTCCAAAGAGGTGCTGATGGTCCGGATCCTCTCTTGATGAGCCTGGGACCCCCACATGGCAAGGAGAACCTCCGGTGCCCCGGCGACGCCACCGAAGACCGAAGCGGCGATCTAGGGGCTCCGCCTGAATCTACGCGAGACCGCGGACTGGGCCTGCGCGGGGGAGTAGCGGTCCATGCGGCCCGCTCGGAGAAGGCGTCCTGCGGCTCCGGGGTTGATCGCGTCCGCGGCTGATCCCCCGGTTGTTGGCGAGGAGTAGCGAGTGTCCAGCCCGACTGGTGGAGGGCCGCTCCGAGGTCCGGTGACTCCCGCTGACCCGTGAGAGGGGTTGTGGTGCCCGCCCCTCCCCCCACCGATCCTCTGCTGCGCCGGAGCTGCCGGCTGCGGGGCGCAGCCCCGGGTGAGTGCTTTCCTGGTCCCTGGGGCTTTGCGGGACTATTGGAGGACTGGGGCAGTGTGAACGCCGTGGGCTCGACGCTGGCCTGGCCGGAGCTGTTGGCCTGGGCCTGCACGGAGCGCCCCTTCTGGTTTCCTTGCGGCTGTGGGGTCTGTGGCCTCCGCCCCCTTTACAGTGACTGTGGCGGCCTTTACACGTGGAGCCTGCGGTGGGGCCGGGACCTGCGGCGGTCTGCCGTGCTGACCTACGGAGGGCCCAGACGGCTTGGAGCCTCCCCCTGGACTGCACACCGTCTTGCCCGACGGCCGGGGCGGCTTCCCTCCCGAGTGGCAGCGGCGTGTGGATTGTGGTGCGCCTGGCCCGCGCCTTACCCCTAGGCCTCCCCCTGGACTGCACACCGTCTTGCCCGACGGCCGGGGCGGCTTCCCTCCCGAGTGGCAGCGGCGTGTGGATTGTGGTGCGCCTGGCCCGCGCCTTACCCCTAGGCCTCCCCCTGGACTGCACACCGTCTTGCCCGACGGCCGGGGCGGCTTCCCTCCCGAGTGGCAGCGGCGTGTGGACTGTGGTGCCCCTGGCCCGCGCCTTACCCCTAGAAGCTCGAGCATTGTCCTACTGCTCCTGGAGGGTGGAGAGGCTCGCCCGGGGTGCACTGGCTGGTGGGGCTATCAGTTGGTTGGCTGTTCTAGACTTGATCACCGGAGATCCTCCCGCCCGGCGAGTGCGTCGTGAAGTGCTGGTTTCCGCAATTTCCCTTTTTTCGTGGTGGGAATCACCGCCTGGACCGTGTCTACCTGCCGCCGCCTGCTGAACTGTCCTTTCTTAGCTTTGTTGCTGGACCCTGTACCTGACCGGTGGGGCTCGGCGGGACCTGGCCCAGACGCATCGGGGGGGGGCTGACGTCCTGCCCGCCAAGATGGCGACCCGCAAGGATAGAACTGCGAAGTCCTCCCAGCCCAACACCATTGTGCAGTATACCACTCCACGGCTGCCGTCGCAGAGGATCACAAGGCAGACGGGACCGGAGGATGGGGGGGTTGACCTGCATGAGCCTTCCCGGGCGGAAATCCTTAAGGCTATCCAGGGATCCCATTCTGCCTTGGAGAGGCAGATCGAGACTGTATCGATAGATGTGAACCTCCTCCGGACGGATCTCCGTAAGGTGGCAGACAAGGTTTCGGATGCGGAGGGCAACATCGCACAACTACAAACTGAAGTGGCTTCCTTGCAAAAATCGGTCACACACCTGACGTCCGCTGCCCGCGCACTGGAGAGAAGGGCTGAGGATGCGGAGGGCAGGGCCCGTCGGAGTAACATCAGGGTCCTGGGCGTCCCGGAACGCCTGGAGGCGGGAAACGCTGAACGCTTCCTGGAGACATGGATCCGAACCCAACTGTGCCCGACCGGCCTGTCCAGTGTCTTTGTCATTGAGAGGGCGCACAGGGCCCTGGTCCCCCCTCCACGCCCGGGCGATCCCCCTAGAGCCCTCATTGCAAAGATCCTGAACTATAAAGATCGAGATTGTATTCTGCGGGACGCGAGGGAAAAGGAGTCCATCACCATTGAAAATAGCCGGATTTCCATCTATCCGGACTATACTCAACAGGTGCAGGAACAACGGAAGTCCTACCTGGGAGTGAAGCAGAAACTTCGGGACATGAAGCTCCAATACATGCTCCTTTACCCAGCCAAACTCAAGGTGCTCTCCCAGGGACGCGCTCACTTCTTCGAATCCCCGGCGGAGGTGTGGGAGGGGCTCGAGATACGAGGTGACGACCTACCCCCTGGTGAGCGAGGCGGCCCCCGTGAGACCTGGGGAACAAGGCCCCCGAGGCGCCGGCTAGGCAGAGGGAGACGCAGATCTGGATCTCGGGGTTCTGCCGAGCCTCGTATTACCGTGGGGGAGGATGGAGCGCTTCACGTGAGAGTATCGTCGGCGGGAGCCACTCCAGAGTCACCTGTGGCGCCTGCTCCTAGTGAGATCCTAGTCCCGGATACCCTGCAGGACACTTTGCCAGACGCATGCCCCGCTTCTCCGGTGATACCGGAAACTGCCCTCTCCGAAACGCGTCCTGAGTGAGCTCTGACATGAGGTACTGTCTTGTTAAAACGTTGTTGCCCTCGGAGGTTGGGTGGGCCTCCCTTCCTGGTTATTGTTAGACCGGGGCTGTCTACCCGGTGCTGGGAACCCTGGTTGGCTGACTGTGCAGAGGTTTGATGCTCCGTTGGACGGGGTGATGTGACGCGGGGTCCAAGAGTTTATGGCGTACCGTCGCCCAGCATTGAAACTGTTTTTCATGGACATTCCCGGAGACTGTCCTGGAACATTGGGTCCTCGGGGAGTTGGGGGGGAGGGTGGGTGGTTTAGGTTGGTTGTGTGTGAGTGTGGGGTGCGTGGGTTGTATGGGGTGGCTGTGCACGTCCTGGCAGGGGGAGGGCAGGGTGGCCTTTTTGGTTGTAGCTGTCCTTTTGCTCGCGGGTGGGGGGACTGTTTCTGACGGGGTGTTGAGCCCTACTGTTTTTGGATGGCGTTGGCAAGGGGAAGGCGGGATAAAGTGTTTTCTTGTTGCACCATTCCTGCTCATGGGCGGGGGAGGGGGGGGGGATTTTTTCAGGGGTTGGGTGGTTGGGGGAGATGTGGGGTTGGGGTGAGTTGTGGGGGGAATTTGTTTTTGGCATAGAGTGTACTGCGGTTCACGCCCCTGGGAGGCTGCTTGCAGAGGTTGAACTTGGGTGCCCGGATGGGCAGGACCAAAGCTTATGGGATTCAAATTTTTAACTTGGAACGTGCGTGGCCTGGGTACTTGCTCCAAACGACACAGGGTGCTGTCCTTCCTTCGCCGCCATGGTGTTTCAGTGGCGTGTTTGCAGGAAACGCATATGAATGAGGAGGGTGCTCTTAAGTTGGCGAAGAAATGGAGGGGTCAGATGTTCCATTCCTCCTTCTCTACTTATGCTAGGGGGGTCCTGATCTGGTTGGCACCCGGGGTTCCCCTGGCGGTCCAGTATGTCGAGGCGGATGTTGAGGGCAGATATATTCTTATACGAGTGAAGCTTGATGGGAGGGACTTCCTGCTGGTGAACTCTTATGCACCTAATGTAGATGACCCGGGTTTCTTTACCGGCTTGCAGGAGCTTATAGTGTCAGACTTAGATGCTCCCCTCCTCTGGTTTGGAGATTTTAATTGTGTACTGGATCCACTGCTGGACAGGCATCCCCCCCGCGCGGGTACGAAGCCTCGGATGACTGCACGTCTCCGAGAGGTGATGGATAATCTGGGTGCTGTCGATGTCTGGCGCCTCAGTAACCCGGGACAGAAGATTTACACTTGTTATACCCCCACACACAACACACATAGTCGGCTCAACAGAGTCCTTGTTGCCAATCTTGGTGCGCCCCTTGTCTTATCGGTCACACATCAGGCCCGGTTTTTATCCGACCACTCGCCCGTGACGTGTATGGTACAATGGGTGGACCGGTCCTCCCGCCCAAGGACCTGGCGGATGCCGGGGGATCTTTTACAAGATCCGGTGGGCCGGGACCATGTGGAGACGTCCCTGCGTAACTATTTAGACTTGAACTGGGGAGTGGGTGATGTTCCTTTTGCGATCAAATGGGATGCCCTAAAGGCAGTCGTGCGGGGCGCATGTATGGGGCTGACATATGGAGTACGCAAACAGCTGCTCCGTGAACTCACGTGTGCTGAGGAGCGCTTCAGCCGCTGCCAGTCCTTACTGGACCCGGATGGGCTGAACCTGGACTCTGAACGGATGGCCCGTGAGGGCGTTCATGATATCCTGGACCGGCTGGATAGATTCACTCTTGGCCGCTATCGACAGCGTCTCCACCGTGAGGGGGGACAAGTCGGGCCGATTGCTGGCCTGGATTCTCCGCAGGGAATCAGCCCCTGCACGAACCGTGGTGCTGAGAAACCCCGCTGGGGACCTGGTGCACTCGGAACGAGACCTCCTTGTGGTGCTTCGTACCCATCTACAGAAGGTCTATACCGCCGACCCCCTGGTAACGGAGGCATCGTATCAGCCATACCTCCGGGACTTGCCTCTTCAGGCCCTCTCTAAGGAGGATGCTGAGGAGATGGACGTTCCGCTGACGCTTCAAGAGGTCAAGGTGGCGTTGGCCGCCCTGCCGCGGGCTAAGACACCGGGTGGCGACGGTTTCCCCCCGGAGTTTTACCAGGTGTTTGCGGATACCCTCGCGCCTCACCTCCTGCAGGTTTACCATGAGGCGATGGAGCGTGCCATGCTCCCGCCCACCATGCAGAAGGGTGAAGTCTGCATGCTCTTGAAACCGGGTGGGGATAGCTGTGACCCCGCGGCCTACCGGCCAATTACTTTAATCAACACCGACGCGAAAATCCTCACTAAGATCTTGGCCACCCGGCTGGCGCCGCATATGGCGCGCTTGGTTCATCATGATCAGTGCGGGTTCATCCCGGGCCGCAATACCGCCATGAATCTCCGGCGCCTGAACCACGTACTACATGAAGTGCGCAACAGGGAGGAGCCACAGGTCCTGGTCTCGATAGACCTGGCTAAAGCCTTCGATACAGTTTGCTGGGGGTACCTGTTGGAGGTGCTCCGGTTGGCGGGGGTGGGGCCCCTTTTCTGCGCCTGGATCCGTATTCTGTACAGTGCACCCACAGCCAGGGTCAGACTTGGAGCGGCCCGCTGGGAGGAGTGGCAGTTGGGCAGGGGCACCCGATAGGGGTGCCCCCTGTCTCCGCTCCTATTCGCTTTGGCGATTGAGCCCCTGGCGGTGTCACTCCGCGCGGAGATGGCGCCCTGGGGAATACGTGTGGGAGATGGGGTACACTTTGTCTCGCTTTACGCGGACGATGCACTGTTCTACCTGACCTCCCCTCGGGAGTCACTACCGCTCCTGTTACGCCACTTAGAGCGCTTTGGTGCAGCTTCTGGGCTGCGCCTTAATCCTGAGAAGTCCCTGATCTTTCCCCTTGTGGGTTGCGGTGAGGACCCCAGTGTGGGTTTCCCGCCCCTGGGATTGCGGTGGGAGATGGAGGCCTTCCGCTATCTGGGTGTCCAGGTGGCAGTCTCTGATGAACAGTTGCTTGCCCGGAACGCCGACCGTGTCCTTACTTCCCTACAACAATCTGTAGCCTTCTGGAATACGCTTCCGCTCTCTCTCATGGGACGGTTGGCCATCTCGAAGATGGTGATGCTGCCTAGAGTATTGTATATCCTTCAGAACACCCTCTGTCCTCTTCCCCCTCGTATTTTCAACAAGCCTAATACGATGCTCACCTCCCTGCTATGGGCGGGCAGGCGCAGCAGAGTTGCCTTGCGCAAGGTGGTCAGACGCTGGGAGGAGGGGGGCCTCTAAGCCCCGCGCTTTGATTTATATTATTACGCGGCCCAACTTCTACCTGCTGCGCGCTGGTTCGCGGGTACGGACAATTGGGAGTTGCAACTCCTGGCTGGTAGCGCAGATGAGAAGGCGTTGCAAGTGGCTCTAATGCGTGGCAGAGGAGCGGATGACGCGCTGCCGTACATTGTCCGACACACCGTGGGACTTTGGCAACGAGTTGTGGAAAGGGTGCTGAGACGGGCCCCTTTTCATAGGGAGCTACCACTATGGATATTAGCACCGGTCACACTAATGGAGGAGCACATGTCGTTTCGGGAGTGGCGTGAGGGCGGCTGTGACACCTTGGCAGACCTGTATCCAGACGAGTCCTTCGTGACCCTGGAGAGCGCTACGGAGGCCTTCAGTCTTACTGGGGGTCAATACCTTCACTATAGAGGCCTGCAGGACATGGCGAGGGCGACCTGGCCCCAGTTTCCTGAGGCGCCCCCGGTGTCCCATACTCTGAATATCCTGCTGTCGTGCGGCACAGGACGGAGACTGATAACGCTGTTATATACGGCGTTAAGATGTAACTCAGCCCCCCCGATTTCCCCGTCCTGGGCGGCATGGGAGGCGGATCTAGGGGTTGCCTTAGACCCGGGACAGCGGAAGCGGATAGGGACGCTTACCAGGAAGGTGTCGTGTAATGCACGTTTTAAACTGATCCATTTTAATTTCATGCACCGCACTTATGTAACCCCAGTTGCTTTGCACCGCATTGCTGCGGATAAATCGGATGCCTGTCCTAGGTGTGGTTCAGTCGGAGCCGGATTTCTCCATTTGGCCTGGGAGTGCCCTCTGGTGGGAGACTTTTGGAGGGTAGTGGTGGTACACATCCGGAAGGTCACGAGTCTGAGTCTTGACCTAACCCCGCTCCATTGCTTGTTAGCCCTGGTCCCCAGACCCAGGAAGAGGAATCTGTCATATAAAATGCTACAACTGCTCTTGGTACTGGCTAGAAGGAGGGTGTCTATTACCTGGATGGGACAAAGGGCGCCAGACATGACACTGTGGCTTCGGGATGTGGGGGAATGGACATTGGCTGAAGAAACGCACATCAAGCATACGCGTAGAGATGAACGGTTACCGGAGGACTTACTTGCATGGCGTATGATGTGCGCTGTGGGGTCGGCTGACAGCGACTCCGATGCAACTAGTGCAGCATTGTTCTCCGAGGAATCGGGACCTGAGGATGGGGCGGCGGGAGGTGGGAAGGGAGAGTAGGTGGTGGAGTAATACCCTGTTGACTGCGCACAAGTCACTTATTGTCAGTGTCTATACTAGCATTGCATCCCGAGGATTTGAATCTAGCATCTCCTGTTATATCTGCTACTGTTGGAGCCATACTAGGACTGTGAACTGTGTACACCTGTATCTATCTATACTGATGCCAATTTTGGGGGGGACTGTATTGTTTATTTTACTGAAAAAAAGAAAGTTTAAAAAAAAAAGAATTATGGCGTTGAAGCGAATGAGAGGTGTGGTTGTTGCTCCGTGTGAAATATGGAATCAAGTGGCAAGTGGCGGGAAGGGGTCAAGAGTGTATTTGGGAATGGTGAGAACTTTGCACTACTAGGTAGAGGGCCGGGCGTCTGCATATTTTACACATATAATGGAGGCAAAAGTGTGAGAGGGTTCTGAACTGAAGGCTGAGAAGGAGTGATCATAGGGATGGCTGCAGTAATTGAGTAAGGTTATCTTGGTCACTTTAACACTGATGCTTCTCTGCCATCCAGCTTGCACCAACGTTCTATGTCTGACCCTTTTCCCTTGCTTCCATTGAGGATGGGTGGGAATAGTATTGATGCCTGTATTTAGCTGATTTGTACTCCACATCGATTTGCAACTAGGTTCTAGGCTCCCTCTGTTTTCAAGGGGATAATGGCCATTCATTTACTTCAGTAGGTGCCACACATCCCAAACACACTCTCAAATTTCTTGATCTTTTGGAGTACCAAGATCTTTGTTCATTGTGTGAGGACAGTCCTAATTTACTGCTGTTGGCGACGCCTGTTTTTAAGATCACTTTTCTTTCTGTGTTCCGCATACTTGCACAATAAAAGATTTTATACTCACTGGAACTTTGTTCCACATTTCCTTTTATCTGCAGTCTTGCGCCGTGCCAGGGCAATACTCTATCCCTGTGACTTTCTTTTTAGCCTTTAGGGAGAACTGCACCCTTGAGACTCGGCGCCCTCCCCTTCTCTCGCTGTCATTGCGGGATAGAGGAAGGACTTTGCCGGCTTCCAGGACGCCCCTCCCGCACTGACCGGCAGGTATTTAAACCACCGGATGCAAACGCGCAGCGAGGACAGTCCTAATTTACTGCTGTTGGCGACGCCTGTTTTTAAGATCACTTTTCTTTCTGTGTTCCGCATACTTGCACAATAAAAGATTTTATACTCACTGGAACTTTGTTCCACATTTCCTTTCATCTGCAGTCTTGCGCCGTGCCAGGGCAATACTCTATCCCTGTGACTTTCTTTTTAGCCTTTAGGGAGAACTGCACCCTTGAGACTCGGCGCCCTCCCCTTCTCTCGCTGTCATTGCGGGATAGAGGAAGGACTTTGCCGGCTTCCAGGACGCCCCTCCCGCGCTGACCAGCAGGTATTTAAACCACCGGATGCAAACGCGCAGCTTGCGCGCGCAGCGGGGGCGCCGATGGCACACCGGAGGCGCGCCAGAGGCAAGCCCGTCTGCGCCCGTCAGCGCTCTTCAGCGCCCTGCGGCCAGAAACTCTGCCCTAGACGTGGCAGAAACTTGCTGCCCCGTCTCATACTCTGCCGAGGAGCTGCGCAGGATGGGAGGCAACCCCCCCATTTGTCCGCTCCTTGACTTATCAGCTAAAGTCCTGGCGATATGCCCCCACTGTCACCTTGCTCTTAGCCATGTAACTGAGTATGTAGCGCCATCAATTCAATCCTACAAGTTTTGGAGCATTAACTGCCGCTCATTGTCAAAAAACAAAGATCACATTTTCGACCTCCTTACTTCCGCCCAGCCAGATGCTCTGTTCTTAACAGAAACCTGGCTTCATGCCAGTTCTGGGCCGGATGTGGCCAGTGCCTTACCCCCCGGCTATGTTATTATTAGACAAGACAGAGGCACTGGGAAAGGTGGAGGGATAGCGATCGTTTTTAAGGCTATCCATTCCTGTCACCTTGAAGCTCTCCCTTTTCCTGACTGCGAAGCCGCTCTGTTCAAATTAGCGGTGTCCCATTCAATTGACACTATCAGGTATATTGATTTATAGCCCCCCAACAAACCTACCCAGTGGCTATCAACATTTGCGGAGCTAGCAGCCCCATTCGCTCTGAAGTCAGACAATTTCACTATTTTGGGGGATTTGAACCTTCATTTAGAAGACACCCAAAACAGCGTTAGCAGCATGCTTCTATCTGACTGCGAGGCCATCAACTTAATACTTTGCAATCAAGGCCCAACCCACCACGCTGGACACTTACTTGACCCCATCATTTCTAATATCTCGTAGCGTCCCCGTTCTCCCCCTTGACTGGTCAGACCACTTCGCTATTCATTTCAGCTTGGCTGTTGAGAGTGCCAAGAAAGCAACTCTTTCCGGCGCTTTGGGTAGCTACAGGGCCTGGGCCAAGCTGAACATTCCCGCGTTTAACGCCTCACTATCGGCTAGCCGCCCTGACACCAAGCTGAAGTGCACTACTTTGAATCAGAAAGTTTTTCACTGGCTATCCTCTAACATTAACCGTCATCTGCCACTATGCTCTAGACGTCCCATCACACATCTCCCTCCAGCCCCGTGGTTTACAAACGCCCTGAAAAAACTGAAGTCCAAATGTAAACATCAGGAGAGAATCTGGAGGAAAACATACTCCCCAAGTGATAAACTGAAATATCGCTCAACGCTCAGGCAGTACCATCGAGCCTGCAGAAAGGCGAAAGCCCTATATGTTTCGGAGTCCATCAATAGTGCTACTAGCCGGCCGAAAGCCCTCTTTTCAATGGTGAAGAAGCTGGCGGGCTCAAATACCTCCCCTACCCCCCCGGTTCTGGGGGAAATTCAATGTAACGCAATTGCTGACTTTTTTATATCTAAAGTCGATACAATCTACAACTCCCTTTTGTCCGCCCTCACTGGGATTCCTCAGGATCCTTCCATTTCAGGAACACATGGATCTCCATTATTTATGACACAGGTTATGGAGTGGCCCCAGTTAGATCAGAGCTCGCTTCGTGATTGTATGGCCAAGGTAAACTCAGGCTCTCCCTTGGATCCAATCCCTATTGACATTCTTAGACAGCTATCGCCTGATCTACTTTTGGTCATTCAAGAGCTCCTTAATTCCTCATTACGGGAATCTATTGTCCCGGATGAATGGAAAAGAGCCATGGTGGTTCCACTCCTGAAAAAACCCGGCGCAGATCCTAAGATGTTTTCTAACTACCGCCCCATCTCTTTGTTGCCAATGTTCTCAAAGATCTTGGAGAGGCACATTAACACACATTTAACCTCCCACGTGGAGATTACAGGATTTTTGCATCCGTCCCAATCTGGGTTCCGCACCCATTTCTCCACGGAGACCACTCTTCTGGGGGTTACCGAGAGCCTACGCTCTCGCCTCGATCAGGGCGAAACCTCGGCGCTTATACTTTTAGACTTAAGCGCCGCATTTGATACGGTCTCGCACCTTGTCCTCCTGAACGCACTAAAGGCGGCTGGGGTGACTGGCTCTGCGCTGGCCTGGCTGTCCTCTTTCTTGAGCGGCTGATCATTTCAGGTTGCTTCCTCTAACTCCTCTTCCTCTGTCCGTTCGTCTGCGCATGGGGTGCCCCAGGGGTCCTCACTGAGCCCTATGCTCTTTAACATCTATGTGAGACCCCTGGCAACCATCGTGGAAGACACTGGACTCTCCCTCTACTCCTACGCAGACGACACTCAAATTATCTTCTCCCTTTCCTCGGCTGAGCCTAGTGCTCCTTCTGCTCTTAAACAGGGACTCAGCCGAGTGGCAGAGTGGATGCAGGCGAATCTCCTGAAATTGAACGGCGATAAGACGGAGGTGGTCATCATGGGCAAGCATAAACATCTCTGGGGCCCCCAACATTGGCCTCCGGAAATGGGCCAGTTACCCCTGCCTGTTGCGCAGGTGCGAAACCTTGGCTTTGTTTTGGACGATTCACTCTCTATGCGACACCAAGTGGTTAGAGTGGCAGCCACCTATTTCTCCATCTTAGGGTGGCTCCGGAAAATCCTCTGGATGCTCCCGGACTCGAGAAGGTGGACTGTAGTCCAGGCTTTGGTCACCTCTCGCCTGGACTACGGTAATGTGCTTTACCTTGGAGCTACCGTGGAAATCCAGAGGAAACTCCAGCTTGACCAAAACTCAGCCGCACGTCTTCTTTGCAATGTCCCCTGGAGATCCTCTATTTCCCCTTATCTAAAAGATTTACACTGGCTTCGTATCGAAAGCTGAGTTAAATTTAAGGCCCTCTGCTTCATGCACAAGGTCAAGCAGGGGTCTGCTCTGGCGTACCTCCAGTCTCTGGTCCAAAAAATACTCTCCACCACGCCTCCTAAGATCTTCATCCCTAGGGAATTTTCGGATTTTACGTTTTAAACTGACGAGAATGGGCGGACGCTCCTTCTCTTGTCTGGCTCCTAAACTGTGGAACTCTCTCCCTGCCGCGCTGAAACTCGAACCATCTTGGATGAAATTTCGAAGAGATCTCAAAACTTGGCTCTTACCTCAGTGATAGTTGTTGGGCTTTCAGTGGCACCTCAAGCGGCGCCGGTAGACCCCATGTGGGTAGCTGTGCGCCTTATAAGTCTAACTACAAATACAAACTACAAATACCTCCTGAAGATTGTGAATTCTCTTCATGAACTGCAATGTGTTTGACTGGTGAGTTTGTACGAGTTGTGGCTGGGTCCCAATGCTATTGCAGCTTTCCTCATGCTTCTGTGTCTTTCTAAGGATTTTCAGCCACACTTCCCGAAGATTATGCCTTTGATGCACTGCGCTCATGACCAGCAGTCAGTAAGCTCTTGTGATGAAGGAAGCGTGTGCAGGCCTAGGCAGGGACATTGTTGCATGCTTCTCCTGGTGACAGAAACTGTGCCTTCCCACTGCTGATACTGGGTGTGTGTACTCCAGATACTGTTACCAGAGATCAGACTTCAGTCTGGAGATGGCAAGTAGGGGCAAAACGTCGTGAGCAAGCTCTGCAATCTAAGAAGGCACATGATAAGTGCTAGTGAAAAGGAGTGTGAGAGAAATTGTGTGTGTAGGTGAATATTTAAGAGTTGCGAGAAGAGTACAATCGCACATGGTAATGTGTATGTGTGTGAGTGATCGAGCTGCATGTGCCATATCACTTTTTAAAGTTATGGAGTGTATAATGAGTATTTTTCTTTTTTCAAAAGTATACCTACTTCGAAATTATTAAAATTGTGTTCTATACATGTAGTGTCTGACCTAGTCTTCTACTCCACACTATCCTCCAAGAGTAAGCCTGGATCATTCAACTTTGTTGCCCTCTGAAATTGAAGGCCTAAATAGGAGGTACCTTTCTGTTGAGTGAAGTCACAGTAGTGCCTGGTTCCTTTGTCTCCAGAAACAGAAGTCGTAATTGTTACAAGGACTGCCTAACTGCCTTTGTGTCACACATGCCCCAGAGATCTGGCATGACACTGGTAGAAAGCAGTTAGAGAACTAGACTCTAGATATCAGATGGGGGACCCTAGACAAATCCATACGTACACGCCTTAATTATTAAGTGCTTAGTAAAGAGGGCAGAGCACCAGTATTTAGTGCACCTGAGTGGTCACCTATTTCTGTATGCGAGTCCAAAGGAGACCCTAGACACACAGCACCCTTTTTTGCCTGATAAGCTGTCTCCCACAGGACTAGCTTTATCCTCATTCCAGAAAGCTCCGCTGAAACTCACTTAGATGCAATCTATTTGAAGACTGCTTATCTCTTAATTTGAATCAGATAATTACTCCACATCCACAATGAAAGGCACACTTTGGAACTTAATTCCTGCTACTCTGGTTCCTCACACTCAAACTCTACCTGTCATCTCTCTTGGATGGATCATTAGCTCTTCATTTTTCTTCATAATGGCCATCTAAAGACGCCAGTAATGCCACTCTCTCCCTCTTAAATCAACACGTGCCTTGCCCTAAATTCACAAAGTACCATTTTGTCTGCTGCACTCTCTGATGCAACTTCCTGTGTATCAACCGTCGCCGATGCAGCGTCGACTGTACAACCGTAACATTGTTAAAAAAAAATTTGTTGCAATCTTCCCAATGTCTGCAGCACAAAGGAGGGTGGTGTTGTTTCACTGGGGTTTAATTTAGGGTTGGTTGTTTTCCGTGTTTTCCTAAAAAGTTATGGAACCCTGAGGTGGTTTTCAATCGTCGTTGTTTGGGCAACAGTCTTTTATTAAAATGTAGGAGTCATATTTAACTTTTTCTTGAAAGATCTTTTACTACTGTCTTAAACCCTGTCCGATCAAATATAGATAACATTTACACGTTTGTATTATTATAACTCTAGACGTCATAGCGACTTCAATATTAGCCAGATGTATTAAGTAATTTGGCCAGTGCAAACCCTGCAAATCAATGAATTTCGTGGTGGGCGACAGTTAAATCACTTTTCCTTTTTTTCTAAACCCATTTTGTGAGTTGGTTGTGCCGAAGTACTCATGTTTTTCCCCGCATATGTGTTTTAGGACCCAGATTGCAATTTAGATAATTTTATTTAAATGAATAGTTTATTTTAGTTGAAAAAGCACATAAACAGCAACATTCAAACACATATATACCGCTCTGCATTCAGATACTTTGTTAATTACATATATATTCCTAAAATGTGTAATTCGTTACAGAAACCTGATTAAAATACGTCCAAAATGTACATATTGTACTCGTGATTGTTTTGCCACAGATATGCAAATTCCACTTATAACTGGCAATCACTTCACAAATTCGATGTGGAAAAAAAAGTCTTAAAACAAGGACAGAGTAAAAAGTTTGCTTCTGGACTCTGTCATGGGAGTCACAAAAGTTTCATAGTCAGTCATCCTGGGAAGCGTCTACCCAAGCTTCCATCAACTTGTGCATTTTGACCAGACCCAAGTAAATCCGCTTGAAACTGATTCTGGTAGCAGGCATTAGGTCGGTTACCATATTGGCAGGCAGGTGACAAGCCAACACCAGACGAGGAGCTTTGATATTGCCAGGTTAGAGACTAAACTTGTCAGGAAGAAGAAAACTTTCACAGTCTACGTCCACAGCATCTTGTACAATATTTTCCCATTGCTTTGCTTGCCCCCTTGCTTTGCAGTGTTATACTTGCCCCCTGTCCTGCGCTTTATTGAACACCAACAAGGTTTGGTTGTAATAAATCTTTATTGCTTGATTACTTAAAATCATTGCAATCACAACAACTTCACATTGCAATCATAATAACTAGATTAATCATTAAAAAATTCCTTTACAAAGACATATTCCCATCAGATATAATAAAAACTATCCGATATATACAATTTTAAAACTTATAAAAAGGATAAGATCCATTCACATAGCATCAATAATTACAAGATAATATTGCCCACCAACAAGGTTTTTGGTTTAGAAATTCAAAGAGACATATATGCATACAATGATGAAATGAGTGTATTGAATATACCCACCTTTAACAACTGTCAGACAAGTCTGCATTCTTGCCCATGGCCCTAAGTTTTTGTTCAATTACATTTTTTTACTTGTAACTGTTCATACCTTGATCCTAAAACAGTGCATTAAAGACAAGTTGCGTGAACCAGTTTGTGCAAATGAGACAAAGTTCCAGGAATGTGAGGACTAAAAAGTGATAATTGCACTTTAGCTGCTTTGAAATTCCATTTGAGAGTGGCAACATTTACAAAAGGCGCAATACTGATGTGAAATTAGGTTATATTTGTAACATTTCAGGAGGTCGAATGGAGGAAGATGAAACATTTTTGTGAGAGCTGTTGTTTCCAGTTTGTCAATGAATGAAATAAGGAGAGTAATCATACACGTGAGGCACAGGAGAGCGAAGGGACCAGCATACTTAGTACTGAACCAGCAGAGGCCCAGGCCACTAATCTTTCCTTTGTTTTTTTCAGTTTCCCATTCTGTCCCCATCTCAGCCTGCCACTAAAATGTCCAGAGTCCTATAATTCAGAATATATTGGATCTTGAACCTGTTGAAATATCACTCTTTCTCCTTATCCACTTTGTTGTAATACACACCATGGGTACCATTACTGTCAGTGCCCTGTAGCTAGTGTGTTAAAAAATAAGAGTTGGTGTGCTTCTTAGGCCCACAAGAGTGCTATCTAGCGATGCCATTGACCTATCCAATTATGAGATTGGGAGAAGTACTTTATTTCGGAGGGAAGAGACGAGCAGGCAGGAAGTTGTGATTTAAACCAAACATATAATATTAGAGGTGCACGATCAGAACTTTGCCTCACGTCTCTGTAGATTTCATTAGTTATAGGCATCAATTCTCAGGAAACACACAAAAAGTAATGGGAGAAATGTTTGCAAATAGTCTAACCTTTACCCCTAGTAATCGCCGGGGTAGCATTCCAACCCATCATTTTTGTCAACTATGAGCCTCATATTAGACCCAGCTGAATGCAAATCAGCCTTGGTCCTGCTTCTCCCTGAACCAGAACACAAGCAACCCAAGACTAGTCTTTGGTTGCTTGTGATACAGTTACTGTTCCGGTTCTACCGTTTTTTTTTTTTAGCAGGACCGACATTTACTTCCATATGGCTAAGTCTAATCTGAGATGGCATGGTGGGCAAAAGAATGGTGGGTTGGAATGGTACCCCGACTAATCACCAATAGTTAAACTTGTTGAAAACACATCACCTTTTGTGTGATTGATTAATTCTCAAGGTCACCTGTAGTTATTAGTTTACAATTGTTGGTATCAAATGTACTTGAGTAGTTAGGAAAGGCCAATGCCATGGCACTACTCCCCTAGGGAAGGCCCATGCTAGCCATTGTAGTTTGTGCTTTTACCCCGTGCTCTGTGGATATATACCCTTTTGAAACTAGACCTGGTTAAGTCGGAGGGAGCCTGTATCCAGCACCTGTTGGTTTAATTTCCATATCAGCATCCTTGCAAACATCTTTCATGAGAGTATTAGCCCTGCCAGTATTCTATTTCACCCCGGGAGATTCCGCTTAAAACTTAGTGATTTCTTCACAACAACATATGTAAATAATTGCCTTCTTTTAAGCTTTTAATGGATTTGTTTGTATTCCTGCAATGTTTGAAAGAAGACAAAGAAATATCAGTGTCAGTAGCTGCACTTAAATGTGTCTAACAAAATTATAAAAGTTGCTTAAAGCACATCTCTGTTGCTGCGACTGAATTAGTCGCTGCAGGGCTTAGGTTAGTTTGTCTAAGAACACTTGGAAGCCCATGCCAGGTAGATGCTTCTAAAGACGTATTTACACATACAAAAGATAAAGGTTTGCTTTGGAAATACTTCAAAGTCTAAAACTGGTTTGGTTTTTCTAAAAATAAAAAGGTTTAATGAGAATAACGAGATCTGACTGTCAAACAAACTAGCATGCTGTGTGATAAAACAAACTGTTCTTTTAAAAGTAAGCAGAATACATTGGGATTTACTACTGTACTACCGACCTAACAAAAGTTTCTCTGTCTCATTGCCTCTATTCCTTTTTATAGGCGAGAAGCCATACAGTTGCAGTGTTTGTGCGAAAACGTTTATTTCTTCTGGAGAGTTCAACAAACATTTTCGATCTCACACAGGTCTGTGCAGCGCAATTACCGTCATCCTGCTTTTTGATAGATGTTCGCTCAATTATACGTTTGAAATAAGAATTGATGTTTTTGTAAAATGCAATCCCTGCATCCTTATATATTTCTTAGCTTTATGTGGCATATGTTTTTCAATTGTCCCAAAGTTAATTTCACCAGTTGCCTCTATGCCATTGTGTAAATAATCATTACATACCATTATTTTACTCCAGTGGTGGTAAACCAGTACTAAAATGCGCATATTGCTATATGTTATTAAATGGAAGCCAGTAACTGGAGAGTGAGGCTTTCATGACATGGAGCCATCTGATAACTCCGCCACTAGTAGTTCCTTGGTGTCTTCTGGTCACATGTGTTAATATCACACATCCAGCAGGACAAGACCGAGTCACAATGTTGCCATACAGCAAATGTTGCCAGTACAGTCCTGACTCTGTACGTGGAATCCACCCCATACATACAAAGGTCACCTCACCACTCTCTTATATTTCCAGAGACTTAGGAAGATTATACCGCTCGTCACAGTTAATTCTGAATATGTTTAGACATCAATGTCTCCCATCCTGGCTTTTCTTTCCACAAAAGGAACGCTTTTCTTTTCTTTTTCTTCTGTATACAGTTCCCAGTAATGCCTCTTTAGCCAGTGTAGAGGGCCTGGATCTCTGGCAACAGTTTTCTGTGTTTCATCCTTGGAACACATGTATCTGTTTAGGTATTTATATCAGGTATACCAGCAGACCTAGTGGATCCTGCAGTACAACACTCTCAGCACAACAACCATCAGCAGAAGAGGCATTGTAGTATGGTGCACTGTGAATGCATGAGAGTTGTATTGGCGTGAGTATTGATAAGTGATTGGGTGGACATACTTTTGCAGAGTAGAAACTGCATTTATATTTACTAGGCTGATTAGGAGCCCTGGAGCCTGCTTTAAAGTGGGAGTAGCTTTCATTCTGTGGTTCTTAAGTCATAGATATGTAGACTCTGTATGTCTTAGCCTCAGGAGTGACCTGTAGCCAGTGATACCAGAACGGTTGAGGAATTACATTTTGTAATATAGATGTATGTAGATGGATATCAGTAGATTTCATGTCCCAATCTGAAAATTAGCGAGGAAAGGACTTTCTTGCATATTTTCAAAGCAAGATTTAAAATTGGTTAGTCAAGTCAAGATACGCTTTATTCGATTTAAAATGTCAAATTATAAAAGCACAATACATCACAATAGCGAGAATATATCAATTCATGTAATTGAAATTTGACAAGTATGTATTAAAAATAGCATCTGTTAAAAATTACAAGCATGTATTAAAAATTGCACCTGTTAAAAATTACGAAGAGAAGAACTGTAAGCTAATTTCAGTGCACAGCCATGCCATAGATAAAAACCATAATCATTTAAGCGAAGGAAGGACCTTGCATAGGTTTCCTAGTTCTGACCACCCCTTTCAGATATTTTACAATGTGGTTTGTAAAAACGTCATCATCTAAGAATTGTAGCTTAATGAAAGCAGGTCGACATTGTCTTAGTCCTTTCGTTTTCAGAGAAGGCAGAATCCATATTTTCCCGATTAAAATATAAAACTTGCAGAATAATAGAATGTGGATTCTTGACTGTGCAGATATCTCATCGCAGGGGCATGGGCAAAGAGAGCATGACCAATCATTCATCTGAGGGAATGTAACCAAGTTATGGAAATTGCTTAGGCGTAGGCACGTCAACAAATAATTTCTTGTGGTGTATAATAGATGTGGTTGTATCCCGGTTTGAGTCAAGAGCATTTGATTAGCTCTGACTGATGTTTTCATAATATTAGAGGACAATATAATCGTCTCCAAGTGATTGATACATAGGGCCCCATTAGGATGGCGGGCGGATCGCTCCCGCCGGGCCGGCGGTAGCCACCGCCGGCCCGGCGGGGGCGATCCGCCCGCCATCCGTGCAGAAATGACCCCCGGACATATTATAATGGCTGGGGGGTCTACGACGGACGGAAAGACCTTCTCCGCACGGTCAACATGTCGACCGGGCGGAAAAGGATTCTATATGGTGGCAGTGTCTGAAAGACAGACACCGCCAGCCATATTGGAATGGGTTTACAGATGCCTTTCCGTGGCGGAAAAGCATGCGGAGTCTACTTGGGGGCCCGTTGTGGGCCCCCATGGACTCTTGGGGGAGGGGGGGGGGTGCACATGGAGTTCCATTCACAACATGGCAGGCACCGAGCAGTGCCTGCCATGTTGTGCATGGAAGAGCACAACATGCCTCCCTGGCATGGTGGCGGGCAGTGCTGAGTGCACCGCCCGCCACAATGTTAGGGATGCAGGATGCGCCCGCCACTGTGGCGGGCGCATCCTACTGGCACACACGGGACCCCCTTTTTACGACAGGATGACGGGCGGACTTTGTCCGCCCGCCATCCTAATGTGCCCCATAGTACCTTTAATTCCTTCCTCATAATAAGATACAGGCAATCAGGGTTAACAAAGTACTCAGGACAATCTAAGTCATGCATTAAGATTTAACATATGCGAGCCATACATTGTACCCGTTGCAAGTTCAGATAATCTTTTATAACGTTCTGGTTGAGACCAGTGGTAACGCCTGTCCAAACCTTGTGCCATAATAAAATCGGCTGAATTCTAATTAGGCCGGACAGATGTGAAAGTCCCAGTTCAGTGTGACAAATATACGTGGATGTGCTATTTGGGACAGATAAAAGATATCTTAGAAACCTATTCTCAACCTCCTGGAGAGACTCTACATTTGCATAACCCCAATAACCAGCTCCATACAGAGCAACTGAAGTACATTTGGCTTTGAATATTATCAACAGGTCGTTAATAGGACACTTTCCTCACTTCCTGGCAAAGTTGATCAAAGCACCCGTGTCTTTGGCAAAAACCAATTTTCCAAAATTGATGGCTTTTGCCCATGAACCCCTTCTGTCGAAGACAGTTCCTAAGTATGAGAAGTCGTTGGCAAATTCAAGTTTTTTGTTGTTTATAACCAAGCCTTTGCGAAAGCAAGAGCCTTTCCCGTAGAGGTGGCGAGGACTGAGATCCAAGCACTGCAATATGCTGATGATATTATAATATGAGACCAGACTCCCACAGAGCTCCAAAAATTACTGGATGCACTTGCTTCCTACTATAAAATCATTACAATCGAAATTAGCATTTCTATAACCAAGTTTATAATTCTTGGCATAAAATAAATTAAAAGGGACAATTTTGGGGGGGAGGAAGCAAAGCTGGAAAGGTAAACCGCCTACAAATATCTAGGCTTTGGATTGATGAAACAAGGGCGCAGAGAAGCCCACCTGAAAGTCTTGAAAGACTCAGCCCAGGCACTAAACACCACTTCCCAAAGACTGCTCAACAACATGACAGCCCCGGACACAACAATACTTTGCAAGTTCACAGGGCGCAAATTAATGTCAATTAATGTCAACCCTTGTATATGGAATGATTGCGTTCATATGCCAGTTTTGTAGCTGGCTGGAGAGAGCACACTGCAGCTGCTACCACGTTGGCAGGGGGTGGAAGAGAGCTCTTTTGATGTTTTCATAAAGGAGGTCATCTCCGCAGTTAAAAAATCGAACCTAATTAGGAAAAAAAATTCCCTCCCAAAAGCGGTTGTTTCCCTCAATAAGGAAATAAACAAACTGGTGAGGGAACAATATTTAGGTGGTGCAGTAGAAAGATCCCAGAAAATATCTCTTCTCAAAAGGAGGAGGTGCAGGTTAAAGAAAAAAATGAAAAGAGAAAAAGAGGACCTGTTATGGATTGGATTGCGTGAAGCCGCCGTCCATGGGAACTCTAGACAATTCTGGACCCTTATTGGGGAGGGATGTGGTTCTAGAGTGCGCCCATCTCCAATCCCTATCTCCGAACAAACCTGGGTCAACTACATTTTAAGTCTGTATGCAAAAAATGATCGGCAGGTGAAACTTAGGGGAATTGAGGAAAATACCACCCTTATAACTGAATACCCCTCAGAATTATCCATATAATTAGCTATAAGAGACATGCGTTCTTCAGGTGCCATGGGCCCTGATGAACTCCCGATATCAGTCTTAAAACAAAATCCAGTAGCTTGGAGTAAAATCCTATTTCCTCTCTTTAGGATTTGTTACCTTAAAAAATATATTCCTGCATCCTGGAAGGGGAGCATTTTGGTTCCGTTGTTTAAAAAAGGTGATAAGAACTTGCCTATCAATTATCGCCAAATAGCTCTTCTAGACGCTATCGGGAAAGTGTTTTGTAAATGTCTATTATCGCTGATTAATGATTGGGTGGAGTTAAATCAAATCCTTCCCTTAGAACAAGTAGGTTTCCGTAAGGGCCACGGAACGTTGGACAATCTTTCCGCTCTTCAGTCTATTACTGACAAATATATAGGGGTACGTGGCGGAAGAGTTTACGTGGCCTTTATTGACTTCTCCACAGCATTTGACAAGGTTGACCGTCCACTGCTGTGGAGAAAGCTCTCGGTCTTGGGAATGCCGCCATATCTATTAGATATGATTCAGTTGTTGCACACAGACACCTGGTGCCAGGTGTTGCAAGGAGGTGACAGGGGGCTCTCTAAGATCATTCCTTCATGTAATGGTCTTAAGCAAGGTTGTTTGCTTGCTCCGCTACTCTTTTCGTTATATATTGCTGATTTACCCGCTTCTCTCTCCTTGTGTGACGGGATAGCCCCAATACTGGGCGGAAAACATATCTCATGTATGCTATATGCGGATGACATCATAATAATGGATCTTATGCCCAAAGGTCTTGCTAAACGCCTCCTCGCTTTACATCAGTATGCAGTTGTTCATTTCCTAAAAATTAATGCAAGTAAGAGTAAAATTATGTGCATCACAGGCCGGAAAAAACATAAATTTAAGAATTTCACCTGGTCTGTGGGAAATGACAAACTGGAGGTTGTAAAGAATTATGTTTTTCTTGGAAAAGTAATTTGTGATAATTTAAGTGCCAAACCCCACACCGATAATAGTGTCCGTAAGGCATTAGCCCAAGGAAGAAGTTTAAATTCATTATATTCGGCACTGGGAAAAAGGCATTTTTCGCATTTACTGGAGGTCTTTAGGGCAAAGGTCCCATCCACCCTTCTATATGGCTTAGAATTAATTGATCTTAAGCACTGGGATTTTTTAAATAAGGTGGAGGGGAAATTGCTAAGAAGTATTACTTCAGTCAGTTCTGCCTGCTCCGTGGCAGCTTGCAGACTTGAGTTCGGTCTGCGCAGCAGCTGGGTGCAGGGCTTGGCAGCTGTGGTGCGCTGGGTCGCAAGTATAGCCAGAGGAGAAGAGGGGACCATGAGGTTCCTTCTAAGGACTGAACTATTGGGAGGTTTAGGGGAACACTCCTTGATAGTTAGCAATTTTAGAAAGGCCGTATCCCTCCTGCAGTTGGATGAGAGTACTCTCTTCTCTTTATCTGCATCCCAGTTAAAGTCTGTCCTGAAGGAAGCCACTTGGGACCTTAGTTACAGATTAGACTTTACTGCTATTTCTGATAAGAAGGGTGTTAATCTACTTATTGATTCATTTGCAAGAAAATCCGCCCAACTTTATGCCACTTGGAACTTACCCCATAGTATTAGGAGATTTTGGTTTTTACTGAGACAAGATTTGTTACCCCTAAACAATCTTTTGTCTAAATGGCACGGAGTATCTGCAACATGCAATTTTTGTCATCAATCTTTTCAAGATCGAATACATGTACTTCTGATATGCCCAGTGCTGCGCCCCTATCGCAGCAAGTGGCTAAGATATATATGTTTGCAAATGGGTATTCTAAATGTGAATTCCTTTATGTGTGCTTTATATAATCCCCCTAATGAGAGATTCTGTTATTATATTTTTAACTTTTTCAAATGTTTTTTAGAAATCTTTTGAAGATCGGCATGCTTATTAATGTGTCACTTTGTGTTCTAGTAATTGTAACTACTATGATTCGTTTATTTTTTGTGAAATGATTCTTTTTATATTGTATTTTTCCTTTATGTGGACCTCTAAGGAGTTCCAAATCATAATAAAATTTGAATTGAATTGCTACCACGTCATTTTCCACCTCCCAGATTCTACGAATCCGCCTGGAATTTAACTTAAAAAGGCAAGAGCTGATACTTTGTGTCAGGTTTATTTCTTACTGTCTGAAATTAAAGGAGGCAGAGCCGGACTCCCTGAAATTTCCACTGTGTCAGGTATTAAAAAATAAAGCATCCACGTGGAATAAATACCTCAGACTGGTGCTTCAAACCCTTGAAGCAGTTGAATTATGGGAAGCCAATCTAAACAAAAGTAAACACCTGACATAGGTTTTAGTGAAGCAAGCCACACTCATATTAGTTATAATGTACAAACAAGATCTCAGTTGGAAAGCAAATGTAAATGTTTAACTAAGTTTCCCCCCGCCTGAACGTGACCTATGTATCTTAAACAATCATTATCATTGGAGTTGAAAAGACAACTAATTGGATTGCGATGCAGAGTCATACTTAAGGGGGCACTGGTATGGGAGACTGAGTAGTAATACTGGCCAGAGTGCAGGGTGTGCAGAGTAGCCCCCAAAAAATTAAGACACATTAGTAGCATTTGGAAATAAAATGCTTCCATTCAGGAATTATTGGCTGCACCCGATCTTTGCAGTTTTAAATGTAAGATCTTGCTATGAGGCCTTAGCGATCTAATTGAATGGGGTCTCAAGCCAACTGGCAGCACGCTTCTTAAAATAGATCAAACAGACCATTAAAAAAATGAATCTGGAGAAAAGCCAATCGCAGCTAAACAATGCAACTGATGATAAATGATGATCAAAGCAGAGAGACTACATTTTTTTAAATGACTCCTACGTTTTAAGGTGCAATCCGAACTTACATTTTTTATTGAGTTAGTTTTGTTTTATTAAAAGCAAAAGTGCTACACTCTTTTACGCTTTTTATCCTGTACAACATGTGTATCAGTCATGGTTACTGATAAAAAAGACAATTTTAAGAATTTGAATCCGATGAATAATAAATCTATCCATCTTTGAATTAAATTATATGGGGAATCTATGTTGAAATGTGTAAACCAGGATGCACCAAATATTGCAGCTTCTGTAAAGTTCACTCTAGGATGGAATTTACACTTCGGCATGCTTTGGTCGTGATCCTTACTCAGAATCCTGGGTTCTCTTAGTTGTATGCATTGTAACACAGTTAATAGATTGGATTGCTTCCAGTCTGTCTCAGGATGTTAACAACAGCTCTTTTCTTTGGCTCAAGTGGGGTGACCTTTCTGTGCTGTCGCTGTCAACCTTTGTTAGGTTAACTCAGTCGAGGGTGGAAATCCTAAGGCTCATTGTATTGCTATTCATCTCTTAGGTTCCTGAAAGTGGTGTACTCTACCCAAGAAGAGCTGCAGTGAAGATGAAGGGGGCAGGTAGCAAAAACAAAACCGAATTGATGATGGAAATAGTTGCATTCTGGAACCAAGAGTATCTGCAGATCTGAGTTCAGCATGAAGATTGATACACACTCAATCCATAATGCAGATCGTCTTTGCTATAGATGGATATGGTATACATCAATACAAACTTGCCTGTTGACACATGAAAGACCGTGACCACCTCCCCTTTTATTCTCTTAGACATTAGGCAAGTTCAGTGCATGACACTTTAAGTATTACAAGTGGATCTTTGGTGGAATCCCACACTCTTGCCTAGTCAGGGTTGGATAAGCAGCTGCAGAGTGAGCCTAAACAAGAGGATGACTTGAACTTTAAAAAGTCTTAGAATGGTAGTCCTATACCCTAATAGCCATCTACTGTGATCAACAGAGCCAGAAATCAGACAAATGGTAACTGAAGTATCTGTTTTGTATTGTGGCCAGCAGATGAAAGACATTAGTTTGTGCAGCAAAGGGGTGATGTATATTCAGAAATCTATTCTTCTTTGTATAAAAATAGAAACTGAGGGATTTGGTGTGACACATGAAATAGGAGACATTTTAGAAGATGCATTGTTGGAGACCTTTGATAGCTATAGGGCTCATGTATCTATGAGACACAATGAAGTCGGGATGGGAGAAAGAATGTATTTATATTACCAGAGAATGATTTTGCCTCAGGGGTTAAAATTTTGATGGAGGACATGTTGCAAAAACCAAGTAGACTTCTGAATACCTCTTCTGAGATACCTTAAATACTTCTTTCTCTGTAAAATTTGTAATGAATAATCTGTGTAGATTGGCACTGTTTTAGTTAGTACACTATTGCAACCTGCCTACACCTAGACTGATTGCATCCATTCCAACACTGTTGGAGTTAGTATACTTTTGCTCTCTCACTTCACATACATACATTTCCAAATGATTCATGTGACACAAAGTTATTTAGTTTAGTCAATTGAAGTAGCCCGCCTTTACGACTATGTAGTCCGAGTTGACAAACTCGAGCCTGGCCTGTCTGGGATCAAAACAACAGCATCAAGACGGGTCTGGATCTACTTGCTGAATCTACTATGCCATGCAAATTTTGTCTCCTAACCATGATTTACAAAGAGGCTTGTAAGGCATCTTGTGAGCATTTGCTTGATCTGGACAACTCATAATGAATATTCATCCTTAATTAACTTGACAGATTACAGCCACTCAGCAACATATTTCAGATCTTGAACATACAGCAACCTCCCAGCTGTTCTTCAGAAGTAGGAGAAAGATTTAGAAGATGTTCACATAGATCTAACATGAAATTGTAAGGAAGCCAGAAGTTAAAGGGTTAGTAATCATGATCCTTAAAAAAAGGTTTTCAGTCCTTGCTGATTTGGACTTATTAAAAAAAATAGAAAGGAAAAACATGATTCTCTGTCTTCAGGCCCACGTAGATGAGGCCAGTACCCTACCCCCATACATTGTGGACGTTTCCTGTTAAAAGAGCAGCAGCTTAAGTTGGTACATCCCAACAAGGCCATTCATTCATGATTAAGAACTTTTCTGCTTTCTGTTGGTCCATACAAGCACATCACTGTATCTAGAAGATGGGGATTTTAAAGAAGTGATTCTTAGTGCTGAAAGAATTTACAGTTTATTTACAAGACGTTTGCAAACTTAAAATTCTTAAGATTGGGTGAGAACATATCCTTGGGGAGATCGTGAAAGAGCCCCAAGTATGTGGTCCCATCTTCACCCGTTGGCTCCTCTGAAATAGGAGTGAAGCAGGCCATTTCAGGACTTGATCTCTCTACAGCTGCTTAAATAATGTGATGAATATCATCTAACACTTTTAAAGTAGCAGGTTCTGTGCTCAACCTTGCTTGAATCTCTGACTAGTAGGCTGCCAAATATATGATTTTCATTGATATAATTAGTTATCTCACTAGAGACAGTTTGCTTTTCCAAGCCAACGTAACTTGGGCACTAGTCTGAAGTTTAAGAACCGGTATGGTTCTAGGTTGTTTTACTTTAATAATTGAGTTTTCATAACATTTTTTATGAGCTTGGGAATGATTCCTTGCTTTAAAGTTAAATTAAACAGTTGGGCCCTTTCTTGTCAAAGAAGTAAAAATGCAACTAAATGATGTTTTGTCAGGAGGGCGTCTAAGAAGTAATTAGTAGAAAGTTGTTTGGCTAGTATGGGTAAGGACTCCGAGGCCGTTGGGATGAAAGTGTTGCAATTCTCAAACGTTTTTGGTGCACGTTGTGTGAGATACAAGAAATTAAGAGAGAACCTTTCTCTGAAAAATTCAGGAAGTCATTTCGACTGTGTGTGACAGGTGATAGGAATCTATTGCTTCTTGGTGAGATGTTAATGCATTTTAAGGAAAGCTCGCAGGGTTTGTTGAGCACATGATTTATTCTTGGATGTAGACCACTTTGGCATTTTGGATGAATAGTTTGTATTCTTTCCTTAGTTCTTTAAATGTAGTTAGGACGGGGGAAGATGTAATAGCTCGCTGTTATTTTCCTGCTCCTCTGAGTAGCCTATCTTTGCCTGTAGAGAGAATTATTGCACTATGATTGACTGGGTTTCGGTCTAGTTGCTCTAATTTTGTGGAATTGTTTTTAAATGCATTTATTAAAGTACCCACAATGTACATTCAGAAGAAAAAAACACAAATTACAAGCAAGTCGAAATTTATGACACTAGCTCCAAAAGTCAGTAGAGGTATGAGAACCTGGACAATCTCCATTGAAAGGCGAGGGAAGGCAGAGATCCCCCGGCCATTTTTTAGTAAACAATGTCAGTAAATCCACATCTACAAGAACAGTCATAGAAACCATGGCAACAGCAGTTCCTCAGCTGACTCGAACCTTAAGTGGGTCAAGGCCCTGGAGAAGGAGTCCTCACCGTCTGTCGTTCTGGAGGCCATATATCAATGGAAGGGTCCCCAGATATCTCTAGGTCTTATTCTAGGTGGTTTTATAACGGGGTAGGTCTCTGCTCCCTCATTACAAAATACCACATCCTGGAGCCAAGCCTGGAATCCGGGGACTGGGCCGCTCAGCCGTTGTCTGATAACCCTGCCCCAGGCAATTCCCAGCAGGAGTATAAACGCTTTTCGCTTAGGGTGGAGGATATTGACACCATATCCTAAAAGTAAGGGAAGTGGCCTGCATTGCTACTGCATGGAAGCTATTTAAATTATCTTGTGACCAACCTTCAGGCAAAATCATGTGTAGGAGGGTAGTGTCAAGCCAGGTGTAAATTCAGCCAGGTCTGTTGAGCATCTAGGACACTCAGAAGAGCGTGTCAGATCAAAACTATGAAGTCCTTGTGCGGTGTAGTATATTTTATTCATAAAGTTAAAATGTATCGCTCTGTGTCTCTGGTTGGCAGATACATGTTCAGTTAGTTTATTTAGTAGAACTATATTATGGACAAATTCCAGTAATACCAGATTAGATTGTTATAATTATCGTATATGTTTTCTTTTAGGCATCGTCTTGAATGACATATTCTATTTGTTTAGGTATAAATGTCAAGCTTAAATGCACATTTATTCGTCATTGTTCAATGCAACATATTGTGCTAATCAAGGCTGCTTGCATATATTCATGTTTTTCTATACGTACTGAATTCCCATTTCCTGTTTTTAAATAATGGACATGGTTTCATAGAAGCTGATAACTTCCCTTCTAATTTGTTTTTAAACAATAGTCAAGGTTTCACCGAATGTGAGTGAAAGGGTACTATGGCCTTTCTGATAAAAGTTTATTCTTAAATTGTTCATCAATATTTACAGTGCATTATATAAACTAAGGCAGAGTATAATTAGATAGAGAGGAACTTCATACTTGAGGCAAAGGCCATATGGAGGTGTTATTCATCTCTCGTTCCTCAAGGCTACCCAGAGGCACATCTAGCCTTTGTTTGTTGGCTTATCTGCCTGCGGATACAGATGAGAATAGCAGACGCTGTTTCTTAGCTGAACATCAGTTCTGTTGTTCAGAAGAGGTATGAGGGTGTGCACTGTCATTTGAAAAAGCTTGGTGCTAAAGCTTGGCTTTATTTCTTTACATTTTCCTAATAGTTACAATTCATATTTCATACTAGGCTAGATCTGTGCTTTTAAAATAAATCTTTAAAATATATTATTGGTTTCCTAGTGTTTGTAAGTGTGCCTTTCCATGATGAAAGAGGATTTGGGTTCCACTTGCAATCCCAATAATATCTCACAAGGTTGATCATTACCTAGAACATGTCTCACTCAAGTAGTGCTCAATAGGTTGTGGGGGGTGCATTCTAGCTGACTTTCTGTCTCAGATTGGCACGTTGACAAATTCCTGGAAAGAACATCCAGGAAAGTAATAGTGGGGAAAGCCATTTTGAAGGTTCAGTTGGCCTAATGACTCTGTCATCCACTAGTCCGTTCAATTCATCTTCAAGAAGTTTCATCAAGAGAAAGGAAATTGGATGTACTTTATGTGCACAGGGAATGGCATTGTTCTTCAGTTTAATCCTGTGCTGAAATGTTTCTAATAAACCTAACTGATCAGAAAATATCCTAGAGAAATATTTACATATATAGTCACTCCCTAAACTTTGTTCTACCAAGAGGACAGGATCATCAGCATTGGGATCTAACTTGATCCCTAATTCCTTTTGGTGTCTCGACCCAAGGAAGTTGGACCCCCGTTCTGTGATCTGAACTTTCCCAACTGTGGATCTGTTTTTGAAACTGATGCACATAACTAACATCCCAATGAGGGGAATGAAGGTCCCTAATAAACCCTACCACCACTCCCTCCGGTGATATTTCAAGGCTATAATCTTGGTTGGGGAACACATCATAAACCTTTTTTGTCAATGAAAGTAAAAGGTGAGCAACAACCAGCAAACACTTCTACAGCATTTTCAATAAGGAAAATTTCACATTTATGTGACTTCACATTTTCAGTATTGTCTGTAACCTGGAAAAAAGCTTGTTAATCCCTTTAATTCAGAAGTGTTAACTAGGCCTCTGAGAATAGCAACATAACGTATTGTTATGCTTTCATTTTTTCCTTGAGCCCCACCAAAAATGTGTGACGTTCTAGTTTGCTCACCAAATTTTTCCTCCAGTTTCTTTAAAGCAATCAGGAAGCATTGCCTTGCTCCCCCCTCCGTTACCAGCAACAGAGTCAGGCAAATTGTCAAAAATTCGTACTTTGGTACCGAGATTGTGAAGCAAAACTTTTCACCTCCTATGGCGATTGAATAAGATTTGAATAATTTTATCCATGGCTTCCACAGTAATGTAGGTTCTCAGCAGTCATTTACAGCCTCATTCATCAACGGGCCGTTTTGCGAGCCCCTAATAGCGATTCATAGCGAATCGCTATTAAGGACTCGCAAAACGGTATTCATGTAGGAATTGCTAAATAAATAGCGATTCCTACACATTCCTTAAGGCCCATAGGAATGAATGGGGAGTTATTCCTTATTTGCGATTAGCAATTTGCTACTCGCAAATAAGATAGCGATTTAAAGGGTGCCAGGGGTGTCCAAAGGACACCGTGTAGCACCCCTTAAATGCAAATTGAAACTGGTGTTGCGCACACACATGTCCAAAGGACATGTGTGTGTGCAACATGCAACTTAGAAAAATGCTTTTAAAAGCATTTTTCTAAGTTTTTGCTATTTACCGAGAGGTCTGACCTCTCGGTAAATAGCGGCCCGAAATTGCGAATTAGCAATTTAAAAATGGTTGATGAATTGCATTTAAGGAATCTCAAATAGAGATTTCTTAAATGTAATTCCTCGCAATTTAGCGAATTAGCAATTACCGATTTTTGCATTTGGGATGATGAATCCCAAATGCAAAAATTGCGCTCGCAATGGGCCAGATTCTCAGAATCTGGCCCTTTGCGAGCGCAATTCGGCTTGATGAATCAGGCTGTTAGAACGGGAGGTGGCTGCGACATACTTGCAGCTGCCATGGTGAGGGGTTAAAATGAAAATAATGTGGACATGAAATGGGTTACAAGGGGAAGATGAAGAAAAAAAACAAAAATTCTGCCGCTAACAGAATATAAATGCTTTTAAAAACGGCAGTGGCAGTATACTAGCGATGCAGAAAATGGGCACGTATAATCTGTAGCCACTAGATGGCAGTAAAGACTGTACAGTTACTTTGACTGGAAAAGGAGCTTTTCATACGAAGTCATCTGTCTTTTAAAATACTGACAAAGGCTTTGCGCATGAGGCGACTGGAAGCCCCAATCGATATCTATCTCTGGACACTCGGGGGAGCCGATTAGGAGGTGAGAGATTATCCAGACACGATAAAATAAGGTATGTCATTGCCACATAAAAGCACTAGAGCAAAAGGTTTTCAGCGTTCGTTAGAGAAAATAGAGAGTAGGCTGTGTGACTCTTGTATGACTGCCCTGGTAAATTGAGGAAGAAGGAAATGATAGACGGCTGACGTGTTTCCACATATATACTGGAAAGCATGAAAGAAATGCTCCTCTTGACAGGAGAGGAGGAAAGACAGCACAAGCACAGCGGGGATAAAGTGCTTCTAATAAAATGTGAAACAGAGGAGAGCTTAGTTCTGAGGTGCTCCTGCCCTATCTTCTTAGAGACAGCAATTAGCAGGAACAGGGAAACATTTTCTTTAGCCCAGAGCTCTCATAATACATAGCAGAGCTGACAGACAGTTTTCAAGGGGCCACAATCCACTATGCTCCCATAGGCAACTCAAAGCCTCAGGAAATGACAATAAAATCACTTCAGTCTTCAGTGATTTCATGAAATGGCAGCTGGATAGTTCAGATAGCACCAAGAGGGTTCCCAGTTCCACAGTGCAACTACTAGAGCTTCATAGCTAGGACCATACGAGCACCAGGGCACTTAGCCGGTTTACTCCCTCCACGGGGACCACGGAATTGAGTATATGGACACAGTCTATAAATAAACTGCAGAACACCTGAGGAAGTACATCAAGAATCCCATTTCTTCCTTGAACAGGGGTTAGGTGAAAAGCTGTACCCTGCGCAGCCTGGCTGCTGTTTGTTGTAGCTCGTCGCCAGTGTTGTAAAGTAGGCACTGGAATATTGACTGAACTAAAACAATCTTCTTTATTTTACAGTCGAAGCACCTCAGGAACACATAGCTCAGAAGTGTCCCGCGGGAAAGTTGTCACATCAGCAACTGTCAACATTCTCCTCTAGCCAAGAGGACTGAACCATGGGGAAGAAGGACAAGCATCTGCAATGCAATAAGTCTCACGTTTACGCGAGTTTAAGCTATTGGCATTGTGAATGAAAATGTCTTTTATGTATGTTTTAGTTTTTAACCCGTTGCGTCGGATGTTGGCCGACGCGAGCACTACCTCTGGGGTGCTGCGCACGACCAACGGCCGGCGCAGCCCCGCCCACTCCTTGGAACACCTGCACCACTGCGGAATGTCTGCCGTGGTAAAAGGGTTAAAACATAAGTAAGAGGCATTGTCATTTACAATGCCAATAGCTTAAACTCTTACAAATGCTTGAAGGCATCGCTGGGTTGCCCCCTTCTGTCTCCCACCCATGAAGAGCTCCCCGTTTACTACGATTTAAATAAACAAACTGGTGGTCACAACTGCCCAGGAGAGACCCTCCTGCAGTAAGAAAAAGTCATTAAAGAAAATAGTGCTTAAAGACTAAACAAGACGCAACGTGTAACAGAAGTAAAAGGGCCAGTCCTCATGGGAGGTTATAAATGAAGACAAGGCGGTACTAAAGAGGGACTAACGAGCCTCATAACGAATTAGAAGCCAGCATTTACGAAGGACAATGATAAAAGCCAGTGACAAATGTGGGCAGAGAGTGGGAAGGGCTTCTATTACGTACTCCAATACTGCATGCCTCGCATCAGCACATGCGCTGCCCAGGCTCGACCTTAAATGGGGGGGGGGTCAAGAAAAGGGAGAAAGACAGAAGAGAGTCAAGGGTAAAAGGAGCAAAGTTACAAGTCCTAATTGAGAGTGGTTTTCATTTTAGTGTCCTAGAAATGACTGCAACACCGCCATTTAGGTTTACATTATGTTCTTTTCCGCAATTGTATTATCTTTAGAGCACTAGGGAATCAATTATTCATCGAGGATGTGGGTTTGACCGGTTTTCTGTGATGCTGATTAGGTCTAGCCTAAGTCAGGCCATGTTGGCATGATGGGCCTTTGCAGATCTGACATGATAAAGTGTGCATAATAAATTGGATTTAGGTAGTTCAGGAACAAAAAGAGGCATCCTGAAGCATGTTATGTGTTAATGACAAGGCATTTGGGGTGGGATTACAGAAAGTACCCTGAACACAGCTTCCCCTCGAGGTCCTTCGGTGTTATAGAAGAGGCCGCTGATGCTTGTGCTTGTTGGGAGGCACATTGACTGTTCTGCACATGGAGGTGATGTACAATCAACAGAGGGAGGGGTCCCAGACTCGGCACCCAATGCCGGTGTGAACTGTCAGAGTTCCCGCCTGTGCTCAGGTGGGCTTACTTTTTCTTGTAAGCAAGTGTATTTTCCTGGTCTGTGCTGAACCCACTTAATTCAGGGTGTGCCGCAGCGCAAAAAAAATAGCGTGCTTAATATTTAATTTGGGCTCTGTTAGGTATAAGTTTGCTCAGATTTATTTTGTAAAATAAGAATTGGGCGAATAGTGAGCGAGTCAGATATTTTAGATTTCCTGTGGATGACTGAAGGTGAATTGTGTCTTGTTTCTATACTATCTATCACAGCTGCTAAAGTGAAACAGTGAGGACGAACCGTGAGTAATGAGGCAGAGTGGAGGTTGATTGAAGTAAGATTAAACATTATTATAGTTGGGGAGGTAGAGAGGTTGATGGTAAGTAAAGGTAAACACTGTTTGGGAGTTTGGATAGAATCACAAGAGGTCGTGAAGAATAATTTATTACAACAGCTTGTTACAATATGACCACCAATGGGATCATTAAAATGAGCAGGTCTATATAATGAAGAAAGCAGAATAACATCATTTTACTTCTAGTCTTTGAAGTGTAGGCCTCTTGCATGCTGAAAACTAGAGTTGATGGAAAAGATTATCGGAGGTGACACGGAGAACTATAATCGGCTCACAAAACACTGAGATGAAATCCAAGCAGCTTGGATTCAATATCCAGCCACCATAACTGAAAAGGAGTGAGCTTCTGTAATTGATGAATGATGAAAGGAGTCAATTGGACTAGACAGTTAAGAAAATGCTTACATTTCTGCCTGTATTTTGTGATGAGTTCCATGGCCTGGGCTGGGAGATTTGTATTTTTCAATGCTGCAAAGTGAGTTTTCAGTATTGTTCATGATAATTGCTAACTTGATACCAAGTTGTAGTCAGTGATTGAGTAAGCCTTTAGCTTGTCTGGTGGTGATAGAACGTGTGGATGGTGGTATCCGCTGTACTGTAATTGTATTGTAATTGCATTTATATAGCGCTTACTACCCCTGACGAGGCGTCGATGCGCTTTTTCAGCGGGTAGCACGCTACTCCGGGACCCACAGAGTATTAGTGTTGAATTAGTATAGTGAAAAATGCAAGTACATTTTAAGTGGTAGATAGGTTAGTCAGTTATTTGGATTTGGAATGATAGCAGAAGGATAGAGTAGGACAAAGGTTTGTATTTATTTATCGCTCGCTTGTTGACGCATGCTATTCAGGGAGCCTATAAAGGATTAGTGGTGAATTAATATGGTGAAATATGAGGTAATTTCAGTGGTGGATATTAGTCTGTTACTTGGAGTGAGAAGGATAGCGGATGGATAAAAGGGTAAGAAAGATTTGCATTCATATAGCACTTGTTACCCCTGATGGGTGTTGAAGCGCTTTTCTGGCGAGTAGCACGCCACTCCGGAACCCATAAAGGATTAGTGCTGTAGGTTTATTCCAGTAGTAGTAAGGGAGTATACACAACATAAGTGCCAGATAAAATAATCTTCCTTGTGGCGGGATGGCCCAATCACAATACCATTCTCAACCTATGCAAATTTTGTGCCAGAGATATTGGAGTCTGAAAGTCATACTCCTAGTATTTTTTTTATTCTTTAATACAGCAAGCTGGTTTATTATGGGTTAGTACAACGCATTGCTTGCTTCCAGTGTCTGCAGCAACCTCCCAACATTGTATACAATGTGTAGATAATATATGCACCACAATCAGGGAATCGCTTGACATATGTGGCTCATGTTGAACACAGTAAATAGTCCTATACTTACAGTCACAACACACTACGAGCAAGTGATCTTTTTAGCCCCCTTTAAAGTCTGCACCATTTTAAATCCTCTTAAAACATGTTCAAAACTTCAATTCAAAGCCAATGAATTTCTTGTTCTCAGTGAATCATGCTTGTATGTTGGATAAAAATGAGAACCTTTGTATTTCCCAGTTTAAAAAAACTTAAGAGTGTGTTCTGGTGTTGAAATTATTTTTGATGCTCCTCAAAGATAGCTTTAATGACTAGCTCTCCAGTACTGACACTGATAACTCTTTCAAATGCTTTTTGGTGTGATGCTGAAATTATATATGATGCCTTATAGATACGACTTTAATGATGAGTTCTCCAATATTGAAACTGACAACTCTTTCAAATACTTGTAGGTGAAATGCTGAGATTATATATGATGCCTTATAGAGATGACTTTAATGATGAGTTCTCCAATATTGACACTGACAACTCTTTCAAATACTTTTAGGTGAAAGACCATTCGTCTGTGACTTATGTGGAAACTCCTACACAGATGTAAAGAGTTTAAAGAAGCACAAAGCAAAGATTCACAATGGTCAGTTTCGGAATTGAAGCAAATACGTCACAGATTTATGTACAGCATATGATTTGGTTATACATGTAATTGGTCTGTTTTTTTATTCCATGTCTTTTACACAGTGTTCATTCAGTAAGTTCAGTTCAGTAATCTTTATTCGGCCATTCAAGGCCATAAAAGCACATTCAGTAAAACATTTAAACCTAAAATCAAGTAAAATACATAAATATTTAGAAACGAAGTGCATGTGCATTTCCAAGTTAATATGGATAGAGGCTTGCTAAAACCTTCAGTAAGAGGGGTAAGTAAATACATGACATTAGGGCTAAAACAAGAAATCACAGGATCAGAAGTATAAATCTAAATATTGGGCAAGTAAAGTGCGAGTGTGGATGAACAGGCATAGGAGAAATATCGTCGGAAACAGTATATAAAGCTTACCATGATTAATAATACGTGAATGATACATCTAGACACAATGTCAAAACGGGAGCTCTCTATTCCTTGAAAAGCTTCTTCCTGTGTCTTAGTTGCTCCTGAGAAAAATCTTGCAACTCCGAAGCAAACCGGGGGAAAGACAGCATTTGTAAATAGATCAGGTCAGACCTCACTTGTACACAATTACAGTCCCTTACCCAACTGTAGGATAAATTGTTTCCGTAAAATACTGTAAAAATCACAGAAACATAAAATGTAAAGTGTCCTGCTCTGAAAAATGATCACAGGGCTTTAAAGCACTTGGCTTTTAAAATCCTCTGGGAACAGCTAAAAACCAGTGAATAAAATTAAATCTGAATCTGGTCAGCAGGGAACGATGGTGGGCGTTATTAATAAGTGACAAATAAGGCTGCCTGAGTGGACTTGCGCTCAGTATGATGTATCGTCTCACTGTGGGCTTAGCGTGTTCAATACCTTCCCTGTCCCCCATGCACCTCTCCAGGTACATGTTTTTGAGAACCCTCAAAACACTATGGAGTAATGGCCTTGTATTCGTGAACATGTCGGGGTGGTCTATCCTCCTCAGCTGCTCCAAAACATAACCAAGCCAGGGAATGCTCAAGGGCCCCTCAAGTGCAATACAATCCTCTAAAACAAGTTGATTTTATGTGGGAACAGGGCTTGACCAGATTTTCAGCTATCGCATTAATAGGTCAACTGCAATATGGTCAGAAATGTAACCTTGGCCGAACTCTTCATGTACCATAAAATAGGGGGTGCAAGTAGGAACAGCGAGTAGTCTGTGCAATAATTTGTTCTTGGCCACCTGTAGTTCATTAACATCTTTATATCCCCACACATCACATCATAAGTGGCCATAGGGATGCATTTTTCTCTATAGACCTTTATTAGATCGGGTTACGGGGTTAGCCCCGAGTCTCTTGGCAAAGTCCATGGTAGCACTCGCTGCCCTTGCCTTGATGTTCTTTTTAAGTTCTCTTTGGCCACCCATGACCCTCTTTCCTCAAACAGCATCCCAAAGCAAGGAAAAGTAGAAACTTTGGTGAGTTCTCCCTCCCTACAGAAGAACTTATGGCTAAAGGACTTCATACTGCCAGTAGTCATTGTGTGCGATTTGGAAAAAATTATTGAAACGTCTAGGGAGTCCATTAAGTCAGCAATGAAATTTAAAAGACTTTGTAAACATTGCATCATCTGCATACAATAAGGCAGGAACGAGTTTGGTGCCGACCCTAGTTGATGTCTCTACAGGCTGCTGACAAATCATCCCCCAGCTTGTAAATATAGAGGGTAAACAGCACAGGGGTCAGGATACACCCCTGCCTAACCCCTCTCTTGCCCTCCCAGGAAGCCGATACACAGCTATTCTCATTATATCTCACCGAGGCTGTAAGGTTGGTGTGAGAGCTGTGTAAGGAAGCCACACAATCTGCTTCCTTACCCATATCTAGTAAGGTGGGCCAGAGCTTGGATCTGTTTACGCGATCTAACGCCGAAGTTAGGTTCATAAATGCAGTAACCCCTTTTGGCTATTGTGTATTTCCCCATGACCATGTGCAATTTAATGCATTGGTCCAGTGTTCCTCTACCTTGCCTGAAGCCACACTGCAAGTCTGAGATGACATTGAGGTTATCTAACCGAGAGGTTAAGTGACCCAGTACCACCTTACCCATCAATTTGGCGACTGAGTCCAATAGAGAGATTGGGCGGTAGCACTCTGGATCATCCCTCGCACCTTTTTAAAAAAAAAAAGGTAAGATGATAGCCATGGACCAGGACGGGGACAAGCCACACAAGCAGGCTGCATTAAAAACCTGGGTCAGGATCTTTGCCCAGGTCAGCGGATCAGCTTTGTAAAGATCCGACGGCACCCCTTCTGGGTCCGGCGCTTTCCCCCCGGCTGTGGCCACAATAGCTTTATGCACTTCTTCTACCTTAAAAGACAATGGGGAAATTTTTAGTCCAGGCTCCCCATACTCGGCCCTGCAATAGGTCCCTTCAAAATGTTGAACCCATCTCTCGGTGGGTATGGTGCAATCCAGTCTTGTGTTTGCTGAGTCAGAGAAGAAAGGGCGGTTTACCTCTTACCAAAACTTGGAGCTGTTAGCCAGTACCCTGGCCTGACATAGGGCCTCCCACACCCTCTCCCGGATTAACTTTTTCCTCAGCTGGGTAGCAAGTTTGTATGCACTCCTGCAGGCACTGACCCTTTCCTCAACCCTGGGTTTCTGCTTAAGAGCTATAATAAAATTCTTGTGTGTTTTGCTACAGTCGCTGTCAAACCACCTTTTCCCCTTTGTGCCCTCTGCCTTACCATGAACAGATAAAATAGCTACAATCCGCCTGGTTAGTTTGTTAAAAACATCTAATACCAATCTGGGCTGCGTTCTAATATCAAAACATAGTGCAATGTCGTCTGTGCCTTCTACGTACAGATTTTCTAACAAGGCCCCTAGTACCACCTCCCATTTGAAACTACGAGCTTGGTCTCTTGTACTAATAGCCCTATTCAAGACGCTCCTCCCCATCTCCCCCCCTCCCCTCCTCCCCGGATAGATCTTGGGTCCAAGCCAAGTCTAGTATTAGAGGATTATGGTCACTGAAGCCACTCCACCAAGTTTTCAAATTATAAACTGCTGGCACCAAAGGAGCATATAGGGTAATAAAATCGATAGTGGAGTAACAGACCCTGCCTGAGAACATTGGGACAGAATCAACTGTTCCCATCTGTTCTAGATAATACAGATTATTGGCAGCGAGTAGCCCTTGTAGACGAAGACCTTGTTCCGTATGTTCAAAATGGGAGACCGATGATATTGCATCCAGATGGCCTTTTATGAGGGTGCTGTTGAGCGAACAAAGATGTGTATTAAAATCACAGAGGACGATAACATCATAATAGCGACAGCTCCTCTCCCCATAGAGTTTGAGAAAACCCTCCATTGTGGCAATATGTTCAGTGTCAGATTTTCAACAGAAAGACTTATAGAAAATCACTACCAACAGAGGAGAATAATTCATAAACATCAGTTCTACGCTAACAAGTGGGGTGAGTGACAATCCACCACCTTGGCAGTGCAAAAGATTTTAAGCGACACCAGAGTAAGCAGACCACCCTTTGCCCATACCGCTGGAGAGGGGGTGGCAACTGAAAGAAATCAGGAGAATCCATCCAAGACAAAGGATCCATGTGTCCCATGTTTCCTGCATTGCACCTATATGGCAACACTCAAAGGACCTCAGCCACATAGCGTTGTCTCTCTTGACCCTCAGATCCGCAATATTCCAGGTCATTATCTTCATTCATTATCTTCATAGTTGGAGGAGTGGTGAAAATAGAGACCACCTGGAGAGGTGAGGTAGGCACACAGATTGCTGAGCCCACAGACTTTGGGCTCATCTCACCCTCCTGTGATGTTGTTTGTCAATCGATGTTGTCTAGGCCTATCAAGGGTTCAACCCTGTTGACAAGGGGAACATCTATCCTAGTGTTCATGCCCTGTGGTATCCTTGCGTGCAAGGAGACCCTGTAAAGAGGGGGACCAGCCGGGAAATAAGAATTGGTGGGATAAAAGTAATTGAAGGGATCAATCCTTATTGTTATATACAAGTCTTGTATTAAGTGACTCTCAACCATAGCTTTCGTGTGTACAGGATATTTTAGGTTAACCACGACGCAGGACCCCCCCAATGTTCTTATTCACCTTGGAGCCCACCCTACCCACTCCTCTTGCCATAATAATGTGAGACAGATCGCACCCATTTAGTATTGTGCTGTCACACCAATGGATGACCTTGTGCTTCAGGTCTATTGTAGATTCCCTCATACCCTGCTTAATGGGAGGGACACCCATCAGGTGGCAGTTTAAGCACTTAGATTGTCCAGCTTGATTTTTGAGAGGTCTGAACGTGTTAGCCGTGTTCACTCTGGTCCCAGTAGATCGTTTTCAACTCAAGGGGCATCACCCAGGCCTATTGTGTGCCTTGGAGAGGTTATGTCTGTGGCCTCACCTGTAAGCTCAGTGGCACCATTAACCCCCGGTCACCCCCTTGAAAGGATGATGAGGACATCTGCCCCTCCTGCGTTTTGTGGCTGCACCCATTTGAGTTCCTTCCCTCATTTAATAGGCCTGTGGGTGTGAACCCAGCTGCACGACTAGTCCCCACAGCCACAGTCCTTGTTTTCACAATTGAGGCTCTGGATTCAGGGGGTATAAGATGACTGAGTTTCACTTCTATTCCAGCGAGCCGCCACACAATTGGAGCAAGCAACACTTTCAACAATGATTCAAACCTGGGGATTAATTTGTCCTTAACCTGGTCCAAATGAGTATTTCCTCGCATTGCAGGAAGGGCTGCCTTCTTGGGTGGCTGGTCTATCCTTCCCCCCCCCCCCCCCCCCCCCCCCCCCCCCCCCTCATGGTGCAACAGGCGTCCCGCGCAGAGGGATCCCCTGCCAACAAAAATAGGCATCTCTGGGCACGAGCCGGGCAACGTGGGCAGCATGTGTCTGGGGCCTATGGTCCTCCTGCCCCCTTCTCACAGTGTCATGTACCTTGCTGCCACTTTAATGTGCTTTATCACAAATAAACATTTAGATAATGGATGCAGCTGGATTTGCTATACGAATAAAAGTGTATGAATTGTGTCAGCAGTCACAATAGGTGAAGGGAGGAGAGAACACCAACAATGGCCATGCTGCCAGGTGTGCAAGGGGCAGAGGATAGTAGAGAGCCATATCCAGTGTCAATCAATAATTGTGGTTCACTATTCCAAGGGTTGTTAGAACAGCTCAAGTTTCAAGAGTTTACATTTGATGGTTTGGTTCTGCGATCAAAGGAGTCAGTGACAGCACTTATAAAGTGCACACAGATGCCTCAAGGCACTGGCTTCCTTAAAACTGTCCCTGTTCTGAGAAGCAGCGCATCCATGAGTGGTAAGGTAGTGGGGGGCGCCTGTCTTTCTCGTTTTTGCTAAGACAGTTACAGGTGAGTACTGGGCATTTGATTTTGTAAAGTAGCTGAGAGGTTGCTGGTAAACACATTTAACAACCCACTGCCAGATAAGGAGATATGATCCCTAGCTCGTAGCCACTGTACCATTTGAAGTACAAGAGAGATATGATACCCATGTATAAAGGTATTTAGCAGTCTTAAACGCTGCTATACGTTAATTACCTTTTGCATTGTATCTAAGCTGTTTTATGAGTTGGTGTGACTATGTTGTCAGAGGAGCTAGTGAGTGATAGCACTTATAAAATACCCACCACCACAGATGGGTCTCGTGACACTGGTCCTACGAGATCCAACCTCAAAAGGTATTTTACAATCCATTGCAAATCGCAAATAGGAAGGGTGTGAAAGAGGAGGCCTCCTGCTTGGTATACGCAATCAGCGGTTTCTGACCGCATAAGTTACTGACCCATGAGTTGGGCTGGTAACTGATTGCCAAAAAGGAAATCGCTCCCCGTAGGAAAGATTCCCCTTTGATAATACTGTCAGCAGCCTCTGGGGAAGTACCTGTTTTCGCAAGTGTGTTCCCCCAGGATTTTTTTTTTTAATACAAACTTCCCCATTTTTAGAATTCAAATAGTGTGATGTAAGTTTCCTGTGCCTTGCAGGCTTCCATTTATGTGTTATCAGCCAGCCATAGGAGGTCGCAAATAACCTACAGAATTCATTAGGTGGCCCATTTTGCAACCCACCGCAAATGAAGTTTGTGGTATGACCTGTTAGTACATAGGTTGCATTGCAAATTACATTCCCATTTCCAAACCAGTTAGTGTGCATATTGCATATCCCTAGCATGCGGCACTAACTAGTAAATCAGATCAGGCCCGAGGTCCCTTCTCTTGTACCCTAAGCATTTTATGCTTTTCACAGCCTGTCTGCCAAGTTGCTAGGAATCCCCTATAGGGTGTTGCAATGACCTAAACTGGTATTAATCGCTGTCCCAACTATTAAGGAGCGGTTCTTGTACAAGTTCCCAGGTAGCTAGGATTGCATTTGCATGATGTTGTAAAAATAACTTTGCTACAGCTTGAATTTGTAGTTTGAGAGTGACTTCTGAATAAAACACAAATGCTAGATTTTTAGCCTTTCCTAGGGGGACAAGGGTGCTTATTTTTCATTTATTTTAAGGACATTTGGTTTTCTAGTTGAAGACAAGAAATTCATTTTTGGAACTGAAGAAAATGAATTCTATTTTACATTATGTAGATAATTAAAATGTATTTACACTCGTACCTTCTAAAGCAGGCATGATCGATTCTAAGATGGGCTGAAGGGTTGGGGAGAATGACAATTGTCCCAAAGATAGAGGGCCTGTAATATGAAGGCCCTGCGGTCTTATTAGGTCGCACCTAGACAGCGCAATCGCTGTCTCTTTGAGACATGTTGTATCTAGAATATAGGCTTTAAGCACCACTCCATTTTTAATTGGCTCCTTTTACTGTCCTTTCTAAATGCCTGCTTTTCAATGGTTAATATACTTAGTAGTCCCTCTTTTTCTTCTTTTGTAACCTCCCACGAGGACTTCCCCTATTACATGTGCTCTTACTCTTCATGTTAATTTATAGTACTTGGAGAGCACTCTTTTCTTGTTGTTGGCCTGCCTCTGCTCGTGCGTGTTATCTTTACTTCGTGCAGGCTGCTGAATCATTTACTAGTGCTTCGTTTCACTGTCACTGCGCATTCTGCACACGCTTTGCGGGAAGTCATTTTTCTTTATTTAAGCTTTTACTTTTTTCCCCATCATTTTGGAGATGCTCAGCACGGAGCCAGATTTATTCTGTGTTTCAGGGAGGGTGATTTTAATGTGTTTGAACAGTGTTTGGTGCATAAAACTGACTACAGCCAACTGGACTGGACTGTAGCTTTCAATGCATCACGTTATTGAGAACACTGTGCAGTCCTTTAGTGAGGGACGCTGTGCAGAGCTTCAGTGAGGGCACTGTGCATTGCTTTAGTGAGGAGGCACTGTGAATTGCTTTAGTGAGGGGCACTGTGAAGTGCTTGTGCTCTAATGAGAGACAGTCTGTGCAGTGCTTTAGTGAGGGATACCATGCAGTGCTTTAATGAGGGACACTTTGCAGAACTTTAGTGAGGGAAACTGCATGGTGCTTTAATGAGAGAAACCTTTCAACAATGTGCAGGGCTTTTGTGAGGGACACGATGCAGTGCTTTAGTTAGACCTGCTCCGTGCAGTGCTTTATTGAGGGACTCTGGGTACTGCATTAGTGAGGGATTCTTTTTAGACATTATTTTTACATTTTGGGGCTGCCCGCCAGCCGACACGCATTCTGCTCACACTTTGCACAATGTTATTTTTCTTTAATTAAACTTTTACACGCTTCGCCCAATATTACTTTTATTTATTTACACATTGAAATGCTTAGCGTGGCACTAGGTTTTTTGTAGGTTCCAGAGCGGGTGCTTTGAACGTGGCTCTAGCGAGCCACTGTGCAATTGAACAGTGTTTGGTGCATAAAACTGACTTCAGCCACCCACACTGTACTCTAGCTTTGAATACGTCACTACTCCGATGCCATCAGGAAAGTAATGCCTCAAATTCAGAGGACTAACATTTTCCTTTCAACTGGACTCCTGATCTGAAGAACCTACGTATAAGGTCAAAGTTCAAACCTTTACTAAACTGATCTGCCGCTTTTATTTTTCATTCTTATGTCACATAAGCCGAAACGTACATTAAAGCCACAAACAAAATGTGAGGCATAGTCATGGTGAACACTTGTGAATGACTTGGACTCCCGGTTTAAAGCACTACATACAAAGAAAAAACAATATAATTTACAACACCAAAAGCTCTAACTTTCACAAATGCAAGACCGATTGCATTGCAAATGCTTGTTTTTATTATTTGAACATGGCTGGAACAGCAGGGCATAACTCTGGTGATTCAACACCTGGCAGGTTCTCTGAATGCCAGGGTGGACAGAACTCTGCCATCGATGCCTAGCAGATCACAAATGGGTTCTCCTGTCTGAGGTGGCGTAAGATGTCTTTCTGCATTGGGGAAAACCTTGGTTAGATTTGTTTGCCTCCAAGGAGAACGTGCAGTATCAGCAGTACTGTGCATTGGAGTTTCCAAGGCGGCTATTGCTCAGTGACGCTTTTCGTCACGAGTTGGGCTCAGGCCTGCTGTACGCCTTTCCGTCCATAACACCCCTGCCCAGGCTTCTGAACATCAGGAGCGACAGGGCCCAAGTCATTCTTGTGGCTCCGGAATGGGCAAGGAGAGGATGGTATCCAGAGCTTTTGAAAATGAGCATTGATCCTCTGATCAGGCTGCTCCTTTGGGAGGATCTTCTGTCACAGCAGAAGTGGAGGGTCCTGCACCGAACCTGTCAAGTCTGCGCCTCTATGCGTGGGGATTGAGTGGCGGCAGTTGAAGACTTTTGGCCTTCCTCCTGACGTATGCAACGTTATTTTGGTGGCCAGGCGACCTCCGCTAAGACGGTATACACCGGTCATTGGCAGACATTTGTATTATACTGTACAGAAAAGTCTATTCACCCTCTTTCTGCTTCTCTTTCTACTGTTCTTTTGTTCATTCTGACCCTTGCCCAGATTGGCTCTGCTTTGGGAACTCTCAAGGATTACCTTTCTGCTCTGTCTGCTTTTTGCGGCTGCCAGACCAGCCCTCTCTCTTTAAGTCTCCTATTTTATATAGATTTATAAAAGGGCTGGCTCTGTTTCCACCCACTCCCTTTGTTATGGCACAGTGGGACCCTAATTTGGTCCTCAGCTACCTGATGTGTGATCCCTTTGAGCCTTTACACAACTGTCCCCTCAGGCTGTTGACCATCAGAACAGCCTTCTTATTGGCCATTACATCTGCCCGAAGTGTGAGTGAGTTGCAGACATTATCTTGCTCGCCTCCCTATCTGATATCTTTTCCAGATAAAGTGGTGCTTCGCACCTGGGCTTCCTTTTTGCAGAAAGTTATGACCCCAATTCCATATGGTTCAATCCATCACATTGCCCACCTTCTTTGCTCCCCCGGATCCTTCTAAGGAAGAGGAGCGTCTCCACCGACTGGACCCAAAAAGAGCGCTGTCGATCTACCTTGACCCCACTAAAGAGTTTCGGGTGGACGACCAACTCTTTGTGGGTTACGTGGGAGCTAGGAAGGGAAAGGCAGTGCAGAAAAGGACCTACTCACGCTGGGTCGTTTTCTGCATTAAGACCAGCTATGCCCTGGCAAAGAAGCAGCCCCCGGAAGGATTAGGGGCCCATTCCACCAGGGGAAAGGCTGCGACTACGGCCTTGGCTTGGGGTTTTCCTGTCATAGACATCTATCAGGCAGCAACAGGGGCATCATTGCACACTTTTGCAGAACATTACTGCCTGGACAATCAAGTCTGCAGACGGGCATTTTGCCTGTTCAGTCCTACAGGACTTCCTAGTTTGGGGTATTGGTCCTCAACCCATTGCCATGAAGGTATGGCTTGGGTATCTAATTCAAAGGTAAGGAATCTGCAGCTAGAAGTCCATGTCAGATAAACAAGTTACTTACCTACAGAATAATGTTGTAGAGCTAGGGTTACTCCCCTGTTCAGGGCCCTAGTTTCACTCACAACATCAGTTACTTTGTGGCTCTGCTCTTCTGGTGTGGCGCCTATATAGGTACTGCATCATCATAACCGAGGCTAACGACGTCACGCGGAGCCGCATGGAGCCACCCAACGGAGCGCTTAAGGTTTATTGCTCAGCAAAAGTTTCCGTATCCAGCCTGACGCCTGGCAAATTCAATGGTAAGGAGTATGCAGCTAGAAGTCTCTATCAGATTAGCACGGAATTCGCTGGGAACCAGAAAGCAACCTTCCACTCTTAAAATAGGAGCGCCATTGTGACACCTTGCTAAGCTCAAAGTTGTAATTGTGGGCATTTTGCAATTCTTCACGCAAATGAAGGAGGCTGGGACTCTCTTTGACTTGATATATTTTAAATATTAATTATGTGACCAAGGAAAATTGTGGAAAGAGCAGTGTGCTGTTCTTTGGAGGAGTGTTTAATTGTCTTCCTTCAGCTGCACTGTTCTATTAGTGGCCTGGGTGGAGCATGGGAGACATAGAATTGCTAAATTACTGAGGAATACGAATATTTATTTTGAACCCTCCATTGTGATTCACCCCTCCTATAACCTGAACTACCAACTAAGGATGTTGATAATGTTGTATGTGGTGTCACCAATTATGTCATTTTTAATGTCAACTCTGAGTTAATTTCTATAAGGAATATTTGGGAGGATATTTTATTTGCTTTGCCTGGAGAATTTCAAGATGAGGCTGTTTATCCAATACACTGCTACTACGACTGTGTTTTTGTTGTGCTGCTTTGTCTGGCTGCTTCTAACATAACTTCAGTTTAACTAGATATTTTTTTAGTGCGCATATTTGTGTAAATATTTCCTTTGTTTTTGTGTTTCTTGCCCTCACCGCCATGTACAGTTATGCACAGCTCACTGTTTTCCCACATCTTGACTTTTTAGGGGCAGAGAAAAACACAGAGTCCAACACAGTTGAATCCTCTATCAATATTCAAGAACCTGTATCAAAGAGTCCTTTGCCAGGTCCAATAGACCTCAAGCCATGTGATATATCTTGCCCGCTTTCTCTTCCACTGGGACCAGAGGATCATCAGATGCTGCTGCCTGTGACTGATAGCCAATCGCTTTCATCCGAAACACTGCTTAGGCCCTCTGGGAGTGGATATACAGAACCACACTTTATTTTTCTGCAGCAGCTATATTGACAAATAATGAAGACATTTTTACATGACTGCAGGAGTTCAATCGTGGTGGGTCGTCTTGTGTTTCATTGTCAAAGTAAACCTAACCCATTACAAAAACATGCTGTATTTTCTCACCAGCTAGGTGGCTTGTGCATCAAAGATGTGCAACACTGATTCTCACATTTGTAAATTTGTTTGTTCCATCATAAGTGGTGCAAGTGCCAACAGATAACTCAAGTAAATACATGATTAAATGGTGTACTTTACAAATGATTTGTTGCATTATTGAAAGCATGAAACTTTCAAAGAGAACTGAAGATGGCGTAGGTTTGGTTGCATTCTATTTCAGTCTTAAGTATTGCAAGAAAGTACAAAAAAAATCCATTCTGAAGCAAAGTGAAAACGGTGCTCAGTGTAGTTCTTTTAACTTTCTCAGTTGTCTTTTGTAAATTGTATTATATGAACAGCTAACAAATATTTGAGTCTAAAAGTTAATTACATAAGCTTTTAATGTGGCGCGCCCCAGTCTAGACATTATTCACACTGTAGCACACCTTACACTGATTGAGTTTTAGCCTATTGTTAAGCACCTAAATTTAACACACATTACACAGATAATACATTTTGTGTTGAGAAAAGATATTAATATATAGGGACGTCAAAAAGTATATTTTTGTAACATCTGCACAGCAGCTCGGCTATTTTCCTTTTTCAGATTTGCTGTACTGCAACTGGACAATTTTTGTGATCGTCCAATGAGGAAATACAATGTGATATCCCACTTTTATTCAATTTTTCCACATCATTAGAGCTTGAGAGTTGCAAGTAACATGGGTATGTATAGTGTAAATTAGTAAGAGAGGCAATATATATATGCTTTATGGTTTGATTATTAAAAACCATTACAATAATGAGCATACAAATAGGAAAATGTATAACAATTAGTGATTAAGATATTTACACACAATAAAAAAGAAAAACACAAGGGGAAAAAATTAATTTGTTTCTAAATCTAAACTGCATAATTTCCTCGCATTCTATGGGAATCCTGAAGAAGGCCCATAATCCAATAATGGAATCACATTTAATAGCAAATTATAAAAAAATAAATAAGATATGTAATGATAAGTAATTGCGTAAGATCTGATCCACAAGTATTAAGACTGTATTTCAAGGCTATCACAGGATTAGTTCTAGGTTAGGGCCCCTTTGGTTAAATCACAGTTAAAAAACAACGATCGATTATTAATTTTTACCATCGCTCTAAAGGAAGGGGACAGGACTCTGATTATTGTTAAAAACCTACTAGTAATTCCACTGGCTTTGCGGCTCTATTTGTAAGGGGATAAAACCCTAGAAAAGATAAAAAGAACTCTACATTCATAAGAGACACAAAACCTTTAAGAAAACACATGATGAATATTGGCTCACTGGCTCTCCCACTGAGTAAACCCTTTTGCTGCTCTTGTAAGAAACGTAGGGGCATATTTAAAAGGGCTTTATCTCCGCTTTTTTGGCTTACAAAGCCAAAAAAGCTGAGATAAACCCCCCTGCACATTTTATTAGTAATACATTTTGTCAAGGATGTGTTGACTACCTGCTTTAATGTTCCAAGCTTTTAACAACTTTCAGTATCTAACAAACTCGTTAGGTTTGTAAGGAGGAACCAGGGAATAGTGTTATACAAATAAATAACTTGGTGAAAGAAGCTATTCGGTGTGATAGAATGTTAAACTGTATCTCCTGCTTTACAGCAGAAATGATAAAATGACATTTTGAGGCCTGAAAACTGAAGCACCTATTTTCTGCAGGACTGCTTGGCGACAGGAGCTACTAGGCAGGATACATGGTGATTAAGAAAAGCCATTCACTAATCAAGTGATTTGTGGCTTCAGAAATGCATTTTTAATTCCTTGAACACAATTACAAATGATACAAAACATACTATTTATTGCACATTTCTTCTAGACATGCTCACACATTAGGAATACTTCCGCATAAATAACATGAATTTAATACCCAGGATAATGCAAATGTTTCTCCGTGATAGTTAAGGAAAGCCCTCAATATGTTGCAGAGGAGAGTATTTAGCTTCTTAAGTTATTATTTAAAAGAAGTCAGTTTTGATTGAAAACACCATATAAAATGGCATCAGCCAGAAAACCTTGGAGAAAAATTACTTATCAAGTTTATCTAGCATTGCCTGCGAGAGTCCTAATTAGTATAAACTCGGAGTCTTTTCTTCATGTAAGCAGCGACTGCTTACATGAAGAAATGACTAATTTCACCGTTGAGCAGTAAAATGACAGAATGTATCATGAAAAAGAAAATAAGTCTCTAGCCAGCAAGAGCATGTGCATCCTCAGGCTAAAGCTGGGAATGTCATGATTGTTGCTGTAAAATAGAACTTTAGAATTTATATATGATTACAAAATATAAACAAATGGGTGGGGAAGAAAATCTTTTCAATAATGTGCAGAAAAGAGACGGGATAACACTTCCCCCTTGTCTTATTAAAACCAGGACTTTCCATTACCATCAGATAGTGAAAGCTGTATTTGATGGCGTAAATGGAAGTTCCTATTATGCCTGTTTAAAACATAGTAACCAAAGTAATCAAAGCCTGATGAATCTGTTTGCAATAAAATATTTTGAAAGTAACCAACCCACTGCTCTGAGAATGTCTTTCAACCTAGGTCTGGCCCAAAAGGCACATGGAAACCATGGAACATGTAGAACACTGTGCTTTAAAATGTTTTACATTCATGCTTGCTTGTTAGAGTGGAAGAAGATAATGGAACAATGGGATTTCTGAACATGGTAAGGTGTTGGAAACCAGAAAATGCTCTCTGAGCCTTTATATTCAATTCATATTATTTAAAAAAATCTAACCACATAAAGCTTGGGATGGTCCGGTAAATTGGGACGGTCTAAACAAGTACTGTGTACTTGTGAATGTAACCTGCTGGTGCAAACTGTCCAGAGAAATATCCAACACGCTAACATCAGATACCTTTCTGAAAGAAGTAAGGCATTAAGAAAAGCATATAATCTGGGCATGTTTTAAACGTTTGTAGGACTAAATTCACATTCTAAAATAAAGAATATTTAGGCAAGGGCAGTTTTGGAAAGTCTAATACCTCTTGTGACAATCTAATGATTGTTTGCCTACAAACATATTCATTTATATTGCTATGCTGTAAAGAAGCAGCTGCCCAATGTGACTAAACAGTGTTGTATGCTTTGCCTGACACGAGATGAATTAGAAAATTAACTATGATTGTTACATCTGCAAAAATGTGCATCTATCCACCTAGTGACACCATGACGCCCACACTGATGTATATGCCATAGTGGCATTTGGAGTCAATGTGTTTTTTATTAAAGGAGACGGCTCCAAAAAAAGTCCTAGAGTACGAGCTGAGCAGAAATATCCCAAACCATGAGTTCTAGTGTTTCTTAAAGAACTAGATCCTGAAGGTTTATCAGTAGTTCTGGGAAAATTGATAGAAGTATTGGTAGGTCTACAGATAAGCCCCTCCACTCTGGCAACCACACCAGAGACATACTAAACAGAATTATTATCACAAGTCCTTTGAAGTCTGAGATGCGCGAAACATCTCAAGATCAAAATTACAAATAAGACCCACTGGTCAGTTCTGCAGGAATGTGTCTCTCACTGTTACAGCAGGGTCTGACTTCCAGATGAAACATCTTATTGATTGAGTTGAGATTAGAGGAAAAAAGATGAACATATAAAGAGTATCACAATTGGCGGAAAACTAATAAAATCAACTTGTGGCGGTTTCAATCCCTGTACAAGATTTCTAGAGCGCAAACCGTCTAAAGTGTTGTGTATGCCTAAGCTGTATTTCCCCGGACTGATACGTTCTTAATCTGACAATACCCCAGAAACTTTGTTTAAGTCGGCTAAATTGATGAACTGGTACCTCTGAGGTGGTTGGTGCAGCATCCCTCTGTGAGATTGTCCATGCGAAGGAGTACTTAACAATTGTCTTTTGTGAAAGTCTGAATGCTGAAGCAACTGATACACAGTTATAAATCATGTAAGTTCCTTTTTGACTCGCTCTGAGAAGCTAAAGCTCCAGGCAAAAACTGACCACACGTGATTCCCAACCTAACAATCTTGCATCAGACTCTAGTAGGTTTTGGAATTAAGTATGTATTGCTGTGTTGCTAAAATGTTTGACGTGGTCTAACCAGCAATGCTTGTCTTCAGTTCTTTCTTTATCTGAAGAGATTATGTTCGCACTCATATATCATGGTGTTGGAATTTTAATCTCTGTATTTAGTGGAGAGTGCCTGGGAACAAAACTTTAATGAAGGTAGCCAAAAGCCCCTCAACCCTTGAAATACCCGTGACATCTGATTGTCGCATAGTAGAGCTTGAAGTTGCTGCAGTACCAGAGCTATATTTGTTTGTTGCAATTGAAAAGTATATGTTGGAGAGTTTACTGTTAAACTGAGTAATTCCATCCGAGTGGATGCAAGGACGCAGGTTGTATCTTAATTTATATTGAAACCTAGATGATAAGAAGAGATATAACAGCCTGGACACTGGTAAGCAGTAGATTTGTTTTGTGCCATACAAAACATGTTGTCTAAATTAATAAGCATGTGTATTGCCTGGGTTCTGGAATGGGTCGTGGACGAATTTCAAAAATTTGCAAAACGCCAAGTACTGATGAAAAGCCTAAAGGAAGAGGTGAACTGGAATATGTGTCCTCCTTAGAAGAACTCAGGATTCTTTGTGTCATCTTTCTGAAAGGGAACAAAAAATACACATTTTATAAATCTAATCTGACCTTCCAAATCCCAAACTGAAAAGCATCCCTGTGATCGAAAATTGTTCAATTTTGAAATGTCTGTAAAGAGCAGCTAAGCTGTTGAATTTGCGGAAATGACCAACCCAAACGTTTGTGTTTTTATTCTACAAGAAACACGTTGCTCAAGAATACTTTCGACTGTAAAGCAGTGCCCCCTCTAATTATTTCTGTTGGTGTGCGCCGTGCAGTATCTATGTGCACAGCCATTTGAGTTGTGTCGCAACTAAAATATAACGAGTTTCTACGACAACAAGGGTGCAGACTTTTTTAAGGGTGGTTTTTTTTTTTTAGGCGAAATGTGGTGAGTAAATGTTAAATATAATTATTACAACTATATTGGCTGAGCAGGAAATAGGTTTCAGAGAAAGTCCTGAGGAGGGTGGTGGTGCTCACTAAATAATACAGGAGTTCAAGATTTGCCACTGCACAGATAAATGATATTGCGCTGAGGCAGAAGCTCTTTCACATTTTTTAAGCAACCACCCTTGATATTTCCCTGGCAGTGTATATTACCAACATCCCTGCCTGTTTAGGGTATGCATTCACAATATTAACAAATGTCAGTTTTGCAGGTGTATACTTTAATCTGTGTCTGTGCTTTATGAGTGCTTGGTAAAAGGGGCTCCTGGCTGAGGGTGTATGTGGAACAATCATTGGCAAAGGCAATATTTGAGAGCTATTGGCATTCCAATGCGTTTTAGCCATGTTGTACACCATTGTGGCTAAATGTTAGTGGCAGCATAGAGAGGCGGAGTGGTGTAGAATGGAGTGTTGTACAGTGTCTTGGTATGTTGTAGAGTGGAGTGGAGTATGTCAAGGAGTACATACAATACGGCAGTGCCAGGAGCCAGAAATTTGCCACGGTTACATCAGCCATAGTCCTCGGACCTCTAAAAATTCCCTCCTGTATACAAGGGTCAGCATTTTGCCATTGACACCCCTATAAAGCAAGTGCGAGAACTCTTTTGACAAGAATTACCTTAAATAGCAGTTCCAGCATTTTGCTATTAATCCACCCTATTATTTTAGGCATTATGTGCATCATGTCAGGACCTTTGGCCAGGTGTGGCGGCGCTTGTTCTGAGTCTCTGCCGATGGGTGTGGCTAAAATAGCTGGCTGCTTTCTCAACTAGGCAGTTCGAGACCCCACAACTAATGATGGTGTCTAATAAAAGCATTTCAGGGCCAGCAGTTTGCGATTGGTAACACCACCCATTCATATGCCATTAGTGCCCTTATCCATAAGGCAAGAATAACCTCCAGTATTTCAGACCAACAACACACTTGCAAGCATAACACACATACACTCACACACATTCTCTCACAATCTCTTGCACTTTCGTTCATTTTCACTCTGTCACACACAAACACACACACTTCCATTAGCCAGTCTTCTTTTATGGTGTTAGAAAAGTTTGCCTTGCTGCTTTTTGCCATACCTGTCTTGCCTTTTAGTGAAGCTTAATAAAAACATTTCCTTTACACTATTAAAAAATTATAACATATTGCCATGTCAATGTTTGTTACAAGTATGATGTGATTGAAAAGTGCACTTACTTAAAATAGCTGTACGGGGTTCCTAATTGGTTTCACAAGTGGATGAAGTAGTTACAGTATTGGAAATTAACTAATCTACCTTTTAACATGTAATACCACTGTATCCAGTTGATCCTATGAAATGCTTAACTTTTTCAGCAACCATGGATTTTATCCAGTAACACTTTGCGATTTTCAAACTCAACGTAGGATGTAAAAAAAAAAAAAAAAACAACATGTCCCCGAATGAAGCATTGCGATGAATGGAAAGCTGGGACTGGTTGAAGCTGTCATACAATTTTCAATCCGGCATCATACCCCAAAGCCTCAGCCTGGTCTCCCTCCTCGCAGTCCCACTGCCTCATTCCACTCTCCCCTCTTCCACCAACCCCGTTGTTTCAGATGGAATTAATTAGGCATCTAGTGCTACGTAAAGAGCAGTTATTCTGTGGATGCCGTTGTAGAAACATGTATATTCATGAGTTGTGACATTGTTATATGTGCCGCATAAGAGGTGTGCTCATGTAAGTGCTGGGTGATGGTGCGTGAGTGCAACAGGAGTGGTGTGCGTATAGGGTGAAAAATGGGAGTATAGCGTGAGCTGCATGAATGCAACGTAAGAGTAGGGCGCATATGAGTGCTGGGCAAGAGGAGTGCATACAGAGTGAGAGGAGTGAGTGCAGGGTGGTGTGATCTGCGTAAATGCAGATTGAGTGGTGCGCCTGTATGTGAGTGCAGGGTGAGCGGCGAGAGTAAAGGGTGAGCTGTGAGAGTAAAGGGTGAGCTGTGAGTGCATGGTGACAGGAGTTAGTGCAGGATGAGTGTTGTATCTCTGTGAGTTCCCTGTGTGCAAGCAGGGTGACCAGAGTGCATGCTGAGAGGTGTGTTTGTGTGAGTGCAGCGTGAGAGGAAGGACTGCAGGGTGAGTGGTGTGACTCCAGGGTGAGAGATGTGCCTGTTTGTGTGGTGTGTATGCAGGATGAATAGTGTGTCCACATGAGTGAAGCATGAGCTGCGTGAGTGACAGGTGCCTGTGTGAGTGCACAGTGAGTGATGTGCCAGTGTGATAGTAGAGTAAGAGGAGTGACTGCAGGTTGAGTGATGTGACCATATGAGTTTGGGTTTGGGTGAAAGTGCAGAGTGGGAAGAATGAATGCATGGTGAGGTATGTGCTTGTTTGAGTGAGCATGCTGGGTGAGCAGTGAGAGAGACAGGTGAATGAAGTGTCACATGAGTGCAGGGTGAGCAGAATGCCTATGTTATATGAAATGTTGAAAGGAAATCCGAGTGTATTACACGATTTTTTATGTTTAAATTAAGAACCGTGATTTTAGAAGTTGTATTAATGTCTTTTTGTTAAATGTTTGAGGACCATTGGTCTAAATAAACTTGTATTGAATTGCTAATTTTCTTTTTTTTTTTTAAAGAGTGCTCATGTGACTGCAGGGTGAACCGCGTGAGTGTGAAAGTTAAGCTGTGAGAATGAGGAGTGAGCAATCTTAATGCAGGAGGTATTCCCAGACATATGGAGTAACTCAGCATTTTATTGATGGTTGGTGAGTAGGGTTTTAGATGCAAATTAAACTATTGCTAATATGGCATCAATCCGGGTTGGAGGGTGGTGAAAAAATAATTTCCTGATCCTGCAAAAAACGTTCAGTCTTGTGATTGAGTTGCTATCTGACTGGATTTCTACAGTTCTCATTACTTTACCCCAATATAAAAACCTTTCCTCAGGCACAGCATAGATTTAGTTATTTAATGTATCCGCATTCAATAGTGAATGCAGCAGTGTGTTTTCGTTAAAGCAGAGTGCTATTTGAAAAAAATGCGAAAATAAGCTTTTGGATTAGGAAAATGAATAGCTTTGGGGGCCTGCAATAGGCTGAAATGTCACACTTGTAGGAGTGTGATGGTTAGTGGTTATGTAGGTACTGTCATTGGCAGCATGGCAGGGGCAATGGGTGGTGCAATCTTTAGTGGCCTCCTGACAAGGGCCCTGGCACGTATTATTTTACAAGTTAAGGACTGGACACATTTGAATTCCCTTAAAAACATTAACCACCTGAATCCTGCTCTGCTATAAATGCAAGCATTCAGATGACTATTAATAAATAAATGAATGTTGCATGAAAGAAACTGCACAATAGTGGTTCCCTAGTACAAGCTCGTTTGGTACCCTTGAAAAGATTAATTTCATCGGCCAAAGGTTGTTGCAAAAAGCAGTCCACATATGTTTTCGTTGACGTAAACTCCTTGCAGTGGTGTAATAGCTGAAGTGTGTTTCAGGTTACAAGAAGACTCTATTTCCTCCATCAATGAACTTGTTTAAAATCTTTGTTTTCAGGGTTGTTGGTCCAGGAAGGTAATCTGATATACCCCACTACAACAATTCTCAAACAGCACAGAGCTGGTAAATGAAAATCCAACTTTCAGCTTATCTATGTAAGCCATAGTAGTTTTGACTAGTGGACACTCAAGCCAGAGAGCTAAAAAAAAAAGAGCAAAATCTTCGGTATATATGCCCATTTTCACTGAGATTATTGTAAAAAGGGAAATTCAGATTAGCAAAAAGAGACATTCATTCTGCTTCATTTACTCCCATAAAAAGGTTCCTGGCCTTTCATTAGCAGTGTACACGTTACTGACCACATCATTCATTCTGCTTCATTTACTCCCATAAAAAGGTTCCTGGCCTTTCATTAGCAGTGTACACGTTACTGACCACATCTGGACGAGTCCAATATTTCTATTGCCTTTTAGCAGGCGTTCAGAGTCACATGTCGAGGGCTAAAAAGAAACGGATTTTTGCAAAACCCAATAAATCCACATGCATTCACCGTATGTTATTACCAGACAGAAAAGATGTTTTTCATAAAAGCTTTTGTCCCTCAAGCAGATGTCATTTATTTATTTTCGCAGAATTCTGCTTCATCAGTAGTCAGATCTGTAGCACACGCGGACATCGGTAAAATACGCACAAGGGATTCAATTCAACAATATTCATGGCACACATTTTTAATTGAGAATCAGTTCCTTCTTCCCATTGTGTATGGTTGTTGTCCGTTATTTCTTTCCAGGTCGGATTTGCAACATACTCTGCACTTAATGAGCTATCCGGGTACAGGAAGAACCCTTGTAATGCGCGCCCCTGGGCCTGCATTATACATTGAGCGCGTTGTGCCAGTTTGCGCCATGACTCATCTACCAAGAGGTTTGCCTGGCACTGACTGCCATAGTCTGCAGTGTTATCATCAAAAAGCTTACAATATGAATATATTACATATGCTAAAAATAATGAGTCCGAAGATCTTTGTTTAGAAACCGCTAATTTTGAAAAACCACCAACATTAAAACATACCTAAATATTAGCCAACATTCAGAAAAAATATAGAGCAGGTTTCCATAGTTGAAGACCCTACATGCTAAGAATTGGTTTAAAGAACTTTCAAGTAAAAGGCGCATAATATTTACAAAACAAAGTGGTCAAGGGATTGCACAGAAGTCTCCTCACATGGGCAAACCAGCACTGCATCACTTTCAAATTGGCCCAAGAGAAAACAGAGTAAAGATCTTATAGTCCCTAACTGGAACTTGGATAACAGTGCTCTATCCCAGGGGCTCCCAACCCAACTCAGATATTGTCCAAGATTAAATGAAGTTTGTATAATTACTTAGACCAGCAGGAGAGAATTTTGCAACTGTTCCTGTTCTCTGGAAGCTGGGCTACGGGGCATAAAAAGGCGTTTGATCTTGGAAATATCAGCCTTAGTGAGGGAGGACGGAGATACAACCATATCCTCCCATGCACTTTCTTTGGCCATGGAGCTCACCTAACTCAGCCAGGGACTAGCAGGATCCTTCTCACATTTCAAGCAATCAACAGTAATCTTCCTATTAAAGGTGGCCTCATTTGCCCAAAGAGAGACCCAAAGAACCAGGGAAGCTGCCCTGATCAGATCGGACACATATGGAACGGAATGCCCTTGTCCTCATGGCGAAAATAATGCAGAGTTGAGGGAGGTAATCCCAGGAGTCGACGATAAAAATGATTGTCTGGCACCTGCATTATAATCAACATCCTGGTGGCCCCAGACCCCAGCGCCATCCGTTAGGACCGGTAAACATCTTCTCTGAAAACCTCCAAAAGGGGCTGTATTACTTGTCACCAACTCTCTTGGAAAAGTCAAACAGTGAAGCCACAGAGCGACCATAATGCAAACACCGGATAACAAAGGGACCAAGATGGTTTCTGATCAAACAACTACCAGATAAAGAAATTCTGAAAACTGTTCAATACGCTGTCCTTTTATCCAGAATGAGCCTTCCACACACCATGTATTTAGTTTTAGCTGTGTTGATGTCCAGATCCAATCCATCCATAAAAATAAAACTACTAATCAAGGCCCTCTGGCCATTGGGGGTAGGAGACATTAACACTTTATCATCTACGTTATCATGAAAGCCCTGCTTCTGGGGCAGCTGCAGACTTGTGCCTGCCCTAGGGGGGCAGCACATTCAGTGAAAAACTGAGCAACTGCTTACAAACCATGCATTGTCTCAGAAGGGATAGAGATACCCCTGCAGGCGGGTGAAGTGAGTGACTGCACCCGCCTGCAGGGGGATGCCTGGGTATTCCGTGTGACCCCCTTTCATCTTTCCAGTGGTCTGCCCTAATGGGTGCGCCTCCTATGGGCGTGTTTGCCTCTTCATCCATAATACAGCGCAGGCACAGAGGTTCCCACATTGGCATGGGGATATGCCCCCATGCAAATTAGGGAATGCCCTCTCAAGTTAGCGCTGGCTCTACATGTGCACCATCGCTATAAAGTATTACAGAAGGGGCAGCGTAATTGTCTGCAACCCCTTCTGTAATACTACAGTGCCCCAACGGGTGCACACGCCCACTTAGCCCAGGAGCACTGTATGTACAGACCCTTATGGTCCTCTGCCTGAATATAAATGACAATGTGCTTGAATGCCCAGATGTAGAGGGAAGAGTGCTGCAGAGTAGGTTTCTCCATTATTCCTGTGGGCAAAAGACTTTAAAGTTTTCGTTGTTTCAGCTCCATATACATATTTTGGAAAAATTTATGTAGTATGTGTGGTTTGAAAAGAAATGTGATAGATCTCTATGTGACAGGCTTATATAGTCTGCCAATCACATTGTCTAGTAAGGTTTGAAGACAATTATGACTAAAAAAGAGCAATTTGGCTTCCTATTTATGCAGCACACTAAGGCGGAATACTCCCCGTGATGATGTATTGCTCTGTTTTGGCCTTTCATATAGCAGTACCACAAACATTTCCTCCTTGAGGAAGAGATAGCTCTTTAGTAAGAATAGTTATGTGATTGCCCTCTAGGGGTATTTGGGCGCTCACTATGATAGAAATATCAGCTCCAAGGTCCACCCGCAGCTGGACATGCCCTAGCGGAAGGAAGGCTTGATTCGCGGGCCTTCCTTTCTTTTTGGAACATTTCCAAAATAGAATGACCCAAAAAATGCTTTTCCCTTTGGGTCCAGTTAGATAGTCCCCCCCTAGATTAATCTGTGAACTGGATTCTTTAGTTATCTTCAGCTATATTAAGTATCTTCAAAATCTTAGTCTTGGGACCTATTGGGAGGCTATTCCTGACCAATTTGTCAAGTGGAGATCTGAAATGTGTTTGGCTATATTGAACAATATGGTCCCTATTGAAGATGGGGGTGCCAAGTCAAAGAGGGATCAAAAAGAATCACCTGTCACCTTAGTAAGAGTCAGTAAGACCGTGCTCAGCGCTCTAGCTCTTCCACTTTCCAGCGATAAAAGACACACTGGCGAGAGCGCGCCGCTGGCGCGCTGAAGACAAGCCCGTTGGCGCCCGGAGCGTGCACAGCGCCGGATCCTCTGCTCGTTTCTTTCCTTGCACCTACTTGAAAAAACAACTGCTGGAGCTTAGGAAAGGTCAGTGCTGTACCCCCGATGTGTGCTGAGGATGTACATGTCTGCATCATGTTTGAATATGTGTCAACATGTATTGTAATTGCATTTATACAGCGAGTATTACCCTTGACGAGGCGTTGAGGTGCGTTATGGCTCATAGCACACTATTCCGTTACCCAAAATTAGCAATTAATCCAGTGGTTCTAAATTTGTTGGTTATTGTACTGTGGAGAAACTGTCACATTGCCTCATGTTTCTAGTGATGGATTAAGTTAATAGGAGTTAGGTGTGACTATAATATTGGGGTTATGCAAGTGGAAAAAATGGTAAAAGTAAGCAGAGTGGGGGAGGTTAGATATTGTGAGATTGCAAGGAGAGGTTACACAGAAGGAACATTTGTGATTTATGGGAGTGAGGTGAATAGATATGTTAGGAAAGGGTAGGTACTGAATGAATGGTTACTCAGAAGGATAGTTTATGATTTGTAAGGAGGAGTATGGTTAGTTTACTGAAATATAGTAGAGGGAAAGCAGGCAGACATGTTATACAGTCTGCTGTACTAAGAAGACAGGCAGGGGAGGGGTTGTAAGGAGAGTATCTTTCAAATAGAAAGGTAGGAGAGAATAATCCCTAACTATAAATCAGGTTAATTTTCATGCAGTTTTTTTTTTAAATATTGAGTTTGGGTGCAATATGGAGAGTTATAAATAGAAGAATGAAAAGGCTGAAAGTTGATTACCTGAGACCTGGTTATATAACTTGTTGTGCTTGAGGTTGGTCTGTTTGGCTGTTGGTGGTGTTGATACAGTTTGCCTTTTTTTTACTTCAATATTTAACATTTTTAAATTGGGTTTGAAGTTGTATTTTTTTTAAAGATGGGATACTAAGCTATAAGGAATGTCTAGATAACAGTTTTTTTTTAGGTTTGTCTGATGTGATTTTGAGTTGTCTGTTATGTGGTTGTTTCAGACCGATTCATGGATGGCCAGTTTCTAGAGGGATGTGGGTTCTCTGTTCTATTAGGGGTTGTTTATGAAGGGATTCTGCTGATTTAGCACTTCCTAAATCTTATATGGCCATGGAGGATATCTGTCTGTAGGCAGAAAATGAGATTGTGTGGATTCTTTGTTATATCTCATTGGGACTAACCCGGTCTTAACCATCCTTCTGAATTCTAAGTGATTTTTAGTGGCTCTGATCTTTGTAGGTATGCAATTCCATAAGTGTGCAACTTGAACAGAGAAAGTAGTGCCACCCATGTGTTTTTTTTTTTTTTACTGTAAGCGAGAATGATTACATTTGGCGGTAGTCTAGAATGTAGTTCCTGGGTTGTGAGTAGTTTGTGATTTTTTTTGCTGGAATTAATTTTGGTCCTTTGCCTTGATAGCTCTGTGTAATGCAACGTAGTTTGAAAGAGGGGATTCTTGCTATTGGGCGCTAGTGTAGAGCCTTCAGAACCAGAGAGATGTGGGTTCCTATATGTACATTTAGAAGTAGTTTTGCTGCTGAATTTTGGATTCTTTCTTGCCTTCTGACAGTTGAATGTGTGTGTTTGCAGTCTGTGGTTGACCTTCAGGGGTATGTATGTGTATGCCTTGTAGGAGAGCATCTTTTCAGATGGGTGTGTGTCTGTGCCAGATATGTATTTGTGTCTCTACAGTGTGTGTGTGTGTGTGTTTTACAGGGTGTCTGCAGGACTGTACTATGTGTCACAAACGATAAATGTATATCTGAAATGGGTATGTTTGTCTATGCAGGGTGTGTGTGTGTTTGCATGAGATACAAAGTGTTTGTTTCTGCATTGACTGACTTTGCAGGCGTGTGTGAGCTCTCGGTGCTCTTTTTGGCCTCTGCACTGTAGGGAGAGTTTTAAGATTTCGAGTTCCCAATTAGTTGCTCCTTGAAAACCATTATGCTCCCCTCCTCAATTTACCAACACCCCCCTCATGCAGGTGAAATGATGGAAAGCACACAGGAGAGTGAGAGGAAAAGTGAGAAAAAGACGAGCTGAGCAAAAAACAAAAACAATACACCAAAAAAGATAAGTGCAGAAGTGGAAGAAAATAAAAAGGGGAAGCGTAATAAAATGGAAAGATGAGGGCAAAGAAATAGGAAGGAGAATAGAGATGCTCAGGAACCAGAGTTCGACAAGACAGACAGGGAAAAGCATGAACATTATGTAAAACCAGCCAAACACTGTTGGAGAACAAAAAAGTGATTGAGATGCCACATGGAATGTGCTTGTGGCAGAAGTGTATCATTTATACACAGGTCACTGGTTAAATAGCTCAATGGGTTAATAGCTGCTAGTTCAGTGGGTTCAGGACAGACTGTAGAGGTACACATATAGTCTGCAGGTCATACGTTCTAATTGGAAAGCTATAGGCAAGTAAATCACTGTGTGTGTATTTTTTGGTTCACAGGTTCCAATCTTAATGTAATGGTTCACTCTTGGTAGTGCACTGACTGTATGATTTGTTAGTGCAATGCTTGAGTTAAAGTGAGGAAACAAACTGACACATTTTTATCTTAACGTGTGCACATGTTGTACCCAAGAGCACCTCGAGAATGCAGACATGTATTCGTAATAAAAAGAAAATATTTGACTTACCGTGGTTATGAAGCAACTTTCTGTGAGTCCATGTTAGTCGCAAATTTTAGAGAAGCAAAAACAACTTGGGATGTTTATATAATACCCTTATTCAGTTTCACCATATCTAAATTAGGTTTAATCCTCGCCATTCCGCTTGGCAAACGAGATCAGCCTACCCTGTTTAATCTTCTATGATGCTCCTCCTTACGCAGAGTCAGCTAACTCCCAGTGAACACTGTGAGGGCATCCTCACTGATTAATATATGTCCAGGTGTATTCACAGGCAATACCTGGTGGAGTTGACCTGACATACTGTAACCATATAGATTTTGTACAACTCGAACCACGCCTCAGTTATTGTAACTACTAGCGAATAACAGTTTTTTTCCAGACTTTAGCCCAATAAAGCAGCAGTGCGTACATGCCAGATCTTATATTCAAATCAATAAATCAATATAAATGACGTCTATTCAGTTTCATTTTCAGACTTTCTTTTTAAATATTAGGCTAATAACATGGGAGAGTTAAGCCTGCAAACCAGTGTTTTTAAATTAATTTAAGCGATCGCTGACTCTGCAAGATACTTCTAACTGCAGGTTCCTTACCTTAGAATATTCCCCAGTTGTCAGACGGAATGTGGAAAATTGAGCAGTATCTGTGTGCCAGTAGATTGTGCCGCCGACTCTGTGTTGACGTCTGCACCGAATGTAAAGTGTGTGGTGCCTAAATAGGTCTCACCCCGGCGAGTTGATATCAGTTACTTTTTTTCTGCGCCAACAGTCGCGGATCCAGAGAGCTATTGGTCATTTTTTTACCAACTTTTACTAAACTTTTGTCAGCCATTTATTCTTTTTTCTAGTGTGCAAGTAAACATGTCCCCTCATAAAGCTACAGGTTCATGAGACAACATCTCGTTTCTGCTCCCAAGGATGGTCTTGGTCCCATAACCGTTCACAGGCCCTATCCCAGAGGCATTCCCCTGACTGGTCTTCATCGAAGGTAAGTCCAAGAAAAAAAATAAGTTGTCAAAGGACAATTCGACTTCTTCGTGCCCCCCCAAATCCTAGAAAGGAGCGTAAAACCGCCAAGTGTCTCTAAGCCCAGCTCTCACACACCTCCTGGTAGGCCGGGCCGGACTTCTCAGGTGCCAGAGTGACTCCTTGAGAAGTTCTACCAGGCTATGTCTGGAATCTTAGGGTAACCACCTCCCCGTGGAGCGCCTCAGGCCCGAAAGAGTCAGGAGATAGTCCAAATGAGCGACAGTTGGCGGGCTCTCCCCTGATGCCAGCCAGACCCTCTGAACCCAAGCCCACAGCCCGACTGACTCCGATCACGAGCCCCATTCTGACTCCAGGACCATTGCCGGTGTTTGAGCCTTTGGCACCACTACCAGCGTCACTGACTGCACAACAAGCCAATCCTCCTTTCCAACTACGAAATAGCACAGTATAGAGTCCAAGCGAAGTCGAGACCGGTGCCACCTGGGCCATGATAACCTTTTGGCTCCGATACAGAGCCTCTCCCAATAATAGGTACATTTGAAGAGGAGGCAGAGTATGGGGTCTTTGACCCCGCTGTTGATATTGCTTAGGGTTTTTCCAAAGAGAATTGGTATGAGGAGCTGAGCAACGCAAGTGGGCAAGACACCTCTCCTGACACCCAAGAGTGCATCTTTTGCAGTGGTGAACAGACTGGCGGCTGACACTCTTGACCTCGAGCTTCCAGTGATGGAAATAAAAAACTGTTTATTGACAGAGGTACTTTAGCCAAGTCAGACAAACTCAGATCAATGCTGCTATTTAATGAGGCACTTACGGATGTCCTCCTGGGGGCGTGATCCAAACCTTTTTCAGGGGTTCCAGTAAATCACCAAGTGGGATGCTGCAAGATGCAGGCTATTTTGGTCAAATGAGCTATAGAGAGGGTTCCGACACTAAAAGCAGGTGGTGGTTGATACTTCCACTAACTTTAGGTGCCGGAAAAAGACTGGGGTTTCCACCCAATTCTAGATCTGACCCCGGTCCCTGCTTGCAGGCCAGGTCACCCCCCTGCTGCCGATCAGCTCCACCAGCTGACTGTCGCTCCTGCTCCTGTGCGCGTTCGCGCCCGCTGTCTGCCACTGATCACCTCCGTGACCTGGGTCAGACCTGTGCTCTTGTTCTGGTTCCTGCTCTTGTCCTGTGCGCTGTTTCCCTTCTGTGCCTTTTTTAGCCCTTTCTCGCTCTGGTCGCCCCCCCCTCCCCCTTGCTCTCTGTTATCCCGCTCTTTTCCGCCGATACCCCCCTCCCCCTTGCTCTCTGTTATCCCGCTCTTTTCCGCCGATACCCCCCTCCCCCTTGCTCTCTGTTATCCTGCTCTTTTCTGCCGATACCTCTGAGGCCACGCCCCCTCACCGCCCCACTCCTGCCTCCCAGCTGCTCCTCCCTCCCTCTTCAGTGACTCAGTCGCCGACCTCGCCAGCACCCACGCACTCGCCTCCACGGACTAATCCTCCTCGGGGATCTGAACTTCCACTTTGAGAACAACAACGATGCCAACTCCACCACCCTGATCAACAACCTCGCCAACCTCGGCCTCCGACAACTCGTCACCGAACCCACCCATGCCGCCGGCCACACGCTCGACCCCATCTTCTCCACAAGCACCCACGTCACCTTCAACCATACCACCGAACTCCACTGGACTGACCACCGATGAATCCATTTTACCTTCAAGAAACCAACCACGCACCACCGCACTCAACAGCTGCCTCGCCGCTGCTGGAGCAAAGTCACCGAAGACCAGCTGATCACCACCCTCCCCCAGAACCCACCTTCCGACCCCACTGATACAGATGCCGCCGCCCGAAATCTCAGACAGTGGATCGACGACTGTGCTAACATCCGAGCCCCGATCAAGAAACCCTCCATCAACCACCCGAGGAAGAAAGTCGCCTGGTTCACCGAAGAACTCCAGATCTCCAAACGAACATGCCAGAAGCTGGAAAAGAAATGGCTCCACGACCATGCACCAGACAGCCGCCCAGCCCACAAGGACGCCGTCCGCAGACATCACCACCTCATCAGGATAGCCAAGAGATCATCCTTCAAAGCCAGACTGGACAATAGCGCACACGACAGCAAAGAACTCTTCAACATAGTGAAGGAACTCTCCAACCCCAGCGCCAACACCAAGACATCCCGCCCTCGCAAGATCTGTGCGACTCACTGGCCACCTTCTTCAAGCGCAAGATCACCAACACCCACAACAGCTTCAACTCCTCGTCCGCCCCGACCACAACAAACCACACCCCGAAGTCACCTGCACCAACCAGCTGACCTCCTGGTCCCACGTTAACGACGAAGAGACACGCAAGGTCATGAACTCCATCCACTCAGGATCCCCGTCAGACCCCTGCCCACACCATGTTTTCAACAAAGCTGACGCAACCATCGCACCCCAATTGAGGAAGATCATCAACATCTCCTTCGACACAGCAACATACCCGGAAAGTTGGAAGCACGCGGAAATCAACGCCCTCCTCAAGAAACCCAAGGCAGACCCCAAAGACCTCAAGAACTTCCGGCCCATCTCCTTGCTCCCCTTCCTGGCGAAGGTCATTGAGAAAATCGCCAACATGCAGCTGACCCGCCACCTCGAGGACAACAACATCCTAGACCCATCCCAGTCTGGATTCAGATGCAACCACAGCACCGAAACTGCCCTCATCGCCGCCACAGACGACATCAGGCGCCAGCTAGACAACAGCGAAACCTCAGCCCTCATCCTCCTGGACCTGTCAGCCGCCTTGGACACGGTCTGCCACTGCACACTAAGAACACGCCTACAAGAAGCCGGCATCCAGAAGAAGGCCCTGGATTGGACCACGTCCTTCCTCTCCGGCAGAACCCAGAGAGTCAGCCTCCCGCCCTTCTGATCCTAAGCCACCGACATCATCTACAGTGTACCCCAGAGCTCATCCCTCAGCCCGACCCTGTTCAATGTCTACATGGCCCCCCTCAGCACGACCTGAACATCATCTCCTACGCTGATGACACCCAGCTCATCCTCTCCCTCACCAAGGACCCACACACCGCCAAAACCAACCTCCATGAGGGAATGGAAGCCGTCGCCGAGTGGATGAGGAGCAGCCGCCTGAAAGTGAACTCGGACAAGACGGAGGTCTTCATCCTAGGTCCCACCCCCTCTGCATGGGCAAACTCCTGGTGGCCGACCACACTGGGAGCAGCTCCAACACCCACGGACCACGCAGGCAACCTAGGATTCATCCTCGACTCCTCCCTCTAAATGTCGAAGCAGGTCAACGCCATCTCCTCCTCCTGCTACAACACCCTCCCAATGCTTCACAGGATCTACAAGTGGATCCTGACCGAAACAAGAAGAACAGTGACCCAAGCACTCGTCAGCAGCAGGCTGGACTACGGCAACGCACTCTACACTGGAATCCCGGCCAAACACCTGCGAAGACTACAACGCATCCAGAACGCCTCAGCCCGACTGGTCCTCAACGTCCCCCGCCGCAGCAACATCACCTCCCACATTAGAGACCTGCACTGGCTCCCCGTCAACAAGAGGATCACCTTCAGACTCCTCACCCACGCACACAAGGCACTCCACAACACCGGACCAGCCTACCTGAACGACAGACTCAACTTCTACACCCCCACACGCCAGCTCCGCTACGCCAGCCTCGCCCTTGCTGCGGTCCCGCACATCCAGCGAACGACCTCCGGCAGCAGATCCTTCTCCTTCCTCGCCGCCAAGACCTGGAACACCCTCCCCACCCACCTACGGCAGACCCAAGACCTGCTCACCTTGAGAAGGCTCCTCAAGACAGTAGCAGCAGCACCCCTCCCCTCCCCCCCCAGCGCCTTGAGACCCTCACGGGTAAGTAGCGCGCTTTACAAGTTCTCTGATTGATTGATTGATTGAGATCTTGGCATTCTCAACGCTTTTCTGAAAAAGGACAAGTTCAAGATACTCACCCCTGCCCAGGTCCTGCCTGCCCTGGACCTTGGAGACTGGATGGTAGCGTCAACCAAAGGACGCTTATTTTCATTTTCACGTTTTGCAGGGCCACAGGCATTACCTGCGGTTCAGTGTGGGCTCCAAGCATTTTGTTTGCCATGCTCCCTTTTGGCCTCACCAGTGCCTCTCAAGTGTCCACGAAAGTGATGGTGGTAGTTCCTGCTCACCTTCGGAGGTTGGGGATCCAAAACGTTCTCAACCTTGAAGATTGGGGCTTGTCCTAGGCAATTGTCACTCCCCTTCTGACTATGGTGAACTTTCTCCATTTGCTGGGGTTCGCTATCAACATACCGAAGTCACACCTGACTCCTTCCCAAACGCTGCCTTTCATCAGAGCTATTTGGCCTGAGTAGTTTTGCGTAGAGAGTGAAGGACAGTTGGAATATGATCTAGATGTTTCAGCCTCAAGCCTGGATTTTGGTGAGACAGACTTTGATGCTACTGGGTCTGATGACCTCCGTCATCGTGCTGGTGAAACCCGCCAGATGGCATATATGGGCTCTGCAGTGGGATATGAGGACCCAGTGAGCACAAAATATGGGGAATCTCTCCAACCTGGCCCAGATTTTGAAAAAGACTGCAAGAGGTCTGCAGTGGTAGCTATTAAACACTGATTGGTTCAGTGGCAGACTCCTTTCCGTTCTCATCCGAGAGTTGACAATGGAGGCAGATTTATCACTACTGGGGTGTATCGGCAAACTGAGAGAGGTGAAGATCCGAGGACTCTGGTCTCCTGCGGAAACCCTCCTCCACATCAACTTGTTGGAATTTGGGGTCATTCCTTGGCTTTGAATGCCTTCCTTCCATCCATCAAAGGGAGCCTGGTTCAGGTGTTCAGACAACACCACCGCTATGTGGTACTGCAACATTCAGTGCAGGTATGGTTGTGGAGCATATATCAGGAGGCCTTGCACCTCTGGAAATTGCTAGAACGTCACAACATCTTCCTGGTCGAATAACACCTGGTGGGATCTCAAAACACCAGGGCGGACAAACTTAGCCGCCGACACCTTATGGACCACCAATGGCGTTTACATGCAGAAGAGGTGCAAGGTCTCAATCGAAGATGGGGAAACATTGGCTCGATCTATTTGAGACCGCTGAGAACATGCAGTCCAGAACTTATGTGCGTTGAAGTTTCCAAAGAGGCTTACGCTAGGAGATGCATACTTCTTGGAGTACTCGTTTCCACTTATACCACGCCTGTTCCTCAAGAAGATTAGGACTGACTGGGTCCAAGTCATCCTAGTGGCTATGGACTGGACCCAGAGACACTGGTTGCCAGAACTTATGATTCTGAGCATCTATCCTTTGATCAGTCTGCCCCTTCCAGAGGATCTCCTGTTGCAGCAGCAGGACTGGGTCCTCCACACAAAACTAAGCACGCTTCATCTTCATGCTTGGAGATTGAGCGGCGACAGCTGAGAGTTTTTGACTTTCATCTCGAGGCTTTATATGTTATTCTGGCAGACAGGCGTCCATATACGCCTGCTGTTTTGAAACAGTTGTGACTTGGTATTCAGAAAAGTTCATTGACCCATTACATGCACTTCTGTTTGAGGTGCTCCTGTTTGTATTGTCTTTGGCCTGACAGGGCCTGGCTCTGAGCACTGTCAAAGGCTATTTGGTGGCTATCTTGGCTTTTTTGAGGTTGATGGATAAGCCTTTCCTGTTTGAGTCACCGGTTTCTGAAAAGATTTGCAACACGTTTCCACCCTCTCCTTTTATTATGCCCTAGTGGAACTTGAATCTGGTCCTCACCTTTCTGATGGGTTCCCCTGTTGAGCACAAAAGCATAACTATCTTCTCAAGCTTCTAACCCTCAACACGGTCTTCTTGGTGGCCATCACTTCGGCCGGAGGATAATCATGCTTCAGGCTATGTATACTACATTTGTCCAATACAAACTGGTTCTCAGAACATGATCGCTATTCTGGTGTTCATTGCTCTGCCTCACCCCTCTAAGGAGGAGGAGAGCCTCCGTCATCTGGACCCAAAGAGGGCCCTTAAATTTTCATATTGATTGTACCAAGAATGACCAACTGGATGATCAGCTTTTCATTGTATTCACCAGAGCAAAGAAAGGTAAAGTGGTGCTGAAAAGGACCAACTCAATGGATTATATTTTTCACTAAAATCTGCCACACATTTCTAAGAAGCAGCCTCAATAAGGTTTGAGGGCTCACTCTACCAGAGCCAAGGCTGCGATTACGGCATTAGCACGCGGAGTACTTGTGCTTGACATTTGTCGGTTAGCGACATGAGTGTGGCTTCAAGCCTTCACAAAGTATTATTGCCTGAATGGTCAGGTCCGTCGAGTGTGGCACATTGTCTCCTCGGTTCTGCAGGACTTCTTGTTTTAAGTCATTTTGCAGCCCTCCGCCAGGGAGGTTATTGCTGTGGTATCTATTCTAAGGTAAGGAGTCAATGGTTAGCGGTCTCTTCTAAAAGAAAAAGTTACTTACCTTCGCTAACACCTTTTCTAGTAGAGAGAGTATCTAACCTCAGATTACTTACCAATCCTTACCTTCCTCTTCGCTCTGCGAACTGCGCTTCCTCATATGGAAGGTCCTCTTATATCCAGCACACTGGTATCAAATCTTCTAACGTGGATCTGTGATTGTGGGTGCCTAATGCGTCGCAAAAGAAACTGATGTTAGCACGTGGGGTGGCACCTATATAGGCACCGAGCATGCCACATTTGATGCGCTACCGGCACGCATAGGTACTGCTCAAGATTTTCTGGATTCAGTCTGACGCCTCTGGAATATTCTCTAAGATAAGGAATCGGCAGGTAGATAGTCTCTACCAGAAAAGACGATACCGAAGGTTAAATAACTGTTTCTTCAAGTCAGTTGTAACATGTGAATAAAGTGAGAGTTGAACATTGTTTTCAAATGATCTACACTTTTTTTTCTGCCACTAAATGCTCTATACCAGTTTTGTGTTTGTTGATGACACTGCACATCCTTTTTTGTGAGTTTGTAGTTTAGTGGCAAGCAGCCTAGCATACAAATAAGAGGTAAGACCTCATGTTCTAGATCGTTAACTACTTGTTTCATTTTTCTGACAAGCTAGGAGTCATTTTGTGCACCAATTATACTAATACACATAGCAAAATGTGAGCCAGTAGAAGAAATATTAGTTTTAAAAAAATCCAACCTGAAGTTTCGTAGTAACCTTTTCTTTCAAAAAGGTAATGATGTGATACCGAAATCAACGTTTCTATTGTGTTTTACTTAGCTTTATCTTATTTCTATGCGATTCACTTTTATTGAACAAGTTACTTACCTTCGGTAACAATGTATTTGTAGGAGACATTAGTAGTTATAGATTCCTTACCTTAGAATTACCCCCATACGTAAAAACACGCAGGGAGCAGTGCCCCTGCGCGTTGGTAGGTGGCGTTGGTTGACTCCGCGTTCGTCACCGGTATCGTGTTCGCCGAGATGACGTTGCGGTGTCTACTTAGACGCCACCCTTGTGCGCTGAGGTCAGTTCTGACGCGACGATCCACGCCATAAGCGCAGAGCCATGCAAGACACTGACCACTGGTGCACATAACTAGGGCCCTGTAAGGGAGTCCCTAACCCTGGAAGTCAGTTTGCAGAACAGGGAGGATGGGTAGGGCGGTAAGGAATCTATAACTACTAATGTCTCTTACAGATTCATAGTTACCGAAGGTCTGGAAGAGACCGTAGTTATAGATTCCTTACCTTAGACTAGATACCACAGCAATGCAAACCCCGGTGGTGGGTCTGCAAAGTAAGTTCATACCAGGAAGTCCCGGAGAACAGAACGGCAGATAAAGCCGTCTCTCTGGACTTGGCTGGTCAGGCAGTAATGTTTCGTGAACGTGTGCAGGGTTGCCCACGTGGCTGCCTGGCAGATGTCAACCAATGGAACTCCACGTCCCAAAGCAGCAGTGGCTGCCATCGCCTTGATAGAGTGGACGCGCACTCCTACTGGAGGATCCTTTTTCGCCAAAGAGTAACAGATCTTAATGCATAAGACAACCCATGGAGAGATGGTACGTTTGTGCACTGCACAACCTTTCTTGGCACCCACATAACCCGCAAAGAGTTGATTGCCCACCCAGAAGACTTTAGTGCGGTCAACGTAAAAGGACAGCGCACGTTTTAGGTCCAGACGATGGAGTCTCTCCTCCTTGGAAGGGTACGGAGGTGGGAAGAAGGTGGGCAATGTGCTGGTCTGGCCTATGTGGAAAGAGGTAACCACTTTGGGCAGAAAAGAAGGCCTTGTTCGAAGGGCCACTTTGTCCGGATGGAATACAAGAAAGGGAGGCTTGGAAGAAAGAGCCTGAAGCTCAATCACCCTGCGAGCAGAGGTGATGGCAAGCAGGAAAGCAGTTTTCAAAGTAAGAAGACGAAGAGGACAATTATGTACTGGCTCAAAGGGAGCACACATAAGATAAGTAAGGATAAGAATCAAGTCCCACTGGGGCATTACGAAAGGAGAAGGAGAAAAGAGATGAGTAATGCCCTTCAGGAATCTATTTACAATAGGGGACTTGAAAAAAGAAGGCTGATCAGGAAGGCGAAGAAAGGCCAAAATGGCTGAAAGATAGCCCTTAAGGGTGCCCACAGCAGAGCCCTGCTGGGCCAAAGAAAAAAATGAAGATGAGAGCCTCCGAAAGATGGGCAGAAAGGGGATCCACAGCCTTTGCTGTGCACCATACCACAAATTAGTTTCATCTACAGGCGTATACCGTTTTAGTGGAAGGACGTCTGGATGCCAAGATGACATTAAAGACTTCGGGAGGATGGTCAAAAGCTGTCAACTGTTGCCGCTCAATCTCCACACAAGGAGGTGGAGGCTGGACAGGTTTGGGTGGGGGACTGTTCCCTGCTGCTGTGACAGAAGATCCTCCTGAAGAGGAAGATGGATCGGAGGATCGATGGCCATGCTCAAGAGTTTGGGGTACAAGACTCTTCGTGCCGCCAGATTTATTTGGGCCTGGTCGTGTTTGATCTACTTCAGCACTCTTGGTAGAAGTGGTACAGGTGGAAAGGCGTACAGGAGGCCGCAACTTCACTCGCGATGAAAAGCGCAGCCGAGCGAGTGCCGCCTTGGAAACTCCAACATGCAGAACTGCTGACATTGCGCGCTCTCTTCGGTGGTGAACAGATCTAACCAAGGCTCTCCCCACTGCTGAAAGAAACCTTGCACCACCTCTGAATGAAGACGCCATTCGTGATCCATCATGCATCCAACCAGGCATATGCCCAGATGTTCCAGGCATGTCCAAAGGTGAAGAGCCTCTTGACATAGGGTTCACGACCCCACACCACCCTGTTTGTTGCAGTACCACATGGTGGTGGTGTTGTCTGTGAACACCTGCACTACTCTTCCTCTGACAGAAGGAAGGAATGCCTTCAGTGCAAGACGTATTGCCCACAGCTCCAGAAGGTTGATGTGGAGCCCGGACTCTGCCGGAGACCAGAGACCCCTGATTTCGGCCTCACCTATGTGGCACCCCCATCCCAGGAGTGATGCATCTGTCACCACTGTGAACTCTGGTTGGGGAAGGGAGAGGGATCTGCCATTGACCCAATCCTGGTTCGTGAGCCACAACTGCAACTGACGTGCAGTCTCCTCCGAGATCTGGACGACATCGGAAAGATTCCCCTGATCTGCGCCCACTGGAACTTCAGGTCCCAATGCAGAGCCCACATGTGCCATCTGGCATGATTCACCAGCAGGATGCAGGAGGCCATTAGGCCCAGCAGCCTCAGGGTCATTCTCACTGAAATCCAGGAAAGAGGCTGAAACATCGGTATCATAGCCCGAATATCCCGGACTCACTGCTCAGGAGGATAGACCCCAAACTGCACTGTGTCCAGAACTGCTATGATGAAAAGGAGCTTCTGAGAGGGAATAAGGTGCGACTTCGGCACGTTGGTAGTCAACCCCAACTAATGCAGGAGGTCTGCCGTAGTCTGGAGGTGGGATATGACAGCCTGGGGCGAGCCCTCCTTCAACAGGTAGTCGTTGAGATAGGGGAAGAGTGGAACCCCTGATCTGCGCAGATGAGCTGCGACCACCGCCCTCACCTTCATGAACAACTGAGGGACGCTAGTAAGGCCACAAGGGGCACGGTAAACTGAAAATGCTTGTGGCCTACCGTGAACCTTAGGTAACACCAGTGGGTAGGCAGGACGGGGATGTGAAAGTAAGCATGCTGCAAGTCCAACGCTACCATCCAGTCTCTAGGTTTGAGGGCAGACATGACTTGAGCCAAGGTTAACATCTTGAACTTCTCCTTCCGGAGGAAGCGGTTGCGTCCCTGAGGTCTAAGGTAGGACACAGGCCTTTGTCCTTCTTGGGTACCAGAGAATAGTGGGAGTAGCAACCACGGCCTACTTCTGGCACAGGGACGCCTTCAATAGCTCCTTTGGCCAAGAGAACAGTAACTTCCTGACGGAGAAGGGTCATATGATCGTAGGACATGTGTTGGAATGTTGGTGGCATGGAGGGAGGGGTAGTCTCAAAGGGGAGGGAGTAGCCTCTTCAGACTATCTGCAAGACCCACCTATCCGACGTGATGATTCGCAAGTGGGGGAGGTGATGGTGGATCCTGCCGCCCACTGGCAACTGGTGGCCCTGAAAGGTCGGACTAGGAAGGCTTGGAGGCTGCTGCAGGGCGGGCATTGGTGGACTGGCCCGCCTGCTGGGCCCCAGACCCACAACACTGGGTCCCACGTCCCCGGCAGGGCAGAGGCTGGGTAGCTTGCGCAGGCTTGTGGCTCTGGGCAGAAAGTGGTGCAGTACCCCTTCTGTAGCCACAAAACTGGCAAAAGGCAGACTGCTGGGGCGAGAGGTGGCAGCGAGGCCCAAGGATCTTGCCGTAGCCCTAGAGTCATTGAAACGCTCGAGCGACGACAGCCATCAAACGTCATGTCCAAAAGAGTCGATTGGACATCCCCAGAGAAGCCTGTGGAACTCAGCCAGGCATAGTGCCTCAGGGCTACGGACGTTGAAATCGTTCTACCCAACGAGTCGGCGGTATCCAGCCCACACCGGATGTGAACTTCCCTGCATCTTGGCTCTCTCCAACAGCACGGGTGAGCACGGCCCAGGCCTCCTCTGGGCACTGTGGTAGCACTTGCGCAACTGTGTCCCACACAATATGTGTGTAACGGCCCAAGAGACATGCATTGTTCACCGTCCGCAGTCCTAAGCTGGCGGTAGAGAAGATCTTCTTCCCAAGATGGTCCAGTGTCTTGGATTTCCTATCTGGGGGAGCTGTAGAGAATGCCCCTTTTGAGGTTATGGCTTGGACCACCAAGCTCGCGGGGGTAGGGTTTTGGGAGAGGAAAAGCGGGTTGCCCAGGGTTGGGCGGTGGCGTTGGGCAATCATCCCGTTCACAGGAGCTGGGCTTGGACCAAGTACCCAGAAAGATGTCAGTGAGGATGTCATTAAAAGGCAGCAAGGGGCTCCGAAGAGGCTGCTGCCAGCTGAAGCACCTCAGTCAGGAGGTTAGTCCTGACAGCCACTGTAGGAAGCTCAAGGCCCAGGGCCTCAGCCGCCCTACTCAACACCACAGCGTTGGAGTCTCCCTCTTCCGTAGCCATGGTAGGGGAAGTAAACATACAACGGTCTGGGGAGGTATCCAGACCACTGGTATCACCCAATTCCTCTCTCCAGTCCGAGTCTTCAAGTTGGCCTGCAAGAAGGTCAACAGATCCTTCCGGTCTTCCTCACCGCTCCTCCACCGGCTGCCACTCAGGGCGGTAGCGAACACCGGAGATGAACAGTGGGACAAAAGTACCCTCCAGCGCCGGTACCGACGTCGGTCGAGAGCCGTGTCCAAGTCTGGGGTGAGGCTGGGGTCGACGCCGGCTGGGGGCGCTGCCACTGGAATCGACGCTGGGGAAGGTAGCTTGAGGTCGACCTGCACCGCTTGGGAGCCAGGCTTGGATCCATGGGGGCCCTGCGGCGCCGAGGCCGGAGCTGCCAGCATCGAAGGCCTAGAGCCCCCAGCCAAGTCTGTGGGGCCCGGAAGCATGCCAGCGGAGTCGGGCTGCCCAAAGATGGAGTCGAGGGCTTCGTAAAGTACACGAAGCTGGGCGGGGGAGCCCCGGCAATAGGAAAGGGAGAGAAGCGTGGAGTCGTCCTAGCGGGCTGCGAGAACGGAGACAGGGATTGTCGACGCCCTGGGTCCGGTGTCGCGTCAGCCAACAGATGGGGAGAAGGCAAAGAGCAACTATGCTTCTTCGCCTTCTTCTTGTGCTTCAACTTACCCGATGAGTGTAAAGACTTCAATGACAAATGGTGATGGCTCCGCGACCGGTCCTGCGATCTTCCCCTCAACCGGGACCTCGAACGGCGCAGAGCGGACTGCTGGGCCTCCAAAAGCTTCCCCGACTACTCCGGAAAAGGCTTCGGGTTCAGGGCCCGGCAGTCGGAGCACGACTTCGGGTCGTGGTCGCGCTCCAGGCACCAAAGGCACACGAGGTGCGGATCGGTGACCGACATCAACTTGTGACAGGAGTTACAAGGCTTGAAACCGGGCCAACAACTGGACATTCCTCATGCACCAGGAATCGCAAGATTCAAAAAAGATGTCCACAAAAGTCAAAAAAGAGTTAGTCAAAAAGTGAATAGGGGCACGCTCTCTCCGGATCTGCGCTGGCTGGCACAGAAAAGGAAGAACTGACGTCAGTGCACAGGATCGGTGTCTAAGTAGACACAGCAATGTCCTGCTGGCAACCATGATGCAGACGACAAACGTGGAGTCGACCAACTCCACCTACAATCATGCAGGGGTACTGCTAAGAGAAAAAATTATCCGGCTCCACTCTGATGCCTGGGGGTAATTCTAAGGTAAGGAATCTATAACTATGGTCTCTTTCGGATGTATTGTACATATTTGTAATTTTGTGCAAAGTATTTAGTTGTATCTGTATCAAAGTATTTCTCCTTTTTTTAAAAACACGTACTGACTGACATTGAATGTTATTTGTTACATTACTGAGTTCTGAATTATTTACCCATACCACATCCCTAAGTATGTTCTGGGCCCCACTGTCCAAAGAATGATGGGTTGAAATGCTACCCTGAGCAATTGCCACTGGTGAGACAACTTGCAAGCGTTCCTCCCATGACCTTTTGAATTTGAACTTCTGTCATTCCTAGGTGGATGTCATATGGTTTTCTCTTATTGCTTAACCTTATTTTCAGACCTCCAGCTTATGTCACTTAAAGGTAAAACCATAAAGTATACACCAGCGGACACAATAGTAGCTTATATTTTGTAAGGCAAATGATCCCAATGAAATGAAGAAAAAGGAAGAAACAATTTATGTGATTGAGTCTTTTCTCAGACTTTTCACAACACTTCTTATTTGAGCACAGAAACACTGCTGCAGCATGTTTAGAGTATATCTCCTATCCTATGCACCAAACCCAATACCTCCTTTTTAGAAGAAACTACAAGCAACATCATTTCCAACCATGTATTCTGAAATTGCAGGAACCCAAAGCAAACTTTGCAACCCGGAAGGGATATTTGAACGTACAATACAATAGTGTAACATCATGAAACTTTACAGGCCTTAGTGACAGTGTATTTTATTTTATTTTTGACATTTGCGATTATTATAAACATATTTCAAGATTTCTACAGAGATGAAAACACATATTCATTATAAACAGTTATATATTTAAAATCGTTTTTCAGTTGCCTGTCCCTTGCAGCAGTCAATAACGCATAAAATATCCTTAAATTGATAGTTTTTGCAGTTCATTAAAATAAGAGAACTTGTAGTTTCTAAAAATATGTCTGCCATATTTAAGATGTATGATTCCCCACTGGCTATACTGACTGAAAAAAAATAATTACGTTAAAATACAAAAAATAATTACATCACTGAGAACCTTGTAAAATGGCTAGGCTGGAATTACATAGAGGGTTGTCCACTTCTCCATAACTTGGTGTCCAGTAATAATGCTTCCGAAGTCCATGGAAGAGCTCTGCCAGGTACACACGCCCATCCACAATGTAAGGCCGAACATCTGTGCATTCTGCTGTCAAGCGGCCTGTTTTAAGTAAATCTGAAAATGCCTGCAAAGTACAAGATGCAAATGACTTTAGTGCAATTATCTTTTCACACCTTATGTAAAACATTTACATGTCTCTGTCCCGGTTTATTATAGCTTACTTCTTATGTTTCAGTAAAAGCCACATCACGCGTTGGTGCATTTATTTTTTTAAATAATATAGCTCAAATATTTCCTTAAAACATTTACAAAAATGCATCCCTGCACTATCCATATTTCTTTTTTTACTCTCTATGTATGTATGTATATATATATATATATATATATATATATATATATATATATATATATATATATATACCATCGTAGAGTTTAGCCCTCGAAGGAAGAAGCCACAAGATCGGTAAAATTTGCATCCATTTCATTAGGAATCAACTGCAACAGGAGACACAGACAAAAACAGTCACCATCTGTTCTTTTCAGCCAAACCGGTTTCGGGAATCTTATCCCTTTCTCAATGGCATCTGCTGGCAATGATGATGCAGCATGCACTGTGATTTAAAGCGCCTACCTCCAAGGGCGTGGTCACATGAAATGGCCTTCTGGGTCTTGTAGTGCATGAACCAATTGTCTCGAGTGAGTTCATCATTGGAGCCGTAAGTAACTGAATGATTAAAACCCCTGTGGGCTGGTGAAAATGTTGCGCTGGGTGTCCTATTGTCTGTGGTCAGCTGCTCCTGGACACCAATCTCCCGTATATTGATATCGCCATTAGGCGCCAGCACGGTCCGCAGCAAGCGGCAGGCTTTCTTCCGCGGCTCGGCTACAGCCGCCAAACATACCATCGTAGAGTTTAGCCCTCGAAGGAAGAAGCCACAAGATCGGTAAAATTTGCATCCATTTCATTAGGAATCAACTGCAACAGGAGACGCAGAGAAAACAGTCACAATCTGTTCTTTTCAGCCAAACCTGTTTCGGGAATCTTATCCCTTTCTCAATGGCATCTGCTGGCAATGATGATGCAGCATGCACTGTGATTTGTAACTGCTCCAATGATGAACTCACTCGAGACAATTGGTTCATGCACTACAAGTCCCAGAAGTCCATTTCATGTATCCACGCCCTTGGAGGTAGGCGCTTTAAATCACAGTGCATGCTGCATCATTATTGCCAGCAGATGCCATTGAGAAAGGGATAAGATTCCCGAAATTGGTTTGGCTGAAAAGAACAGATGGTGACTGTTTTCTCTGCGTCGCCTGTTGCAGTTGATTCCCAATGAAATGGATGCAAATGTTACCGATCTTGTGGCTTCTTCCTTCGAGGGCTAAACTCTATGATGGTATATATATATATATATATATATATATATATATATATATACATACAAACACATTTTTTTAAAGAACAAAGGTTAAAGTGGCATTAAAGTTAGGTGTGATAATAAATGTGGACTTTGTTTTTTTATAAACCTTAGAAATTCACTGAAAAAAACAAAGGTTATAGTGACGTTACAGTTAGGTGAACATTTCACTGCCCACATAATCTTTTGAACTACAAACAAAAACAGAAATTCACCAGTAGATAGCAGAGCTAACTATAATTAGCTCCACCGCCATGCACCGTTTATGACCTCACATATTGTATCACTCATGACATGAATCATGTGTCTCCTCCGCAGCCTGTCCTGTGGTCCGACCATTTTTTAATTAACTTTGCGCTGCTCTCTACTGCTACATCTCGGACGAGGCCTCTAAAAGACACCATGAGGACCTCCCGGCTTTTTCACCTGATTTCTGCTGACATGTTATCTGAAGCCCTCCTTAGTTTTCCTTGCCAACTTTCTGGCAATCTGGAAGAGAATCTTATTCTCTTCCAGAATTGGTTTACGGCCAGATTGGAGGTGCTGGCTCCCGAGAAGAGGACCAAATCCACGGAGAGACGTAGTTCCGCCCCTTGGTTTACCCCGCATCTGAAGGCCTTACGTCAGGAGTGTAAGAAGGCAGAAAGGGCCTGGCGACGAGCTGATCCAGCCGAGAGATTGCAATATAGAGTGGTGACAAGATCATACCACAGGCAAATCTGGGTTGGGAAAAAGGCGTATTTGGAGCGCAGGATAGACGAGGCCGACAACGCTAGTAGAGAGATTTTTAGAATCGTAAAGGATTTTATTTCTCCTTCCCTAAACACTCCCTCTCATACGCACTCAGAGGCTTGGATAAATCAACTAGCCGAGTTCTTTGTAGATAAAATTAAATCCATTCAGGATTCCTTCCCCCCTAACTGCCCCTTGTTGGATGTCAGCTGTCTGTCGTCCCTGCCTCCTCTGGATGGCAATGGTCCTTTTCTTTGTGAATTCCCTCCTATGTCCCTCACTACTTCTTCTGACCTCCTGTCCCGACTGAAGTCTGGCTCGCCGCTGGACCCTTGTCCGGCGAAGTGTCTGGGGAGAGTGGCATCAGTTCTTAACACCTTACTGAACCCACTTCTTAATTCTTCTTTGTCCACTGGTGTGGTCCCTCAGGCTTGGAAATGCGCTTTGATCCTGCTGTTGATCAAAAAGCCAAACCTTGACCCCCTCATTCATGCAAACTACAGGCCGATCTCTCTCCTCCCGGCGCTGGCGAAAGTAACCGAGAAGCATGTACATCGGTCGATCTCCAATTTTATTGAGGAGAACGACCTTCTCCACATGTCTCAATCTGGCTTCCGTGCTAATTTTAGCACGGAAACTGCCCTTCTCGAGGTCACCGACGCCATCAGGGAGGTTTTAGATTCTGGAGGTAAGGCCATGTTGGTCATGCTTGATTTGTCGGCGGCATTCGACACCGTGCCCCACGAAGGCCTCCTTCTAAGACTCTGGGAAATCGGCCTACGGGGGACGGTGTTGAGCTGGTTTAAATCTTCTCTGACCGGCCGCCGGCAAATGATCTGGGCGCCCCCTTACTCTGCTGATATGTCGCCGCTAGAGGTTGGGGTGCCCCAGGGCTCCATTCTTAGCCCCATGCTGTTTAACATCTTTATGGCCCCTCTGGCGGTGGTTGCGGAATCCTTTGGCGCCCAGATCATATCCTATGCTGACGATACCCAGCTTCTGTTCACATGTGACAGAGGTGGGGTTTTCGACGGCATACGGATTAGGGACTGTCTTGATGCCGTCTTCGAGTGGTTCAGGTGTCATGGCCTTAAATGCAACTCCGATAAATCGGAGCTGCTTTTTTTTGGCTGTACCCCCGATCCTAGCTGGAAGGCCTGGTGGCCACAGGATATGTTTCCCCCGGACAATGCCTCTGTTAAGGCGAAAAACCTTGGAATTCTGATTGACTGTGACCTATCCTTTAGGCCCCATATCATCGGGCTTTCAGGGAAATGCTTTGGCATTCTCAGGATGCTTAGGAAATTTCTTCCTTTGCTGTCACTTCACCACAAAAAAAACATTGTGCAGGCTTTAATAGGGTCGCGTTTGGATTATGCGAACGCCCTCTATTTGGGTCTACCCAAATATCTTTTGACCCGCCTGCAAGTGGTGCAGAATTCTGCGGCTCGACCCATCTTCGGGCTCCCGAGACGGGCCAGTGCCGCCGAGTTACTCAAAGCTTTGCATTGGCTGCCCATCTCTAAGAGAATCCTATTTAAAAGCCTAACCTTGGTTTTTAAAGCCCTTCACGGTATTGGTCCTAAGTACATTAGGAAACGCTTCTCTTTTTATTTGCCTAGCAGGGCTCTGCGATCTGCTTCCTTGGCTAAAGTGGCTGTGCCTGCCATCAAGCGTTCCAGAACTGGAGGCCGGGCTTTCCGGTATCTGGCTTCGCGGGGCTGGAATGAGTTACCTTTGTTTTTACGAAGGGCAAATAGCCTTCTCGCTTTTAGGAAGGAATTAAAAACTTGGCTTTTTTCTGCATAGGGGTTTTCTTTGGTTTTTTTTCAGTTTGTAGTTGTTGTGTTGTCACTCTGTACCCAGTTCTCTTCGCCAAAGCGCCGGGATGCTCTTCGGAGTAGCCGTGCGCTATAGAAGAAAATAAATAACATAACATAACATAACATGTTCTATGATATAATTTATTACATCACAAATGAGATCACTGATGACAACACTAATGAAATTATCCATTGAGTGTGTTGTTTTGTTTTATACTTTGCATAGTGGCAGGTAAGTATCATCCTAGTTCTCTACCCAATTTTGTACGACCTCTTTGCTGCTAATGGATGTAGGTGTTTATAATATGTTTTTGCACCTAATAAGTAATTGGTGTTTAGGGGTATTAAGCACGTTATAAAAATCAATAACTTGTATGCAACAGTGCAATGATTGTAAGTAGTAAATACTAAGGGGGTCATTAAGATGGTGGGAGGATCGCCACTGCCTGCCCGGCGGTGGCGATCCGCCCGCCATCCTAATCTGATTTACTCCCCGCCATATTATTATGGCGGGGGTATCGCGGCAGACACAAAGTATCATCCGCCGCTTTTCCGCTGGTCGGCCATCGTTCCGATTGCCAGCCGGGCGGAGCTGGGGCACAATATGGTGGAGGTGCCTAGAAGGCACCGCCATCCATATTATGATGCATGGTTTCAAAGGCCTTTCCATGGCGGCGATGTGGAAAGGCTGGTGGGAATGTGCTTTGGGGCCCATTTTGGGCCCCCAGGAGGCTGGGGGTGCACTTGGGGGGTACCCATGGTACCCCCCTGCAGTCCCATGCACAAGGTGGCAGGCACCACGTTGTGCATGAGAATGCACAACATGTTGATTTGGCATTGCGGCGGGTGCTGCTGTAAGCAGTACCCGCTGCAATGAAAAATGTGGGGAATGCGACCGCTAGGGTGGTGGTTGCATCCTAATCAGCGGTACGGGACCGCCGCACGTCTGGCGGCCGGTCCCAGCACTGCGAGGACGGCGGGCGGACTTAAGTCCGCCCGCCATCCTAATGGGCCCCTAAGTATTGTAAGCACCATTAAGTATTTTAAGGGAATCTTTTCAGCATGATCATTTCGATATAGGACAGATACTTGCCCATGTACAAGTCCTTGATAAGCCACCAAAGCTGATCAATCTATAACGTTTACAGCAGAGTATAACGAGTGCATAAAGGGTGTGGGTAGTAAGACCTTTAGCACCTTCAGGCCTTGGGTGTTTACAGTGAGTAGTCTCTTTTTGTAGAGGTTTTGTATGTAAAAGTGAACACTGTTCTTAGTAGATACTGTTTAATAATCTGTGGTATATGCGGAAAAGTAAATTTTGCCATGTTCTGTGTCCCTACGCCTCATCCATCATATGTTATGTGTGCATGACCAATATGCATATGTTATTCCCCATGTCCGATTAAAGACGCAATTACAGTTGTGTCCACCTCTAGTATGTCATTTTCCAGTCCTCGTGAATACTACGAATATCAGGCCTATGTAAAAGTAATGTTGCCACGTTTCCCAGTGTGCACGTTATTTCATTATAAAGTCCCCCGTTCCTAGGCCTCAAAAGGGCCCGGACAACAGATTCAGCTCCTGTCTCCTGAAAGCCTCGCTGAGGAGCGATACAGCCCCCACCTGTATCCTCGACCTTTCACTTACTTCCTGCCTCGCAGTGCCCGGTGCAGCCCGGCTCTGCCTCTGAGTCTGCCAAGAGTATGTTATGATTCCAGCTATCAGTTCAGTCCTCCTTTCTCTGCATTCCTAAGCTATTGAACTGCATCAATAGTTTCCGTCATTGTCTAGCCTTCTCGTCTCCACGTTAGAGAAATACTGTATTAATGGTCATTTAGTATTCTTCATCACGCACTACGTGTAGAATAAAGCATGGTCCAGTCTTAGAGTCAAGTTAGCTTTTCCCCTCATGACGTCTAGTTTATATCAACATGTTCCCTAAACATCAGATACTAGATAGGGTTTAGGTACATGTCGCTCCGACCCTCCAGACTCTAGTCTCTGCTCCTAGCACAGAGTTCGTAGCCCCCAGCTTCTCCTAGTAACACGTCATTGCCAGTTTACGCGCACCATTAGGTTAGAGGTCCCGGCTCCTTAGGTAGCCCCCTCCTATGTTTCCGCCCCAATCATGACATATTCTGTTACGTTTGCATCACATGTCTATGTATACTCCCAGTTACACCTCTTTTTACTGTTATCTTTCGCGACTGCTACGCGTCACGCCTTCTGCTCCACCCACTGTTACGCCTACTGCAATGTAATGCTATGTGTTTGCGCTATGTATATAAGTCAATGTATTGGTATTAAAAGTTAGCGCGCTCATCCCAGACCAAGCCCCAGCAGCTGCTGGGCCTCTTTTCCCCTGCTGGGTCATCCTATGCAGGTTGTCCTGATCCTGTCCTTATGCTGTAATAAACCTGCAGAAACTCCTACTACCTCGAATCTTGACTCTTATTTTATTGAGCTATCTGTTATTCATTCATTCATATAAAAATAGATCCGGTATTATTTATTTATATACCACATAATGGCGCCCCAACAGGGACTTGCCCTTTCCCCACGCGTCGGTGAAGCCACGCCGACCCCCTGACCCTCTGCAGCCGTGACGGAACCATACCGTGCACTGGCAGATATTTCTGCTCCAAGTATCCCTCAGGCCCACGGAGGAGACGGAGGAGGCGGTCCAGCATCCGAACGAGACGGTGGAGGAACGCGGCGAGTCCCGACCAGAGCCCAAGCCGAGAGTCCAAGGTCCGAGGTATCCGGAGGCCCACCTGTAACTAAAGTCCGAAGTTCGTCGTCGTCAGTCCAGTCCAGTCCAGTTCCGTCCGAGGCCTTCCGTTCCGTGCTGCCCGGTGAGTACCATTGCTGGGGTAGTATCTAGACAGGGTCAGTCTAAATTGACTCCTGGTCCGTGGGTTGGTGGTACCCAAGCCCACAAACGAAGTGTTCACCTAGGTGGATACGGGTCTTGATGCGTTCCTTTATGGGACCGGTATGTTCCGTACTGTTACAGCAGTGCATCCAGTAACTCTAGTCTGTTCCGTTCTCGAGAAAATTCATGTATGTCTGTTCTCAGTATTTCAAGTACTATTCTGTTCAAACTGTTATGTTATAATGTTGTTTAATGTATTTCCAATGTCGTGGTATGCCTGAATTGTTTTCCCAATTGTTATTGTTTTTCGTGTATTGTATTATGTTCCGATTCAAGTTTACAATGCCGCTCTTTTCCAAGTTACGTCAGTTAAAAACTAGAAAGGGTTTACTAGAAGCAGCAGTTCCTGTCCCGCCTAGGGACAGTCCAGGTCACTTTATGTATCAGAAACATGGCATAAGCGCCATATTGTATCTAGATTTATGGGTAGAGTATACCAAACAGTTAGAAGAAAAGTATAGATGGCCCGTATCGGGTACATGGGATGCCGAATGTATCATGCGAGTAGAAGAAGCATTATGGAAAAAGAAAGCCAGACAGTCACAGAAAGATGCCATCGAGTTATGGCGCAAGGAAGCGCATAGAAGAACCGAAAAGGAAGTCAGAAAGTCAGAGTTAAGTAGAGAATCCCAGGAACGAGCCCAAGAAAGAGAATTAATCGAGATAGGTGAACAAGTCAAAGCCGAACAGTCAGACAGACAGAGGCATGCCCTCATTAAGGGTATGTATCCTCTTCTTGCCGAAGGTTTGCCAAAAGCGGCCCTAGAGGCATCCAGTAATTTCCCGCCACCATTAGTTCCGACCAAGCTACGTCACAAACCGACCGCAGCTGATATTTTTATTTCATCCTATCTGGACGACACAGTCCCAGAATATGCAAATCCTGTTCGCGCTCCGCCAGTCCCTGTAAATCAGGCACTTCCTGCTCTTCCAGACACCGGGGTGCCTTTACCAGCACCCCCGGTCCAGTCCGCCATACAAGTCCAGCCCACGTTACAATTACCGACCCTACCAGGACGAAGAATGTCAGTCGACGATTCTAGTCTAGGGGCCGCAGGAGGAGGTACTCCTCAAACCCCGCCGCCACACAAGCGTTTATCAGCACTCGAATTACATGCTCAAGCATCACAGCGTACTCCTAAAAGTAATAAGTCTGTCACAGAAATCAGACAAGCCCTTGGCGAATGTGTCTATGACGCAGTTCCAGGCGAGTACAATATGGTTTTATATTCCGTACGTGTAAGGAGAGTGACCGAGTATCTAGTCACCTTACCGAATATGAAAGAAGATCTAGACAGAATATATCGTTTCATCCGTACAGGGGATGATCCAGAAAGTATTGGCGAGATTATGTCTCAAAGGAAAGCCGAGATCCAGCTCATGATATTAAAGTTCCTGATCAATTGTCTAATAAGAGAACAAGATTATCCGTCTAAAGATCCCGCCGAAATGAGAATCCTGACAAGGTGGAGTGATAATATAGCCGAGGGTAAGCACAAGACCGTTAGTGCCATGGAGAGTATGTACAAGAAAATTCGTAAAGAAATAATAAGGTTACACGAACAGCGTAAAGCAACACAAGTAAGCGAGAAAGAAAGTATCTCTGATCCTGAAGAGGAAGACGAGAATTCCGCCAGAATAGCGTATGTAGGAAAATCCAGATTTCCAGATCGCCATTTACGTCCAGAACACAAGTCTATTTTCCATCATCCAGCACCAGAACAAGGTTCTCTAGAACAAGTATTTCAAGCTACCGATCACATTCTGAAATCACGAATCGGTTACAGTGAATTAAGCACCATGCATGAACAAGAACTAGCCCGATCAGCAGTCCGATGGATTACTGATTCTACCACTTTTCCAGACGAAATAGTGGCACAAATGTTTCTGAAACTGCCCCCAGCCGAGCAACGACTGGTGGGTATGTATATGATCCAGTACCTCATTACTTTGTATGAGGGTCAACACTCTGATCCAGGTCCGTTGCACGATATCCTGAACGAGTTACTCCAGTATAGATGGAGAGGTCTAGGTACCGATTTAATTAGTGTCATTCTAGAACAACGTCACAAATATAGAACGTTTCTGAACCCGCATTTTGTTCATGTCTCACCCCCAGAAAGTAAACCATTTTACATAGACAGACAGAATCCGTTACGAGAGGTCCACCCAGTCCAAGGGGCGGGTGGCGTAATGCAACGAGTGTTTGTATACACTCCGATATCAAAGATGGAACTTCTTGAAATGAAGAAATTAATTCCCTGTCATGACAAAGATCCAGCGGGGTTCCATAGAGAATTAAAAGACATGCTCCGTATGGGAGAATATACTTACCCAGATATTATTAAAATGTTAAAGGTTCTGCTACCCGCAGGGGTGTATGAAAAGTTAAAGGAAAAAGAATGGGAGGTGGGAGAGAAAAAGATCGATTGGGCAGCTCTAGAAGCTGATGACAAGGCACGAGTACCAGGTACCGGTCTTGGAGATAAATGTAAAGAATTACCAGAATTATTGATTCAAGTTTTACCCAGATTATTGACAACGAGAAAAGAAGACTGGGATGCAATCTCAGCCTGTAAACAGAAACAAGATGAAGATATTAGTGATTTTTATTCTAGATTTGAAAAATGTTTCAGTATTAATAGTGGTCTCAAGACAAGTAGTGAGTCGTACCCTCACCTTTTCGTTACCAAATTAGTCGAGAATTCAAGTCCACAAATTAAAAATCGAGTTTTGAAAGTCGAAAGCACCTGGCAAGCAAATACTCCGTCCCAGATGCTCCAGATGCTTCAGTACCACCAGAATAGAATCAGAGAAGAGCAAGAACACGAAAGAAAACGTATGAAAGACACGAAAATGAAAGTGCTAGTTGCACAATCTATTCCTCAAGACAGTCAGAAGAGGGGTCCGAATCAAGCCAGTCATCCTGCAGCTCCCGTTAAAGGGAACTGCAATTATTGTAAACAACCAGGTCATTTTATAAACGAGTGTGCAGTTCTGAAACACAACATAGCTACTGGTAAGACTAAAGAAAGACCACGTCCGCCTAGACAAGAACGAGTTTCACAGATTCCTCAGTCACAGAATGCACCACAGACAGTTACAGTACCGCAGCCTATTGCTGCAACACAGCACGTTACATCACAGATGTACCAGTATGCACAGTCTGAGTATCCAGAGTACCAGTCATATTCATGAAACAGCCTAGAGAGGGAGGTAGGCTTGCCTCTCATCGAGATGCCTGTAGACCAAGAAGGTCCCTATGTTCACAGTCAAGTATTAGGGAAAGACAGAAAGTTTTTGATCGATACAGGGGCAAGTAGGACCACAATTAATCATGCCGAAGTTCCAGGGGCTCCGCTCTCAGGCTCAAGAAATGTTTCCCTTGGATTTTCAGGAAAGCCAATAGTTAACGAGATATCAAAGCCAGTTACTCTAGAAGTAGGTCCATTGTCCCGCACTACTGATCTGTTACTTACTAAGTCATGTCCAGAAAACCTATTAGGCATTAAGACACTGAAAGAATTAGGTGCAGTTATTTGCTGTTCCCCAGAGGGAATACGATTGTTCCTACGTGACTTTAAAGGTCACTATGTATTACGAGATTTTGATTCCAGATTGTCTAATGTTCCACAGCATTTATGGGCGCAAGGCCCAACTGATGTAGGTTACATGCAAATCACACCCTATCGTGTGACTCTCAAACCAGGTGTAGTGTTACCACGAATCAGACAGTACAGATTGCCACCTGAGGCTGTAGCAGCCTTATCCAAAATTATTGACGAGCTCATGGCTCAAGGAGTGGTTGTAGAAACTGACTCCAATGTATGTAATTCTCCGATCATTCCAGTCATGAAACGTACTGATCCAAATGCACCCCCAGTATATCGATTAGTGATTGATTTACGAGAGCTTAATAAATGTATTATTCCTCAGTACCCAGTTGTCCCAGACATTTCTTCCCTGTTAACAGCCATTGATTCCGAAGCCATGTTTTTCACTGTCATAGACCTCAAGAATGCATTTTTCAGTGTTCCCATTCATCCAGACAGCCAGTTTCTTTTCGGATTTTGTCTAAATGGAAGGAGCTATATGTTTACACGCGCTCCTCAAGGTTTCACAGAAAGTCCTAGTATTTACAGTCAAGCACTTAAGAGACAACTAGACAATATTCACATGCCAACTGACACTGCCCTACTCCAGTATGTCGATGATCTACTGATCACAGCCCGTTCTGAACGTGACTGCGAACGAGCATCCCTTACAGTTTTGTATTTTCTAGCCGAGATGGGACACAAGGTGTCACCTTCGAAGCTTCAATTCTGTGTCCAGCAAGTGGTATACTTAGGACACTTGCTGTCCAAGAGGGGTAGGCAGTTGACACCCGACCGTATCCAGTTAATAGCGAGTCTTCCCCAGCCCAGAACCCAGAAGGAGGTACGTGCTTTTATCGGCCTTCCTTCTTATTGTAGACAATGGATTCCCCAGTATGCATTTCTAGCCAAGCCACTGATACAGTTAACGACACAGGAGGCAGCCGTATCGACTGTCCTCCCTTGGACATCTGAACATGCACTTAGTTTCAATGAGTTAAAGAAAGCCCTATGTCAAGCTCCAGTTCTAGCTACACCGAACTACAGTAAGCCTTTTACACTTTTCGTTACAGAACGCGAAGGTACAGCATTATCTGTTCTTACACAAGATCAAGCAGGACAATACAAGCCCTGTGCTTATTTTTCGAGCACATTAGATCCAGTCGCCCAGGCGTTGCCTGCGTGCCTCAAGTCAGTTGCAGCCACAGCACTAGCTATCAGACAAAGTGATTCCATAGTTTTAGGACACTCCCTGACAGTACAAGTCCCACATTCAGTAGAAGTTCTTTTAAACCGAACACAAACACAGCACTTGACAATTGCACGTTTAACAGGTTATGAATTGACACTGTTCCAGCCACACATAGAAATTAGACGCTGCAACGGTCTGAATCCTGCTACACTGTTACCATCAGTTAATTCAAATCCAGACACACATGACTGTGTGGAAGTAGTTAACATTACGACAAAGCCAAGACAAGACCTGACAGACATTCCGTTACCAGAGCCTGACCTGACACTTTATGTGGATGGTTCATGTATGAGAACTAGTACAGGAGAACTAGTCGCCGCGTATGCAGTAACTACTGACACTGAAGTTATTGAAACACACCGTATTGACACCCTGTCCGCTCAAGCAGCAGAGCTAGTCGCTATGACACAAGCCTGTATACATGCCAAGAACCTGAAAGTTAATGTTTACACAGATTCACGTTACGCATTCGGAGTTGTACACGACTTCGGAGTGCTCTGGCAGGAGAGAGGTTTTATGACTTCTCATGGAACCAAGATTCAGCATGGTCTCCTTATTCAAGCCCTGTTAGATGCCATACATTTACCGACATCTATTGCTATCATGAAATGCAAAGCACATACGAAAGTTACTGACATTATTTCCCAAGGTAATGATCTAGCAGACCGCACAGCCAAGCTTACAGCACAGACTCCAGACATTCCAGTTAACCCGACACATACTCCAGATCCGATTATATGCATGACAGTTAAGGACCCTACACAAGATGTCATAGATATCCAGTTACATGCTACTCCCGATGAAATCAAGAAATGGTCTGAACAAGGAGGGGTCCGGACAGATCAAGGATGGTTAACGAAGGGTAGAGCCACATGGTTTCTCCCCGATTCTATGGTTCAAGTCATTATCAATACCGCACATAGTCCAGCACATTTAGGAGAAAAAGCTATGTTAGACAGTATCCAGAACATTTGGTTCAACAAGCATTTACGAGCTGCAGCCAAGCAGAAAGTCCGTACCTGTATGATATGTTGTCAGTTTAATCCAGGTAAAAGTGTCCCGGTGGAACAAGGTGGTTTCCAGCCCCCTGACCACCCTTTTGAGGTCCTCCAGATGGATTATATTCAGATGGAGCGATGTCGAGGTTTCAAGTATGTCCTTGTAGTTGTATGTGCTTTGTCCAGATGGACAGAAGCATATCCAGTCCCAGATTACACAGCCGCGACCACTGCCAAGCAGTTGGTTCGTGAATTCTTCCCTAGATACGGACTCCCTAGAGTCGTATATTCTGATAACGGTCAGCCATTTTCATCTGAACTCATGAAGCACGTTTCCCTTTTGTTAGGGTACCAGTGGAAGTTTCATTGTGTACGCCATCCTGAAGCAGCCGGTCTCGTAGAGAGACATAATCAGACCCTGAAAATCCGCATTGCAAAAGTTTGTAAAGAAAAAGGTGTGGACTGGCTAGTAGCTCTGCCAGTCGCTTTATTTTATATGCGCATGGTCGCACATTCCAGATCAGGTCTGTCCCCGTATGAGGTCGTATTCGGCCGCCCCCCTAACATGTGGGGTACTCCTAGACCCCGAAGTATTACCGATGTTTCATGTAATATGCTGACAGATTACCTAGCTTCCTTGATGTCTGCCCTCAACTCATGTCGTTCACAGGTTGCCGCCGCATTTCCAGACAATACCGAGGTGGCACCGCATGAAATAGTTCCAGGCTCCCTAGTGATGGTCCGGAATTTCGACAGATCAAGTCCGCTGGAACCTCGTTGGAAGGAGCCACGTCAAGTCCTCTTGACCACCCGTACTGCCGTCAAGTTGGAAGGCAGAAAAGGATGGATCCACCTTTCTCATATTAAACTTTTTAAAGGATTGAAACCAGTTTCTAAAAACATTTCCAAGGATTTCCAGGATTCGAAAGATTGCCAGAACATTGTTTTAAAGGACTGTCCCGCACAAGACATTATTACAACCCCTTCCTTGTTAGAGAAAACTCCGCAGCAGGAGTATAAGCTCAAATTAAGGTCTAGTAAAATAAGTCAGTCAGTTTGATTGTATAAGTCCTCCCCTAGGTGAAACGGTTAGATTGTTTCTGACATGTATAAAATAGACCCCCATAGTGAGAGAGTCAGTCAAAGCTCAATCAAATGTATCGTTTTTCTGAGTTTCATATTGTTTCTCAGCATAATGATTTCCTGCACTAGTTACGCACTTTTCCTGTGTTTTCCAGTTCCTCATGTAAATAAGTCTGCTAATGCTACAGTAGAGCACACGTTTAGTGATCTGCCGCCTCATGAACTCTCTTACCGCCTTGCTATGCGCAACAATTCTTTCATCCGTATGTTACATTACTCACACCAGACCAGCAATGCCACTAATTGTTGGGTGTGTGGTCGACTCCCCCCTTTTCAGACACCGAAGGGAGTTCTGCCACTCTTTCCTTATCCATTCTCACATAATGGTTCGTGTGGAGCATGGTCCACGCTAACGTCATCTTCAACAGATATGTCTTTTCTTAACAGTACATGTTTTCCAGACAAGCAAGGTTTTCCCCACAGAACAGGTTTAGATCTAGAAAATGAAGTATACAATTTAGGAAATTATTCGTCGAATTTCATGGTTCTGAATGTTCAGTCTGATACTACTCCAGACTCACCTGCTATTTCAGTACTACCAGTCAAAGGCGAATTATGTGTCCGTAGTTATGGTTTTGTACATGTAGGTCATAGTGAATGTACCACTGTTATCAAGTATAGTGACAGTAGGAAATCTATTTTCAAAGCTTCACGTCATTCTTATTTTATTTGTGGTCAAACCGCATATGTTCGTCTGCCCCTCGATTGGGAGGGAACCTGTTACATTGCCTTCCTACTGCCACCTGTTTTCCTAGCCCCACCTGACTATCATAGGAATTCCTTCCTAGTACACGCTAGACACAAGAGAAACCTCCCGATTGTCGATTATACTGAAACTGCCGCAGAACAATTCATTGATATAGATAAAGGTGTTTTCCCTTATTTAGGTACAGTTGTAAATAGTAAGCTAATCCGTAGGTTAACAAGAACCCTCGAAGCAGTAGTAGATGAGACTGCCTCTGCTCTAGGTAACTTAACTGAAGAGCAATCCTTTATGAGAATTGTCGTTTTACAGAATCGTCTCGTCCTTGACGTCATACTGGCCGATAGGGGCGGGGCCTGTAGAGCCATCGGATCCAGTTGCTGCATTTTCATTCCAAATAACGCGCCGTCTGTTTATTCAGCTATAACCAGACTCCATAAAATTGCCCATCTGTTACATCAAGATCCAGGCACCTGGACATGGTCCGGTTGGTTCTGGAATATAATTTCCGCATGGGGATGGAAAGTCCTGTCCTTTCTAGGTATTGCAGTAGCGATCATATTCAGCTGCTGCCTCTGTATACAATGTGGCCCTGCGATTTGCAGCATGTGTGCTACCTCTTGTATTCCTAGTTCCAAGCCCCGTTCTAAATCCCGTTCTAAGACAATTCGAGACGAGCAAATGGTACTGTATGAAATGATAGACGGTATCATGAATATTGATGTTTCCTGATGGAAACGTAGTGACAAGGAGGGAATGTGGAAAAGTAAATTTTGCCATGTTCTGTGTCCCTACGCCTCATCCATCATATGTTATGTGTGCATGACCAATATGCATATGTTATTCCCCATGTCCGATTAAAGACGCAATTACAGTTGTGTCCACCTCTAGTATGTCATTTTCCAGTCCTCGTGAATACTACGAATATCAGGCCTATGTAAAAGTAATGTTGCCACGTTTCCCAGTGTGCACGTTATTTCATTATAAAGTCCCCCGTTCCTAGGCCTCAAAAGGGCCCGGACAACAGATTCAGCTCCTGTCTCCTGAAAGCCTCGCTGAGGAGCGATACAGCCCCCACCTGTATCCTCGACCTTTCACTTACTTCCTGCCTCGCAGTGCCCGGTGCAGCCCGGCTCTGCCTCTGAGTCTGCCAAGAGTATGTTATGATTCCAGCTATCAGTTCAGTCCTCCTTTCTCTGCATTCCTAAGCTATTGAACTGCATCAATAGTTTCCGTCATTGTCTAGCCTTCTCGTCTCCACGTTAGAGAAATACTGTATTAATGGTCATTTAGTATTCTTCATCACGCACTACGTGTAGAATAAAGCATGGTCCAGTCTTAGAGTCAAGTTAGCTTTTCCCCTCATGACGTCTAGTTTATATCAACATGTTCCCTAAACATCAGATACTAGATAGGGTTTAGGTACATGTCGCTCCGACCCTCCAGACTCTAGTCTCTGCTCCTAGCACAGAGTTCGTAGCCCCCAGCTTCTCCTAGTAACACGTCATTGCCAGTTTACGCGCACCATTAGGTTAGAGGTCCCGGCTCCTTAGGTAGCCCCCTCCTATGTTTCCGCCCCAATCATGACATATTCTGTTACGTTTGCATCACATGTCTATGTATACTCCCAGTTACACCTCTTTTTACTGTTATCTTTCGCGACTGCTACGCGTCACGCCTTCTGCTCCACCCACTGTTACGCCTACTGCAATGTAATGCTATGTGTTTGCGCTATGTATATAAGTCAATGTATTGTTATTAAAAGTTAGCGCGCTCATCCCAGACCAAGCCCCAGCAGCTGCTGGGCCTCTTTTCCCCTGCTGGGTCATCCTATGCAGGTTGTCCTGATCCTGTCCTTATGCTGTAATAAACCTGCAGAAACTCCTACTACCTCGAATCTTGACTCTTATTTTATTGAGCTATCTGTTATTCATTCATTCATATAAAAATAGATCCGGTATTATTTATTTATATACCACAATAGGACAGATACTTGCCCATGTACAAGTCCTTGATAAGCCACCAAAGCTGATCAATCTATAACGTTTACAGCAGAGTATAACGAGTGCATAAAGGGTGTGGGTAGTAAGACCTTTAGCACCTTCAGGCCTTGGGTGTTTACAGTGAGTAGTCTCTTTTTGTAGAGGTTTTGTATGTAAAAGTGAACACTGTTCTTAGTAGATACTGTTTAATAATCTGTGGTATATGCTTCATGAGAGTTTGGCTGTCTGCCAACAGCGTGGTACAGGGTAAACTCTGCATAGGGTACAACGCTGTTTCTAGTACCCATATTCGCTTAATTTCTCGCTGAAGGTACGGTAACTGTGAAGGGTTTGATACAGGCTAAAGGCTCTCAGGGTAGGGGATTACTTATGTAACAAGGCTAGAGTGTCTGGAGGAAGTTGGCATTCTCAGAACAGTTGTATACTGATTTAACTCAGTGTGCAGTAGGGGTCACCCATCTATGTGTGGTTGATCGTCACCATGAGCTCCGTTACCCATGAATTGCCTGGTATATGCTCAGTGTTGCACATAACAGTCTGCTTTACCTAAGAGGGTTGTATGCATAATGGCATTAATGATGCTTCCTATTATTCTGAGCTTTTCTTCTTACTTTCAAATCTCTAATGCCATACTTCTTTATAGAGTAGTGTGTACAAAAGTAGCTTGGATGGTTTCATCAGTGATGCCATTTGAGATGTCATAAGTGATGTCATTGATGAGGTCACAGAACATGTCATGAGTGATGTAATATGTGAGGTCCTAAGCAGTGCATGGCAAGGGTGCAAGTTAATTTTTGTGGTTTTGTGAGCTCAAAATGTCCAGTTGGCACTGACATTTTCACCTAACTATAACGTCACTTTAACCTTTGTTTTTTCAGTGAATATCTAGTTGTTTTTTTTAAACATAAAGTAAAATCATATTACCATACCTAAAGCCAGCTCCTCGCCACACACAGCCAAAGGAGTTGGCCGCAGGGCGGCTAGCTCCCTGAAGCGCCCCCCCCCCCCCCAAGCCACTTATTTCTTTCTTTCACCATTTGTAAAGCGCCTGGTTACACCTACAGTGTATCCCCGCACTTCAGCAGACTTTTGGCCCTGGGAATACCATCACCTGGGGCCAAAAACGTTTAATTTAGGGGAGGGGGTGCCTTGATCCCCCACCCCAAGCCCAAATGGGCCTTGGGACGCCAACTCTGGGGGTACACAGTAAATGCAGGGGAGGAGTGTGTGGTCCCCCTCCTCAAGCCTTAAGATGTCCCGGAGATCCCTTCCCATGAGGCAGAACATATTTATGTTAGGGGAGGGGGGCATGTGGCCCCTCTTCCTGACCCTTAAGAGATCCCAGGGACCCCATCCCCTGGGGCTACCCACTAATCATAGGGGATGGAGCAGTAATAGGCCCCCGGGACTCCATCCCTGGGGCTGGATGCAAGAAAATTGGGAAAGGGGACACATGGCCCCTCCCGAAGCCTTAATAGGCCTTGGGGATCCCGTCACCCAGTCCAAATTCTATTGTTAAAGGCAGTGGGGTGTGTCCCCCCCCAAGCCTTATTAGGCCCTGGGAACCCCCTCCCCTAGGGCCACAGCTAATACAAAAGGAGAGGGGGGCACACAGACCCTATTTAAGCTTTATTATGCCATGGGGACTCTGGCTCCTGGGGCCAAATCCAATAAAAAAGGAAGGGGGTGGCGCTGTCCCCCTCCCTGAGCCGTATTAGGCCCTGGTGACCCCATCCCCTGGGGCCAGAGGTGGATGCCCTGGTGCTCACCTGGAGCACCTACAAACCTCTAGTTGGAGGCTGCAGGAGGAGTCCCTGGGCCCATGATGGCCCTGCCAGCTCCCCGCATACTGTGGGAGACAGCCGTGCTTCTGCTGCCAGAGGAAGCAGCTGTTTATGCTGGGCGGGAGCAATATATGTTTCCCTGCCCACAGGAGTGAGGGCAGGGTAAAAGATGTCTGTTCCCGCCCGACAGGAACATTTTTAAATCTCCTGCCGACTGGGAAACATGTCTTCCCTGCACATGCCACTGCAGGCAGTTAAGGCATGTTTGACCCCGCCCAGCCAGAGATTTAAAAAAATGCTCCTGCTGGACATTGATGTGGGCAGGGAGATACTTTACCTCGGGGGTTGGGCTACCTGGGATATAGTAATTGAGCTAGCCCCAGGGGATGAAAGGCTTGGGGAGGGAGGCCGCCTGGCCCACTCCCCTTATTTATGAAATTTAGCCCCAAGGGATGGGGTCCCCGGGGTAGCACCCTGACCTCCCCTGAAATTAAGAACCCAGTACTGGGGCATGTGGTCCCTGGGGCCTTAAAAGACCTTGGGGAAGGAGGCCATGTTCCTTCCACCCCCTTTTTAAAAGTTGGCACCAGGGAATGGGCACCCGGGCCTAATTCGGTTCGGGGAGGGGGGCTCTAATCATGTCCCCCCAAATATTTGAAAACAAAAGAGGGACAGCCGTTTTCGTTCTGTTTTTATGTTAGCCATTATCTCACTGGAGTCCTGCGGGATTGCGGCCAAAACAGATGTTTATTTTACCCCAGGTTGTGTGTGTGTGGGGGGGGGTCCCTCTGGGTTTCCCCCGCAGTGCCTAGGTGGGCTGAGTATCCTACCCTACCTCAGTACAATTACCAGATCTAGTCATGCTGACATAGCCACAAAATATTTAGCATCTCATTCGTAAACCGGACTTCTAGCATTGCCCAGGGCAGGTCAAAGTCCTATTTGTCAAAGAACTTCTGAAAGTGTATTATCAACGACACATTGTCATAAACAGGCAAAATGAGTTTACAGATGGGGATAGAAAGTCATAGTCGCAGGCTGTATCTATTGGGCAATAATACCCCAAAAAGCTAGGGGTATGGAAAATGATATCATACACACTTGACCCACTTCCAATGTCGTGATAGGGTTGCCCCACTATGATGTCCACTCTTAAGTCCCTAAACAGCCTCCTATTTGCTGCTGAGGGACATGGGGAGTGGCATGGGGTAGATACTACAAACTGTAAACAGGGCGGTTATAACCAGGGTTACATTCTTTCTGCCTCATGACTCCTAAAAGGGCAGTGGTAGAGGTACCAAAGGCAAGCCCCTGAATGACACCCATGGTCTTACAAGATTTTATAAGATTAAGCATTAAAAATGTATTCCGAAAAGAAAAACTTACCACACAGCTGGCCTCATCAAGTATGTTGCCCCAAATGTAGACATAGGCGAGGGTTCTGTTTGTTTTAATTGCTTCGGCTAGAGGTACTAGTCCTTTTCCAGTTATGTTGTTTCTCACAACTGCTAAGCTAATGAATTTAAAAAAAATATCAATGCTAGTGTGAAAATAAAAAATAAAAATCACTGGCACATCAGCTTATTAAAAAGTCATTATACATACATTTTACAATTGCCTTTGTACATTATGTCCTCGGAAGTGTCCTTGTGTTCATGTTGGACAATAAACATGCTAACAAAAATAAAACAATACACCAGCATTCAAACAAACAAGAAACTGAATCACACATATGAGTCAGTGTAGTCTAATTAAGGACAACACGACCCAGAAAATCACTGGGACACGTGGGTTCCAATGAACTTAATTTTACCCCTTTGTTTGGACATTTAGCACTGACATTATCCCTAACCAACCAGTAATCATTTTTGTCAACCAACTAGTCAAAATTCATTTTTTGCACTGGTTGGTAGCATAAATGTTGCTAATACATGTGTCATTCATTGCAAATGTCTGTAAAATTCCATTTGACCAGGCCAAAAGATGTGAAATCTAGTCTAGGTTTACCAGCATTATGATATATATTACACTGTGATCACTTTGTTCATATTGTTTGCCAGCTGAACTAATGCAAACACATTTCAAGTTTACAATAAACAAACATATCGGGTTAAACAACGTTATTATTGGCCTAATCTATTTGTGTAATGGGATTTTGGGGGTGAAAAGTGGGTCTGCAGATGCTGATATATCTTCTTTTATCATGAATTCCATGTCCCCTCGGTCTCTCTATCCTCGTTAGTCAGCGCTCGCATATGCGCCCTGCTCCGATTTGTTTGGGTTGATTGGATTGGACTACATAGTTACTTTCTTGCTTACTTTGTTCAGTGCATTTACTGTAGTTCAATCGTGTTTCTTTCTAGGGACCATGGGAAGTCACCACTTTATGAAGAGTTTGGGTGCATCTGTTCTTCAGGGTGGACCTTTGTCGTTTTTTGCTTCTATTGCAATAAGGATTGCGTCCTAGGTGTTGTATGTTGTCGTACCTCCTTTTTTTACCTCTATATTGTGATTAGTGTATCGCATTCAGCATTGGTCCATTTCTGAATTTTTGAGACATGACTTGAAGAAGGGAGCCACTAAGGGCTCAATGTCATAGGAATCCTTTCTCGCCCACAGATATCTTTTGTAATATACCAATACTTGCAATGGGTCCGCGCTTTGATAACCATTGATTGCCTTTCTTATCAACTGCTTTTGCTTGCTTCTTATTTGATGCCTTTCCTTCCTCTTCTAGTGTTGATCTCTCCCGTGGAGCATTTCATCTTTACTATACATTTTCAATGGATGGCTGTTATCCTTCCACTGCTTACATTCTGCCTACATTTAGGGAACTACTTTTTAGATCGAGCCTACCAAACGGAACAGTTGTCTGGTTGAAAAATACCTATTGTCAGATTACCAGATCATACAGTGGGCTTAAAGTCCACCCACTGCTTACCATTGGTTGTCTTTATTGACACATTTGCTTACTACTACTACTACTAGGTATTTTTTCTTTTAAGCGGTCCCTAACAAAATACTTCCTTTGTGCTTGGCCCTATAGGATCCTTGGGACCCCTTGCCCTTTGCAAATGGTTACCATCAGTTTTAAACTGGTGGTAAAGTATTACTGTTTTTTATAGGAATTTGGTTGCAAAACAGTAATAGATATATCGATTTAGTATTTGGAAGGGAAATCCTGAACATGCCCCTTTCAAATACTGAATCGCAAGTGCATAATGCGATTCGGTAACACGTTACTTAATTGCATTTTGTACATTTAAAAAAGCATTTTTCCGGTCACAAAAGGCCTGATTCTGCGAACTGGGCCGTTTACAATGGGAAAAGTGCTTTGTACGTTTGGCCCATAGTTCTATAACAAGCATTGGCAAAGCCAATAGTTCCCTGCAATGCCTTAGCTGTTGGCCTTATCAATGTGAATGTCTTATACCCATGTTGTCTAGCAGCACATCTGCTGTTCAGCATGGCTGAAAGTCAATGAAAGCCCAGATTCACAGGATGTTGAGCTGACACGAAATCTCTTTGCCTCCCTTGTTGAGTTTATTGTCCTGTCCCTCCAAACACAAAAAAGCACTATGATGTGTTCTGCACTGGCCGCATCATAGCACTTTTTTCGGTGACTTTCAGTCATGCTGAACAGCAGATGTGCTGCTACACAACATGACTAAAAGACATTCACTAAGACAAGGCCAATGGCTTGTGCATTGCTGAGATCTACTGGCTTTGCCAATGATTGTTCAATGTTTACTGGGTCTTACTGAACAAATGTGGAAGGTATAGTGAGAAACAGTTAAGGAGCTTTGAAGTGATGCTAGGATGTGGCGTAATGGCCAGAGCTGATAACAGAGGAACTGGGGAGCCAGGTTTGAATCTCGGGGTCGGCAGAACAGTTTGCGAATCTGAGCAAATCACTTACTCTTCCCTCTGCATACAACAATGAATGTGTAATTGTGTAATGTAACAGGTAAGCACTTAAGGCGCTCCAATACCATTGGCTGGTGTTAGCACTATGGCAAGATGGAGGACGGAACAAGTGTTCCAATACCATCGGATCGTACAATAAAAAAGTTAGTGGGGGGACGGGTCAAGCAGGGAAGCAGGAGGGGATGAGGAAATGGGCAAGCAACGACAGGAAAAGGCTGGAGGCAGTCAATAAAAAGGGTAAAAAATACCTTTATTGAAGCAGAATCAGCGGCAAAAATGAATGTGTCATTGTGGAATGTAACTGGTGAGCACTGAAAGCACTCCAATACCATTGGCTCAGGTTCGCGCTGTGGCAAGACCAGGGACGGATCGACCGCTCCAATAGCATTGGGTTGTGTAGAAAAATAAACATGTGCTATTTGTATTTTAGCAACTTTAAGAAATGCATTTGTTTACATATACGGGTATGAATTTTAGTGGAATGTGTGAATCTGTAGAAGGGAGACAGCCTCAAAATACAAGTATTCATATGGAGTGCTTGAAAACAAAGAGAAAATAGCTGCGTAAATTGGGACCAGCGTAAGGAGACATGTACTTGGTCCATGCGCTATGGGAGGGCCAAACACAAGAAGAAGGCACTACACCTGCATGCCTTGACTAATGACATCAAAGAAAATGAGAGCGACACTGAAGTTTACTAATGGTAGGAGATGGGCGGCATGTAGGACCACAGATAGAACACAACACGTCTTTTCGAGATAGCACATACGCTGTCTAGCCGAGCAGTGCATGAGCTGTGTAGCTGAGCAGTGCTACTGGTTTTGCCAATACTTGTTGTGTTTAGAAATGGGGAGATTAAGTGATTTATCCTAATCATAAAATGAGGAACTGAGGCAGAGGCTAGGGAGATGATATGGCGTAATTTCAGGAGGGATGTGGCGTGAAGGCCAGAGTTACCAACTATGGAGCTGGTAAACCCGGTTTGAGTTTTAGCATCTGCTCAACATCCTTGATTTAGGGCAAATCACGTAATCTTGCCATGCCTACAACAATGAATGTGTCCTTGTCTAAAGTAACTGGTGCTGATGTAAAGTGTTCCAATACCTTTGGGTGGTGTTTGGTGCTATATACAACTTCACAAATAAAAGTAACTGGTGTTTATGTAAAGGGCTTCAACGCCTTCGGGCACACACATAAAACAAATGTGAAAGGCAGAGTCTGAGGAAGAGGAAATCTGGATGGCAAGAACACACATCTAGTATCCACATCTGCAGAAAATAAACAGAGACTACACATGTGCCAAGTAATCGGCACGTCAGCTATACACTAATAGGGCATTAAAAGTCAGAACACTACCACTCACTAGAGTGAAACAGACTATAATGGGGGTTTAAAGCAGTGACGAGTCTGGTGAGAAGGTGATTTGTAGTCGGGGCAAGCAGCAGGAGCAGCGAGGGAGAAAGCAGAGACAGGAGGGAGGAGGTGGGGAAAAATAAAAGCAGCAACAAAGGGTAAAGAAGTGACAGGGGAGAGGGTGATCTGTGCAGGACATAGGGGCGGATGGGAGGGCACATAGCCAGTAAAAGCACGAGCACTGTGTAGAGTGCTAAAAAAGGTCCTAAAATGGTCGTAAAAACAGGAGATGTAGATGTTTACAAATACTTGGTCCATGCTCTGGGGGAGGGCTAAACACAAGAAGAGGCATGACCATGCATGCCAGGGACATATAGTGACAAAGAATATGAGACAGACGAAGGAGCTAGAGCAAACGGGAAGCCTGTGGGTGGACTGAAGCCCACAAATTAAACACAACATGTCTCTTCGAGACAGTGCATGTGCTGTCTAGCCGAGACCTAAAAAGGACCTGAAAATAAGAAACGCTCAATGCTCTGTACAGTCGATTTAACACAATTGTAAATACTGTTTAGCCCTTCTATTTCTGTGAACCTTACAGTAATCATTGCTAGTATTTTGTTGTTTTCACTTTTTACAAATTATACGCCTATTCACAAATGTCAATTCCAAAAATAAATCACAGCCGTTAGACCTGGCATGATTTCCCCTGTCTTTTTGCCTCCACCTCCTGTATTTTTTTAGTGTGTGGTGTACTTCGATTTTGTTGGTTTGTGTACTCTGGACACTTTATCACTGCTTATCAGTGCTAAAGTGCGAGTGCTCAATGTGGAATTTGTGATTATGATTCGTTATCCATGATTGGCATATTTGTTTTACTGGTAAGTTCCTAGTAAAGTGCACTGTTTGTGCCCGGGGCCTGTAAATCAAATGCTACTAGTGGGCCTGCAGCACTGGTTGTGCCACACACTTGAGTAACCCTGCCATTGCAGTATCTGTAAGTGAAGTTAAAACATGCAATGTCGACCTGGCTAGTGCAACCACTTGCCAGGCCCAACTCTTCCCTTTTACTACATGTAAGGCACCCCTAAAGTAGGCCCAAGGTACCCCCATGGGCGGGGCGCAGTGTTTGTGAAAGGTAGGACATGTACTAGCGTGTTTAACAAGTCCTGATAGTGAAATACGGAAAAGTTCATTTTCCAATATTGCAAGGACTAGCTCTCCCATGAGTTATCATTTGGAGCTGCCTTCAAACATTTTACAAGTGTAACTCTGGGAAGAGCTAGAGATTTGGAGTTTGGGCTTCCTGAGCTCAGGATTTAAAAACACATCTTTTAGGAAAGGTGGATTTTAAATTGTGTGTTTGAGAATGCCACTTTTAGAAAGTGGGTATTTTCTTGCTTTTCCGTCCTGTGCCTATGCCTGCCTATGCCTGCCTGTGGAGTTAACGTCTGATTTAAACTGACAGCTAGGTTGGTGCATTTACTCTAGAAAGTCACACAAAGGCAGCTGAGGTGTGCCCTGCATATCCTGATGACCCATCACCAGGCTGATGGGCCTTCCTGAGCTAGAGTGGTGGGAGGAAATGTCACTGATACCTGAATAGGGATGAGCCTGGCTTCTCACAATGGTGTCTCCATCCCCCTGCAGTGTGTCCAGAGCCAAGCCAGGATCTTGTGGACAACAAGGACTTTTTTTGACGTATGCCTACTTCAAAAACCAAACGGGGTAGAAGTATTGGACCTGTAACCCTACACTTCTGGATTGAGTCCAAGAAGAAGAGCTGTAAGGAGGAATACTGCCCCTTTGATGTGTGTCGCCTTGCTGGGTTGGCCTGCAGTTGCTGCTTCTGTCTTTGGGCATTGAAGAACAAGTTACTTACCTTCGGTACTGCTTTTTCTGGTGGATACAGTGCCTGTGATTCCTTACCTTCTGAATTGCATGGAAATTCTTTTCTTAGCTCTCTCATGTTGATATCACAATAGTACGGCTCAACTCGCTACTCCGTATGATGTCACCGGAGCCCAAAGAAGACCTTGTCGGCATGCTGACGTCAGTTCCACCCATTTTTTCCATGCCCTCGTGGCGAACGGGTGGACCGACAACATAATAGAAGTATACACAGTATACAAAATATATACACAAATACATACAGTATATATATATATATATATATATATATATATATATATATATATATATATATATATATATATATATATATAGATATATATATATAAAAAAACACCCTACTTCCAAGAAAGCAGGCTGGGGCCCAGAGGGGAATCCAAAGGTTATCTTTATTAAAAAGGCACAGCAGGAAATAGTGGCGGCGTATGCATTTCGGGCGAATGGATGTGCCCTCATCAGCGCCCTTCACAGAGAGAATGTTTGTCAGTCCCGCTCTCCTTCAAAGATTTAAAAGAGTATATATATGTGTGTGTGTGTGTGTGTGTGTGTATATATATATATAAATATATATATATATACACACACACACACACACACACACACACACACACACATAAAAAGGATATAAATGACGTTTTTCAGTATAAGCAGGTGAACAACGGGGAGGCAGGTGAGTCAGTGAGAAATCCACAGGCAGATACTGTACCCACCAGAAAAAGTGTTACCAAAGGTATGTAACTTGTTCTTCTGATGGATACATCTGCCTGTGGATTCCTCACCTTTTGAATTGAATCCCCAAGCTTTTCCTCTCTCGGAGGAGGGTGTCCACCCGCCTATACCAAAACATCTTGCAGCACAAAGCGTGCAAAATGACATTCACTCCTAACCTCCAAATCCAAGCAGTAATGCTTAGCAAAGGTGTGGAGAAAGGCCCAATTTGCTACCCTGCAGATGTCTACAACAGCAACACCTCTAGCCAAAGCAGAAGAAGATGACTTTGCTCTGGTGGAATGAGCTCCAATACCTTCAGGCAGCTCCATCTTGGACAAGGCGTAGCAGATCTTGATGCACAGGATGATCAACCTGGAAACTGTTTGTTTGTGGACAGCTTTGCCCTTCATCCTTCCAACATAGCCCACAAACAACTGGTCATCCAGTCTTAAGTCCCTGGTTCTGTACAAGTAGACGCTGACAGTTCTCCTAGGGTCCAGGCGGTGAAGTCTCTCATACTCCTTGAAAGGGTGAATGGGAGGATAGAAAGTAGGTAAGGTAGTAGACTGCCCTAGATGGAAAGGAGTGACCACCTTAGGCAGGAAATCAGCCCTGGTCCTGAGAACCATCTTTTCTGCATGAATGGTTAAAAACTGAGGTTTATTAGTAAGAGCCTGAAGCTCACTTACCCTCCTGGCTGAGGTAATAACGATCATAAAAACCATCTTGAAAGTAAGAAGCCTCGATGGGCAACTATGAAGAGGCTCAAATGGAGACCCTATCAGGAAAGTAAGTACTAAATTCAAATCCCACTGAGGCATAATGAAGGGAGTGGAAGGAAACCTATTGGTGAGACCCTTACTGAACCTCATAACAGTGGGTGACTTAAATAAAGACGGCTGGTCCGGCAAACAGAGGAAAGCCGACAAGTAACCCTTTACCGTAGTCACAGCACAACCTTCTTGAGCCAAGGAAAGTGAAAAGCCAAGTACATCAGATAAATGGGCTTTCAAAGCATCAATGAACCTCTCTCTCCACACCATTTCACAAACTTCGACAACTTAGAGGAATGAATAGATTTGGTGGAGTGTCTCCTGGATGATAAAATAACATCCACCACATCCGCTTGGAGAGAGAAAGAACTCAGGTTGCCCCATTCAATCTCCAGGCAAGAAGGGGCAAGCTCTGGAGGTGGAGGTGTAGAACCTGCCCCTGCGACTGCGAGAGGAGGTCTGCCCTCAGAGGGAGATAGAGCGGAGGGTGCGAAGAGAGGTGAAGAAGATCTGTGTGTACCACACCCTTCTTGGCCAATCCGGAGCGATCAATATGACTTGGGCCTGGTCTTGGCAAATCTTCCTCAGAACGGGAGCAATCCGGGGTATGGGAAGAAACGCGCAAAGGAGTTGCGAGCTCCAATCCAATTGAAATGCGTCCCCCAACGCTCCTTGCATAGGATACTGAAGACTGCAGAATGACGGGCAGTGCGCGTTCTCGTGAGTGGCAAACCGGTCCAACCGAGGAAAACCCCACATCTGGAAGATGTGATGGACCACCTCCCGATGAAGCTGCCACTCGTGACTGGCCGAGTATTGCCGACTGAGCCTGTCCACACGCACATTTAGCACCTCGGCCACATGATTTATAAACACAATTCTGATGGCCCTGAGTCCAGGCCCAGAGTCGCAGAGCTTCCCTGCAGAGACGATACAACCCTACCCCTCTTTGTTTGTTTATGTACCACATTGCAGTAGTGTTGTCCGTCAAGACTTGAATCGACTGACCGCAAAGGGAGGGAAGAAAGGCCTTGAGAGCCAAATGTATTACCCACAATTCCAGAAGGTTGATGTGAAGCAACCTTATCTCCGGAGACCAGAGACCCTTGATCTTCAGATCCCCAGATAAGCATCCCACCCTAGAGTGGAGGCATCCGTAATTACTGTGATCACCAGTGGAGGAGGTTGAAAAGGTTTTCCTTAAGACAGGTTGCCCGGCACACTCCACCAACACCGCTTCGCTGCTGTCTCCCTGTAGATTCTGGCCTTCTCGCCCAGATCTCAATTGTGCTGATACCACTGCCTGCGGAGGCACCACTGGAGTGCCCTCATGTGCCAGCGTGCATGGCTGAACAACAGTATGCAGGAAGCGAACAGACCAAGCAGGCGTAGGACCTTCAGGACTGGAACAACGGCTCCATCGTGAATCAAAGGAATCGTCTCCTGAATGTCGAGAATCCTCTGCGGCGGTGGGAAAGCTCGACACACAGTAGTGTCCAGTACTGCCCCTATGAACAGGCTGCACTGAGAGGGCACCAGGTGAGATTTGGGTACATTTATCGAGAAACCCAAGTTGAACAACAGTTGCGTTGTTACTTGCAAGTGATGCAGAACCATCTCTGGCGACCTTGCTTTGAGCAGCCAGTCACCCAGATAGGGGAAACCCGGAATCCCTGACCTTCTGAGATGTGTTGCCACCACCGCCATAACCTTTGTGAAGACCCGTGGTGCGGAACTGAGACCGAACGGAAGGACTGCAAACTGGTAGTGTTGAGACCCTACCGTAAACCGGAGATACTTCCGATGCGACTTCAGAATAGGGATGTGGAAATATGCATCCTGCAAGTCGATCAACACATCCAGTCTTCCTGCTGCAGCGCCAAAAGATCCTGAGCTAGGGTCAACATCTTGAACTTTTTTTCCTGCCTGAAGTAAAAATTAAAAACCCTGAGGTCCAGGATGGGTCTGAACCAGACGGCCTTCCTGGGCATCAGGAAATAATGGGAGTAGCATCCCTGACTCCTTTCCTGCTCCGGAACCACCTCTATCGCACATTTCTGCAGCAAGGCAAGAATGTCCTGCTGCAAATGCAGCAAATGGTCCTCTGAACACCAGCCCTGGTGAGGAGGGTAAGGAGGTGGAAACTTTGAAAAGGTAGGGTGTACCCATTATCCACAAGATTCAAAACCCAACGGTCCGAAGTAACGATTTCCATTCTTGTAGAAAATGGAACACCCGGCCTCCTACAAGACCAGCATGCTCCAAGATGAGGGATCTAGAGCTGCTTTCCCGTAATACCAGTGGCAGGACAGGGGAGGAAGAGGAGGCAGAAGACTGTTGATGAGAGGCTCCCCGCAGATGGCCTCTACCTTTCCCTGTGTACGACCTGTACAGAGGGTTCTGCTGCTGCTACTGTGGCTGCGGACAGCCGAGAAAGGAAGCCACCTCCCCATAGCCTCAATAACTTTTGTATCCATAGCCCCTGGGCTGGGACTGCAGCCCTACTGTCCCTGAAGCGCTGCATCGCAGAATCCGCCTTCGCTCCAAACAATCTAGATCCATCGAAGGGTAGATTGAGCAAAGTAGCCTGTACATCTGGTGAGAAACCTGAAGACCTAAGCCAGGCATGCCTACTGGGAGCCACTGAGGAGCCCATCACCCTGGCGACCAAGTCCGGCGTGTCCAGAACCGACTGAATGATCTGACGGGCTGCCACTTGTGTGTCTGATAGCTTTCCAAAAAAATTAACACAGTCATCTTCAGGTAACTTAGGAGCTACTTGCTTGACAGAATCCATTAGTGCATGAAGGTACCTTCCTAGCAAACATGTGGCATTCATCGACTTCAGAGCCATACTTGCTGAAGAGAACACCTTTTTGGCAGACTGCTCTAGTTTTTTAAGGTCTCTATCTCCCAGGATGGTGGGGGAGGATCCAGTTGACACCTTGGAACAAAAAGCCTGAACCACCAAGTTTTCTGGCGAAGGATGGGCAGAAAGAAAAGCTGGATCAACAGGAGCAGGCTTACACCGTCTTGCCACTAACCTAGAAACTGCAGGGGCAGGCAAGAGCTTCTGCTACACCTCCATAATCGGCGCCGTCAACGCCTCGTTGAAAGGCAGTAGAGGCTCAACAGAAGAGAAAGGAGGATGCAACACTTCAGTCAAGATATTTGACCTCACCTCAGCTGATGGCAATTGAAGGTCCAACAGGTCAGCGGCTTTCCTGATGACTGAGTGGTAAGGGGCAGCGTCTTGTGAAGGCAAGGTCTTCGGAGAAGAAAGCTCCCACTCAGGGAAAGTATCAAGGCCACTGGCCTCCCGTAAGCCCTCGAAGTCGTCCACAGAGTTGAGGATCTCCCCTTCCTCATGCTCGTGCTGGTACTCCTCTTCTTCCAGCAGTTTCTGGGCTTCCCTCCTGGAACGCCGTTTCGGGGTCGGTGTTGGCTGCGCCGGTGACGTCGCTGGCATGGAATGAGGACCTTCCAAAGTTGGCCGTGAGCGCTGCTTGAATCTGGGAAGACATGAAATGAAATGAAAATTGATTTGTAGAGCGCATGGCTGCCCTAGAGCGTCCCAGCGCTAAAAGAAACACAAAGCTACCAACAGCGTGCACCAAAAAGTCAGACGTCAAGAGGGAATAAGTGGGTTTTCAGGGCCTTCCGAAATTTCCCCAGACTTGGTTCCTTCCGAATCGCAACTGGGAGGGCATTCCACAGCTGACCGGCATTAACGGAAAACCGGCGGCCACCAGACCGTGCCCTCTTCGATCTCGGAATTGTCACCAGATTGCCATGGTCGGACCGAAGGGAGCGCAACGACTTGTAAGGGCGGATCAAGTCCCTCAGGATAGGGGGGCCGACGCCCTGAAGTGATCTGAACACAATGCAGAGGGACTTGAACTTCACTCTTGCTCGGATCGGCAGCCAGTGAAGGGCCTTAAGGGCAGGTTTGGCAGAAGATCTTTTTGCCGATCCGGTGAGCATCCTGGCAGCCGCGTTCTGGACTCTTTCGAGCGTATTGAGGGTTGACTCTGGGGCCGCCAGGAATAGGGCGTTGCTATAATCTAGCCTAGATAGAATGAGCCCCTGCACCAGAAGTTTCCTGGAGTTGGGCGGGAGTAGCGGAAGAATTTTCCGCACTGATCGGAGCAGGCCATAACAGGTCCCCGCTACCCTTTTGGCCTGTGTTCCCATTGACAGCTCCGGCTCGAACCAGACCCCCAGGCTTTTTATTGCATCCTTAGGGGAGGGGGGCACCCAGACAGGGGGGCCACATGGTTTTTGGGAGCGAGGTAACCGAGTTGCCCAGGAGCATCAGCTCCGTCTTGGTGCCATTGAGTTTTAGTCGGGAGCCTGACATCCAGGACATAATGCCTGATAAACAGGAGGCAAACTTTTCACCATGACTTTCTGAGAGAGACAGCGAGACGACCAGTTGTGTGTCGTCTGCGTAGGTCACTATTTTCACCCCGAAGGGTGAAACCACCTCCTCCAGTGGGGCCATGTAAACGTTAAAAAGCGTAGGGCTCAAAGATGAGCCCTGCGGGACTCCACACTGAAGGGGGATAGGCTCAGATCTAGTGTTGCCTTCGCAGACCTGATAGACCCGCCCGCTCAGATATGAGGTGAGCCACTTGAGAGCCACGTCCCTCACTCCCATCTCGGCCAGACGTTGAATCAGGATACGATGGTCCACAGTATCGAATGCAGCGCTTAGATCCAGGAGGACCACAGCCGCGGATCCTCCTGAATCTAAGATGCATCTGGCCTCCTCCACCATGGCGATTAGGGCCGAGTCAGTTCCCTGCCCGGGACGAAAGCCCGTTTGAGACCGTCGCAGCAGGTCATTGGATTCAAGGTAAAGTGATAGCTGCCGGTTGACGCATTTCTCAGCGATCTTGCTTAGGCCCGGCAGTAAAGAGATGGGACGAAAGTTTGACAGGTCCGCGGGATCGAGGCCTGGTTTTTTTTATAGCGCCTTTACCATCGCCTGCTTCCAGCTAGGTGGTACTAGGCCCTGGTTGAAAGAGGCATTTAGCAGGGCCGTTGCTGGGGCGGCAATGGTGTCAGTAAACCACTTGAGGACATGAATAGGCATTGGATCAAGGGGAGAGCCGCTCTTAAGGGCGGACAGCTCGGCACAGAAAACCTCCCTCGAGATAGGTGTGAAGCTGTCCAACACTACCCTGTCTGGAGCGATGTCTGGCTCAACTTTATCCAGCCTGGGGGCACTCTGGGGAAGACTGGCTAGAATGTTACGAATCTTGGTGTCAAAGTAAGGGGCCAGTTGTTACATTTGTCTTTGCTCCCATCTTGTGATACAGGTGGAGTGGGGACTTTAAGCAGCTCCTTAACAATCTTATACGTCTCCCTTGAGGAATTAGAAGAGGTTTTTATTCTTTCCTCGAGGAAGGCAGCTTTAGTCAGATTGCAAGCCGCCTTATAGGATCTCATAGCTTCGCGGTAATCTGATCTAGTGTTAAACGCCCAGTTCTTACGCCATTCTCGCTTGAGTTTTTTGCACTTTTTCCTCATCATCCTCAGTTCAGGCGTGTACCAGGAGGACTTAAGGCCACCGTTCTTTTTGTTCACCATTTTCATGGGCAGAACGGCATCTAAGGCAGAGCATATCCAGCTATGGAGGTTAACATCGGCCTCCAGAGGATCGACTTCAGGTATGGGGACCGTATGTTCAAGTGCTGTGGTTAGGTCCTTTATTGACAGTTGAGACCATAGCCTTTGAGGGGTACGTGAGGACGTTGCGGGGGGAGGTCTAGGTTCTATGGTGTGGTTAAGCTCGACAGGGATCAGGAAATGGTCCGACCAGGGGAGGGGGAGAGGGGGTAAAGACCTAAGTTGGGAGATGTTAGAGAACACTGGATCCAACAAATGGCCTTTTACGTGGGTAGGCTCGGAGTTGTGCAACACAAGGTTGCCTGCCCCGAGCTCAGATCTCAGGTCTGAAGCCACTTTATCATCTTGATGATCAAAATGGAGATTCAGGTCTCCCAGCAGCAAGAAGTTTGAAGAAGAGGCTGCCAGCGCCAACACGATGTCGAGAAGGGAGCTAGTAAATTGCTTTATTCCGCCCGGAGGGCGGTAAACAAGCATGCCTGAGAGCGAGTTGTTGGGGGAAAGTTGTATCCTAAAATAAAGTCTATCGGCGTCCAGAATGAGACCCTTATCTGCCCTACACGTGAATTTATCCCTGTAGATTATGGCTAACCCCCCCCCCCCCCCCCCTTCCCTTGAGATCTATGGAGGCATTGGATAAGATAGCCATCCGGAAGGGCGTTAACAATATCGAAATCAGAATTGACAGATAACCAAGTTTCAGTGAGAAACAGAATGTCCAAGTTGTTATCCTGGATTACATGGTGGATCTGTAGAGAGTGTTTGGGCAGCGATCTGCAGTTAAATAGTGCCCTAGCCAGAGGGACCCCCGCGTGAACTCCTATTGTAATGCCCTGGCCCCTACTGTAACAAAAAGCAACCAGGGGTTGGCTCTAATCAGTAAGGCTGAGCCGTAATATTTAGAAAACAAAAAGGGGTGCCAGTACTGATGTGGATTGTTTAGGAAATTGAATATCTATCCTATACTAGAAAGGAAATTCCAGAAAGGGAAATGCTAATTAATAGCTTTTTATTTTATCAAATTTGTAACATCAAAAGTTCAATAAATGTTTACATACACACAGAATTTTTTTTTTTCCTTTTTACAACGGACACGAAAGATATTAAGGTATAACTGTACATTAATCATTCATACAAAGTTGCACACATATCACATTCAACCATCCTACATTCAAACTATCAAGAGCATAATGTATAAAACAATTTATATACATCCAAAAGAAAAGAGAAAGAGAAGTAAAAAGGAGGGAAGCCACGATCTGCTTGGAATTAACAAAAGATACATAAACTAATTAGCTAAAGTATAGTACATTCCTACATGTAGTATAACTAGAGAAAAAACTCAATAGGAATTCCTAGTCCAAGGTAATGTACAACTCAAACTGCGGTACACATTTGGTAATTGTCCAACAGTTCTGGCAGACCACTGTGGCGGGGCCTACGCGTTTCGAATCCCACCGAATTCTTGGGGATTCTCTTCAGGGCCTGGTGTATTCCTACTTTATGGAATAAGAGATTCTAGTGTGGTCGGTGTCCTGTGTGGCACAACAGATGCTGGAGTAGAGACAGGAGTCTTAAAAGCTAGGACATAGGTCCAATGTTTGTACAAAAACTTCATCCAGGGAAGCTTAGGAGAGGTCAGGGGCAGAACCCCTATTTGACAAAGGGAACGTCTGCAAACCAAGTCGAGTCGTGGGTGTACGCCTGTTCTACAGGAGAAGTGACTCTTCGTTTCAAATTTGCTCAGTCTATGGGTGCTTGTTTTTTTAAAAAAACGGGTCAGACGATATCACGCTTGTCTGATAGTTTCGAACGAGTTTCCCCGGTTTTTGGAAGGGCTTGAGGTCGGAGTCCCTCTGTAAAGCGTTCGAAAGAATGTCGCGTTCCAGCCTGCACTAATCCGTGGCGCATGCGTCCAACCTACTGTGGCAGAATTCACACGGCATGAATAGGTCATCTGATCTCATTTCGTGCGAGCAGTGTCGCGAGTCAACCGGTCGGAGGAGAATAAGATCCTCCTTTGAGTATTTATCCCCGTGGTGACCTGACACGGACGGCATCCCTGGCCCTAGGTCCGTCCTGGCCCAGACGGGCCCAGACGGGCTTGCCTCTGGCGCGCCATGGGCTTGCCTCTGGCGCGCCATTGGCGGGCCCGCCCGCTGCGCGGACGGACATGGACTGTCATTTATGAAGCACGAGGGCCTGGAATCGCCCGAGCACTAGAGCGCTAAGTGGCAGAATTCCCCCAAGATGGCGCTTACAGAGATCGCGCTGGGGAGGTAAGCCTACAGCCAACCGGAGCCCTAAATCGTCCCTCAGCTAGCAGGTAGCCACACAGAAAACAATGTACAGATGTACTAATAGTGCACAGACTACAATAGCAAGTTAAAAACGAATGCAAATAAATCGTTAATTTTCAGTAGTATTCTATTAAAATCAATAGCGAAATGTGTGCAATATATGGATGCAGCCTAACTCCCAGTAACAGCCAGGGGAGCTTTGTGTGTCATCGGCCTAACACCAGACGGCTCCAGAGATTGAGGTATCGGAGTCGAAAACCTCAGCGCTGGAAACTGCCACGACGGAGCCGTAAGCCTGAAAGGCACGAAGGGTGCCTGGGCATACTGCTGGGGGATGCCCAAATTAAAGGCAAGCAGACCCATGGGGCCAGACGGCACACAGGTAGGGTAAGATGCCTTGGCAAACATGCCAAACATTGCATTTAGGAAATGCGACGGATCTGCTTCTGGAAAAGGAGGATAAGGTTCCAAAGCCCCCTGGTCTGGTTCAATACGTGCCCTTATGGGGGCTGAGGCTGCAGCGCCGGAGACATCGAAGTCGGTGCAGGCAAAGCCGCAGGAGAAGACTCCCTGGGTGCTGGAGAATCCCTGGGCGCCGGCGAATCCCTCAACGCTGGAGAGTGGGCCAGAGTCGCCTGCGGAGAAGGATTAGGTGACGGAGAGATGGCATCCTTGTCATGACGCCGATGTAAAGGGGAGGCCGACCTCGAAGCCCTGCGCCTTCGAAGATCAATGTGGGGACCCATGTTTTCACTTTTTCTTAAGCTTCTTCGTCTTCGAAGTATGCAAGGTCAAGACTTCGCTCTCTTGCAACCCCTCTTCTCTTTTTTGCCCGCGTTTCTTCAGCGTCTTCGGGTTCATCTCTGAAAGCACGAACACCCTTCGAAGTCGTGGTCCGAAAAAAGATACTAGAGACAGTTGTCGTGTGGATCCGTGATGGACATATGGCTCCCAAATTCCCTGCAGGGCATGAAACACGACTTCTCGAAGTAGCCATTCTCACTGCAACACAAAGTAGAAGATAGAAACAATGTTATCACATGTAAAAGGGAGCGTCCCAGAAAAAAACGTTACGAGTCGACGGCACGGAAACAAGGGAACTGACGTCAGCACGGTGATGAGGTCTTCTTATGGCTCCGGTGACGTCATACTGAGTCGCGAGCGGAGCCTTGCTATTGAGACGTCCTTGTCGTCGTGGGAGAGCTAAGAAAATAATTTCTGTGGAATGCTGACGCAGGGGTCATTCAAAAGGTGAGGAATCCACAGGCATATGTATCCATCAGAAAGAACACGACTTTGCTTTTGAATTCTGCTACCTGAACTCCAGTCCTGGGAATACTGACCTGCCAAGTGGTGACAATACCTGTCAGTTCTGGGCCCTTGGAGGTTGTTCCTTCTGCAAAATCGATGTATCGCCCTTCCAGCGCCTGTTTTTGGGATGCAGCACCGCTGTAGGAGAGAAGTTTCCAAGCACCACTGTCGTGCCCTTGACAAGTTCTGTGTTTAGCAGGGGTGAGGGGAGCACAAGCCTAGCTCGATTCCAGTAAAAAAACCCTACTAGTATTTGGTGAGCACAGCTCTATGCAATTCAATGAAAAGTAAGACTGGATCGATCAGATAGTCAGGTGTTTCATGAAAAGCATCTGCTACTGTGTTTTAGCCATTTCTATGATCTCTCAATGATAAGATTTGCAATCACAGAATGCAGGTTCCCTGTTGGCTTTTAGTCGGGTGCCAAATTTTGTAGGTGTCCTAGTTAAGTGATCCCGCACGCTTAATGCACGGTGGAGGGTACCTTGAGCTTGATGTTTTGGTCCATCAGGAGTCAGTGGCATTCTTTTCAGACTGGTTTTATGTAATCAAACTTTTCTGCCCACCACATTTTGCTGCATTTGCAACTTGTTAATGAGTTTACTTTGGAACATCTGTAGATAATGTTGCAATTTTGAATGTGTCTCAATAGTTCAACCCGATGCCCAATTGGAGAATATTGCCTACTAGAGAGATCAGAAGATTGACACCCCTGCCCACTGTATTGACCAGGGCTGTAAATAAGAGTTTAGCATAAAATAGAACCCGTTTTATTCCTTACTCTCAAGTGAGGTGTGTGGGGTGTTCTGAAGTCTGATGGCTCAGCAAAGGGCAGTGACTAGGAAGCAGAATGGAAGGAAACACTACCACAAGTCCAGAGAGTTGGCTCTGGTACTGGATGAAAGGGTCATAGAAAGACTGTAGAAATCTCTGACCTCACTGCAGAACCAGTAGTAGTTGTTTAATCTAGGATAGGATAGGTGGAAGACCACTAAACTGACACTACTCAAGATGTTTTAGGGAAACACCAAACCTGAAGCATCAGGATGAGGAACCGTGGCCCAGGCTTTGTTTTATTTGCCAGAAAACCTCCCACCATGAAGAAGCGATATTTCCTATGGGACATGAGATTTAGATGGCAAATAAGAAATATGGCCTTGGAGAGGGGATGAATTTAACTTCAATTGATGCTTTTGCATTAGGGCTTTGGGGATCCCTGCAGTTGGCACCTTTTTTCTTACACACTCTGCAGAGGCATGGCATCATTCAAAGTAGGACTTAAACTTGTGAAGCCAGTTATACCCACTACAGTGCTTTGAATTGTAAAGGCACCAACAGAATGTGAGTTTGGGCACTGTATGCTGCAGCCCTAGCAGGTGGCTTGCGTTACTCACCTCTATTCACCCCACCCCTCCTCACTTGTCACATGGTGAGGCTTGGTCAGTGATTCTTACTCAACCCACTACACAGTGTGACCTAAGGGAAATGGGTAGGATTAAGTTTAGACATTGGAGATGGAAGCCACATGACTGCCATAACACTGCTGCTTTGGGAAGGATCAGATGGAGCGGGCTGCCTGGACCTGTGCCAAGGCCGCCTGCCCTGCAGCCAGCCTGAGCACCTATTCCACTCTGCAGCACTGATCATCAGCAAACGCACACATTTTCTTTGCATGCAAACTTGAGAAACTGGCAGATTTTGTGGCTTGTGCACTTAATTGTGTTCTCTGTGGCACAACAAGATCCTGTGAGAACCACACACCTCCCTTGACCTTCTTTCACAATTTATGCTTTCTTTGCCATGTTCTTAGATACATTGTGCCAGAAAAGATACCATTATTAAAAAAATAATTCTCGTTGGGGAGGTTCTCATTCAACCTCGCTTGTGATGAAGGTGTTAGGCATTTTGCTATGCTCCTTTGCATATTGTGAATACGTATATATTTGTGTCTGTCCACCTCTCTCCTTACTGCTCAGCGAAAGTTCATCTGAATTGCGTGAGTACGACAGGAATCTGCTCTATCCCTCCATCTCTTCAATCTTTATATCCATCCCTTGATAAACACTCACCAACAGAAAAAGATGAAACTATATAATTTCACTGATGACATGGAGTTGATCCTTACTATCGATGATACATCTAACTCAAAGGAGTTCTGCCAGAACACCATGTTATACATCAGCGACTGGATGAAGAGCAACCAGCTAAAACTCAACTCTGATAAGACAGAGATTGTCTTAACGAACAACAAGATACGCCATTGGAACCCTGCTTATTGGCCAATAGTGATGAGCTCTCCCCCTACTCCAAAGATAGCCATAAAAAGCCTAGGTATTCAAATTGATGAGAACCTGTTCATGAAACCCCAGATAAGCACCGTAACGTCATCACGCTTCTTCCAACTAAGAAAAATTAGGGAAATCAGGAAATTCTTCTCAATAGAAGCAACTATCCAAATTATCATTGCACTAGTTATATCTTGAATTGACTGTGTAAATCCCTCTACCTAGGACTCCTTAAAGGCCTCATCATAGACTTTAAATGGCACAAAATCAAGCAGCTAGAATCATCTTCCAACAACCAAGGCACTGCCATATCAAGCCACTGATGAAGAAGCTACAATGGCTCTCTGTGGCTCAACGGTCGATATTTAAAACAGGATGTATCATCTTTAAATAACTCCACAACAATAGCCCTAAATACATATCTGCAAGAATCCAGAGCTATATCTCGAGGTGCAACCACAGGTCAGCCCAAATGAACAGTTTAACGATTCCGAGATTTAAACAAAAGAGTTTGGGAGGGCCCAGTTTCTCAGTCCTCGGTCCCCAGGTCTGGAACTCACTCCCAACTGTAATCAGACTAGCAGAAAACTACATGTGCTTTAGAAGGATGCCTACAACTTGGCTGTTCTCACAAGCATATAGCCAAAAACCTGACTAGATGACAGCCTCTTAACACAGCGCCAAGAAACCTGTTGGTGAACGTGCACTTTATAAATTGGATATACCCATAACATAACATTATGCCCCTGTTCATAAGACAATACTGCATTGTATCCCATGCTGCTGGAACACCTGTGACTGTTTCCAGGCCAAAATAACTCTAAGAACGAGTGTTATAGACATGTCAAGTCAGAAGCCATCAAACTAATATGGTGTAGGACAACTCATTTGTGGATTGCTCTTCAGATTTCACATTTCCTCCAGAAAGAAGAATTTACCAGTGTCACCCACCTCTAAATTAGGCCTTGTAGTGTCTATGAGGTGCAGTGACAGAAACAAATCTTAAGTATTGAGTGTAATAATTGCTTTTTATAGCTTTGGTAGCAGAATACAGTTTCAATGCGAGCATAGGAATCTACACAAAGAAAAAATGTGGCATTAGAAAAGTTAGGAAATGTTTGTAATACTAACGCTTTGAGGTTGTTGTTGTACATAGACAGGGCTTCGGCGAGATGCATCGCTCCATCGTCTTCCATTCTGTTTGATGAAAGATCCAGGATTTCCAGACCTGTGTTCTGTTGCAAAAGTTTTGCTAAACACTTCACACCATCCCGAGTGATTCTGTTACTGAAGAAAAAGAAATCGAAATACATTTACAATGGAAGATTTCAGTGCAATGATGACTGGGGTAGAAATAAAGGTTTTAATGTGAATCTATATGCTGGACTAACTTGTAATGTTCAACATAAAGTTAGATTCTACATTGCCAATAGATTTTTGCACCTCCTTTTTTATTACAAAAATAAACTTGAGAATTAAGATGTAGCTGATTGCTCAGGTCTGGTCATTATTAATGCAACAAAACAATAAAAAAACATGCATTCATCTTCGTCTTTTGTCAGTATTAATGTGTTAATTTGATTTACCATATGTATTGCTTTCTCACGAAGGACAGCAGTTGCTTTCCACCATGTGCATACTTCATGCAGAACTTCGATTCAAGTCACAAAAGTGATACAATATTTTGAAAAAAAATGCAGGTGAATGAACATTTAGCATCATCTACCCAGAGCAGGTTTGATGCACACTGTTGATCATGTGATGACCTCATTCTGCTATTATTCATGTTAGGTATGCATCTTATGACCATATCTCCTTACTTTTCCTAAAGGTAAATCCTCTTGTAGCTTCAGAACCTTTACCTGATATTTCACTCATATTTAGTTCCGAATAAAGAGATATGCAGTATTTTTTAAGGACGTTGCTATGGGTGATATCCTATATCTAGCCGAAATCTCACAGCAACGTTATGTGTAACTTAATTTCCTTGATAATATTCTTCTATGGTATTCCTCTACTCTCAATGTCTAGCTGCTAACTAAAATGAGCCTGGCGTCTGAATGAAAGTACTTTCATCCAAAGAGCCTAGTAAGTGTAGCTTGAAAAAATAAGCCCCAAATAGTTTGTACCAACAGCATACATGCAGATTTTAGAACCCTTGTTTACTGACAAGTCTCATTTCCCTTCCCAACTACTATAAAACCTAACTGTTATCAGTACTTGCCTGACTGCTTTCAATAATATAAAATGCGTACTCCTTTAAATAACAGAAGATTTATGTTCCTTTTGTATGCAAAGGCCAAGATGGCTGAATGCTTAATAAAAATGTGTTTAAAAAGGTTTTGCCATCTCAGCAGCACATAAGCAGTAAGCAGAACCCTTCTGTATTTGTTACAATACGTATGTCCAACTGGTTGATCCCAAGCTTCCAGTAGCTTGCAGACACCTTCAGAGTAGCTAACAGCCTTGAGTTCATTTTTAAATAAGGACAGGGTGTCATCTTCCTTTTAAAGTTAAGGGAAGGTTGTGTTTATTTTACTTTATGATCATTAGGCTGCAGATAGCAGAGTCTGTTAATGAGCAGTGCTCAGTCAGATTTATGACCCTGGCTGTGGCACATACATGAAGAACTGAAGGACTGAGATATTTAACTCTTAAATAAAAGTTCACCACAACACAGAGAACAAAATTATATTTCTTAATGTTTTTGCTCCCAGTGGCCAGTAGAAACTGTTTCATATTTATAAATGAAAAATACAATAATTTTGTTTTTAAATAGGAGCAATTTAAAGTGAGTAAAAATATTTCTATGAAACATTGTCTTAATGTGTTGCTAAATTTTAAGCCAATAACGCTCTTACATTTTTATGAAGCATGTTCCTTCACTTTAAATTCCTTCCATTTAAACAAATGGCTGTATTTTATAAATATGGCACAGTGTCTACAGACCACTGGAAAAAAGATGCCTGCTGTTTGTAAATTTGACACTTGGAAATGGGAGAACATTTAAATATTGATTATCTTATAGAATCTATATAAACAAAGTTAACTCTTCAGTTTAATTGTCTTCCAATTAATTTCAAAATGTTGCCCTTACACATAGTAGGTATCTTGGTCCCAGTGGCTGGCAGACATGATGCCATATTTATAATCTAAAAATATATCCATTATTTTAAGTGGGAGAAATTCAAAGTGCAGAAAATGTGTCCATATTTTGAACATTTTTGCAGAATATATTTCTGCACTTTAAATTTCTCCCATTTACAGAAAATGGTTGTATGTTTGTGTTATATGTGGGTATATCCTGTACCACAAGCAGATACAAAACATTTAATAGTCACCCATACACATGAATCCCATTCATAAGCACACATGTACATAAATCTTCAAACACCACGCTCTCATTGACACACATTGCAGCCCTGTCATAGTGCCCCTAGTCAAAGTATTTTGTTCAAACCTTAGTAGGTGGTTTTATGGACATTTGGCTTAAAGTCAATGAAGCTTGGTGTTGAGGTGTCTGGTAACAGTGCACGAGTTGCTTAGCCTTCAGTACTTCACGATGATTTTCAGTGATCAGAAGTAGCTCTAACTACAGAAAATGTTGGAGAACCCTGCATTATGCCAATTATTTGGGGTCATCCTTCAGCAATTTTAGTGCACACCTGACAAAACCTGATACCCTGACAACAGAATCTTTATTTGACAAAGAAATAGGGTTGCTGCTGGTTTTATCTGAGTCTTTGAGAAAGGCCTCTGACTGTGAGCAATAAACACATGCATAAATAAGTAATACATTAGAAAAGAGAACTCTTACCAGCTCAAGTCAAGAAATCGCAAGGTAAAGTTTTTCTCTAATCCTTCACACAGTCGTTCTATTGCCGTATCTGTCAGTTCGTGTTTACTAAGATGCAGTTCTTGAAGACAGTAATTTACTACCAGCATAGTTGCAAAATGTATCGCTATTTCTTCCTAAAATACAAATCGGTGATGGACTGTAAATTATTTAGAAAATACTGAACTAAGATTTCATTTCCTAATGAACTGTAACAGAAAGGATTTTCCAAGCAAACATAACAAAACAATGCCTGCAATCATATAGTAGAGCTTCTTTTGTCAGGACTTGCCAGCAACAGGACGGTTTCAGTCAGCAAAAAACAACTGTTCCAGCCTGAGAAGGACCAAGGCTGATTTGCATATGGCTTGTCCTTGACTGTTGTGGTATGGAATGCCGCCCAAATGATAGCCGGGGCCCGAAACTATGTCCAAAGGATCAATAGGAAAAATCTCTCAATCAAGGGGATCCTTTAGACCTCCACCCCAAAAAGTCTAGAGGCTTGATATTGACACACGTAATAGGCCACATTGGGGAAAGGATGTAAAAACACCAGGTAATGACAATATATGTGAAAACGATGTGCTGTGTTACACAAAATGCTACAGAACACAGTCTGAAAGCAACATCAGTACCCCGCATGAGATCCAACATGGCTGCCTCCACTCTGTCCAAGTGCAATTCCTAAAATGGTGAGACAGTAGCTAGACAACAGCAAAAAACAAAAATAAATGGAATCTAGCAAAACGTCAAGTACCTTCTCATGGTAGCATGTATATGTGTGTTGTGTGTGTTTGTGTATATATATATATATATATATATATATATATATATATATGTGTGTGCGTATATATTTGTGTGTGAGCGTGCATATAAGTATGTGTGTATATATATATATGTGTGTATAAATATATATATATATATATATATATATATAATAAATACAATATATCCCGAGCAAAATCAAACTGTGTACAAAACATCTGTCAAATAAAGCATCATATTCCAAAATAGGTGTCAGTCTTCTTCTTTAATATTCATTGCAGCATCTCTTTGACTGCTAGCCAACACGTGTTTCGTCTAATTTTAGCAGTTTGTGCATTTAGACTTCATCAGGGCTAGAATGTATAACAAAAGCAACAATTACAAACTAAATATTTCAAATAAGACATATTCAGAAAGTAATTCAGAGAAGAAAAGATTATTCTCAACCCCATAATAACCATATCGCCACAAGTGACAGGAGCATCCCAATAACGATTTCACCTATGTGTCAAAGCAAGAGATTCTATCAACACACCTAAGTAGGTACAACCTATTTGAATAACCGAAGTCACCGAAAAGTGTATTTTTTGTTATTAAAAAAGAGAAAAGAAGTGCAAAGATAGATTCATAAAACCCACGAGAAACCAAAATAAAATAAAAAGAAAAAAAGAAAATTATCGCGAGAATGACATGTCAAGCCAAGTCCCTCGAAAACCCTCAGTGAAAAACAACGAATGAAAAGGAGTTATTAGTCCAAAATGAAGCTCACCAGCACTTATATTTATGAAACTGGCGACACCACTGACTCTCTGTTCCAAGTGGCGCAATAAGTTAGCTTTATAACAAAACAAGTTGAAGAAAATGTTTACCATGAGAAATCCATTTTAACCATGAAGTAACATTAACATTTCAAAATATCTGCCTCATCACACTAGGTAAAGACAACCTGAAACGTGACTCCAATACTCACTAAATTTGAAGTTATCAGTCAATTCCACGAAGAAGTAGCACCTTTGTTTATAGAATAGACAAAACCCTCGTCAGGGCTAAGTCTGGTCACAACATCTAAAACAGAACATTAATATTAAATCCTCAGCAATAAAATAAGTTATAATACCTAATTTCCGACAGCATTAATAATTTAATTGCCCTGCTCAACCTAATTTTACATACTCGAGTCAGGACATATTCAAGTTTTCTAGGGGAACCTCTCAGACAAGGTATCCTATACTACAAAGCACTCCTAAAGTTAACAGAACATCGTTAAATAAAAAGGGAGTCACATATCGCAAAGCATAGCATTCAAAGGCTTCGAATAGTAATTCGAGGGTTTTTGAGAAGTTACCGTCTTAAAAGGCACTTACCAAGTAAGTTTATTAGTTTTCAACATCGGTGACAGCACGAGTACGGCGTCTAGCACCCGCGCCATCTTTTGGTGTGCATAAGTAATCAGTCTCAAACACTAAGGAAGGACCAATTGTTCCCCGGTTTCAGACCATTCCAAAATGGCGCCCAGAATTACGCGTCTTTACAATACGTATTTAAAAACTTTATTCGGCACTCGCAATGAGCATACCAAATCTTCAGGATTGTATGTAGGTGCTACTTCTTCGTGGAATTGACTGATAACTTCAAATTTAGTGACTATTGGAGTCACGTTTCAGGTTGTCTTTACCTAGTGTGATGAGGCAGATATTTTGAAATGTTAATGTTACTTCATGGTTAAAATGGATTTCTCATGGTAAACATTTTCTTCAACTTGTTTTGTTATACAGCTAACTTATTGGGCCACTTGGAACAGAGAGTCAGTGGTGTCGCCAGTTTCATAAATATAAGTGCTGGTGAGCTTCATTTTGGACTAATAACTCCTTTTCATTCGTTGTTTTTCACTGAGGGTTTTCGAGGGACTTGGCTTGACATGTCATTCTCGCAATAATTTTCTTTTTTTCTTTTTCTTTTATTTTGGTTTCTCGTGGGTTTTATGAATCTAATTTTGTACTTCTTTTCTCTTTTTTAATAACAAATAATACACTTTTCGGTGACTCTTCGGTTATTCGAATAGGTTGTACCTACTTAGGTGTGTTGATTGAATCTCTTGCTTTGACACATAGGTGAAATCGTTATTGGGATGCTCCTGTCACTTGTGGCGATATGGTTATTATGGGGTTGAGAATAATCTTGTCTTCTCTGAATTACTTTCTGAATATGTCCTATTTGAAATATTTAGTTTGTAATTGTTGCTTTTGTTATACATTCTAGCCCTGATGAAGTCTAAATGCACAAACTGCTAAAATTAGACGAAACACGTGTTGGCTAGCAGTCAAAGAGATGCTGCAATGAATATTAAAGAAGAAGACTGACACCTATTTTGGAATATGATGCTTTATTTGACATATGTTTTGTACACAGTTTGATTTTGCTCAGGATATATTGTATTTATTCTGTTGATGTGGTTTTACTACATTATTTATGACGATAGATAGTCGTCAGTTTTATCCCTGGTAGCATCCCTAATAAATTCTACTCATTACTGTTGACAATAGAGCACGAGCATATAACCTTCTATCTATTGGTTTTCACTGTGTCTATATAGATCAGATATATATAGTCTATATAGATAGATATAAATTTCCACCATAGCTATTCTTCCTGCAGTGCTTAATTTGTAAAAAAACTTAAAGTGCTTGGCCCCTAAGATTTACTCAGAAGCCTGTGGCCAGTGCTTTTGGATGTTAACGTGCTAAATACTATGGCTGTGTAGTCTTGATTCGGCTTTAATCCACCATGAGACACTTCCTCCTCCTAATCTCACTGTTGTAGGTTCCTGCATTCTCCCCTTGTCACATTTTTTAATTCAGTTTTTTTTCTTTCTTCCACCTTTTGCATTTCTCCCTCTCTTGCCCTGGGTCAAAGTCAAATAAGTGCAGGTACCAAAAAGTGAGAGCCGTGGTCCCTCCCTTGCTACTACCGGCTCAAATTAAGCACTGCCCCAGGCAGCAGACTAAACAGTACAAGTAGCAGGTTGCGCTCCTTAGAAGGATGGATACTTCCATCCGGTGTTTCCCATGGGGGTTTAGGTGCTTTGCATGTAGCACGGATAATAACTACAGGATTGTCTCCTTTTCTCCACTCCCCTCAGATATGCTTTCTGTAGGAGAGTAGGGTCTGCAATCCTATGATCACCCAGATTTTTGCTTTTTGCTTCACTGGTTTACGACTTTCCCTGGCTGTGGGCCTGCTAATCAGACCCACAGCCTAGCTGTTCTCTCTAATCCAAATTGTACCCAGGTACTGAATTGGCCCTGGGCCCTCTCAAGTCCCTGTACCCAGGGCTGAGGTGCACCCAGAAGTCTCCCAGGGGCTGCAGCATGTATTATGCCACCCCTGGCCTGACTAACTAAATCTGACACAACTGGCTGCACGACAGCTGGGGCAAGGAGGTGTAATCACCCTTTTGCTTTAGATATAGTATGCCTATATCTAAACCTAAATGGACACACAGATCTCCTATCAGTCACTCCTATGGCAGGCCTTAACAATCCTGAAGGCAGAGTGCTTGGAATCGTGTGAGATAGTGCTCTGGCATGAGCTGAGCCTGTCTGCGGCTTTCGGGATCCATCCCTTAGCCGTTTCCATGATATCGCATACCATATACTCTTAAGTGCATTATAATCCTCGCGGTTATATGCCAACTCTGGTATCGCTTTATCAAAACATGTCGAGTAAGGTGTCATACGAATTGGAATACTAACCCCTCGCCAATTCTGGCGACGGGGTTAGCATTCCACCCTTCTAGAGGGACACGACATGGATGTAACCTGTAACCCCGGTTAAAGTCCAACAGAGCCTTAGCTCCACAAAATGGATGCTGCCACCGAGACACAAGTCTGCCCTCCTGCTGCTGGGAGTCCTCCCAGCCCAGGAGGCAAGGACAAAGGGTTTCCTGCCAGGGGCGGTGCCAGCACCGTCCCAGACAGGATTTTGTGTATTCTAGGTAGGCAGGGCTTTAGAGGAAGGTGACTGCAAGTGGCACCCCGGTGCTCACTGTGCATAGGCCGGCTGGAACCAGTTCCAGGGGCACTCCAGCCCCTGGCCTGGGGAAAGCCCGCCAAAGGAGAGGGGTGTAACCACCCCCCTCCTAGTCCCACCCATAGGGCAGGACTTAGTCGCGTGCCAGCCCCTTTTTGCAGGATAAAGGTAGGACCTGGCCCCCTTCCAAATCAGATCATCTTTGGAATCAAGACACGACTTTCTACGAAAGGACATCAAGATTTCTTCTTCAAGATTCTCCCTTGTGACTAAGGAGTAGTCACCCTGCATCCGCAGGCACCATCTTAAGAACACTGCGGTCTGCTGCAAGTCCTTCCTCCGGAATCTGACTGCCCAGCTCGACGAGAACCGGCTTCCCTGGCACCTCTGACCTCTACCCACCTCTACAGCTAAGCTGAGAACCGTGGGTGAATCGAGACCTCGAGGGACCGGCCATCTTCAAGACTGCACGACTTCTTTCCAGCACGACCGCCGAGGGATCCTCTGGTGAGTGCTTTGGGGTCCGAGAAGCCCCGACCCTGAGCAGCCCCAGCACCGAAGTTCAGCCTCCCAGCATCTCCACGATCTGCGTGGGGCCCTTCTGCTTTTTGCTGCTCACCGCGTTGTTTGGCTACTAGCCCGCTGGCTTGTGGCCTTCTTAACGACGCCCGACGACATCACTGTTGCTGGTCTGGTTGCTCCAGACTGGCCCTTGCTCCCTTCCAAGAGAGGAGCACCCCGGACCCTCCTGGTCCACTCCAGACGCCATTTTAGGTCCACCGCGTGGGCTTGAATTTGCCAAGACTTGTTGCCCCAATCCTGGGTCCAGTGACGTCGAGAGCATCATCCATCGTGGGACAGCTCGTACCTCCATCCTGGTCGCCGACAACGCCTCCTGGTCCGTGAGACTACAGAGCCCAGCGTCGCCCACTCACCTAGTCGAGGTGACTACCATCCGGTGCCCTCCTGGTGCCACCTGACTACTGGCTAGTAGTCACGAACTTGGTCCCCTCTGCTTTCAGGTGTCATCTATCTTCGATCCAGGCTTGGATCACCCGAACAATCTTCACTGGTCGCCTGCCAGCAACTCCTTTCCTTCAGGCTCCTGGTTCGTCAACGGAGAATCCCGACGTCTTTTCAGATCTATGCAGCTGCAGCCCCTGGGCTAGGTAACTTCGGCATTTCGGTGCCTCAGCATAGCCTCACTATCCAAGGGTCCAGATCCACTTTCGTTTTTGACCTACCTAGTCGGGTTCGCCCGAGAACACTAACTTTGTGAATACTAGCTTCCATAGGCTTTTTCCCGCCTTGCGCGTGAGAGTTCCCACTCTGCACGTGGCGCCCCTAGGCCTCCTACTCCTAACCTGAGTGTTCAGTATTGTAGGCCTAGCGTTTCTAAAGCCTCTGAGAATCGTTACTTACCTGCTAGTAATTCGCATTCCACTTTTAGAGTATATGGTTTTTCGTGCCCCTCGGGCATTTGTGTAAATTGTGCGACTTAAAGTATTTTCGTAAGAGTTTTGTTGTGTGCTTAGCTCCCTGTCTCATAAAGAGCCAGGGTAGTCTTGTTATAAATAAATACACTGTTTATTTTCATAACAACTTGTGTGGTGTCCTTTCACTGGGTGTTCAAGGGGTAATGTGATGGTAAAACAGCTGGCTTAACACGCCCTCTAGAGTCTTAGCCTTAGACTGCTCGTATCCATGCTACTAGGATAGCTGGTCTATAAGGTTGACTTACAACCAATCATCAATAAGGGTTGTTTGGACTGATACATAGTGATCACTAGAATAGTGAGCACTGCATATCAGGCCAACTTCTCACATTGGTGAGCAGCGGTTGGGATTTGAGCTTGTTGTTGTTTTACCACACATATCCTAAGAATATCTTGTGAAAGATCACATAAGTACTAAGGTACATATAACTTAGCTTAGAATACTCTGAGTTCTACTGAACCAGCTGTTGTAGCTCCTAGGGCCTAGCACACCCTAAACTACAACTCTAGCAAGGGATCAGTAGGCAAACATATAGTGTAGGTAAGTGCACCACTTACACCTCACTAGAAAAGCATGTCTACCCAAGGAGAATCTACTGAGACTCCCCTTGTGGATGTTGACCCTCCACAGGTCAAATCAAGATATGCAGCTCTCAGTTTCCAGGAGATGAGACAAGTGTGTACCTCCAGGAAACTGAAACAGGGGTCTAACCCCACCATTCCCTTTTTAATAGGTCTCTTAGAGACTTATGATGCGAGAAAGATTTCTCAGCTAGATGGGAATATGCCAGCCTTAGAGGGTACCTCTGGGGATCCAGACCTCCCCAACACTGCCAATGCAGTTGAGGAGGAGGATCAAGAGGAACTCTCTGGGGACGAGGTAGACAAAGGTCTTGAGGTAGTCAGAAGGCTAACTAGGGCCAACTTAGACTTGCTTGGGCTAGGATCTGGGGGACCCCCAGTGCTGACCCTAAGTAGGCCTAACCTTGGAGTTAGGAGAGATAGATCTCTTTCTAGGGACTCCAATAGATCTCTGCACTCTAATGCCTCTTCTCAGAGGAGAAGGAACTCTCCCCAGAGGAGATTGACTTCCCCTCAGAGAATGGAGCATGAAGCTAGGATGAGACAGGCTACTCTGAGGATTGAAAGGGAAGAACTTGCCCTGGCCAAAGAGAAGCTTGCCTTTGCTAGAGAGCAGCAGATGAGTGGGTTAGCTCCCACTGGTGGCAGCAATCTGCCAAGAGATAGAGAGAAGGGTTTAGATACTAAACACCTGACTAAGATAGTGCCCCCCTTTAAACAAGGGGATGACATCCAGAAATGGATGGCTGCTTTGGAGAGGGCCTGCACTGTGCAGTGCATTCCCCAGAGTCAGTGGGCAGCTATACTGTGGCTCTCCTTTGATGGTAAAGGTAGAGATAAGCTCCTCACTACAAGAGTAGAGGATGCTAACAATTACCAGGTCCTGAACAATACACTGGTTGATGGGTTTGGTTTAACCCCTGAGCAGTACAGGTTGCTGTTCAGAGACACCCAGAAAACTCAGTCTCAGGACTGGTCTGACTTTGTGGATAGTGCCACTAAGGCTTTGGAGGGCTGGTTGCTGGGTAGCAAGGTTACTGATTACACAGGGTTGTACAATCTCATGATGAGAGAACACATTTTAAATAATTGTCAGAACCAGTTGTTGCACCAGCACCTTGTTGATTCAGATCTGACCTCTCCCCAGGAATTGGGAAAGAAGGCAGACAAATGGGTCAGAACAAGGATCAAGCAGAACCAGAACCAGAACCAGGGTGGTCAGAAGAAAGCAGACCAGAAGGGTAATGCTAAGAGTGAACAAAATGACCAGAAGTCTTCACCAGGTCCCCAACAAACCAAAGAGGGTGGGGGTCAGGCTTCCCAGAAGAAGAAGACTCAAGAAGGCCAGTCAAAAAGGTGGTGCCAGTACTGTAAAAGTAAGTCTCACTGGTTTAGTGAGTGCACCAAAAGAGGAGGACAAACTCCTACCACTACAGCCCCTAAGGCAACTGCACCCCCTAGTTCAGTCAGTAGTGGTAGTGTACCTCCCAAGGCAATAGTTGTGTTAACCTTGGGAACTGAGGGGTCTGACAACTTAGTTGGCACACTCACTCAGGCTGTCCTTGTCTGTACAGGGGATATGGATATATCCCCTGATATAAGTCCCAATACTTTGGGCAAATACAGGCAGACACCTTCGATTAATGGCAAGATGGCTCAGGCCTATAGGGACACTTGTGCCAGTGTCACCATGGTGACACCTAACTTTGTGGACCCTGGACAGATCATGCCAGGTACAGATTTCCTGGTGACCAATGCCAGCAACGTCACTACCAGTCATAGTATGGCGATTGTGGCTTTCTCCTGGGGTGGAGTGAAGGGTCAAAAGAAAGTTGTAGTCAGTTCAGACCTCCCAGTTGATTGTTTGTTGGGCAATGATTTGGAGTCATCACTATGGTCAGAAGTGGAGCAGAGGACTCACATGGAGATGTTAGGCTTGCCAGCACATGTGCTTGCTGTGACTAGGTCACAGGCCAGAAGATGCCCCGCTGAACAGGTGCTGGATCCTGAAAGAATGGACCAGACACCTTCCAAGAAGAAGAGCAGTAGGGTTAAGGCTTTGCCTTCCCCCTTGCCCCAGGTTGAGGATCAAGTCTCTGAGGAGGCTGATCTGAGAGAGCTGAGGGAAACTGAGCCTAAAGAGCTTGAACTTGATCAAGTTGAGTTTCTGGGCTCAGGGGGACCCTCCAGAGAAGACCTGGGGAAGGCACAGTTAGACTGCCCTTCCCTTGAACCCCTCAGACAGCAGGCTGCTGCTGAGGCTGCAGGGAATGCCACAGGTGCCCACAGGGTATACTGGGAAGATGGACCCCTGTACTCTGAGTCAAGAGACCCCAAGCCTGGTGCAACCAGGAGGCTGGTCATCCCCTTGTCTCTGAGAGGTTTCCTTCTCACCTTGGCCCATGAGATTCCCCTTGCAGGTCATTTAGGTCAGACAAAGACTTGGGACAGGCTTGTCTCACACTTTCACTGGCCCCACATGAATGAGAATACCAAGGAGTTTTGTCGCTCCTGTGTCACTTGCCAAGCCAGTGGTAAGTCAGGTGGCACAACAAAGGCCCCCCTCATACCACTACCTGTGGTGGGGGTTCCCTTTGAAAGAGTGGGGATTGACATTGTTGGTCCATTGGAACCCCAGACAGCATCAGGGCACACGTTTATACTGGTGGTGGTGGACCATGCCACCAGGTATCCTGAAGCTATTCCACTTAGGACCACTACAGCACCTGTAGTGGCAAGGGCCCTAGTTGGAGTGTTCTCCAAAGTGGGCTTCCCTAAGGAGGTCGTTTCTGACAGAGGTACAAACTTCATGTCAGGATATCTGACTGCAATGTGGAAGGAGTGTGGTGTGAACTACAAGTTCACCACACCCTACCACCCACAATGCAATGGGCTTGTTGAGAGATTCAACAGGACCCTCAAAGGGATGATTCATGGACTACCTGAAACTCTTAGGAGAAAATGGGATGTCCTGATCCCCTGCCTCTTGTTTGCTTACAGAGAGGTCCCACAGAAGGGGGTTGGCTACAGCCCCTTTGAGCTTCTGTATGGGCATCCTGTAAGAGGACCCCTGTGTTTGGTGAAGGAAGGATGGGAGAGACCTCTCAAAAAGCCTGCAACCAACATAGTGGACTATGTACTTGGTCTCCGCTCCAGGATGGCTGAGTACATGGAAAAGGCATCTAAAAACCTGGAGGCCAGCCAAGAACTCCAAAAAGCTTGGCATGACCAAAAGGCTGTCCTGACTGTGTACAAGCCTGGACAGAAGGTGTGGGTGCTGGAGCCAGTGGCCCCAGCAGCTCTCAAAGACAAATGGTCTGGGCCCCACACCATCATTGAGCAAAAGGGAGAGGTTACCTACTTGGTGGACCTTGGAACTCCCAGGAGCCCTCTCAGAGTGCTCCATGTAAACAGGCTCAAGGCATATGTCGACAGGAAGGACATGAGCTTGCTCATGGCCACAGATGAGGGACAGGAGGAAGAGAGTGACCCTCTCCCAGACCTGCTCACTCAGAATCCTGATGATGGATCAGTAGATGGTGTTGTCTTTTGTGGCAGCCTCACTGAGCATCAGCAACAGGATTGCAGGCAAGTTCTGCAATCCTTCAGACATATGTTCTCTCTGACACCCAGCCAAACTGATTAGTGTACCCATGATGTTGACACTGGAGACAGTCTGCCTGTCAAGAGTAAAATCTACAGACAGCCTGATCATGTTAGAGACTGCATCAAAACAGAAGTGCAGAAAATGTTGGAGCTGGGAGTCATTGAGCCCTCAGATAGCCCTTGGGCTAGCCCAGTAGTTCTAGTGCCAAAGCCTCACACCCAGGGTGGTAAGAAAGAGATGAGGTTTTGCGTAGACTACAGAGGCCTCAATGCAGTCACTAAGACTGATGCCCACCCAATACCAAGAGCAGATGAACTTATAGATAGATTGGCTTCTGCCAAATACTTAAGTACATTTGATTTGACAGCTGGGTATTGGCAAATCGGGTTAGCTGAGGAGGCCAAACCCAAGACAGCATTTTCTACCCCTGGTGGGCATTATCAATTTGTGGTAATGCCCTTTGGTTTGAAAAATGCACCTGCCACCTTCCAAAGGTTGGTGAATCAAGTCCTCACTGGGCTGGATGACTTCTGTGCAGCATATCTTGACGATATTGCTGTCTTTAGCTCCACCTGGGAGGATCATCTGGTCCACCTGAGGAAAGTGTTAGAGGCCCTGCAAAAGGCAGGCCTCACACTATCAAGGCCACTAAGTGCCAGATAGGGCAGACACAGGTTGTATACCTGGGCCACCTTGTAGGTGGAGACCAGCTTCAGCCATTGGAGAGTAAAATACAGGCCATCCAGGACTGGGCTCCTCCAATCACCCAGACTCAGGTTCGAGCTTTCTTGGGCCTGACTGGTTATTACAGAAAGTTTGTCAGAAATTATGGGTCCATAGTGACCCCTCTTAATGACCTGACAAGCAAGAAGATGCCAAAGAAAGTTCAGTGGACAGCAAGCTGTCAGAAAGCATTCAATGACCTAAAACAGGCAATGTGCACAGCACCTATCCTTAAGAGTCCAGATTACTCCAAGCCATTCATTGTCCAAACAGATGCTTCTGAGTTGGGTGTGGGAGCTGTTCTGTCTCAGCTGAATTTTGATGGTAATGACCAGCCTATTGCTTTCATTAGCAGGAGGCTGACCCCCAGAGAGAAAAATTGGTCAGCTATTGAGAGGGAGGCCTTTGCTGTGGTTTGGGCCCTGAAGAAGCTGAGGGCCTACTTGTTTGGCACTCACTTCACCATTCAGACCGACCATAAGCCCCTCTTGTGGCTAAATCAGATGAAGGGTGAAAACCCCAAACTGCTTAGGTGGTCCATTTCCCTACAGGGGATGGATTTTACAGTGGAGCATAGACCTGGTACTGATCACAGCAATGCTGATGGGCTCTCCAGGAATTTCCACTTAGAGCAAGAAGACTCACCTGGTCAAGGTTAGTTTATTGTCCCAAAGTTTGGGGGGGGGGTCATGTAGGAGAGTAGGGTCTGCAATCCTATGATCACCCAGATTTTTGCTTTTTGCTTCACTGGTTTACGACTTTCCCTGGCTGTGGGCCTGCTAATCAGACCCACAGCCTAGCTGTTCTCTCTAATCCAAATTGTACCCAGGTACTGAATTGGCCCTGGGCCCTCTCAAGTCCCTGTACCCAGGGCTGAGGTGCACCCAGAAGTCTCCCAGGGGCTGCAGCATGTATTATGCCACCCCTGGCCTGACTAACTAAATCTGACACAACTGGCTGCACGACAGCTGGGGCAAGGAGGTGTAATCACCCTTTTGCTTTAGATATAGTATGCCTATATCTAAACCTAAATGGACACACAGATCTCCTATCAGTCACTCCTATGGCAGGCCTTAACAATCCTGAAGGCAGAGTGCTTGGAATCGTGTGAGATAGTGCTCTGGCATGAGCTGAGCCTGTCTGCGGCTTTCGGGATCCATCCCTTAGCCGTTTCCATGATATCGCATACCATATACTCTTAAGTGCATTATAATCCTCGCGGTTATATGCCAACTCTGGTATCGCTTTATCAAAACATGTCGAGTAAGGTGTCATACGAATTGGAATACTAACCCCTCGCCAATTCTGGTGACGGGGTTAGCATTCCACCCTTCTAGAGGGACACGACATGGATGTAACCTGTAACCCCGGTTAAAGTCCAACAGAGCCTTAGCTCCACAAAATGGATGCTGCCACCGAGACACAAGTCTGCCCTCCTGCTGCTGGGAGTCCTCCCAGCCCAGGAGGCAAGGACAAAGGGTTTCCTGCCAGGGGCGGTGCCAGCACCGTCCCAGACAGGATTTTGTGTATTCTAGGTAGGCAGGGCTTTAGAGGAAGGTGACTGCAAGTGGCACCCCGGTGCTCACTGTGCATAGGCCGGCTGGAACCAGTTCCAGGGGCACTCCAGCCCCTGGCCTGGGGAAAGCCCGCCAAAGGAGAGGGGTGTAACCACCCCCCTCCTAGTCCCACCCATAGGGCAGGACTTAGTCGCGTGCCAGCCCCTTTTTGCAGGATAAAGATAGGACCTGGCCCCCTTCCAAATCAGATCATCTTTGGAATCAAGACACGACTTTCTACGAAAGGACATCAAGATTTCTTCTTCAAGATTCTCCTTTGTGACTAAGGAGTAGTCACCCTGCATCCGCAGGCACCATCTTAAGAACACTGCGGTCTGCTGCAAGTCCTTCCTCCGGAATCTGACTGCCCAGCTCGACGAGAACCGGCTTCCCTGGCACCTCTGACCTCTACCCACCTCTACAGCTAAGCTGAGAACCGTGGGTGCGACGAGACCTCGAGGGACCGGCCATCTTCAAGACTGCACGACTTCTTTCCAGCACGACCGCCGAGGGATCCTCTGGTGAGTGCTTTGGGGTCCGAGAAGCCCCGACCCTGAGCAGCCCCAGCACCGAAGTTCAGCCTCCCAGCATCTCCACGATCTGCGTGGGGCCCTTCTGCTTTTTGCTGCTCACCGCGTTGTTTGGCTACTAGCCCGCTGGCTTGTGGCCTTCTTAACGATGCCCGACGACATCACTGTTGCTGGTCTGGTTGCTCCAGACTGGCCCTTGCTCCCTTCCAAGAGAGGAGCATCCCGGACCCTCCTGGTCCACTCCAGACGCCATTTTAGGTCCACCGCGTGGGCTTGAATTTGCCAAGACTTGTTGCCCCAATCCTGGGTCCAGTGACGTCGAGAGCATCATCCATCGTGGGACAGCTCGTACCTCCATCCTGGTCGCCGACAACGCCTCCTGGTCCGTGAGACTACAGAGCCCAGCGTCGCCCACTCACCTAGTCGAGGTGACTACCATCCGGTGCCCTCCTGGTGCCACCTGACTACTGGCTAGTAGTCACGAACTTGGTCCCCTCTGCTTTCAGGTGTCATCTATCTTCGATCCAGGCTTGGATCACCCGAACAATCTTCACTGGTCGCCTGCCAGCAACTCCTTTCCTTCAGGCTCCTGGTTCGTCAACGGAGAATCCCGACGTCTTTTCAGACCTATGCAGCTGCAGCCCCTGGGCTAGGTAACTTCGGCATTTCGGTGCCTCAGCATAGCCTCACTATCCAAGGGTCCAGATCCACTTTCGTTTTTGACCTACCTAGTCGGGTTCGCCCGAGAACACTAACTTTGTGAATACTAGCTTCCATAGGCTTTTTCCCGCCTTGCGCGTGAGAGTTCCCACTCTGCACGTGGCGCCCCTAGGCCTCCTGCTCCTAACCTGAGTGTTCAGTATTGTAGGCCTAGCGTTTCTAAAGCCTCTGAGAATCGTTACTTACCTGCTAGTAATTCGCATTCCACTTTTAGAGTATATGGTTTTTCGTGCCCCTCGGGCATTTGTGTAAATTGTGCGACTTAAAGTATTTTCGTAAGAGTTTTGTTGTGTGCTTAGCTCCCTGTCTCATAAAGAGCCAGGGTAGTCTTGTTATAAATAAATACACTGTTTATTTTCATAACAACTTGTGTGGTGTCCTTTCACTGGGTGTTCAAGGGGTAATGTGATGGTAAAACAGCTGGCTTAACACGCCCTCTAGAGTCTTAGCCTTAGACTGCTCGTATCCATGCTACTAGGATAGCTGGTCTATAAGGTTGACTTACAACCAATCATCAATAAGGGTTGTTTGGACTGATACATAGTGATCACTAGAATAGTGAGCACTGCATATCAGGCCAACTTCTCACACTTTCTCTCTGTGTCATTGTCTAGACCTTATGTGCAAAAACTCCCAGTGGTTTTCTTGCCTCACTATCTCTCCCCTCCTAGCTGCTTTAAGTGCTCTATCCATCCCTCCCAGCTGTTACTTTACCCCCTCTCTTTCTCTCCAGCTATTCTCCATGCACCCTTATTGTATTATCACCCCATATCTTAACTCCCTCCTAGCTGGTCCCCCTACATCACTCTCTATATATCTTCGTATAACAGACTCAACAGTAGCTATGTGAGTTCCTTGAGAAGATATTTGCTTCCATTAGGTGTTTTCCTAGACATGCTTCATCTATAGGAAGGTGCTTTCTACAGGATTCTGGTGTGTGTTCTGCATGGGGAGCTAGATACTCTTGTAAATCTTTGGGACGCATCCTGTTGGTTTTCAGTATTCTCAAGACAGGAGTTGATCAGTGTTCCCAAGTTTGTCTAGGTCTGGTTTTTACATGCAAGTGCAGGCAAACAGCATTATTGCATGTCTAGGTTTAGGAGTGTTAGCACTAAAGTTAGACCTGTTGGCTTTAACAATGCTTGCTTAAAGGGTACTTTCTACTGCTTTTGGAATAGAGTTGTGAATAGGAACGGATTGTCAGAACAGGCAAGCAGTCTTTCCCCGTTGAATTATACTGAATAGGAAAGTGATTTACAAGCCAGCAAGCCTAGTGTTCCATTGACTGGGGGTATTTTGTTACTCAGAAGACAAATATATAAAAGGTACATACATACCTGTAAGCTGTACAGAATAGGCCGGTTTACATTTAGAGATTTGATTGTTCTGTTGTGATTTAGGACGGTTGCCAATGCTATCAAACTTTGTGTATGCTGAAAATAAAAACAAAACATATGTAAGTAACATTTAGCAAAACAGACTAAATTTTCTTACAATGTGTCCACAAGTATTTATAATCTCAGAAGGGATCTTTCTGTGCCAATAGGACCCCACCCTTTGCAACACCCTTGCCAGCCATGGGATGGCGGTCTGTTGGAAATCCTGTTCAATCCTCAAGGAAGCTGCTGTGACAGACAGACATAAGTAATTGTCTCTTCACACCAGAACCAAACCAGGTTAAAAGCTCCTGGATATCTTCTCCCTACTTACTTACTCAAGGCACTCACCCACTCAAAAGTGGAGAAGAGCACCAAGTTGGAGGGGTCCAACATTCAAGACATTGCCACACGATAGCACTGTGGAACACCAGACCTAACCTATGTAAAGTCTTTGACCAGAAGCTCACTTGTGTCGGTGCCTGCGCTGAGGCCCTAGGCTTCCCAGATTCTGTAGAACCACAGAGAATGCACAGCACCACAAGTATTGTGAAGTTAAACTTTCCCAGGAAGCCTAACCTGTGACATGTGTTAGGTCGGGTGCCTCAAAGTCCGGCTCAGCGCTTCCATTTACACTTAGAACCTGATTTAGGTATTTCGAGATATGATACAATTTCAGTTAGAATAATCAACGATGTAGTACCACTGGCATACTACAAAATGGTGGTGATAATTATGTTGGGGTAATTCCTCCACTGGGGATTTATTGCATCCACCAATGTCGATATTTCACATCATCGCCGACCGCAGGGGCTTTTCCTCATTATGTCCTTACCACCATGGATTTTTAGCAGACTATTTGCATAAACACCTCCACCTTAAATTCCCAAGTGGCAGTTAAAAAATGGTTTATTCTGGTACATATAGTGTTCTGTCTACTTGGGGTTGCTGTTGGTTACTCGACTGTATCTCTGTTGGACACTGGAGTATATTACTGATGTCAAATGGCCTCCAGTACTTTTGTAGATATGTAGGCCCTCACTACTTCTGGCCCTGTAAACTGAGATTGGAGTCTGCACAGGGATCACAATTTTAAGTTTTGCAATGTTTATCGTACTCAGTAGACCCAGAGATCTGTGGACCCCAGTACAGTCTGAAGACTAAGTGCTGAAAACAATTTTTTAAACAATATGTGGACAGTAAATGTCCCTTTGGCACGTTTCTGTAGTCTCCATGGAATCCTGGGATACATTCTCCTCCGCCTTATCCCAATTCTAAAACGTTTTCATCCCAAGCGGGCTAGGAGCCTTGCATTACGTAATTGTGGTCAGACCTCAAATTAACGGATTAGAAGTTAATCATTCCATGCTTCAAAGGACACTCAATCAATCAGGTCATTTATATAGCGCACTACTCACCCGTAGGGTCTCAAGGCGCTGGTATGGGGGGGGGTGCCGTTACTGCTCGAACAGCCAGGTCTTGAGCTTCTTCCTGAAGGAGAGGTGGTCTTGGGTCAGGCGCAGGTCGGTTGGGAGTGAGTTCCAGGTCTTGGCGGCCAGGTAGGAGAAGGACCTTCCTCCTGTTGTCGCTCTTCGGATGCGGGGGACGGCGGCGAGGGCGTGGCTGGTTGATCTGAGGAGGCGCTTGGGGGTGTAGAAGTTGATCCGGTTGTTGAGGTAGCTCGGGCCTTGGTTGTGTAGGGCTTTGTGTGCGTGGGTGAGGAGACGGAAGGTGATTCTCTTGTTGACCGGGAGCCAATGCAGATCTCTCAGGTGTCCGGAGATGTGGCTGCGTCGGGGGATGTCGAGGATGAGTCTGGCCGAGGCGTTCTGGATCCGCTGGAGTCTCTTCTGGAGCTTGGCGGTGGTTCCGGCGTAGAGGGCGTTGCCGTAGTCCAGTCGGCTGGTGACAAGGGCCTGGGTGACCGTCTTCCTTGTCTCGGTGGGGATCCACCGGAAGATCTTGCGTAGCATGCGCAGGATGTAGAAGCAAGACGAGGAGACGGCGTTTACTTGTCTGGTCATGGAGAGGGAGGAGTCCAGGATGAAGCCCAGGTTGCGTGCGTGGTCCGTCGGTTTGGGTGCGGTGCCCAAAGCGGGGGGCCACCAGGAGTCGTCCCAGGCGGAGGGCGCGGAGCCCAGGATGAGGACCTCCATCTTGTCCGAGTTCAGTTTCAGGCGGCTGGTCGTCATCCATTCGGCTACCTCTCTCATCCCTTCGTGCAGGTTGGCTCTGGCGGTGGCGGGGTCGTTGGTCAGGGAGAGGATCAGCTGGGTGTCGTCGGCGTAGGAGATTATGTTGAGGTTGTGTTGGCGTGCGATGGCCGCGAGGGGGCTCATGTAGACGTTGAAGAGGGTGGGGCTCAGTGAGGATCCTTGAGGGACGCCGCAGATGACTTTGGTGGCCTCTGACTTGTACGGTGGTAGGCGGACTCTTTGTGTTCTTCCGGCGAGAAAGGAGACGATCCATTCCAGTGCCTTGTCCTGGATTCCGATGTTGCCGAGGCGCTGTATTAGAGTGCGGTGGCAGACAGTGTCGAAAGCCGCGGAGAGGTCCAGGAGGATGAGGGCCGCTGTCTCTCCGTCGTCCATCAGAGTTCGTATGTCATCGGTGGCCGCGATGAGGGCGGTCTCGGTGCTGTGGTTCGCTCGGAAGCCAGACTGTGAGGGGTCGAGGGATCCGTTCGTCTCGAGGAAGGCGGCCAGCTGTTTGTTGACGGTCTTCTCGATGACTTTGGCCGGGAACGGGAGGAGCGAGATGGGACGGTAGTTCTTGAGGTCGGTGGGGTCTGCTGTGGGTTTCTTGAGAAGAGCGCTGAGTTCGGCGTGCTTCCAGCTCTCAGGGAAGGTGGCGGTGTCGAAGGAGGTGTTGATGATGTCCCGCAGGTGGGGTGCGATGACAGCGTCGGCCTTGTTGAAGACGTGGTGAGGGCAGGGGTCAGTCGGAGATCCGGAATGGATGGAGTTCATTGTGCGGATGGTGTCTTCGGTGCTGATCGGCGTCCAGGTGCGGAGGGTGGTGGTGGGTGGCGTTGTTGCGGTTGTGGCTTGCGTTGGTTGGTTGCTGAAGCTGTTGTGTATGTCCGCGATCTTGTTGTGGAAGTAGGATGCGAGGGAGTTGCAGAGGTCCTGCGACGGGGTGATGTCATTGTTTCCGGCGTTGGGGTTGGAGAGCTCTTTCACGATGTTGAAGAGTTCCTTGCTGTCGTGTGCGTTGTTGTCCAGCCGGTCCTTGTATGTATTTTTCTTGGTGGCGCGGATCAGTTGGTGGTGTTTCCGGGTGGCGAGCCTGAGGGTGGTCATGTTGTCCGTCGTTGGTTCCCTTCTCCAGACTTTCTCGAGGGCTCGACAGTTCTTCTTGGAGCTCTTGAGTTCGTCGGTGAACCATGGTGTTTTTCTGCTGCAGGGTCTGCTGGGCGGGGTTCTCAGAGGGGCGAGTTCGTCCGCGCTGTTGTTGATCCACTTCGTGAGGTTGTCGGCGGCCTGGCTGGGGTTCGCTGAGCTGGCGGGGGGGTGCTGGCTCAAGGAAGCGGTGAGCTGGTCGGCTGTGATCTTGTTCCAGCTTCTTCGGGCAACCTGTTGCTGGTGTTGGTGGATCGTCGTTCTTTTGAAGCTGAAGTGGACGCAGCTGTGGTCCGTCCAGTGGAGTCCTGTTGTGTGGCTGAAGGTGACGTCTTTGCTGGATGAGAAGACGGCGTCGAGTGTGTGTCCGGCGAGGTGGGTGGGGGTGGTCACCAGTTGCTTGAGTCCGAGGTTGGCGAGGTTGTCGAGCAGGCTGATGGTGTTGCGGTCGCTGTTGTTCTCCAGGTGGAAGTTGAGGTCCCCCAGGAGGATGTAGTCAGCGGAGGGGAGGGCATGCGGGCTGGCGAAGTCGGCGATGTCCTCGCTGAATCGTGTGCGTGGACCCGGGGGTCGGTAGATCAGGGTGCCTCTGAGGGTGGTCTTCGGGTTGGTGTGGATCTGGAAGTGCAGGTGTTCAGCGGTGGTTAGGGTGTCGTCGGTGTTGGTCGTGATGCGGATGGTGTCTCTGTGGATGATGGCGATGCCTCCTCCCGTCTGGTTGGCGGTGCGGTCCCTCCGGATGATCTTGTAGCCCTCCGGGATGGCGATGGCAATGTCTGGGGCTGAGGAGGCGTTCATCCAGGTCTCGGTGAGGAAGGCCACGTCAGGGGCGGTGGTGTCGAGGAGGTTCCAGAGTTCTACGGCGTGTCTGTGGACGGAGCGGGTGTTGAGCAGGATGCACTTGAGGTGGTTGCTGCTGGTGTTCGGCTTGGCGGGTGCAGGGAAGGTCCGGATGCAGGTGAACTTGCAGGCGTGGCAGCTGAAGGGTCCGTGGGTGTGCTTCGGGGCGGCTCGATGACATCCTGGGATGCGGCCGGTGTTGAGTGCGGTGACACATTTTTGTAATGCAAATGTCTCAAACATTACTGACCAAATTTACTCCAAACCACAAAAGTCCCTACTATAAGGAAAATACTAATTTCATAAAATGTGTTTCATTCCGTTCAGCCGCTTTTGCTTAAAACTAAAAATACATATAGTTGTTTGGATGAAAAAGCTACCTTTTTGCCTACACCCTCCCTTTTGCCCCGTAAATGGATATGCATGAAATCTGCCTTATCCAACTTTAGGCATAATTGGAGATAAAACTGAAAGACACATTTTTGTGACGTAGCCCATAATTTACAATTTTTATAGGTTTGGCCTTAATTGGAAAATGTGGGGAATCACAAATATTCCAAGCTGCTATTAGTCCAAGCAACTGGTTGCTTACTGCAACTTTAGGACGATGGGAAGCCTACACCATCTGCCATGGTTACCTGTCTCCTGCTTTAGAGCTCCACCTGTAGTTCTCTCCATGCTCCATCTCTGCTCCAGTGGAATGCAACAGCCTGAACTCTGCTCACCGCCGCCCTCAGCAGCTTCGCTCCCACCACCACAGACGACGACCTCACCACCGCCGCCCGCACTCTACACAACTGGATCACCGACTGTGCTAACACCATCGCCCCTCTCAAGAAAGCCTCCAAACCTAACACCAAGAAAGCCAGTTAGTTTTTACACCAAACACCGAGACTCCAGACGCACTTGCAGACAACTTCAAAACCTGTTGAGGAACTCCAAAACCTCGACGGACCTCGACAAATTCAAAAAAGCTACCGCCGCCCACCACAAACTCATCAGACACTCCAGGAACAAAGCACTTCAGGACAGAATCTCCACCAACGAACACAACAGCAAGGAACTCTTCGACTTCATCAAAGAGTTCGCCCAACCCAACAGCGAATCTACAGCTTTTCACTCCCTCCCAGGGCCTCTGCGACAAACTGCACTTTCTTCCATCACATAATTAAGACCATCTATGAAAACTTCAACGACAACAACCCCCACGAGGAACCCCCTCCCACCGCTCCCAGCAGCACACAGACGGCACTAGACAGCTGGACCACCCTCAGCATCGAAGACACTCTGAAGATAATGAAAGACCACCCACTCCGGGCCCCCATGGACCCCTGGCCCCACCACATCTACCGTAGAGCCGCAGGCTTCGTCACCCCGAGTTTCAATGTATCATCATCCTTCGAGACCACCTCCTTCTGCAATGATTGGAAACACGCCGAGATCAACCCTCTCCTGAAAAAACCCGCAGCGGACCCCACCAACCTCAAGAATTTCATCCGGCCAAAATCATGGAAAAATTCATCCGGCCAAAATCATGGAAAAAGCAGTCAACAGCCAAATCACCGCCTTCGTGGAAGAAAACAACATCCTCGACTCCTCTTAATCAGGCTTCAGGAAGAACCACAGCACTGAAACCACACTTCTCGCAGCAACAGATGACATCTGCACCCTCCTTGACAGAGGAGAGACAGTGGCTTTCAACCTCCTAGACCTCTCTGCGGCCTTCAACACTGTCTCTCACCACACCCTAGCCTGCAGACTCCACGATGAGGGAATCTGGAACAAAGCCTTCGACTGGATCCTCTCTTTTCTCTCCGGCAAAACGCAACGAGTCAGACTCCTTCCATTTCTCTAAGAACCAATTCGAACCACCTGTGGAGTTCCACAAGGATCCTCCATCAGCACAACCCTGTTCAACATCTACATGGTCCCACTCGCACCCATTGTCAGAGCACATGGACTCAACATCACATCGTACGCAGACGACACCCAACTCATCCTCTCCCTATATCCAACAAACCCAACATCACAAAATGCAACTTTCAAGACGGAATGGAAGCCATCGCCAGATGGATGAAGAACAGCTGCCTAAAACTCAACACGGACAAAACCGAGGTACTCAATATGGGCCCACACCCTGATGCCTGGAACAACACCTGGTGCCCCCCCCCCCCCGCCCTCGGGGACCCCTCCCTGCCCCCACGGACCACAAACGCAACCTCGGAACCGTCCTGGACACCGAAATCAAAATGGACCACCAGGTCAATGCCATCGCCTCCTCCTGCTACCACACCCTCCACCTTCTCCGAAAGACCTTCAACTGGATCTCCCCCGATTACAGAAAAACTGTCACTCGCGCCCTAATCAGTAGCAGACTGGACTATGGCAACGCACTCTATGCCGGGATCAACAAGAACCTCAGCCGCATACTCCAGAATGTCCAGAACGCCGCTGCCCGACTAGTCCTCAACCTACCTTGACACTGCCACATCAGCCAACTCCTATGGACCCTACACTGGCTCCCCGTTGAGAAGAGAATCACCTTCAAGCTTCTCACCTACGCACACAAGGCCCTCCATAACACTGAACCCACCAACGTGAACCACAGCCTGATGTTCCACGCACCCCAACGCCCTCTGCTCGGCCCAGCTCTACCTCGCAACGGTACCTCGGATCAATGTTACATGCGTTAAAAGAAAAGGACGAGGCCTCTATACATGCTTGGGAGTGTCCAACATGTCAAACCTAAGGCACAAAACCTTGCTATTCCACACAGAGGTATAGGAGGCAGAAATGTAGCACTTCTAAGGCAGATACAGGCTGGGAAGAAGTTACCAAGTCAGACCTCCTGTGCCTCAAGTTGGCCTTCACTTTCAGGATCTATTTCAAACACATGTTCATGGATGGGGAGCACTAAAGCTGGCCCCACTACATCCTTGGGCCACCAATGCATCAGCTGCACTTGAGGGATATAGGTCCTGGTGCAGGGCAGAAAAGATGTCAGCCTTACTGCATGGTTGGATCATGTCTTATGCTCAGGCATGCTAATTTGGCTTTCCCCCGGGGACTGTGGTATTGAGTCTGTGTTGTGCTTTATGGATCTGGTAAGGGCAGATGGGTTTGTTGTGCTGTTTGGCAGATGCAAAGCCTACTGCCAGGGAGCGATTGCAGATCGAGCCACAGACACAAAAAGATGAGACTGACTGGTTTTCCACTATGCAGCGTGCTAAACAACAGCGTACCACTTATTGTTAAAAATGACTTACCATAGTACATTTGCATTTTTTACTCACCAGATCACAATCACCAAGGTCCAGTTCCTCAAGTGATGTATTAATCTGTAGCATTGCTGCAAAATGCATTCCACCCTTATTTCCAAATTTGTTCCCAGTCAGCTTAAGACATTTCAAAGTCTCATTTCTCTGTATACAAAAAATATAATTGTCATTTATCAGAGGCATTAGAAGATGTTGATGAGAAAGAATGACAGTGGGTTATGTCAGTAGACACATGACAGAATCTGACCAGTGACGATTATTACCAACCATAAAGTGCAAGAAATCAGGAGAGAAATCCATAAAGCCGGAGATGCTATTTTTTAGAATTCAAAAGTAAAGTGTTTAAACAAGCAGTTGCTATAATTCAGCAAATTAAAATGGTAAGGCTTAGCTAATGACCAACTGGCAAAAATATCAACTTTGTGTGCATGTGTTTCTTCTTCATTTTATGCATTTCAGTGGTAAGTGACATTGTTGCCACAACCACTTTTTAATGATGAGAGTGGTGGGCACATTCCCTGCATGAAACATGAGATTCCTTGATAAAGGACCTCAAAAGTCGCATGATGAAACATCTCAAACAATACATGGCGAATTATTACATTTTGATTAATGTCAGTCTGTTTTTAGGTCAGATTGAAGCCTGTAGATCACCTTAGTACAAAAAATGCATTGTAGACATACCTACTCTCTGCACCTGTCAGCAGCATTTGGCACAGTAAATCACTCTTATGCAATTTCTGCAAAATTGGTGTGGTCATACTTGGAGTATCAGAATCAGGCAATACAAATGTCCCAAATTCTCTCCAACCCCCACATCTCTTCAGGCAGAGGTAGATATGCGCCTTTGCTTAAATTCTCACGGGCATTCAAGTCATGGATGTCTAACCAACTCAAAGTGAACCCACTCAAATTGAAGTTCCTTTTAATATTCCCTTCCGCACACCCATCATTGTTCCATTCTGGCACAGCCTTGGTCTGGTTCACTCAACAAGTTTGCTTGCAAGCGTCCATTATTAAAAGTTCGAATTTACCTGACTTTATGCTTGACAAAAATCTGAACCTAAATGCACACATTAACTCCATTGATCAGAAGTCTTCAAAATCTGCATCGACCCCCCCCCCCAGAAGGAGTACGGTTCTCTAGCATCTTGAGCCACAACGTCAGTGAAGGGGCTGGATAAGCAGTAGTAGACCTTTGCTTAGAGATGAGCGGTGGCTTATGGAGGAGAGGAGAAGGCAGATGCTGTCCATGAGAGCTATGCAGGGGACCAGAGTCAAGGAGTGAGTGCGAGATCTTAAGAGTTTCCCTACCAAACTCCATGTGGAGAGGAGGACTGGGGTTAGGGCTGAGAGAAGCAGTCAGCTAGTCAAGCAGGGAAGCAGCTGTATACTTTTGTTTTCAGATCAAGATCATATAATATCCTCCAGCCTCCCACCACACACATGTGGGGAGCCATTCCTTAGAAGCTAAGGAGCCTATTCACAAAGGTACATTTAGTTGTTAACCTATGTAAAACATAGCCAAACGTACCTTTTTCACACCTACCAGGTCTTCGCAAAGGGACTTCTGCGATGATTAAACCCATTTACGAGGGGGAAGATCTCTGACATGAGTGTGGTGAGCTCTGCACTCATAATTACTACTCAAGTGGTGATCAGTGGGCTTTCTAGTAAGTCGTTTGCCACAGACATTTGGCAATGGCCACGAACATCTATGTCTGGGGCTCTCCCAGCACAGGTCTGTCTTAACTTTCCCTTCCTTGGTAGGAAAGAGAAAGGCTCACATACAGATTTGCTGACTTTTTTGTGAATTGGGCCCTCAAGGTTAAAGGGTAATCTGGACTCCATTTTAAGGCAATGACTGAACACACATTATATTTTTTAATTCAACAGGTTAGCAGAGCTCTTTTTAACAATCATGGAGGTAGAATGTAATAAACAACAAGTGCTGGTGCCGCCTATGCTATAATTAAACATGCGGACACCAGCACTGTTTTTTATATTACATGGTCTGCTTGTATAATGATAACAGTGCTCATTTACACTGCACTAAGGAAGTCTTGTCAGCGTTTCTTCTCAAATGCATGCATTTTTGCATAAAGTAAATTTGTGTAGGCAAAAGAATACGTTCACTGGGCCTTTAACCAGTTATTTTCTGCCGTCGGCTAATGGCTGTCGCAAGCACTACCTTGGTAGTGCTGCGCACGTCCATTGGCCGACGCGACCCCACCCACATAATAGAACCCCCCGCACTGCGGCAAAATTATCGCCGTGGTAAGCGGGTTAAACGATAGGCCAGGGGGAGGGGGTGTATCGGGGGCTGTTATATTTTAAAAAATCTGTTATTTACATCTCTTAGAAATGGCATAGTACTATATACACTGTTATTATAAAGGTGGCTGTGGGAAAAATGTAGGGATGCCTTGGAGCAAAACCCCGGGGGTGAAGTACAGGGGCTCAATTGTTTTTAAATAAAGAAGGGGCTGAGAAACAGTATGCTGGGAGAGATAGCCCAATGGAGGGTGAAGTGGAGGGCAAAGCACAGACTCATTATTGTTTTATGAATGGCAATCATCCTATCTTTAGGTCTCGCCTAGCGATGCAGCGCATGCGCTGCTCGCCTTGGCGAGATCTATTGTTGTGGCTTTTTCTGCGGAAGGGGGACAGGAGCGGTGCACGCGCCCAGACAGGCGATGTGCACCTTCACGGCTCTGACCGGCTCTTGTGCACTGTTCTCCTCCCCTCACGCGCTGTGCACGCGCCCGGACAGGCGATGTGCACGTTCATGGCTCCGGCCTGCTCGGGTGCACACTGGTGACAAGGGATAGGATTTCTTGAAGCCTACTTTGCTCCTCAAAATTACCTTTGGCTACTGCAGGTAGACGTAACAAGACTTGGAGTCAAGTGTGTCTACCTGAGCCAGAGTCTCCCTGGAAACAGGAACAGCGGGTTATTGTGGAGGGATTGGCAGTCCTGGCAAAGGCCGCCGGGACATACATTTTTCGAGAAGTACTAGTGGTGAGATTTTAAATACAGAGCCAGAACAACTGTGGAACTCAAGTGAGAGCACTCCATTGAGGCTCACACATCACTGGAGAGCCCATTACCAAGATTGGCATGTAACATGTTCCAGTGTACTACTCACTGCCAGCATCTCCCTTGAATTGCACTTGCTTCAACCTGGTGAAATCTCCAGACCCATGGGAAAGGAGGGATTAGCTGGGAAATTTATGATTCCTCTTGTAATTCCTCAATTTTGAGGGACCTCTAGGGTAACACTCTTAACCAGCTAGAAAATCTACCTCCTAAAGTTACCTGTATCCCCAGTATGGATAACTTCGGGAAGGGAGAGATAACAGCGGATTTTCCAAGGCACTTGTAATGAGCCCTTGGCCTAGCTCTTTATTGTAGAGCTTCCCTGACTCCCATGCATCCTTCTCCTTGATTAGGAACAACACCCGGATGTACATATGTTGAGAGCAGTTGTTGGTATGGCACACTACACGCTCTTTTGAAAAAGCAAGCATGTAGAAACTCTATAGGTTAAAGGTAACAGGTCACTAAATGAACCCAACTTAATACAATTTGACTGCAATCTGTATTAAAAGATAACATTTTTGCTGGTAGGATGGCTCTTTAGCACAGTTCTTTTGCCATCTGTGAGGGGGTCTGTGAAGTGTTCCATGTTTATGTGTAACCTCCGAATTTGCATTTTATTTTGCACTAAGTTGCTTTTCACTTTACAGCACCTCGACACTGTAAGACACAGCCTGCTCATCTCTAATCACACCTGTATAAAAAACACAGTGGTACAAAAATGTCATTTGTTTGTGAGAGTGGTAAAAAAAAATACAAATGCAGTTGATGGGTTAATTCTAAGTCTGATCACTGATCAGTCAATATTTGATTTCTCCACACCTCAGTATACTAATTTATTTCAGAAAACACTGTATGTATAATAATGACATAAACCTGAAACACTGTTGGACAAGAATCCTTACGTGCAATGCTTGTGCGATGAATTCGGCACCATCAGGACCAATGTCATTACACATAAGATTTAGGTAGCTCAATGCTGGCGTTTCCTGAAGAAGAAAAAAAAACACAAATGACTTACTAAATTAGAATCCAATGTCAGAGAACAGAAGTCAGGCTTAAACCAAACTCACAACGTTTTACACAGGACAAACACGAGATACGCTGAGCATCTGAGAGATTGATCGAGTCACCCCCAGTTTTTTTTGTGGAAATCTTTGTAAATGCTGAATTAGATAGCAAGTGGGATAGCTATGGTCACCTACAAACTAGCTCAAGTATAAATCTTAGTGACTTTTTTATTTTTCCTGTATTGATTCACTGGCAGATGCTCTGCACCACTAAAGAAAAATAGTGGATGTGTTGCAGAAAGAATGGTTGAGACCATTTTAAAATATTAAAACTGCTAGTAAAATGTACCCCCAATAATCGAAGGCAGTTACAGAGAACAAGACACCAGAGACAGCATTTTGTGAAAGATACAAATGTATTTTATTTTAAAAGCACACTAAAGCCTTCCCAAATCATGTGGTAGTTTTCCTTATGTGATTAGGAGAATGTTGTCTAACCCTTCACGTTAAAGAGAAAGAGAAGAAAAGGACAAAAATGTGTTCATGCAGTATCATTGCCATCTATGGGGCAGGTATTCAAAATCTATACAGCTACCACAACCCTGCATTTAGTTACCATGACTGCCCTAGTTTTCCAGGAGTGCTCACCCTTGAGAAGAGTAAATTTGAAATATATCCAAGGTACTAAAATACCCGCAAAGGGTAAGCAAATAACTTAAATCTATGCATATGTGGGTCTTTGCCTGCTTTTGCAGGGAGATACTCTGGTACATCAGAAAACCCGCCCGAAATGCTAAATTTGTAACTGTGGAAATTCCACCATTCTGACAGAAATTCCATAAGCACCAGTCCCATCTGTAGTGGTAAAATCCAGCCAGTCATTTCCAAAATCACAAATTCAGGTGCAAATGTGTTCTTGGATAGTCAAAACATTACTATAAAACACACATTGATAATTAGTTATGTTTAAGGATGGCTCATAGTATGTGGTAGTATACACACCGGAAGGCTCAAAAGAGGGAAAATAGCCACAAATGTTCTCAGAGTATTATAGCATTTACGGTAAATTTCCCACTTTATGGCATTCTTGAAGAAGACCTGAAATGCTCCTGGAAATCAATGGCAGTCATAGTTTGTGAAGCCTACTCATGTATGAGGAATTTTCACCAGCTGCATTTGTAAGTCTAAGAAATCTGGCCATTGGTAAATATACATTTTTGTTTGGCCAAGTGAAAAGTATTTTATCCTTGTTGAGAAACTCCTTCCCCTCCACCCTTTCAATTGGGATGTGCTTCCTTTGCATGCCCAGATACACACATTCTCTGGAATATACCAATAGATGAAATACATACTGATAACAGCTAAGTAACGTGGAAAAAGTGATTTTCAGCGCCAACTAATTTAAGTAAAGTCATAACACAGTACTTTAGTCTAAATGTGAAAAAAAACTGTTAACCAAACCATTTTGTATAAGTTAGATAAGCGCTCAAACGAAATATGAAGCAGAGTGGTGGTGTACAATCAGAATATTGAGATTCCAGTATAGACATACAAAAATATTGACTTCAGAATATCAACTATCAAAATAGTGTTAAGTATATATAGTTGAGTGTAGATTTACTATTCTTTTTCAAAATAAATCTTATATTTTTATTGTTTTAAAACAGAACACAAAATGAATGCAGACACAGTACATCAAGACTTCGACAGATCATAAATCCAGCAATACATTCTGATAGTATATTCATCCCGTCCCTTCCCCTTACCTCCTGCGCTCCTAAAACCCTTCCTGCTCGGCATGATCTAGGTGGGTAGGCACATCTTATGCAGGTCCTAATAAATTAACTCTTCACCTATCTCTCCGTCCTCTACCCATATACCTGTATTAAGGGCGATATTGGGTGGTCCTTTTCTATGTCTCCTCATCTTCAATTTGATTTACTATTCGTAACTCCATGGCTATGTACCTTTACTGTATAGAAGTATCAATACGTTTAACTTCGATATTGTGACATATAACCAGAGTGTAACGGGCAAATGAGGATTTGTGCCATTTCGGATTTATCTTACTCTGATATGTGTCCTCACATGGAGCAATAGAGTGAGATGATGGGAACAACCACAAACAATTGAGTAAAGGGTTCACAAGCTCTAAATCAGGGGTTTGCAACATTTACTTTAAGAAGAGCTGAACATCATGCCGAGCTACTAATAGTGTTAGTGTTGTACTAGTGACCACATCAAACAAGATTATATTAGTGGCTATCCTATGCAACATTACCAGCAGTGATCACATCAGTGTGTCAGACAGGGTTACCAGCAGTAAAGTAAGCTGTTAATTTAGAATGCCTTTACATAGGTAATAGATAACAGCCATAGCTGCAATGTCCATTGCACAATGGTAATATAAGTTTCCCAACACCACACGATTTATTAATCAAGTATCAGCTTTAAAAGTATTTTCGAAATTCAACCATTTTTCTCCAGAGATCATCTTATGCGTTCTGAATATACACACATTCTCGTCTCAAATAAATACTTCGCAATTTTGGTATAAATATATTAATTCCGCCAAGCAAAAGCTTCTAATTTAATAGGCTTAGCAGCACGCAGGACAGCTAATCAAAGCAGCTGGAGAGCTACCTGTAGCTTATGAGATACTCGTTGGAGAAGTCTGCTAAAAATGTGTTAGTTCAGGAATCCACAAAAAAAACTCTTCAGTAAAAAAGAAAGCACGTTGTTTATGAGCTAAATCTAATCGGTGATATGCACAGAGCTTGCAGAGTCCTTTCCAAGCATCTAAAAGAGTCAGATATACTATTTGTCATAATGCAAAGTAATAGTTTGTCACAGTAAGAACTTGGCACATTTTACAAATTGAACTGTGCAAGCAGACTGCAGAAATGAGCTGACCTTTAAGGTTGCTGCTGCTCCAGTACTAACCTTTTCCCTCATAGCTTCCAGTTAGTTAATGGTGATCCCCATCCGGAGTGAGAGAGCACAGAGAGGCCAGGTTTTAGATCTTCTTTCTGCTACAAGGCTAATTGCTGGATCTGGTTTAGGCTGGCCTGTGACATATTCTATGATTTAATAAACCATTGTATGCCACCCTGGGAGATAAAGCAGGAGAAGAAACAGGACTTTTCATAAGGGTGGAGCCTTCCACATGTGTATGGTCCACCTAAGGGATGACCCTCACACAATTTCCCACCTTCTCTTTCAATTTACAGAGAACACTATTTCTCTCTGATGGGAATACATAGTTTATATTTTGATACAGCTTTTTGCGTCCAAGTGGAAGCTTGCTAATCTCATTAGGAGGAGAGTATACTGACTGATCAACTGCTGACACTTCCTCTGGGAACTTAACAATGGCAATCATTATTCTGCACATTAGGTTCTGCTTAGCAGGTAACTGACTTGCTTCAAATTCTTCCTCAACTCCTCAATTTTACGCTTTCTCTGCAATATGTTTTACATATTCTCCTCTCCTTGCAATTGCAATGTTCTCAAAATAAAAGACAAATTTGAGTTTTTTTGGTAGAGATACAGATATATGGACAGCTGAAAAAGGGAGACAGCAAAGTCAAAATATATGTAACGTAAGAAGGCTGCGTAAGTCCAATGTATGTATGTATGTATGTGGTATTTAAATAGTGTGAACCTAGCCAAAGGCAGCGCAGTACAGCGCTTTCCAGGGTCAAAAGCAGGCATACAGTCAATGAGTGATGAGAGATAGCTGGTATGTGGATTGTTAATGCATTATGATGTGGTGTTCTTTAAAAAAGTGCATCTTCATCTATTTTCTAAATTAGAGCAGCATTAGAGTGGTGGTAATGAATACAGCGGTTGTTTTTTCAGATACTGGGTCGCAGAGATGGTAAAGGCCTGCTGCCTTCTTTTTTTTACCATTTCTAATCTAATGGTGTTCTGGCTGCAGGAATGCTGAAACCACCAGACATGGTGAGCTTATCTGCAAGATAAACAAGGATGGATGCTGGTTGTGGGGACTTTGTAATGATACAGTTGGTTCAGGAGGGTAGCCTGTCGAGTTACCACCATCCAGATATGAGAGTACGAAGGCTTTAACAGCAGTTATGAGGTCACCTACTGCACAAAAGGGTTTCACTTTCTTTAGAAGAGAGAGCTGGTGTCAGGCAGTCTTTGTTTTTTGCCAATGTGTTCCTTGGGGATTGTGCAATTTGCATTTTAACATGCTTTGACAGGGTGAGACACTCTGCAAGCAGAGAGCTCGATACGGAACGTTATTCTAAAGTTCCTTTTCGCCAGACATGAATAAGGGTTGTGGTGATTGGCTAAGGGCGTAGGTAAAGCTAGGATGAAAATGAGACAAGATTGGGTGATTCAAATTTTATGAAGCACTGATTGGACAAGACACCCTTTAATTAGAGAGCTCCTCACACAGTCTCTTTACGAGGAACATCCATATTAGTGTCATGCTGTGCTATGCTGATTATACTTTGCAGTCAGTGATTGATGGAATAATGCCAGGAGAAATAATGGGAAATGAGAGGGTTTGAGGTGTGTTAGTAGGTATCATCATAGTTGTTTATAAATTGATAATTTATAGGTATATGTATTGGAATAAAACGTACTTTGATGAAGATGTAGGATTGCGATTGCTAACGAGTATGAAGTATTGTGTGTTTGATGGCTGCTGCTAGGACATTTTTAAATGGTCGTCGATATATGGTTGCATGAAAAATCAATGTAGACATTAAGTTCAAACCTTGAATGCAGGATGATGATGTTTGGGAGGGATATCAGTGGGTTCAAATATTTTGTACTATGTGCAATGACACAGCTTAGTAAAGTTTCAATTTGGGGAAGACAAAAGATTGAAGTTGATATATGGATGCATGGAACATAAATGTATATATTAAGGGCCTGTATATGGGGAGAGGGGTTGGCCTAACGGCTAAGGCGCTCGACCTCGGACTTGGGGATCTGGGTTCGAGTATCGGTAACGACGCCAAAAACCCCCTGTGATTCTGGGCAAATCACTTAATCTCCCCGTGCCTAAAATGAAAGTGTGTCCTCATGTAACGTAACTGGTGCTATGTAAAGCGCTCTGATAACTGATTCGGTTCGGTTCTAGTTCGCGCTATATAAAACTCTGCAAAAAAAAAAAAAGGGCCTGAGTACAGGTTTGGTGGTGTAGGAGCGGGCTGCCAAGCCAGCACCTGCTCCCATACCGCCAAACTCAACCTCCGGCCACCCGCCAGATTACAAGTTTCCTTATGGTCTTTTAGCAGCCCCACAGTGGTGCCTATTAGAAAGGCACCGCAATAGGAGCCCCAAAGCCCATTTCTGCATAGCATGGACTGTACAGTCCATGCCATGCAGGAAAGGGGGTGCATGCACACAGGAGGGCACACCATGTGCGCCCCTGCATGCATCCCCAGGCCCAGAGGCAAGAGGGTACAGGACCCCCTTAGTTTCCTCACTGCCATCATTTTCATGGCGTGAGCACCACCATGAGACCGCTGGCAGTCAGGAAACTCGTAATATGCTTGGCGGTGCCGCAGCGGCACCACCAACCATACTGCGACCTCAGACCACTGTGCCACTGCTAGGGATCATGGATCTCCGGCGGTTGCGGCTGCCCTATGGCAGTCTGCCCGCCGTAGTCATAATACCGCAGTCAGACTGCCAGTGCAGCAGTCCCCAACTGCCACTGCACCTCCACCACAGGTTTGGCGGTCCACTTGTAATTAAGCCCTACATGTTTCAGTGCATGAGGATGATGTTTGAGAAAGATATCAGTGGGTTTAAATATTTTGAAGTGTGTGTAATGGTAGAGCACAATATATGTAGATAGTCCATAATAAAGGAATGTGAGTTGGGTAAGAAGCGTGTAGTTCATTATTTACCCCTGGTTAGTACTAAACAATTAGAGCCATACCTTTTGTGCCCTATTGGTCACTCTAAAAGATTTTATCTTATTAGATTTAGATTTAGTATTGCTCATCTACTAGTCTCTTACCCCAGCAAAGTATATTGCGACTCTCACTTGGATCCCTGCCCATGTGATTCCAACTCATCCCAGAATATGCTCCACTTCCTTTTTTTCTGCCAGTTATACTCCAAATCCCGAAGAGATTTTATTATTCCACTATTAAGGGTATTGAATATTAGGAAATATAGACCCACGTTATTTTACCATTCAGCTTCTCCGAAACAGAATATATATGTCAAATGATTTATAAATGTAGATTTGCTGCAGTGTGATCAAGAAGCTTTGTTGAGAAATTATTAATTTTAATATTCTGTATTGCACTTTATGCTGAAGTTCGCTTTATAAGATAACATTTTTAAAGGTCATTACTTTTTGTACTATTAGGTAGCACTTAGCACAGTTTTGTATGGCTATAGCCTTTATTGTAACCATTATGATCACATTGAGGGTATTGAACATTAGAAAAAGTACTGCAATCCACGCAAAAAAAAGTCCCTTACAAGACAAATGTTCTATATATAGATTACTAATGTTTGCACTTTCAGGTGGCACCTGCACTTCAAATGTTTTTTTTTCATGGCCACAGTTTTTAATGTAACCTATATGAACATAGATTTTGTAGACACTGACTGTGTATTAGAGGATATATATTGGTAATTTTGATGATTGTTTCTAATGTCAGTAGTCTGATGTACATAGGAGGAACTGAATAAGAACATCAATATTTAGATTGTTTGATATGGTCAGTACATAACGTGTTTAATGATTATTTAATATGATGATGTCTTTTTATGAATTTTATGTATTCTTGTACTGCTTTTATAGTTGCTAAAACCGAATAAAGTTTACTGACTGACTGACTTCCAAATGAAGGTGAATAGGATATAACAGTAATGGGGCTTTTTTATCTTATTTTTAGAATCCACTTGGGACTGGGTATTCTACAATCACATTAGTATTCTAGTCTATCGTAAATCCTGAAGGTTAACACAAGGATTTATCAAGTGAGTTAATTGTGAGGTATTCACTCTTTGAAGTAGGAGTCCATAGGGGTAACATGTTCTCAGAGGCCTCACAGCTTCTCCTTAAATGTATGACCTAATAGAAGTATCTCACAGAACATGAGGTTGTACAACACTTAGGACATCCAGCTAGCTTGGTGTATTGTTCATGAGGGATTGATTTGAAATGTAATTAAGAAACATTCATGTATAGAATGTCTTTTGTAATTACACATTGCTGGTTAAAGTGGAATATGTACATATTTTTGTATAGGAAGTTTTTGTACAACTGTATATTGGTTGAGGGTTTGGGGAGTCATAACGTCACTGTTATGTGTTTAATATGTGTTTATATTGTATAGTGATTGTATATTTGTAACTATGTCTTTTTTAAGAATGCTACGGTATGTTTAAATTACAGCCCTGATGAAGTCTTCCTCAGGATGAAATGTGTTGGCTGGCTGGATTGTGATGTCTAAAGAATAACAATAAAACTATTTTGGATGCTACATTACGGCTCACACTTCATGATGGACTGAAAATAAGATAACTATTTGTGTGTTTAACGAGGATGAACATTTGATCAATTGAACTTTCAGGAAACTCCTTGAGTTCATATAACTTTCCCTTGTCTACATAGATTTCAATACAGGAACATTTCATGTGTGGATTTTACCTACTTGGAACCTAATTTGCATACTAAGATAACACTTCCTTAACAGCTGGTATCCCACTTTCTCTTCTTAATCTTAGAAAATAATTGTTAATCTCGTGAAGGTGCATTAAAAATAACTCAAATGATTATGCTTAAACTCATTAAGAAACAATGTCACCTTTGACCAAATTGTAACTCTAAACGAAAAGCTAATATTGCAAGAAAATATCTTTCACAGTATACAGGATGTATTCATTAGATGTATTCATTATAGTCCCAAAAAAATTAGTTGCTTCACTGCTTTTTCATTAAGTCTTTGCAGAAAAATACAGTCACTTTTAAGTCTTTTTGATTTTCTTCTATCTGAGAAATCCACGCAAAACACCTAGGTAATCTGCATACCCAACATCCATCACTAAGTTAATGTTGCTGAGTTTCAAAGGAATTCTGGAATTGGAGCCATCCAAAATGCCAATACCGAACAGATTAAATGCCCTCCTCTAATGTGGCATCTTCTTGTGGGATTTTGTTGCCCACAAGACAAGAAATTGTCGCTCTAGCTCCAGAAATCCACTCCCCACAACAAATTCCAACTAACAATGATTTTCGTCTCAGTGGAGGGTGACCCTGCAATAATATTCTGTAACTATGTGGCACACTAAGGGCCTGATTTAGATTTCGGCAGAGCACCAAAGGCTATTAAGAGTTCTCATGACACTGTGGTAGTTCAGTCATTTCCAAGTAATTTCTTTTGGAGTATTTGGCGCACTGGCTGTGAAATTGCAGTGAACTATAAATGGCACAGGAGACAAGACTATCCATAACAGAAAGTAACATAAAAACTGCCAGCATTCAGGAGCGGGTGTAATTAATGTATAATTAATATTTTAGCCTCTTTCTTACTGTAATCATTTGTGTGTGCCCATTATACCTAAATTCATACCTGCAGTAGAATTCCAATGTGTTCTGCTCCAACATCAGTTAAAATATTATATCTAAGATCCAGACCTACAAGACAAAAAAACAAAACCACATGATGAACAAATACCTCCTGCCAAGACAAACAATTCAAGTGGTAAAGAACCCAACATATCTAGTTGTATGCAGTAGGTCCCCTAGAAACATATTACACAATTTAAAGAAGACATAGGACTCATTAAGGTTGACTTCTGTCTAGTGCATGATCAAGAAAAATGTGAACAACACATTTCTGAAACTTGATCACTTCTTTTTTCCTATGTATAGACATACATGTACAGAACTGTAAGAATATCCTCAGCCACAAAAGTAATAATATTGAATTCACTAGAAATAGATATTTTATTTTATTTCCCCAGCTAGTTGAAGCCATTTTCCTTGGGCCCTTATATGTATTATACATTCAATGCATCTATGCTTTTCTCTGCGGCTGCGCGGTGGACGAAGGGACAGTGGCAGTGTTCCCGAGTCCGCTTGTGGTATGGCTCGGCTGAAAGGCTCATCTTTTTTAAAAACTTGGCATACATTTTGATTCTGGTTCTCTTATGTGGGACAATATTTGATTTTAAATAACGTGTGTAAAGGGGCTTGGTTACACGGTACCTGTACTCGATTTCTTGGTCTTCCCGCCGTGGTCCGACACGTTGGGCGAGGTAGCCTTGAAATTGAACATGCCACTGCGCCGCGCAGCCGGCATGCCAAAGGCGTGCCAAAGGCAAGCCCGTCTGCGCCCGTCCGCGGCCGACCGGGGCTAGGGGACAGGACCCTTGCTTGTTTTGAGCCCGCCATCCACTATAGCACCCAGACACTCCGCACACTCTGCCCTACTATAAAAGCGAAGTGTAAGCATAGCATAAATTTTGATAGCAACTGTGGGTAATGTGAACACTGTTCGTTTGAAGCGAAGGTATTTACGGAGAATAGGAAGGGAGGTTTTCTGCTCGCTCTATCACTAATTAACTGTAGGTCTATGTGGAAGCATAAAATTGAGATACATGACCAATTGATGGAAGGACAAATAGATGTCCTGTTTGTCACTGAGACATGGTTAGATACGGAATCTGTACCAGATATATTGGAGGCCCTTCCTGAGGGATATGGGATTGTGCGATCGGACAGACTATCGGGTAGAGGAGGGGGCATCGCTATTATCTATAAACACTTTATCCAATGCTCCCTCGAGCCAGTTGTTATCGAGGACAGTGAAGCAGGATTAATTACGCTTAGAATGGCCACCAACTATGTTATTAAAGGTCAACTGGTCTACCGATCTCCGGGGCCCCATACCAGGTTCTCTCTTAGCTTAATTGACTATCTGGTGCAATCGGCACTAAGGTATGACAAACTACTGGTGCTGGCAGACTTGAATCTGCACCTTGATGATGTACTCAGCCTCGGGGCATAAGAGTTGCATCAGGAATTAGCAACACTTCAATTATTACTAAAGTCGGAATGCCCTACACATAAGCAGGGACATTTACTTGATCCCATCTTTGCAAATTGGGATGCTTTGGTGGTTGAGTCCCCGTGTCCGGTGCTGTGGTCAGATCACTTATGGATACCGTTTACAATACAGCTCCCGGCTCCCAAAGCAAAGGAGAAAGTTAAAATTGGTTTTAAAAGCAGGAAGTGGGTTGACTTCTCTCAGGGGGCTTTTAATCAGGCCCTTCTGAGAGATGGACCACCCTCTGGTTTAGATGTAAACCAGGCGTGTGAAGCTTTAGGGAGGTGCATTACTGAAGCCCTTGATTGTACGGCACCCTGGTCTAATAAGGTGTCCACAAAAAAACGCACATCTGCTCCTTGGTTTGGGGAAGAACTTAGGACTGCCAAAACAGGGTGTAAGCGTCTTGAAAGACGATGGAGGAAAGATTTCTCCATCCTCGTGGAAGAGGAATATAAAATCTGTATCAAGTCATACCATTCGCTAATTAGGTAGGCAAAGTCAGCCTATTTCAAGGAGAGAATTCACACCGCTGAAAACTCTACTAAAGAACTTTTTAAGGTTTTAAAGAAATTTCCTCCCTGACATCTATTGCTCCACCCGTTGTAGGATCTGAGAAATCCTGCAATCGGGTGGCAGAGTACTTTGCGGCGAAGGTAGAACAGATCTACTCCTCTTTCCCCGACTCTGCTCGTGTAAGCGCGGGAGGGGAGGAGGAACAAGTGGACGTTCCAATACTACAATGTCTCCATGGATTTTCTGTGCCTGTTCCGGACACCCTTAAACGGATAGCGGTTACTATTAAATCAGGGTCACCTAGCAGGGATCCAGGGAACCCCAGGGTGCTTAGAGGGAGTTTGGACATATTAGAGCCCTTTATTAGACATCTCATCGGTATGTCTTTTAGCTCAGAAGTGGTTCCTAACAGATGGAAGGAGGCAATGGTGCTTCCTTTGCAAAAGAAGCCCTATATTAACGTGGAGCAACTAGACAACTTGCGACGGTGAACAACACTTACAACGCAACTTTTACAATGTAGTGCTTTTACAACGCAAACCATTACAACGCATTGCGCTGGAGGGCGCTCTAGGATAGGGAATAGATTTAATTTACTATCCAACACCTTCCCTACTATCCGTGGGGACTGGAGTTGGAATAGTAAATCAAACTATTCACTATCCAGCGCCCCAAAGCACTATGCGTTGTAATGGTATGCGTTGTAAAACTCGCGTTGTAAAAGCATGCGATGTAAAAGCATGCGTTGTAATGTCATACATCCCACATTTGTAAGAACAACCTTCTCCACCCCCCTCAGTCTGGTTTTCGTGCCCTCCATTCCACTGAGTCGGCACTACTGTATTCCACCGAGATCATCCGGAAGCACGTGGACGACGGACAAACAGAGGCACTAATTTTGTTAGATCTAAGTGCCGCGTTCGACACTGTCGCCCACCATACCTTGTTGCAGGCTTTAAAGAGAGGTGGTGTTATTAATAGGGCTCTGTAATAGATGTAATCTTTTCCGAGCAAGCGTAGCTTTCAAGTTGGGCAAGGGGCTCACTACTCCAGGAACATCAAGCTGATGCAGGGGGTGCCTCAGGGCTCTACCCTGAGTCCGAACTTGTTCAATCTTTATGTCGCCCCCCTGGCAAAAATTTGCGGATAAGTTTGGGATTAATGCCCTGTCCTATGCTGATGATACCCAGCTGGTGGTTTCCCTGATTGAGGCTCGGTCCAATGCTGCCTCTAACTTCATGTCTTGCCTGCAAGAACTGGCTGAGTGGATGGCAAGTAATTGTCTGAAGCTAAATGGTACCAAGACCGAAGTACTGGTAATAGGGAAGTCTCCGTCAGTTTGGTCATCGGTATGGTGGCCTCAGACGTTGGGCCCTACCCCTACACTGTGTGAACAAGCGAAGAATCTCGGTGTATGGGTGGACAATAAGCTGTCTTTTGATTACCATACCAGGCGGGTGACAGGCGCCTGCTTCAGCATCCTACGAGGTCTATGGAAGACCCTGGATACCCTCCCCATTGCATCAAGGAAGATCATGGAGCATGCCTTGGTGACTTCGCGCCTGGATTACTGCAATCTCCTGTATTTGGGTGCAACTGACAAGTGCATAAGGAGATTGCAATGTATCCAGAATACAGCTGCAAGACTTGTTCTTATGTTACCAAGGAGAGCGTCTGCAGGGAAAGTGCTTGCCTCCTTGCACTGGCTTCCCATTAGGGAGAGAGTGAAGTTCAAGGCCATGTGTGTAAGCCACCGGATTTTACAGAAGAAGGGCCCTGTGTATCTGCACAACCTTCTTACTCCCTATGCACCTACCAGATTGCTTAGATCAAGTGGGAGAGGAATGGTGCATATCCCCAAGATTAGGAGATCAAGGATGGGCGGCCGCTCCTTTCTGTATGTGGTGGCCCAGTTGTGGAATACCCTTCCTCAGAATCTCCGGCTGGAGGAATCTGAATCCACTTTTCGGAAAGGTCTGAAGACCTATTTGTTTCCTGTGGTCTAATCCGCTATGTCATCTGGCTATTCTAGCTGCTGCTTTTGGTTCTACAGCTGTTACCTTAGCGCGGGGACACACTGGGTCAGTGTAACCAGGTGCTCTACAAATACAAATAACATAACATAACATAACAAGGATGTGTAACTATTTTACAGTTTACTACTAGAAGTTGGTCCAGGCCAAGACAACCCAAATAGACTAGGTTGGCAACATGGAATCTACAGCTAAGAAGAAACTATAAGATTAGGCATGGGTTCAAATAGCTGTAGAATTGTCTTTCCTGCCAGGTTTAATTACTGTATTTTAGTACTAATGCAATGTTCTTTTAGATACAATGAAAATTAAAGCAAACATCTAATATGCACAACTACGAAGTTTTACATGTCCCAATTATATGTACATGTTATTAGTACATTTTCCTGACAAAACTTAAAAAGAATAACTTTTTTCCAGAGAATACTAGCACTACAGAATTGTATAAGGCATCATAACAACCTCCATGACTCTGATAACCGAATCAGAAAAATACTTAGCACTAATACTCGTTTTTTGGCTCAAGAACCAGATTCTTTTGAATGCGAATGACACAGTTTTAATATCCCTAATCCCAATAAGCCTACAGAGGCTTACTAACCCTTTTACTGTGTTTATGGAAAGCATCGATTTAAGGATTAATCAGTGAAAAACGTTTACTTTGTGTTGTGGCAAAAGTAAAAGTAAGACCTGCCCATTTTTAAGAAAATGGGAGTAAGATTTTAAATACTAAACATTTTAGTTATCTAGAGTTTCAGTTTTCAGCAGACAGGGGCTGGAACCACCATAGAGAAACTAGCTCGATCAATATGCTAAGGAATAATGAAGGAATTTTTAAGTTTGGCGACCAAATTAGGACCAAGTCAATTAAATGAATTTTTGACCCACTATAGTGCTAAAACAATTTCAGCAGCAACATATAGTGCAGGAATATTGGGGGGAGACAATACGTTATTACAAAGACAGGAGAATATGTTTCTGGGAAGACACTTGGAGGTACCACATTCAACTCCAGAGACCATTATACACATGGAATTAGAGCTCCATTTCCTAATGGATAATATAGAGTCTAAACCACTGTTTTATGGCACTCAATCTGGTCTAAAACAGACACTCATAGCCCCCAATCTGTCACCCCCGGGAGGCAGAAAGTCCACTAACCACCAGGGATTATGTTTGTATTTTTTTTTATAGATAAGGGTGGGGGCTGCCCAGAATGGGCATGCTAATGCCCTCACACCCAAAAAAGTATTTCTGCCCCGCCCCTCCCAGGAAGGCAGATCGTGGCAATAGCCACTTATCTGCTCCTCCGGGGGGTGGGGGCAGCAAGACCACTAGGAACCAGCGATATGTTTATGGGCATGTCAGGGAGAAGCTCCATAGGCACAGGTCACTCCCCTTTTTTTGGCTGTTTCAGTGATATTTTTAGTCTCAGTTACCCCTAAGCGGGAGCTGAAAACCACTAGAAGCCAGGGAGAGTTTGTGTGTGTGTGAACTAGAGTTCGGCTGACGGTCTGCGTGTACTGACCTTTGGGTGGCATTTTGTTGGTGGTGTGTGTGGGCTTGCACTTGGCTAATGGTGCGTGTGGACTCGCGCTTGATGACGGAGTGTGTAGACTGGCGCTTGCCTGGTGGTGTGTGTGGAGTGGCACTTGACTTGCAGGGTACGTGGACCAGCGCTTAGCTGATGGTTGCATGGATGGCGCTTGGCTGGCAGAGAGTGTGGATGGCACTTGGATAGTGGAGTGCATGGATAGTGCTTGGATGGCGGAGTGAGTTGATGGCGCTTGGCTGGCGGTGTGTGTTGATGGCGCTTGGTTGGTGGTGTGCGTGTACTGACTCTAGGCTGGCGTTGTGGATTGCATGTATCCCCCAGTGTTTTCTTCCCTAGAATCCCCCGCAAACCTCCAATTTACTTACAAAGTCACACTTTCCTCACATTTCTGTGTGGGTAAGATGTAGGATCACCGCGCAGGCATAGATTTCCTACCACCCAGCCTTCCCCTTGGTCTGGCGAGAAAAATGATACTTCACTTGTGTGGGTGCCCAAAGTAGCGTCGGCCTAAAAACGTATAAACAAACTGCACTTTTAGACCCACCTTGGGCCCCCCTCAATCTCTACACATTTTTGGCCCTTCCATGTCATAGACACTTGGCCCAAACACACAAGTCAGGTATCATTTTTATCGGGAGACTGAGGGGAACGCTGAATAGTATGAAATTTGTGCCGCGCAGTGATCCCACAACTTTCCCACTCAGATATTAGAGGAAAATGTGACCTTTTAGCTAAATTTGTAAATGTAAATGTAAATGTAAATGTAAATGTATTTGAGCTTGTAAAGCGCACTGCTACCCGTCCGTAGGTTTCCTGGCGCTATATAACTCTGGGGAACCCATCCTGGCTTTCCCTGTGGGATGGTCCCTGCTGGGAGTCCTCAAGGTGGAGCCAGGCATCCCCGGAATTGATAGGGCCGTTGTGGAGATTAGGCAAGCTAATGCCCAGAGTTGCCAAGTGGAACCCCTGATTAGAGTAAGCACCGAAGCGAGAATTATCGAGTCCGCTGACCCAAGTCCACGACCCTGCCGCGTCGGGAATTGAACCCTGGTCCCGGGCCGACTTCTGCTCCCAGGTCTGCCGCCTCTAACCAGTGAGCCACACTACTCCACTACAAATTTAAGGTTTGCAACGGATTCTGGTAAGGACAATGTTGAGGAATCAATGCAAGCCATACCACCATGGACTCCCACGAGTGTTTAGTTTTCAGAAATGTCTGGATTTTTTAGGTTCCCCTAGATGTCTGCACGCCCGCGACCAAAAACACAGGTGTCCACATATCTATCACAAAACGACCTGGTTTTTCAAGGGGGTCACCAGTGTTTTTGGTCCCGGTCTCCGCGGCCATCTAGGGAGACCTACCAAACCCAGACATTTCTGAAAACTAGACACCTATTGGAGTCCATGGCAGTGTGGCTTGCGTGGATCTCCCACCATTTTCCTACCAGGCATCCCCTGTAAACCTCAAATTTAGCTAGAAAAAAAAAGTTTTCCTCAGTTTTCTGTGTGGGAAAGTTGTAGGATAACCAGACCTCCACAAATTTCCTATCACCCAACATTCCTACTGGTTTCCCGATAAAAATGGTACCTCACTCGTGTGGGTAGGCCTAGTTCCCGCGACAGGAAACACCCCAAAATGTACTGTGGAGACATCAAAATAACATATCACAAAACAATCTGGTTTTCCACGGGTGTCACCTGGGTTTTTGGCCCCGGGCTCAGCGGCCATTTAGGGAAACCTACCAAACCCACACATTTCTGAAAACTAGACACCCAGGGGACTCCAGGGAGGTATGGCTTACATGGACCCCCAAATGTTTTCCTACCCAGAATCCCCTGCAAAACTCAAACGTAGCTGAAAAAAATCACATTATTCTCATGTTTCTGTGTGGGGAAGCTGTTGGATCACTAGGCTGACACAAATGTCCTACCACCCAGCATTCCCCCAGGTCTCCCGAATAAATAGTACCTCTCTTGTGTGGGTGGGCCAAGTACTCGCGTCAGGCAAGGACCGAAAACATATTGTGGAGACATCAAAATTACATATCACAAAACAACCTGGTTTTGCAAGGGGGTCCCTAGATTATTGGCCGCGGGCTCAGGGGCCAACTAGGGAAACCTACCAAAGCCATACATTTCTTAACACTAGACACCCGGGGGAGTCCAGGGAGGTAGGCTTGCATGGACCACTCAGCGTTTTCTTAGCCAGAATCCCCTGCAAACCTCAAATTTAGCTGAAAAAAATCTAATTTTTCTCCAATTTCTGTGTGGGAAAGTTGTGGGATCACCGAGCTGACACAAATTTCCTACCACCCAGCGTTCCCCCAGGTCTCCCGATAAAAATGGTACCTCACTCACGAGGGTGGGCCATGTAGCAGCGACAGTATTGAAAAGACATCAAAATTACCTATCACAAAACAACCTGGTACTGCAAGGGGGGTCATCAGGGTTTTTGGCCCTGGGCTCAGTGGCCATCTAGGGAAACCTACCAAACCCCCACATTTCTGAAAGCTAGACACCCGGCGGAGGCCAGGGAGTTATGTCTTGCGTGGACCGCTTAACGTTTTCTACCCCAAATAGCCAAAAAAGGCTTAGCATAGGCCTGGCAGTGAAGGGGTTATTGTATATCATAGATATCTTTTAACTCAATTCCATTTTTCTATAATTCACCATCTTGTTGCATTTCCAAATAGGGCTTCTAGGGGGAAGTAATAATTTGAAAAGTCCATGTGATAACAGCTCCCTTCAGTCCATGCTGCACTTGGCGCTTTTCTCTTAAATTGTATTGGGTATACTGGAAAAAAACTTGAAACCATTATTTTTAGGAGACCAGTTGTCTGACTATTAGGAGGCATATCAATATTTGATGGATTTGAAAGATGTCAATACATTTTATTGCAAAGTGTTTCACTAATGTTTTAAGTACAAGGAAAATGCTGACATGCCTGGAAACGGTAGGTGCACAGCCACTGTAAAGTTATATTTGTATGTGATTGGAGCATCTGTAGTATGATGTTGCTTTAGCACACCTTATATTCTCTCTGAGGCTGTGGGATCTTATAAATTGCTGAAAACAGCCATGTGTTATTCTATATTGCATATAGCACTTACTATCAAATCCTATTGGTTTTTCGGAAAAGTTTAAAATATCATCATATTAGAGAGGTTTTTTTTAATTTGATTATTGGAGATATTTTAAATAATTGCCCGTTTAAAAGAGGTTAACAGTCCAATATTTTTAGAATGAACTATTTACGATGGAATGTACATTTTTAATGACTGTTGATGAACATGTTACTTACCTTCAGTAACGCATTATCTGGTAGAGACTCTATCTAGCTGCAGATTCCTTACCTTTGAATTTCCCAGGCGTCAGGCTGGATTGGAAACTTTTGCGTTGAACAATACCCCTTGTGCACGCCATTGGGTGGCTCCATTCGGCTCCGCGTGATGTCATCAGCAGCGTCGGTTAAGATGTTGCGGTTCCTATATAAGCACCACCCAGGTGCGTGGACGTCAGCACTTTTAGTCTTTCCATGCCAGAAGCACAGACCCACAAAGTAACTGACGGAGTCATTCGCAAAACTAGGGACCTGAAAAGGGGAGTAACCCTAGCCCTACAACAAAAGCAGGAAGACATGGGTGGGGCTGTAAGGAATCCTCAGCTAGATGGTGCCTCTACCAGATAATGCGTTACCGAAGGTAATTAACTTGTTCATCTGATAGAGACTTCTAGCTGCAGATTTCTTACCTTTGCATTAGATACCCAAGCCGTACCATCCCGGTGGTGGGTTGCGGACCAATACCTTATACTAGGAAGTCCTGCAGGACCGAACGGGCAAAATGCCCATCTCTGGGGGACCTGATTGTCCAGGCCGTATTGATTGACAAATGTGTGTAAAGATGCCCACGTTGCCGCCTGGCAGATGTCAAGGACTGGGACCCCCCGAGCCAAGGCTGTAGTCGCAGCCTTTCCCCTGGTGGAATGGGCCTTTAATCCCTCAGGAGGCTGCTTCTTAGCCAGGGCAATGCAGATATTAATGCAGAGAACGACCCAGCAAGAGGTGATATTTTTCTGCATGGCCCTTCCCTTCTTAGCTCTCACGTACCCCGCAAAGAGTTGGTCGTCCACCCGGAACTCTTTTCTGCAGTGAAGGTACAACGACAATGCAATTTTTGGGTCCAGGCGGTGGAGAAGCTCCTCTTCCTTAGAGGGGTGCAGGGGAGCAAAGAAGGTGGGCTGCGTGATGGATTGACCCAGATGGAATGGGGTCACAACGTTCGACAAGAATGAAGCACAGGTCAAAGCACCACTTTGCCCGGAAAAACATCATGTAGGGAGGCGTGCAAGATAACGCCTACAACTCACTCACTCAGGGATAGCGAACTTTGCTTGAGGAAATATTAATTTCTACACTAGACACTATTCCGTCACCCTAAAGGAAGAACTCACAAACAAATAGCAACCAGAAGCATGCAAAGTATATACTCTGAACTAGAGAAACGCTCCAAATTGCTCGATTTCTTCAAAGAAATTGAAGCACTCATAATAAATATGTAGTCCGCTCAAGAAGAGAAAACAAACTGCACTGAATACACTGGTTAAGAAAAACCCATAGAGGTGTGTAAATGTAACAGAACCCCCCGAGAGGGTATCAACAGAGGAAAAGAGCGATTATTAGCACACTACCATAGTCCTTAAGAGAACATAAAATGAAGTCCAAAAAGGACTAAGCTGTATATCAGAGAGATCTATGGTATAGAAATAGACTACAAAAGTAGTATTTCTGAAGAGCTAAACAACAGCAAACCAATATCCCACGAAGAGTGAGTCACATACCCAATATGGGGTATAATCTCTTGAACAAGCTCTTCATCAGAGTAAAAATAAAAGAACAAAACAGCTACACAGCTGTAAAAACCACCTTTAGATAAAAAAGTCAAATCCGGAGACAAATCTTCTCATTATATGCAACAAGTAGTGCATAACACTTCAACACTATAAGACATAGCAGAGGGAAGAAATAATCCCTAATCATAAGAACCATAGCCATGGATACATAAAAATTAAACTAAAGACCTGATAAGGTCAAATTACAAATGATCTGCAATGAGGCGCTATACCGTAGAGTCAGCATGGCTGTCAAAAGGCAAGTCTTTCAAACTCTCCCGAACTTGATCAGGAAATCTCGCCTCACACAACCAAGAGTGTCTATGGAGAGCAATTGATCCAGCCATAGCTCTGCCAATAGAATCTGTTGTGTCCATCGCAGATTTAATATTAAACTTTGCCATCTCACGACTATCCTGCACAAGTTTAGAGAGTTCAGCCCTGACCCCTTCAGGAAAGGAAGGAAGCAGTTGGATGACAGTGTCCCACAAAGTATAGGAAGCCCTTCCTAAGACACAAGATGTGTTCAACAATCTCAAGGCCGAACTAGTCAACGCAAAGATATTCTGCCCACACATCTCCAACCACCTACACTCTCTACCTGGCAGAAGCAAGGGAGAAACCTCCAAACCTGACGAAGCTGTAGAAGTTTGCAGAACAAACCCTTTAGCAGTAGGGTGTCGATAAAGACAAGCAGGGTCATCCGGAGCAGGACGATGCGAAATGGCACGATCAACAGAGATACCTGACATCGGCCTTGCCCAAGTACCCAGGAGAATGTCATATAGAGACTCTCCATAAGGTAACAAAGGTTCAACACCTGTGCCACCCTGATGAAGCAGATCCAATAATGGATCGGAAGACAAAGTCACCGACAGAAGCTATTTTAGTATTCCAGCAACTCTGTTAATAGCCTCAGCAAAAGCTGTGTGGTATATAAATAAATAATACCGGATCTATTTTTGTCTAGGCATAGCAATAACAGATAGCTCAATAAATAAGAGTCAAGATTCGAGGTAGTAGGAGTTTTGCAGGTTTAATACAGCATAAGGACAGGAACAGGACAACCTGCACAGGAATAGGATGGCAGCGCTGCCGGGGGCAAGATCGGAATCGGCGTAACATTTAATAACAATACACGAATATATATACTAAAACAGTTGCATTACAATACATACGATAGGCGGAGCAGTGGGTGTAGTCAATAGCAGTCGCGAAAGATAAGGGTGAAAGTAGGTGTAACAGAGGCGTATACATAGACATGTGATGCAAACGTAACAGAATATGTCATGAATGGGGCGGAAACATGGAGGGGGGCTACCTAAGGAGCCGGGACCTCTGACCTAATGGTGCGCGCAAACTGGCAATGACGTGTTACTAGGAGAAGCTGGGGGCTGCGAACTCTGTGCTAGGAGCAGAGACTGAAGTCTGGAGAGTCAGGGCGACATGTACCTAAACAGTATCTAGTATCTGATGTTTAGAGAACATGTTGATAGAATCCAAAAGTTATCGGGGTAAAGGCTAACAGACTCTAAGAATGGTGCATGCATTATTCTACATGTAGTGCGTGATGAAGAATATTAAATGACCATTAAATGCAGTATTTCTCTAACGTGGAGACGTGAAGGCTAGACAATGACGGAAACTATTGATGCGATTCAGTAGCTTAGGAATGCAGAGAAGGAGGGCTGGACTGATAACTGGAATCATAACATACTCTTGGCAGACTCAGAGGCAGAGCCAGGCTGAGCCGGGCACTGCGAGGCAGGAAGTAAGTGAAGGGTCAGGAACACAGGTGGGGGCTGTATCGCTCCTCAGCGAGGCTCAGGAGACAGGAGCTGAATCTGGTGTCCGGGCCCTTTTGAGGCCTAGAAACGGGGACTTTACAATGGAATAACGTGCACACTGAGAAACGTGGCAACGTAGCTTTACATAGGCCTGATATTCGTAGTATTCACGAGAACTGGAAACTGACATACTAGAGGTGGATACAACTGTAATTGCGTCATTAATCGAACATGGGGAATACATATGCATATTGATCATGCACACATAACATATGATGGAGGACGCGTAGGGACACAGAACATGGCAAAATTTACTTTTCCACATTCCCTCCTTGTCACTACGTTTCCATCAGGAAACATCAATATTCATGATACCATCTATCATTTCATACAGTATCATTTGCTCGTCTCGAATTTTCTTGGAACGGGATTTAGAACGGGGCTTGGGACTAGGAATACAAGAGGTAGCACAAATGCCGCAAATCGCAGGGCCACATTGTATACAGAGGCAACAGCTGAATATGATCGCTACTGCAATACCTAGAAAGGACAAGACTTTCCATCCCCAAGCGGAAATTATATTCCAGAACCAACCGGACCATGTCCAGGTGCCTGGATCTTGGTGTAACAGATGGGCAATTTTATGGAGTCTGGTTATAGCTGAATAAACAGACGGTGCGTTATTTGGAATGAAAATGCAGCAACTAGATCCGATGACTCTACAGGCCCCGCCCCTATCGGCCAATATGACGTCAAGGACGAGACGATTCTGTAAAACGACAAATCTCATAGCAGATTGCTCTTCGGTTAAGTTACCTAGAGCAGAGGCAGTCTCATTGACTACTACTTCAAGGGTTCTGGTTAACCTACGAATTAGCTTACTATTCTGGATAGGTCCTATAAAAAAGAAGAAACCTCTATTGAAATCTGTATACTGTTCTAGAGCAGTTTCAGTATAATCGACAATTGGGGACTCGATCTCCCTTCTATGTCTAATGTGTACTAGATGTGTATTTCTATGATAATCAGATGGGGCTAGGAAAACAGGTGGCAGTAGGAAGGCAATGTAACAGGTTCCCTCCCAATCGAGGGGCAGACGAACATATGCGGTCTGACCACAAATAAAATAAGAATGACGGGAAGCTTTGAAAATAGATTTCCCACTGTCACTGTATTTGACTATAGTAGTACAATCGCTATGTCCTACATGTACGGAACCATTATTTCTAACACATAATTCGCCTTTGACTGGTAGTACTGAAATAGCAGGTAAGTCTGGAGTGGAATCAGACTGAACATTCAGGACCATGAAATTCGAAGAATAATTACCTAAATTGTAAACTTCGTTTTCTAGATCTAACCCTGTTCTGTGGGGAAGACCTTGCTTGTCTGGAAAACATGTACTGTTAAGAAAAGACATATCTGTTAAAGATGACGTTAACGTGGACCATGCTCCACACGAACCATTATGTGAAAATGGATAAGGAAAGAGTGGCAGAACTCCCTTCGGTGTCTGGGAAGGGGGGAGTCGACCACACACCCAACAATTTGTGGCATTGCTGGTCTGGTGTGAATAATGTAACATGCGGATAAAGGAATTGTTACGCATAGCGAGGCGGTAAGAGAGTTCATGAGGAGGCAGATCACTAAACGTGTGCTCTACTGTAACATTAGAAGACTTATTTACATGAGGAACTGGAAAATACAGATAAAATGCATAACTGGTGCAGGAAATCATAATACTGAGAAATAATATGAAACATAGAAAAACGATACATCGGATTGAGTTTTGACTAACTCTCTCACTATGGGGGTCTATTTTATACATGTCAGAAACCGGTCTAACCGTTTCACCTAGGGGAGGACTTAGACAATCAAACTGGCTGACTTATTTTACTAGACCTTAGCTTTTGCTTATACTCCTGTTGCGGAGTTGTCTCTAACAGGGAGGGTGCAGTATCATTGTCTTTTGCGGGACAGTCCTTCCTGTCTGGAAATGCGGCGGCAACCTGTGAACGACAAGAGTTGAGGGCAGACATCAAGGAAGCTAGGTAATCTGTCAGCATATTACTTGAAACATCGGTAATACTTCGGGGTCTAGGAGTACCCCACATGTTAGGGGGGCGGCCGAAAACGACCTCATACGGGGACAGACCTGATCTGGAATGTGCGACCATGCGCATATAAAACAAAGCGACTGGCAGAGCTACTAGCCAGTCCACACCTTTCTCTTGACAAACCTTTGCAATTCGGATTTTCAGGGTCTGATTATGTCTCTCTACGAGACCGGCTGCTTCAGGATGGCGTACACAATGGAACTTCCACTGGTACCCTAACAAAAGGGACACGTGCTTCATGAGTTCAGATGAGAATGGCTGGCCGTTGTCAGAATATACGACTCTAGGGAGTCCATAGCGGGGGAAGAACTCACGAACCAACTGCTTGGCAGTGGTCGCGGCTGTGTAATCTGGGACCGGATATGCCTCTGTCCACCTGGACAAAGCGCATACAACTACAAGGACATACTTGAAACCTCGACATCGCTCCATCTGAATGTAATCCATCTGGAGGACTTCAAAAGGGTGATCAGGGGGCTGGAATCCACCTTGTTCCACCGGGACACTTTTACCTGGATTAAACTGACAACATATCATACAGGTACGGACTTTCTGCTTGGCTGCAGCTCGTAAATGCTTGTTGAACCAAATATTCTGGATACTGTCTAACATGGCTTTTTCTCCTAAATGTGCTGGACTATGTGCGGTATTAATCATGACTTGAACCATAGAGTCGGGGAGAAACCATGTGGCTTTACCCTTTTTTACCCATCCCTGATCTGTCTGGACCCCTCCTTGTTCGGACCATTTCTTGATTTCATCGGGAGTAGCATGTGACTGAATATCTATGACATCTTGAGTAGGGTCTTTAACTGTCATACATGTAGTCGGATCTGGAGTAGGTGTCGGTGCCTTATTAACTGGAATGTCTGGAGTCTGAGCTGTAAGCTTGGCTGTGCGATCTGCTAGATCATTACCTTGGGAAATAGTGTCAGTAACTTTCGTATGTGCTTTGCACTTCATGATAGCAATGGATGTCGGTAAATGTATTGCATCTAACAGAGCTTGAATAAGGAGACCATGCTGAATCTTGGTTCCATGAGAAGTCATGAAACCTCTCTCCCGCCAGAGCACTCCGAAGTCGTGTACAACTCCAAATGCGTAGCGTGAATCTGTGTAAACATTAACTTTCAGGTTCTTGGCGTGAATGCAGGCTTGTGTCAGAGCAACTAGCTCTGCTGCTTGAGCAGACAGGGTGTCAATACGGTGTGTCTCTATAACGTCGGTGTCGGTAGTCACTGCATACGCGGCGACTAGTTCTCCTGTACTAGTTCTCATGCATGAACCATCCACATAAAGTGTCAGGTCGGGATCTGGTAATGGAATATCTGTCAGATCTTGTCTTGGCTTGGTCATGATGTTAACTACTTCGTGTGTGGCAGAAATCGAAGTAACTGATGGTAACAATGTAGCAGGATTTAAAACGTTGCAGCGTCTGATTTCTATGTGTGGCTGGAACAGTGTCAATTCATAACCTGTTAAACGTGCAATTGTCAAGTGCTGAGTTTGTGTTCGGTTTAAAAGAACTTCCACGGAGTGTGGAACTTGTACTGTCAGGGAGTGACCTAAGACTATGGAATCACTTTGTCTGATAGCTAGTGCTGTGGCTGCAACTGACTTAAGGCATGCAGGCAGAGCCTGGGCTACAGGATCTAATGTGCTCGAAAAATAAGCACAGGGCTTGTATTGTCCTGCTTGATCTTGTGTGAGGACAGATAATGCTGTACCTTCACGTTCTGTGACGAAAAGTGTAAAAGACTTACTGTAGTTCGGTGTTGCTAGAACTGGAGCTTGACATAGGGCTTTCTTTAACTCATTGAGACTGAGTGTATGTTCAGATGTCCAAGGGAGGACAGTCGATACGGCTGCCTCCTGTGTCGTTAACTGTATCAGTGGCTTGGCTAGAAATGCATACTGAGGAATCCATTGTCTGCAATAAGAAGTAAGGCCGATAAAAGCACGTACCTCCTTCTGGGTCTTGGGCTGGGGAAGACTCGCTATTAACTGGATACGGTCTGGTGTCAACTGCCTACCCCTCTTGGACAGTAAGTGTCCTAAGTAGACCACTTGCTGGACACAGAATTGAAGCTTAGAAGGGGACACCTTGTGTCCCATCTCGGCTAGGAAATACAAGACTGTAAGGGATGCTCGCTCGCAAGCACGTTCAGAACGGGCTGTGATCAGTAGATCATCGACATACTGGAGCAGGGCAGTGTCAGTTGGCATGTGAATATTGTCTAGTTGTCTCTTGAGTGCTTGACTGTAAATACTAGGACTTTCTGTGAAACCTTGAGGAGCGCGTGTGAACATATAGCTCCTTCCATTTAAACAAAATCCGAAAAGAAACTGGCTGTCTGGATGAATGGGGACACTGAAGAACGCGTTCTTGAGGTCTATGACTGAAAAAAATGAGGCTTCAGAATCAATGGCTGTCAACAGGGAAGAGATATCTGGGACAACTGGGTACTGGGGAATAATACATTTATTAAGTTCTCGGAGATCAATCACTAAACGATATACTGGAGGTGCATTTGGATCAGTACGTTTCATGACAGGAATGATCGGAGAATTACATACATTGGAGTCAGTTTCTACAACTACTCCTTGAGCGATGAGCTCGTCAATAATTTTGGATAAGGCTGCTACAGCCTCAGGTGGCAATCTGTACTGTCTGATTCGTGGCAGGACTACACCTGGCTTGAGAGTCACACGATGGGGTGTGATTTGCATAAAGCCAACATCAGTTGGACCTTGCGCCCATAGATGCTGCGGAACATTGGACAATCTCGCATCAAAATCTCGTAATACATAGTGACCCTTGAAGTCACGTAGGAACAATCGTATTCCCTCTGGGGAACAGCATATAACTGCACCTAACTCTTTCAGTGTCTTAATGCCTAATAGATTTTCTGGACATGACTTAGTAAGTAACAGATCAGTAGTGCGGGACAGTGGACCTACTTCTAGAGTAACTGGCTTTGATATTTCATTTACAATAGGTTTTCCTGAAAATCCAAGGGAAACATTTCTAGAGCCTGAGAGCGGAGCCCCTGGAACTTCGGCGTGACTTATAGTGGTCCTACTTGCCCCTGTATCAATCAAAAACTTTCTGTCTTTCCCTAATACTTGACTATGAACATAGGGACCTTCTTGATCTACAGGTATCTCGATGAGAGGCAAGCCTACCTCCCTCTCTAGGCTGTTTCATGAATATGGCTGATACTCTGGATACTCAGACTGTGCATACTGGTACATCTGCTGTGTAACATGCTGTGTTGCAGCGATAGGCTGCGGAGCTGTAACTGTCTGTGGTGCATTCTGTGACTGCGGAGTCTGTGAAACTTGCTCTTGTCTAGGCGGACGTGGTCTTTCTTTAGTCTTACCGGTAGCTATGTTGTGTTTCAGAACTGCACACTCGTTTATAAAATGACCTGGCTGTTTACAATAATTGCAGTTCCCTTTAACGGGAGCTGCAGGATGACTGGCTTGATTCGGACCCCTTTTCTGACTATCTTGAGGAACAGATTGTGCAACTAGTACTTTCATTTTCGTGTCTTTCATACGTTTTCTCTCGTGATCTTGTTCTTCTCTGATTCTATTCTGGTGATACTGAAGCATCTGTAACATTTGGGACGGGGTATTAGCTTGCCAGGTACTTTCGACTTTCAACACTCGATTCTTAATTTGTGGACTTGAATTCTCGACTAATTTAGTAACAAAAAGATGAGGGTATGATTCGCTACTCGTCTTGAGGCCACTGTTTATGGTAAAACATTTCTCAAATCTGGAATAGTAATCACTAATATCTTCGTCTTGTTTCTGTTTGCATGCTGAGATTGCATCCCAGTCTTCCTTTCTAGTTGTCAATAACCTAGGCAAAACTTGTATTAACAGTTCAGGTAATTCTTTACATTTATCTCCAAGACCGGTACCTGGTACTCGTGCCTTGTCTTCAGCTTCTAGAACTGCCCAATCGATCTTTTTCTCTCCCACCTCCCATTCTTTTTCTTTGAGTTTCTCATATACCCCTGCGGGCAACAAGACTTTTAACATTTTAATGATGTCTGGATACGTGTATTCTCCCATACGGAGCATGTCTTTTAATTCTCGGTGGAACCCTGCTGGATCTTTATCATTACAGGGAATTAACTTTTTCATCTCTAAGAGTTCCATCTTTGTGATAGGGGTGTAAACAAACACTCGTTGCATTTCACCACCGTCTGTCTTAATTGGATGTACTTCTCGTAACGGATTCTGTCTGTCTATGAAAAACGGTTTACTTTCTGGGGGTGAGACATGAACAAAATGTGGGTTCAGAAACGTTCTATATTTGTGGCGCTGTTCTAGAATGACACTAATCAAATCGGTACCTAAACCTTTCCATCTATACTGGAGTAACTCGTTCAGGACATCATGTAACGGACCTGGATCAGAATGTTGACCCTCATACAATGTAATGAGGTGCTGGATCATATACATACCCGCCAGTCGTTGCTCGGCTGGGGGCATTTTCAGAAACATTTGTGCCACTATTTCGTCTGGAAAAGTGGTAGAATCAGTAATCCATCGGACTGCTGATCGGACTAGTTCTTGTTCATGCATAGTACTTAACTCGCTATAACCGATTCGTGATTTCAGAATGTGATCGGTAGCTTGAAATACTTGTTCCAGAGAACCTTGTTCTGGTGCTGGATGATGAAAAATTGACTTGTGTTCTAGGCGCAAATGGCGATCTGGAAATCTAGATTTTCCTACATACGCTATTCTGTCGGGATTCTCATCCTCTACCTCTTCTGTAGAAGAGTCATTTTCTTTCTCGCTTACTTGTGCTTCTTTACGTTGTTCGTGTACCCTTATTATTTCTTTACGGATTTTCTTGTACATACTCTCTATACTACTGATAGTCTTGTGCTTACCCTCGGCTATATTATCACTCCACCTTGTCAGGACTTTCATTTCGGCTCGATCTTTGGTCGGATAATCTTGTTCCCTTATTAGACAATTAATCAGAAACTTTAATATCATGAGCTGGACCTCAACTTTTCTTTGGCACATGACGTCACTAATACTTTCTGGATCATTCCCTGTACGGATGAAACGATATATTCTGTCTAGATCTTCTTTCATATCTGGTAGGGTGACTAGATACTCGGTCACCTTTCTCACGCGTAATGAATATAAAACCATACTATCCTCGCCTGGGACTGGATCATAGCCACATTCGGTAAGGGCTTTTCTTATTTCTGCAACAGACTGATACCTGGGCGTACGCTGTGACGCTTGTGCATGTAATTCGGCTAACGTTAAACGCTTGTGTGGCGGCGGGGTTTGAGGAGGACCTCCCCCTGCGGCCCCTAAACTAGAGTCGTCTACTGATGCTCTTCGTCCTGGCAGAGTGGGAAATGGAAATGTAGGCTGGACTTGTATGGCGGGCTGGACCGGGGGTACCGTAACAGGTACTCCGGTGTCTGGAGGAGCGGGAAGTGCCTGATTTACAGGGACTGGCGGAGCAGGAACAGGATTTGCATATTCTGGGACTGTGTCGTCCAGATAGGACGAAATGAAAATATCAGCTGCGGTCGGTTTGTGACGTAGCTTAGTCGGAACTAGTGGTGGCGGGAAATTACTGGATGCCTCCGGGGTCGCTTTTGGCAAGCCCTCGGCAAGAAGAGGGTACATACCCTTAATAAGAGCATGCCTCTGTCTGTCTGACTGTTCGGTTTTAACTCGTTCACCAATCTCGATTAATTCCCTTTCTTGGGCTCGTTCTAAGGATTCTCTACTTAGTTCTGACTTTCTGATTTCTTTTTCAGTTCTTTTATGAGATTCTTTGCGCCATAACTCGATGGCATCTTTCTGTGACTGTCTGGCTTTCTTTTTCCATAATGCTTCTTCTACTCTCATGATGCACTCGGCATCCCATGTGCCTGCTACAGGCCATCTATACTTTTCTTCTAACTGTTTGGTATACTCTACCCATAAATCTAGATACAGTATGGCACTTATGCCATGCTTTTGATACATGAAATGACCTGGACTGTCCCTAGGCGGGACAGGAACTGCTGCTTCTAGCAGACCTTTTCTGGTTTTTAACTGACGCAGTTTTGAAAAGAGCGGCATGACTGAACTATAATCTGGACACAACACAATACACAATAAACACGATAATTACTTCACACTCGTACCACGACATTAAAATACATGAATAACATTCAGAATAACAGTTCGAACAGAATACTACCTGGAATACGGAAAACAGAATACATGAATTTTCTCGAGAACAGAACTGACTAGAACAGAAACTAGATGCACTGCTGAAACAGTACGAAACTTACCGGTCTCATACAGAGACACGTCAGGACCCGCATCCACCGAAGTGGACACTTCGTTTGTGGGTCTGTGTACCACCAATCCACGGACCAGAGTCAATTAGATTGATCCTGTCTAGATACTACCCCAGCAACGGTACTCACCGGGCAGCAAGAACGGAAGGCCTCGGACTGGACTGGACTGCTTCGACGCCGGACGGACGAACATCGGACTTCTGTTACGGGTGGGCCTCCGGATACCTCGGACCTTGGACTCTCGGCTTGGGCTCTGGTCGGGACTCGCCGCGTTCCTCCACCGTCTCGTCTGGATGCTGGACCGCCTCCTCCGTCTCCTCCGTGGGCCTGAGGGATACTTAAAGCAGAAATATCTGCCGGTGCGCAGAAGAGTTCCGTCACGACTGCAGAGGGTCAGGGGGTCGGCGTGGCTTCACCGACGCGTGGGGAAAGGGCAAGTTCCTGTTCGGGCGCCATTATGTGGTATATAAATAAATAATACCGGATCTATTTTTGTCTAGGCATAGCAATAACAGATAGCTCAATAAATAAGAGTCAAGATTCGAGGTAGTAGGAGTTTTGCAGGTTTAATACAGCATAAGGACAGGAACAGGACAACCTGCACAGGAATAGGATGGCAGCGCTGCCGGGGGCAAGATCGGAATCGGCGTAACATTTAATAACAATACACGAATATATATACTAAAACAGTTGCATTACAATACATACGATAGGCGGAGCAGTGGGTGTAGTCAATAGCAGTCGCGAAAGATAAGGGTGAAAGTAGGTGTAACAGAGGCGTATACATAGACATGTGATGCAAACGTAACAGAATATGTCATGAATGGGGCGGAAACATGGAGGGGGGCTACCTAAGGAGCCGGGACCTCTGACCTAATGGTGCGCGCAAACTGGCAATGACGTGTTACTAGGAGAAGCTGGGGGCTACGAACTCTGTGCTAGGAGCAGAGACTGAAGTCTGGAGAGTCAGGGCGACATGTACCTAAACAGTATCTAGTATCTGATGTTTAGAGAACATGTTGATAGAATCCAAAAGTTATCGGGGTAAAGGCTAACAGACTCTAAGAATGGTGCATGCATTATTCTACATGTAGTGCGTGATGAAGAATATTAAATGACCATTAAATGCAGTATTTCTCTAACGTGGAGACGTGAAGGCTAGACAATGACGGAAACTATTGATGCAATTCAGTAGCTTAGGAATGCAGAGAAGGAGGGCTGGACTGATAACTGGAATCATAACATACTCTTGGCAGACTCAGAGGCAGAGCCAGGCTGAGCCGGGCACTGCGAGGCAGGAAGTAAGTGAAGGGTCAGGAACACAGGTGGGGGCTGTATCGCTCCTCAGCGAGGCTCAGGAGACAGGAGCTGAATCTGGTGTCCGGGCCCTTTTGAGGCCTAGAAACGGGGACTTTACAATGGAATAACGTGCACACTGAGAAACGTGGCAACGTAGCTTTACATAGGCCTGATATTCGTAGTATTCACGAGAACTGGAAACTGACATACTAGAGGTGGATACAACTGTAATTGCGTCATTAATCGAACATGGGGAATACATATGCATATTGATCATGCACACATAACATATGATGGAGGACGCGTAGGGACACAGAACATGGCAAAATTTACTTTTCCACAGCTGCACTAGCCTCCGTTGACATTCATGGTGGAGAAAGCAGATCATAATTAGGAGATGTTGCAGACTACTATCTCCACCAAATGTCACCAAAGAACCTCTTACCTGAGGCTGGCCAAGACCAACTAAGAGGTCACATCACCAGTGTCTGCAAAGTCTTCTTGCAAAACTGGAAAAATAGCAACTGTGAGAGGCTGGCTTAGTATATGGTGAAGCTCACTTATTTAAGTGTAGCACCCAGCACTAAACCAGACAACACTTATGGTGATTTTAGTGGTAGCACAACCGTAGAAAGCTCTCTAAGTGGTAGCTGTGGAGAGCAGACTTCAGGCTTAGTCCAGAAGGAGTGTAAAGTAGTTTGTTTCACCAGTACTTAATCCTATGGTATAGGTTAAGTGAAAATGAATCACACAGTGTAGTTATAAAAATATGTATTTTACTACCAACACTCACTAACACATTTGAACTATCTCCAACCCGGAGATAGAGACACAATACGCACAATACTTAGGAAACAGAGCAGGTTAGAAGCACCAATACACAGTGGTCTCCCAGGGGTGACCAAACCATGCACTGAGTGGAATGCATACCACGACTCAAGTCAAGAATTGACCCAGAAGACGTGAAGAGCCGGGGACCCAAGGAACCACCCAAGGTGAGTATCTAGGAATACCATGGAGTTTGTGTGCAGAGTGGGAACAGGACAGTGTGCTCAATGTTAGTCAAAAGGTAAGTCGAAAATTGCAAAATTTAATGAAGAAGGACCCATCCCAGCAGACCTTGAAGAACCCAGTGGAAGATGGAAGGTTGGAGAGTCACCCCACCCGTGGATACCCCAGGAACCAGGATATCTACACTAGGGAAGCCGGGTGCATGGGTGTCAAGAGATGTCAGAAACTGCCATAGAACACAATGGAGGACCTCAGGAAAGATGCCACTGGAGAAGGAGACAAAGGAGTCCGGTGGAACCCAAAGGTGGATTAAAGATGAGCGGTACCTGCAAGCAGAGGTGACAGAGTCTATGCCACTCAGGAGTGACCAAGAGGCACGGAAGGCGAATGCCCACCGATGTCGGGATGCAGAGAGGTTGGCGATGCCCTTCAAGTTGCAGCTGCGCGGACCAGGTGATGCTGAGGAAGACCAGGAGCCATTTATGAGTTGTCCCCCGTTGGATGTTGAGAGCCAAGAGGTCAGTGTCCGGCAGGGGCACCAAAAAGCCTTGGCAGCACCAACCAACATAGTCGATGAAAAAAGGTGCAGTGTCGGGACCAGCAAGGCCCAAGTGATTCACCACAAGCAGGTAAGTCAGAGAAGGCCCCGAGCAAGCAGAGGAGCCCACCGAAGCCAAACAAGACCTTCAAGATGACCCACAGTCCAAAGGTACAGGATTCGCAAGAGGACCTCGAGCAGCTCCCCAATGAAGAAGGCCCACGGTGCAGCGGTAGCTGTGAGGGCGAAGATCTTGGCTGCAGGAGTCACATGAGGTTGAGCTTCTTGGAGCCTGAAAATCTCTGGAGGAGAGAATCAAGAATCCCTGGCAACGGCAAGTCAACGCGGTGACAGGGGTTCTGTTTCAGTGGTTCCGACGAAGGATACTGGCCTCAAACTCGGCATGAAGACAATGCAGGCCTCGAGGGAGTTGCAGAACCACCACCTGTGTTGCTGAACCTTTTGGAGTCCATGGTAACCCAGGATTAGCAGACCGGTGGTCAGCTGCGTTGCGGTGGTGCCTGCAGATGCAGGGGAGTGACTCCTTCACTCAAATGGAAATCCCTTTTCCTTCTGGTGTCTTGGATGTCCACGGGCTTGGTGAAGAACCTGTAAAGAGCACAGGTGTTGCAGAAGACCAACAGGACGACCAGACCAGGACCAGTAGGAATCATCCCCATTGCAGTCTTGATTCCCAAAGCGAAGTCCAGAGTGTCCAGGCGGTCAAAGTTAAAGTGGTATGTGATCTGAATTTTGTCCCACGACTAATCTAAGGACCCACCCACAGGTAAGCCCTTGAGTACTCTTAGGAAAGGGTTGGGATGATTCAGGGATTCCTTGCAGAGGAGGAGCTGGACAGTAGGGAGGATACTCCCATGTCCTTTGTCCAGTTTTGCACCAGAGCAGGAGCCAATGGTTCCCTGAACTGGTTTGAACTATAGTATGCAAGAAGGGCACCAAATGTGCCCTTCAAGCAGTCTCAGTGGCACTGCAAGCACCCCACCCTTTCCCAATACACTAAACCCTGTCTGGTATGTGGTCACACCTCCCTGTGACAGGATATCTTTTGTTCTGCCTTCCCCTGCTCGAGCTTGGCTTAGCAGCAGGAGGGCAGCAGCCCTAGTGGGCTGTCCGGTTTTGGAAGACTGGTACTGAGAGCACTGAGGGCCTCCTGGAAGACCTTTACAGTGCATGGAATCATACCTCTAACACCTTTTATGGTGTAAGGATATAATTCCAACATGTATGATACCAAACATGACATGGTTCGTTACAGCCAGTTTAGAGCTGGTCATCGCGTAATGACGCATGCCCGCTCTATATGTCGTAATGGCTGAGTCACAACCCAGGAGAATGGACTCCACAGGCTCACACTTAGAACCAAGCACTCTGCTAGGTTTTAAGTGTAATGACCTCAAAAATAGGGAAACCTATATCAGTCGTAAGTGGTGCTTGCAACAGCTTACGCAGGCTGCAATGGCAGGCCTGGAGTCACAATTTCAGTGGTCTCTCATGGGCGGCATAATGCATGCTTCAGCCCATGGGAGACCCCTGGTGTACCTATGCCCTGGGCACCTTTGTACCATATACAAGGGACCTATGAGGGTGCACCAGTAGCCAATCTGGAGTTTACCTAAGTACTCACCATGTCCAATTTAGAGAAGAAGCACAGAGACTGGTGTCCTGATTAGAGGGATTCCCGTCAGATAAACACAGCAAAACCAGGCAAAAAGTGGTGGGTAACCATGCAGAAGGATTCTACCTTCCTACAGCAACCTGACCAGCTTCATCCTCAATTTGGAAAGGAGAAGGTGCAGGAACTGCAGTGGCTATAAGCGGCATCTCAGGTGCCGATCGACGTTGGGCGTCATCGTATCGACATGCACTTGAATTGTGTCTCCGGCGTCGACCAGCATCATGGAGACATGATGACCACCTCATCCGATGCCACCAATGTCACAATGGGAAGCTGCTCCGGGCTGTGTCCGGACGTCGTAATTACTCTAGGTACGGAGTCGAGGTCCTCAACTGGTGCTGAGGGCGAGCCCGCCGGCGTGCTCCTGATCAGAGTCCCATCAACCTCTTTGGGGCCTGAAGGCGCACCAGAGGGAGGTGTAGACCCAAAGAAGGATGGCAGTGCATGAAAATATGTCTGCATCTGGATCATAGTCACCCTGGCTCCAGGATATGGAGGGAGGCTTGGGGTCGACTCCTGCGCTACATCCTCCAGTAAGGAACAGGAGGAACCAGCAATGATGTTACGGCTTTGTGAGGCCGAAGACCTCCATGACCTCGATCTCTTCTGATGGGATTGCCGTGACTTGGAAGAGCGACGCCCATGGGAACGGCTCCTTGAACAGCCCTGCGCAGGAACTTCAGAGCAGGAAGGAGATTGGCGCTGCCTAGACTCCGATCGGGAGAGGTGTGCCCTCAGCAACTTCATTCGCCTTTCCCGCAAGGAATTAGGCTTCATCCTCTTACAGCCATCGCACTACCCGGATTTGTGGTGCTCTCCTAAGCCCCACATACAGCTGGAATGCGGATCCATAGCCGACATCTGAGGAGTACAGGTCTCACATGTCTTAAAACCCGAAGGTATAGGCACACTGTTCCCAGACGCAAAAAGGCGTCAAAGTAGGCCAAAAATAGAAGACCAGAGAAACCGCTTCTCTGGATCCGCGTTGCAGCGCCAAAAAGAAGAAAACTGACATCTGCGCGCCAGAGGGGACTTATATGGCTCCACTGACTGCATATCAGGACACGACGTCACCACGGAGCCGGACGACGCTGTCCCCTGGCGCGCAGAGGTACTGCTGATATATTTCCGGATTGAGTATGGCGCCTAGGGAGAATTCAAAGTTAAGGAATCTGCGGCTAGATGTCTCTATCAGAAATGAACTTTTATGATCAAATTTAGAATGTTGATTAATGTTGTCTTATGATTAAATGATCTTGAGCTTTTATGGTTTATTTTACTATAAACCGAATAAAGATTGAATTGTTTGATTAAATCAAAGAAATGCCAGCTGCAGGATGAGAAGAAGCAAACAATTCACAAGTAGAGTTTGTAGGCACACAATCTGATGCCACTGTTTTTTTTATTGCATGAACAATCTGTTATGAATGACGAAGTTTGGCAAAATATTGTAAAAGGTGATGCAAATAAAAATATGTAATAACAAATAAGTTATGTTAAAACATTCTTAAGCCTAACTGACTAACAAAATGATATTTTAGAATTTAAATTGGAACCCTCTGATGGTATAAACTATAAACTCTATTTTTATCATGTATGTTTGGCTCAATACTTTTACAGTGATTTGGATAATCTAGCTTTTTTTCCTTTGCTTTAAGGCTTTTTGTATGTACTTTATCACTTTAGTAATGTTTAACAATAAACACTAAGAAAGCCACTGAACACCAGCAGCGAGTTTCTGACAGAGGGATTCTGTCATGGGACAGGTTCAACATTATACTATTCCTGTGACTTTTGGATGAATCCTAGCATTACACACCTGATGTGATTTGATTCCATTTCAGACCATGACTCCTTGCCATTCCACTGCAGCAGAACACTGTCCATGAGACCTTTTTTTAGTGGAGACAAGGTTTTTTTTTTGCTTTCTCTGTTTCTTGCTCATTTTTTCATTTTTGTTTGTCTTGTGGGTTATTACATGTATTTAAGTTCATTATTTGAAAATGGCAGGGAGGAGAAATCCCCATTTTACAGAGGGAGAATGGTCAGTCATGGTGGATGAAATTATTAGAGTAGAGCCTCAGTTCTTTGGAGCCAAAGTACAAAATACAACTATACTTTAGAAGAGGCAAATGTGGGCCAGAATAGTTGGCAGAGTGAATGCTGTAGCAAGCAACCTGCACACATTGTAGGGGATTAGGAAGAGGTGGAACAACCTGAGGGGGAGAGTGTGTTCCCAGGCCTCCAAGCATCACCTGGAAGCCCAGAGGACTGGTGGTGGTTTTCCCAGCCCCTACTTACAACTATATCCCTGGGAGGTCTTGCAGATCCTACATCCTGAAGGCTTGAAAGAATCCCTGGTGGAGTGGACTGATAAGTTATACTTTTGAATGTGTCACCAAACCTAAATTTTGTTTTTGCTTTTATTTGAGCTGTTGCTAATGTGTTTTGCACCTTTTTTAAACATTTAAATCAATGTATAATTGTTTTTTTGTGCTGGTGGGGAATTTGTAGCCACTTTCTGTTTTTAACTGCTTTATATAATAACTGTGTGCACTTAGAACTATTTGCATTGAGCTACTGAACAAAATGTATGTGTACAACAATAACATGAAGCAGTGTTAGGCTATATGCCACATACATTTCCCCAACGGCAACTACTACAGTGTGTGAAGTCAGATCAGGAAACTAATTATGCTGCATAAGAACAAGGGAGAAATTCTATAAATAACAAATAAGTACTTACCCGTTACAAATACGTTATTATAAAGGACAATGACAAGAACCTTACAGTCGTCATCTGAAACTCTCTGTACTCGCACTAAGCGGTTATTTCCAGCTATCTTGATTGTAGTGGACAACCTTAAATACAAAAGACAAACTATTTTAAACATGGACAAGGGTAATGATGCTGGATATGAAGGGGTCTTCCAAATGCATTTAATATTGAAATTACTATAATAAAATATAAATGTATTTTGCCTTTCTCATTCGAAGAAGAGAACTATGAAATTCATGCAAACAAGTTTTCTAGTCTTTAAATAAGTTATTGATGTACATGTCTTTTTTAATGAATGTTTCACAAGAGGACGTATAAAATATTTACAAGGTGCTGGAATTGCAGGTCATTCTCTGAGTGTGTAAAAGGGGGGCATGTGATATAGGCATTAGGTGAACTAGTCCTGTGTGGGTAAAGGACCCAGTGGCATTGAAATAGTAATTGAACCTTTCCACAAGGAACTGTACTTTCAACAGGTGACTCAGCGCAAAATTATTTGCCCTAGGCAGCAGACCTACTGAATTGCATGCTAGAGATTGAGGGCCTGATTTAGATCTTCAAAACACACAAGATGATGGACGGAAGGTTGCACAATGGCAAAACATTCACCCCCAGTCACAGATCTGGGTTTAATCCATCGTTATTTTGCTCACCAAGCCACCCCAGTTCAGACATGGCCATAAGCAAATCAGTCTTGACCCAGTGCCTCATGGGAACAGTCCAGCCCGAACTGCCAAGCCATGGCTTCCCTGGACCGGAATCAAGCATCCTAGGACCGGTTTCTGGCTATCAGCCATCTTCAGCCAGGATAGCTTGACTCCAGTGGCTTAGTGAGCACGGGACCCACGTCTGGGCATACCCTTCCCACATAGGGTGAACAGCAAAACACACAAGATGATGGACGGAATGTTGCACAATGGCAAAACATTCACCCCCTGACACAGATCTGGGTTTAATCCATCGTTATTTTGCTCACAAAGCCACCCCAGTTCAGACATGGCCATGTGCAAATCAGTCTTGACCCTGTGCGTCATGGGAACAGTCTAGCCCGAACTGCCAAGCCATGTCTTCCCTGGACCGGAATCAAGCATCCTAGGACCGGTTTCTGGCTATCAGCCGTCTTCAGCCAGGATAGCTTGACTCAAGTGGCTTAGTGAGCACGGGACCCACGTCTGGGCATACCCTTCCCACATAGGGTGAACAGCAAAACACACAAGAAGATGGACAGAATGTTGCACAATGGCAACACATTCACCCCCAGTCACAGATCTGGGTATGATCCATCGTTATTTTGCTCACCAAGCCACCCCAGTTGGGACATGGCCATATGCAAATCAGTCTTGACCCTGTGCCTCATGGGAACAGTCCAGCCGAACTGCCAAGCCATGTCTTCCCTAGACCAGAATCAAGCATCCTAGGACCGGTTTCTGGCTATCAGCCGTCTTCACCCAGGATAGCTTGACTCAAGTGGCTTAGTGAGCACGGGACCCACATCTGGGCATACCCTTCCCACATAGGGTGAACAGCAAAACACACAAAATGATGTATGGAATGTTGCACAATGGCAAAACATTAACCCCCAGTCACAGATCTGGGTTTAATCCATCGTTATTTTGCTCACCAAGCCACCCAGTTCAGACATGGCCATATGCAAATCAGTCTTGACCCTGTGCCTCATGGGAACAGTCCAGCCCGAACTGCCAAGCCATGTCTTCCCTGGACCGGAATCAAGCATCCTAGGACCGGTTTCTGGCTATCAGATATCTTCAGCCAGGATAGCTTGACTCCAGTGGCTTAGTGAGCACGGGACCCACATCTGGGCATACCCTTCCCACATAGGGTGAACAGTAAAACACACAAGAAGATGGACGGAATGTTGCACAATGGCAAAACATTCACCCCCAGACACAGATCTGGGTTTAATCAATCGTTATTTTGCTCACCAAGCCACCCCAGTTCAGACATGGCCATATGCAAATCAGTCTTGACCCTGTGCCTCATGGGAACAGTCCAGCCGGAACTGCCAAGCCATGTCTTCCCTGGACCGGAATCAAGCATCCTAGGACCGGTTTCTGGCTATCAGCCGTCTTCAGCCAGGATAGCTTGACTCAAGTGGCTTAGTGAGCACGGGACCCACGTCTGGGCATACCCTTCCCACATAGGGTGAACAGCAAAACACACAAGATGATGGATGGAATGTTGCACAATGGCAAAACATTCACGCCCAGTCACAGATCTGGGTTTGATCCATCGTTATTTTGCTCACCAAGCCACTCCAGTTCAGACATGGCCATATGCAAATCAGTCTTGACCCAGTGCCTCATGGGAACAGTCCAACCCGAACTGCCAAGCCATGTCTTCCCTGGACTGGAATCAAGCATCCTAGGACCGGTTTCTGGCTATCAGCCGTCTTCAGCCAGGATAGCTTGACTCCAGCGGCTTAGTGAGCATGGGACCCACGTCTGGGCATATCCTTCCCACATAGGATGAACAGCAAAACACACAAGATAATGGACGGAATGTTGCAGAATGGCAAAACATTCACCCCCAGTCACATATCTGGGTTTCATCCATCGTTATTTTGCTTACCAAGTCTCCCCAGTTCAGAAATGGCCATATGCAAATCAGTACTGACCCTGTGCCTCATGGGAACAGTTCAGCCTGAACTTCCAAGCCATGTCTTCCCTGGACCGCAATTAAGCATCCTAGGACAGGTTTCTGGCTATCAGCCTTCATCAGCCAAGATAGCTTGACTCCTGGCCGCCTGCAGCATCTTCATCTCCAGGCTCCATAGATCTCCACGACGAAACCCGACACACTTTGGCACCTATGCACCCGCTTCCTGTGGGTGAGGAAACGATCTAACACCGTTGCTCCTGTAGTGGGTTACACCTCTAGTGTCCTAGTTTTAAGTGGCTAAGTTCTAGTCCAGTCGGAAGCCTTCCAAAGCAGTAACTTTATAACTTTTACGCACCATTGACTTTGCATTGGTGCATGCGTGTGCTTTTAGCGCTGCACCCGAATCCCGCGAGAAGAGTCCGGTTGGATCCAAGGGTCGATCGAAGATGTAGAGTACCTGAAAGCAGAGGGGACAGAGTCTGGGTCACTAGCCAGTGACCAGGATGGAACCAGGCGATGTCGGGCGCAATCAGGTGGTTGTTGAGAAGCTTGTCTCCGCTGCAACGTGGACTCTGGGGCACCGAGGATGACCAGGAGTGGATCACAAGCTGTCCCACAAAGGCTCTCGCTGTCGGCGTTGTCGGCTTCCGGGTCGGAGTCAACAGGCCTTGGCAAATGCAACCCACGCAGGAACTGCAGATCGCTTCTTACTCGGACCAGCAAGGTCAGAGAGGTGGCTCCTTTTCAGGGGAGCGAGGGCCAGTCTGGAGCAACCAGACTAGCAGAGTAGTTTCAAAGAATCGTCGTCGTAGAGGCCACTAGCCAACGGGCAAGTGACCGGACAGACGCGTCGAGCAGGAAAATGCAAAAGGGCCCCAGCAGCACTCAGTGAGTGTGGAGGGGTGAGCTTCGGTGCACGAGCTGCTTGGGGCTGGGGCTTTTCAAACCCCAATGCACAGCTTCGAGGATACCACAGGAGCTTCACGGTCAGCACTTTGCAGTCTTTTCAAGATGGCCGGTCCCACGTCTCACGTCGCCTCCACGGGTCTCAGCTTTGCTGTGGCTGTGGATCGGGCTGTTGGATGTCTGGGAATCCGGTTCTTGTTGATCTCTGTCAATCGAGCTCCGGCTGGAGCTGCAACAAAGCAAACCATTGGGCGCTGGATGGTGCCTGTTTGCACAGGGTGGTCACTCCTTGACCACAAGGCAGATTCTTCAGTCTTCCACGTCGAGTGGGATGTCGAAGGGTCCAGAGTTCTGTATCAAAGTTTCAGTCAGGATTATCTAAAATCTATGGACTCAGCTCCTACCTTTATTCCAAATCAAGGGGCTGGATTACCTGCTAGGTCCCTCCTATGGGTGGGACCCAGGAAGGGGGTGGTTACACCCCTTTCCCTTTGTCCAGTTTTGCGCCAGAGCTGGGGTTGGAGTGCCCCAGCACCGGTTTGAACTGGGCTATGCATGAGGAGCCTTGTGCCCCCAGGGCAGTGTCTAGTTTCATTCGCCCTGCCTGTCTCAATCCACTATCTCCTGTCTGGGGTGGTGTAACACCTCCCTATGACAGGAAACCTTTGTCCAGGCCTCCCCTGCCGGAGTTTCGGTCAGCAGCAGGAGGCCAGACCCGTGTCTGTGGCAGCAGCATCCATTTTGTGATGCTGAGGCTCTGGTTAGATTTAACCGCGTTTAAGTAAAGTAACATGTCTTCTCCCTCTAGAAGGGTGGAATGCTACCCCCGTCGCCAGAACTGGCGAGGGGGTAGTATTCCAAAGTGTATGACACCTTACACGACATGTTTTGATACAGCCAAACCAAAGTTAGCAATAACCGTGAGGATTATAATGCACTTAAGAGTATATGGTATGGCAATACCCTGGAACAGCTATAAGGAAATGGTTCCGAAAGCTGCAGACAGGCTCAGCTCATGCTAGAGCACCATCTCACATAAAACCAAGCACTCTGCCTCCAGGATTGTTAAGGCCTGCCATAGGAGTGACTTATAGGTGCATATGTGTCCAGATATAGGTTTAGATATAGGTATACTATATCTAAGCAAGGGGTGATTACACAACCTTGCCCCAGCTGAGTGATCAGCCAGTTGTGTCTGTTTGGATAGCCCGCCAGGGGTGGCAAAAGATATGCCGCAGCCCCTGGTAGGCCTGTGATGCACCTATGCCCTGGGTACCTATAGTACACTGTACAGGGGCTCATAAGGTGATCCAATACCCAATTGGTGATGCACCTAAAGTACATGTATGTGAATTTAGAGAGAGAACAGCAGGCTGTGGGTCTGATTAGCAGGCCCACAGCCACATTAAGTCGAAAACCAGTGAAGCAAAAAGCAAAAATTGGGTGACCATTGGAAAGCAGACCCTACTCTCCTACATAACCCCCCCCCCCCCAAACGTAGGGACATTAAACTTAACCTTGACCAGATAAGTCTTCATGTTCTAAGTGGAAATACCTGGAGAGACCATCTGCATTGCCATGGTCAGTCCCTGGTCTGTGCTCCAATGAAAAGTCCATCCCCTGTAGGGAAATGGACCACCTGAGCAGTTTGGGATTTTCACCCTTCATCTGATTGAGCCACAAGAGGGGCTTATGGTCTGTCTGAATCTTAAAGTGAGTGCCAAACAAGTATGGTCTCAACTTCTTCAGGGCCCAAACCACAGCAAAGGCCTCCCTCTCAATGGCTGACCAACGTTTCTCTCTAGGGGTCAGCCTTCTGCTAATGAAAGCAATGGGCTGGTCTTGACCATCTACATTAAGTTGTGAAAGCACAGCTCCCACCCCCAACTCAGAAGCATCTGTTTGGACAATGAACTCTTTGGAGTAGTCAGGACTCTTTAGGATAGGTGCAGAGCACATGGCCTTATTCAGGTCATCAAATGCCTTTTGACAGTTACCTGTCCACTGAACCTTTTTAGGCATCTTCTTGGATGTCAGATCATTAAATGGTGTCACAATGGACCCATAGTTCTTTACAAATTTCCTGTAATACCCAGTCAGGCCCAAGAAGGCTCTGACTTGTGTCTGGGTAGTTGGAGGAGCCCAGTCCTGTATGGCCTGGATCTTGCTCTCCAATGGTTGAACCTGACCCCCACCTACTAGGTGGCCCAGGTACACAACCTTGCTCTTCCCTATCTGGCACTTGGTAGCCTTGATAGTCAGGCCTGCCTTTTGCAGGGCCTCCAGAACGTTCTTCAGGTGGATCAGGTGATCCTCCCAGGTGGAGCTGAAGACAGCAATATCATCTAGATAAGCTGCACAAAAGTCATCCAACCCAGCAAGGACTTGATTCACCAACCTTTGGAAAGTGGCAGGTGCATTCTTCAAACCAAAGGGCATTACCACAAACTGATAATGTCCACTGGGGGTTGAGAATGCTGTTTTGGCCTTGGACTCCTCAGCTAACCTGATTTGCCAATAGCCAGCTGTCAGATCAAATGTGCTCAGAAATTTGGCAGACGCCAACTTATCTATGAGCTCATCTGCCCTTGGAATAGGAAGGGCATCTGTCCTGGTGACAGCATTGAGACCTCTATAGTCCACACAGAACCTCATTTCTCTCTTTCCATCTTGGGTATGAGGTTTTGGCACAAGGACTACTGGGCTGGCCATGGGGCTCTCTGATGGCTCAATTACTCCAAGTTCAAGCATTTTCTGCACCTCAGCCTTTATACAATCCCTGACATGGTCAGGTTGCCTGTAGATTTTATTCTTCACAGGCAGACTGTCACCAGTGTCCACCTCATGGGTGCACCAGTTAGTTTGACTGGGTGTGAGAGAAAACATATGTCTGTGAGCCTGCAGAACCTGTCTGAAGCCCCATTGCTGCTGGTCAGAGAGGCTGCCTGCCAAGGCTACTCCATCCACTGAACCATCATCAGGGTTTTGGGATAACAGGTCTGGGAGAGGGTCACTCTCTTCCTCCTGGTCCCTATCTGTTGCCATGAGCAAGCCCATGTATGCCCTGTCCACATATGCTTTCAATCTATTGACATGGAGCACCCTGTGGGGGCTCCTAGGGGTGCCAAGGTCCACCAAGTAGGTGACCTCTCCCTTTTTCTCAAGTATGGTGTGGGGTCCAGACCATTTGTCTTGGAGGGCTGCTGGGGCCACTGGCTCCAACACCCACACCTTCTGTCCTGGCTGGTACTCAGTCAGCACAGCCTTTTGGTCATGCCAAGCTTTCTGTAATTCTTGACTGCCTCAAGGTTTTTGGTTGCCTTCTCCATGCATTCAGCCATCCTGGAGCGGAGACCAAGTACATAGTCCACAATATCAAGTTTAGGCTTTTTGAGAGGTAACGCCCATCCTTCCTTCACAAGACACAGGGGACCCCTTACAGGGTGTCAAAACAAAAGCTCAAAAGGGCTGTAGCCAACCCCCATTTGTGGGACCTCTCTGTAAGCAAAGAGCAGGCAGGGTAAAAGGATGTCCCATCTTCGCCTAAGCTTTACAGGTAACCCTTTTATCATTCCCTTTAGGGTCTTGTTGAACCTTTCAACAAGCCCATGGCACTGTGGATGATAGGGTGTGGTGAACTTATAGTTCACTCCACACTCTTTCCACATTGCCTTCAAATATCCAGACATGAAGTTGGTACCTCTGTCTGAAAGTACCTCCTTTGGAAAGCCCACTCTGGAGAAAACTCCAAGTAGGCCCTAGCCACAACAGGAGCGGTTGTGGTCCTCAGGGGAATTGCCTCTGGATACCTGGTGGCATGATCCACTATCACCAGTATAACTCTGTGCCCAGATGCTGTTTGGGGATCCATTGGTCCAACAGTGTCTATCCCAACTCTCTCAAAGGGTACCCCCATCACTGGTAGTGGTATTAGGGGGCCTTTGTGGTGCCACCTGATTTGCCACTGGCTTGGCAGGTGTCACAGGAGCGACAAAACTCCTTTGTATTCTCGGACATGTGAGGCCAGTGAAAGTGAGGGACAAGTTTTACCCAAGTCTTGTTCTGGCCTAAGTGTCCTGCTAGAGGAATTTCATGGGCCAAGGTTAGAAGGAAGCCCCTAAATTGCAGAGGTATAACCAGCCTCCTGGTAGCACCAGGCTTGGGGTCTCTAGCCTCTGAATAAAAGAGCCCATCATCCCAATACACTCTATGGGTACCTTGAGCATTCCCAGCAGCCTCAGCAGCAGCCTGCAGTCTGAGGGGTTCAAGAGAAGGACAAGTTAACTGAGCCTGCCCCAGATCTGCCCTTGAGGGTCCCCCTGTCCCCAGAAACTCAACCTGATCAGGTTCAAGTGTTTCCAGGACAGTCTCCTCTTGGATCACAGAATCATCCTCCTGAGAGGGCTGATCCTCAACCTGGGGCAAGGTGGAAGGCACTGCCTTAACCCTCTTGCTCTTTCTCTTGGGTTGTGGTTGGTCTATAGTTTCAAGATCCACCACAGGTTCAGGTAGGCACTTCTTGGCCTGGGACCTGGTTACAGCAAGGACATGTGCTGAAATACCTAACATCTCTGCATGAGTCCTGTACTCCACTTCTGACCATAAGGAATCCTCTAGATCATTGCCCAAAAGACATTCAACTGGGAGGTCTGCACTCACAACAACTCTTTTGAGGCCAGTTACCCCTCCCCAGGAGAAGTTAACAACAGCCACACTATGGGTAGTAGTGGCATTGCTAGCATTGGTCACTAGGTGATTTTTACCTAGTACAAGTTGTCCAGGGTCCACAAAGTTAGGTGTCACCATTGTGACACTGGCACATGTGTCCCTGTAGGCCTGAGCCACTTTGTCATTTATTAAAGGTGTCTGCCTGTACTTGCCCAAAGTATTGGGACTTATAGTAGTGGACATAGCCATGTCCACATCACAGATCAGAACAGCTTGAGTAGGGATCCTGACTAGGCCAGAATCCAACTCAGTACCCAGGGTTACCCCTACTACACCCTTAGGCTGGGAACTACCACTGCTAACTGTACTAGGGGGTGCAGGTGCCTTAGGGGCTGCAGTGGTAGGGGCTGTACCTTTCTTGGTGCATTCACTACCCCAGTGTGAAACTGATTTACAGGTATTGCACAAAGGTTTCTCTGGGCCATCATTCTTCTTCTTTTTATTTCCAGTTTGGGACCCAACCTCTTTAGGAGTATCTTGGGGGCCTGAAGAAGACTTCTGGTCTTTTTGTTTCTGATCTCCACACTTCTGGTCTGCCTTTTTCTGATCACCTCCATGGTTCTGGGGTTTCTGCTTAACCCTGGTTCTGACCCATTTGTCTGCCTTCTTTCCCAATTCTTGGGGAGAGGTCAGATCTGAGTCAATCAGGTGTTGATGCAACTGCTGGTTCTGGCAATTATTAAGGATCTGTTCTCTCATTATTAGATTGTACAATCCTGTATAGTCTGTGACTTTACTTCCCAGCAACCAACCCTCCAGAGCCTTAGTGGCACAATCAACAAAATCAGTCCAGTCCCGAGTCTGAGCTTTTTGGGTATCTCTGAACAACAACCTGTATTGCTCAGTGGTTAGGCCAAACCCATCAATAAGAGCACTCTTCAGGACAGTGTAGTTTTTAGCATCCTCAGGACTAACTGTGAGGAGCTTATCTCTCCCTTTCTCAGAAAAGGAGTACCATAAGATTGCTGCCCACTGGTCTTGAGGAACCTGCTGTACCATGCAGGCTCTCTCCAGAGCAGTCATCCATTTGTGGATGTCATCCCCTTTCTTTGTAGGGGGGCACAATCTTTGTCAGGTTTCTATTGTCATAGGACCTGTCTTTCTCTTTAAGGATATTGCTGCCACCAGTGGAGTCTACTCCACTCAATTTCTGTTCCCTTGCTAAAGCAAGTTTAGCTTGGGCCAGGGCTATCTCTTCCCTCTCTATCTGGAGTCTTACAGCTCTCATCCTGGCCTTATGCTCTTTTCTCTGGGGGGAAGTCATTCCCCTTTGAGAACCCCTTGAGGCATTAGTAAGGTTAGACTCCCTGGAAAGGGATCTCTCTCTTCTATTGCCAGGGAATATTCTGCTATTGGGTCTGGTAAGGTGGTTCACCTCTCCATCCCCATGTAGGTTCAAGTTAGCTTGGCTAAGCCTCCTAACTTGGACCTGGATGTCCCCCTGATCATGTGAATCTACTTCCTCCTCCTCCTCATCCACCTCTGGGTGGTGTTCTCGTCATCTGGGGGGTTCACTCCTTCTCCTGGATTACCTGAGGGACCTGCACTAGCCTTCTCAAGATCATCCTTTTCTAGGACTCCTATCAGGATAGGAATGGTAGTGTTGTGACCCTTTTTCAGCCCCCTTGTAGTGCACAAGGCACTCAAGTCTCTGAAGCTGAGTTTGTCATAGCTGGAAGGTGCCTTGGTAAGGTAACCCGCCACAGGTAGAGGACTGGGTTGTTCACCTGTGCCAGACATGACTCTAGTGAGGTGTAAGTGGTGCACTTACCTACACTATGTGTTTTCCTACTGGAACCTTGCTAGTGAGTTGTAGTCAGGGTGTGCTAAGCCCTTTGGTCTACAACTACTAAGTTCAGTAGAACTTAAATATGTAAGCTTTGTTTATATGTACCTATGTTACTTAATGTGATCTTTCAAATGATATAAAGATTGCAATGGTAAAACAACAGCAAGCTCAAATCCCAATCGCTGCACACCAATGTGAGAAGTTGGCCTGATGTATGATGTTCACTATTCTAGTGAGCACCTTGTATCAGTCCAAACAATCCCTGATGGTGGTGGTTGTAAAGTCAACCTTATAGACAAGCTATCCTAGTGGTAGCATGGACTAAGCAGTCTTAGGCTTAACTCAAGAGGGCATGTGAAGCCAGCTGTTTTACCATATGCAATCCTTTAATATCAAATGAAAGGACACCACACAAGTTATATATTATAAAAATATATGTATTTATTACTAGAATAATCCTCTGTACTCTTTATGAGTGCAGAGGCACAAGCGTTTAAACGAAAGCACAGTTAAACATACAAAAGTTGCACAATTATGGATAGGCCCGGTGGCCACTCAAACCATACATTCAATAAGTAGTATAAGAACCGCTTTACGAACAATGGTAAGGCCTAGGGCCTTGGGAATCGCTGGGACTACACTGGACTAACTGTAGTTAGGACGGGAGTAGCCCGCGGGATTCGGGTGCAGCGCTAAAAGCACACGCATGCACCAATGCAAAGTCAATGGTGCGTAAAAGTTATAAAGTTACTGCTTTGGAAGGCTTCCGACTGGACTAGAACTTAGCCACTTAAAACTAGGACACTAGAGGTGTAAACCACTACAGGAGCACCGGTGTTAGATCGTTACCTCACCCACAGGAAGCGGGTGCATAGGTGCAAACGTGTGTCGGGTTTCGTCGTGGAGATCTATGGAGCCTGGAGATGAAGATGCTGCAGGCGGCCAGGAGAGAAGAGTCCGGTTGGATGCAAGGGTGGATCGAAGATGTAGAGTACCTGAAAGCAGAGGGGACAGAGTCTGGGTCACTAGCCAGTGACCAGAATGGAACCAAGAAGGAACCAGGCGATGTCGTGCGCAATCAGGTGGTTGTCGAGAAGCTTGTCTCCGCTGCCATGTGGACTCTGGGGCACCGAGGATGACCAGGAGTGGATCGCGAGCTGTCCCACAAAGGCTCTCGCTGTCGGCGGTGTCGGCTTCCGGATCGGAGTCAACAGGCCTTGGCAAATGCAACCCACGCAGGAACTGCAGATCGCTTCTTACTCGGACCAGCAAGGTCAGAGAGGTGGCTCCTTTTCAGGGGAGCGAGGGCCAGTCTGGAGCAACCAGACTAGCAGAGTAGTTTCAAAGAATCGTCGTCGTAGAGGCCACTAGCCAACGGGTAAGTGACCGGACAGATGCGTCGAGCAGGAAAATGCAAAAGGGCCCTAAGTAGCACTAGGTGAGTGTGGAGGGGTGAGCTTCAGTGCACGAGCTGCTCGGGGCTGGGGCTTCTCAAACCCCAATGCACAGCTTCGAGGATACCTCAGGAGCTGCACGGTCAGCACTTCGCAGTCTTTTCAAGATGGCCGGTCCCACGTCTCACGTCGCTTCCACGGGTCTCAGCTTTGCTGTGGCTGTGGATCAGGCTGTTGGATATCTGGGAATCCGGTTCTTGTCGATCTCGGTCGCTTGAGCTCCGGCTGGAGCTGCAACAAAGCAAACCGTTGGGCGCTGGATGGTGCCTGTTTGCACAGGGTGGTCACTCCTTGACCACAAGGGAGATTCTTCAGTCTTCCATGTCGAGTGGGATGTCGAAGGGTCCAGAGTTCTGTATCAAAGTTTCAGTCAGGATTATCTAAAGTCTTTGAACTCAGCTCCTACCTTTATTCCAAATCAAGGGGCTGGATTACCTGCTAGGTCCCTCCTATGGGTGGGACCCAGGAAGGGGGTGGTTACACCCCTTTCCCTTTGTCCAGTTTCGCGCCAGAGCTGGGGCTGGAGTGTCCCAGCACCGGCTTGAACTGGGCTATGCATGTGGAGCCTTGTGCCCCCCAGGCAGTGTCTAGTTTCACTCGCCCTGCCTGCCTCAATCCACTATCTCCTATCTGGGGTGGTGTAACACCTCCCTGTGACAGGAAACCTTTTGTCCAGGACTCCCCTGCCGCAGTTTCGGTCAGCAGCAGGAGGCCAGACCCGTGTCTGTGGCAGCAGCATCCATTTTGTGATGCTGAGGCTCTGGTTAGATTTAACCGCGTTTAAATAAAGTAACATGTCTTCTCCCTCTAGAAGGGTGGAATGCTACCCCTGTCGCCAGAACTGGCGAGGGGGTAGTATTCCAAAGTGTATGACACCTTACACGACATGTTTTGATAAAGCCAAACCAAAGTTAGCAATAACCGCAAGGATTATAATGCACTTAAGAGTATATGGTATGGCAATACCCTGGAACAGCTATAAGGAAATGGTTCCGAAAGCTGCAGACAGGCTCAGCTCATGCTAGAGCACCATCTCACATAAAACCAAGCACTCTGCCTTCAGGATTGTTAAGGCCTGCCATAGGAGTGACTTATAGGTGCATATGTGTCCAGATATAGGTTTAGATATAGGTATACTATATCTAAGCAAGGGGTGATTACACAACCTTGCCCCAGCTGAGTGATCAGCCAGTTGTGTCTGTTTGGATAGCCCGCCAGGGGTGGCAAAAGATATGCTGCAGCCCCTGGTAGGCCTGTGATGCACCTATGCCCTGGGTACCTATAGTACACTGTACAGGGGCTCATAAGGTGATCCAATACCAAATTGGTGATGTACCTAAAATACATGTATGTGAATTTAGAGAGAGAACAGCAGGCTGTGGGTCTGATTAGCAAGCCCACAGCCACATTAAGTCGAAAACCAGTGAAGCAAAAAGCAAAAATTGGGGTGACCTTAGGAAAGCAGACCCTACTCTCCTACAAAATGGCACAACTATCAATGTAAATAAACACAGTAGTCAATGTGACAAAACTTAGATCAGCAAACATCTTTGCCCTGGCTTTTCCTTACCTTGTCTGTTCTAAAAAATGCAATAATATGTAAATATATAATTGCACCCATGTAAAGAAATTGCCAATAACATCTTGACGTATGTGTATTCCATGCTCTTTACCACTATCATCTTCTTTTGGCATTTCAACATCCACACCCAATGGCGTTTCCTAACTCGGCAATGAACAGGATGAACTGTTGCACGGCTATGTTATGCAACATGCAGCATGCCATGGTGATTTTGCACACCTTATCGGTGAGCAGATGAGGGCTCCACCAGTCTTATCAAGACATCAAAACCTGGCCTTAAGGAGCCCAAAAGCCCACTCAACTGGCATCTGAGTTCTTCCATGGGCCTCATTGAAGCAGACTTCCCATGGTGTTGTTAGATTCCTTAGCTATGCTAACAAACATGGTCGGTTAGGATAGGCTGAGTCCCCTATATAAAAAAAAAGAATTGAGCCAAACATGTTAATACTATTTTTGCTCATTAAACTTGAAATTTACTAAAACAAATATACTTACCAACAAACCAGGCTCTCTCAGGTCCAAGTTGTGACATTTGCTGGGGTATGGTGCAGTTCCACATTACAAAGGAATCATGTGTTGATGTTGGAAAATGCGCACACACGATTGTGATGTACAAATCTAGTTAGCACACAATTTGCACACTGATTGAATGGCAGTTTTTAGGTTTCGCCTGGCGATACGCTGCGCAGCAGCGTTCGCGCAGGCGAAATCTTATGTTACAACAGTACGGGAGCTTTGTCCCGCCTGCTCTTCCATTGTCTAGCTCCATAAATGGAGGCTAGCCATTGGAAGAGAGATCTGTCTGTCATTGCCGGAGCAGATTCGTGGGCGTTCCCGCGATTTTTACTCATCCCACCCCTTTTCGTACGTCATGCGGCGGTGGGCGGTGATTTATTTATTTATTTTTTGTTTTGGTCAGTTCTCTGAAGATGGCAGCCGGGCAGTAGCCTTCATGGCGTGGTCCGCTTTAATACCCGACACAATGGCCGGTCCTTGTGGGCGAGCGGTGCCTCGCGCCCAGGCCTTTCATCTGCAGGTGTGCGGTAGCCCTGCTGTCACTGCAAGGAGATGGTACATTATTGGTTGTGACCCCCTCCTCCTCTCTTTCACCCCCTCCTGCCGTCACCTCTGCTTCCTCCCCTCGCATCTCGCTCTTTCCTCCAGCCTCATCCTTCCCCATCCCTCCTCCTCCTCTTCCTCTCGTATCTCCACCCCTCCTGCCCCCTCCCTCTCCCCGTTCCTTGCCGGGGGCGGCGGGGGAGGCTGGGGCGCGGGCTGCGCATGGGGCCGGGCGGGCCGTGAGAGCAGGGCGGCTGCGAGCGCCGGCCGAGGGACCGGAGATGCGGGAGCTGCTGCTGGAAGTGGGTGTCCGAGCCCTGCTCTTCGGGGTCTTCGTGTGAGTACCGGGCGGGAGGGACTCACTGCTGTGGGGAGAGGGAATACTACGGGTATGTGTGAGTGAATGAATACGTCTGAAGTCGCTGGTCAACCGCTGGATTCACTCAAGGGGCGAGTGAGACTAGAGAGGGGCAGTGCGGCGAGGGTGAGACTGGGGCCACTGCAGTGGTAAGTAGAGAGCGCAGACACCTGAGTGACACAGAGGTGGGCAGTGAGAGTGAGACTCGGTCCCTGGCGGGAAATGAGAGTGCGACTCAGGGCACTCGTGGGCAGTGGGAGTGAGACTCGGGCACTGCTGGGCAGTGAGGGTGAGACTCGGGCACTGGTGGGCAGTGGGAGTGAGACTCGGGCACTGCTGGGCAGTGAGGGTGAGACTCAGGCACTGGCGTGCAGGGTGAGTGAGACTCGTGCACTGGCGGCAGGGGGAGTGAGACACGGGCACTGATACCGGAGTTGGATTCGGCAGCGTCCTCAGAGTAAGCGTAAAGGCAAATAAGGACACTGCAGCGTGCATTAAAGTGGCACTGCTCTGAGGTGGGGGTAGGCTGTGGTCCCTGCTCGGACAGAGAGGATGGAGGTGCACTGCAGAGTGAGACTGCGGGCACTGCTGGGCCAGTGAGAATAATGCACTGCCGGAGGACTCAGGTTGCTTGGGAGCGAGCTCTTGGCTCTGCTGGAGCACTAAGTTTGGGGGACTTCTGGGAGAGAGAGTGACTGCTGAGAGAGAATGGGGTACAGCTGAGTGAGTGATGCTGGGGTCTGCTGGGGACTCAGGCAGGAGACCTGCAGCGCAGATAACCCAGGGCAGTGGACAGGGGGCTCTGGAGGGTGCTGGAAGAGTCAGCCTTTGTAAAAAACAAGATGCCAACCCTGCAATTCGTTTTTTTATAGCTTGTGAATTCAAGCAACATATCAGTCCTATTTCTGGGTTTGTTCGGTATAATTTATTTATACCCTTTACTTTTTTGTTTGTTCAATAGAAATTATTTTGCATGAGAAAGACATTACATTGAACAGTACACATGTACATAAATCCTAACATTACATATAGAAACAACATTTAATTCAATGAACATTACATATACATTGCACATCTATTGTCCAGCAAATATTCAATCTTTGCATGGTATTTCTTCACATCTATCATTTAAAGGATAAAGTCACATTCAAAAGGAGATAGAAAAAGATTTGACTAGGCGTATTAATCAATATTGTAGTCAGTCCAACAGTTAATTTTCTCCTTTCTGCCGACGCGTTTCGAACTCGTTATCTCAATCTCTGAATTCTCATCAGGGCTTTATCACTTTTATCTTTGACCTATTTTGTAGCAGGTTTCCCGGGTTCACTCTGTATCTCTGTCTTGATTATAATTTCTTTTTTTTTAAATGTATGGGACTTGTCTCTGCCTCAATGTCTCTTTTTTTAGTTGTATAAACACACCGTGGATACACTTTCCCACGCCTACCTCAAGTTCGTGAATGCCCATAAGGGTCCTGTAAATCTGTGTTTTTTTGGCGCGGCGTACTCTCTCTAACTCTTCAATCCAGTTTACCTGTGTTCTCTATTTCCAGCTCGGCGTGTTCTACACTGAATCCCTTGCGTTCATGGTAGCACCACTCGTGGTCTACTCGCGATCCCGGTAACGTCTCATTCCGCGCTGCTGCACTCAGTCCACTTGACTCTCAGTTAGACGCAGCCTGGCACACTGCTGTGAGGGTAAATCTCTGGCCATGCTAGAGAGTGAAAGCCGGGGACTGACACTGCTGAATAGTGGGGCTGCGGGACTGAGGGTGAGGGGCTACGGGAAGGAACGACTGTCAGTAGGGGAATTAAACCGAGGACTGCGGAATCAGTGAGGCAACCCCTGCTTCTGGGCTTTGAGGTGGGGGGCTGCAAGGTGAATGAGACTGAGTACTGCAATAATAGTCAGCGGTGCACGTGGAATGTGGCACTGCACGAAGAGGGACACATCTGGAGGAAGGGTGCCTTATTTCGTTTTTGGAGAGTGAGACTTGGGTGTTCTCCTGTGGGGTGGCAGGAGGGGGGTGCTGGGGGAGACCAGAAGAGGCCATAACCAGTTTAGAGACCCCTGCACTGGAAGGGAGTGAGACTGGGCATCGCTGGAGAGGCAACCCACGGTGGGCGCTGCTGGGGCGCAAGAATGAGCTTGCGCTGGGGTGAGACGGTCCAGGGGTGTGGATGGACTGCTCAGACGAGGAACTGTGGGGCACTTCCGGTGAGTGAGACTGCTCCCTTCATGGACTTCACCGAGTCAGTCACCTCGTGCCCAACTCCTCACACAATGCCACGTATGCCGCTCTTATAGATTACCAGCCTCTGTCCATTGCAGAGTCTTTATTCTCCTATCACGAAGCCCCGTCCCCGTGGCACGGTAAGCATCTAAAGAACTAGCCCAGAAAACAGCGTACTCACCGTCACAGTTACTCCCCATGTTTGAAGCTGCTCCTCGAGGCTGGCTGTTTCTGCGGCCTCAATAACAAGAAAAAACGTTTTTTAATGAACTGCATTTGTAACACGTTGCCAGGACTTCAACCCCGCTTCTATTTTTGGGCAGTTTTAAATAACGCGAAAGTAGGTATTGGAGTGCTTTACATGAGCACCAACTACATTACACAAGTACATTAGGTAATGTTATTCTCCCTGTGCTGTGGCATTTCTGAAGTAGCGTCCAAACATGGGCCTGTGGTGTTCCTGGATCCAAAGCAAAGTGGTATGCAGTAGTGTACGAGGTTGTTATTCCTCCACTATAGTTGTACGCCGTCTTCTTCCCAGTTCAGTGGTATTTGTCCCTCGCAGTTACAATTGCAGCCTCTCTCGTGTAGTCAGGACATAATGTTTCTACTTCTGAGGTTTCATTTAGCTATTTAAGGTATTCTGGGAGTTGTTTTCGTTTGAGTGGCAGGCCGGATACCAATGGTTTGTTCAGAATAGCCAAGCACTGGAAACATGGCTGTGCTTGCTTCCCTGCCCCCTGGCTGTGCTTGCTTCCCTGCCCCCTGGCTGTGCTTGCTTCCATGCCCGTCCTTGCTTCCCTGCCCGTGCTTGCTTCCCTGCCCGTGCTTGCTTCCCTGCCCCCTGGCTGTGCCTGCTTTCCTGCCCCCTGGCTGTGCTTGCTTCCCTGCCCCTGGCTGTGCTTGCTTCCCCGCCCCCTGGCTGTGCTTGCTCCCCCGCCCCCTGGTTCCCCTTCCCCTGGTTGTGCTTGCTCCCTGCAACCTGGCTGTGCTTGCTTTCCTGCCCCCTGGCTGTGCTTGCTTCCCTGCCCCCTTGCTGTGCTTGCTTCCCTGCCCCTTTGCTGTGCTTGCTTCCCTGCCCCCTCGCTGTGCTTCCTTCCCTGCCCCCTCGCTGTGCTTCCTTCCCTGCCCCTTGCTGTGCTTGCTTCCCTGCCCCCTCGCTGTGCTTGCTTCCCTGCCCCCTCACTGTGCTTGCTCTCCTGAGTGTGTGTGTGGCTCTGGGTGGGTGTGTGTGGCTCTGGGTGGGTGTGTGTGGCTCTGGGTGGGTGTGTGTGGCTGCTCTGGGTGTGTGTGTGTGGCTCTGGGTGGGTGTGTGTGGCTCTGGGTGGGTGTGTGTGGCTCTGGGTGTGTGTGTGTGGCTCTGGGTGTGTGTGTGTGTGTGTGTGGCTCTGGGTGTGTGTGTGTGTGTGTGGCTCTGGGTGTGTGTGTGTGTGGCTCTGGGTGTGTGTGTGTGTGTGTGGCTCTGGGTGTGTGTGTGTGGCTCTGGGTGAGTGTGTGTGTGTGGCTCTGGGTGTGTGTGTGTGTGTGGCTCTGGGTGTGTGTGGCTCCGTGTGTGTGTGTGTGGCTCTGGGTGTGTGTGTGTGGCTCTGGGTGTGTGTGTGGCTCTGGGTGTGTGTGTGTGTGTGGCTCTGGGTGTGTGTGTGTGTGGCTCTGGGTGTGTGTGTGTGGCTCTGTGTGTGCGTGTGGATCTGGGTGTGTGTGTGTGTGTGGCTCTGGGTGTGTGTGTGTGTGTGTGGCTCTGGGTGTGTGTGTGTGTGGCTCTGTGTGTGTGTGTGTGGCTCTGGGTGTGTGTGTGTGTGTGTGTGTGTGTGTGGCTCTGGGTGTGTGTGGCTGGCTCTGGGTGTGTGTGGCTGGCTCTGGGTGTGTGTGGCTGGCTCTGGGTGTGTGTGGCTGGCTCTGGGTTTGTGGCTCTGGGTGTGTGTGTGTGGTAGTAATTGCTGTCTGCTGAGCTCGTCCGTAGGGTACAATAGGTCTCACATTTGCGAGAGATTAAGCTAATGGCAATGTAAATGACAATGCCATTTATTTATCTGTTTTCAAAACCAACACATAAATACAAATTTTGTCATTTACAAAGCCAATAGCTCTAACTTTTTCAAAGGCGAAACCATTGCATTGTAAATGCTTGTTTCAATTGCAGTAGACTTTTTCTCTGTAGTGTGGTGGCACCAAGGCAATATGTGTGCCATCAATTGCTCCAACCACATGTGGTAGGCGACCCAAAGCATAACAATCTATCTTCACATTGGCAAAGTCCTCATTTTGTGGAAACTGTATGAAGCTGTTGATGTGTCTCATCATTGAAGAAAAAGCATCTTGTAGCACACCACTGAAAGCTGGTTGGGACATTCCACCAGATACTGCACCAGTATATTTTATAATGATCCTGTGGCCACTAAATAGAGTACCCTCCCTACTGTCCAGCCCCTCCTCTGAGAGGCACCCCTGAATCGTCCCAACCATTACCTTAGGGTACTTAAGGGTTTACCTGTGAGTGGGTCCCTAGATTCGTCGTGGGACTAGATTCAGATCCAATACCACTTCTATGTCATCCATCTGGGCACTCTGGACTTTGCTTTGGGAATCTAGACTGCATTTGGGAAGACTCCGGCTGCTCCTGGTTTCGTCTTCCTGCAAGTCTGCTGCAACGTCTGTGCCTGTGCTCCATACAGGTTCTTCACAGGACCTGTGGGCATCCAAGACACCCGAAGGAATCTCCCTTTGAGTGAAGGAGTCACTCCCCTGTATCTGCAGGCACCCCAATGAAGCTGACCGGTCTGCTGATCCTGGGCTCCCACGGACTCCGAAAATATAAGCAACACAGGCGGTGGTTCTGTAACTCCCCCGAGGCTTGCACTGCCTTCTCAACGAGTATGAGGTCAGTATACTTCGTCAGAACCGCTGGAGTAGAACCCTAATGCACTGCGTCGACTTGCCATTGCCAAGGCTTGTTGATACTCTCCTCCAGAGTTCTTCGGGCTAACCACTTGGATGCTAATGACAAGGGTAACTCGTCATGGAGTGCCCATTCATTTCAATGGAAATTCAATGGAAATCCCTGAGGTGCCTTAGCACTAAAGCTCCAGCCACGATCTTCGCCTGCACCGCATCCTGTGCACTTCGGGCCTTCATCCATTGGTGAGCGGCACAAGGTCCTCAAACGACTCCTGTGCCCTCTGTCTCTGGGACCTCTTCAGGGTCTACTTTGGCTCTAGTAGGCTCCCCTGCATGCACGGTACATCACTTGGACCTTGTTGGTCCCGACGCTGCACCTTTTTCTACAACTATGTTGGCTGCCATTGCCAAGGCTCGTTGGTGCCCATGCCAGACCCTGACCCCTTGGCTCTTGACATCTGACGTGGGACAGCTCAGAAACGGCTCCTGGTCTTTCACAGCATCGCCTGGTCCACAAAGCTGCAACTTCAAGGGCATCATCAACTCTTCTGCATCTCCAACATCGTTGGGCATTTGTCTTCCGTGCCTCCTGGTCACTCCTGATTGGCCTAGACTCTGTCCCCTCTGCTTGCAGGTACCTCTCACCTTGAATCCATCCACCTTTGAGTTCCACTGGACTCTTTCACCTTCTTCATCAGCGACATCTTCCTGAAGTCCTCCATTATTGTCTACGGTGGCCACTTGGCAACTATGCACCCGATTCCCTGGTGTAGGTATCCTGGTTCCTGGGGTATCCACGGGTGGGGTGGCTCTCCAACCTTCCATCCTCCAAGGCGTTTCTTGAGGGTCCGCTGGGAAGGGTTCTTCTTGAAAATTGCAACTGCAACTTACCCATTGACTTGAATTGAGTACGCAGTTGTGTTCCCACACTGCACATGACCTCAGTGGGGTTCCTAGATACACACCTTGGGTGGATCATTGGGTCCCCAACTCTTCAACACCTTCTGGGTTCCCTCTTGACAACAGTCATGGTTCGCATTCCACTATTTTAGTATATGCTTTGGACTCCCCCTGGAGACCACTGTGCATTCTGTGCTATTGTGTTTATATTTTTGGGTAGGAGATAATGCATTGTGTTAGTGAGTGTTAATAATATATACATCTTTTTTATAACTACACTTTGTGGTGCTTTTTCACTTAACTCATACCATAAGATTAAGTGCTGGTAAAACAAGCTGCTTTACACTCCTTCTGGACTAAGCCTGAAGGCTGCTCTCCACAGCTACCATTTAGAGAGGTTTCTAAGGTTGTCTAAGACCACTAAAATCACCATAAGGGTTATCTGGATTAGTGCAGGGTGCTACATTTAAATATGTGAGCACCATATACTAAGACAGCCTCTCACAAGAGCCAACTCCATTACATGATGGGAGAGAAAGAAGGACCCCGTCTTGGTCACGAGTTGGACACCCTGCAAGGGATGTCAGACCACTGCGTGCTGGAGTTTCTGCTTGCAAGGACTTTAGTGTCTCGTTTCAGCATGGAAGCTTCTCCTCTGGTTGCCCAGTGAAGATGTGGTGCTTTTAATGGTACTGGGGGCCTGTCGTCTAAGGATGAAGATAGCAGTGACGTTTGTAGAGAGTTATTATTCAGAAGATGGCAATCCTGCTGTGCATAAAGGGCAGGGGATTAGGATAAAATACTAAGAATCCACATGCATAATAAATTAGGCTAGTTTTCGAAGAAAACCACACAATATTTATTCAGCACATAACTAGGTAAAAGGTCAGCGCCAGAACCGTTATGTAGAGCAAGGTAAGACAACTGTAGGTAAAAGGTCATGCAGCTACCTAGGCTTATATTGGGGGACATTGGGGCTCATAACAAACCCTTTGACTGACAGACCATCTGCCACAGAGCTACCAGTCTATGAATGGTAAAGGCCTTACGTAAATAATGTATTCACTATGCCAAGCAAAGGCATTCCTAGATACGAAAAATCAGAAATGTCCCCAATATACAAGAAGACTTACTTCCTATTAAGGAAATTTGTATTTTGTTTCTTTTAGTGTACCTCATACGTTTTTGGTTTGTTTCTCAGCATAAAAAATAATGCTGAGTAGGGTGTGTGTAGCAGTAATTTTTGTTTTTCCCAAATGTGTTCCTGCTTGTCAGTAGAGCAAGATTTGCAAACATTCACAGATCAATGTAGCACTTTAAATATGGAGGAATGACTTCTGCTAGGATGGAGGGGCCTATAGCATCACAGAGGATTGGCCATCTGCCAGGAGCAAAATGTACCCCACATTCATTTAGGCAGACTCTTACTCATTTCAATGTGTTATGTTTTCAGAGAGATTGTTAGGAATCTTTTAGTCAATGTAAGCCTCTGAGATATTTTTATCTAAACACTGGTGAAAAAATTATTTTCACCTTTTACCTTATGCACATTCTTATTCTAGAATTTGGTGGTTCATGAAAAAATCAAGATAATATTTGAAAAAGGATATTGTTTGGTCTGCACATAAAAACAACTACTCAGACGATAGAACTGTGTTAATAATTGTTGAGGTATAGGAAATTAAAAGTCTAAATGGTATTTGTTAAATGCTTACCACTGTTGGAGGGCATGCTCTAGATTGGAGCAAAATTGGGTTGTGCAGCAGTGAAAGCTGCAACAAAAACGGAATTAACCTGAGTCTCGCGGGTAGTGGGATTTTATACGGCAGCCATCTTGGATTGTGATCGTATCTGAGGAGAATGAATTCAGAGTCCTTTTACTTCCCATAGCAGTTTGTGTTTGGCAGTCATCTGAGAATCATCGTGAAGCCACTATTTAGTGGTAAGAGTGTCAGTTTGGAACTATGAATCCATAAATTTGAATTTTCTTAGTTTTTTTTTTACCACATTCTTATTTTGCACTTTGTGTCTCTCCTGTTCTTGTCGCCATTGTACATATCGTAATTTTCCCTGGACTGGAACTTGCTTTGAACTTATGTGTAGTGAATTCTCTAATAAGTTCATACGTGTTGTACACAAAAACTTCCCCAAAAGGATTTTCAATAGGTGAAACCATAATCATTGTTTTCTTATATTTCAAGTGAGATACTGCATTAAGTTTTAGAGAAGAAAGGGCTGAGACAGAGAACTTGTTACGTGAGGTTATTGGGTAAAGGATTGTACATGACATGAATGTTTTAAGGTTCTTTTCTAATCTGGTATTGTTTAATTGCAGACTTCCATAGCAGTTCCAAAGGAAGTGTGACAAAACTTGCATCAGTGTTTTCTCTCTCTTCCCCTTACCATTTTACACACTGTGTGAGCTGCTGTGATTTCTCTTACAATGAGAAGTCATGGTCTCTCTGCGGAAGTGAATGAGATTAGCTTCAAGGCACTCTTGAAGGCTGGCAACGAAAATCTGTGAACTACACCAGAGTCCCACCTAAACATTGGGCATGGAGGCAGGATGGGTGACTTCTGCGTACAGCAATTTATGTTATAGAGCAGAGTGGAATGGGTTTTGTCTGCTTCACCTGCAGGAGGGAGCTCTAAAGCATCACAGTCCCCGAGGGGATTAGGACAGTGATACAAATCCATATTCATGGATAACTGCATTAGTAGTAGAAAGGTGCAGATTAGGGTTAAGTAGTGGCTTCCCGTCTACAGATTTTTTGTGGGGTGTAACATTATTTATATTAATAGCAGTGGGTGTTCAAGCTATTGAACTGGGAGCTCCATGTTAATCCTCCCATAAGTATTTTGAGAACTGAGACTTTTTCCCCACACCAGAGCAAACAGTAAAAGTCAAATAAACAGTTTTGAGTGATTTATAATGCATGCAATATTGGCTTATTATTTTACATTGTATTGGAGCAGCTTTGATGGTGTCGTCAAATGTAGTAACCCAACAGTTTATGTCAACTCGATTAATGTTAACTGTGGGTTGTAGCATATGGTGAAAGGCTAATGGCGCATTGAATGGATTTTTGTCTATCATTCTCCTTACACAAATACATTAAGATTTCATGGCCTCCTAAAACTTTTAATGAAACTGCTGGTTATCTGTTTGGTGGAGGGAGGATTCACCTCCAGATTCAGCATTTCCTTCACAAATCGAATGGATTTTCATTACTACCCAACTTAAATAAGAAAGTGACGCTTCACACACCACACCAAGATGGAGGATTTGTATAGAGTTGGGTGGTAACACAAACTGCTCTGTTTTTAGAAAAATGCTACAGCTAGAGAGGTATGCACACAATTAATTTCTTCTAACATACTGCCCCTATGATGAAGGAAATACCACTGGTAGAAATTTGTGGATTTTCTGTTTCCCCCATCTTTAAATCAGCCCAACCTATCTGAAACACTGCCTGGAAATCAGATGGGCCTCCCTGTATCTTTCTCGTCTCTCTACTTCTGCTCAATATGTGACCGCTTAATGCCTACATCAAGTACACAATACATGGTTCTAGGTCAATTAGGTGCAGAAAGTTCACTGTAGCAACATCTATGCTAGTGATTGCTCCAAGTCAAATGTACGTCTGCTTCTGTGCATTATGGCATGCAGTGCTGAATATAATTCAGTTGCTGACTTTTATTTCAGGAGTAAGTCGCCACTCCTACCTCTGGTGCTGTTGGATGGTGAAGCAGTACTTTTCAGGCAATTACATTGTTTCTGGGTCATATCTGCATCTCCGTGTCCCCATTAACAAATGCTGGTTATCAGAAATGGTTCATCCTACCAAGATAGCAAGGAGACCGTCGCTGTCAACTGTTTCCAGTTCCTCGCCTTACTAGAGGAATGTAATTCTTCCATTGACAGAGCACTGACCAATTTTGATTTTAAACATAATTTATTATTGAGATGTTTTTACTCAGCAGTTTATGGAGTACCTTTGAACTGGTATTTGATTAATCCGAGAAGTGATATCGCAAATATCCTTCATGACTCGCATACAACTAATTTTTATAATATTCCTTTGAGCGGTTTTTCACTTTAACATGAATCGGTAAGAGTTTGTTCGGTAGGCAACCGTGCTTTATTTATAGCATCTAGGATATTTTACTCTAATATTTTATTACATTTATTTGGATGGATGTGATTGATAACACAAAAGTCGAAAGAGTCAAGTATGAAGTTTTCTTTGTCATTATCTCAACAGAGAGCAAGTCACGTATAGACAATACCATTTTGTTGAATACTAAAGCTTTAAATATTGAGGGAACATATTCACACTTTTTCATTTTACCTTTTTCAAGCAAAGCAGAATTGCAAAACCTGATTTTAAAAGAAACATATCTGTAAGAAATGACTATCAGAGGTATTTAAAATCCTTACAGATCAGTTTCTGGATCCACTTGCAGCCTTTCAGCCAAAAAAGGATTCACTGGCTGGTTTAGATCTGCACATACCTCCAAATAGCGCTGCTTCAAAGCACTAGGCGGGGCGTCCCTCCAAAAAAAGAAAGAAATACAGTGTATTTTAATCAATTAATATATCTTAAAACATTTTAGGAGCAGCAGATATTGCAGTTGAAGGTTAAAACAGACAGAACGCAAAGTTGGCTGACAGCAAAAGGAGAGTTGCTAACAATAATTTGTGGGAGTAACAGCATGATTTAATCAAAGATAAGGAGTGATCGACAGCTTAGAATATAGGGGTGATGATATAAGAACCCTAACTTCCCTTCTTCAGCACCTCCACTCTATCTTTGAGAGCATCATTGTAACCAAAGACTCTACAAATCCACAACTACACCTTAAAACACTGGATATTACGTTTTGCGATTACCATTCCCAGTGCCCCCCATATCTGGTCTTTCCGCCTCAGATCCGTCCCATCTCGGACCTGAACGAAGCATTGTTTTGGTTCTGGTTCTAATGTCCCCTGCAGACTCTGGCCAATGTGTTCACCACCTCTCTCCAGTAATACCTAATCACCGGGCACTCCCATAATAGATGGTAAAAAGTACCTTCCTGTCCACAAGCTTGCTGACAGTATTTCGTAGTCTCTCTACCCATTTTGACTAGTGTAGCTCTGGGGAGGATGGAGTGGTGTAGGATTTTAAGTTGAATGAGCCGTAATTTAGCAGATATGAACCAAGGGCCCCCTGCCAGTCCTCGTCCTCTAGCACACCTAAATCACTATGTCAGAGGTCCCGGTGTTTTTGCAAGGGATCAGAGGAGATATGTATTCGCTTTTGATAGGTCAAGGAAATTGCCTTACGGTCCATAAAGTCGGTGAGAAGCCTGTCCATTAGCGGTGAGGCTTCCGGGAGACTACTTCCCGAGGGAATAGCTGCCAATAAGGGGTGTCTCATTTGGAAATATCTTAAGGTTTCAGTTGGGGCCAGTTCAAACTTCGACTGTAATTCCGCAATGGGGACCCCCCCCCCCTTCTCCATAGATCTCCCTCTGTTGAGATACCTATAAGGTCCCATTTATGGAATCCTTTACATGTGTGAAGTCTGCCTAGCCTCTCCCTATCCCAGAGTGCATTACTTTGAGTTAATGTGCTGTAACACCCTAACCATTTATTCACCTCATGCCATAGAGTGATCGTATGTGCGGTAGGTCCAGTCAATATTTTCCCTCTAGGTTTCTTATACAAGGCTCTCGTGTAACCTCCCTTGCCCAACAGAAACCTGTCTGTCCTATAGGCGGTTCGTCCTGGGGACGATGCACCCATTGATTAATCACTGCCAGCTGTGCCGCTCAGTAATATCTTTCAGTATGTGGCAGTGCAATGCCCCCATCACACCACCGCCATATTAACTTCAGCATAACTATTCTCGGGGGCTCCCCATCCCATAATAGATCCCGAACCTCAATTTTTACAGCCCGGAAAAATGTTGGGGGATTACGATTGGGTTATTTTCTAGGACATACAAAAAACTAGGCAACACAATCATGTTATAGAGTGCTGACTGCTCCAACAATAATTGCGGCAGTTTCCTCCAAAGCTGGGCATCGCTGCAGAGACATGTCAATGGGCCTGTATATTTTGGGTGAAGAACAGATCTGAATCAGCTTTTGTGAATATTCCGAAATAACAAAAACCCTCTGTTACCACTGTCGCCTCACAACCTGTCGGTAGGGCTGCCCCACAAACTACATAAATTGTGGATTTTAACCAGTTGATGGAATATCCTGATTGCTCTCCCAGGTTTGCTAGGATAATCATGATTCTGGCAATTGAGTGGCGAGGGGAGGCTAGATATACCAGGACGTCAACGGAGTAAAGTGATAAACGATCTTCCCATTGTTCTGACCAATAAAGACCTCTAATCAGTTCGTCTCCTCTATCCATACCCCCAGTGGTTCGAGAAGCAACGCAAATACGAGTGGAGACAGGGCACAACCCTGACGAGTAGCTCTCCGCTACTTAAAGGACGCGGATGTCCGCCCATTCACTACCACCTACGCCATGGCCATTCCACTGTATCGAACACCATGCATGTGGCCAGGGACATCACTATTGCGTCTTTTCTCATAGTATCTTTCCTGCCCATTACCGAATGGAGGCGGCACATGAAACCCGATTGACCGGGAGTATCAAATATGAAACATGGCGTACAAGCCTGGCGGCGAGAAGCTTGGCCAATATTTTGATTTCAGCGCTAAGGAGTGCGATAGGGCGGTATGAGGCGCATTGATATGTCCGTTTAACAGGTCAATGGATGACTAGCATTGAAGCCAAGCGTTGATCCTTGGGCAGCTCCCCAAACCTTCCACTCTCTGAATACATTTGAAATAAATATGGCACCACTTGTGGGGCCACTGCTTTGTATAGTTCAATCAGAAGGCTGTTTGGTCCCATAGCCTCCCGGACTGAACACTATGAATGGCAGATGTTACTTCCTCCACCGTGATATCGCTCTCCATGCCGGAGGCATCTTAGGGGGTGAATACTGGTAGGGATAGGTCTGCTAAGATGGCTTTTGAGACTTCCGATGTGGCGGTAGGGCTCTCCGCATATACAGTGGCATAATAATGTGCGAATGCCTCAGCTATTTCTTGAGGGGCACTCAGTGTAGTTCCTACTGTTGTAGTGATTGTACGCACCCACTTATTTGCTCTTTCACGCCGTTCGTGCCAGGCCAGCAGCTTCCCAGATTTGTCACCATACTCGTAAATGTGATCTCTTGTAGCTGACAGTTTGGCTCTGGGAGCCTCTGAGGCAAATTCTCTACACTCCTGTCTCTTGAGCTGTAGTGTGTTAAGTAGCTCTTCAGTGTAGTTTCCTGGCAGTTGAGTCTCTAAGTTTAATATGTCTCACTTCATCTCCTCCAGAGCTGCCCTCTTGTCCCTTTTATATCCTACCATGAGTGAAAGTCCTTCCCCTTTTATGACTGTCTTGTATGCATCCCACAAAACCAGTGCTGATTCTACCGAGTTCTTATTTTCTACGAAATAGGCTTTTGTGGCCTGGACTATCCCTCTACTTATCGGAGGAACGTTCAGGCCGTATGGCTGCAATGCTATGCCTTGTCTGGCTCATCGAGTTTCCGCTTGGTAGCTAGCCCATAACGGGGAGTGATCTGGGATTCCCCGTGCCAAGTTCTTTGCATCCCTGAAATAGGGAACCCTATCTGTATGTGTCGTGAGTGGCTGTTATGTGACCCTGAGTAATAAGTGAATTGCCCTATCTGTGGGTTTTGAGTGCGCCAGACAACTGCCAAACCCATTGCTACCATAAAATCTGACAGCGCAGAGTGATGGCTGGGTTGCGTCTTTGGGGGATGTCGATCCTGAAGGTCGTTTGGCGTCATATTAAAGTCTCCTATGATCAGGAGTTCTCTCTCTGGTAACCTCAGAAGAAATGTACTCAGGTCTGGAATGGCAATGTTGTGTAATGCCAGAGGCATGTATACTGAGATGATATTGATCATTTTCCCTTCCCACTTGCCAGTCAGCGCGGCAAATCTACCCTGGTCGTCCACCCAGGTCCGCTCCAGTATAAGGGGGAATTGCCTCCTTGCAAACACCCCTACCCTTCTCAACCCAGAAGTGAAGCCAGAGTGTACGGCTAAAATGTATCCCCACCTGTCTAGGGTCTTGGAGGTATTACTACCAGATGTGTCTCCTGTAGGAGGGCCACATCTGGCAAGTGGTGTTTGATGAACTCCAGTACCAAACCCCTTTTCGACTAATCCCCAAGCCCATTTACATTCCAGGATAACAGCCCCAGTTCGGGATTATTCATCATGTCACCCATTCATTGCCACCTGTGCCTTTCTATTCCGGATTTGGAAAATGTGAGGGACATAAATAACATACGAATACCATACACCACATTACAGTGGGGTTTTAGGTCTGTACTTCTCTTAGCCCTGATGAAGTCGCGGGACAAATTTCTCATCTGAGCAGCGAAACAAGTGTTGGCTTTTTAAGGTGAAGGAGTAATATAGAACCCAAACAGGGCCTGCCCACTGGAAACTCCAATCTGGGGTTCCACTTTTGGCCCCCATCTGTGGAACAGATTAAACAGGTGGTAATGACAACTAGGTCTGGGGGCCTAACGGACCCCTGCCCACCTAAGGTGATGCACCTGTTTCCAGATCTACTGAGCGACCCACTAACTCTGGTTTTCACAAAGATAATTAAATCTAGCTGTTTTCCAGATGCCTGGAAAACTACCTCAGTCCTCCCGTTACTAAAGAAGCCAAATCTGGATCCGCAGGATCCCGGGAACTACAGACCAATATTGAGAATCCCTTTTCCAGCAAAAGTACTGGAAAAATTATTGAATAAGCAATTGTCAAAATGTCTAACCTCTGTAAATGCCCTGCACCATTCACAGTACGGGTTCCGGGAGGAACATGGAACTGAGACAGCTCTGATCATGGCAGTGGAGGAACTCCGGAGTGTACTGGATGCGGGACGGAAGGCCACCTTGATTCTATTAGATCGCTCAGTGGCCTTCGACACTGTAAACCATGATACACTCCTGACCCGACTAGCCGAAGTAAGAGTCCACAAGACGGCACTCAAGTTGCTATCCTCATATTCGACCGATAGAACTTTTATAGTTAAATTAGGAGATGCCACATCCAAATCCTTTAATTTGCCTTGCGGGGTACCTCAGGGGTCTTCCTTAAGCCCCATCCTTATTAATATATATGTTGCCCCATTAGCAGCTATAATAAGGAACTGTGGTTTCCTACCAGTCTCCTATGCAGACGACACCCAAATAGTGGGGTCGGTCTCAAACAACCTAGAGGAGACAGCAGGCAGATTTAGCAACTGCATGAGACAGATTAATCACTGGATGCAGCTTAACTGCCTAAAATTAAACGGTGATAAAACCGAAGTTATGTTGCTTGGGACAGATATGAATTTTTGGTCACCAAAATGGTGGCCGGATAGCTTAGGCGACTGCCCATCCCCAGTGGACAAAGTTAGAAACCTGGGAGTGGTACTGGATAACAAATTATCTTTTAACGCTTAGATAAACAAACTGTCTTCCACGGTGTGGTATATCCTCAAAATGATTAAAAAAACTATTGCTGTTTATTCCCCAAGATTCTTGTAAAACATTAGTAACAGCACTGGCCTTATCTAGGTTTGATTACGGGAATGCCTTGTAAGCTGGGATACAAATTCAACATCTAACAAAACTACAGCACCTACAGAACGCTGCAGCAAGGCTGGTGCTGGACATTCCCAAATCGGAGCCAGTCGCCTACAGACTAGGAGCCCTCCACTGGCTACCAATGGAGAAGAGGAGAAAGTTTAAGTCAGTCTGCCTGGCCTACAAGGCCATTCAAGGGGTAGGATCTCACTTTTTTTTAAATCTCATTTGAAACAGTATGAGCCATCCAGGAGCCTGAGATCGGGCCAGGCAAAGTTGATTCAGGTCCCTAAATCCTCAAAGTGACTGTGAGATAATCAATTTCAGAAAACTAAGCCTGGTCCGGGATCTATTACACTCTCTCTGCCACACTGCTACCTCCTTGGAGGGCATTAGAGCCCTCCCGCTGAACTTCTTTTAGCCTCTCAGGGCCCAAAGGCTACTGGACAATGGCTGTAACAATCCTCAGTCTGGTATTGCAAGGAGCAAATTGTCATGTCATCACCCCCACTCCAATTCTCCCTTTTCTCTCTCTAACAGGTTTGACATTTGTCCCCACTAGAGCAATTGGACTGAATACCTTATATGGTAATCGCAGCCAAGGAAACATCTGACCGTGTAAAATTCACAGTATCCAATTAACAGGTTACTAATGATTCCACTTTACCGGTATGGTCTCTGGGCCCAATTTCATGGAATGTGGAAGGCTTGCACACCCAGAGTGGTTATGTTATGTTATTTAAATTTATATCTAGGCGCAACAGCTACCCAAAAGGGTTTCCTGGCACCCGGCGGTAACAACAGCAGATAGGAGAGTGGAACTTACTGATTAAAAAGCCAGGTTTTAAGGGATTTATGAAAGAGTGTGATGGTCATCTGACTACGAAGTGACAGCGGAAGAACATTCCATAGAACAGGCGCCAAATATGAAAAAGAACGGCCACCCATGCGGGATAGTCTGGTCTTTGGCACCTGAAATTTAGCCTGAGTAGTGGATCTGAGAGTACGGTAAGGTAAATAGAGGTGGACTAGATTTTGCACATACATGGGAGCCATGCGGTGCTTAATTCTGAACATAAAGTTCAGAACTTTAAAATTAATCCGATTCTCAACTCTTAACCAATGAAGATCTTTCAGGGATGCGGAAGTAGTGGCAGTTCTAGGAGTTCGGCAGAGCAATCTGGCCGCTGAGTTGTGTACTCTCTGAAGCTTTCGGATAACATCTTTATTAGCTCCAAGATAGAGGATGTTACCGTAGTCCAGTCTAGATGTAATAAGATTAAAGACAAAAATGGTTCTGTCGGGTGAGTAAATTGCTTTTACGTGAAGGCTAGGTTAGCTCATAACAAAAGATAACAAATAAAAAGAGAAGACCTCTCTGACAACAAATATAATTCAAAATTTTTATGAAAGAGCAAAGTCACATTAAAACACCGGAATTACTTCATTCCATTTCAATTTCAATTATAAGTGAAAAAGTGACTATTGGTGAACAGAGTGAATAGTGCAACAATTTCAGTGACACTTATTTACAAATATATACAAAGTTTATACAAGGAAGAATGGGCGAGGGGGAAGATTTTTGGCGGTCAGAGTTCTAAGTTAATACTCCAAGGAGACAGATGGTGACTGTGCCCGTTCCCGGAGGGTTCTTGACCAGTATTGTGCGTCGACGTTTCGATCCTAATGTGCCCCGGTTGGTGGTCACGCGGATCTTTATCAAGACAGGGGGGGGGGGGGGGTTGGTACGAGGGGAGGGGAGGGGTGACTGGGTTGTTTTGATGTTCGGATACACAGGAGGCGACAGTCACACACTGTGCGTAGGCCAATAGGTCAATCTAACATAGAGGAACACTTTCCAAATGAGCAGGGTACCGGCTTTCATTGCTCGCGGTCGCTCGATCAAACGTCGACGCACAATACTGGTCAAGAACCCTCCGGGAACGGGCACAGTCACACAATATATTTGTAAATAAGTGTCACTGAAATTGTTGCACTATTCACTCTGTTCACCAATAGTCACTTTTTCACTTATAATTGAAATTGAAATGGAATGAAGTAATTCCGGTGTTTTAATGTGACTTTGCTCTTTCATAAAAATGTTGAATTATATTTGTTGTCAGAGAGGTCTTCTCTTTTTATTTGTTATCTTTTGTTATGAGCTAACCTAGCCTTCACGTAAAAGCAATTTACTCACCCGACAGAACCATTTTTGTCTTTAACCATACATACCCAGGTTCTGAGGGACACAGGGTTACCCCTTCTTGGTAAAAACAATCTTTTAGATGTAATAAGAGCCTGGACTACGGTTCTCTGAGTAGGGCTAGGGAGCATCCACACAATTTTTCTCAGCCACTTTAGAATGGTGAAACATGTTGCAGCAACCTTCGTCGCTTGATGACGCATAGATAATGAGTCGTCAATAATAAAGACAAGGTTGCGAACATGATGAGAAGGCTGAGGTACTGCACCCATTTCTGTGGGCCATTGTTGAGGACCTCAGAGCTCTTTGTCTTTTCCGAGTACCAAGACCTCCGTTTTCATTCAGCTTGAGAAAATTGGCATGAATCCAAGATGCCACTTTGCTCAGCCCAGCCCGAAGAGCAGAAGGCTCTGAATTTTTTCCTGCAGAAAGGGAAAAAATTATCTGAGTGTCGTCGGCGTATGAAAATAACGACGACCCAGCTCCTTCAACAATCATTGCCAGGGGTCTAACATATTTGTTAAACAGCAAAGGACTAAGAATGGACCCCTGGGGGACCCTGGGGGAATGAGTCTTTGAATTTGCTGCAGTAGAGAAGACCTGAAATGTACAGTCAGTGAGAAAAGAGGTTAACCAGCTAAATGCAGAACCAGTAACCCCTGTAGAGCACTTCTCAGCACGGCATGGGACACTGTGTCAAAGGCCGCACTTAAATCCAAAAAGACAAGTGCGACCGTATTACCTGCATCCAAATTTTGGCGCAACATTTCGTTTACACCAAGAAGAGCCGACTCCGTAGAATAACTGGTTCGAAAACCAGATTGAGAAGAATGCAAAATCCTGTAATTTTCAATGAACTGAGACAGTTGACCATTAATTTGCCTCTCCAAGATTTTTGAAAATATAGGGAGCAAGGAGATTGGCCGATAGTTTGATGACACCGTTGGGTCAGCATTAGCCTTTTTCAATAATGGAATAACCATTGCATGCTTCCATTCCAGAGGAATCAGAGATTTATTTAAAGAAGTATTTAGGAGTTGAATCTACCAAATATTTTGTTGCCAAGAGACATGGTAATTGGACCCAACGCATATGTTTCAGCCATCCCCTCACAGTCAGGTCGGGCCAGAGAGGTCCTGGCTACCTTTATAGCCGTCTCCTTGGTGGACTGTGAACTGTACAGTACTTGAAATGGCTACTACACCCGTCTATCATATACTTTTGATTACTCTGTAGAAACACTTTGATCTGGTATTGGTTAATTTTTATTATAATATATTTGATCCCTCGGAAACTAGAATTGTGGATGTCATAGAATTCAAATGACCACACAAAGGCGTGTCAATTATATGGGTAGGAGATTTTAATATGGAAATGTTCGCCTGTGGAGCGGCCTCAATCTGTGGAATCTGTGATGAATTTAATCAACCCCTTAGACATTTTAAACATACTCCCTGTAGGGGCAGAGCTAGCTCGCGACTAAAATGGTCGCTTGAACCCGGCTCTCCGCCATGTCGAATAAATATTCTGCATTAATCCAGCAGTATTCCCATGATCTAGCTTCCCACAACGGAGGATCGGCTAGCAGGAGGTGCACGCCAGTCCCGGCGCTGCTTGGATTTGAAATACGCTGCCCGCAACCGAAGAAACAACGAGGTACAGCAAGGTGGCTGGAGGGCCGAGAAACACCAAGCTCAAGTGCCAGCAGAGGCGGATCGACGTGGCCCGACGTGCGGCAGACACTTGTGTCTTGCACTGGCTAGAGAGATCACGCTGAGGGCCGGAGAGCAGAGGCACTTCAGCGCACTGATTGTGGAGGGACTGGTGTTGGTGGCCCCTCGGATCTCCCTGAGCACTGCTAGAACTGACAGGCACTAAGGCAGTGTGACCCGGCCCCCACTGTTCACGCAGGCAAGTGCTGCACTGCGAATATCACGCTACAGGAGCGGGGGGTAATATACCTCTAATTAGCATAGAGGCCCGGAGAGCCCGGGAGAGGGCATCGCAAAGGGCGGGACACGGGATCCATCCTCAGAGACCAGACACGTTGCGGGGTGGTGGCATTGGGTCTTGCCTTGCCCACGCTCAGGACACCGGCAGCTGGTGGCTGGGAAAGTGGTGAGACATTGTGGAGGCGCGTAGGGCCTACCCAGCAGGAACAAACTTGCTGGTGAACTCTCTGAACGCAGCTGGGCACTGCAGGTACGTGAGCCCCAATGGGCACGCATGGATGCGCGGCCGGGGAGTGAGGCAGGCCTGGAGGAGGGGTGCGTGGCTGAGATAGAGTGTCTGCTGCTGGGACAGGGAGTAGCAGCCACTATTGGACCCACCCGCATAACACCACAGCCAGCACAGCACTGACAGGCACAGAACTGAGGGTGACTGAGGACACAGTGATTGACCGAGTCTAGTTACGCTGCGTCCCCCTCGGAGGCTGGGACAGTCCGCTGGTATAGGAATTTGTCGCAGTACATGAGGTGGGAGTCGCAGCGGTACGGGGCTGCCCAGGCACTCAAGCACGGCCAACTAGCGCTCCGTAAGAAGAAACAATAGAGACATTGTACCCTCCAACGAGTAGGGCAGAGCCACCGCAGTCATGGGCAGGGGAGACAAGACCCAATCCAAGCTGCCTTTCGAGCAGAAACGCTCGAAATCTCACGATGAGCCTCAGGCAAGGAGAATAGATTGCAACCACCAGCACGCTCGGACTCGGACTCGGACATACGCAGAATGATCAGATCCATGGAGAAATCCCTGCAAAGTGGAATTTCATCACTGGGCACAAAAATGGACGCCCTCTCATATAGAATGGACAGAATGGCGGAACGTATTGATAAACACGCGGAAAGACTTGACATGTCCGAGAGGCACCTTACGGAGGTGGAAGAAGTGCACACCACACTGGATGCTGATCACAAACAGCTAGGGAAGGTGATGCGCATCCTGCAAGACAAGAAAGAAGATTTGGAGGCACGTTCGCGTAGATGCAACTTGCGAATTACGGGCCAGCCAGAAACCACCTCCACGGGGAACATGGAGCAATTCGTGGAGAAGCTGTTGGTGACTCTGCTGGGAGAGGGAGTCTTTTCCGCAATGTTCGTGGTTGAGATGGCGCACCGTTCTCTGGGACCCAAGCCGCCAGTGGGCGCCCCTCCCAGGCCGATAATTGCGAAACTGCTTAACTACCGCGACCGGGAAGCGGCGCTACGCATAGCCCGAGAGAAGAAAATCTTGAGAAACGAGGGCTCCGAGCTTTCACTGTAGCCAGACTTCACCGCCCGTGTTCAGGAGGCACGTAGACACTTCGCCCCTCTAAAGAAGCAGCTCCGAGACCTGGGTGTTGACTACGCCATGCTGTATCCTGCGAAACTCAGAGTGAACAGACAAGGGCGCTCACATATATTCACGGACCCCAAGTTATTACAGCAGGCCATCAAACGCTGGGCGACGGACCATCGTGGCAGCTCGGAGAGACGACTCTTGGACGAGGCGACCGGAGGACCACTGGACGAACAGCACTGAGAACACGTGCCTGTGGATACAAGATGGGTAGGATGGAAGGGGTGGGGAGGCGGGGGTGGGAGGCTGGTGCTCAGGATGCTGTTTGACTGCCCTACAGTGGATAATGCCTGCATAGACTGTCTGGAGGGTGCCATGGGTCTCTGAGTTTGTGTAAAGTGAGACATTGTTGACTGGAATATAGGGGGGATCCTCTGGGACTGTAAGATGAGCAGGGTATTGTGGTGGGGCAGAATGATTCTTCGCATTATGATACAGGGGAAGGTGCTTTCCAGTGGGACTAGAGAAACTAAATATTTTCAGGAGAGAATTGTTTGGGGGGAAATACTGCAACCTATGACAGACAATGCAGGTGCGGTAGGGCTGGGCTGAGTCCTTTCTGTTTGGTAACATAGCTTGACCATGGAGCTACCTCCGCTTCAGAGTGCCTGGCACAAAGGTTGTAATTTGAGGAGGGATTGGGAGGGGGGATTGGGGGGGGGTGTATTCTGGGTCCATGCGCGGCCAAGTTGGGGGTGGTGTGCTGTGGGAGGGGGTGGGAGGGCAGGGGGTGAAGTTTCTGACTATGGGTTGTTGGGGAGGAGGGGGGTTTTCTAGAAGGGGATTGGTTTTGTTATTGTTTTTTGAATACTATGCACATACACACAACACGCAAAAGCTTACAAGAGGATTACTGGAGTTGTTGATTATAGTGGTAACATGCGACACACTGTACTCAAGCACACAGATGGCGGCACATTGCTCATATAAATAACAAAAGAGGGAGGGAGAGAAAAGTGGATTCAGTCTCCCCAGGTATATTTCATAAACAAGATTGGAATCCACTAAGACGGTGGAGGTGATCCCTACTATGCTGGGGAACACACAGTGTTGTTTAAATACCCCTCACACACCAACAGGCCCGTTGGTGTCATGCTTCATCATCAGGGTCTTTGCAACCCTCTATGGGATGCGGCGTGCTGCGACCAACAACTACGTGGGAGCACTATATGTGGACTATGTGTGAATGTGTGTGGGGTAATGGATGTGAGTGGTGGAGTAGTGAAAGGTGATAGTTAAAAAATACCTGGCTCGTGGGGTGAAAAATAGACTTTTATTAAGCCCCCGGCTGGTATTATTAAAAAAGGTGCAGTGAGAGGTTGTTAATGTATAATTATGTACATCAACCTCAATTGTGCGTCTACATGGACATGTTTCGGAGTGAAAAACTCCTTCTTCAGGACGGGAATTGCACAGAGATCCCCACCTTACTCACATGAATGTAAATGTTAAAGTGTAATATACAAAATAGAACGTGAACTATAGGTGTTATGTACCTAGTCTGTAGTTCAGTATTGTAGTCTCTCTGCGCTCAATTGGCGTATATTCAAGACCTGGAGGGAGAAAAAGCATGGTAAATACTTTTCTCGCAGTGATATTTGACTATCATGTAGGTAACAGTGACCTTAAGGGCAAAAAATAATGTTGAAGGGTTGCTGATTGCCTCCAGTGATCATGCACCCTGTAAAAAAGGTGTAGGACAAAGACATACATATATAACATACATAACACACGTATAGGATTTAAGTTGGTTCCTTATATTCCTGTAATATGGGGGTAAAAAACAGGAAGGAAATAGTCTTACTTCATGGAATTGATTAAAATGCCTCATAAGCCTTTTGCGTGTTATTGGGGGTTTCCATCATGCTTAGTTCAGCGATCTAAAAACATGAGAAAACCTGCTTTAGGTTCTACTACTTACAGAATCATCCTGTAGCCCTTTCTCTAGTAAGGTTGTGCTGATAACTCACGGTTTCTGCAGGATGCGATGTGCCCTCTTCCCCTCAACGCGGCTCCGCTGGTAATGTCGTTGTGGGGAGGGGTGCCCCTTTTATACTCACACGTTCCCTCGTTATTGCCAATTAGTGAGTAGATTAGATGCGGATATACGCCCAAACATGGGCTGATCGTCTCGTATTTTACTGGTAGTGTGCGACTGATCCCTGTTGTGGTTCTGCGCATGCTCACTCGCTACCGTGCTATTGGAGACCTTACGCACATGTGTCGAAATGAGAAAATAATCCCCTGCGCATGCGTGGTGAAGAATTTGTCATTACGAAGACGGAAGTTTCCCTGTCCCTGATGTTAATGGGAGGACTCCGCAAGGATAGAGATGGTTTCTAGTTGTTTAAAGTGTGATCAATGTGCAAAAGAGGCAATACAGTGTGCACAATAGAGGTAGCCTTTCTCAAAAGGTTTTCGAGAGGGCTCTCATGTGGGCTGATATCGTGTTTATTGTTTCTAGAGCCCAGGATTATATCAAATGATTGGAAAATAACCATAACGGTGCAATGCTTTTACACCTCTTCATGATGGATAGGGCGGTACTGTGAGTTACCATACAAACCCTGATGTTCTGCTGAGCATATGATCGGGTTAGCACTCTCCTGAACAAGGCCTCTACAGTTCTTTTCAATGGATGGTGCAAACTCATTAAGGACCATTAGTTCCTTGGGGCCAAATGCAAAAGGTGTTTTATCGCAGTTGGCCCCATGGTATGGCATCATTAAGGCCTATTGTACTCGTGCCTAAACGGTAAACCCATCTTTGCTCCTTTTCAAAGAGGCCTGCTTCAGAGGGTAGCTGCTCGATGACGGTCCAGTGTAGATCATTAACACAATGCTGCTCCTCCAGATAGTGGGCTGCCATTTTTGTTGTGGATTTTTTACATCTGACATTGCTCTTGTGTTCGTTCATCCTTATTTTCACCGCCCTTGTGGTCATACCCACATATTCCAAACTGCAAGGACAGGTGATCAGGTACACCACGTTCTTACTGTTGCAATTTGTGAAATTGCGTTGTTCCCACTTACTCCCGTTTCTGAAAGTGAGGTCCCGACTTTTTCTCGTGAGGTGGCAGCTGCTACAGTTGCCACAGGGATGATGTCCTTGTATCCCTGTAGCCTGGGCTGTTGATTAAGTACAGTCTGGGGTCTTGTGTGCACTAGGATGTCGTTTAGATTCTTCCCTCGCTTGTGGGCAAAGAGGGGTTTTTCTAGGTCGAGAGCTCCACTGGTTAGTGTTCTCCAATGTTTATTAATCATTTTGGATACTTGGTTTGAGTGTGAGCTGTATGTGGTGACACACACTGGCCTAGCCTGAGAGTTGTCTCTAGGAGCCCTGTCTTCCAGGAGGGCCTCCCGATTGTTGTTTCGTGCCCTCTTCATTGCTGAGTTTATTACCCTGTCAGGGTATTTTCTCTGTCTCAATTTCTCTTTTAGGTCTTGGGCTTGTGCGTTGTATTTGCCTATGTCACTGCAGTTGCGGCGAAGGCGAAGAAATTGCCCATATGTCAGATTCTCTCTGAGATGGCGAGGGTGGAAACTATCAAAACGGAGCAGACAGTTCCTTGCTGTCGGTTTAAATTGTGTCTCTGTTTTTAGGAAACCTGAATCATGATAGATGTTGAGGTCCAGGAAAACCATGGATTCATTGGAAATGGAGTGGGTGAATATCAGGAAAACATTCTGATTGTTAAGCCATGTCAGAAACTCTGTAACTGACTGGCTGTTCCCCTTCCAGATGACTAAAACGTCGTCTATATATCGTTTCCAGGTCTAAATTCTGTTCCTAAAGGGGTTGTCTGGATGGAGAATCTTGGTGGACTCTAGATGGTGCACATACAGTCCCGCTAGGCTCGGCGCGAAAGTGCTGCCCATGCTGGTCCCGTGGCATTGTTGGTACAGGGTGCCCTGGTATTCAAAGAAGTTCTTTGTTAATGCAATAGAGATGCATTCCATCACTACCCCTCGCGGAGTTTGGTATTTCCAGCTGTTTGAATGTAGTACTTCCTCTATGATGAGGAGAGTCTCGTCGTGGGGCAAGCTGGTGTAAAGACCCTCCACATCTAAACTTATCAGCATCTGGGAGTCTGGGTCAAAAGGGTGGTCCCTCAGTAACTGGAGGACAGCTTTTGTGTCCTTCAGATAAGTGTCCGTGGCCTGGACCAGTGGTCTGACGAAAGCGTCGGCAAATTTGGACAAAGGTTCCAGGATTGACATGATCCCTGACACTATTGGTCTCCCGGGTGGGCTGGCCAAACTCTTATGTACCTTAGGTATACAATAGAAGTAAGGTGTACGGGGTTTTTTTTTGTGTCAGGAATTCGGCTTCTTTTTTGGTGAGCCAATTGTGTGCTAAGGCCTCCTCCACCATTGCTCCTATCGTGATGCGTAAGGGTTCAGTGGGGTCACTAGTTAGAATTTGATATTTTCTCCTATCCGACAAAAGTCTTCTGCATTCCTGATCATACGCAGCTGTGGTTTGAATCACCACTGCTCCGCCTTTTGTCTGCTGGCTTGATAGTTAGTTCCTTGTTTTGGGAAAGTTCTTTTATTGCCTCACTCTCCTTCCTGCTCATGTTCTGGAAGTTGTTGTGATTGGTGGTGTCTAGCTTACTAAGTTCCACCATCAGGGCTTTTTCAAATGCCAAAACATCTACTGGGAGCGTATTGTCTGGAGGTGTGAATGCTGACTTGGGTTTCAAACCCGTGTCCAAGCTGTCAGGGGTGGTTTCCCGATTGCTGAAGTATGCTTTCAATTTTATACTTCTGATGAAGTTCTGTACCTCTGTGTGCAATTGGAAGATGTCTAATTTGTTTGTGGGCACATATCCAAGTCCTTTGTTCAGTACTTGGTTCTGTAACTCCGTGAGTGGCCATGGTGTGATGTTGATCACTAAGTTCCCCTCTTGCTCGTGGAGGCTTGGTTTGCTAGGGCCCCTGTCATGCTCCTGGTGTGTACCCTGTGGTCTGTTTCGTCTTCTAGGTGCCAGGTCACATTGTTCCCTTTCTTGTTCCTGCCCAGACTGGGTCCTGGGCCCCATCCTAAAAAAGGCTGTTGATTTTGGGCTCCTCCGAGAGATTGGGTGCCCATTGTGGATACAACGGCCCCATTGGAGGGGGTCCGTACTGGTATTGGGGTACTGGGGTTGGCCTTGGAAGGGGTTGTTTTGTGGAGGACCTTGGTAACCTCTCCATCCCCTTTGGCGTGGGTATTGGGGTCTTTGCTGTCTGTACCCTCCCCTCTGTTATCTCTTCTGCCGATAGTTTCTAGAGTTAGAACTAGAAGAGCTGCCATCAGAGCCCACACTGTCTGTGTCGCTCGTGTTGTTTTTTGCTACATAGTCAGCTATGGTATATGGATAGGCCCTCTCTGCTATAAACCGGTCCTTATCCTTCTTAAGTTTGTTAAACTTGCTCTGTTTCAGTGTTATCTCAAAGTCAGTCATTTGTTTATTCAGTTCCTCTAGCCTCTTTTTTAGGGCCGTGGGTGAGATAAATGCTTTTAACTGTACCTCTATCTTCTGAATATCTACTTTTAGGTCTTGTGCTATTCTTGTGTTAATGATCTACACTGGACCGTCATCGAGCAGCTACCCTCTGAAGCAGGCCTCTTTGAAAAGGAGCAAAGATGGGTTTACCGTCTAGGCATGAGTACAATAGGCCTTAACGATGCCATATCATGGGGCCAACTGCGATAAAACACCTTTTGCATTTGGCCCCAAGGAACTAATGGTCCTTAATGAGTTCGCACCACCCATTGAAAAGAACTGTAGAGGCCTTGTTCAGGAGAGTGCTAACCCGATCATATGCTCAGCAGAACATCAGGGTTTGTATGGTAACTCACAGTACCGCCCTATCCACCATGAAGAGGTGTAAAAGCATTGCACCTTTATGGTTATTTTCCAACCAATTGATATAATCCTGGGCTCTAGAAACAATAAACACGATATCAGCCCACATGAGAGCCCTCTCGAAAACCTTTTGAGAAAGGCTACCTCTATTGTGGACACAGTATTGCCTCTTTTGCACATTGATCACACTTTAAACAACTAGAAACCATCCCTATCCTTGCGGAGTCCTCCCATTAACATCAGGGACAGGGAAACGTCCGTCTTCGTAATGACGAGGATCGGAACAAATTCTTCACCACGCATGCGCAGGGGATTATTTTCTCATTTCGACACATGCAGGTAAGGTCTCCGATAGCACGGTAGCGAGTGAGCATGCGCAGAACCACAACAGGGATCACTCGCGCACTACCAGGAAAATACGAGACGATCAGCCCATGTTTGGGCGTATATCCGCATCTAATCTACTCACTAATTGGCAATAACGAGGGAACATGTGAGTATAAAAGGGCCACCCCTCCCCACAACAACATTACCAGCGGAGCCGCGTTGAGGGGAAGAGGGCACATCGCATCCTGCAGAAACCGTGAGTTATCAGCACAACCTTACTAGAGGAAGGGGTACAGGATGATTCTGTAAGTAGTAGAACCTAAACCAGGTTTTCTCATGTTTTTAGATCGCTGAACTAAGCATGATGGAAACCCCCAATAACACACAAAAGGCTCATGGGGCATTTTAATCAATTCCATGAAATAAGACTATTTCCTTCCTGTTTTTTACCCCCATATTACAGGAATATAAGGAACCAACTTAAATCCTATACGTGTGTTATGTATGTTATATATGTATATCTTTGTCCTACACCTTTTTTACAGGGTGCATGATCACTGGAGGCAATCAGCAACCCTTCAACATTATTTTTTACCCTTAAGGTCACTGTTACCTACATGATAGTCAAATATCACTGCGAGAAAAGTATTTACCATGCCTTTTCTCCCTCCAGGTCTTGAATATACGCCAATTGAGCACAGAGAGACTACAATACTGAACTACAGACTAGGTACATAACACCTATAGTTCACGTTCTATTTTGTATATTACACTTTAACATTTACATTCATGTGACTAAGGTGGGGATCTCTGTGCAATTCCCGTCCTGAAGAAGGATTTTTTCACTCCGAAACATGTCCATGTAGACGCACAATTGAGGTTGATGTACATAATTATACATTAACAACCTCTCACTGCACCTTTTTTAATAATACCAGCCGGGGGCTTAATAAAAGTCTATTTTTCACCCCACGAGCCAGGTATTTTTTAACTATCTTAGAAACACAGGGTGGAGAAGGGCCCAAGGGGAATTGGTTTATAGACCTTATGGTATCTTGTCCCCCATACAGGGCTGTCAGAATGTACATTCTGATTGGCCCAAGATAGGAGCCTATCAGAATGGATAGACAGGCAACTCTCTCTAGGGTCCGCAGGCCTATTTTTTATTCTTGCGCATCGCACTGGGCCATCACCTCCCCCTCGGCTCAGAGCAGCACGAGGCAACGACGGAGAGGTAGGTGCGCTTCAGGCTGCGTTAAGATTTTCTGTTTAGTCTCTGTTTAAAATCTCGGCTTAGTCTACATTCTCCATTATTATAAACTGACAAAGGACACACGTAGCGGACCCTTTGAAGCTATGAAAGTGCCCGATTTATTTGTTGTTTTTTTCGCTCCAACGTGTAATACCGGACTGTATATTCGGAATGTCGGATTCCAGTAGGGACAAATGGGGTTAACTCTACGCTTGCTTATGACAAAAAAACGCATCGAGAGAAAAGCGTGCCATTTGCATTCTGAGTAGAAGGCTATAGTCACACCTCTGCCACTTCTATCGATTATGGGGAGATAACCTTTTAAAGACTGGATCCTTCCATAAAAGTCATCCCTCCTTTGGCCTCCTTTCTTGCCACTTTGTATCTGCACGAGAACGATATTTGGATGTACTGATCCAATCAATGAGATGAACTAAAATATACTATTTGAATCAATTCCTTTCAGTGCGTGGCCTCCTTTACCCTGAGCTGTTGCCAGGTGAGGTGAGGTTTCTCATCCCATGAAATTGGGTAAGTTAAAAATCAATACACAGAATATACATGTATGTATAAACACAAGCAAATGATAATTGTTGAAATCACCATAACTTTCTGCTGTATGGTTCTCTCTGTGTTTATGTTGTTCTACAGGAGATGATACACAACTTTTAAGAATGTCTGTAGTCTGTCCTTCACAGCACAAAAAGTAAGTGTTGCAGTAGTGATTTATAGGTCCTGACGAAAGCCTGGAGAGGCTGAAACATGTTGACCATATAACATCTATGGTAAATAGCAAAAAAAAAATCTGCTATTTTCACTCTGCTTTTAACTATACCATCTTGATGGGCACACCTAATAAAGTTTCCTTATTGACATCAAGATAGGTATTTTTAATCACTTGGATTACCATTCTCTCTATCTCAAATACCCTTCTTACACTTTTTCCGAGCACTGCAACTAAGCCCTATCAGCCTTCAAACTCTGTCATCTTCTCTGGTTGAGGGTTCAACCATTGGGTCCTAAGCTAGCCTCAAGTTCTATCTGAGGAAGGGCTTATTGGACACCATTTTTCGAACATAAAATCCCAGATGACGAAGTTACACTATTGAGTGGGCTGATGGGTACTTTTTATGGGTTCTTATTCTGAACTGGGTTCTTATTCTGAACTAAATCTCAATACTCACTTCTTTCTGTGTGTCTCCTGTATGATAGTAATCTTCTAGTTCCAGTTACCTCTGTAGAACACTTTTTAGGCTCTGCATTGAGTTTGGATCAACGTAAGACCTGCGGTATCTTCCTTGTGTTTAATTTTTTAACTATCACCTTTCACTACTCCACCACTTACATCCATTACCCCACACACATTCACACATAGTCCACATATAGTGCTCCCACGTAGTCATTGGTCGCAGCACGTCGCATCCCGTAGAGGGTTGCGAAGACCCCGATGATGAAGCATGACACCAAGGGGCCTGCTGGTGTGTGAGGGTCACATTGCTCAGGCATGTTCCAGGTTAATGGCGAACGGTAGCGGAAGTAGAGAACCGAAGCCGGTAGACTACCTCAGTGCCATGACTTGGAACGTTAGGGGACTTCGTGATTTTCGTAAGGTTCGTAAGGTGCTTAGTTACCTGCATAGGCGCAATATTGATGTGGCACTATTACAAGAGACGCACCTCCCACAAACGAGTGCGATACTGAGAAGCAAAGGGCTGCTAGGGAACATTAACTCGGCAGGGTACACGACACATGCCAGAGGGGTGCTGACCTGGGTTAATCCCAAATCTGCTTTCACGCTGCAAATGCTGGAGTCGGACCCTAATGGACGATATGTCATATCGAGTTGCAGGGGCAGGGGACTTGACTTGATAACGGTAAATGTGTATGGACCTAACTATGACTGTCCTGATTTTTTCGCACAGTTAGCTACCAAGTTACAAAGACACCAAGTACACCAGTTATATTGGGCGGAGACTTTAATATGGTTAGGGATCCGGGCCTAGATAGGTTGACGGGACAAAATAAGAAACCAGTAGCGGCTGTGAGAGAGCTGGAAAGGGTGATGACATGCATGGACCTTGATGATGTCTGGAGGGCACGTAACCTGAGTCAGGGGATTCACTCACTATTCGGCTTACCATAATATTCACACGTATATATTGGTTGGCCTCAACTACACTATTAGAACAAATCCGATCCTGTAGAGTCCTGCCGCGCACACTCTCTGACCACTCCCCGGTATAACTGGTATTGGCTACCCCCAAGAAAACTATACCGCCATTTACCTGGCGCATTCCCCCCAAACTCACTGCTTGACCCTGCTTTTAAGGGGGAACTAGCAGAAGCAATCAAAACATTTTTTGAGATCAATTTAGGTTTGGTAGATAGCTTTCAGACAGTCTGCGAGGCCTTTAAGGTCTATATACGTGGAATCGCGATGTCCAAACATTCAGGGGTACTGAAGGCCATAAGGCAGCAATTAAAGGACCTAGAACTGAAGCTAAGTCAATTGGAGGAACAGCAGGGGATGGATGGGGAAGGGGGCCAGAGGAGGAAATAAAGACGCTGCTTGAAGAATGTCACAAAGCGGCAGATAGTGAGATCAAACATTTAGGAAAATATGCTACAGCTCGCACTTATGGGGAGGGTGATAGGCCAGGTTCCATACTTGCCTAGGTATTGAAAGCTAAATGTGGGAAGACGCTGATAACACAGATGAGATCTGATGAGGGAGACCTGCTTACGGAAGAAGCAGATATTGCAGAGAGATTCCGGCAATTCTACACAGATCTTTATACTTTGCGGTCAGAGGGCATGGAAGAGGACATGCAGGATTACCTAGAACATATAGAACTACCCTACCTCTCGGATGTGCATAGAGAATTCTTAATGCTCCCCATAGAGAGAGATTAAATAATAGAAGCCCTGGCGGGCAGGAAGTCAAGTAGTGCACTGGGGGCGGCTGGCCTCACGGCCGACTTCTATAAAACTTTCAAAGATATTTTTCTACCTCACTTAGCAACGCTCTTTGATGATCTATGCATCGAGGGTACCATGCCGAGATCCATGAGGGAAGCGATATTGGTAGCGATCCCCAAGCCGGGGAAATCACCGGAAGAATGTAGCTTATACCGCCTGTTGTCGCTCTTAAACGTGGATACTAAAATATTTGCAAATATTCTGGCAAATCGCCTAGCCCCATTGTCCTCGATATTGGTGGCCCCAGAACAGGCAGGATTCATACCCAGCAGAAACCTCACATACAATATCCGCACAGTGTTCGGTACCATGCAGCATGTGAGACGTGATACCAAAGCAGTGGCAGTATTCCTAGATATGGAGAAGGCATTCGACTCGGTGGAGTGGGCGTTCATGCGTAGGGTACTGACAAGGATGGGGCTGGGGTTGTTTTTTTTACAGCTAATCGGCACACTGTATTATAAACCCACGGCTAGAGTATGCATAGGCAATTTAATCACAGAACGGTTTGCCATTACTAGCGGCATAAGACAGGGCTGCCTACTATCACCACTGCTGAATTCCCTGGTAGCGGAGACCTTGGCATGTGCCCACAGAGAGCATCATAGTCACAAGGGATTTGGCTTTCCGTCGTACAGGATATTGGTATCCACCTACGCAGATGACACTCTGCTGTATGTATGAAATCCTTCACAAAATCTGTCGGCAGTATTTCAGGAGGTGGTGAACTTTGGTGCGCTATCGGGCCTAAAAGTTAACGGGACGAAGTCTATAGTTTTTCCGCTGACCGCGGTCACAGAAGACTTTGAAATGGAATACCAGCTGCAATGGACTACTGACCAAGTTCGATACTTGGGTATTAGACTACATACAGACTCAGAGATGGTACTACGGAAGAATTATGGCAGGGCCATGGATAGACTGGAGGACGACGTAGAAGCCTGGTGTAAGCTCCTACTGTCCTTGATGGGAAGAGTTATGAAGATGGTGGTTTTACCTAGGATGCTGTTCCTATTCACAAATATACCGATGGTACTGTCACGGGCCTTCTTTCAAAGACTTACCCAATTAATGCTAAAGTTGGCGTGGGCAGGTAAGCAGGCGAGGGTGAAATGGCAGGTCCTTATGTTACCCTATAGTATGGGAGGCCTGGGCGCGCCGGATTTTGAGCTCTATTACAGAGTGGCGCAGAACGCACCCTTACATACCTGGATACATGGCGAGGCAGGTGTACCATTTCGGCGTCTGGAAACTCTATTTGCCGCTCCAATGCCACCACCGGCGACAATCTTCGAAGTGCTAGATCGCAGAACTGGCTTACTAGACTCTATGAACGTGACTAGACATGCATGGCATTGCTTGCTACAGCAACAGGCAGGAACGCTACTATACAAGCCGACTATGCCTATAGAGTAGGCTCGCTGGTTGACTCCGTGCAGGGACAGGGGAGTCATCAAAGCATTGCATGCGCTGAACATTAAGGTTATGTGGGATCTCTTTCAGGATGGGGTGGCAAAGTCCTGGGAACAAGTAAAGGGGGAGGCAGAGGTGGGCACACAATTACAGCGTTTTCAGTTTTATAGGGTGCGACGGGCGATGCTAGAACTATTTGGGGAGGATCCTCCGGAAGGCCCGGAATTAACATATGTAATTAAATCCGCCTCCCCCGTAAGGCAGTCACCAATATATATAGAATAGCTACGTCACACAGAGCAAACAGACACACGACAGCCAGGCTGGCCTGGCAAAGGGACTTACAGACAACAATAGATGACATGATGTGGCAGTACTGCTGCTCGAACACGAGGTGTGTCTCACTTCACGGAAAGCACAGGCTTATTCATTTTAAATTTATTAACAGAGTCTATTACACGCAAGAAAGGCTATACAGGTATGGGCTTAGGGAAGAGGCAACCTGTGAGCGATGCCATGCACAGACTGCGGATTTCATACACCTAGCTTGGACCTGCCCAGGTATATTTGCTTACTGGGAAGATAAAATTCAGGGAATTGGGGAGGATAGTGGAGGTGGAACTGTCCCCGGATCCCGCAATAGCCTGACAAGGGTACTTAAAAAAATTGCCCAAGGAAATACGCAGGTTTGTGGATATGGGACTGCTACTAGCGAAAAGGGTGGTGGCGCTGTGCTGGATGAAGGGCCCGGTACCAACAGTAAAACGATGGTCACATGATATGCTATACTGCTGTACGCAGACGGAGAACTATAGTGAATTGCTTTCCCCTGTAGCAGACCTAAGAATTTTTGGAGACTGTACATGACATATAGACAAAGGGACGCCGGGTAGGCAAGCAAAGCCACAGAGACGCACACAGGAGAGATAGGCAAGAGAGCGGGAGAGACGGTAGAGGGTTGACGATGGATACAGGGGTACGACACCTGACATTAGGAAATTGGAGCGTCAGCCCTGGGAAGTACGAACGAACGCTGAGGAAAGGTGTCTTGACGGTAGCAGACGGGGGTTCGCTGATGGTACAAGGGGTGATACACTGCGTTCACACTCCTAGCAGAGCACTGAAACCGGAGGAAACTACCCCTAGGGGGAGGGGGCGCTAGGTGGCGCCAAACCAAGATGGCCGCACTGTCGTGAGGCTCTCGCCCGATTGAGCACCCTATTCATCCTGAAGACCATCCTGACCGATGAACACTGCCTGGAACGAGCACCACAGTGTTCGCGACATCCCCCCGCACACAGCGGTACCAGGACTGTCACGCTAACCCAGCCTACAGCTGTGATATCTGCTGGACACCTGAGGGCGGGCTGCCTGGCTGGTTCACGATCCGCTGCCCGGCCAGATCAACACGCCTGGAAAGACCGCGGCTTTGAGGCCTGTACGGGACCTGCACCTCCCGCCACGGGAGAGGAGAGCTGTGGATACGTGGTCGCCGACGTAGTAAACCTTGCTGTAGGCGACCCCCACTGCCCGGTGCGTTGAACTACGAGGAGGTGTGCAAAGGCGCGAACTGACACCATGTTCGGCTGAGGGAGCGGAGGAGCCGTTAATCGAAGACGGGTGTGCGCTGACATCCGAGCTGCCATATCGGGACCATCGACTTGGTGATCACCGCCCGCTCCTTGCCGTGGCGCTGTTTGGTTGGGGGACTCGGCGGAGGCTCGAAGCCCGGTGAGTGATCGGTAACCGCCCCTACGCCTGCTGGCTGTGCCCGACCCCCCCACTCTAAGACTTAGAGGCCCACTATACCCTGCGGCTCCACGGCCTCTGCTCCGCTCTACCCACTAACGCCCCGCGTACATTTGCAACTCCCCGGACTGCCGAGTCAGGTCGGTGCCTGCTGCCCGGCCGGGACAGCCCACCAGGAAATCCGGTGCTTGTGGCCTGCGCCGAGCTTCTCTTCCCGCCGAGGGGACAAGCAGAGAGACGGCGTCAGGCTGGGCGGGCTGCATAGCCGTTAATCGTGCCCTGTTAAACCTTGTCCCCACACTGCCTGACAGGGACGGCTGCTTGCCCGGTCTCACCCGCTCCCTGCTGCGGCTCTGCTGGTGGGGGGTCCCGAAGACCGCACGACTGGTTGCACGGACTCTCCGCAAAAACATCTACCTACTCACCTGCCTAGGCTCTTCCCCCCCCCCCAGCCCACGTGACCGAGGGACTCGGATTCGGATTGCGTAGGAAAGACACTGGACATAGCGCAGCGGGTACAGAGGTAGTCAGGGTGCTGACGTTACCGGGAGCCGACATCTTTGACGCTGGTGCGCATTTTGGTATTGGGGCCGGACAACCGCCCAGGACCTCCTAACCTCTGGTACGTGCTGCCCCACGCCCTGGCTACCACCTCCCCTCTAACGTTGCCGCCGTCGAGGGAAGTTATGGGCCGCACCGACGCCAGGCAATCGAAGATCTCCTTCGAGGCCAAGAAACCGCCCAAGTCAAATGCTGGTGCGGAGAGGAGTCCTCCGTCACCTGAACCTCAGGAGGAGGACTGGAAAACCCTCCTATTAGGCATGAAGCAAAGCCTCACGTCCATCGACTCTAAAATGGACGCAATTAACTCCCGCATTGACAGCGTAGTCTCCAAACTAGAGCGCCACGACGCACGTATCCAAGAGGCTGAAGACAGAATCTCTTCATTGGAGGACGGAGCCACATCCAGCTCCAAGCAGGCAACCCAGATGGACAAACTCCTTAAAATAATCGCCGATAAAAATGAAGATTTGGAAGCGAGGTCCCGCCGCAACAACTCCGCGTCGTGGGCCTTGCAGAATCCACAAACACGGGGAAGATGGAGGTCTTCATGGAAAACCTGGTTGTCGAACTTTTCGGTAAGGAAGCCTTCTCCCCACATCTCATAGTTGAGCGTGCGCACAGGTCCCTAGCCGCGCGCCCCCCCCCCTGGAGCCCAGCCGAGACCGATTATAGCACGATTCCTCAATTACAGAGACCGTGACGCTGCGCTGCGATGTGCCAGAGAGCAGGGCCCAGTAAAATATGGCAACACTACTTTATCCTTCTACCCCGACTTCACCCCGTCGGTCCAAGACGCCAGACGTAAATTTGCTGGAGTCAAAAAGAAACTTCAAACTCTGGAGATCCCCTACGCCATGCTTTACCCTGCCAAACTAAAAGTGTCCCTTCAAGGTAAACAACACTTCTTCCAAAACCCTCAGCAAGTGGAGGATTTTCTGAAGCAGCAGAGGAAGGAACAATCCCGAGAAGATATGGAGCGGCGACGCTCTAGGTCGCACTCTCCAATGTCTCAACAAGACTGACTCTGTCCACAGATGCGTAACCCGCAGTTACTACCTTCGCTTGGTCCTTGACTTTTTGTAGCCGGTGGTCTCTCTGGGTCGACGGCTGCCACCAGGCTTACGAACTACCTCCTACATTGCATCTTGGACTACCAAACCCCTTATGCAGCCAGGGGTTTGTTGTAGGAGACCCAACTGATACTTCCTCCGGTGAGGTGCTAGCTCTATTGCTTATATATGTTGGTCTGATATATACCTAAGTGCTCGATCACCCACCTCCGTCCCGCACCTCTGGGCGGGTGAAAGTAGGGAGGTGGAAGGCTGGTCTGGTGCCCCTAGTTAGAACCCCCAATGGGTGATCCCCTGCAAGCCTCTCCCCTTCTGAGGGTGGGGGAGGGTATGTTAATGCTCTTCGTATTGATTTTCTTGGGATGTTGTGGGTGGGGGTGGGGTGTTTTTGCTCGGCTGGTTGGGGTTGCCGTAGTGGGTGGGGGAGGGTGGGATTATCACGCCAAGATATCTGAAGAACCTGTCACCTGCATTGTTGCTGGACTTCTGTATATGACAGGCCGCACTGGCTCTCGGCGTGAGGGTTTTTCTTTTTGTTTGGGATTGGTTAGGACTTCCCCATGCACTGATGCTACAGTTATTGCACTGTCCTGTAAGTGGGGTAGGGTAGAGGGGACGGGTTTACGAACTGCTCTGGTCTGTGATCGTAACTCTGAATGTTTGATCTCGTTTGTTGCATATACCTGCCACGCTTTCTTATTATGGGTTAGATGGAAGACGTGAATGCTAGACTCCCTGCACTTAACTTTCAGCTGGTATCGTGGAATGTTAGAGGGTTGAATGACCCGAGAAAGAAAAGGCAGATACTAGGCTACCTAGACAGACAGGGAATCTCTGTCGCCATGTTACAAGAAACACACTTCCCTCCGGATGGGCTTCCCCTCTTCGCTTCGAGATGGGCCTCCTGCAGGGTGTTTGCGTCCTATTCCAACTATTCCAGAGGTGTAGCTATACTTGTAAAGAAAGGATTGGGTTTTACTCCAGAAGGCACGGATGTGGATTCAGGCGGGAGGTATTGCATGGTCTGGGGTACACTGCATGCTCATCGCATACTCTTCGCCTGTTACTATGGCCCCAACATTGACGACCCAGAGACGCTCCTTACTATGTGGGGCAAGATCCAGTCGCTAGACATCGCCCACGTAATGTTGGGGGGAGACTTTAACACTGCTTTACAACCAGGGTTGGACAGGTCGCATCCACAACCAATGCACTACACCCACACCCAACGTACCTTGCAGGGCATAGTAGACGACCATCAATTAATAGACGCTTGGCGACACCTGAACCCCTCCCTGAAACATGGCACACACTTCTCAGCAGTGCACTCCACGTGGGCCAGGTTGGACTACGTTTTCCTGACTCCTGGCATGGCTCCCTGGATTGTGAAATCCCTACACCTAGCGCGCACGCTATCTGACCATGCTCCGGTCCTCCTTTCTCTACGTATCCCCCTTGAAATTTCCCCGTACTTATCCTGGCGATTGAACCCCGCACACCTCACTGACACTGCTTTCAAGGCGGAATTGGAGCAGGACATTACAGACTTCTTTGATCGCAATATTGACTCCGTCTCTAGCATTGCCACGGTATGGGAAGCATTTAAAGTCACGGTTCGGGGATGGTGCATATCAAAGGGTGGGGGTGTCCTTAAAGCCCTTAGAGGTTCACTGCGACAGCTAGAAATTGAGATCAAGACACTGGAACGGGAGGTGGTTCAAAGTGGACAGGGTCAGGAAGCTAGGGTAAGACTTAGACACAAAATTGATGAATACACTATCGAAGCGGAGAGGGAATTCAAATTTCTGGGGAAACCATACACTGCGCGCATATACGGTGAAGGGGACAGACCAGGCAGGGCGCTCGCTTCGGCTGTGCGGCCACTGAGACACCGCAATTATATTACCACCCTGATGGACGAGGAAAACGTCCCGCATAGAGATCTCCCCAGCCAACTCGATATCCTCACCACCCATTACAAGACTCTTTACTCCTTCCACCGACGTGAGGACCTTGATCTGGGTTCCTACCTCGCGGACACAGCCATAGCCTGGTTGGGCCCGACCCAACAAAAATTCCTACACCATGAGCTAGAACTGGACGAAATCAAGGACGCCATAATGGGTATGAAATCGGGCAAGGCCCCTGGCTCGGATGGCCTACCGATAGATTTTTATATGTCTTACATCCACGTTTTAGCTCCCATTCTGCATCGAGTATACTACACCGCCTTTGAGGAAGGCATGTTACCGTTTAGCATGAGAGAGGCCCTCATCACCTCCCTACTGAAACCAGGCAAGCCCCCCGAGCGGTGCGATTCGTATAGACCCCTCTCCCTGCTAAATGCAGACGTTAAAATATTGGCTAAGGTTTTGGCTACCCGCCTCAACCTCCTAATGGAACGACTGGTCCTCCCGGACCAGGCAGACCTTGTCCCAAATCGAGCCACATCTCATAATTTACGCACTCTGCAGGCAATCTTGCAGGACATCACTCCCAGGTGTGAGGCCGCGGTAGTTTTCCTGGATGCTACCAAAGCTTTTGATTCCCTGGAATGGGATTACCTATTTGCACTGCTGGAGCGCATGGGTACACCCTACAGTTTTATAGACTGGATTAAACTTCTTTATAATAAGCCTCACGCGGCGGTCTTGCTGAATGGATCTAGGTCCGACAACTTTGAGGTACGCAGAGGTACCCGGCAAGGCTGCCCCCTTTCCCTGGTCCTCTTTGCGATTGCTATCGAACCCCTGGCCGCCAAACTTAGACAACACCACAACCAGCGCTCTTTGAACTACCCTGAAAGGCAAATACTCGTCTCGCTATATGCGGACGACATGACCTTATATGTCCATGAGCCGAAGGAAAATCTGAACCCCCTCCTGCGAGAAGTCACTAAATACGGAGCTATCGCTGGGGTTCAAATCAACTGGTCAAAATCAGCATTATTCCCCCTTACGGATAAAACTATGCAGTTTCCTCTCGATTACCCACTAGTGTGGGAGGGAGACGAGATTAAATACCTGGGTATAACCATCACCAGAAACCGTGAGACCCTTATCAGGGCGAATTATGGCACCGTCCTGGACAAACTAACGGACACTGTCACTAAGTGGATTCATCTACCTCTCTCCATGGCGGGTCGCATCTCCCTGACCAAAATGGTCATACTCCCTAAACTACTGTATCTGTTCACGAACATCCCCTACAGTCCTGGGTCACATTTTTTCCGCGCCCTGGATTCCCAGGTGTCCAGACTGATTTGGGGTGGTAAACAAGCCAGATTGGGACTTTCGACGCTAAGGCTGCCCTACCACCAAGGCGGGTTTGAGGTCCCTAACTTCCGCCTCTATTTTGACTGTGCACTGGCTCACTTCGCGACCTACTGGCTCCGACCTCCGCCCTTCATGGCGCATCTTGCCGTAGAAGATGGTTATATGAGGCCTATTAGGCCATCGGGATATCTTTACACGGAATCCCGAGTGACCGACCGAGATCCCTCAACCGTTGACTGTACGGTGCAAGCCTGGCGCAGGATCGCGAATCGGGCGAACGTTACCTTTCTTTACTCCCCACTTATGACCATCGCGCACGACCCCAGACTGAGTGTCTCCTGCGAGGAACTAGGCCGCAAAATGCTTACTAGATTGGCACTCCATACTTGGGGTGACCTGTACGTACAGGGGGAGTTTCGCTCTTCTGCCCAACTGTTTGGGGATCAAGTCCCCTCGACCATGGACACATTTCTCTACGCACGATTGCGACAAGGCGTTAAGGCAGTCACTCCCGATTTCCCGAAGGAACCGGAAATCATGGCACCTTTACATACACTACTCCAAGCTACTGCCCCGAAACATGTTGTCTCCATGTTATATAAGTATGCGTACTCTGCCGCAACACCCCCTGCCCTTCGAACGCGCGCAGACTGGGATGGGGATCTAGATGCCCCACTCACTGATGACCAGTGGGAATTGTGCTGCTCCCATACCAACTCAGTGACTGGTAATGCCCGCCTCAGACTACTACATTTTAAATTTTTGCACCGCCTTTACTACACCCCTGCTAAACTACACCGATTTGGCTTACGTGATAATGATAGATGCCTTCGCTGCAACCACCCAGGTGCCCACTTCATGCATCTAGCGTGGACTTGCGGCTCAGTCGCCTCTTACTGGGTGGGAGTGTTCGGGGCCATGTCGGACATGGTGGAGATGGCAATCTCACCATGTCCGAGAATTGCCTTGCTGGGACTTTCCCCCCCCCCCGGGCTCAAGAACAATCGGAAACTGTTTGCATTGGGGTTCCTCTTAGCAAAACGACAACTTGCCTGCAGATGGGGTCGGGGCCGCGCTCCCAAGTTTAAGGCCTGGTTAACCTCTATGACCACCTGGCAGGACCAATTACATAATTATGCAGATCTTTTACCACACAAGTCGCGTCCTATAGACATCTGGGGTCCGTTTACCGCATACTTACTCAGACATCAGTCCATAGATGACCCAGAACCAACCCCGCGCACGTCACCCGACCGCGTACCGGCTGCCCCCGTACCACAAGAATTGCCTGATACTAGGTCATGAAACACTGCGCGCCCCACCCCCATCTCCGAACACTCAATTCCTCTTGTTGACGCCCAGCACTTTGGCTGTACCTATACACCGGGGGTTTACCCTTGCATGACTACCTTACACAACAGAGGATAGCTACACTCTGCTACACCAGCGCGGACCCTAATCGGCGTGACCCGCTGATTCCTGTGTATCACCCCCCCGCTCGTCAACCACTACCTGATAGCCATCTGACTAATATGTGACACTTCGCATTCGCCACCTTCACAGGCCGGGGCACGGACCAGGCTCTAGTCTGCCCCCACCTCCATCATCTTCATTTCCTCGTCCACAGGCAGTAGGCACGCACCTCCATTATATTGAATACATGCAAAGAATGCAACGCAAGGGTACTTTGCGCTGACTGGTACTCTTCACCTCATACTACGCACGGTGGTACTACTGGAGGTTGGGAAGTCTGTACTGATCCCCGATTTGTTTTTCAAGTTTAAGATTTACTGTAAAATGAGACCTCATTGGTCCACTGTTTATTTTCTCTATATTAATGAATAGCGAATACCGAACGCCTTACCAGCTTATGATATGCCTCCACGCGGCCGGCCCAGATGGGTTGTAGGTGACATGCTGTGTTACCTAAGATCTCCTCTGATGGAATTTTATTGCTTGGATATGATATTCTTTGAAAGCGCTGCCGGCCTGCTTGCCCCAGGTTGTAGGCACACTAGCTGTGTAACCCACCTGTTATCACAATAAAGGTCTTAACAAAAACAAAAAAACAAAAAAAAACAAAAAACTAGCCCTAGGGTAAGCTAGAACACAAAGGGGGAACATTGAGAGTGGATGTGAGGAACCATGGACACTAGGTTCGGATGGCGTAGAAAATGGTGGAAGTCGCTGCCTGCCCAAATTGTGTTGTTGGCTTAAAAGCTGTGTAACCAAGAGACGCATGGGAATGTTTTACATAAGGGACTGCGAAAGTGTGCCACATGGCGGTTATGTGTGGATATGTTATTATGTAATTGCATTTTATAAATAAAAAAATTAAAAAATTAAATAAAACATACTCCCTGTAATGATTCATTAAATAGCAGAACCTCTGCAAACAATTTGATATTCACACAAGATTATAGTTTGTCGAGCATGACAAAGATTCAAACATATATGAGTTTGAATTCCATTATTGATCATGTGCTAATCTCCAAGGAATTACTATCAGTGCTTGTGACATGCAAAGTTCTTGCATGTATAAACCACCATAACCTGCTTATACTGGAGTTAGTCCTTACCAGGGACTAGCGGAAAAGTCACCAGTGCCAGATAGAATATAGTAAAAATAAAGGATAGGGTATTAAATGGAGAATATCGACAAAGAACCCTTCCATAGAAATTCTTTTCACGTACAATAATTCAGAAATTGATTAGGTCCTGCAAGAGAATGTAAATACAGCAGATGTAATACCTGCATATACCAGGCCGGATATATATGTTAGATAGACTAACCAAAGGTGCTGCAAAAATCGTAACAACCCAAGGTGGTTTAACAGTATCTGATCCAAAGGTCATAAACTTCTACAGCTTGCCTTGAACAAATGGCCACGAGACCATTCATTAATTTATAAAGAAGCAACCCAAAGAAGAAAGGTAGAAATAAGGGAAAAGGCCTGGAACTGCAAGTGAGATTAAAGATTCCAGAGCCTTTTGGCAGGTAGTAATTTCGCCAAATCCCCTAGGTGAGGCTCTGTTGAAAGTTGAATGTGTTGTCCCCAGTAAAAATTGGGTGGCTCACTTCTCCAAAGTTTTTGGCCCAAAAGAGCAGACCTGTTAAAGCAGGCACTAATAAGGTAGTTATCTGTGATCTGAATGCAACCTTGGAATTAAGTAGTTCAATAAAAGTATCTGATGTAATCCCAGCCATTGAGACCAACCCCTGAGAAAGCCCCAGGATCTGACAGAATACCCTCGAACATTTTCAAATCCCTCCCACAGTTTTGGGTACCCCTAATAAAAAGTGAAGAAGTACAATTATACTTCCTTTAGTCAAGCCCTGGCAGGAGGCTATAATCATTCCAATATTTTTTTTAAAAAAGGAAACAAGAGTCAGCCTCACTGCTATCGTCCAATTTCCCTCCTAGATAGCAGCATTAAGATTCTAGGAAGGGTAATACTGGTCAAACTAGAAAGCTGGGCAATAGATGCACAGGGGCTCTCAGACCCACAGTTTGGATTTCGCCCAGGTTTGGGAACAGTTGAACAGTCATTAAACCTATCTTTAATAGCTCAAAAATATACCAAGGCCAAAAAAGGCTGTGTCCATCTCGCCTTTATGGACCTAATGAACAAGTTACTTACCTTCCGTAGCGCATTATCTGGTAGAGACTATCTAGCTGAAGATTCCTTAACTTTGAATTTCCCAGGCATCAGGCTTGATCCGGAAACTTTTGCTGAGCACTACCCCTTGCGTGCGACATTGGGTGGCTCCATTCGGCTTCTGGTGACATAGTCTGCGTCGTTAATGACATTGCGGTGCCTATATAGACGCCACCTAGGCGCACAGACGTCAGTACTTTTTATTTTTTCCACCCCAGAAGAGCAGAGCCATGAAGTAACTGACATAGTTGTGTGCAAAACTAGGGTCCTGAAAGGTGGGAAACAACCCTAGTCCTACAATATCAGTCTGCAAAGCGGGGAGGAGAGAATGGGACTGTAAGGAATCTGCATCTAGATAGTCTCTACCTTTTTTTTTTTTTTTGCTTCCATCTCTCTTCACAACGACTTTGTTACTCTGGGGCTTCCTTTCTCTTTCTTTTTCTTTCTTTTTCCTTTTTTCCTTTCTTTTCTTTCTTACCCTGAATTTCGCCTTATGAATTCTAGAGGATGTGTTGTTTTATGCCTCCTTTGTTATATTTTATGAATGATTTCCTCATTTATACTGTGTTCCACTTCTTCCTCTGCATATGTATCTGCATTTGTGACTTATTTGAAATTTTCTTAAAAAACAATTTCAACATAGATAGTCTCTACCAGATAATGCGTTACCGAAGGTAAGTAACTTGTTCATCTGATAGAGACTTCTAACTGCAGATTCCTTACCCTTGAATTAGATACCCAAGCCATACCATTCCAGCGGCAGTTGCGGACTCACATCCTAAACTAAGAAGTCTTGCAGGACTGAACGGGCAAAATGTCTGTCCCTGCGTACCTGACCATAAAGGCAGTAATGTTTTACGAACATGTGCAAAGAAGCCCACTTCGCTCTGAGACAGATGTCTTGGACTGGGACAACCCGAGCTAAGGCCATCCTTGCAGCCTTTTCCCTGGTTGTATGGGCTCTTAATCCCTCAGGGGGCTCCTTCTATGCCAAGGCATAACAGATTTTGAAGCAGAGAATGACCCAGCGAGAGATAGTCCTATTCTGCACTGCCCTTCCCTTCTTTAATCCCAGGTACCCCGCAAAAAGTTGGTCATCCACCCAGAACTCTCTTGTGCGGTCAAGGTAGAAAGAGAATGCTCTTTTTGGATCTGGGGTGATGCTCCTCTTCCTTAGGGGGTTGCGGGGGAGCAAAGAAAGTGGGCAAAGTGATGGATTGACCCAGATGGAATGGGGTCACAACCTTTGGCAAAAAGGATGCCCTGGTACGAAGCACCACCTTGTTTGGAAAGGACATAAGGTAAGGAGGTGAACAAGATAACACCTGCAACTCACTCACCCTCTGGGCAGATGGGATTGCTACTAAGAAGGCTGATTTGATAGTCCACAATTGTGGTGACAATTGTGCAGAGGCTCAAAAGGAGAATATATTAGATAGGTAAGGACCAAATTAAGGTCCCACTGTGGCATGACAAAGGGCACGGGTTGAAATAAGTGAGTCAGCCCTTTCAGAAATCTATTTACAATTGGAGACTTGAAGAGAGATAGCTGGTCTGACAGCCGCAAAAAAGCAGACAGAGCAGAAAGGTAACCCTTGAGAGTTCACAAGGCAGAGTTCTGCTGGGCAAGGGTTAGAATGAATAAAAGGACAGTAGACAGAGAAGCAGAAAGAGGGTCAATGGACCTTTCTGTACAGTGTAACATAAATCTTTGCCAATGGCAGGCATATGCCGTCTTAGTGGAGGGACCCCTGGCCACAAGAATAACGTTACAGACTTCGGGAGAAAGGTCAAAAGCTACCAACTATCATGGCTCAATCTCCACTCAATGAGGCGCAGAGTTGACAGGTTCGGAAAAAGAACCCTACCCTGCTGCTGCGACAGAAGATCCTCCTGAAGGGGCAGCCTGATCAAAGGATCAATACTCATTCTCAAAAGCTCTGAATACAATGACTCTCCTCGCCCAGTCCAGAGCCACAAGAATGACTTGGGAACGGTTGTTCCTGATCTTCTTCAGAACCCTGGACAGGACTGGTATGGGGGAAAGGCTTACAACAGGCCTGAGCGCCACTCGCGACGAAAGGCGTCACAGAGCGATAGCTGTCTTGGGAAACTCCAGCACGCAGTACTGCTGACACTGCCCGTTCTCTTCGGAGGTGAACAAATCTAACCAAGGTTCTCCCCACTGCTGAAAGAGACCTTGCGCCACCTCTTACTGGAGACGCCACTCTTGATCCACTAGGCATAGACGGCTAAGTTTGTCCGCCGTGGCGTTCAGAACACATTGCCAGGTGCTGAACCAACAGGGTTAAGCCCTGGTGTTCCAGCCATGTTCAGAGGTGAATAGCCTCTCGACAAAGGGTCACAACCCCACACCGCCCTGCTTGTTTCAGTATCACATGGTGGTGGAGTGGTCTGTGAACACCTGCACTAACTTCCCTTTGACAGAAATGCTTTCAATGCCAACCAAATCGCCTGGAGCTCCATCTCTGCCGGAGACCAGTGTCCCCTGATCTCCCAGATGGCCACCCCATCCCAGAAGTGACGCATCTGTTAAGACTGTGAAATCTGGTTGGGGAAGGGAGAGAGGTCTGCTGTTGACCCAATCGCGGTTCGTTAACCACCACTGCAGATATTTTGCAGTTCCTTCCGAGATCTGAACCACATCAGTGAGATTTCCCTGATGCTGTGCCCATTGGAACGTCAGGGCCCGCATACGCCATCTGGTGTGTCTCACCAACAGGATGCAGGAGACCATGAGGCCCAACAGCCTCAGAGTCAGTCTCACCGAGATCCAGGATAGAGGCTGAAGTATCGAAACCATAGCCTGAATATTCTGGACTCGCTGCTTGGGAAGATGAGCCCGAAATTGCACTGAGCCCAGAACAGCTCCGATGAAGGTAGTGTCTGAGAAGGACTCAGGTGTGACGTCGGCACGTTTATAGAGAGCCCCAGCGAATGCAGAAGGCTACCTTTTTGTGGTGCACTGTCAATGCGCCTCTTAACAGCCGGTTTGCCTCTGGGCCTTCGTAGATAACTCTGCCCAGGCACAGAGACAAAAGCATTCCCTCTTTTGCATAGGGCCACGCCCTTAAGCAAATGATGAAACACCCTCTAAATATATCGGTGGTGCTACATGTGCACAAGCGTGGGGCTATACCCTTATGCAAATGAGGGAACACCCTCTAAATATATTGGTGGTGCTACATGTGCACAAGCTCTATCAGCATTACAGAAGAGGCTGTACAAGTGTCTGTGGCCCTTTCTGTAATTCCATAGTATCCTGGGGGTACACAAAGCAGGTGCACATGCCTGTTTATCATTCATCATGCAGACGATGGCCTTCTCACCCCCTTGCCCAAAATTGTAACCCTTAATTCCTTCACAACTTTTTGTGTGACATTGCTTTTGTTTCTATAAATGTTCTTCATCTATGACTGTATAAGTAAGTTGCTGATGGCAGTTTTGATGCCGTTGTGATATATCATGTCATCTGTTGAGTGCTTGTGTACTGGGAAGAATTGCAACTCAAAAAGTTTGACGTATGAACAAATATGCTTCAGTCACATCAATCATTAAGGGATTTTCTAGCTCCTCTACAACTTTTTCATATGATAACACAATCGGCAACAGAGAAGGTTTATTTTCATGATGGAGGAAATAACAAGCATAATATTGTTAAGTTTCCTGGTACACTTCTATAGAACAGAGAACAAGCATATTATTACGATTCATATTTTCTGTGCAAATCACAAATGTATCTTAGGATCTTCCAAAAAGAGACGTTTCATATAACATTACTTCAGAAGAATTTTTAATACTTACGGAACAGATTCTTGATCCACTAGTTCGTCTGGGTCTCCACATACCTCCAAATAGCGCTGTCTCCAAGTACTTGACATGGTTTTACTTAACAAAAAAACACAGAAATAAATACAATGTACTATGAGCAATATCCCTAAAATGTTGTAGGGGAAAACATACTTTGAGGCTCAGCAAAGAGTAGAAAAAACATATTCACTTTAGAATGGGACAGGGAATGGACTTTCAATGTACAACTCATGAGAAAGATTGAGAAGAGCGATAAGAGTGGCGCAAAGGTAAAATGGGAAGCCGATGCAAAGGGGACAGGAAAGCAGATAGGGATGGAGTAAGCGTAGGGAGAGCTATGGGGAGTGCAAGGTGAAGTTGACGCTTATGTTTTGTCAGCTCAAACAAACAGTAACACCAAATTTGACACATCAAATTACTTATTCTTGGAATTTGACTTATATTAGGATGACAACACAGAATATTAGGCCAACACTCACTTTACACTGGAGCAACATACAACTGGGTAAATTAACAACAGAATCAGTGACCCATTACGAAACTCAGGGGCGTGTTTTCGAGGATTTCTCTTCGACCATACTTGAAATGAAAAGGAGTCAGATCCTGCACTATAAAGAACAGAAATGGGTCTTTAAAAGGTCCAGCCACTTAATTGGGTTGAATGATGAAATATTGCGGATCCAGATGTATTGGAACCATTTCTGCACTGATTTCTCCTGCCCCTTACTTTTCTAAGCTTTGTGACACAAATAGGCAAAGCAAATTGCTGAAATCTTGACCATTCTCAACAGTGGAGGCCATGGGATTATTCCTTTTTTTATATTCTCGCCCATACATTCATTGTTTTGCAGGGCTATGGTTATCACCACTATAGTGTTCTTTTGCAATTGTAATCACGCTGACTTAAGCATTAGACCGCTAATACAGCAAGCAATTGCGTCACATGTACGTGTTTCCCTTTCACGTAATTGCGCCCGATCTCCATCAGTACTTGGACTCTAGAAAACTACACACGGGTGCAATATCACAAAGCATCTCTTGAAGACGGCAGCTGCGACACCATGATGCACCCTCCAAGGACACAGAGCTCACACTACACATGAACTTCTCCTAGGTTCCTAGTGTCACCATGGCAGCCCCATGCGAATCCTGCTCTATGGAACACTGCAGTAAATAGTAGGATGCCATCAACAAGCCATGGGGCTGTGTAAATATTCAGATACTCTGCATACGAGAATCAACACATCATCATTGATCACGTTTGGCAATTTTATTGCTTCTGCCATGTTGTCCTTATAGATATGATGGGTTTAGTCAATTACTGACCACTGCTTTATGTGCTGGTATAACTGGTGTTATCTTCAGTTGTATGGTGTCGTCCTTTGGCATTCACAGGGACTGTGCAGTGGGAAGCTATTGATTTATGCTTTGTGTGATCTAAGGGTGTATGTGTGGATGTTCTAAGCCAGTAGTTCTTAACCTGTGATCCTGGAGGAGTCTGTAAGGCCTACTAAAAAGGACTGCGACTGTTTTAAAAAATTAAATAATATTAAAATGAATCCATTAAAGTTAACAAAGTATATACTAATAAATAACATTGAAAAGTTGAAAACTTTTCTAAATTTGATGGTAAAATACACAAAATATTTAAATACTTGAGCCTTTGCCAGCTGTATACTTGTTTTTGTATTTTTGAGTATTGTTTTGAGGTTCAATTAATTGAAAATTGCTTAGGCCAGGGTTCCACTACTGCTAATAACCACTCAGAGTGCGTCCCCGGGTCCGATAATGATTCAGTGGACGTCCACTGAAACCAAAAGGTCAAGGACTGCTGTTCTAAGCTACCCAAGCAATGTATGTTTGCGTGCTTTACTGCTACTGGAGATGTGTGAGCAGGTAACGGAATTGGTGCATTCTGAATCATTTGAGAAATTGCCTCCACAAAAGCTGGGCTTAATTGCCAGGGTAGCAGATGTCATCAAGAGCTGATGGTGGCTGTATTTATAGTGTGTGCTACATGTGACTGGTATGTGGAAAATCGACGTCTTCTGTGTTAGTTTACTTTTTAATTGTAATCTTAATGATGTTACTATCACAGGTTAATGGGCATGGGAGGACTCTTCTTGGGAATTGGTTTCAATTGCCTTCCTCCTTTTTTGCTATCCAAAGGTCTCTTGCTTGTTGGTGGACACACATTTACCTCTATGAGCGTTTGTAGTGTTCATTAGTTGTAGTCTTTCAGTAAGGTATAAAAAAACAACCCTTTAACAAGCTCCATAAAACGACATATGTCAGGAATTATCTACCCAAGCACAGCCAAGTTATCCAGTAGAAAATCTAAAATCAAATACCACCAGGTGAGACTCTCAGTGAGGAAATTCCATATTCAGAGATGGCAATGGGCAATGGAAACTTGGGCTGCACCACAGAATCCCGTGGCATGATAGATTGGGCGATGCAGTGACATCTGGACTCATTTGAGATCATATCAGAAGAATTGAAAGCAGTGACCTTACACAAGGCAAACACCCAACTGAACAAATTGGAGTGTTCACTTCATGAGCATTTGAGGTTTGTGACATTTGAGGCACTCTTGCCTTAAGGCAGCGTTTCCCAAACAGGGGTCCGTGACACTTTCCCAGGGGGTCCGCAGGTCTTGATTGTTCCTGGTGTTTTATGTAAATTCATAGAGATTGCTTTGTTGTGTCCCCTGCCCTAATCAGCAGCTCATTTGAATTACCTGATAGTGATCTGAATGCGCGCGCCACGGAATACAAAGGGGGCAGGAGGGTGGGCGCGGTGAGCAGACCTCAGGTGATGACGCCGCTGCCTTAAGTAAAAGTAAATATTTCCCAAGGGTTTAAACCCTTCCTTCTCCTCTTTACTGGGATAACAGCATTCTTAGGGGACAAAAGGGAAGAACAGAGGAAGTCTAACTGCTGCTATACAACCAAATCAATGGAAGTGTGATTGGCTTTTTCATTAGGCCATATAGAGCGGATCTCCCAGCGACAGCAGCAAAACATTCAGGATGCCTGCATGAACTATCACCTAAGGGAGAATGGAGTCAGAACTTGCATATTCACACACTCATCCACTAGTATATTATTCTCAGTGAGGTAAGCACCCATGCCAGATATCTGTGTATAACGTACATGTAATTCATGATTTAATAATAATCCACATTTGTAAAGCGCACAATCACCCATAAGGGTCTCTAGGCGCTGGGGGCCGTCGGGAAGATTAAGCAAGCTATTGCCCAGAGTCACATGGTGCTGGGCTAACCTGCCGCCGGAGCTGGGGATCGAACCGTGATCCCCAGATTCCAGCGTCAGTCGCCCTGGCCGCGGCGCCACACCTCTCCCTTTAATTATACATGTTCTGTAAGATGTACTGCTCTGCTGAATCTCTTCTGTTGGGAATGGAAGTTTATGCTTTCTGGAAGAAAGAAAGCTTGCTTTGTTACTGCCAAGTTGTACCTGTCCTGAGGAAAGCTAAGCTTTCATTGCTGCTGCCCAATTTGCACATACTACACAGAGGAAAGCTTGTACTGATACTGCCTAATTTGCACATGGCCTGTGACAGTAAAAGCTTTCGCTGAAGTCAACCTAGCTGTACATTTCCTCTGATGGAGGGAAGTTTGCACTGTTTCTGTCCCTGTTGTATGGAGAAGGGGTGTTTCCATTCCTTTTTCCCCCATCTTATGAAAATCATATACTTAAAGCATTTGCATAACATTCCCTATGAACCAGGGACTGTTTCACCATATTTAAACTGAGATATTATATTATTATCTGGCTATATGGGTCAGGCTCTAAGGTGGTTGACCTCCATCTTAAAGGACCATACTTTTCAGGTCTTCTTGAACGAAGTGAGGTCTAACACTCTAGCGTTAACCTCCGGAGTTCCTCAAGGATCCACCTTGAACCTGTTACTTTTCAATGTGTATGTCCGCCCTCTGGCCGACATTGCTGAGAAGTCTGGTTTGACTATATTTTCCTATGCCGACGATACCCCAATTGTTTTTTCCCTCTCTGCTGCCCAGCATCAAGATTCTTCCTTGTTGCAGCTTGGCTTGAGGAATGTCTCTTTGTCTCTAGTAACGCTCTTAAGCTTAATAGCACCAAAACTGAGATGCTTATTCTGGGTAATAACCCAGAGCTTTGGGGAATTAAACATTGGCCTGACAATTTGGGCCCGGTGCCTGCCTCTGTCCCCAAAGTGAAAAACCTGGGTTTTTATCATTGATATAAAGCTCTCCCTCAAGTCTCAGATCTCCAGGGTTGTGGCATCTTGCTGTGCTACTCTTAGGTGGATCAAAAAAATCCTTTGGCTAATCACACCTCCAGCTCAGAGACTGGTCCTGCAGGCTTTAGTTATATCCAGGTGCTGACAAAGCCTCTATACATCCCTTACCGGTCATTCAAAATGCTGCTGCTCGCCTTCTTTTCCATCTGCCTAGATATGCTTCTGCGTCCCCTCTGCTCCATCAACTTCACTGGCTTGGTATTAACAAGCGTATTGAGTTCACTAGGTATCAATTACGAAAGACTGCTGACGCACAGAAGATTACACTCCTTTATCCCCCAAAACTACCTGTGGAGTGGTGTAGCTGGTATCCATCACTGCTAAGCAGATACTATTATCAACGAGTGACACTGTCGCTGCACACTACTGGGAGAGGAGATGTCAGAGCCACAGGAGTTAGCCTTAGTGACATACTTAACACAGGCCCTGTCCCCACAGCGCAAGATCTCAACATTATATAGATACGCAAGGACAAAGAGTAACTGGGTGCAGACTAAGTCATGCTGAGAATGGCAAGAAGAATTGGGTCTCAACATAGCCGAGGAGCAGTGGACATACTGCAGTTCGGTTGTAAAGACTATCTCACAGAATGGGCGACATCGCTTAATACATCAAATACCTTCACAGAGTGTATCACACTCTGACCCAATTATGCAAATATGGTTTACGGGAGGATGATAGTTGCATGAAATGCGGGCGGGGGGTCTAATTTCACTGATCTGGCTTGGAATTGTCCTGGGATCTGTATGTTCTGAGCTGCAATATTCGAGGCATTTCAAGACATGTTGCAGAAACGCTTGCCTGAGACACCATTAGCAGCCTCTCCTTGGAATGACAAAAGTGCCTAGGGCATCCCGAAGATTGATGGCGCTTGGCAAATTACTGGCAAAGAGGAGAATTGCAATGTAAGGGATGAAAGGTCCATTGCCTACATTATCGGAGTGGTGCACTGACCTATCTTATTGCAATACACAATGGGATAATTACAGTGCCCTCATGCCGATATGCAGCAGACCATGGAATATTTGGGGTCAATATCAGGCATATCTTAGCCGCAAGGCAGCAGATGAAGCTGAAAGGGAAGAGTAGGACGAGGCGTGGGAAGACTAGATCTGGGGTGTGCCATAAGGGCACTCCTGATGGGAGTGGGTGCGCTCAGAAGAGCAACATCCAAGGGTATTGTGCAGATGCTATGTGATCACCCTTAGACACCCTGTATTAATATGTATGGTGTATTGAGACTGTTGGATGTACCCCACTGACATATGTCTCAATTATCTCGCTCAATATTGCCTGTAAAGTATTTTCTCTCTTATTTTCTCTCCTTTTTCCTCCTATTAATGAGTGACATGATGATAGAAACACGGCTACTGTACTGTTTGCATGCGTAAAAAAGGAAAGGATAACGTTAAAAAAAAGTGAAAGTAGAAAAATATCCACCCTGCGATTTCCCCAGAATGTAGTGTATCAGGAAGCCGGAAGATCAACATTCATTCACTGCACATAGAGATGGGAGAGCCAATAACTTAACAGGCAGAGCAGAACCAGAGCAGAACAAAGGTTTGGCTCTAAGCACCTGTGCATGAGCCGAGCCCTGAAAATATTTAGCCAGTTAATCATGCAACAAACATTGCGTTAGAATAGGAGACAGTGTCTTCAAAATTCAAAGAAGCGAATTTATGTACCATACAGAAGCATTTCGCCTTAATACATCAGACTATATCGCTCCTTGGAGGATTAATTAAAAGTGATGTTTTTAAAAAAATGTAAACAATGGCATCAGTAAACTAAGAGGTAGGTCAGTCGTCATATATACCCTAAAAATGACCCAGATTCTTATTATAAATGGAGTAACAATGTATTATATTAAATATATTAAACCAACGCACATCCTGAACTCACTTATCTGAAGGTGCTTTTATATGTGGTGTGAAAGAAAAAGGAGTCTTGGTGAAATAAAATATATGTTGAGGATCACATAATTGGCAAGCATGGCGCTGGCGACTGATCATTGGTTTTCTTGTTGCGCATTGTGCAGATCAGCCCCTAGATGGGTATCTTTTTCTGTCAACCGTTAATGTTTTGTCTTCATTTCTCGGTGCACGTGGTTAGACCTTGGAGGCAGGCAGAAGCCACATGAAATTTCACCTGTTGTTGGACTCCAGGGCATAGGAAGAAATCAAGGTGAGTCAATGTCTCACCCACTACTGGTTGCAAGGGTGAGCAACCAGAATGTTGTTTTTTTGTTCCTGAGCCCCTGCACCTGCCTTGGGCCCCATGAGCCTGGCTTTCCATTGGAACTGGAGTACATGCTGCACAACAACAGAAAGAGGAAGAAAGAAGCCAGATGGAGATTGCTGGCAGAATGGAGTTGTCTGTATCCAGGTTTCCAATTCAACTTTTGGTAAGTACTACTACCCCAGACAGAATTCACCACATTCCACTGAAAAAGAAAAAACTGCATCATATCTTTGTACACAATGCTGACCCTGTGATGCTGCATCTGCTTGGCATGCAGCTTGATTCCAATAAATGTTTCAAACTCCAAAGGCAGGGCCCAAGGGTACCTTTACAATCACCCAGGTCCCTGCCTTGCTTTCAAACACTAGCTGTTTTATAAATGGGTAAGCTGATAAATTAACAGGGAGTGCCCATGCACGAGTGAAGCAATGAAACTGGCAAGTAATTCATGCAACAAAATATGCAGTTGCTTTACAATTCTAAAAAGGTAATGTGGATAAAATGCAGAAACATTTCACCAGAGTACTTCAGATTATTTCACTGCACTGACAGGCATTTACTAAAAGTGATAGCTTGAATTTAGTGTGAACTTAGAAACATTCACAGCTACCCCTGCCATGACAACAATGCTATTAAAGAACTAAGAGGCAAGTTAGTTGTCATGAACACCTTTTATGTGGCCTAGATTCTTAATGAACATGGAGCAACATTTTAGTCTAATAGATCAAACACAAGAGAAAGATTTTCATAAGATCACACAGTTTTGTCAAGCAGGGAAGCCGGGATTCATCCAAGGTTTTCTGCTTTAATATTGTTTAATTCTGCCCCTATTTGGGCTTCACTTTATTTCTCCTATTTTACATCATAGGTTAATGCTTTGTCTTTAATTCATGATGCATGAGATCAGAGCGTGAATAGCAGGCAGAGCCCATATGCGAGTCATTTGCCATGTGCACCGCAACTGCGTCTTAGATTCTTGTTATACATGAAGCAACATTATAGACCACTAAATTAAACACAAGTGAGAGATATGCCTAGGATCAAAGGATTTGGTGAAGTGTGGAAGCCGGGACTGATCCCAGGTATTATGATCTGACATTGTTCAATTCAGCCACCTGAAGGATATCTCTTTATTTCTCCTATTTTACATCAATGGTTAATGTTTTGTCTTTAATTCTTAGTGCATGAGGTTGGAGAGTGGGCGGCAGGCAGAAGCCACATGCAAGTCAATTGTCATGTGAACCCTATATATGGCCCAGATTCTTAACATTAGTTGGAAATTGCCCTTTCAGCAGGGTCACCCCCAAACCTTTTGCCTTCCTCCATCCCTTTTTGCTGAATTTATTTTTGTTGGCTTTAGCACTCTGTGCACTTTACCATTGCTAACCATTGCTAAAGTGAAGTGCTTGTGCTCTCTCCCATAAACAGGATTTGACTGGCATAACCCCAATTGGCACATTTAATTTACTTATAACCCTAGTAAAATGCACTACATGTGCCCCGGGCCTGCCCATTAAATGCTACCAGTGGGCCTGCAGCACTTTCTGTGCCACCCACTTAAGGAGTCCTTTAAACATATCTCAGCCTGCCACTGCAGAGCCTGTGTGGGAGCAGTTTACACTGCCAGGTCGACTTGACATTTAAACCCGCCAAGCCAAGCCTTAAACTCCCCTTTTATTACATATATGTCATGCCTAAGGTAGGCCATGGTTAGCCCATTAGGCAGGTGCTGAGTAATTAAAAGGCAAGTCAACTACGTTTTGCATTTCCTGGTAGTGAAAAACTTCAGATTCCTTTTTCATTACTGTGAGGCCTAGCCCTCCCATAGGTGAACATTGGGGATTCCTTTTTACATCTAATACGTTGTAATTACCAATTGGGAGGAGGTAGCTCTACCATGTTTACTACCTATGGAATTGTAATGGTAAATCCTCATTAATGGTAAAGTCGAATTTATCATTATAATTTTTAAAATGCCACTTTTAGAAATATGCAATTTTTCTGCTCTCAGCCCTGTGTGCCCGGAACCTGTCTCCAATACACGTTTAGGATGATGCGTTCCCTCTAGGCAGCCACAAACAAAAGTAACTAAGGTGTGACTTGATCAGCCATCCACATCCTGATACGCCATACTGGACACGATGGGAGGGAGGAGCTGGAATCAGCCTCACACTTACATCTGAATAGGCTGTGTCTTGTCCCCACACAAAGGACTGCTTAACCCCTTGTAGTGAGTCTTGGGCCAGGGTCGGAAGGGATAACCTCTGTGCACTTAAAGCCCTTCTTTGAAGTCTCCCCCACTTCAAAGGCACCACATAGTATAATAACTGGACTTCTGACCTACAACTTCAGTACACTTTTGGACCTGTTAAGACTCTGCCAAGAAGAAGGGCTGCTGTGCTGCTGAAGGACTGCCACTCTGCTGAACTGCTGCATTGCTGGATTCCTGCCTTTGCTGTGTTGTCCTCCTGCCTGCTGTTCTCCTGCCTGGGTGAGTAGGACTGGACCTGCATCACTTGAACCCAGAGTGACTCCCAGGGCTTGCTGGCTTACCTCCTGATACAAGTGTCAGGGACATAAAAGACTTCCAACCACCATCCTACAGCACCTATACTCTGCTTTCTGGGAGTCTTGGCCTGCCAAGTGGTGCCAACACAGTCCTGGACCCTCGGAAGTGGGTCTAAAGTGCTGCTCCAGCAAAAATCCACCCTTCAACGCCGTTACGCTGCTCAGAACAAATGCAACTCCATCGACAACAAAGCTTTGCCACTGCTGCTAGGATCAAGTGCATTGCACCGCTGGTTGTGCAGTGCATCGCCTCCATTTCCAACTAATCTTTGACTTTGCGTGGCTCGACAACGCATCGCCTTAATCCAATGGATCATCGACGACGCATCATCTCTTTTCTCCCTTCATCGCATCTTCGACATCAGAGCAAACAAGGTACTTTGCAGCGGGCCAAGGCTTGTCCTTCTATCAGACCCGCTCGCCAATGCAGTCAGCTTGAACATTCGGATTTGTCCCAGTCAAGCGCAACCATATTGCCCTGGTTGGCACTTTTACTTTTAGCACTACATTTGAATACATGCTTTAAAAAATCATAACTCCTGTTCTACTTAATGGATATTTATTGTTTTGTTCATTAAATTAAGCTCTATTTTTTTATCAGGTATGTTTGTGTGTTTTCACTCTTTTACTATTTAACGGGCTGCACAAATACTTTACACATTGCCTCTTAAATTAAGGCTTACTCCTCTGTGCCAAGCTAGCACAGGTTAATTTAGGGTGTGTCTGTGACTTACCCTGACTAGGATTGTGGTTGCTACTTGGGCACGGTGCATACCTCTGCCAACCAGAAACCCAATTTTTAACAATATTTATACATGGAAGAACATTACAGTTGAGTAAATCACTCAGAGTGATCTGCCTACCATGCATAGCCCAATTACAGTTTCCACTTATTGCTATGTTTGTGAAGATGCATAGAAAAATGTATGCATATTACACTTGTCAACTTGAACCAATCGTTTCACATTCAGTCAGTAATACAGGTTGATGTGCACTTGTTTGCCAACTTGGCCCTTCTCACCCCTAATTACAGTAGCGATACTGCAAAGTTTGTGATGTATTGTGTTATGACGCAGTACACCACATACTATGTAGTGTGGCTGGAGTAAGTAGGGGTGAGAAGGGCAAAGTTAGTAGGATGGGTATCACAGGATAGCTTTTCCGTTTCAGTGCTATGAAGATTTACATACCTGGGGATCCCCTCCAGATGGTTGTCCGCCTTACCGTCCTCTCGCTGGAATTCCTCAGCGCTGTAAGACCTAGGAAAGAAAGAAAGGAAAGTTAAACAGATTGGCGAATCAGTAAAAGAGACCTGTCTCTTTAAATAGACCCGAATGGAAAGGCGACTGTGGAAAGAAAATGGAAGCATGAACCCCGGAAGAGGGGAGAAGAAACATGGACACAAGATCCCAGGAGGACAGAACGGAACATGAGGAAGAAAGAATTGCCCGAAATTATCCTGCTGAGTGGAAGGAGTGCCCACCTTGAAGGAAGACCGCTGCGGAAACCACAGTCCCAGAGAATCTCGAAAGACCCAATCTGGAGGTGGAGGACGTCGACTTGGGCCCGGAGGAATGTTGGATAGCCCTGAAAGACGCTGCCTAGTTGCCGCAACTCTAGAGAGTTGCAGCAGAGCAGGTGACTACCTGGGGCCAGATTTTGAATATACTGAGAGGAAGGAGGAGGGAGTGGGAAGGAAACGCGACACTGGTGGTGTTGGTGAAGGGTGTATTAGCACATTGTATGCTTTACTAAGTCATAAGCCTGAATCCAAAAGGATACGCCTACATATAAATAAACATACCTACATGATAAGGACTACAAGTCCCATAATGCTCTGGGCAGAACAATATAAAGATAAAGGAGATTGAAATCACTATTGTTTCCTCACCAGAAGGTATTAAGACAAATACCTGAAAAGGGATATGACATAGTAAACCTCCCTGATTTGACTTTCCTGAATAAGGACCACCAAATCGAATTACAGGTTCTCTATTGCATTTCATTTATCTTTTTTTCTTTTCTCTTCTGATACTATTATTTTCTCATATGTGGAAGGGAGGAAAGAAGGGAACATAAAGAAAGGGTGCTGCTTTTGATCTTTTATGTCTAGTGATTGGTAGATCAGTCACAGGTTGCTTACACTGGGTCACTACTTTTCCTACCTAACCACCGAGGTATTGGTGACAGAGACTTCTAGGTATTATCCCTGGAATCGTTACTTACTGCTCGTTTATTTTTTCCGCCGAGAATCCGGGTAACACAGCCACACCTGAAGACCTAAAAGGAGTAGACGGAAAATCAATATTTGAAGAGATTTTCATTTAAATTTATGTATATCAATATCGCAATACTTTGAACAACAGACACCATTGAGAAACAAATTAAGCCTCCTCGCCTTTACAGCCGGCCCATTCTCCCAAAAGTACCAAAAGTGTTGTCAGAATTGGGATCTGGAAGTATGGAGGCGGTGGTGAACAAGAAGGCTGAGAGCCATGAGAAACTGGCTCGGGCAATGGAAAAATTCCTAAATACAGCAGCAGAAGATCGTGAAGCAATACATAAGGCCCTGACAACACAATCTACGATGCAGGAGGCAGCCCTTGGTAGATTGGCTGATACAGTGGAACAAAAGAGGGGGCAAACTGTGTTGCACTCAGTGGTTCTGCAAGACTTTGTGAGTGGAGAGGATCCTTCCTAGTGCTGCTGAAGTTACGATTTGAGTGCCTACCTAGACCTTGGAGAACCTTGGTCCTAACCCCCAAATGTCCCACTCTTAAGTTGTTTACTTACCTGAGAAACCGCAAACACTTTTTCCCCATAGGAACTCATGTTACGAGTTTTGTTCCTGGATACGTTGTGTTGAGCTGAACTTTGTATGAAAGAAAAAGTAACTAAACTGCAATTCTTAAAAAGTTTTACTTACCTTGTATTGTGATATTCGTGGCGTGCTATCTAGGCACACCACCCTGAGTAGTCGATGTAATCTGAAAGTAATCCAAAAGTAATTACTATGTAATTTAAACTCAATACAAACCTGTAACAATTGCAGATTGGTTTTTTTTTTGTTTTAACAATCTTTTTATTATTAAACCAGCTCATCATACAACACATATTTTGAAAGTACATCCCGGGTGTACAAATACAGCACAGCATGAGTGGTACTCCACGGGGAGGCGCCACCACACCTCATAAGTTCAAAAATGACTATCAATTATACTATAGATTGGTCCTTTTTCCAATAACAGTTTGTACACCATTCCCCCGTATTACCAAGGCAAGATTTAACTGTGCCCAGTGCCCAGTACAATCACAGTTCCAGAGACGTACCCAGGTAGTTCGGCCAGGGGCCCCATATCTTCTCTCATTTTTGGGGCATCCTCTACTTTGATATATCACTTCCTCTGCCCGCTGGCACCAGCTTAGATCAGCCTTCCATTCAGACACTGACAGGGGCCTCCCACTGCCTTGCTATGTTTCGCTTCGCCATGCCCACTGCCAGTGCCAGCCAAGGTCTTTTGTGTTTACGCCAGTCTTCATCCCCATGTATCATTAATAGCAACCACTTGACATCCAGCGGCACTCTCACCAATAAGATTGAATTACGGGCCATTCCCACAAGATATGATAAAAAGAGCCCTCTTGTGCGCACGCTCTCACACATAGTGATGACATTGCCGCCCCTAGCTTACACAGTGTGCATGAGTAATAAGCCCTGTATAATATTTTAAGCTGTATCAGATGAAATTGCGCTCGGATAACCATGTCTCGGGGGCTTTCCTGGGCCATCACCCAGTCTTCCTCATCAATGTTCACTATATCATCCGTCCAGGTTCTTCTCAAGGGGCCCAGGGGGTCGGGGGAGTTATTCATTAACTTCTGATAAATCATTGATACACCCCTATGCGGAATTGGACCTGCAAGTAGGTGGTCCTCCAAGAGGGAGGAATCCGGCAGGCTTGTCCCCTCTTGGATATGAACTCTGAGGGCGTGCTCATGTTGATTATAGTGGAATTTTTGGGTGGGTGACAAATCATGTTCTTGGCTAAGTGTTTCGAAGGCCAGCAATGCTCCACCTCTCCATACATCCCCAAGTTGCTCTATTTCTATCTTCTCCCACCGCGAGATACCAGGCAGGCTTGACACCTCTCTCAGCCTGTCACTGTGCCACAGGGGGTCATGGTGGTCAGTGGGGTCTGCCATCCCAATAGCAGTTGGCCTCGATCCAGCATTTTCTTCTTTGATAACTTTATTTCGGTCAGAGACCATAAAAGTGCAATAAAATATATACAAGCGCAATAATAAAACATAGATACATTAGAATTAAAAAGTTATTAAACTTTGGTTATCAAAGGAATAGTAAAGGATAAAAACAACAATCCGTTATTTATTGTAGATAAAAATAGTTCTTCTCCGCCACATGCCTAGTAGAAACCGGGAGACGGCAAAAACAATGGGAGGAGCAGTGTCATAAGTTAGCACTCTACAAGCGTGTGCACAGTGTCGGAAACCAAGATTTTTGCATAATGGGATGATCCAGCATTTTCGAATTTTTCTATATGCTGGACAGAAGAAAAGGATATGTACAATGTCTTCTCTGGCATAATTACAGGCAGGGCAGTTGGCATTTGTCGTTTTTGCCCATCTGGATGTCAGTGCCCCTACCGGTAAACAGCCGTGCCTCAATTGGATGTACAGTTTTCCTGCTAGTGGAGGCTGCACCAAGTCCAGAAACACCTTCGTCCTGTATTCGACTTTTATTGTAAGGAACTCAGTTAACTCAGTTGACAGTCTGCCCAGGGAGGTAGAGCAATGTAACAATTTAAGATTGTACGATTTTACAGCTGTCAGCAGTACAGTCCTTTGCATCCTCATACAGCTGTCCTCCGGTGTGTCCCACAGTTGGGGAAGGCCAATTTGATAAAAGAGAGTCTTCACATGTACCAGCCAACGTATATTCTTGCTGTTTAGCTGTCCCCAAATAGTGTTAAATTCTGCTCTAAAGGGTTCAAGCTCCGGGACAGACCAGAGCCTTCTCTAATAGAGTAGGGGACGTGCAGCCACCAGGGGACGTGCATGTTTGGACCTGGGTTCCAAACCCAGGTCCAAACGTAATGGTAGGAGGGGTGTGCTTTGTGGGAGACCAAACAGATGTCGCATAAAGGACTGCTCTACTTTCATTAAGTTACATGCATTGATATGTCCCCAGAGTTCGGCAGCATACAAAGCAGCAGACCTAACCTGTGTTCTGTATATCTCTAGGGCAGGGGTAGCCGATTTAAAGGTTGAGGCATTATGGAGTCTACCTACACCACTCATGATCTGTGCAAGTCTCAGAGAGGATTTAGATGCTTGATGGTGCCATGTAAAATGCTCAGTCAGAGTCACCCCCAGGTATATAAAGGTCTTGCATCGCTCAAGTGGGGTTCCATTCAGTGTGGGGTTTGGACGGGTGTGCCCCGGGGGGTTGAAGATCATGAACTTGGTTTTCTCCAAGTTGATCTCCAATCCCCGCGAGGCACAAAAGGAGACAAAACCGTCCAAAACCCGCTGGATGCCCGATGATGTCCGCGACAACAACAAGGTGTCGTCCGCGAACATCAGAGCGGGCACCCTACCGTTGTCCCTGACACAATTAAGTCTATCTATCAGGCCATTAACATACAAACTGAAGAGTGTAGGTACCAGTACGCAACCCTGGCGTACGCCCCGGGTAACAGGGAAGCGGTCAGATAATTCCCCGTTTTTCCCACACCTCACCTGGGCATAATTCCCGGTATGAAGTCGGATTAGGGCATCTAATAAGTAAGGAGGGAGACCAAGTTCCTCCAACACCGTCCAGAGCCTCTCCCTAGGAACCAGATCGAATGCGGCCCGCAGGTCCACGAAAACAAGGTAGAGGCTGCCACCCTCTACTCTTGCAGTTTTCCAGTATAGGACCTGCAGGCGAAAGATCTGGTCCGAAGTCGAGACCCCTGATCTAAATCCGGCTTGAAGGGTGGTCAAAGTTTTATTTTCCTCCATCCAGCCCAGTAATCTCTCCAGTAGAATTCGGCCCATCAACTTCTGGGTTGTATCGAGTAAACTAATTGTTCTGCAGTTTGATGGGGCGAGTGGGCAGCCCTTTTTAAAGATTGGAACAATCTCAGCTCCCAGCCAGGTCTCAGGTACTGGGGAACCCTGTAAGACAGCATTAAACAGAACCATCAAGTATGGGGCCCACATTTCTGGCTGGGAACGAAAAAGATCTCCAGGGAGCTTGTCCAGACCCGGAGCCTTATTCGGGAGCAGTTTCTCAATTGCCGATTCAACTTCCCTGAGTGTAATATGGACTAGGCTATTAGTGGGAGACCTATTGTGGGCATCCTGACTCACTATAGAGAGACCAGGGCCCAAGGCCCCCGGCAGTCTACACTCGTGCGGGGGGTCTGAGGCCGTAGGAATCTCGGGAGCTCGGTTGGGGCTATGATTTTGACATGGGAAAGTCCCTGAGCTCGGGCCCCCAGCAGTCGACACTCGTGCAGGAGGTTCCGGGCCGTGCAGGTGCGAGAAACTGAGAACCCAGGACCCAAGGCCCCCGGCAGTCGACACTCGTGCGGGGGGTCTGGGGTCGTAGGAATCTCGGGAGCTCGGTTGGGGCTATGATTTTGACGGGGAGAAGTCCCTGAGCCCGGGGCCCCCAGCAGTCGACACTCGTGCCAGAGGTCCCGAGGCGCACAGGCTCGAAGGTCCAAAACCGGTTGTAGCGGTCTATCCTGGCCCTGACACCCATGTTCTTCCATCTCAGGACTTGTATAAAGTGACTTGAAGTGTGCCTCCCACACTATAGGAGCAATATTCGAGACCCCAGCATCTCTCTCGCCTGCCGCTGAAGAGGAAACGATTAACCAGAAGGTCTTGGAATCTTTTAGGAGTAGTGCCTGTCTCAATTCATCCCACCTAGATTCCTCCCACTCGCTCTTTGCCCTAGTGAGCACCTTCTTGTACAGCAATCTAGATTCTCGAATTTTAAGGGTATCTCTAGATTTAATTGCCTTAAGAAGGGCTTTCTTTGAGTTTTTACAAGCGTGGTTATGCCAGGGGTGTGTTTTATTCCGACACAACTTAGTCCCACTGACCGGATAAAATACATCCCCTAGTCTCTCAACCAAATTTCGGTGGGTCTCTATGATCTGCCCATGGGAGATGGAATTGCCCATATCGCTAATTAGTGGGATAGCTATCTGATAGATTTTTGCGAGACGGGTAGGAGAGTCTAGGCAGGAAGGCCATTTAACTCTTCTCCTATTATTAGATATGATGTGTGGGGGGATTGTCAGGCTGGAGCCAGAGTCAGGGTTAGTTAATCCAAATGCGCTGGGTTTAAGCGTTAGGACCAGCGCATTATGGTCACTATCGTTCCTAGGAACGACCCCAAAATCTTTAAACTTATCCCAGTGTTTTGCTTCCAACATAAGGTAGTCAATGGTGGAGCTACGGTTTATCCTATTGTATGTGGGCTGGCCGGAACTTTCGTTGTTGCCCCTTCCATTGCATGCCCGCAGAGACATTGCAAGGGTCAAGGCTTTGATTTGTAATACTAACGAGGCCCATGCCTTAACTGGGGTGATTCTTGGGGCCGGAATGTGCCAGAGCAGGTCGACCTCATCCTCCTCACACAACTCGGATCCACCCAATGGTTCAAACTGGCAATTCATGTCGCCACCAAGAATGATCGGAATTGTGGGATCAAGTGTCTGGAGGAAGTGATCGAGTGCCTTGATAGTACTTGATTCTTTTCCATTCACAGTAGGCCTGGAGTAGATATTAATAATAGCCAGTGTAGATTTACCAACAGTTGTTAGCAACACACATTGGATATCTGGGGAGTTTGTGTCCACTTGTGTGGCCTGCACGCCTAAGTGTATGCCTACCAATATGGCAAGACCACCGGAAGGGCGGCCTTTCCCCCCGGTAACTGCAGGAATGTCATAGCTTGCAAAGCCTGGGCTGGCGCTCACCTCAAAGGACCAGGTTTCTTGCATCAAGCAGATATCGTGTGTGGTCATAAAAGAGGACCACTCTGGTACAAGTAGCTTGCTCTTTAAGCCTGCCACATTCCACGAGAGGATTTTTATATTTCTTTCCGTAACCTTTACTTTGTCCCTCTCTTCCCCTTGTTCTCTAGGTAATACCTGATCCGGGCTCTGTTCTGCCCTTGTCTCCTCCCGCTCTGATACATAAAGACAGGGGTCCTCACAACTAACTGGGGATAGTGTATTTTCCTGTATTACATCACCCTCATCTGAATTACCCTCATTATGTTCTCGTGGGGGCAAACCAATCTGGGTGAGTCAGTCCACCTCCTCGAGGACACTAAACCTGTTCCAATGGGCTTGTAATGGGTAGATCGAGGTGGGTGGAAGAAAACCCTCCCTAGAAGGCTGCCAGTGAAGAATCTTGTTCGGGTGGGAGAGATGATTTCTCATATACTGTGGTCCCCTTTGATAAGTTGATTTGTGAATTGGAGTAGGATAGAAGTAGGACAAGTGTAGAGGAAAGATGTGGGACTCTCTGTGGAAAGAAGTTCTACAGATATGGTCAACAGCAGAGGAATCCCTAAAATTAATTGTAACAACATCCCCTGCCACAGTTTTGGGACCCCTTCCAATCCATTCTACTCTTCTCATTGCCAATATATGACCCGAAATGCTAGAAGGTAAGGGTCTGTTTAAATTCAGCCACTGTATGCACTTGTTATATAAGTCTACCTCCTGTTCTCTCTTCCCCTCACTAAGGGGCGGAACACCCACTAGGGCATCTACATAAGGTTGTGCTTCTGGGGGCAAGTTTATAGACGGCAATCGGTTGAAAGTTGCCGTAAATGGGGGAGGTCTCGATGTTTGCGCAACATTTTTTGGCGCCATATTTTTACCCTCCTTAAGGTGTTGACTAGATTTGACAGTTTGGCCCACAGCGGGAGATATGGTAGGACCTAGTGGGTTGGCTACAGGTGTAGGAGGAGGTGGGGGGTTTATGAGCTTGGCAGCAGTAGTTGCTGGTCCTAGTTTTTTGTTTGATGCCACTGGAGCAGCGGACTTAGCAGCTTCAGAACAGGGTGCCTTTGAAGGGGCACCGGTTGAAGCAGGAGGTGCCAAATTACCTTGGGAGTTTTGTGGCTTCGTTGTCCCTGTGGTCCTATTATTTAACATTGAAGATAGTCTATCCAGTTTTGAGACCAGAGGTTTAATGTGGGAAGCGATAATTTGCTCTAAACTATTCTGAAGATCCGTCACCATATTGGTGACCCAGCATGGTATCCCTGTAGTTCGATGCCGGGAGTATTCAGATGGAGTTACTAAATTATGGTTAGGCTGTTTCTTAGTCCCAAAATTCTTAGGAAGACTATCCTTTTTTTTCTTGGAGCCTACACTACCAAGTTTGGATTTTGCCACAGGAGAGGGGGAAGTTAGAACACAAGGTTGATCGTCGTTGAAGTTAATAGGGCTCAACCGGGGCCGGTGGTGAATCATCAACCAGTGAGGTCTCAGCCGGAATCTGTGCACAGGGGAGCTCAGCATAGATGGATGTTAGATAAGAGTCCAGGATCGTGGGATCCATGGCAATGACCGAGCAATCTTCTACATGGTCTTTAGAGCTTATTGTAGGTGGGAAAGATAGTCTTCTTTCGGTATTTTCGATTGCGTTGGCAACCGCCCCTATGGTTTGTTGCAGCATTTTATCAATGGCCGTCAGTGTTGGAAGGGATTGCGGCATTGTAGCCTGAAGTCTGGTATTTGGGCGAGAAGCAGTTGTTTTAGATTTCTTGCCCTGGATACTCATTTTGCTTGGGGGGGTTCTCCCTTAAATAACGGTAAGGTGCAGGAGAAAGTACTTGGGGAAGCGAATAGTCCAGCACAAGAGGAAATGTATCACTCACACTCTTAAGGGAAGCAACTAGCTCAATAACCCACAGCAAAAAATACGGGGAGGAGCAAATGACAGAACCTTATTATTGAGTTCCGAGAGCTTTCAGGATTGAATAACACTGGTAAGGGGGTGGCCCGTCCCGTCCCCTGTTGTCCACAGAGGGCCCGCCCTTGTCCCGGGCTTCACCCGGGCGTCACCCGCGCGCGTCCCGCGTGGCGGGAGGCGTTCCTCTGCTTTGAAGCGCCTCCGGGCGCTGCCAGGCACATCACCGGTGCGCCGGTGGTCTCAGGGGCACCTGGGGGATGGAGTCCCCAGCCGTTGCCCTCACGGCGCTCTGGATGGTAAGATGAGCCCCGCGGCCGTTCCCCTCACGGCAGGAGCTGCAAGGGAGCAAAGTCCGGTAAACAGGTTGGACCCCCACTGAGCACTCGGCGCTCCTCTGCTTTGAAGCGCGTCCGGGCGCAGCCAGGCACGTCACCGGTGCGCCGGTGGTCTCGGGGGCACCTGGGGGATGGAGTCCCCAGCCGTTGCCCTCACGGCGCTCTGGATGGTAAGATGAGCCCTGCGGCCGTTCCCCTCACGGCAGGAGCTGCAAGGGAGCAAAGTCCGGTAAACAGGTTGGACCCCCACTGAGCGCTCGGCGCTCCTCTGCTTTGAAGTACCTCCGGGCGCAGCCAGGCACGTCACGTGTGTTTCCCCTAACTTTTTGCTTTCTGACCTCCCGTTTTTAGGTCTCGCTCTCAAGACCTATTGCCGCCGAGTTGCCTCTGAAGGGAGACAGACCGGGGCACGCGCGGCGTTTCTGGTCTGTGGACCCGCACGTAAAGGCACGTGCACACACACACACACACACACACACACACACACACACAGGCGCACAGAGGCACACACACACACAGGCACACACACAGGCGCACACACAGGCACACACACACACACACACACATCCCCTCCCCTCCCTCTCTCCCCCCCCCACTCACAGGGCTCTTTCCGCGTATCCCTGTCCCTCCGCAGCAGGTCGGTCTCGGCAGCAGGCAGACTCAGAGCTCTGCGTGTCTTCGTCGGTGATCCTCAGCCTCCGTGCACGCTCACGGCGACTGCGTCTCGTGCTGTGTCACCGCGTTGTTTCGCGCTGGCGATCCTCAGCTTGTTTTGTGTCGTGTGGCATGACTGTTCACCAGCCCAATTACAATGAAGCTTCGAAGGTGAATTTTGCTAACGGCTTTCTCCTGCTTTAAAGACTACGTTCACCTGCCGTGTGCTCGGATTTTCTTTCTCCCCGGCTCTAAAATTCCACACGGAAGATTCCATTTCTTTCTGCTCTAGGAAGTTGGTCTGTTGTACAGGCTGCAGTAGCTGAACGGGCATGAGCGGAGCCGTGTTCGCGTGCAGGTGGAGTTTACTGCCTTTCCTGTTTGAAGAGCTGCTCAGTTTCTGATGAGATGAGAGAAAGCCACTTCCTGGGACAGCACACATTCTGCACAACATTTCATGAAAAGCCGCTCAGCAATCCTCATGTTCCAAGTAATCCTGACAGGGGTAGATTAAGGAACCCACCTCCCAGACAGCAGTTGTGAACCGGCATGGACTGAACTGTCATTTTCCCGGTTTAGCCTTTTAAACATCGATAATTAGAAAAAAAAGCGGCTTAGGAGCCAGATTTGGGGTGCTTACATCTTCGTAGCTGGTGCTCAGATGATCAAATTGGGTTTCAGCCTCTAGGTCAGAGCAGGAACTTGCCAAGCCCGCTGGCTGCCTCTGATGACCAGCTTTCTCATTTTTGCACTCAGTTTCTTGTTTGCTGAAGGAGTCTCCGATGTACCAACAACTACTCTGATGTGCGTGCAAGTCGCTGCTATGCCAGAACAATGGACTGCTTGTGCATCATAACGACAGAGGTAAGTTGTGCACCGACAGCTAGTGATGTATGTGTGTGTGTGTGTCTGTGTGTGGGGGAGAATAGTTTGGCACGTAATGGCTATTACATGTCTATAACCGGATCTCTCTGCTTTAAAGCTGCTTCTCTCTGCTTTTTTAGGTCTCGCAGAGAGACCTATTGGGGTGAAACCAGAAAGTTAAACCAGGCGGATTGCGAGTGCGGATTTCCAACAATTCACGTGAAATCACGTGACCACAAGCACGTGCATTTCCCCACATCAAAGCCTCAGCCTCCCTCCCACAGGCTTCCCCAGCGCGCTTGCCATAATTGCATCAGACCCGACCTTACCATTTGCTCCTGTGCTTCCCCGCCCACTGCTTCACACTTGCCTTGAAGGCAATCTGTTTCTCCGCTCTTCAAAGGCTCTGCTCCCCACCCCCCTCCCGCTCTGCTCCCTCTAACGTGACTCGCATTTCTCCTCCCCCCCTCCCCACAGCGATTCACTAGAGATGTGTACTCTCACGAAAACTACAAACTGTAAATATATGACCATGTTCGTTCAAACTTGTGTTATGCTACGTCCGCCATTCGCTTTAAACATGTTCTTTTTCTGCAAATAACTTTATTTCTTGTCATCACACGTTTGTATTGATTCATTGTACACCGTCTCTTTGAATGTAATTACTGCTGCATATTGCCTTCTTTTTCCCCATGCTCGGGCCTGAATCTTTTTACTGCGTCTCACTGTTGTTTGTGATTTTTGCTGCACATTACTTTCCCCGCTGTTGAATATGATTACTGCCGCATCTTGCCTCCCTCTTTGCGCACGGATTCTTCAATGCGCCCCTTCCACCCCATGAACTTGTTCTTTCTGTAACGTCCTGGCTCGGTTTTTTTCTCGCTCATCATCCTCCCCTCCCTCTCCAGCATGCCTACACTCAGACGTGCATGCTGCCCAGTCATCCCATCTCCTGCCTGTATCGTTTCCCTCTGTTCGGTCTGTTCTTTGCCTGTTCGCGCTCTGCCAGTCTGTAAACCCCTCACCGTCAGCATGTGTGTGTGCCTCTCTTTAACTTTAAGCCTGTCTCTTTTTGCTCTTGTATGACTACATGCCTCGCTCCTAACCCTTCCTCCCTCCCTCACGCTCTCTCTCACTCTTTATGCGTTCTTCTCTCCATACCTGTCTATCGTATCTATGCCTGTTAGTGTTCACCCTCCCACAAGCATGCCCTTCCCATTCTTCTCTTCCCTGCTGGCTCAATCTCTCACCCTATCTGACCCCCACACCTGCTTCAGGGCATCCCTCGTGCCTCTCCTCAGGTCTGTCCCTGCCCTTTCTGTGACTGTCGTGGCTCACCTCCCCGTCTGTCCCTCCCACCCCTGCTTGCCAGGTTTTCTTTCACACTAGGTTTGCATGCGCCATCCCTGTCTGTGGCCTTTCCTTCATGCATTTCGTTTATGTATATTTAGTTAGCCCCCCCACCACCGCAAGCCTGTCACCTTTGCTGTCCGTTTTTCTTTTCTGACTGGCTTTATCTCAACGGTCTCTCTTCTTATTTGCCTTTGTCTCATGGGAACTGCCGATATCGGCCCTCACTGTCTCTCCCTCACTGTGTCTGTCTACTACCTTATACCTTCCTCTACATGCCCCCTACCTCCCACGTTCCTCCATTTTCTGCTGGCCTCTTCTCCTCTCCTTGCTCTACCTGCAAAAACTCGTTGTAGGCAAACCCAGGGTATCTTTCACTTTGTTCCTGTCCCTCTACACGCTGCCTATTTCTTTCTCCATCCCAAGCAGGTTTCCTCCTCTCCCTTTATTCCTCTCTCACTTCTCACACACTCTTCCTTTTTGCTCTACTTTTTTTTCCTGCTTATCTCGTGTCACTCATCTGTGCTTGTTTCTCTTCTCTTCTCTCCCTGCCTGATTCTGTCTCCCCTCGTCTCCTTGTTATGTTTTATGTTCCATTCCACGCTTAGTAAATACAAGTAGAGACTGTGGAAGTACCCCTCTGGTTACCCCAGCATTACTCAGTGCCACTACAGCATCACTCAGGACCACCACATCATCACTCAGTGCTACCCCAGCATCCCTCAGCGCCACCCCAGCATCACTCAGCACCACCACAGCATCACTCAGCACCACCACATTATCACTCAGCACCACCACAGCACCACTCGGCACCACCACAGCACCACTCAGCATCACCACAGCATCACTCAGCACCACTCAGCACCACCACAGCACCACTCAGAACCACCACAGCACCACTCAGCACCACCACAGCATCACTCAGCGCCACCCCAGCATCACTCAGCACCACCACAGCACCACTCAGCCCCACCACAGCACCACTCAGCCCCACCACAGCACCACTCAGCCCCACCACAGCACCACTCAGCACCACCACAGCACCACCCCAGCACCACTCAGCGCCACCACAGCACCACTCAGCACCACCAGAGCGTCACTCAGTGCCACCCCAGCATCACTCAGCATCACCACAGCACCACTCAGCACCACCACAGCACCACTCAGCACCACCACCGCACCACTCAGCACCACCACAGCATAACTCAGCACCACTCAGCACCACCACAGCACCACTCAGCACCACCTCAGCATCACTCAGCACCACAACAGCACCACTCAGCATCACCACAGCACCACTCAGCACCACCACATCATCACTCAGCACCACCACAGCATCACTCAGCACCACCTCAGTGCCACCCCAGCATCACTCAGCGCCACCCCAGCATCACTCAGCGCCACCCCAGCATCACTCAGCACCACCCCAGCATCACTCAGCACGACCACAGCACCATCACAGCACCACTCAGCGCCATCACAACACCACTCAGCGCCACCACAGCATCACTCAGCGCCACCACAGCACCACTCAGCGCCACCACAGAACCACTCAGCGCCACCACAGCACCACTCAGCGCCACCACAGCACCACTCAGCGCCACCCCAGCATCACTCAGCACCACCACAGCACCACTCAGCACCACCATAGCACCACTCAGCACCACCACAGCATAACTCAGCACCACTCAGCACCACCACAGCACCACTCAGCACCACCACAGCATCACTCAGCACCACCACAGCATCACTCAGCACCACTCAACACCACCACAGCACCACTCAGCACCACCACAGCATCACTCAGCGCAACCCCAGGTTATAGGTGTCACATTTGCGAAAGTTATAACTATTGGCATTGTAAATGGCAAAGCTATTAATTTAGCTATTTTCAAAACCAACACATAAATTAAAAAATTGTCATTTACAAGACCAATAGCTCAAACTTTCCTAGTGCGAGACCTATTGCATTGCAAATGCTTGTGGCTTCATGTCTCCGGTTGAGGTCAGTGCCCCGCACATTGCTGCTTTAAAATATCATGTTACCAGCTTCTAATTTTGGCAGGGTTGAAAGAGCCAAGTCGATATTTGAAAATACTTGCAATCGAAATCAGTGACACAGAATACCATGCTTTGAACTACAAAGACAAAACATTAAAAATGCAAGTAAACTGGAATGCTGGGCCGTTCGTGGAGCATATGTTTTGATGAAAGAGAATGTGCACAATGAATGGGTCACTGAAGCAATGGAGGATGATGGAGTGTGGGTGGTGTGTGTCATCACAGAGTTTACAGTTCATTGAATTTGTCATCATTTATTCACTTTACTAACTACTACTCACTCTCTCCTACTACTCTCTGCTACTCACACTCTACTCCTCTCTACTCACTCTCTACTACACACTAACTACTCTCTACTATCTACTACTCACTCTACTCACAACTCGCTTAATTACTCTCTTCACTATCTGCTACTCACTCTCTACTACACTCTAGTACTCTCTAGTACTCACTAACTACTGCCCTCTAATCTCTACTCAATTTTACTAATCATTCTCCACTACTCACTCTATCTACTACTCACTCTACTACCCTCTATTACTATCTAGTACTCTTCATTACTCTCTCCTACTCACTCGCTACTACTCTCTACTACTCGCCATCTCCTACACACTATCTCCTACTCACTCTATACTACTCCATACTGATCTCTACTACTCACTCTCTATTACTGCCAACAACTCACTACTACACTACTCTCTACAACTCTACTCTCTATTAGTCTACTACTCACTCTCTACTAACTACTACTACTACTCTCTACTACTCTCTACTGCTCAGCTAATGCCATTGTAAATGACAATGCCATTTATTTATCTGTTTTCAAAACCAACACATAAATAAAAGACATTGTCATTTACAATGCCAATAGCTCTAACGTTTGCAAAGGCGAGACCGTTGCATTGTAAATGCTTGTTTACTCTGTTTTTGCTGGTGTAATGATTCTGCGCACTTTCCTCACTGCTGTCCAGTGGTAAAGTGTAAGTGCTCCTGTATAAAATGTGTTATGGGTTGGTGTTTCCATGATTGGCATATTTGATTTATGTGTGAGTCCCTAGTAAAGTGCACTGCGAGTGCCAGGGCATCTAAATCAAATGCTGTTGGTGGGCTGCAGCACTGGCTTCTGTCACCCTCGCAAACGGCCCGTAAAGTGTAACTCTGGCCTGCCACTGCAGCGCCTGTGCGCAGCCTTGGGCTGCCATGTGGACTTAGCAAGTGCACACACTTGCAATTCCTTAAACCTTCCCTTTGCTACATGTGAGTCGCCCCTCTGGTAGGCCCAAAGGCATCCCCATGGGCAGGGTGCATTGTATGTGAAAGGTAGGCCATGCCCTGGTGTGTGTGGCATGTCCTGATAGTGAATTACAGCCTACTTCCTTTTTCACTATTGCACCTGTTCTCCATAGGCCAGAATGGGAAGTTTGATCATTACATCCTATGATCCTAACTGACCCAGGGAACATGGTAGGAATTCGAGTTTTGTATGCCTGAACACAGAATGATAAAATACATCTTTTAGTGAAGTTGGTTTTAACATTCAGGGTTTGATAATACTACTTTATAGAAAGATGGTATTTTCTGACCTAACCATCCAGCCCGCCTATGCTAGCTTGTGTATTGTCTGTCTGGTTTGTGAGTGACAGGGGCTGGGGGAGACAGGGTGAGTCAGCAGAGCTGAATAAGCACATCTACACATAGATGGGTGGGAGGAGTAGCACCTGGGTCTGAATAGGGCCGGGCTTGCCTTCCACAATGCTGGCTCCACCTCCTGTGGTGCGTCTGAGGACCCTGGCCCACACTGACAAAGAAAGAAGGTGCACCCTGGCAGAATGCACCCCAAACTGGTTTGAACTAGGTCCAGGCCCCTCTGCCTTCAGAGGACAATGGAATTGCTGGTATAAATATTGGGGCCTTGACCCCAAGACTTTAGAACTCGCTGGAATCAAGGAACCTGCCAAGAAGAAGAGCTGCCAGGAAGTGTACTGCCCCTTTGCTTTGTTGGGTTGGCCTGCAGCTGCTGCTTCTGCCTTGGGCAGTGGAAGGACTGGACTGAACTTTCTCTACTTGTGCTGAGTATCTCCAAGGGCCTGTAACCGAGCTGGCCCCCTGTTAAGAAGTCTCAGGGACTGCAAAGACTTCACCAACCTCTGGGTACCGCTCCTGGAACCGCTGTTTCAGTTGTCACAAAGAGGGAACCGCGACCGACTCTGTCAGCCGACTCCATCAACCGACTCCGCCGCTGGCCTTGTGTCCTGAAGGCACCGCAGGCTGCACCGACTCGCCCTGCACCGCACGCCTTGGTCTCACCGACGCCGTCTGCACGATCGTCACCGAGCCGTTGCCTGCACCGCATCGAGAGGCACCTCAACCAGCACCATCTCGCTTCACTTCGCTGGCCTAGTCTCACCGGCTCGGTCGCAGCTGGCTCGACACCCGTGACAGCCTCATCACGTACAGCTGTCCGGCTCGGCCATCACTGATTCCCACCAACCGGCTCTGTCGCTGCATTGCAACTTGCCAGCATCGCATCGAGCACCGTCTTGTCCTGCACCGCCCGCCTTGGTCTCACCGACGCCGTCTGGACAAACATCACCGAGCCGCTGCTCGCACCACATCTAGGGACACCGCACCATGCACCGCTTTCACTTTGCACCGTAACCTCGACGGACGCCACGACCGGCTCTGTTACCAGCACCGCGACCTGCCAGCACCGCATCGAGCATCGCCTCGCCCTGCACTGTAAGCCTTGGTCTCACCGACGCCGTCTGGACAAACATCACCGAGCCGCTGCTCGCACCGCTTCGAGAGGCACCGCACCATGCACCGCTTTCACTTTGCACCGTAACCGCTACGGACGCCACAACCGACTCTGTCACCAGCACCGCGACCTGCCAGCACCGCATCGAGCACCGCCTCGCCCTGCACTGTAAGCCTTGGGCTCACCGACGCCGCCTGGACAATCATCACCGAGCAGCTGCTCGCACCGCACCATGCACCGCTTCCACTTCGCATCGCAACCGCGACGGATGCCAAGAGCGACTCGCACCTCCTTCTGAGCCGCACTAAGAAAGGTACTGTGAACGAACCTGTCCCGCTGTTGCTGGCATGTACCAACGAGGTCAGCGAGAACTGTGAGACTCTGTTGTTTTCAGCATCGCGATAGACTCGGACTGAGCTACCGACTCGTACGAACTGTGTTCTCAACGTATTTTTGCCATTTAAAGACATCTGGTGAAGCAACTGTTTTTAAAGTACTGTATTGTGGATTTTTATCGTATTTGGATTTGTTTAAGTATATAAAACTCTTGGTTTTTTTTCTAAACTGGTGTGGTGTCCTTTTGTAGTGCTTACATTGTATTACTGTTGGTTTTGTGCAAATGCCTTACACACTGCCTCTAAGATAAGCCTGACTGCTCCTGCCAAGCTACCAAGGGGATGAGCAGGGGTTATTTTAGGAGGGTAACTCCCTTATCCTGACTAGAGTGGTGGTTTCTGCCTGGCTTTGATGCAAACCTTAGCCAACCAGAAATCCCATTTATAACAGACATGGAGAATTCTTGCTATTGAGGTGTATAGCCTGGAGACATATAGCACAATGTTGTCTGCATCTGGTGACAAATACCCCATATCAGCGGATCACGTCGGATCCAGCACACTAACGGCTCCAGCGCTAAGGCAAATATTAGGGGAGACAACAGGCATCCCTGCCTGATGCCTCTTTTTAGGGGGAAGATCTTTGATAGCACTCCATTAACACTCATTCTAGCCAAAGGGGCTTAATAGAGCAGCCTGACCAATTCACGAAATTGTGGGCCAAATCCCAGTCTGGCCTGGGTAGCAAACAGATAGAGCCAGTCTATACTATCAATCGCCATTGTGGCGTCTAGCGCCATTAAAACTGACTGTGGCGCTTGCGGCAAACCCGTCCTGTGTAGAACCCCGTATAAATTTGGAGATTGAGTTGAGTGTTGCTTCGGGGCATAAAGCCAGATTGATCAACATGAATAATGGAGAGTAGGACAGAGATAAGTCTAGTCGTGAGGGCCTTGGCCAATACCTTTGCATCCACATTTTGGAGAGAACTTGGTATATAGGAGCTGCACTTCTCTGGGGGCTAGCCTGCCTTGTGTATTACCACGATTGTGGCTATACATTGCTTTTCCGGCAAACAGCCGGCCTCCTTTGCCGCTCGGAACATCGCCAGCATTGGCACCACTATCTTGTCTTACATGCCCTTGAATAATTCAACGCGCACCCCAGGAGGTCCCACTCTACTCCTCTGGCTACCTTGGTAGAGCTCCAGGTCCAGACCCTCCAAGCTGCAACTGGGCCTCCCTCCTCCTCCCTTGCCATTCGACCCTAGGATCTAAGGGTCACGCTCAGGCCCAGCAGGCCGCCACCCAGCGCTCCTGTAGCATCACATTTCCTCTGGGGGCTTCTTACTTGATTTTGGTTAGGAGGGGAGGCCTCTCTCCTGCTCCCACCATCGAGGCAGTCGTCACACCTCAGTCCCCGGTGAGACCGCTTTCAGTTCCTCTTATTGCCAGATGTGTGGATGTTGCCAGTGCCCAGGTCTCTGTTTCTCAGGGCTGTCGTGCTTCGGTCTTCACAGGCCTCGTCCGTCATGCTCTGGCAGCAAGGTCCAGCTGCCGGGACAGTCAGCCAGTCTCACAGCCCGGACAGCGCAAGTGTCTCTCTGCTGCAGAGGTTTCAGCTTCAATTGGCCCCGTCAATCGTGGGAGACCCCACCTCCAAGAGCAACTGCAAGGAGCGAGCTCCGCCACCGGCGCAGCCGACTCTCAGCAGCCATCCGCCAGGCTCTGCCTAGACCCACTTACTTCCCAAGGAGTCCGAGTGTCCCCCACCGCATACACCACCGGGCGATCTTTTGAACGCGGCCTGTGGTATCGTCCGTGGCAAGACCTCACTTGCTGCTGTGTGGAGGTCCGCTGGGTATTGCCCAAGATCGTGCCTCAGTCGCGACCATCTTTGGTAACAGGCGCGAGGCAGTGGTGGGTTCTCGAACCTCCACCCCCACCATGTCAGAGTGTCTGCAGACAGCTTTCGGGCTGCCTGATACAGCGATAAACAATCTGAGGTGAGGGGGATGCAGACCTGGGCGGATGGTATGGGATATTATGGGGCAATTCTCTGATGGCTACCAGAGCTCGTTCAGAGTGCGTACCATCCTTGTCAGCTGCTGGTCACACCCGAACGATTGCGAATTCAACCACAACTCCATTTGATTGTAAAGTCATGCATCTGAGAATATTTTTTTCTTACCTATACCAAGTCCTGCTTGGTTCTAAAAAAAAATAAGTATATATTTTTTATACTTACCTAATTGTTCTGGATTCTGTCTCTCGGTGTGTGTAATCGGTCCTTGACTAAGTGAATACAATGAGTGCTTACCCCACCCTCTGGATAAGCCTGACTGCTTACCCACTACCACAAAGAGAGCTGTTAGTACTTACCTAATGTAGCCACTGCTATACCTCTTGGGACTCACTGGACTCTGTGCACCCTATACCTCCCATTGGCATAGTATATACAGAGCCAGCTTCCTACACTGTGCCACACATTTTCCTGAAGCAATTGCTATGCCCAATCCCAAAGATATTAATGTGGCCAAAGTCATGATATTTTATTTATTTATTTATTTATAAAGTTTTATATAGCGCAAACTTGACCCAAGAGGGTATTAGAGCGCTTTACATTTAGGATTGTTACAATAAAAGTGACATCAGTTACAAGAGCATAGAAAGGTACAGTACAAAAATAATGTTGCAAGAATTTGTAGGAGGAAGGGAAGGAAGGAGTCATTAGCGGGCAGAAGAGAAGGAACTGTGCCCAATGTCCGGCTGGGTAGGTGACAGTCAGGGGGAAACCAGGGCCCATCTCCTCAATAGCTGTCTAGCAGCTCCACCGGACATCAGCCATGTTGCTCAGGTCTCATCGAACAGGTGAATCAGTTTTGAGTTTATTTGATTTGATAAGTTTATATAGCGCTGGCAAGACCCAGAGGTATCAGAGCGCTTAACCAGAAGATTGTTGTATTACAAGGTAAATCTAGAAAGATTATATACAGCGCTGGCTAGACCAGGAGGTATCAGAGCGCTTTACCAGAGGAACCTTGTGTTACAAGTAACAACAGTTACCATAGCGTAGTAATGTAGTAAGGTACAATAAACAAACAACGAGGTTGAGAGGATTCGTAGGAGAGGAGGGGAGGAGAGGACCATAGTAGGGAGACGAGGAAGAACTGTGCCCAATGTCCGGCTGGGTAGGTGACAGTCGAGGGGGAAACCAGGGCAAATCTCCTCTTTAGCTGTCTAGCAGCTCCACCAGGCATCAGCCGTGTTGCTCAGGTCTCAGCATTCAGGATTAAAATAGCTTTGACCCGAAGGTATCAAAGCTTTTTACATGATATCCTTATTGTTCCAAGATTACATCAGTTATAGGTTACATCAGTTGCAGGGAGAGAATACAGAGATCTTTGGACGAGGTCAGAGGAAACGTAGAGGGGTAATGGGTGGGGTAACAGGTTAGGGGGGAGATACAACAGAAAGAGGAAGGGAAAAATCCGCCCAAAGTATATCCCTCTTACTTTTCAACTAACGACAAATTAGTCATGACAAAAATGATGACAGGTCTTGAGGAGCTGTTAGTTGAAAGGTAGGTTGGTGTTAGGTGTTACCACTAGGGTGGGTTTCCTAAAGCAAATTTTGACAGATTAAGGGACCCCCCTGTGTTTCCAAAATGATGAGGCAAATCTGTCACATGTTGGGTGTAACTCATATACCCACAGCTGCCTAACAACCGCAAACTGACGGTTTGGTCGATTACAATGACATTCGGAAAGGCTCCGAATCGGATTTGGAAGCCTTGTGTCTGACCGTTTCGGAAACCTTTGCAACGACCCATTACGATGATCAGAAAGCGGTCAGACTGTCCGACTTGGTTATGAATCCCAACCGGACAGCATTCGGAAAGTCCGAGTCGTACAGAGCAGACTCGTGCAGGTCTACAGGACGTGTTTCCGCCCGAGCGATTCCGATGTCAGGTCTGGAAAGCCTTTCCGAATCAGTTGCTCCGAATCGGTTCGGCTGTCGAAATCTGACTTTGGGAATCCGATTTTAACCAGCCACCTCATTCTTCAATAGGAGCCTATGGATTTGGTCGAAACATAGGCTCCCATTGAAGTCAATGGGAGTTAGATCAAATCGCATCCGGATGCATCGTAATCGGTCGGTCGGACTCCCCGGATCCGATCGGAAACCATTCCGAGACCGATTTGGTCAGAATGCTTTCCGAACTACATTGTAATCGACCCCCTTAAAGAAACTACTTAACCTCGAAATGAGTAATTGGGAATATATGCTACCCTTGGCCTTGTTTGCCATAAGGAACAAAGTTCAGGAAAAAAAAATACCAGTATTTGTAAAGCGCACAGCTACCTCCGGAGAGGTGTCCCGGCGCTGGGGGCCGACAGGAAGATTTAGCAAGCTATTGCCTAGAGTCACATGGTGCTGGGCTAACCTGCCGCCGAAGCCAGGGATCGGACCGTTAACCCTGTGGTCCGGGGTCAGGCACCCTGGCCGCTGCGCCACACCTCTTCCACAAGAGTTATCCACCATTAGAACTTTTATACGGATGCCAACCTAGGTCTCTGTTAGACATGGCGAAAGAAACATGGAAAAATGAATAAAGAGAACAACACTAAACCGTTGTCCGAGTATTTAGCAAGGCTATAGACACATCTAGGTCAGATACAGAGCATGGTGAAGGAAAACCTGGAATAGATCCAAATCCAACAAAAAGGTCAATATGGCAGCCAAGAAGAGGGAGGTTGAGAAAGGAGCTACGCTAGCAACCAAGATGGCCACATAGGCTCCCGGCTCCGCCGACCTCCGCCAATTGCTCACAAATCCTGACAATTATCCTGATTTCTCACCGGACTCCCGTGCAGCTGAAGTGTTCCTGACTCTAAAGGTGCACTCTCGGAATTTCTAGCTGCTCGGATGACGGAGATACGCCGTGTTCCATTCTCGGCCTAACCCGGAGTTGAAGCCGGGGCCTCGATTTCTAACTCAGCCGGGTTTGAGTTGAATAACATCGGCCGCGGGACGTGGGTGGCGTTCGGTCTTCCGAAGAGGAGTGTTTCTTGTCCGTTTTGGATGGTGGTTCGGTGGCAGCTTTCTCTCGCAGCTACGGCGGCTTGACGCATCGATTGCTCTGGTGGGGATCCCCTGCCCGGAGGCCCCGTTGAGCTCCCGGGGTCCATGGGCTTGGTTCCTCGCTGGCGGCGACGGTGTTGAAATCGCGCTTTTGGAAGTGCCCACAGTGGTCATCGGCCTTGCCTGTACCTGGTGCCCCAGAGTAGTCGGCCTCCGGGGTTCAGAGACCTGCTTGGTCGCTTCGTGAGGGGCGATGGAGCGGGTGGAATGTACACCGTCGCTGCATACTGTAATGGCCGCCATTGGGGAGCTCCATTCACAAGTCACCGCCATCGTCCGGAGGATGGTCGTAACGGCTGATATCATCTGCCGGAGACCGGACTCCGACCCTTTGTTGGTTCTGGAACAAGTTGCTTTACCCGCGGAGCAAGCTTCGACTGCTACAGAGGGCCCCGTGCTGAAGTCAGACTTTGTATTCTTCTTCGACTCCCGAACGGCAGCAAGCGAGCCTGAGACTATCAAAGGTGTATCCTGCCCTACGCCGATACCGCCCAAGATGGATATGGACAATCTTATATTTCAGAGTGAGTTCTCCAGTGACTGTCGGATTGATACTTCGCCCTTTTTCTCCCAGATGGTTCAAATACTCTCTGGCGCCCTATTTCTGGTGGGCAGTGAACTCCGTTTGACTTTTGGATTTTGTGTACCGCTATCCTGGTTTAAATCCTTCCGTACTGACTTTGAACTTTTTCTATATTTTGATTCTCCTATTGAGATGGCGGTTCGAACGGACAGGGCTCGCATGAAGAATCGTAGCGGCCAGGGTTGACTTTTTGGATGGGTTTGAAAAATGACTTCATTTGACACGGGATTTGTACCTCATAATTGCGCGGGAGTGGGGTGGTTCTTACAAGCTTCCCCCGTTGGATTTTACTTGTTGCATTCTATTATTCTGGAGATGTTTGGGGTGGATTGCCGCTGGCGGGGGTAAGGGAGACCGGGGGCCTGTTTGATATTTCGTCCTCCACTCTTTTTTCCTACTTTTAGGTTTAGTTCCGGGGCGACAGGCACGCTGCTAGTGGGGACGGGCCGTAGCCATTGCAGGGGTGCAGGGTGGGGAGAATGGGGAGGGGTTTGTTATTTTACCTTTGTTTAGTTCTATGGCCTTTTTTCTCTTTCCTTTCTTCTTTCACAAGAGATGGGTCGCTTATTCTGTATCGATTTCTTACCTAGTTGAGTGTCTAATTTGGTCTTCACCATCCTGAATCGTGGGTGGGTGAACCTTGCAGGCTGTTGTTTTGTCAGATTGTTGATCGTTTCTCCTCTTAATGTATATGTCGTTGCCAAAGCTACATTCTTCTGTGAATTGATTTTCTGCATTGGTCTAATCGCTCACCTATCGCTATATCGTATATTGTGTATGACACCCGATTTATGTAAATTCTCTTGTCTTCTTCAATAAAAACCTTTAAAAAAAAAAAAGAAGAGGGAGGTTCAAGTTTTGATTATGATGCTATCATCAGATCATCAACTACTGGGTCAGTGGAAGGGACCTCACAAAGTGTTAGGTAAAGTGACCCTAGTCGCCTATAAGATTGAAATGGATTGTTGTAGAAAAACCGCCCACATATAACATATCGATCTCCTCCAAAAAAGGGAAGGCCCCTTACCAGTGCTGACAGGCGTATGAGTTGAAAACAACCTCTCTTCCTTAACAGTATAGATCCAGATTTAACCCCTTTCCTTGACAAGAATTGATAAAGCACATACAACCCCGTGCCAAGGTCTTCTCTAATACCCGAGGTAGGACCACTGCAGTTAAACATGCTATCCGCACTCCCCACCTCTCCAGGAAATGGTGAGGCAAAAACCCTACCCTATACCGAAAAGTCAGAGAGAAGTTATAGGAAACAGAAATACAGCAAATGTTACAGATGGGCATTACTGAGCCTTCCACCAGTGAGAGGAGTTCTCTGATTGTGCAGACAGTCTTAGACACCTTGAACTCTTATGGGTTAAAAGTTAATCCCAAGAAACGTTTAGTAGCTGCTGAATCTGTTAAATATCTGGGATATTTCCTAGGGGGTGGACAAATAGGGCCAAAAGCTGAAAAGGTTGCTGCCATTTCAAAGAATCCTATTCCTAAAACAAACAAAAAATTGCAAGCCGTTTTAGGCTTACTAGGTTACTATAGGCATTTCATATCTCGGTTTACGCAAGTGGCTACCCCTTGAATGATCTTCTATAAAAATCCAGCAAGACAGAAGAAGAGTTAAGATAACCTTCACCTAATCCAATCAATGCTTTCAATTCGTTCAAATAGCCATTGTTGTCCGAACCGGTTCCCACCAGCCCAAACTATGACAAACAATTACAGTTCAAACTAATGCTTCAGATACAGGGCTAGGAGCTGTACTATCCCAACAGGATGAACATGTGAAAACCCCCTATAACCTATATCAGTAAGAAACTCTTCCCCAGGGAAAGACGGTATGCAGCTATTAAAAATGAGGCTTTGGCCATTAACTGGGCCATTAATACCTTACAATATTATTTAGAGGGCCGCAAGCTTACACTCTTTACTGACCATGCCCTGTTAGAATGGATGACCAAAATTAAAGTAAAATCAATTGTGTCCTGTTAGAAATGGAGGCCTCTAGCCCCCCCCACCACCTCCAGTTTCTCCAGCTCTTCTCCTTGCCAAATGTTCTTCTTGATTTCAGAAGTAGTCTAAAGTTCAGGGGTTTTAGGTCTAATACTTATACCCTAAAATGTCTTTGTTCTCTTTGTGCAAGGGTCTTGGAGACCAGTCCAAACCAGTTCTGTCATCACTAGTGCAGCATGACCACAGGGGGTGGAGACTGCATTGTGCAAGGGAGACAGGCCCTATTCACATACAAGGAAATCTCCTCCCACTACTCTAAAACTCTAAATTCAGCCAGGGTCTATTCAGCCCAACTATGAGTCATCCAGGAAAGTCCAGGCACACCTCAACCCCCACAGTGGCTGCCTACAGTGAATGCACATCCTGATCGCCTGTCACTCTAATACCAGACAGTCAATACACAAACAGAGGCACACAGAATGGTCAAACAAGAAAATGCCTATTTTCTAAAAGTGGCATTTTCAAACACACAATTTAAAAACCATTTTTACTAGAACAAGTTATTTACCTTCGGTAACGATATATCTGTAAGAAACATTAGTTAGTTAGATTCCTTACCTTAGAATAACCCCCAGGCGTCAGACTGGATCTGGAAAATGTTGCGTAGCAGTACCCTTGCGCGTCGGTAGGCGTCTTCTGTGGCTCCGCGTCCGTCGTCGGCGTCAGAGTACTTAGACGCTGCCCTCGCGCGCTGACGTCAGTTCTTATACACAGCTTTTCCGCGCCAGAAACGCAGAGCCATGATAAAAACCAACACTGGTGCCATGATACTAGGGCCCTGAAAGGAATGACCTTAACCCTAGATATCGGTTCGCAGAACAGGGAGGATGTGAGGGGCGGTAAGGAATCTAACTAACTAATTTTTCTTACAGATATATCGTTACCGAAGGTAAGTAACTTGTTCATCTGAAAGAAACATGTTAGTTAGATTCCTTACCTTAGAATAGATACTCCAGCAATACCAACCCCGGTGGTGGGTCTGCGAACCAAGATCACACCAGAAAGTCCTGGAGAACGGAACGGCCAAAGAAGCCATCTCACCGGACTTGGCTGTCCAGGCAGTAGTGTCTAGCGAATGTGTGCAGCGAGGCCCACGTAGCTGCCTGACAGATGTCCTGCAAGGGGACTCCCCGACCCAGGGCAGTAGAAGCCGCCGTGGCCCGAGTGGAATGGGCCCTTCTTTGCCAAGGAGTAGCAAATCTTGATGCACAAGACGACCCACCGAGAGATGGTTCGTTTGTGCACTGTCCGCCCCTTCTTAGTGCCCACGTAACCAACAAAGAGTTGGTCATCCACCCGGAACTGGCGTGTGCGATCTAGATAGTATGAGAGCGCAAGTTTTGGGTCCAGAAGGTGGAGCCTCTCTTTTTTTTTTTTTTTGCAGAGTTTTATATAGGGCGAACTAGACCCGAACCGAATCAGGTATCAGAGCACTTTACATAGCACCAGTTACGTTACATGAGGACGGACACACATTCATTTTAGGCACGGGGAGATTAAGTGATTTGCCCAGAATCACAGGAGTTTTTTTGGCGTCATTACCGAGACTCGTACCCAGATACCCAGGTCAGAGGTCGAGCGCCCTAGCCGTTAGGCCAACTCCTCTCCCTCCCTCTCCCACCTCTTCCTCTTTCGAGGGATGCGGAGGCGGAAAGAAGGTGGGCAAAGTGATGGACTGCCCGATGTGGAAGGCTGTGACTACCTTGGGCAGGAAAGAGGGTCGCGTCCGCAACACAACTTTGTCCGAATGGACAGAAAGGAAAGGAGGTTTAGAAGAAAGAGCCTGGAGCTCACTCACCCTCCTGGCAGAGGTGATGGCAACCAGGAATGCAGTCTTAAGAGTGAGAAGACTAAGATGACAGTTATGAAGTGGCTCAAAAGGAGCGCACATCAGATAGGTTAGAACAAGGTTCAAGTCCCACTGCGGCATCACGAAAGGAACTGGGGGAAACATATGAGTGATGCCCTTCAAGAACCTATTTACAACGGGGGACTTGAACAAAGAGGGCTGATCAGGTAGCCTCAAGAAGGCGGAAATGGCAGAGAGGTAGCCCTTAATAGTGCCCAGAGAAGAGCCCTGCTGGGCAAGAGAAAGAAGGAAGAGGAGAACCTCAGAAAGAGGGGAAGAGAGTGAATCCACAGCCTTTGCTGTGCACCATGCCACAAATTTGTTCCACCTGCAGGCGTATACCGATTTTGTAGAGGTACACCTTGTGAGAAGTTGGCCTAATATATGATGCTCACTAGTTCTAGTGATCACCTTGTATCAGTCCAAACAACCCTTATGGTGATTGGTTGTAAGTCAACCTTATAGACCAGCTATCCTAATGGTAGCATGGACAAAGCAGTCTTAGGCTAAACTCTTTTGGCATGTGAAGCCAGCTGTTTTACCACAATATAATCCCTTGAATACCAGATGAAAGGACACCACACAGGTTGTTATGAAAATAAACACTATATTTATTAATAACAACGCCCCTAAACTCTTTATGAGGTCAGAGGGCTAAGCATATGACAATCTCTTACGAAAAATACGACAAGTTGCACAAAATTACAATGGTGCCCTAGAGGCACGACAAACCATATACTAAGTAAGTGGAATGTGAAAGTCGATAGAAGGAATGGAGCTGTCCAGAGGCTGGAGGTTGGCTAGGACTACGCTATCTTCACCTTAGGTAACTAATATGAGGCCCACGGGACGCCTGTGCAGAGTGTGAACTCACACGCGAGATGCGTAACAACGCCTATGGACAGTACAGTTCAAGTCAAAGGTGAGTACGGACAATCCTGACTAGGTAGGACTAAAATGACTGTGGAACTGGACACTAGGACAGTTAAACTACCCTTAAGCACCGAAATGCTCTCGTTACCTCACCCACGGGCTGCGGGTGCATAGGTGTCAAAGTGTGTCGGGTTCTCGCGTTAAAGTCTATGGCGCCTGTAGGAAAAGATGCTGCAGGCGACCAGGAGGAAGATGTCCGGTGCGATCCAAGGGTGGATCGGTGAAGAAGAGGACCTGAAAGCAGAGGGGACAGTGTTCAAAGAAACTAGCCAGTGACCGGTGTGGAACCAGGAAGGAACCAGATGCTGTTGTCGCGATCAGGTGAAGAGTGGACGCTTGACTCTGCAGCCACGTGGACAAGGAGGTGTCTTCGACGACCAGGATGGAGGCACGAGCTGTCCCACGCAGGCTCTCGCTGTCGGCGGTGTCTGATCCAGGATTGGAGTCAACAGGCCTTGGCAAAGGCAACCCACGCGGTGAGTGAAAAAGGCGTCTGGTGCGGACTAGGAGAGTCCGGGGTGCCCCTCTTTTGGAAGGGAGCAAGGGCCAGTCTGGGGCAACCAGACCAGCAGTGAAGATTTCAAGGTTCGTCATCTAGGAGGCCATTAGCCAGCCGGCAAGTGACCAGACAACGCGTCGAGCAGCAAACAAGCAGTAGGGCCCCATGCAGATCTCGTGGAAGCTGGAGGGCCGATCTTCGGTGCAGGGGCTGCTCGGGGCTGGGGCTTCTCAATCCCCAAAGCACTTGGTCGAGTTTACCTCGGGAGTTGTGCTGGAAGCGAAGTGCAGGTTCTTTCAAGATGGCCGGTCCCACGTGTCTCGTCGCACCCACGGGTCTCAGCTTTGCTGCAGAGGTGAGTTGAGGTCGGAGAGGTCTGGGAATCCGGATCTCGTCGGGCTCTGAAGTCTCGATCCTCGAGGGAAGACGGCAAAGTGAAGCCGCTGGACGCTTGATGGTGCCTGCAGCTGCAGGGTGGACACTCCTTGCCCACAAGGGAGATTCTTCAGTCTTCTGTGGAGCAGAACGTCGAAGTCCAGAGTTTCTTCTTGTAAAGTTGTTCAGGATAATCTAATTTGGAATGGGACCAGCTCCTACCTTTATCCTACTAAAGGGGGCTGTACTACGACTAGGTCCCTCCTGTGGGTGGGACCAGGAAGGGGGGTGGTTACACCCCCTATCCTTTGTCCGGTTTTCGCGCCAGAGCTGGGGCTGGAGTGCCCCAGCAACTGGTTTGAACCGGTGTATGCACAGGGCACCTTGTGTGCCCCAGGCATATCTCATTCCTTTCAGGATATGAACAAGGGAACCCAATATACCCTTGTAGGCTTGGGCATCAGACGTTTGAGGTCAATGTATGCTACAAGGGACTTGATTGTAAACAGCAATAGATTACAAATGGGAGTAGTACAAATGTATCGTCCTCCAGTGAATCAAAACTGATATCACACTAACAAACTAGAACATATCAAACAAAGAATGGAAGGAAAAAGAAGCACGGAGGAAGTAAATTATATGCAAAGAATTATTTTATATTGAATGTCAAAGCATCATATTGGGAGATACATTGAGAGTAAATCAAGCAAAAAGAGTTATGAACAAAGATACAGTTTACATCAACTCATTGGTTCACAACAAAAACATCAACTCCTGGTGTATATAGCAAACAACCAAATAATATAATTCCAATCCAATCCAAAAATTCTTTATTTCGGTCATGTAGACCATAAAAGATACAGTACATAAAACATAAAAACATTGCTTACATAAAAACACATTTCATACAGTCTTAAAATTGATAGATTTCCCACCTTGGAGGAAAAAGGGAGGTGAGAGCAAACCAACTCAGTATCACACATTAGAGGTTTTTTTTTTCCTAATCTGCCAAACTGCCATTAAAAATTTGGCTACTGCAAAGACAATATGGGCAAGAGTGCTGGTTTTCATTACTCTGTATGCGTGTGAGTGGTTACTGAACCCCAAGTTTCTACAGAGGGGCGCTAACCAGTATTTTCTAGATTTACTGTAGGCAGGACAGGCAAACATAATATGAAGCTCATCTTCCTTATGAGTGTTACAACTTGGACACATTATATCGCCACCATTGTGCCATTTATGAGTAAATGTTCCAATGGGCAGTGTACCTAGCCTCCATTGTACAAATAATTTCCTCGCAAGGATAGGAAAAATAAGGTCCATAAAACTTTCAAAAACATAGGAATTTTTGGATTCCAGGAACCGATCTGTGAGAGTGCCGCTGGTTTGTGCGTTTAGCAAGAGTGAAAGTCTTTTTTCTTTAATCATTCGGCCTAAGCTTTTGCGTGGAACCCTTCGGCAGCCCTGTTCAGGATCCTCCCAGAGGTCAAATAAATTCAAGGCGTGCAGTTCTTTTTTAACAAAAGCGAGCCAAGAGATTTTATTGCTTTGGTTCAGGTTCATGACATGGATAAGGTCCTGCCTATAGTGATGCAGTTCGTTGGTGGACCATAGCCTATGCCAGAACCTCACCGGCTTTGACTCTAGCTCCTCAGTAATAGAGGGGAGGCCCATGTCTAATCTCAGGGGCAAGAGCGGTGTGCCTCTAGGAAGAGCCAAGAGGCGTCTCAGAAAATTATTTTCCACTCTAGCTAGTTCTTGGCCTACTTTATGCCCCCATAGTTCACTCCCATATGTTGCAGCTGCCTTAGCTTGGGTTTTGTATAGTTCAAGTGCCGGGCTAATGGGCTTATAAGTTGAAGTATTTGCCACTTTCAGTATTGCACCCGACAGCTGGGACAGTTTGAGCCGTGATCTTATTATCTGGGAGTCCCAGGATAGATTTTCCTGTAACGTTACTCCCAGATACAAAAAGGTGGTTACCCTCTCAAGCCTGGCATTACCCAGGGTCGGATTGGGTCTGGCTTTTTTAGGTGGATTAAATATCATGAACTTGGTCTTTTCTGTGTTGATCTCTAGACCATGTTGGCTACAGAAAAGACCAAATCCATCCAAAATCCTCTGGATTCCCATTGGAGATTTGGAAAGGAGGAGGGTATCATCGGCAAACATAATTGCCGGGACCCGCCTGCCTGCCAAACATGGGGCATCATTATCCTTGACATTTGCTAGATGGGCTATAACATTATTAATAAAGAGGCAAAACAGGGTCGGTGCCAGGACACAGCCCTGCCTCACCCCTCTACGCACAGGGAACCTGGATGACAGTCTACCATCCCTCCCACACCTGACCTGTGCATAGTTGTTATCATGTAACCTGGTTATGATGTTTAATATCTGAGCGGGTACCCCTAACTTTTCCAGTACCTCCCACAGTTTCTTACGTGGGACTAGGTCAAAAGCTGACCTCAGGTCCACGAACACCATGTACAGCCTTCCACCCTCTATCGTCACCGTCTTCCAGTAAAGCAAAACAAGGCGGAAGATCTGGTCCATGGTGGACGTGTTTTTCCTGAAGCCAGCCTGAAGGGGACTCAGAATATCATTGACCTCCACCCAGTCTAGCAGGTGGTTCAGGATTAGACGAGCGAATAGCTTTTGGGGGACGTCTATAAGGCTGATCGGCCTGTAGTTAGCCGGGAGCAGAGGAGATCCCTTTTTGTATATGGGTACAATCTCTGCCCCCAGCCAAGAACAGGGGATCGCCATACCTCCTAAGATGGCATTAAACAGAATGAGGAGGTACGGACCCCAGATTTCAGGATGGTGTCTGAACAGGTCCCCCGGTAATCTATCTAACCCAGGCGCCTTCCCCATCGCTAATCGCTCTATTGCAGTCATCACCTCACCAAGCGTAAGTTCCAGGCCCGCCTCCAAGGAAGCGGGAGCTTCGACCTCCGCACCATCAGGCGGTGAGGTGGTGTCTTGGTAGAGTGACCCAAAATGTGCCTCCCACACTGAGGGGGCAATGTTGGGCTCCACTGCTGATTTAAGTTCCCCTGTCCCATTATTCACCAGAGCCCAAAATTTCCTCGAATCTTCAGCGTCAAGGGCTTCAGATAGATCATGCCAACGGTCCCAATCCCACTCTACCCTAGCAGTTTTCATTGCCGCTTTGTAATCCCTCCTGAGTTCTGCAACCTTGACCTTATTCGAGCCTGCTTTTATGGTGGCAATTAACTCAGACTTAATTTTCCTACAAATCGAGTTATACCAGGTCGGGGTTCGAGTCTTTTTCCTACGTAGTGGAACCACTGGATGGAAAACCTCAGCAAGACCACTCACAAGTTCCGCATGAATTTGCGCTAATTTCCTATTGTAATCTATGGGTCTCAGTTGGTCTATAAGGTCATCTACTTCATTAAGCCTGGGGAGTGCTATTTCGTATAACTTATTCATGGCACCTTCCCCCTTTATCAGATTCCCCCATTTAACACGACGCCTGTTGGTAGTGAGAAGCAAATTCCCAGGGTCATCGCTGGAAGTGGAGGATGGAGGCCCGTCTACAGGTGCAGGATGTTGCACCTCCAGTAGAAGCGCATTGTGGTCACTATCTATTCTGGATACCACCCTGAAATCCTGAACTTTAGGCCACATGGTGATGTCTATAAATATATAATCTAACCTAGACTCATGCTCTTTCCTATTGAAGGTGCACATTGAGGGGGTATCAGACGGGGTACGCCCATTACAGGCCCTTATTGCATAATTCAGAGTAAGGGACATTATCTGTACTGCCAGAGGGGACCAGGTTTTGGGGTGTGGGGATGAAGATGGAGGAACTTCCCAAAAATCGTCCTCAGTAGTGAGGGAACCCTCCTTTAACCCTGCTAGAGGTTCGAAATGGCAGTTTAAATCCCCACCCATCACTATCCTGTAATCACCTGGAAGCTGACCCAAAAAGGATGAGAGGTCATCTAAAGTAGATGACTCCTTGGCCACGGCAACAGGCCGTGAGTATACATTAATAACTGCCCAGGTTACTGAGCCAGGCCATCTGAGCAGGACACACTGGATGTCCTGCGAGAACGTAACCATACTTTCCGCCTGACACCCAATGTGACTCGCTACCCAGACCGCCAAGCCACCCGAGGGCCTCCCTATACCACTCCACTTGGCCTGAATCTCAAAAATTTCATACCCCGATCTACTCAGGGGTTCCCTCGCCCAGGTCTCCTGAAAGAGGCAAACATCACTGCCATCTATCAGAAGATCCCAATCCAATGTGTTCACTTTATTTGCGATCCCCGCCACATTCCAAGAAAGGACCCTCATAGGTGGAGTACGCGATGTTCCTGCCCCATCATATGTGGTTACTACAATGGCTTGGGAAGGGTCGGGGCTTTCCGGAACGTTTGGAGGTACCAGTGTCGAAAGCGGGGCACACACTGCCACCGTAGTCGAGTTCGTACACGTCAATCTCTTTGGGGAATTGGCTACTTGTCCGCCCGGGCTTCCAAGTGATTTCCTTTTCTTATTGGGGGAGTCCTGCGCCCGAGTATTATACTTACAAGCAGGTCCCTTCACCCCCCTGTCCACCTCCCCATTAGGAGTTTTTTGAGGGGCCTGTTGGGTAGTGACCTTTTGTGGTCAATCAACCTGGTCAAGGCAAGAATATCTGTTTGGGTGGATGAAGTTACCATAACTAGGGAGTGCATTGTACCTGGGCCTATATCGTGAACCATCCACTGCAAAGCCAACTCTAGTCCAACCCTCTTCCCTCCTCATGGCAGAATTACCTGCATTTGGGTAGAAATATGAAAGGGCCATTACTTCAATAGAAGTATTGCCGGCACTGCCAAGCCAATTACAAATATATGGGGCGACCTGTGGACTTTTAAAGCTAACGATTATACAATCGCCCACACATTTTTTGGGAATAGACCCAATCCATGGAACCCTTCTAGCCATAAGAACATTTCCTTTTAAATCGGGTGGGAGTGGCCTGTGAATATTTAGCCAATTTATTACTTTATTACGTAGGGAATCCTGTGATTCCGAAGCACCACTAATGAACTCCGGTACTCCCACCAAAACCGCAGTATATGCTACAGCCTCAGGGGGCAGATTGACCGTCCTACGCCTGGTGTTGGGGCTAATAGGACAACCAGTTTGCCCGCTGAGTGGTCTTTCCTGACTAGGTTGTTGAGATGGCACAAATTGCTTTGACCTTCTGGGTGCAGGTACCGGAGGCCTCCCTGTTTGGGGCACTGATGGACCCGGTTGGGCAACGGATATAGTAATTTACTTACGGCTTCCCCTGACTGAACTGGTAGAGGATTTGGGGGCTGAGTAATTGTAACTGGGGGCAATTGACTGATCCTAGCACTATCCCTGGGGGCCCTTTGTGAGTTTACCCCCAACCCTAAGTCTGCACTATTGGCCGTACAGAGTTTTTCTATGGCCGTCAATCTAGCCTCTATAGAGTCTAGTTTAACAGACAGGGGATTCAGTAAATCTCTAAAGATGTCCGTAAGTGAGCTAATGAGCAGACCTGTAGAATTCGAAGGAACCCCACCAAAAATATATGGCCCCGTGCACACCGGTAGAGATGGAACTGTTGGGGAGCTACAAAGTTCTGGCCTGGATATGGTGGATGCTACCCCGGGACAGTCCATAATGTTTGTATTGTCGCCTAGAGCGGGCATTGTTCGATCGACTTTAGACCTTTTAGCACCTTTTGGCTTTCTTGACCTCTTCCTTTTGGACGGATTGTCCCCCCTACTGATCTTATATTCAGTTAAAGCTACAACTGATCCCCCCTCCTGCGACACTATCTCTACAAAATCAGCATTGCAGGAGGTTTCTACAGTCCCAGAGAGGTGTAGTGAGTCTCTATCCCTCTGGGTGGTGGATGGTGACCTCAGTTGCTGAAGAACTGACTCAATAGTCTGGTCAATACTATCCAAAAGCGACAAATGGGTGGCATCAAGCAGTAGTGGTGTGCTAGCATTAATTGAGGAGCCAGGTGAAGCCAGTGACAAGTTTTCTGCACCCTCATCTAGTTGGTTTCCTAGCACAGTAAGTCCTTTGTTAGCCACAACATTAGCCCTGGTAATAAATTTTTCCATGGTTCCAGAAATCTGTTGGGCGACCTTACTTCTGGATTCTCTCGTAGCCATGTGTATGGGGCGCCTGTGAGGCACGAGCCGCACCAAGAAAGAAGAAGATAGTAATATAAATGCAGGGCGTTAAAGGGATGGCCTGGTCCGGCCTCTACCGGCCTCTAACGGCCTAGAACGGTCCGCCCTTTGCCCGGGCTTAGCCCGGCGCCCGCCCGCGCGCGTCCCGCGTGACGCGTTAGCTTCTATGTTTATATACCCAGTGATTCTATTGGTTCCCTGGGAGTAGAAGGCGAGGTCAGGGGGAAGAGTCAGCACAGGTGCGGCCGATGGCCGAGCCGCAGGCTTCCTGGGACTCGCAGTCCCACTCTCCCTCGCTGTCCAGTAGAGTTGGTAGGGCTCCCAGAGACACCAGGGACACAAAGGCAAAGTCCTTCCAGCGCACACAAACACGCAGCTTCGAGCGGCACCCGCGAAGCGGGGGCCGCGAGGCATGTCTTTAAACTCCTTGGAGGAGGCGGGGTCAGGGGGAAGATTCAGCACAGGTGCGGCCAATGGCCGAGCCGCAGGCTTCCTGGGACTCGCAGTCCCACTCTCCCTCGCCGTCCAGTAGAGTTGGTAGGGCTCCCAGAGACACCAGGGACACAAAGGCAAAGTCCTTCCAGCGCACACAAACACGCAGCTTCGAGCGGCCCCCGCGAAGCGGGGGCCGCGAGGCGTGTCTTTAAACTCCTGGGAGGAGGCGGGGTCAGGGGGAAGAGTCAGCACAGGTGCGGCCGATGGCCGAGCCGCAGGCTTCCTGGGACTCGCAGTCCCACTCTCCCTCGCTGTCCAGTAGAGTTGGTAGGGCTCCCAGAGACACCAGGGACACAAAGGCAAAGTCCTTCCAGCGCACACAAACACGCAGCTTCGAGCGGCTCCCGCGAAGCGGGGGCCGCGAGGCGTGTCTTTAAACTCCTGGGAGGAGACGGGGTCAGGGGGAAGAGTCAGCACAGGTGCGGCCGATGGCCGAGCCGCAGGCTTCCTGGGACTCGCAGTCCCACTCTCCCTCGCCGTCCAGTAGAGTTGGTAGGGCTCCCAGAGACACCAGGGACACAAAGGCAAAGTCCTTCCAGCGCACACAAACACGCAGCTTCGAGCGGCAATATAATATAATATAATTAATAATGGTCGTATGTTGGTGCCAAGGCAACGCTTCTGGAGATGATGGAAGTGTCGACGTTTCGGTCTATTGTGCAGTCGTCAAGAAGACCATCATCAGGACAATAATCATTCGTTGCTGGGACAACCCCCTGTAACTGAAGCAAGTTTGGTTCGCAGGATCGTTTCGGACAAGAAGATACCGTTTGAAGTCGGCTGAATCAGAGTAACCTGTTTTAAAAGTAACGAGCATGGGCTTCTAGTTGTAATAATCTCCACGTCGTTATGGCACTCTTTAACGCGCAACAATTAGATGAGGCAATGTTATTTTAAAGACACCGTGAAAAGAGCGAACAGGGCAGCGCTGAACCATCGGCGAGTGTAGTCATCTTTGTTTGATATGTTCTACTTTGTTAGTGTGATATCAGTTTTGATTCACTGGAGGACGATACATTTGTACTACTCCCATTTGTAATCTATTGCTGTTTACAATCAAGTCCCTTGTAGCATACATTGACCTCAAACATCATTCCTTTCAGGCCTCCCTACCTCAATACACAAAATCCTGTCTGGGGTGGTGCTAGCCCCTCCCAAGGCAGGAAACCCTTTGTCCAAGCCTCCCTCGCTGGAAGGACTCCCAGCAGCAGGAGGTCAGACTTGTGTCTGTGGTGGCAGCATCCATTTTGTGATGCCAAGGCTCGAGTTAACTTTAACCGGGGTTCACAGTTACATACATGTCGTGTCCCTGTAGAAGGGTGGAAAGCTACCCCTGTCGCCAGAATTGGCGAGGGGGTAGTATTCCAATTCGTATGACACCTTACTCGACATGTTTTGATAATGTTATACCAGAGTTAGCATTTAACCGCGAGGATTATAATGCACTTAAGAGTATATGGTATAGCGTTATCATGGAACAGCTATTAGGACTTGGTTCCGCAAGCTGCAGACGGGCTCAGCTCATGCCAGAGCACCATCTCACATAATTCCAAGCACTCTGCCTTCAGGATTGATAAGGCCTGCCATAGGAGTGACTGATAGGAGTATATGTGTCCATTTTAGGGTTAGATATAGGTATACTATATCTATAGCAAAGGGTGATTACACCACCTTGCCCCAGCTGTCATGCAGCCAGTTGTGTCAGTTTTAGATGGCCAGCCAGGGGTGGCATAATACATGCTTCAGCCCCTGGTAGGCCCTGGGTACACCTATGCCCTGGATACCTAAGGTACACTGTACAGGGACTGATAAGGTGGCCCAGTACCAATTGGTAAATGCACCTAAAGTACATGGTTGTCAATTTAGAGAGAGAACAGCTAGGCTGTGGGTCTGATTAGCAGGCCCACAGCCAGGGAAAGTCGGAAACCAGTGAAGCAAAAAGCAAAAATCTGGGGTGACCATAGGATTGCAGACCCCACTCTCCTACACGCCTGGCTGCCAGAATTACATCGCAGACTTCAGGAGGCAAGTTAAATGGCCTCAACTGTCGCCGCTCAATCTCCACGCATGGAGGTGGAGACTGGACAGGTTCGGGTGGCGGGCCGTCCCCTGCTGCTGCGACAGAAGGTCCTCCTGAAGAGGCAGACGAATCGGGGGATTGACTGACATGCTGAGTAGCTCGGGATACCAGTATCTTTGTGCCCAGTCCGAAGCCACGAGGATGACTTGGGCCCGGTCGCGCCTGATCTTCTTCAGCACACTGGGCAGAAGTGGTATAGGCGGAAAGGCGTACAACAGACCGCAACTCCACTCGCGAGGAAAAGCATCTCCAAGCGAGTGCCGCCTTGGAAATTCCAAAGCGCAGAACTGATGACATTGCGCGTTTTCTTCTGTGGCAAATAGATCTAACCAAGCCTCTCCCCACTGCTGAAAGAGACCTTGCGCCACGTCCGAGTTCAGACGCCATTCGTGATCCATCATGCACCGACAGCTGAGTTCGTCCGCCCTGGCGTTCAGGGAACCTGCCAGGTGTTGAACCACCAGGGTCACGCCATGATGTTCCAGCCCCTGCCAGAGGCGCAGAGCCTTGTTTGTTGGAGTACCACATGGCGGTGGTGTTGTCCGTGAGCCACCACTGCAACTGTCTCGCAGTGCCCTCTGAGATCAGGACATGGTCGGATAGGTTGCCTTGATGCTGGGCCCACTGAAACTTCAGGTCCCACTGCAGAGCCCGCATCTGCCACCTGGCGTGATGCACCAGAAGGATGCAGGAGGCCATCAGCCCCAGAAGCCGCAGCGTCAACCTGAGCGAGACCTGGGATAAAGGCTGAAAGATCGGAATCAGAGCCTGAATATCCCGAACCCGCTGTTCGGGAGTATAAACCCGAAACTGCGCCGAATCCAGAACCGCTCCGATGAAGAGGAGCCTTTGAGAGGGACACAGGTGCGACTTCGGCACATTGATGGAAAACCCCGGCAAGTGCAGGAGGTCGGCCGTAGTCTGAAGGTGGCTGACGACTGTCTGGGGCAAGCCGCCTTCAACAACCAGTCGTCGAGGTAGGGGAAGACTGACACCCCTAACCTGCGCAGATGAGCTGCGACCACCGCCATCACTTTCGTGAACACCCGTGGGGCGCTGGTAAGGCCAAAGGGGAGCACGGTGAACTGGAAGTGCTCGTGGCCTGCCATGAACCGCAGGTAACGCCGGTGGGCCGGCAGGACGGAGATGTGGAAATACGCGTCCTGCAAGTCCAACGCTACCATCCAGTCTCCGGGGTCCAGGGCAGCTAAGACCTGAGCCAGAGTCAGCATCTTGAACTTCTCCTTCCGGAGGAAGCCGTTGACGCTCCGTAGGTCCAAGATAGGGCATAGGGCCCCTTTGCCCTTCTTGGGAACCAGAAAGTAGTGGGAACAGCAACCACGTCCTACTTCTGGCCCAGGAATGCGCTCGATGGCTCCCTTGGCCAAGAGGGCCGACACTTCCTCTTGCAGAAGTTGCAAGTGATCCCCCGACACGCGGTGGTACTGTGGTGGCATGGCTGGAGGGGTTGCCTCGAAGGGGAGGGAGTAGCCCCTTCGGACGATTTGCAGCACCCACCTGTCCGAAGTGATGGTGCGCCAGTGGAGGAGGTGATGGCGGACCCTGCCCCCCACTGGCGTCAAATGGGCCTGAAAGCTCGGACTAGGAGGGCTTTGAGGCGGATGCTGCGGGGGTGGATGTGGACTGACCGCGCCGTTGTCCCCTGGCACCGCCATGGCGGTTACCACGTCTGCCGCCGCGCTGGATGATAGACTGCGGCCCGTGGCTGGCAGGACATGAACGGGCGCCCCTTCCTTGGCCACGAAAGGAGCGAAAGGCAGACTGCTGCTGACGCTGGACCGAGAGGCCCAAGGACTTGGCCGTAGCCCTGGAGTCCTTGAAGCGTTCAAGCGCATGATCTGCCTTGCCACCAAAGAGGTGGCTGCCATCAAATGGCATGTTCATAAGGGTGTTCTGGACATCGGCCGAGAAGTTGGCGGACCTCAGCCAGGCGTGGCGGAGAACCGCCACCGTCGTTGACATCGCCCTGCCCAGCGAGTCATTGGTATCCAGCCCACATCATCGTATAGAATACCGAGCTGCGTCTCGTCCCTCTGCGAGGGCTTAAGCGAGCTTCGCCCGGGCCTCCGCAGGGCACTCTGGCAGCACGGCCGCAACCGTATCCCACAGAGAGTGGGTGTACCGGCCCAAAAGGCAAGCGGTATTGACTGACTGCAACCCAACTGAGGGATGAGAACAGTTTCTTACCAAACTGTTCATACCTTTTGGATTCCCGATCTGGGGGTGCAGTTGGGAATGCGGATTGGGAAGTAGAGGCCTGGATAACCAGGCTCTCGGGGGTGGGGTGGGAGGACAGGAAGCTAGGGAAGCCCGGAGCTGGGTGGTGGCACCTGGCGACGTTCTTATCTACAGGGGGGCCTGTAGGTGGCCTGGACCAGGCGCCCAACAGGATGTCCAGGAGAGCCTCATTAAACGGCAGCAGAGGCCAGTCTGCGGTTTAAGGACCTCAGTGAGGATGTTCAACCTCACAGTAGCGACGGGGAGCGTAAGCGCCAAGACCTTGGCTGCCCGCGTCAGCACCACACTATAAGCAGCCCTCTCCTCCATAGCCACGGTAGGATGGAAGACAAAGCCAGTGTCAGGGGAGGTATCAAGACCACTGGCCTCCCCTAGCTCCTCTGTCCAGTCCTGAAAAGACTGACACGTGTCAGAGGGTCCTCAGACCCATCCCAATCCCCCTCGTCCTCCATCTCCTGAAATTCAGGGTCAAAGGATGGAGCCGGATCAAAGAAGAAATGCTCTTCAGCCAGCATCGAATAAACTTTATTTCTCTATCTTGTCCCAATGGGAAGTTATATTTATAAGATGTTATAAATAAACTCCTATTCTAACCTATGGGGCAATATAGCCTTTAAATAGTGAAAAACGAAATTGGCAGTATTTCACTATCAGGATATGTCACACACACCAGTACATGTCCTACCTTTCACATACACTGCACACTGCCCGGAGGTGGGGGGTCCTTGGGCCTACCATAGGGGTGCCTTCCATGAAGAAAAAGGGAAGGTTAGGGCCTGGCAAGTGGGGGCACTTGCCAAGTCGACATGGCAGTTAACAACTGCGCTCAGACACTGCAGTGGCAGGCCTGAGTTTTCCTTTCCAGCGCTACTCATGTGGGGGGCACAATCAGTGCTACAGGCCCACTACTAGCATTTGATTTACAGGCCCTGGCATACTTCAGTGCACTTTACTAGGGACTTACCAGTAAATCAAATATGCCAATTAGAGAGAACCAATTGCAACAGCAATTTACACAGGGAGCACTTGCACTTTGACACTGATCAGCAGTGGCAAAGTGCCCAAAGCATCTAAACCAGCAAAAAACGAAATCCAGCACAGCATCAAAAATACAGGTAGTAGAGGAAAATGTCAGGGAAAACCACGCCAAAGATGCAAAATCTAACTTGTCTTGGATGGCTTTTGGCACTTCAACTATTTCACATTCAAACCATCCACCGTAAGGGCACTCAGCAAACCAATGCACATTACCTATCCCAATATCCCCATGAGAGTTTTCTTGGTACAAAAAAAGCAAGGAAAGGAAGATGTGCGGATTCACATACCTGGGGATTCCCTCCTGCTGGTTCTTTGCCTTGCTGTCCTCTTGCTGTAGTTTCTCTATGCTGTAAGACATGGTAAAAGAAAGAAAGGAAAGTTAAACAGACTGACAATTCAGTAAAACAGACTTGTTTCATTAAACAGGCCCGCAGAGCTAACCAATGGAAAGGCAAATGCAGAAAGAAAATGGAAGTGTGAACCCCGCAAAAGGAGAGAAGAAACACGGATGCAAGATCCCGGGAGGATAGAACGAAATCTGAGGAAGGTATTATCCTGCCCAGTGGAAGGTGTACCCACCTTGAAAGGAGACCGCTGAGGAACCCATCGACCCAGAGAATCTCGATGGACCCAGTCTAGAGGAGGAGTAGGAGGAGCACGTTGAGTCGGACTCGGAGGAATGGTGGATTTCCGCGGAAGACGCTGACAAGCCGCAACAACTCTGTAACGTTGCGGTAGAGCAGGTGAGTACCCGTGCCAGATTTTTTACTTATTGAGAAGGAGGAGAATGAGTGGGAAGGATTCGGGACACAGGCGTGTTGGTCGAGAGTGTATTAGCACATTGTATGCTATCCCAAGTCAAAAATATGAATTCAAAAGGAAATGTCTACATATAAATAAACATACCTACACAGCAAGGACTACAAGTCCAATAATGCTCTGGGCAAACCAATATAAAGAAAAAGGAGATTGAAATCCCTTTTGTTCCCTCACCAGAAGGGATTAAGACGAATACCTGAAAAGTTCTTTTTGAAGGCGTTAAGAAGCAGAGCCTGCTGAGTCTTGCGGACATCTACGTCTGCCACCGGGAAGGAAGGCAGGTTGCTTATGAATATCACGGAAATACCCCTACAAGCGAATTGGAGTTACAGGTAAGAAGCTACTCCTTCTCTTGTAGGGGATTTCTGTGTATAGTCATAATCATGTGAATAGACTAGCAAGCCCATCCCCAAAATAATTTTACAGCGATGGCAGAAACAGAGAAGAACTGCACTAATTGTGCAAATAGATTCCGAAGTGAAGCCTGCCGCCTGCCCAACCTGAGCATCTGCCCTAGCATCAGTGTCTAGGCAGTAGTGCTTAGTAAATGTATGGACTGACTTTCAAGTGGCAGCCTTACAGATTTCCAAAATAGGTATGTTACGAAGTAAAGCCGCAGTAGCTGCTTTACCTCTGGTAGAGTGAGCCCTAGGCTTACTAGCCAAAGTTTTATTGGCTTTCTGATAACACAGCTGAATACAGGAAACAATCCACCTAGAAATGGATTGTTTGGCGGTAGCTAGACCAGTGCGGATCGAGCCATAGTTTACAAATAACTGGTCTGATCTACGGATATCCTTAGTCTTGTCCAAATAGAATTTCAAGACCCTCCTAACATCAAGGGAATGAAGTGACGTCTCAGCAGGAGAAGAGGGATTCTGGAAAAATGTAGGCAGTGTAATAGTTTGGTTCACATGAAACTCTGAAACAACTTTAGGGAGGAACTTAGGTTGTGTCCTCGTAACTACCTTAGAGGAATGAAAGACTGTATAAGGCTCTTTACAACATAATGCCTGAAGTTCGCTAACCCTGCGGGCAGAAGTTATGGCCACAAGGAAAGCCGTCTTCCAAGACAGATGCTGAAGAGAAGCCCTATGAATGGGTTCAAACGGTTCCTTCATTAGCCGTGAAAGAACCACATTGAGCTCCCAGGGAGGGGAAGGACGCCTAATGGGAGGAAACACTTTCTTCAATCCTTCAAGAAAATCTCTGATGACTGGGATTTAAAAAAAAGAAGTTTGTGAAAGAAAGTATGGATTGGTGTATGTTCTGTGAAAAAACTGTTTATCTGGCAAGGGGTCGCCCTCGAAAGTGGAACAGTGTCTGGGGTCCATGGAATCAGTACAGAGGAAATATTTGTGTACCACTGCAACTGTTGTCTTTGATGCTCCACTTTCCCCATGACCCTTATATGTGAATCTGCTTGACATTTGTGCTCCATGACCCCCTCCCCCTCGCCAATATTTATTGTATCACATGTTGTATTTGTGAACGATCCTCTTCTGTACTATGCACCGGTGTATATATAGATGCCTTGCTTTAATAAAAAGAAATATATTTTAAAAAAAGAAGTTTGTGAAGGACATTCCCTATAAGCCGTTAAAGCTGCCAGGTGAACTTTGACCGAATGAAACTGAAGGCCAGATTGAGCCAAGTATAGCAAGTAAGGAAGGATGACGTCTTCCTTACAGGAGGTAGGATCTACGTCCTTAGAGGCACACCAGATGCAAAATCTCTTCCATTTATATGCATATGAGGTGCGTGTAGATGGTCTCTCTCAATATCTCCATACAGTCTTGAGGGAGATTCAAATGTCCGTACTGTACTAACTCAGGAGCCATGCCGCCAAATTCAATGACGAGAGGTTGGGGTGCACCATCTGCCCGCCGAACTTCATCAGAAGGTCCGGCCTGTATGGAAGACGGAGATGTGGCAGGAGAGACCGGTGGAGTAGGTCTGTGAACCACCACTGATGGGGCCACTCCGGAGCAATGAGGATCATCTTGGCCTGTGACTGTGAGAGCTTGATCAGTACTGTCGAGATCAGGGGAATTGGCGGAAAAGCATAGAGGAAGCCGCCTGACTAGTTGATCCATAGGGCATTCCCCAGAGTCCCTGGTTGGTAAAGCCTGGAGGCGAAGTCGCAGCGTTTGCTGTTTTCTGCGGTAGCGAACTGATCGACTTCCGGAGTACCCCATCTTTCGAAGATGCCTCGCACCACTTCGTCGTTTAAGACCCGCTCGTGATTTTCTGGAATGAGTCTGCTGAGCGTGTCTGCCTGAGCATTCTGAGCACCTGGAAGGTGAGTTGCTGTGATGGTCAGGTTCCTGGCTAACAGCCAGTTCCAGATGGCCTGGGCTTCCCGAGATAACACTCGAGATCTTGAGCCCCCTGCTTGTTGAGGTAGAACATTGTTGTTGTATTGTCCGTCTGAACAAGCAAGGAACTGGTGTGAAACGACGGCTGGAAGGCTTTCAGCGCCAAATGGACTGCTCGAAGCTCCAGGAAATTGATGTGGTACCTGGTCTCTTTTGGGGACCACGTGCCCGGTATCTGAAGGTGGTCGGAATGTGCACCCCAGATGTGGAGAGAAGCATCCGTCACTATGGTTTGCGTCGGTATCTTCTTGAGGAAGGGAATCCCCCGGAGTAGACTGCGCAGAGAACACCACCATCGGATGGACTGGAGAGCTTGCTGCGACAGCTAAATCCTGTCTTCCCAATCCCCCAGTTTCTGGTCCCACTGAACCCCCAGACATTCTTGCAGGGGTCTCATATGGAGGCGTCCATTCGGAGTGAGGAAGATACAGGAGGCCATCGAGCCCAGGAGAGACGATACCTTCCTCACCGTCGGGGAGGGCATGGTCATGAGAGCTTGAGCCTTCAGAAGGATCGATAAGCATCTCTCCTCCAAAGGACACACCTTTGCTGTGCATGTATCTATAGTGGCTCCCAGGTACTGTAGACATTGGACAGGAGTCGAGACAGACTTTGTGAGATTGATGTGGAGGCCCAAAAGAAGTAGGAGATTGGAAGTCCTGTTGAAATGCTGTTGCGCTTCCTGAAACGTAGCTGCCTTGATCAACCAGTCGTCCAGTTACAGGTAGACGAATACCTTGTTCGTCCATAGATGTGCAGCCACCAGGCCATGCATTTAGAAAATGTCCGAGGCGCAGACTTCAGGCCGAAAGGAAGCACGGAGTACTGATAATGGTTGTTGCCCACCGGGAAACGCAGGAACTTGCGATGTTTCCTCGCTATAGGCATGTGAAAATATGCGTCTTGCAGATCTATTGCACATAGCCAATCTCCCTGATGAAGTTGAGGGTAGATTTGATGCAAGGACAACATCCGAAACTTTTCTCTGCTAACCCATTTGTTAGCCTGTCGCAAGTAGAGGGTGGGTTAGAACTCGTTCTTGTCTTTCTTGAGGACCAGAAAGAACCAAGAATACAGTCCTGTTCCTCTTTGAGCCTGAGGAACCGGTTCTATCGCCCTTTTTTGTAAGAGGTTGTTGGCCTATTTCTGCAACTCGCGGAGCATGTAACGTGATCGAGTTGGAGGAATCAACGGAGGAGGACTTGTAAAACGTAGCGAGTATCCACTGCGAACATTATTCAGCACCCAATTGTCCTGAGTTATTTTCTGCCACTCTGCCAGATGGTTTTGAATACTTCCCCCCACCGGAGTGGATAACCGATGAGGGGGAAGAAACCCTTCAGGGATTGGAACCAGCAGGAGCCTTGTTCCCTTGTCCAGACTGCTGGTTGGATCGTCCTCACTGTTGGCGTTTCTGACACGGCTGAAAAGACCACTGAAACTGATGCTGTTGGTTGGACTGACGGCCATGAGACCGCTGAAACCTCTGAGAGGAAAAACGCTGCGGAAGGTCTTTCGCGGTTCTTTAGGTTTTTCCAAACCTACAGCCTTCAAAGTCTCTATTTCAGTCTTCATGCGGGCCATCTCGTCGTAAGCATGGGAGCCAAAGAGAGTCGTGCCAGAGAACGGGAGACTGGAAATGCGTTGTTGCACCTCAGGCTTCAGAGAAGTAAGCCGAAGCCAAGCATGTCGCCGAAGAGCAATCCCATGGCAATATCCGTGGGCTGCCAGGAGCGAAGTGTCCGCTGCTGCGTTGATGACTTGATTCGAGAACATCAGGCCCTCGTTCACTATCCCCTGAAAATCTTCCCGCTTGTCTCTGGGTAGGAGATCCACAAATTGTTGGAGGGACTCCCACAGGGATCTATCATAACGGCCCAGCAAGGCGGTAGAGCTGGCTGCCTTCATGGATGCCGTTGCGGTGTTGCAAGCTTTTTTCCCCACCGAATCCAGGTTACAGCTCTCCATATCCGGTGGCACCGTGGAAGTCGGAGCCGTAGCATGCTGTTTCCGTGCCGCCACCACTATGACTGAGTCCGGGGTGGGGTCCAATCGAAGGAAGGCAGGGACCGCCTCCGATGGGCGAAACTTCTTCTGTAACCTGGAAGGTGCAGATTTTCTAGAAGAACAGCTCCATAGCCGGTTCCTCCAAACCCAGCACCAACTGGAGCAATAGACGTGATGTTTGTTTCTGCTGTAGAGTTTCAAATATTACCGATGTTGACGGTACAGGAGTAGACAGGTAAATGTTCAGCTTTGAAGCCCCTCTGGCCAGAACCTCCTGGATGGTGGAGATATCGTCAACAGGAAACACCTGGAGTCTGTGAGAGTAGGCAAGTACCTCCCCTTACTCGTGGAAGATGTATCCCTGGTATGCCGGGATCGAGATCTCTCATATCGATGACGAGGTGATCTTGTGGAAGACCGGTGGCGTCTATGGGAACGATGTCTCGATCGAGACCGTGTTTTTGGTCTTCAACCACAGTACGCGTGGGCTGAGGAGCCACGGGCCCAGGCAGAGGAGGAGGCGATGTGAAGGAGGCGGAGGAAGAGGAGGAAGCGGCGGAGTAGCCGGAGGTGGAGGACTGAGCGGTGGCAGAGGAATCACTGGGAGGACCACCGGTTAACGAGGAGCAGGAGGCGTCCTAGATGGTGAATAGGTATGCGAGTACTCCGAACCTGGAGAAGAGGCCAACCTCCTCCGCTTACGGGCTGGTCAAAAGGAAGCCCTGGATTCAACCTCAGACGTCCCCCTCGACATCAATCCACTGCTCAACGGTGAGCGTCGACGTTGTCTGGAAAGCGAACTCCCTGTTGATGACGATAGACTCACAATAGAGTGATGCCCAGAACGGGACCTCAACGTCGAACGTCGGTATTGACCCCTCGACGTCGACCTTCTCAGCGTCTTCGATCGTCTCCTCGACATTGACCGTCTCGTAGTCATCGACCTTCTCCTCGACATCGACCGTCTCGTAGACATTGACCTTCTCCTCGACATCGACCTTCTCGTTGATGTCGATGGTGATCGGCGGCAACGCTTCGAACGCCATTGCTTGTGAGACTCGGATCGACGACAATGATGCCTCGACGGCGATCTTCGTTGAGTCGAGGTCGAACCTGCGGAAACCAGCGAAGGTGATCTCGTCCAAAACCTCGCCATTCTTCTGCTCGACGTTGTTCTTCGACGTTGCTTCGACCCAAAGCCCTGGGTCGACGGAGAGCATATCGTCGTCATACCTGCTCTCGACGTCGTCGTCGCCGTCTTCGACGACGATCGGGCTGATGTTGTTTTTCTGCCGTTTTTCGAATGGGGAGCCCCCAGAGGTCATAGCATGGGACTTACCCTTTCCTTGCCCAGAGGCTGAAGAAGCTGCCTTCTGTCTTCTCTGCTCCAGCCCTTGGAGCCAAATCTTCACCCTGTCAAGCAGGGTGCGCCTGGAAAAGGTCTTACAAATAGAACAGGTGTCAGGCACATGAGACACAGGCAAACACAGAATACAGACTCTGTGAGCATCAGGCTTGGCCTTCTTCCTACCACAGTCAGGACACTTGTCAAACAGAGATGGCATTGTGACAAGAAAACTGCAGAAATTCTGCCAAAAAACTACAGCAGAAGGTAGATAAAGGTCAAAAACGTCGAGTGAAACTGCAAAAATCCAAATATATCACTAAGATTGAATGTAATACCAAAAAAGGTAGAGCTCAATGCTCCCGGGTCCTGCTAGCAGGAGCCGGAAAAAAGAACTGAAAGTAACTGCCTCTGGCTGTGCATCATGGGATACCGGGTTTCTCTGGAGACTCTTAAAGGCATGGTATTCATTTGCAGACACATAATGGCAGCCTATGGGGGCTTCTCTATCCATTCCTTTTCATCTCTATCATGATAAAAGGAGCTTTGTGAAGGAGAGTTTTCTATGTGTAAACTGTTTTTTTTCCTCACTTCAAGATGAAGTAATGTTCAGTGTAGCCTCGTTGTTTAGGCTACATTATTTCCTTTTTATCTCTTAAGTTCTATACAGGCCTTCCTGAAGAAAGGCAGAAGATGACAACTTAAGAAGATATATTTAATGAAGTGCTCTGGGTCCACCCACATGGGCGGGACTATTCATATGATTATGACTACACACGGAAATCCCCTACAAGAGAACGGAGAATACATACAAAACCGCACGATTAGACTTTCCTGAATAGTGGCAAGATAAGGGATATATATATATATATATATATATATATATATATATATATATATGTATGTATATATTACCTACTGGCGGTCGCCAGTAGGTATATATAGTTAGGATTTTTTCCCTATGGGATTTTTGAAAATTCTATGTCTAATAACTTTGGCGTTTGTGGACGGAATTGGCTGAAATTTTCAGGAAAATGGCACATTTTGTTTCTGAGCAGCCCTTGAAAATTTGGGGGGGGTTCGTCAAGGGGGGGCTGAGAAAAAAGGGGGGTCCCAAAACGTGTTTTTAACATTGAGTTTTCCATAGGGCGGTTGGCCTCACTTTTAGCCCGAACAGCTGAATGGATTTGCACGAAACTTGGCAAAATTGTAGGGACTGGTAGCCCGATGTGCCTTTTGTAGGTCTCAATATATGTGCTTCAGTGGATTTTGAGAAATTAACGTTCAAAAAAAGATATATATCTGTAACAGCGGACCGGGCAGGGCTCCAGTTCGCGTACTTTTCGCGCAACGGAGCTTTGTGAAGCGAAGCTGATTGGTTCTCCGGCGTCTGTAAACATTCCAAACAGTCCGTAGCGGCCGCCATCTTGTCTCTCGATAGGATCGAGAGACAAGAGGAGGCCAAAGCGAAGGGGCAAATGACCATAAGGGGGCATAGTAGATCCTCGCTGACCCCCTAGGTTTGATGTGGAGGTTTTAAAAGGGCCCCGCGGGGCAAAAAAAATAAATAATAATAATAATCGAACGGCTGAATGGATTTGCACGAAACTTGGTAAAATATTAGGGACTGGTAGCCCGATGTGCCTTTGCTAGGTCTCAATATATGTGCTCCAGTGGATTTTGAGAAATTAACGTTCAAAAAAAGATATATATCTGTAACAGCGCTCCGCTTCGCGTAACGGAGGTTTGCGAAGCTGATTGGTTCTCCGGCGTCTGTAAACATTGCAAACAGTCCGTAGCGGCCGCCATCTTGTCTCTCGGTAGGATCGAGAGACAAGAGGAGGCCAAAGCGAAGGGGCAAATGACCATAAGGGGGCATAGTAGATCCTCCTTGACCTCTTAGGTTTCATGTGGAGGTTTTAAAAGGGCCCCGCGAGGCAAAAAAATAATAATAATAAGGGCCGAGAAAAAAGGGGGGTCCCAAAACGTGTTTTTAACATTGAGTTTTCCATAGGGCGGTTGGCCTCACTTTTAGCCCGAACGGCTGAATGGATTTGCACGAAACTTGGCAAAATTGTAGGGACTGGTAGCCCGATGTGCCTTTTGTAGGTCTCAATATATGTGCTTCAGTGAATTTTGAGAAATTAACGTTCAAAAAAAGATATATATCTGTAACAGCGGACCGGGCAGCGCTCCAGTTCGCGTACTTTTGGCGCAACGGAGCTTTGTGAAGCGAAGCTGATTGGTTCTCCGGCGTCTGTAAACATTCCAAACAGTCCGTAGCGGCCGCCATCTTGTCTCTCGGTAGGATTGAGAGACAAGAGGAGGCCAAAGCGAAGGGGCAAATGACCATAAGGGGGCATAGTAGATCCTCGCTGACCCCCTAGGTTTGATGTGGAGGTTTTAAAAGGGCCCCGCGGGGCAAAAAAAAAAAATAATAATAATAATCGAACGGCTGAATGGATTTGCACGAAACTTGGTAAAATATTAGGGACTGGTAGCCCGATGTGCCTTTGCTAGGTCTCAATATATGTGCTCCAGTGGATTTTGAGAAATTAACGTTCAAAAAAAGATATATATCTGTAACAGCGCTCCGCTTCGCGTAACGGAGGTTTGCGAAGCTGATTGGTTCTCCGGCGTCTGTAAACATTGCAAACAGTCCGTAGCGGCCGCCATCTTGTCTCTCGGTAGGATCGAGAGACAAGAGGAGGCCAAAGCGAAGGGGCAAATGACCATAAGGGGGCATAGTAGATCCTCCTTGACCTCTTAGGTTTGATGTGGAGGTTTTAAAAGGGCCCCGCGAGGCAAAAAAAATAAATAAATAATAATAATCGAACGGCTGAATGGATTTGCACGAAACTTGGCAAAATTGTAGGGACTGGTAGTCCGATGTGCCTTTGCTAGGTCTCAATATATGTGCTCCAGTGGATTTTGAGAAATTAACGTTCAAAAAAAGATATATATCTGTAACAGCGCTCCGCTTCGCGGAGATAAAATTATATCTGTATTACCTAGCTGTTGCTAACACCAGTTAGCGACGGCTAGTAGGAGATAGCGACCATCTTGGGCCCCACTTTGCATGTGAGTGATATTTATCACTAATGACATGCAAAGTGGGCATGCCAAGATGTTAGCGACTGGAAACAGTCGCTAACATCGCTATCTCCTATTATCAACTTTTGGAAATATTCGCGATAAGCGCGAATATCTCCAAAAGCTAGCACCTGCCCTGAGCAGTTCTAAGGCATGTTATCCAATGGGAGGTGGATAACATGGCTAAGAGCATTAGCTCGGTAATGCATGAATATCGCTGAGTTTTCAGCGATATTAATGCATTGCGGTCGTTTTTTATCGTATTTGCGATAAACCTTGATAATAGCAAGGTTTATCTGCGATAATTTCTGACGATGCTTAGCGGTAAAAAAATCGTTGCTAAGCATCGTAAGGGATAAATATCGCTTAACTTTGGTAATATGCCCCAACGTCTGTTAACGTTCGATTCGAAGGAAATCAGGAAGTGTTGAAAAACATTGTCTGCGCCTCTTGCCTTTTTTCAAATGCCACACTTTTGTCGTGCACGGCAGTCATTTTAGATGCCTTGACCAGACCCACTCTGTGCACGCTGTCGATCCTTAGCATGACTCCCCACCCTCGCAAGCATCTCCCCCAGGCAGTGGTCACCCCCGCTCTCTGTCTTATGCATGGGTAATAAACCACCCCCCATCTGCGCTGCTCTTCCCTGAGAATCACACCCTGTGCCCGCCCGACACCTCCCTTTCGCCCTATTCACTACCGCACCCTCTGACACTCCTTTTCCTCTGTGTCCGATTGTCCAGGCCGGTCCTAGGGTATCAGCTAGCCCTGCAGATGTAGTTTATGGCCCCAGCTGTAAAGAATCACCCCTCTTCAAAGGAGTTATAGTAGATCAAGGCCCACACTCGATGAGATCCGTCACAGCAGACGCGTTCCTATTATCTGAAAACCATCCTGTATTGTGATTGGGGAGGGGACCGAGCCTGAAGCGGAAGATTCCAGGGATGACTCTTTGTACATCAAAGTTTTTACAATTATGTGTCACATTAAAAATATATAGCACTCCAACAAAGTAGTAAGATTATAAAACTTTAATAACTTATAAATATATACAAGAAAACAAAAACAGTAATAACATATAAACATTTTTAGGGAAAAACAACGAAGTAGCGGTCGGCTGTGCGAATAGTCCCAACGCAGCACAACGTCCAGATTTCTGGCGTGGGGCGTCGCGGGGGGTGGGTCATCAGTAGCAAACTGTTGTGCGAATAGTTCCAAGGCAGCAGAACGATGGCACCAAGGTGATGTCCAGTAAGTTGCCGCACTGGTTTTGGTATCCTACAATGCTGCTCCGAATAACGGCGTGGGGCGCCCCGGGGGAGGCGGCGTGAACGGGCCTCTCCAGGTGGAGTCTCATCTGTTGTAGTGGGGCGCCCCTTTACCGTTTCAGTTGCCATTCCGTCCGCTTTTGGTCCACTGTGTCAAAAGCCGCAATTCAGCTGAGTTGCGCCCACTCTTGCGGTGCAGCGATAGGCGGCTGTCACAGGACTCTCAAAATGGCGGCAGGCTGTTTCCTTTTTGGGCCTGGTCCACTGAAATGGCCCTGGGACACCTTGGAAATCGGACGCTTGTCTGCTAGGTCTTGGACCCCATTCTCGAAAGCGTCCCCTCCGCCTTGAGGATTCATCAAAAGTTTTGGGGGCCCCCGACTCCTGTAGGCTTCTGGTGGGGAGCGGCTGCCATGATTGCTCGCGGAATGACCACGACGGAGCTACGAGATGGTGGTGCTCTCATGCTGACGCCAGCTTCAGTCTGAAACATCCAGAAACAAGGTGGGGCTTTCATCGTTTGGGAAAAAAAAAAAGTTTTCATTGAATGAAAAGTGTTGTTTTTAGGTCATATGATCAAGCCTTCCATCATTAGGAAACCAAAAGTAAAATGAACCAATGAAAAGTTTTATAAACAAGTCACATGACCTGTTATGCGGCATAGGGTATAAAATGCGGAGAAAATACGTTGGCACGTGAGGCGGCGTCAGTAGCGGACCGATGTGCGAATAGGCCGAAGGCAGCGCAACAATATTTCCTGAATAGAAGACACCACAAGGCGCTGAGATGCCAAGATCCGGATGGCACCGAGGTGGTGTCTAGTAAGTTGCCGCACTGGTGTGGCAATCCTACAATGGTAAAAGTCGGCGTGGGGCGCCCCGTTGGCCTGTGAGATGGCGTCAGTAGCGGACCGATGTGCGAATGGGGCCAAAGGCAGCGCAACAATATTTTCGGAATAGAAGACACCACAAGGCGCTGAGATGCCAAGATCCGGATGGCACCGAGGTGGTGTCTAGCAAGTTGTGGCACTGGTGTGGCCATCCTACAATGGTAAAAGTCGGCGTGGGGCGCCCTGTTGGCCTGTGAGATGGTGTCAGTAGCGGACCGATGTGCGAATGGGGCCAAAGGCAGCGCAACAATATTTTCTGACTGACACCACAAGGCGCTGAGATGCCAAGATCCGGATGGCACCGAGGTGATGTCTAGCAAGTTGCTGTACTGGTGTGGCCATCCTACAATGGTAAAAGTCGGCGTGGGGCGCCCTGTTGGCCTGTGAGATGGTGTCAGTTGCAGACCGATGTGCGAATGGGGCCAAAGGCAGCGCAACAATATTTTCTGTATGGAAGATACCACTAGGCGTTGAGATGCCAAGATCCGGATGGCACCGAGGTGATGTCTAGCAAGTTGCTGTACTGGTGTGGTCATCCTACAATGCTGAAACTCGGCGTGGGGCGCCCTATTAGCCTGTGAGATGGCGTCAGTAGCGGACCGATGTGTGAATGGGGCAAAGGTAGCGCAAGAATATTTTCTGAATAGAAGACACCACAAGGCGCTGAGATGCCAAGATCCGGATGGCACCGAGGTGGTGTCTAGTAAGGTGCACTGGTGTGGTCATCCTACAATGCTGAAACTCGGCGTGGGGCGCCCCATTAGTCTGTGAGATGGCGTCAGTAGCGGACCGATGTGCGAATAGGCCGAAGGCAGCACAACGCGCCAAGATCCGGATGTCACCGTGGTGGTTTCATAGTTGAGAGGCACTTCATCTGCAGTGGGGCGCCGAGATCCGGATGGCACCGAGGTGATGTCTAGCAAGTTGCTGTACTGGTGTGGTCATCCTACAATGCTGAAACTCGGCGTGGGGCGCCCCATTAGCCTGTGAGATGGCGTCAGTAGCGGACCGATGTGCGAATAGGTCGAAGGCAGCACAACGCGCCAAGATCCGGATGTCACCATGGTGGTTTCATAGTTGAGAGGCACTTCATCTGCAGTGGGGCGCCGAGATCCGGATGGCACCGAGGTGATGTCTAGCAAGTTGCTGTACTGGTGTGGTCATCCTACAATGCTGAAACTCGGCATGGGGCGCCCCATTAGCCTGTGAGATGGCGTCAGTAGCGGACCGATGTGCGAATAGGCCGAAGGCAGCACAACGCGCCAAGATCCGGATGTCACCGTGGTGGTTTCATAGTTGAGAGGCACTTCATCTGCAGTGGGGCGCCGAGATCCGGATGGCACCGAGGTGATGTCTAGCAAGTTGCTGTACTGGTGTGGTCATCCTACAATGCTGAAACTCGGCGTGGGGCGCCCCATTAGCCTGTGAGATGGCGTCAGTAGCGGACCGATGTGCGAATGGGGCCAAAGGCAGCGCAACAATATTTTCTGAAGAGAAGACACCAAAAGGCGCTGAGATTCCAAGATCCGGATGGCACCGAGGTGGTGTCTAGCAAGCTATGCAGTTGAGTTGTGTGCGCACTTGCGGCGAATAGGTCGAAGGCAGCATAACAATGTTTTCTGAATAGAAGACACCACAAGGCGTTGAGATTCGGTTACCACCGAGGTGATGTCTAGCAAGTTGCCGCACTGGTGTGGCCATCCTACAATACTGCTCCGAATAACGGCGTGGGGTGCCCGAAGGGGGGGGGGGGGAGGCGGCGTGAACGGGCCTTCCTAGGTGGAGGCTCGTCTGCTGTAGTGGGGCGCCCCTTTACCGTTTCAGTTGCCATTCAGCTGAGTTTCGGCTGCTCTTGATGCTACAGCGACAGGCGGCTGCAACAGGACTCTCAAAATGGCGGCCTGTTCTTTGGATTTGGGCCTGGTCCACTAAAATGGCCCTGGGACACCTTAGAACTCGGACGCTCGATTTTTTTTTCCTTTCCTGTACATGCAAAAAAAGGTAAATGCCCGGTACGTTACACGCTTCATCTGCCACGATGAACTCTCCAGAGGAACCGAAAAAATATATAGTTATGGTAACTATACCATGCATCGTCATATGGAGAGGTGGCACCAATTAATTATAGTGCTGCATAAAAGAGAGATTTGGAGGAGAACCCCTGACCTGCTAGTACATTCATCAAAGAAGTGGCACTGACAGCATCAGAGGCAAGGGAAACGGTCCCAAATATTTAGAAGAACTTTGGAAAGATTAAAATGACATGTTTAGATTGTGGCAAATTAATTTCATGTGGACAGATGAGTGTTACTCTAATAAATACAGCATATGAACATCATCATAGTCGATGGTTGGTAGAGACATTTTGACTATATCCTGGACCTGCCCGTCCTCGCCCAAAATGGCGCCGGAATAAATGGGACTCGTAACTCCTTGTTGTGTACTGGTTGCAGAACCTTGAAATCACGAGATACGTATGCAGTTTTGAAGCACATGGCGGGCGGGGACAAGAATTGATTGAATATTTCGACATCCCTATTGATATTAAGTTCTGATGTGTTATTGATTACTGTACTATTGAAAGTTCGAATTAACGTCACCCATGGTACTTGCCCGCAAATGTATATCTAGATAATTTTATTGTAACTGGCCCTGTCGTATTTTAATTATAAAATGTACGTCCACCGATTCCGTAACTGTTAGACACCTTAGTTCTTGCAACCTAATGGCCCGCCCGTTACGTTCCTCTACAGTGTAAATGTCTACTCATCATATACGATTACAGTTTGCTCCGTGGCCGGCCCACGTGGTTATAGGCTCGTATTTGTATAATGAAATTTTCACAATAAAGGTTTATAAAAGAAAAGATGGTAGTGGTATATACATTGGTAAAGTTTTTAATAATAGTCACTGTTTTAGAATCATTAAAAGGCAAGTGAAATAAAGCAGACCAATTACATGAAGGGTAAAAGGTATAATACGAAGGAACGCAGTAAAGATAAATGGTCAAGGGCTGTTGTGTTTTCTATTCCTGCAACATAAAGTGATCGATAAGAATCTCATATTCAGGCGTATCGGCGACTAAGACAGCAGGTCGACCCTCTTTTGCTCAACGGCTCCGTCATGGGACGAAGAAACGCTCTTTTTCTCGAAAAAAGAATATATTTTACTTGCAGGACAGTTGTAAATTTTCCGGGAAAGTACATTAGCCTGGAACATTATAACATATATTTAAGAAAAAATAATGTTCGGAAGTAATAAAAAGCGTAATTTTTAGGTCATATGACCAAGCCTTTCATCATTAGAATAAGAAAAGTAAAATGAACCAATGAAAAGTTTTATTAACAAGTCACATGACTTGTTATGCTTACGTTACGCGCTGCGCGCCCCGGATGACTTCCGGATGCGCTAACGCGGCGCGTCATATGACGCATTACGCGACAACGCAGGTCCAGAATATAGTCAAAATGTCTCCACCAACCAGCGGTCGGAACACAACCCCTTTCAGCAGGCTAAATAGTTCTGTTAAATGACAACAGAAGGGACAGGCAACAAGAACCATCAGTCAAAGAGGGGAGGGCTAGTTCTTCTCTACCGGGTTACATTGGGGCGCTACCGGAACTGATCGAATTGGTAGTCTACAGTGTTTCTGGATGTTTCAGACTGAAGCTGGGGTTAGCATGAGAGCAGTACCATTTCGTAGCTCCGTCGTGGCCATTCCGCAACCAATCATGGCAGCCGCTCTTTATCGTTATTTTGGGCGGGGTGGGTGGCGGAGCCGAGCTGTTTTGCAGCCATCATTGTGTGGAGTTCAGTTCATTTCACTAGTTTTGTATTTGTCATGAGGGGTTGTTCCTAATGTTTCTATTTTAGCGAGGTCAAAAAGAGATCCCGTTAGTGGCCTACTGATTTTGCTCGATTCCTTTTCTTTTTTTTTTACACGATTTTTCGTTATCTGCAAAGACTAAACAGAGTATTGCGACTCTGTGTTTGTTTGTAAATAGAGAATGAACCAAAGAGAACCAATTCTAAAACAGTAAATACTTGGATAACAATCAATCAAATGGAGAGAGAAGCAGGCACGATGTATTACAACGGGGGCAAAGGCCTGCGTTAACTACCCTTAACTATGTGCAAAGAGAGAGTACTCCTAATAGAAATGAGGGGGGGGGGGCACCATTCAAAGCAGATCAGTGTGCATAAACACGAAAATGTTTTCACTTACCACGTACTTGACATTCGACAGCTTATGATATTTGCTATTAAAAAACCATTGAAATTCACTGAAAAAACCATAGGTTATAGATCATATATAGTTAGGAATTAGCATTTACAAAACCTTGAAAATTCACTGAAAAAACCATAGGTTATAGACCATATATAGTTAGGAATTAGCATTTAAAAAACCTTATTTTACTCACACAAAACCATTGAAATTCCATATATAGTTAGTTGCACTAACTATATATCGCGCACCCGCAATCCACTGCTGATGATGTCACATATTACATCATTCATGACATGGTCAGTGACATCACTGATGACATCACTGATGACATCTCAAATGACATCACTTGAATTATTTTAGGGACTCCGCGCTAAAGAACTAGAATCATTTTAGAAACTCCGCGCACAAATACCTGATTACATGGAGAAATTCTCATCTTCAGGGTGCTAAAAGCCGCTCGGAGTAGTGGTCTTAGCTGCAAACAAATAGACACATTGCGTGAATAGTTCATCAGAGGAGCCACGCCCGGGAAGGACTTGGGAGGCATCTCGCTTACCCACGTGTGTCTCCGTCAGGTACCTGTGCTGACTCTGCCCCTGGAAGCGCCGAGCGCGGGCAGAGCAGCATCTTATGACGGTGTGTCATAGAAATGGACAATGTCTATGTTCTAGAAGACAGACTAGCGTCAAGAAGATACATTAAAGGTTGAAAATACACGCAATTGTGCATAATTCATTAAATAATCGAGAGCTATACCTACATATAATTTTCATGTGTACAGAGATTATTTTATCAACGGGACTTTGCATTGTCAGGTATAAACGATATTTGACATAAACTAGATCTGTGGTCTAGTCATGAACTTAGACAAGGTGTGCGATCTAGAAAACGGACTCACGTCAAGAAGGCAGAAAATACCCTTAATAATTATAATTACACTGATAGTGCACGATTTATTTTACAAAATGCTACACCCATGTGTAATTATTTAATAGAATGATTGTTCTTCAAAAATTAGGGTTTTGACGTGTCAAACATAAATGGTATCAGCACAAGACTGGTTTATTCAAGGTACCAAGGTCTTCCACAGATCATTGGGGAGATCTATTTTGGTATGACAGAGTGTTTTTTTAATCAATTGATGCTCAGTAAATAAAGGGCTAAATAGGGCCAGATGTAAATTGCAACTACGTAACAGGAAAGGACTAAAGACTATTTTTTGCAGTGGGCTTAGTGTATGTCTTGGTTTCCAGTTTTCCGTTATCACTGAAAAGCGTCAAGTCTAGAAAGTCAATGCTTTTGTTGCTCGCTGTAAACGTGAACTTACCTTAGGAGACAGTGAGAGTTCCACATTAACCTCCTTTCCTGTTACGTAGGTGCAATTTACAGTGTCCCTAAAATAATTCAAGGACTTTAGCGCGGAGTCCAAAAATATGATTTAAATATGTACTAGCGTCATAACTTCACTTATTAGCATTTACCATTCAACTTAATATGTATACAGAAAAATCGTGGATTTTAATAAGATAACCAGTGAATGAGAAAATGTTTACTGAATACAAATGCTTACCATACAACTAACGTTTTTTTTTCAAACGATGCCTGTGACAACATGGTAATGATGATTGATAGAGGTTACCATCAAATTGCTAGCGTCACAACTAAGAAATGATATGAGTAACTTGAGTGTTCGCTTTCCGATTGAGACCACAACCACTTTGCTTTCCCTCACGCTTTCCATCTGCTTCACCGCCCACATATAGTTTGTGTGCATTTATTATTATGCACCTTTGGTAATTTGGCACCTTCTAATAAGAATAGTGTGTCATAGACTGTGACACATTTGGCCAGTCCAGTATGCCTACTTCACATATATGAACAATATGATGTTGTGTTTTGTGTTTCCAATATACAGGAAAATGAATCTGTGATTACCTAAGCACATGAATACTGCACAAGTTGTGTAAGTACAGTTTGCCTTGTTTGTATTTGTCCTGACGAAAGCTCCATAGACCCGGCTGGGCCACAAGGAGCTGAAACATGTCGACTTTTAACTACCAATAGTATATGATAATCTAGTTACACGATTACCGGATATACCCTATTCTCTTAGCCAACAGTTCTCACCTTTTTGAATAAATTTGCCTGTGGTGTGCAAACTGTTTTTTTATCACTTCCCTCATTCTGACCTTGTGTTCCTTTCCATTGGGAGGTACCACTTCTGTTCTCTGGATACTTCTACACTTTCCAGAGGTGCCTCGGGTGAGGCTGGCATACTTTACCTTTGACCACCCAATGACTATGCCATGACGCTAGATGAGGGGCGGAAAAACAAATATACCGCATCGTCATAATCTTCAGCGTCTATGAGGGTTGTCAATTTGAACCAATGGTTCGTGTAGATACAAGTGTCCCTTTCTCATTTGATCAATAAAATGCATTGACAGCCATCCGAGCCCTGTGTAGATTTAGCTGAGATTCGGCAGAGACGTTCTAATCTTAGGGAAGGTAGGCGCAGGCCCCTGCCCGGCTCCTCTTCCCCCTCACGTAAAATGAGGTTACAATCCGGAGTTGGCGCTGGGCTGGGCCCCAAAGGAAGGTCTCCATGATGGACTAGGTTAATGAGGCGTTAAATCTTCACCTGCAGAGAGCGGGAGGGGCTCTGTCCTCGGAATGTTTTAAAAAAATATATATATATTATCACACTCCGCATTGTGAAGTGGCTGCTCAAGTGGGACATGGGAAGTGTTGGAAAAACAAACCCTGTTCGGGCATAAAGAGTGAGCGCTTCCTGCCCCCGCTCCCTGGGGGGCTGACGGCTCTTTGCAGCTCCCATTGCGGGGCCAGCGGGGAGCTGTGTGCAGGGAACGGGCCGCAGACCTCTGCGCCTGCCCGAGGCCACCCGGTGGCCATCAGGAGGGCGGGCCCTTAGTCACGTAGGGCTGCCCCCGACCCCCAGCTAATGGTTCCACCCCTCCTCAGGGCAGGTTGCCTGGTGGAGGTGGGCGGAGCTGTGACGCACGTCCGGGGCTGGCAGGGAGAGGGTATATCTCCCCCTCTGGCCGTTGTGGTGGCCTCTTTGCTGCTCCGGACGTTGCGACGAACACGTCGGGACACTCTTTTGGACACTCTTGTCGCCGGTGAGTGTCTTTCGGGCTGCCTTCGGGCATTACCCCCCCCTCCGCCTACTCCCTCCCTGCGGAGGTCCCGAGTCTGGCCAGGCGGCCCGCTTAGCGGCGGGCCGCTGGGGAGGTGGGGGTTTGCAGGCAGGTTTGCTGCCTTGTCGGGGCTCGCTGCCGACTCGCTTCGCATCTTTGTGTTCTGGGGGTCTTAGGGCGGCAACCCCTTTTCGTCCGTAATCCTCGGCCGGGGCCTTGTGTTTCCGGGTCAGGGTCCGGGCCGCGGTTGGGTCCGTGAGGCGCCGGCCCGCCTGGCTACCCTTGTTCCAAGTTGAGTCGCGTGCGGAGGAGGACGGGAGGGCCGCGCTTTGTGCCGGGTAAGTTTTGATCCCCCGCATCTCTGGCGCACACGAGGCGGCGAGTGGTGGTTCGGGGACTCGGGCGGAGGCCGCGTGGTCAAGCGCCGGGCCCCATGGTTCTGGTGGGTACGGTAGACCCCCCTCCCCCACCTGCTCCGCCCAAGACTCGATGCGGTCCCCCTTCCTCTTTGGCGCGTGATTCCATTTGAGAGAGTTGTAATCTGTTTCCTTGTTTACTACGTTGTAACGCAATTCATCCTCTGGTAACGGCGGTTGCACATTTCTGGCACGATAATTTTTACTTGAAAAATGCGCGATTCCAGTTGAGGGAGTTTTAATCTGTTTCTTTGTTTTCAACGTTGTAACGCACTACATCCTCTGGTTTCGGCGGATGCACAGTTCTGGCATGATAATGTTTACATGAAAATGCGCGATTCCATTTGAGGGAGTTTTTATCTGTTTCTTTGTTTACAACGTTGTAACGCACTACATCCTCTGGTAGCGGCGGATGCACATTCTGGCATGATTATGTTTTACATGTAAATGCGCGTTTCCGTGTGAGGGAGTTTTAAATTGTTTCGTTGTTTAAAACGTTGTAATGCACTATTTCTTCTGGTAACGGCGGATGCACGCTTCTGGCACGATAATGTTTTACATGAAAATACTCATATGCTTCGACGTTATAACTCACTTCAGTGTGTTCGCGCAGCGGATGCTCCGTCCTGGCGCCACAATGATATAGATGCAAATGCTCAAATGCTAGGCGGTATATGGTGCGCTAAATGTTTCGTGTTTTCAAGCATATAAAGGTTGGTGCGCGAAATGTTGCATTGTTCTCGCGGCGCACAGGGTGCCAGGCGCGCTAATGTTTCGTGTGTACATGCAGTCAGGTTGGTCATTTGTCATGTTGACGCTGTTTTCTGCGAAGGGCTAATCAAGCTGGTATTATCCTATGTGGCGCACAGGGTGCCAGGCGCGATTGGTTCCGTGGGTACATGCTTATAACGTTGGTATTATGTCTTTATAACGCTGTTTTCTGCGAGGGTTTAAGATAGCCTGCATTTGGCTATTTGGCGCACATGTGCTGAGCGCTCTGTTTTACACCGGGGGCTTGAAAAACAGTATATCGATTGTACATACATGTATAAGCTATGTATGTCACGTGCTAGGGGTATGTGCGCCCCAAAATAATTTTATCATACATTTGTTGTATGATGTCAATTTTCTTGTTGGTAAAGACTTACAGCAGCTCTTGCACTAAGTGGGAATCTTGCATTACCCCGCAATGTTTGTCAGGAACATCACACACGAATTTGTGCCAGTCCTTGCCTTTCGGAGCGCCTTGGCAGCCGTCGCAACACGTGGCGCGTGGGGGCTGGCAGAGTGTTTTAGGCATTTAGCGGGGTGGTACCGTGGTGGGGGCCCTTTCGTGCGCTAACGTGATGCTTTGCTCTTGCCAATCGTTTCAGGCCCTCCCTCTTGACGCGTTATTTGCAATGTCTGGCTTAGTGTCTTTGTTCGTATTGCCTGCGAAGACGCTTGGAGCTCACGCGGCACACCCAGGCCCCAGAGGGTTTTCATGTATGTGCCTCTCCGAGGAACTGCCACGTGGTCGCTCTAAGGATGGGTGATGCACACGCGGCACACCGACAGTTACACACTGGTAGAACAGTATACACCAGTCAGCCTGGTCCATGGGGTCGTCGCTTTCTTGGTGAGTTGCACCCAGGTGTTCTGCTACTTGGTCTGGCTCCACAGGGGAACAAATTAGGGTCGCCTGTGGTTTTGCGTCGCCTATAGCGCTGACGGTACCCCCGGGCGCCGGAGAGATACTCAATTGGATCACAACGTAGCAGGGGAACATTAAAAGTGTAGATACCTCTTGCAGAGGTTCCATTCATGAGGCTGGGTGCCTATGCGAGTAATCAACATCGGGAGGTAGCACTCGGTGCATGTCGGCTGAAGGTAGCACTCGGTGCATGTCGGCAGAATATGTGACGTGTGCAGGTTACCAGGTGGTAGTGTCCTTAGGCTCGATTCAAGCATGACCTCAGCTGTCACTTTGGAAGGAGGCGAGTTTCATCGTGGGTGCTCCGCACGCGCGGAGTCGTGCATTCGGGGGTATTTACTGGCTACGGTGCTCGACTTCGGACCTGTGTTCGAGTTTCGGTAATGTCGCATACATTTGTGCCCTGGGCTATTCACTTCTTCCCCTGGCCTATGCAACATAGCGGGTGCTACATGAACCATTCTGGGTTTGGATGCGGCTACCTCTATTTGTAATGTTAGGGACTCAGCACAGTTCGAAGCTGTTAACTCCATATCCCAGCCGTCCTTTGTTAGGCGCTAGGTATTCTTGTGTGTGATATTCTTACGCTTGTCTGGCCCGATTGTTTAGGGTTTTTGTTCGCGCTGTATGACTAGTGTTTTCTTGCCTCTTGGCCGCGTCACAGACAGGGTTCCTGGCCGAATCTATTCAGTAGTGTTTAGTGCGTGCTGGCTAACCTAGGGTGCGGCTGTAATAGTGGCTTCTTGTAGTAGTGTGTGCTTAGATGGCGCTGCATTATTAATGGTTCCTTCGCACGATCGCGTTCACATGCAGTGACCAGGTACCCACCGACCTTGCATGTGCCCTGGCTTGATAATGTATACTGCACATAAGCGCTCCTTCGCCTGGGACGCGCTCGTACTCCCGACGCGGGTGCCGGTACCAGGTTGCGAGCCTTGGGTCGCGTCCAATTAAGTGTTCGTAGACCAAGCGCGTTGCAAGCTGAGATTTCTGTCAATTCAGTCTGTGTGCTGAGTTTGCGCTTCTTTACCAGGGGACTTTGGCCAATTCGTTTTCCCTGCATGTGCCTGTTTAGGTAAATAATTACTGCCAATTAAGCGCTCCTTACTTGTGGGCTGAGCTCGCGCCCCTGTGGTATGTGCTAGCACCAGGTCTCGGGTCAAAAGCAGTGATAAGGAAGTAAGCTCCCTTCCCTCCCTCTAGCGCTTTGAGTCCCTCTGGGTGAGTAGTGCGCTATACAAATTGAAACTTGACTTGCCTCATTGCTTCCCTCTGTCTCACCAAGTAGGGCCAGGGGTCAGAATGGCTTCCAGCGTGGCGTTCATTATTGCTGTACCAGCACGCTCGCGTTTGCCGGTCACTGCCTGCTGATCACAGATATGATATTCACATCCCCGAGTATATCCTGGGTGCCTGAAGATAAATTAAGGTGTGATTCAGTCTGCTTATGGGTTGGAGTACCTGCAGTGAAGTGGGTAGTACACCAGGCCACCATCTAGTGTACTCAGCATAAGGCAGTTAATGAGTACGCGTGTCTGGGTGCCCCTGTGCAAGTCGCGTGATACCATTAACTCAAAACAAGATAGTGCGACTGTCTGAACTTATGTACGTAGAACACATCAGTGAGGAATAAGTGTGCCAAAGGTTATTTTCAGTAACTTTTCATGTATTTGGCGTCTTTTGGTCTGCTCCAATACTTTAGTGCTGGCATTCCATAGAATTATACGTCCAAGTGTACTAGGGGGGCCCCGAGCCACGTTGTGACTCCTTATGGCTGTGTGGAAAGTTATGGCACCAGAATAGCTTACATATTGCAGAACTGCTACTGTGCTTTGTCCTGTGGCGTGCCATTTTGGGGCCTTCACTTTTGGGTATTAGCGTACTGTACTGTCTGGCAAGGTAGTCCTGTAGGGAAGTCCGTTCTGGATGTGCAATAATTTGGATATTGAGCAAATGCTAGATTGAGCCAGTTTGGAATCACTCGTGGTGTGCTATGGGGAACCTCGAGCCGCGTTTTGTGACTCTGTTGGGTGTGGGAATTATATTGCCCCTGATTATTATACATATGACAGACTCCTGTGGCGCTCTTGGGGTGGGGCCCTCACTTTTGGATATCATCTGACTGCCCTGTCAGGGGATGGTTTTAGTATATGGGAGTCTACCTTGAAGTGCCAAAATTAGGATAGTAGCAAATCCTAGGTCTAGTCCTAAGCTATTAGGACTTGTAGAACCATGCACATATCATCCTGGGGCCTTACCAAGTGGTAGAGTTAGTCTTGCTTATGTACATTCCCGAGACCTGCACTGTTTTAACTTTCCTGGGAAGATAGGTCATTGACAATGATCAATCTGCTCGCGTCATACTGCTGTCGTCTGTCTGTTCTTCCTAGGCTCTGTTATCTGGAAGGCAGCCTTCCTGCTGCGCCTTCTGTTCTGGACCTCCCGGTAGTATGTAGGGTTTACAGCCTGCAGTGTCTATCAGTTCACGCTCTAGTGGAGCAACTGCAACCACTGCCTGAGCCTGGACTGCCAATTATACCTAGTGTAGTGGGCCCCCAGCAAACTCTCTAGATAGAAGGGCTCAGGAATTGAAGTAACAGCTGTACGAAGACACAGAATGTCTGAAAAAACTGGGGGTCGCTCAAAGGGGCGGGGCCAATATAATAAGGGTGTGACTTAAAAACATGTACGCAAACAATCTGTGCATGCATAGTGTGATGCCCGACTTGTTATTTGCGGTTTCTGTCATTGCATCCAGATATATGATTACAACAAGTAACAGCATACCTACAAGTCAGGTCTATTGGCTTTGTCAATGGTTGTAGTTGCATAAGAAAAATAAGCAGCAACTATAGGTTGTATATAATACTGAAAAAAGCTTCCACTTAAAGCCCGGTGACATCACAACAATATTGCTGCTCCTGAGTTTCAAAAGAGAAGGGAAATCAGAGAGAAAACGGCTATTTAAGTGTTTCCCTTCTGCAACCCTCACCTGGCATGACGCTATGCCGTAACTTCTCCACTAGTGAGAAGTGAGCAGTGTGAGCACGCGCACATGATGTGCCTGCTGTCACTGCAGTCTGGAAAAAGAAAGGACAGCCTGAGCCTGATAGCGACCCGTTTCGAGGTCTCCTTTAAACAAGCATTTGCAATGCAGTAGGTCCCCCATTTACACGTCTAAGCTATTGGCATTGTAACTGACATTGCCTTTTATTTATGTTTTAAAAAAATGAGTTTCCGCTGGTTTCCTTGTGCTCTTCCCTAGGTGAGAAGTTGGCCTGTGGTTTGTTAGCGCCAATTTTGGGGAGCACCTTGGTTCAGCTTTTAAATCCCTCCTGGCGGGGGTCGTAATGCAACTTTATATACAGTCTATTCTTGAGGTAGCAGGGTTGAGCTGCCGCCAGGTCTAGGGGGCATGTGATACCAGCTGTTTACCTGGGCTATCGTGTATATAAAGTGTAAGTCCACCTCGCAGTTATACTGAATTATGCGTGCGCACTGTATTATCCCTCGGTACTTCGCTTGAGTATAATGGCACTAACATTCTCTAAGCACAATTGCATTTGGAGAACTGCGCTTCGGCAGAAGTTATACGTTACGGGGGACCCCTCGAACCTGGGATAGTCGATATATTGGCTGTAGAGGGTTTGTCACGGGGGTTTATGCTCTATAGAGTCAGAGGGGCTTTTGGTCAGCAGGCATGTCATGATGCAGGTCGGGATCTTAAGTGTGCACTTGGTTCCAGTTCCTGCAACCCCTGGGTGGTGGTCGTAAGTCTCCCTTACAGACAAGCTATCTTAGTGGTAGCATGGCCTAAGCTGTTCCAGACTAAACCCTGAGGGCAGGTGGTGCCTGCTGTTAATACCTCTTATCTGTATTGGCACAAGCATGGGCATTGTCCTAGTTATATAGTATAGCCTTTATGCCTCTGTGCTCTTTGACTTTAGCAGCACAAGCGTTATCATAAGCACAATGTCCTATGTTATGCGGACAGCGGCGTGACAGCAGGTTGTAACTAAGCTGGGTGTAGCCTGCTGGCTCGTGTCGTAGGGTGTTTGAGTTTCACGGCTTGTGCTGGAACGTCTATTAATTGATACGAAGCGCCTCAGCAGAGGGGCCACTCCTCTTCACTTTGTCACCTCCTGGTAGTTTGACTACACGACCCGGGGTTGGTTACGATAATGTTGTAAACGAGTAAGACCCGGGGTAGCTGCAGATTAGTGGCAGAAGGGCCTGGGCTTCTTCTGGCATGTATTCATGTCAGGATCAGGTCTCTGGGGAGGCGCTAAGTTGTGCCAAGCAATTGTCAGGTCTAGGAGTAAAGCACAGCGCCATGAAGAAATCTTCCCATACGGAGGGGCGGGGTTTCTTCTAACTTGAAACAATTTATACAAAGTCTAAGGCTATTTTGAGGCGGATGGGGTTCATCTCACACTCTGGGCGTTGACCTATTCCTCCCCTATTTAAAAGAGGCTCTTCTGAGCAAAGGTTGCAGGTAAAGGTAGTAGCGTTGGTGGGGGGCCCGTGCGGCGGCGGGGACCATCGCACGGGCTGTGGCGGAGTTACAGGGCAATCCGGAAACAGAGAGGTGCAACACAGTACTTCAGCGGGCACATAGGGGTGCCAGAGCCTAACCTAGAACCTCATGGGAGGCTAGGAATCCGAGACGGCGCCCCAGTAGTCCTTCGGGCGGTTGTGGGCCTGTGCAACCGGGGGTCGCTTAGATACGCCCCGCAAGGGCCGTGAGTAGTTTATTACCATAATGATCAGCAGCTGGGTGGTTCGCCACTGTGCTGATTGGCTCATCAGGCGGGCAGGTGGCGAGAATGCGGCCTGCCCTTGGATTGCCCGTAAGATAACCCAACGTGATTACATAATGTTGTATGTAACAATAAACCTGCAGCAATTTTTCCCAATCTTAATACTTGTGTCTGCGTGTTATTTGCGGGATGTTTGTTATATGGGGGCGGGGGGTTCCTGTGGCCCTGAAGTGACTATGCGCCTGCCCGAGGCCACCCGGTGGCCATCAGGAGGGCGGGCCCTTAGTCACGTAGGGCTGCCCCCGACCCCCAGCTAATGGTTCCACCCCTCCTCAGAGCAGGTTGCCTGGTGGAGGTGGGCGGAGCTGTGACGCACGTCCGGGGCTGGCAGGGAGAGGGTATATCTCCCCCTCTGGCCGTTGTGGTGGCCTCTTTGCCGCTCCGGACGTTGCGACGAACACGTCGGGACACTCTTTCCCTCCCTACCTCTAACCCTGAGTGTCAGCTATGGGGGGGCTCCTGAGGGAGTTTTAATGTGTTTCCTTTTTCGTTGCAGGCGGAGTTACAGGGCAATCCGGAAACAGAGAGGTGCAACACAGTACTTCAGCGGGCACATAGGGGTGCCAGAGCCTAACCTAGAACCTCATGGGAGGCTAGGAATCCGAGACGGCGCCCCAGTAGTCCTTCGGGCGGTTGTGGGCCTGTGCAACCGGGGGTCGCTTAGATACGCCCCGCGTGAGTAGTTTATTACCATAATGATCAGCAGCTGGGTGGTTCGCCACTGTGCTGATTGGCTCATCAGGCGGGCAGGTGGCGAGAATGCGGCCTGCCCTTGGATTGCCCGTAAGATAACCCAACGTGATTACATAATGTTGTATGTAACAATAAACCTGCAGCAATTTTTCCCAATCTTAACACTTGTGTCTGCGTGTTATTTGCGGGATGTTTGTTATATGGGGGCGGGGGGTTCCTGTGGCCCTGAAGTGACTATGACCCCCGCCCCGTCACATCGAGGCCCCTAACCCTGCATTTAAGACCCGTCAGTAGCAAGAGCTCTGTTACTTGGCGATCTGCTCAGTAACTGTATAAAGGGCCCGCCGCTTACACGAAGGATATAGATACAATTATAAAGCACTGCTCAATCACAAAAGCCATTGAACTGAGTTTATCCACCAACCCTGGGCTGCCTGTGTACACTTGCGTTTTCAGAACTGCCTTCTCTTCCACGAAGGAGCTGGGATGTGTGCTCACAGCGGGTGCTGCTTTATCCGTAGACCCTGTGTTGAAACCCATAAGGGCCGGGTCGCCTGCTCGATACCCGCCACGCTGCAGAGTGGAGTCCCTTCTATGGATTCTGGAGCACAAGGGCAGCTCCGCCTCCAACCGCACAAAGTGCAGCTCATCAGCACTGCTTGCCACCGAGGCCAAGTACAAACCACTCTGGAGCCAGCACAATGCTCCTCAGAGATCGGGAACTCGTACTAATACTATGTACGGAGTTACAAATGCAGTGGAGAAAAAATGCACTCATTTACAGAATTAGAACATTCTCAGCTCTAAATATTCACAGCAATAGCATTGCTGCAGTAACTAATTTATCTGATGCCACTTGCCAGCATTGGCAAAGACAATTGGTGTGGCTTGTTTTAGGCGACTGTCACCCAACGCAAGGCTCGTCATTTGGAGGAATGCCCCCTCCCCTCCCCCCTCACACACAGACACTCACAGACACACACGCACACTTTCACACACACACTGACACACACACACACGCACACACTATCTCTCTCACACACACACCTGGAACGTCCCCCATGTTTCCACTGGTCCCGGGTCCGAGGCTGGTGTTTCCCGCGGGTCAGGCTGAGTCCAGTAGGGTTACTGTCCTTTCACCAGCAGGAGCAAGGGAAGGGAGCCCCGGGAGTGCCAGCCAGCACCATGCTGCTGTGACCTCAGGGGGGTCCAGGGCACGGGGTGCGGGACCAGCTTAGTTCTGTGTCCTCGGGTGCGGCGACCATCTGAACGCACTCAGATGAACCGGGGTTTCGCAGCAAAGTAGGGCGGGGCGAACACGACCCCACGGAACCCCCACTCAGTCTGTCCCCTGAAACGCCGACACGAGATAGCCACACAATTCACTTTCTCAGAGACTCGAGGCTAGTAGGAACGAGGGGCGCCCTTCGGGCTGAGGGCAGACGCAAGGGGGAGGGGGCAACGAGGTGGCTGCAAGGGGCATTCAGAGGGAGGTATGGCCAACACTACCGGTGGTCTCTGCTGTCCAGGAGAGCCTCTTTTAGAGAGTAAAACTCGCGACCAAAGCTCCCTCCGAGAGGGCAATTTGACCAGGGAGTGATAAACTTTACAGATCTGTAAAAAGGTGGGATCCGAGAATGGGGGGGGGAGGGGGGCAGTCCCCCGGCATCTTTCTGACAGTGCTGGGGGTGAGAAGGAGTTGTGCTTCAAAGCTTCGATCACGCAGTTTTTGTGATGGGGTGCCTCCCTCAACAGGCATCCAGCTGCTGCTGGCCTCTACTACCGCCCCGCAGCTGATGAAAGTGAAAGCAGAGTTTAAAGGGCTCCAACCTGCCCAGATACCGGTGACGCAGCTGTGACAAGTGGGGGTGCACCAGCGCTCAATCGTGGGGGCCCGCCCGTCCAGGGGGCGCCTGGTAGTGGGTGCAGACTCCCAGCCTCTGCGTACAGCGCCCCGACGATTAATGCCCCCGGCCGCGAGCTTGGAAGCAGAGCTTCGGGGCCCCTCACTTACTTTCACAAACAAAGGAAGCACTGGATAACTGATCGGCACCTTCACTTACTTTCACAAATTAAGCACCACATAACTGATCACATCAATCATCATACTTATTTTATTTATTTAGTACATTTTGTACAAAGCGCGGGCATTGCCCGAAGGTATCAGAGCGCTGTTCAATAGAGCCAGTTACGTTACAAGAAAAAAGTGGTACATAATAGAACAAAAGATAAACAGGAGACTTAAAAGGAAGGTGTACACAAACTGTCCTTACACTGTACAGGGCGCGGTGCATTCGCGCTGTACCTGGATAAATGATTGCATCATTAGACTATCGCGGCACTGTAAGCTTACCACTGATGACATCATCACACCTTCAATCACTCGGCGCTTTGACCTTACCACTGATGACAAAGGCCACACCTCTTGGAAAGGATTCCTACTTACGCTTCTAACGCCCTGCCCCTTTTAGATATCCCCCACGCCCATTAAAGCCCTGTGTACAATATAGTTTATTTAGTGCAATTTGCCGACTGAAACACACACACGATGTAAATCTGCAGTTTTTGGTATGCACAGCGCTCTATATCGCAGGAAGTATTTCCAATGTATTAACGTATTTAGGGACTGAGACTCAGGGAGGAAAGTGAATTTACTAGGATCACACATTTTGTCAATTCAGCTATCAGACCAAATCAAACCCCACTACAGCATCCCCCCCACACACACACACACACTATTGCTGCGTGGAATGTCATTACCAATCTGTACACCTTGTTATTTTTGTTCTGAGTGTGTGTGAACGATGTTTCTGAGTAGTGCTCGGGAGAACGGAGCGTAATGGTGGTGTGGCAGCTCGCCGTCAAGTCTAGGGTTAATAGGATGAGAAAGAAACCTCCCCCGCCAAAGATGTTAATCCTTTACTCGCGCAACCCACAGAGCAAGTTTTGTTTCTGTAGACACAGCAGAGCTTCAGCCCATACTTATCTCCCCACCGGCCAGTCTGCCACAAAGGGATCACAATTCCACTCGGGTGATGTAATAAAAAACAAGATTTGCAGTGCTGAAGGTCGGGCGGATCAGGTTACGCTGCTCTCTGGAGGCCGTGGCTTGCCTGCTTGGAAACGGACATCCCGGCGGCCCTTGAACGAACCAGCACGTACATATCGTTTGCTTTCACTTGTAACACTCCGTCCTATTAGCGTTTGAAGAAAGTACTCTTACCATCAATCTTTATTAACAAGCATCGTGGAACAGATGCAAGTTACAATGCGATTTCTGGACGATTTCTTCCGGCGGGCGGCGATCGGGGGGAAATGAGTAAAAGCCTACCTCCGAATGACGCAGAGAAAAGGGACGGGACTTAAAAAAAGACCCAGAAACGCCCCCGAATCGCGTCGTGACGGGGAAAAGAGTAACGGACACCCATCTCTTCCAATGGCTAGCCTCCATTTATGGAGCTAGCCAATGAAAGAGAAGGCGGGACCAAAGCCCCACACTGTAGGATCATAAGATTTCGCTCTGCGCGAGCACTGCTGCGCAGTGCTACGGCCAGGGCGAAACCTAAAAACTACTGAACCTCGAAATTAGACATTGGTAAGATATGCTACTCTTGGCCTTGTTTGCTATAAGTAGCAAAGGCCAGAGGAGTCCAGAATATTCACCATTTGAACTCGTATACGGATGCCAACCTAGGTCTTTGTTACTCATGGTGAAGGGAAAATGGCGGGCACAACACTAAACCTTTGCCCGAGTATGTTGCAAGGCTACAGACACATCTAGGTCCGATATAGAGCATGGTGAAAACCCGGAATAGGCCCAAATCCAATAAAAAGGACAATATGACAAAAAAGCCAAGAAAAGGGAGTTTGGTGTGGGAGACCAAGTTTTGATTAGGATGCCATCATCAGATCATAAACAACTGGGTCAATGGCAGGGACCTCACAAAGTGTTAGCTAAAGTGACTCAGTCACCTACCAAATTGAACTAGATTCCTGTAGAGGAACCGCCCAAATATACCATAACTATCTCCTCAATAAACGAGAAGGCCCTGTACCAGTGCTGACAGGAGTAGGAGTTTAAAACAAACCTCTCTTCCTAAATAGTATAGATCCAGATTTAACCCCCTCCCTTAGACAAGATTTGATAAAGCACATGAAACCTTATACCGAGGCCCTCTCAAATAACCCAAGTAGGGACATCGCAGTTAAAATGCTATGTACACCCCCGCCCCCCTCACTGCCCGGGAAAATGGTAAGACTAAAACCATACCATATACCATAAGCTCGTAGAGAAGTTGTAAAAACAGAAGAACAACAAATGTTACAGATAGGGGTTACTAAGCCTTCCACCACTGAAATGAGTTCCCCAATTGTGCAGGCAGTCTTGGACACCTTGAACTCCTATGGGTTATAAGTTGATCCTAAGAAACATTTATTGGCTGATGAGTCAGTCTGTTAAATATCTGGGATATTTTCTGGGAGGTGGACACATAAGGCCACAAACTGAAAAGGTTGTGGCCATTTTAAAGATTCCTGTGCCTAAAACAAATTAGAGAATTGCTAGCCTTTTTTGGCCTACTAGTTTACTATAAGCGTTTCATATCTCGGTTTTCACAAGTGGCTACCCCTTGACTGAGATTCTAAAAAAATCCAGCAAGACAGAAGCAGACTTAAGATAACCTCACCTAATCTAAACAATGCTTTTAATTCCCTCAAACAGGCATTGTTTTTTAACCAGTTCCCACCAGCCCCAACTATGTCAAACATTTTATAGTTCAAACTGATGCTTCAGTACTGCTGGAGCTGGTACTATTCCAACAGTATGAACACGAGAAGAACACCCTATAACCTATTTCAGTAGGAAACACTTCCCCAGGGAAGGACAGTATCCAGCTATTGAAATAGAAGCTTTGGCCATTAACTGGGCCATTAACACATTACAATATTATTTAGAGGGCAGCAAGCTTATACTCTTTACTGGCCCTGCCCTGTTAGAATGGATGACACAAAATAAAAGTAAAAACGATTGTGTCCTTAGAAGGTTTTTGGCCTTTCAACTATTTTGCTTTCAAACCCTCCATCGTAAGAGCACTTAGCAGAAAACCAATGCGCATTACATATCCCAATATCCCCATGAGAGTTTTCTTGGTACCAAGAAAGTAAGGAAATGAAGATCTGAGGATTAACATACCTGGGGATCCTCTCCTGCTGGTTATCTGCCTTGCTGTCCTCTCGCTGTAGTTCCTCTGTGCTGTAAGACCTGGGAAAAGAAAGAAAGGAAAGTTAAAGAGACCGAGGAATCAATAAAACAGACTTTTTTCTTTAAACAGACCCACTGAGCTAACCAATAGAAAGGCGACTGCGGAAAGAAAATAGAGGCGCAAACCCTGGAAAAGGGGAGAAGAAACACAGCTGCGAGATCCTGGGAGGACAGAACTAAATTGAGGAAGGAAGATTACCCGGAATTATCCTGCCAAGTGGAAGGAGTGCCCACCTCAAAGGGAGACCGCTGAGGAAGCCACCGACCCAGCGAATCTTGATGGACCCAGTCTGGAGGAGGAGGACGTTGAGTTGGGCTCGGAGGAATGGTGGATTTCCCCAGAGGATGCTGACAAGCCCCCACAACTCTAGAGAGTTGCGGCAGAGCAGGTGAGTACCTGGGCCAAATTTTGAACTTATTGAGAGGGAGGAGGAGGGAGTGGGAAGGATACAAGACACAGGCGGTGTTGGTCGAGGGTGTATTAGCATTGTGTAAGCTTAAAAAAGTTAAAAATCTGAATCCAAAAGGAAATGCCTAAATATAAATAAACATACGTACACAATAAGGACTACAAGTCCCAAAGTGCTCTGGGTAGAACAATATAAAGAAAAAGGAGATTGAAATCCCTATTGTTTCCTCACCAGAAGGGATTAAGACAAATACCGGAAAAGGGATATTACATTGAAAAACGCAATGATTAGACTTTCCTGAATAGTCCCAAGAGGGCGCTTCGAATCTTTTATGTCTAATGAATGGCAGATCAGTCACACAATAACCTTTGGTTGCCTTCACTGGTACATTACTTGTTTTCCTACCTAACCACCAAATGTGTTGGTGATGGAGACTTCTAGGTATTATCTCTGGAATAGTTACTTACTGCTCGTTTCTTTTTTCTGCCGAGAATCTTGGTAAGACAGCTACAGCAGAAGATCTAGAAGGAGAAAAGGAGAAGACAGAAAATCAATACTTTAAGAGATTTTCATTAACATTTACATATATCAACATTGCAATACTTTTAATATAAGACAAAATTGAGAAACAAATTATAAATCTTCGCCTTTACATCCGGTCCATTCTTCCAAAAGTACCTAAAGTGGTGTTAGAAGGGCGTGGCCCGCAGCATGGCGTACTAGACGCGTCCGTCCAGAGCACCGATGGCCAACAAGTGATCCTGAGCTTATCCTATGCTCATCTACACGATCCTGAGCTGAAACTTACGGGCAAAGTGCAGGAAGTCAAGTTCCGTGCCCTAGCTGGGCCGTACTGCCAAAGATTGCTCCATAACTGCGAGAAATATGAAGAAAAGCAGAGCCCGGGTCGCAGACAAAATGGCACCGGCCCGATCAGAGCAGTAAAAAAGGCACCTTCTGGGAGCTGTGGACAGCATCCGGGTTTGAAACTGTGAGAGCGGTGAGGAGCAAGCGCCGGTGGGGCTCCATCGGCCTCTCCCATCCTCCCCCCGTCCTTTGGCTCTTTCTGCTCCCTTCGCCCGCCTCCGCTACGTGCTGGGGCCGCTGTGACGCGGTGTCGAGCGGCGGGACTGACGGTGGCACCATGGTGCGAAATCCTGCTTAGGAGGTCAGGAACAGGTGCTCGGGCCCATGAAACACCATCGGCACCGGTGGTGGTATCCCTGGCGGGACGGTGACAGAGGGGCGGCGGAGGAGGGCCCGGCCACACCCCCAGTGAACGCTGCGGCCTCCGGGGAACTGCCGACCCCGTTGGGAGAGAATTCAACAGGCAAGGGACATTGGAGGAGGGCCGGCACATCGGAAGCACCCCAGAGTCAAAGAGCAACCAGCGATCGGCAGAGAATCCGGCCGCTCCAGGGCAGGTGACGCCACGGAGAGGGATCCTAACCGGTGAAGATCAAAGAGGCCGACTGAGAGGGGACAGACCAGTGATCACGGTGGAGACGGGCACGGTGAGCTGTTGCATGGAGTGCGATAGGCATAAAACAGAGACCATAGCTCAGGGGTATGGCGTTGACCCCCCCCCCCGCCCTGCTGTTAGACTCAGTAAGTAGGATGTGAACCTGTGACAGAGAGGGCACATGGAATGACGCGGGACCCGCCAGTGTGGCACAAGGCATGCAAATGGGCCACACCCAAACACAGTGGTATGCAGTGAGTCATCAAAAACAGCAGGGATATACGGGATAACGCAGACGACGGGCCCCACCGGCCTGGACATATGAAATCCTACGACATAGAGAGGGGGTGGCAGGTGAACCCCGATGAGGGGGACCTCCGCAAAGGTGATACTGGCACAAGACGGAGTGGTGAGCGGGCCATAAGAGAGACTACTGGTTGGCGGACCCCATCCCCCACTATTGACAGCGTGGGTGAGACTTGTGAACACACCCGGTGGGGGACAACCTTTGAAAAACACCATCACTGAGTGGTCAAAAGGAGGACAGCCTGCAGACGGGGACTAGAGGCGGTGTGCCCCGTGGTATTACTGACACTGCATTCGCACTGCCCGCACAGGTGGCGGCCACAGATGGCGCTGGATAAGGACCCCAAACCGCAGAGGCAGGGGAAGATGGACAAATTTGCTAAGCTGCTGCCAGTGGCAGACCCCCCTCCTTCCGGGTCTGTGGACGCCCCTGACAATAATGTTCTCCTTCAAGTGATCCAGTCCTCCAGAGAGGTATTAGAAGGCAAAATTGACAAGATCAAAATTGACGTGGATCTGCTCTATCAGGACCTGCGGAAGGTGGCAGAGAAGGTAACACAAGCTGAGCACTGTATATCGGAGGTTGAGGATACCAACCATGTCCTCCGGGGTGAGGTCACAGCCTTGTCGGTGGCCATGAAAGATGTGCTCTGGAGGGTCGACGATGCAGAAAATCTGGCTCAAAGAAACAATCTTCGCTTTCTTGGATTTCCAGAGGCCATCAAAGGAACGGATGTGGGGCCTACCTGCGTAAGTGGTTGCTGGAATCCTTCCCTAATGCGCGCTTTTCGCAGTGTTTCATAATTAAGAGAGCGCACAGAATACCGGGGGCCCAGCCGCCAGCGGGAGCCTCCCCACATCCATTGATTGTGAAGTTCCTTAATTAACAAGACAAAGACCTCATCCTCAGAGAGTTTAGGCAAAAAGGGGATATTCGGATGGACAATACAAAGATCATGGTGTTTCCGGACTAATCCCGAGCGGTACAGAAGCAACGCAAAACGTTAGATTCCGTAAAAGACAAGCTATGGCAGATGCAAATCCTGTACATGCTCCTATTCTCTGACAAACTTAAAGTGATCGAACAAGCAAAGACATTGTTCTTCAACACTCCAGAAGAGGACTGGCACTGGCTGGAGGAGCGCCCCGTGCCGAGAGCGGCTGGAGGCTTAACAGCACTCTCTGGGAAGGCCTCATCAGGAAACAGTAACAAACCCAAACCACAGCGAATTAAGGAAAGGAACAGAGAGACTACACAAAATGGGACACTTAGAGCGTTGCCATATTACAGTAGGAGAGTCACAGGATCCATGCTTTGAGCGTCAGACTCGGAAAGCTTACATCGCACAGAAAGACCAAGAGGGCCCCCGCAGACCGGGGATATGACTCGGCAACGCTCAGCGGACTGCACTGAGCAAGACCTCAGAGGGAGAGCATCCTTTGTTGCACAATATCAATCTCCTGGAAAATCAGGTAGAGGCGGTCATGGAGAACGACATGGACACTTAGAACCAACAGACTAGCCAAAGAATGAGGAGCAGTAATTGGCCTGGAGGACAGCGGACAGACGGAGAAACTCGCACGCCACCCCGCGTGTTCTCTTTCCTTAATTGTATTTGACGTCTTTGTTCTCAATTCCTTGGTGTACGACTTCCCTTTCCCCTCCCGTCCCTCCCCCTCCTCCCTTTCTTTTGTTGCTTTCTTCCTTTTATTTTAGGTTGGACATATTGAACCATTTCATTTGATGCAGGGATTTCCTGCCCAGTAGCTAGTGCCTGATATCAACAGCGTGCAGGCCCCCCTACGGGACAGCCTACTTAAGGCCAACAGGTTTGAGTGAGCAGGTCCTGGAAGGGCAGGGAACAGTTTGAGAGGGCGAGTTTGGGTGGGTGGGCGACAGACCTCTCTAGTCCACACACAACACAGTTGGTCCTGTTGACCCAAGGAGTAGTCAGTTGGATAATGGGGGAGTATGGGGGGGCAGGGTGGGGGGGTGGGGGATGGGGTTCTTACACTATTATGTGGCAAAATTGTAGGATGGCAGGCATCATGAGAACTAAGAAACACCAGCAGTGGGGCGGTGTATGCGGTCTCGATAGAGGGACAGACACACTACATCACTGGGATGGCTACACCTAACTTAGGGACGTACACGGTCCTCTCCTGGAATGTAAACAGGATGGGAAATAAAATCAAGAGGGGGCTGGTGGCAGCATACTTCAAACGACTAAAACCAGATGTCATCCTATTGCAAGAGACACACTTAAAGGGCACTCTCTGTGGGTTTGTAGTCCGAGGGGCATACAAGACACTAGCACACGCCGGGTTCTCCACGGGGGCAAGAGGTGTGACAATACTAATTAGGAAAAACCCGCCTTTCAGAATTGAACGCATATGGATGGACCCCAGTGGTACCTATGTCGCATTTAAGGGGGTGTGGGAAAGACGAAACATTACCCTCATTAGTGTATATAACCCCCAGGCTACAAAAACAAACAATAGAGAAACTAGCGGCAGTCCTGCTGGAAGCAAAATCCGAAACGCACATTATTGGGGAGACTTTAATGACGTAATGGATCCCACACTGGATCGTACAACTGTCACTAAGGGAGGCCCCAAAGAGACGCCACTCAAACGGTTCACCGACACAATGGCGCTTACAGACATATGGCGCAGACAGACATATGGCGCAGACAGCACTCCCAGACCACAGCCTACTCTTTTTACTCAGGTGCTCACAAAGCCTCATCATCATCAAGTCTCTTTATTCGGATTTACAAGAAAAATCCATAAAAGTACAATCTGCAAAAACAATTCAACATATTCAAAATTACAGTTAACCAAGTGCAAAGATGTTTATACAGTGCATATGAGTACAGATAACAAATCATATATTTCCATTATCTGGGGTACAAAGGGAGAACAATAATCATAAAAGAGTACAACTAAATCAGGGGTCTACAAACATTTAAAATACTTTAAAAAAACGCTTATGCGGAGTAACAGTTTCTAATTTTAGGCGGATGAGATGGGACTGATTCAAAAAGAGTGTTCTGAGCAATTTAGTAATTACAAGACATTAAACTATTGTACGATAGTTTGGGAAAATTGAAAGCCACTGGAGCACTGCTACCATTACTTAAATGGGATCCTCTACCCACTTGGTTGTTGACAATGCCCCGGGAACTAGAGGAATGCATGTAGGACATATTAGGGTAAAAATCATGTAGATTCCAGGTAGAGATGGGTCCATCGCCATTATGAGATGGCCATGTCTGTATATATGGTACAATGTGTCTGCTCCTAAATCGAATCAGGATCAAATCGCCCAAGATGTCTTTTCTTTGGGGTCCAAGCCATCCAACCCTCCGAACACTTATTATATGGCCATCAAGGTGTTTGGGCAGGGGTCTGTTTTTAGTTAACCAAAACTTGACCTTGTTCATAAGTTCATATTGTCTCTCAACTTTGCCTTTTGTTAGCTCAGGGACACCCGAGAGAACAATTACAAAAGGCGCTGCCTCTGGAGGTAAGTGTATATGGGTGGTGCGCACCTGGTTAGACGGAATGATACGTGCTGTTGTCAATTTCGGAGGGGCTTTGGGATTGGTAGGGAACAAGGAGGCGGAGGTTGGCAATCGGGTGGGCACCGCTTCATAAGGAATAACCAGAGTAGGAAGATTTGAGAGAGCAGGTGTCGGCGGGCATTGAGTTGTTACGACATGGGTTGAGGATTTCATGAGAGATTCAATGGAGTGCTCCAACCCCGTCAGCTTCTCCTCCAACGTGTTGATTTTGATCATCAAGGGGTGTATTAAAGTTTCGATCAGATTCTCGATCCTAGTCAGAAGGGCCTGATGAGAAGATGGTAATAAATCGTCCGAGATAGCAACAGGTGGTGAAAGGAAGGACGAATTAATTAGAGATGGTGTAGAAGGTTTATCAGATTTTTGTCTTTTGAGAAGACTCCCGTTTTCTTTGTCTTTGTCCCCATCAATCTTCCTTTGGGCAGGTATGACCGTGAGGGATATTTTATGGGTATCAGGGAGGGATTTCAGCTCCCTTGGGCATGGTAACGTGGGAGAAAGTGCTGTAGGGGCATACTTAACCCTACACAAGCTATTTAAGTCATTCAGCCACGCATAACTAGGTGAAGAATATGCAAATATATCATCAGGGATTTTGTCGAACATATCCCCTGTATTGGGCTTAGGCATAGTTAGAGAAAGTACTGATCGGAACTTTACCTCTCGACGGACAAAGGGGGTGGCCCGTCCCCGTCCTCCTCGGTCCGATGAGGGCCGTAGAGGGCCCGCCCTTTGCCCGGGCTTAGCCCGGCGTCCCGCTCGCGTCCCGCGGAGCTGGGGTGATGCCTGCTTTATGCGCCGCCCGGCGCGATGGTGTGGCGTCTGGCCACAGCAGAGGGAGCCTGGGAAGTGTCGTTTGCAGCGCCCCCCTCCGCACTGCTGCCGCGCTAGATGACCACTGCGGCGGCTGGAGGGAGGCGAAGAGAGGCGAAGAGTGGTCGTCAGGGGTCAGGAATCCCAGGGTCCAGGGTCCGCCAATAAGGTGAGCTGGAGAAAATGCTCACGAGCCCCTGCAGGTTGAAATCACTCACAAAGCCTTCTCACGACTGGATTACATACTGGCCCCTGTGGGAGAATTACGAGATATACATAAGGTGGAATACTTGGCGAGAGGCCTCTCAGACCACTCGCCCATGTGGCTTACAACGAGCACTCGAACGCAGTGCCCGGTAGGGGAATGGAAGCTCAACCCATGGGAATTAAGGGACCCTCAGGTTGTTAAAGAAGTTTGGGTGGACTCTGAACTTTACTTTAGCGAGAACGTGGGGTCAGTGGACTCGGCCATTACACTGTGGGAAGCCTAGAAACCGGTACTGCGAGATAGGGCCCAAAACATCATAGCTTATAAAGAACTGAAAGAATGGGAGGAGATCGCAGGGCTTGAATCCCAATTACTGCAGATAGAAACACAGGCTAGGGCAAGTAGCAGCCCATCATTGCTGCGCAAACTACAACTTCTCCGATGGGAGTATTTCGCGTTGGCCAAAAAAGACACGCAACACGCAATACAAGCCATGCATCGAAGCCTATATGATGCAGGTGACAAGAAGGGACGCCTGCTTGCATCGCTTAGTAAGAAAGATTAGAAAGCAGGTGGGTGGCCCAGATACAGTCGTAAAACAGCCAAACGCACAATACTCCCATAGCATTCGCCAATGCCTTTGCGGAATATAACGAAAATTTCTACACACGTGACTTGGCAGGACCTACACGCAGAACACGCAATTCCCGAAGTTAACAGATAACAAGTCACAGATGCAAAAGAAATGTTGACAGATCAAGGCGCTCCTTTGTTTAAAAAATGATGAGGCAAGTCTGTCACGTGTTGGGTGTTACTCATATACGAATAGTCGCCTATCACCCCCAAACTGACGGTTTGGTTGAGTGATAAAATGCCAGCTTGAAAAATACTTTTAAAACACTACTGAACCTCGATATGAGACATTGGTAAGATATGCTACCCTTGGCCTTGTTTGCTATAAGTAGCAAAGTCCAAAGGAGTCCAGATTATTCACCATTTGAACTCTTATACGGACGCCAACCTAGGTCTTTAATACTCATGGTGAAGGCAAATGGGAAAATGGAGTGCACAACACTAAACCTTTGCCCGAGTATGTAGCAAGGCTACAGACACATCTAGGTCAGGTACAGAGTATGGCGAAGGAAAACCCGGAATAGTCCCTAATCCAACAAAAAGGACAATATGACAAAAAAGCCAAGAAGAGGGAGTTTGCTGTGGGAGACTATGTTTTGATTATGATTCCATCATCCGATCATAAACAACTGGGTCAATGGCAGGGACCTCACAAAGTGTTAGCTAAAGTGACCCCAGTCACCTATCAAACTGAACTAGATTCCTGTAGAAGAACCTCCCAAATATACCATAACTATCTCCTCAATAAACGAGAAGGCCCTTAACCAGTGCTGACAGAAGTATGAGTTTAAAACGAACCTCTCTACCTATATAGTATAGATCCAGATTTAACCCCCTCCCTTAGACAAGATTTGATAAAGCACATACAACCTCATACCAAGGTCCTCTCTAATACCCCAAGTAGCGCCATCGCAGTTAAAATGCTATCCACACCCCGGAAAACGGTAAGACTAAAACCATACCATATACCATAAGCTTGTAGAGAAGTTGTAAAAACAGAAGAACAACAAATGTTACAGAAAGGGGTTACTAAGCCTTCCACCACTGAGTGGAGTTACCCAATTGTGCAGGCAGTCTTAGACACCTTGAACTCCTATGGGTTAAAAGTTAATCCCAAGAAAGATCTATTAGCTGATGAGTCAGTCTGTTAAATATCTGGGATATTTCCTAGGAGGTGGACACATAAGGCCACAACCTGAAAAGGTTGGGGCCATTTCAAAGATTCCTATGCCTAAAACAAATAGAGAATTGCTAGCCTTTTTAGGCATACAAGGTCTATAAGCGTTTCATATCTCGGTTTTCGCAAGTGGCTACCCCTTGACTGAGATTCTAAAAAAATCCAGCAAGACAGGAGCAGAGTTAAGATCACCTTCACCTAATCTGATCAATGCTTTTAATTCCCTCAAACAAGCATTGTTTTTTTAACCAGTTCCCACCACCCCCAACTATGAAAAACATAGTTCAAACTGATGCTTCAGATAGAGGGCTTGGAGCTTTACTATTCCAACAGGATGAACATGCGAAGAACACCCTATAACCTATATCAGTAGGAAACACTTCCCCAGGTAAGGACAGTATGCAGCTATTGAAATAGAAGCTTTGGCCATTAACTGGGCCATTAATACATTACGATAATATTTAGAGGGCAGCAAGCTTACACGCTTTACTGGCCCTGCCCTGTTAGAATGGATGACACAAAATAAAAGTAAAAACGATTGTGTCCTTAGAAGGTTTTTGGCCCTTGAACAATTTCGCTTTCAAACCCTCCATCATAAGGGCACTTAGCAGAAAACCAATGCACATTACATATCCCAATATTCCCATGAGGGTTTTCTTGGTACCAAGAAAGTAAGCAAATGAAGATGTGAGGATTTACATACCTGGGGATCCTCTCCTGCTGGTTATCTGCCTTGCTGTCCTCTTGCTGTAGTTCCTCTATGCTGTAATACGTGGAAAAAGAAAAAAAGGGAAGTTAAAGAGACTGACGAATCAGTGAACAGACTTGTTTCTTTAAACAGACCCGCGGAGCTAACCAATGAAAAGGCGACTGCGGAAAGAAAATGGAGGCGCGAACCCTGGAAAAGGGGAGAAGAAACCTGGCCGCGAGATCCTGAGAGGACAGAACAAAATCTGAGGAAGGAAGAATTACCCGGGATTATCCTGCAAGGTGGAAGGAGTGCCCACCTCGAAGGGAGACCGCTGAGGAAGCCACCAACCCAGAGAATCTTGATGGACCCAGTCTGGAGGTGGATGTCGAGTCGAGCCTGGAGGAATGGTGGATTGCCCCAGAGGACGCTGACAAGCCGCCGCAACTCTGGAGAATTGCAGCAGAGCAGGTGAGTATCCAGGCCAGATTTTGAACTTATTGAGAGGGAGGAGGAGGGAGTGGGAAGGATACGGGACACAGGCGGTGTTGGTCGAGGGTGTATTAGCATTGTGTACCCTTTTCCAAGTCAAAAATCTGAATCCAAAAGGAAATGCCTACATATAAATAAACATACGTACAGAATAAGGACTACAAGTCCCAAATTGCTCCGGTCAGAAAAATATAAAGAAAAAGGAGACTGAAATCTCTATTCTTTCCTCACCAGAAGGGATTAAGACAAATACCGTAAAAAGGGATATTACGTTGAAAAACGCAATGATTAGACTTTCCTGAATAGTCCCAAGGTAAAGGATTATATTATATATATATCATGATTATTGTATTTAGACTGTCATTATATATTTTGCTAGTTTAAAGAAATTCAGATCTTTGATGACTGGCAAACATTAGCCTCTGAACATGTTTTACTATTGATTGTAATTTGGGGCTTCTTTTAAATTACATGGATTTAACCAGTAATAATCTTTTCATATGCAATGTTAAAGAAAGACTTGCAGCGATAGTATGTTTACACTGTTTGTTGCACACGTGACACTGGAGGTCACCACCAGGGGGTGGTGATATTCTTCAACAAAAGTATATAAAAAAGCATTCAAATTCTGACTATGTTGCAGTGTGAACAAGGGCACCTTTGCCCGAAACGCGTCGCTGGTTCTGTGGGATTTGTTAAATAAATAACATCTTGCTGTCTTTGCTGGTCCGTCCCTCTACTTGCTGGCGTGGAAGCGGTGTCTGCGAGCGCAGAGCGTGCTGAGGAGGAGCTTTGTTTCCATATATATATATATGAGGTATGTAAAGTTCCAAGAAGTCCGTGAGCGCAGCAATAAACCCACACAAGCGAACAGGAACGAGCGAGACCCAAAGCGTGGTGCAAAGTTATTTTATTCGATTTTTAGACCCAGCACCAGTCCGCCATGACGCGTTTCGGCTAGAGATAGCCTTGATCACATGATATATCAGCAAAGTGGTTCCTTTCCCCCCGTGTGGCGCTACATAGTGGTGCGTCGCTCTTGCGGCTGAACCAAGCCGCTTCCAATTTCAACAACGTTTTTTTCCAAAAGGAAACAAATGAGCCGCAACTCCAGCCAATGTTCTTTTCAGACAAGAATGATTTATTTCCTTGTTAGGACAGACATAAACCAACGCGTCTCGGTAGCTCCGTCCACAGAGAACCGTGAACAAGGTAGACGGAGCTACCGAAACGCGTTGGTTTATGTCTGTGCTAAGAAGGAAATAAATCATTCTTGTCTGAAAAGAACATTGGCTGGAGTTGCGGCTCACTCGTTTCCTTTTGGAAAAAAATGTTGTTGAATATATATATACTAGCAGCCGGTCCCGACGTTGTCCGAGTATACACACGCCCACAACGGAGTCCTGTGAACGCTTGTTTTGCAGGATTTCTGCACCCCCTTTTTGTCGAATGCCCGTTGAATGCCGCGCCGATTGCTGTATGGCCACGCCCCCACATGCCCACAACGGAGCCCTGTAAACGCTTGTGTTACCTGATTTCCGCCCCCAGCACAACGCACACGGCCACAAGGAAGTAGTAACACGTAGCGTTGGCCACGCCCCCACATGCCCACAACGGATCCCTGCAAACGCTTGTTTTACCTGATTTCCGCCCCCAGATTTTACCTGATTTCCGCCCCCAGATTTCCGCCCCCAGCACAACGCACACAGCCACAAGGAAGTACTAACACGTAGCGTTGGCCATGCCCCCACATGCCCACAACGGATCCCTGCAAACACTTGTTTTACCTGATTTCCTCCCCCAGCACAACGCACACGGCCACAAGGAAGTACTAACACATAGCGAATGCCACGCCCATCGCTGTATGGCCATGCCCCCACCACAACGCACAAGCACACGCCCCCAGCACAACACCCCGAGCAGAACGCCCACGCACACAAGGGACTACTTTGCCCCTAAGGTTCTTTTACCCTTCGAATGTATATGGTGGCCAGCTGTATAGCCTATGTCCATCTGCTGCAACTGTCCTTTCCAATCCTGTATTGGGTGTTGTGATTGGTGCTGTGGTTCCTGAGATTACCCGCCTCAAAGGTTTGGGCTCCCTCTTTATTATATTAATATAGGTATATATATATATATATATATATATATATATATATATATATATATATAATAAATCTCATCTGATACTATTATTTTCTCATGTATGGAAGGGAGGTAAGAAGGTAACATAAAGAAGGGGCGCTTCTAATCCTTTATGTCTAATGAATGGCAGATCAGTCACACAATCCCCTTCGGTTGCCTTCACTGGTACATTACTTGTTTTCCTACCTAACCACCAGATGTGTTATTGATAGAAGCTGGAATAGTTACTTACTGCTCGTTTCTTTTTTCCGCCGAGAATCCGGGTAAGACAGCCACATCCGAAGACCTAGAAGGAGGAAGGAGAAGACAGAAATTCAATATTTGAAGAGATTTTCATTAACATTTACATATATCAATATCGCAATACTTGAATATAAGACAAAATTGAGAAACAAATTAAAAATCCTCGCCTTTACATCCGGCCCAGTCTTCCAAAAGTACCAAAAGTGGTGTCAGAATTGTGATCTGGAAGTATGGAGGTGGTGGTGAAGAAGATGGCTGAGAGCTCTGAGAAGCTGGAGCGGGCAATGGAAAGGTTTCCCAATACAACAGCAAAAGATCGCGAAGCAATACACAAGGCCCTGACAACACAATATACAACGCAGGAGAAACCCTTGAAAGATTGGCTGATACCCAAGGACAACAGAGTGGGAATACTGTGATCCCTCAGTGGTTCAGCAAAAATATGTGAGTGGAGAGGATCCATATTTGTTCTTTAACAATATCGAGAGCATGGCACAGGCTGCAGCCTGGCTGGCTGACCAATGGAGGCAAAATCCAGATCCTTTGTTAACGGGAGAGTTATAATCCGCCTGCCAGGCTTCAAATCCTCAGAGCACTATCACTATACTGAGATAAAAGGAACATTCTGGAAAGCTTCGGGGTTCACGATGAAACCTATAGAATAAAATTGCATCACCTTAAAGAAGGATCCCAAGAAACACCCAGGGCATTGTATTACAGTATGAAAGACTTAACTGGCCACTGGTTATAACCCCTCACAGCAACTAAGGAGGAAATAATGGAAATTATATACCTGGAGCAATGCCTCACCTCTCTTCATTCTCCCATACAGAAATAGGTAAGAAAGAAAACCCATCTGACTCTAGTACGAGCTGTTGAAAAAGCTAGCCCCTATCGTCAAGCTCAGGAACTACAAAAAGGGAGGGAGGAGTCAACCTGGAGAAGACCAAGTTCAGTACCTGTTCGTCATCTTCCTCCCCCTTCGCAGAAAAAAACAGAACTTGTGACTTTATTGCCTGTTCCTGTATTACGGACTGCTATGCCTCAACCACAAGGTTTCCAATGTGGAGCGTGATTCTGCCCTCTTAAGGAGGAGCCCCCGGAATCAGGAATGACACGAATCCTATATATATATTGCTGCAAGGAAAAGTCCTCCTTACCATTGTGAGGTATCCTTTAATGATGTATCAGTTACTGCCTTGGTAGACACCGGATGTCTGAAAAGTGTGATGTAGACCCAAGCCTTACCCCATCATGCTGGTCAGACTCATGAAATAAAGAATATTGTGGACATGGGGATAGTAAAGGATACCCGGTAGCAGAAATACGCCTACAACACAGAGATCTGACGGTTGTTACCCTCAAATGGGGTCTCATACCCAAACTAGCAGGTCCTATGATCATAGGAAATGATTATCCTCATCTCAGTTCTTGGTGAAAGATACCTAGGAGGGAGATGATTGGTGGACTACAGCTACTTTCTCTCAAGTGGATAACCACAAATGGGAACCTGTCAAGCAGAGAAAAAGTAGAAAACAGCAAAGGTAGGAAAAGGAATGAATCCCTTTAAAGGTCTTTTCTAATCAGGTTGAGGATTTTTTCTGGGATTAGGACCACAATTTCAGGGCAGATTAAAGGGAGAATTCCTCATTCTACGAGACCTGGCGTGTAGCAGTCGATCAGGAACACCAAACAAAAGTAGGTCCCCAATTCTATGTGTAGAACGGGTTGTTGTATGGAAAAGGTGTCCCTTAGGATCCTGCCCAATTATTGATCACCACCCCTTTTAGGGATAAGGTCCTCTTATTGTTCCACGGTCACCTTCTGGGAGATAATTTTAGGAGGGAAAAACGAGCGGGATATTTTAAATAAATCCTACTGGCCAGGTGTTTCTCAACAAGTACAAAACTAATGCAAGGAATGTCCTACCTGCCAAATGTTTAGCGGATATAAACTGCCCGGAGTAGACATTATGCCATTGCCTATAATAGATGTCCCCTTCATCCGAGTTAGCATGGACATCATAGGCCCTCTCTTACCCCCTAGGAGTGGATATAGGTATGTGTTAGTACGCACTTACTATGCCACCCGTTTTCCTGAATTAATTGCTCTGCTCATTCCCAATATTATAAATGTAGCCAACGCGATGATGGATGTGTTTGCTGTGGTGGGTTTCCAAAGGAAATTTGACAGATCAAGGGACCCCTTTGTTTCCAAAAAGATAAGGCAATTCTGTCACGTGTTGGGTGTTACTCATATACAAATAGCGGCCTATCACTCCCAAACTGACAGTTTGATTGAGCCATATATTGGCACATTGAAAAACTATTTTAAAAAACAACTGAACCCCGAAATGAGACATTGGAAAGATATGCAACCCTTGGGCAATGCTTGCCATAAAGAGCAAAGACCAGAGCACTACAGGATGTTCACCATTTGAACTCGTATACGGATGTCAACCTTGCTCCGTTAGACATGGCAAAAGAAAAATGGGAAAATGAAGGGGATGACACTAAACCTTTGCCCAAGTGTGTAGCAAGGCTGCAGACACATCTAGGTCAAATACAGAGTCTGGTGAAGGAAACACCAGGAACATGCCCACATCCAACAAAAAGGAAAATAGGACAAAAAGCACAAAGAGGAATATGACTGTGGGAGACTATGTTTATATTATGATTCCATCATCAGATCATAAACTACTGGGTCTGTGGCAGGGACCTCACAAAGTGTTAGCTAAAGTGAACCCCATCACCTACCAATTTGAACTAGACTCCTTTAGAAAAACCTTGGAAAAACATCATAACAATCCCCTCAAGAAATGGGAAGGCCCCCTACCAGTGCTGACAGGAGTACGAGTTAAAAATGAACCTCTCTTCCTAGATAGTATAGATTCAGATTTAACCCCCTCCTTTAGACAAGAATTGATAAAGCACATACAACTCTGTGCCGAGGTCTTCTCTATTACACCAAGTAGGACCAACGCAGTTGAACGTGCTATCTAGGCCCCTGTGAAAACGGTAAGACTAAAACCCTACTGTATACCGGAAGGTCATAGAGAAGTTATAAAAACAGAAGTACATCAAGTGTTACATACACATGCGGGTTACTGAGCCTTCCACCAGTGAGTGGCGTTCCCTGATTGTGTTAGTGCCAAAACCGGATGGCTTAGTCTGGCTCTGCACAGATTTCAGAGAAGGAAAATCTCACAATTCGACACAGATCCCCCTTCCTAGTGCAGATGAAATCATGGACCAGTTGGGAGAAGCTCAATACATCAGTACCCTCAATTTATGTAAAGGATTTTAGCAGGTGCCCCTCTGAACTCACCCAAAGAAAAAACAGCTTTTTCGACGCCAGAAGGCCTGTACCAATTCACAATATTGCCCTCTGGCTGCATGGCGCTCCTGCCACGTCCCAATGGCTTATGAACAGGGTTCTACTACCCCACGCTATGCATTCCGCTGCGTATATTGATATCATTATATACAACCATACTTGCAGCCAACAGATAAAGCATCTGCAGCAGTCTTAGACACCTTCAACTCCTATTGGTTAAACGTTAATCCCAAGAAAAGTTTATTAGCTGCTGATTCTGTTAAATATCTGGAATATTTCATTGCAGTTGGACAAATAAGGCCACAAACTGAAATGTTTGCAGCAATTTCAAAGATTCCTATGCATAAAACAAAAAGTGGATTGCGAGCCTTTTAAGGCTTACTAGGTTCCTATAGGCGTTTCATATCTTGTTTCCGCAAGTGGGTACCCCTTTGACTGACCTTAAAAAAAAATCTGCAAGACAGAAACAGAGTTAAGATACCTTTCACCTAATCTGATCAATGCTTTATATTCCTTCAAGCAGGCATTGTTGTACAAACCGGTTCTCACCAGCCCCAACTATAACAAATCTTTTATAGTTTAAACCAATGCTTCAGCTACAGGGCTAGGAGCTGAATTATCCCAAAAGGATGAACATGTGCAGATCGCACTATAACCGATATCAGTAGGAAACTCTTCCCCAGGGAAAGACAGTATGCAGCTATTGAAAAAGAAGCTTTGGCCAATAAATGGGCCATTAATACATTACAATATTATTTAGAGGGCCGCAAACTTACACGCTGTACTGACCATGCCCCGTTAGGATGGATGGCACAAAATAAAAGTAACAACAATCGTGTCCTTAGATGGTTTTTGGCTCTTCGACCATTTCGCTTTCAAACCCTCCATCGTAGGGGGGAGTCAGCAAACCAAATCAGATTACCTATACCGATATCCCCATGAGAGTTTTCTTGGTACCAATAAAGTAAGGTAAGGGGGCGTGAGGACTTACATACCTAGGGATCCTCTCCTGCCCGTTCTCTGCCTTGCTGAGCTCTCGCTGTAGTTCCTCGACACTGTAAGACCTGGGAAAGGAAAGAAAGGAAAATTAAGCAGACTGACGAATCAGTAAAAGAGACTTGTCTCTTTAAAAAGACCCAAGGAGCTAACAAATACAAAGGCAACTGCAGAAAGAAAACAGAGGCGCGAACCCAGGAAAAGGGGAGAAGAATCACAGACGCAAGATCCCAGGAGGACACAACGGAATCTGTGGAAGGAAGAAATGCCTGGAATAATCCTGCCGAGTGGAAGGACTGCCCACCTCAAAGGGAAACTGCTGCTGTATCCACCGGCCCAGAGAATCTCGATGGACCCAGTCTGGAGGACAAGGACATCGAGTCGGGCCGGGAGGAATTGTGCATATCCCCAAAGGATGCAGAGTAGCCGCTGAAACTCTGGACAGTTGCGGCAGAGCAAGTGAGTAGCAAGGCCAGATTTTGAATATATTGAGAGGGAGAAGTAGGGAGTGGGAAGGATATGGAACACAGGCAGTGTTGGTGGAGAGTGTATTAGCACAGTGTATGCTATCCCAAATCAAATATCTGAATCCAAAAGGAAATGCCAATATATAACTAAAAATACGTACACAATAGGGACTACAAGTCCCAAAATGCTCCGGGAAGAAGATTATAAAGAAAAAGGAGATTTAAATCCCTATTGTATCCAAACCAGAAGGAATTAAGACAAATACATAAAAAGGGAAAATACATAGAAAACTGCCTTGATTAGACTTTCCTGACTAGTCCCAAGATAAGGGATATATAATGTATCTTTTTTCTTTTCTCTTCTGATACTTTTAGTTTCTCAAATATGGAACGGAGGAAAAAAGGGAACATAAAAAAAGGGCGCTTCTAATCTTTTATGCCTAGTGAATTGCATATCAATCAAACAATACCTTTGTGTTGCCTTCACTGGTACGTTACTTGCTTTCCTACTTAACCACCAGATGTGTTGGTGATGGAGACCTCTAGGTATTATCTCTGATATAGTTACTTACTGCTCGTTTCTTTTTTCCGCCGAGAATCCAGGTAAGACAGCCACACCCGAAGACCTAGAAGGAGAAAACGAGAAGACAGAAAATCAATATTTGAAGAGATTTTCATTAACATTTACATATATCAATATCGCAATACTTTGACTATAAGGCAAAACTGAGAAACAAATTAAACATCCTCACCTTTACATCTGGTCCAGTCTTCCAAAAGTGGTGTCAGAAGTGGGATCTGGAAGTATGAAGGTGGTGGTGAAGAAGATGGCTAAGAGCCATGAGAAGCTGGAGCGGGCAATGGAAACGCTTCTCAATACAGTAGCGGAAGATCGAGAAGCAATACACAAGGCTCTGACAACCCAATATACAACACAGGAGAAACCCTTGGAAGATTGGCAGATAACCAGGGACAACAGAGGGGGAATACTGCGATCCCTCAGTGGTTCAGCAAAAAAGAGTGAGTGGAGAGGATCCATATTTGTTCTTTAACAATTTCGAGAGCATGGCACAGGCCGCAACCTGGTTGGCTGACCAATGGAGGCAAAATCTAGATCCTTTGTTAACTGGGGAGTTATAATCCACCTGCCAGGCTTCAAATCCTCAGAGCACTATCACCATACTGAGATAAAAGGAACATTCTGGAAAGCTTCGGGGTTGACGATGAAACTTATTGAATAAAATTGCATAATCTTAAAGAAGGATCCCAAGAAACACTCAGGGCATTGTATTACAGGGTGAAAGACTTAACTGGCTACTGGTTAAAACCCCTCACAGCAACTAAGGAGGACATAATGGAAATTATATACCTGGAACAATACCTCACCTCGCTTCATTCTCCCATACAGGAATGGGTAAGACAGCAAACCCATCTGACTCTAGAACGAGCTGCTGAAAAAGCTAGCGCCTATAGTCAAGCTCTGGAACCTAAAAAGGGAGGGAGGAGTCAACCTGGAGAAGACCAAGTTCAATACATGTACGTCATCCTCCTCCCCCTTTGCAGAAAAAAAACAGAACTTGTTACTTTATTGCCTGTTCCTGTATTACGGACTGCTAAGCCTCAACCACAAGGTTTCCAACGCGGAGCGTGATTCTGCCCTCTTAAGGAGGAGCCCTCTGAATCAGGAATGACACAAATCCTGTATATAATGCTGCAAGGAAAAGTCCCCCTTACCATTGTGAGGTATCCTTTAATGATGTACCAGTTACTGCCTTGCTAGACACCGGATGTCTGAAAAGTGTGATGCAGCCCCAAGCCTTACCCCATCACGCTGTTCAGACTCATGAAATAAAGAATATGCAGTGTGTACATGGAGATAGTAAAGGATACTCCTGTAGCAGACATACGCCTACAACACAGAGATCTGCCAGTGGTTACCCTCAAAGGGGGTCTCATACCCAAACAAGCAGGACCTATGTTCATAGGTAATGATTATCCTCATCTCAATTCCTTGGTGCAAGATACCTAGAAGGAGGGAGAGGATTGGTGGACTACAGCTATTTTCTCTCAAGTGTATGACCAAAAATGGGAACCTGTCAAGCAGAGAAAAAGTAGAAAACAGCAAAGGGGGGAAAAGGAATAAATCCCTTTAAAGGTCTTTTCTAACCAGGTGGAGGATTTTGTCTAGGATAATGACCGCAATTTCAGGGCAGCTTAAAGGGAGGATTCCTCATTCTACTAGGCCTGGCGTGTAGCAGCCGATCAGGAATACCCAACAAAAGTAGGTCCCCAATTCTAGGAATGACCTACCTGCCACATGTTTAGCGGATATAAACCGCCCAGAGTAGACATTATGCCATTGCCTTTAATAGATGTACCCTTCATCCGAGTGAGCATGGACATAATAGGCCCTCTCTTACCCTCTAGGAGTGGATATAGGTATGTGTTAGTACTCATTTACTGTGCCACCCGTTTTCCTGAAGTAATTGCTCTGCCCAATCCCAATATTATAAATGTAGCCAACGCGATGATGGATGTGTTCGCTGGGGTGGGTTTCCAAAGGAAATTTGACTTACCAAGGGACCCCTTTGTTTCCAAAAAGATGAGGCAAGTCTGTCACGTGTTGGGTGTTACTCATATATGAATAGCGGCCTATCACTCCCAAACTGACAGTTTGGTTGAGCAATATAATGGCACTTTGAAAAACACTTTAAAAAAAACTACTGAACCCCGTCTCAACAAGAACAAATCTACTGCAAGGAATGTCCTACCTGCCAAATGTTTAGCTGATATAAACAGCCCAGAGTAGACATTATGCCATTGTCATTAATAGATGTACCCTTCATTCGAGTGAGCATGGACATAATAGGCCCTCTCTTACCCTCTAGGAGTGGATATAGGTATGTGTTAGTTCTCATTTACTGTGCCACCCGTTTTCCTGAAGTAATTGCTCTGCCCAATCCCAAAATTATAAATGTAGCCAACGCGATGATGGATGTGTTCGCTGGGGTGCGTTTCCAAAGTAAATTTGACTGATCAAGGGACCCCTTTGTTTCCAAAAAGATGAGGCAAGTCTGTCACGTGTTGGGTGATACTCATATATGAATAGCGACCTATCACTCCCAAACTGACAGTTTGGTTGAGTGATATAATGGCACTTTGAAAAACACTTTAAAACAAACTACTGAACTCTGAAATGAGACATTGGGAAGATATGCAACCCTTGGGCCTTGCTTGCCATAAGGCGCAAAGTCCAGAGGACTACAGGCTGTTCACCATCTGAACTCGTATACGGATGCCAACCTAGCTCTCTGTTAGACATGGCGAAAGAAAAATGGGAAAATGAAGGGGACGACACTAAACCTTTGCCCCAGTATGTAGCAAGGCTGCAGACACATCTAGGTCAAATACAGAGTATGGTGAAGGAAATACCTGGAACATACCCAAATCATACAAAAAGGACAAAAAAGCAAAGAAGAGGGAGTTGAATGTGGTAGATCATGTTTAGATTACGATTCCATTATCAGATCATAAACTACTGGGTCTGTGGCAGGGACCTCACAAAGTGTTAGCTAAAGTGAACCCATCACCTATCGAATTGAGCTAGATTCCATAAGCAAAACCTCCCAAATACATCATAACAATCCCCTCAAGAAATGGGAAGGCCCCCACCAGTGCTGACAGAAGTATGAGTTGAAAACAAACCTCTCTTCCTACATAGTATAGATTCAGATTTAACCCCCTCCCTTAGACAAGAATTGATGAAGTACATACAACCCTGTGCAGAGGTCTTCTCTATTACGACAAGTGGGACCAACGCAGTTGAACATGCTATCCGCCCATCAGTGAAAATGGTAAGACTAAAACCCTACTGTATACCGGAAGGTCATAGAGAAGTTATAAAAACATCAAATGTTACATACTCCTGGGGGTTACTGAGCCTTCCACCAGTGAGTGGCGTTCCCGGATTGTGTTAGTGCCAAAACTGGATGGCTCCGTCTAGTTCTGCACAGATTTCAAAGAAGAAAAATCTCACAATTCGACACAGATCCCCCTTCCTAGGGCAGATGAAATCATGGAACGGTTGGGAGCTGCTCAATACATCAAAACCCTCAATTTATGTAAAGGATATCAGCAGGTGCCCCTCTGAATTCACACAAAGAAAACACTGCTCTTTGACCCCAGAAGGCCTGTACCAATTAAAAGTATTACCCTCTGGCTGCATGGCGCTCCTGCCATGTCCCAATGACTTATGAACAGGGTTCTACAACTCCATGACCATTCCGCGGTGTATATTCATACCATTATATACAACGATATTTGCAGCCAACTGATAGAGACTCAGCAGCAGTCCTAGACACCTTCAACTCCTATTAGTTAAAAGTTAATCCCAAGAAAAGTTTATTAACTGCTTATTCTGTTAAATATCTGGGATATTTCATTACTTTTTGACAAATAAGGCCACAAACTGAAATGTTTGCAGCAATTTCAAAGATTCCTATGCCCAAAACAAAAAGAGAATTGCGCGCCTTTTAAGGCTTACTAGGTTCCTATTGGCGTTTCATATCTCAGTTTCCGCAAGTGTCTAACTTTTTGACTGACCTTCAAAAAAAATCTGCAAGACATAAGCAGAGTTAAGATACCCTTAACCTAATCTGATCAATGCTTTATATTGCTTCAAGCAGGCATTGTTGTCCGAACTGGTTCTCACCAGCCCCAACTATAACAAATCTTTTCTAGTTTAAACCAATGCTTCAGCTACAGGGCTAGGAGCTGTATTATCCCAAAAGGATGAATATATGCAGATCACACTATAACCAATATCAGTAGGAAACTCTTCCCAAGGGAAAGACAGCATGCAGCTATTGAAAAAGAAGCTTTGGCCATTAAATGGGCCATTAATACATTACAGTATTATTTAGAGGACCGGAAACTTACACTCGGTACTGACCATGCCCCGTTAGAATGGATGGAACAAAACAAAAGTAACATCGATCGTGTCCTTAGATGGTTTCTGGCTCTTCAACCATTTCGCTTTCAAACCCTCCATCGTAGGGGGAGTCCGCAAACAAAATCGGAGTTTTCTTGGTACCAAGAAAGTAAGGGAAGGGAGATGTGAGGATTTACATACCTGGGGATCCTCTCCTGCCCGTTCTCTGCCTTGCTGAGCTCTCGCTGTAGTTCCTCGACGCTGTAAGACCTGGGAAAGGAAAAAAAGGAAAATTAAACAGACTGATGAATCAGTAAATGAGACATGTCTCTTTAAAAAGACCCACAGAACTAACCAATGGAAAGGCAACTGAGGAAAGAAAACAGAGGCACAAACCCAGGAAAAGGGGAGAAGAGCCATGGACGCAAGATCCCAGGAGGACAGAGCGGAATCTGAGGAAGGAAGAATTACCTGAAATAATCCTGCCGAGTGGAAGGAGTTCCCACCAAAAAGGGAAACCACTGCGGAAACCACTGGCCCAGAGAATCTCTGTAGGAGAGTAGGATCTGCTTCTTATGGTTACCCCCACTTTTTGCAGGTGTTTCACTGTTTTTCGACTTTAGTCTGGCTGGGGCCCTGCTATCCAGGACCCCAGCCTAGCTGCTTCCTCTTTAAAATGATTCCAAGTACTTTAGGTACACTCCAATTTGGTTACTGGGGTACCCTTATGAGTCCCTAGTATCTGGTACCTTAGGTACCAAGGGCATAGGTACCCCAGAGGCATACCAGGGTCTGAAGCATGTATTATGCCACCCCTGGGAAGCCTTTCAAAATAACACCACATGTCTGCTATTGCAGCCTGTGTAAGGTGGTTTATGCACCCCTTACTTAGATATAGGTTCCCTATATCTACCTTATATCACTACACATATAAACCTATCGATCACCCCTATGGCAGGCCTTATCAATCCTGAAGGCAGGATGCTGGGCGTTAGTGTGAGAGGGTGCCCATGCATGAGCAGGGCCCCTTTGCAATCTTCCGAATCTATTCTCTGGGGCTGTTCTTTGATACTACCAGACCATATAATCTTAAGTGCATTATAACCTCGCAGTAAATGCTAACTTTGGAATGGCTGCTAGGAAACATGCCGTGTTTGGTGTCAAACGCTTTGGAATCATACTCTCCACCAGTCCTGGCCACCCTTCTAGAGGGAGAGACATGTACACACTGGTACACCCAGTACCAGTTTAAAAGAACCCTGGCATCACAAAATGGATGCCACAGACACGAGTCTGGCCTCCTGCTGCTGGACGAAACTCCGGCAGGGGAGGACTGGACAAAAGGTTTCCTGTCACAGGGAGGTGTCACCACCTCCCAGACAGGCTTTAGTGTATTGAGGTTGGGTGGGTGCACTCCAAGAGTGCTTTGAGGTCTGAACTGGGGGCACATTTGGTGTCCCTGTGCATAGCCCAGTTCAAACCGATTGCAGGGGCTACCAGCCCCTGCTCTGTCCCAAAACTGGACAAAGGAAATGGGTGTAGCCACCCCTCTTTCCAAACCCTCCCATAGGTGGGTCCACAGAGTTTGTCCAACCCCTTCCGTTGGGTATAAGATAGGAACCCCTGGCAACAGGACTTTAGATTACACCTGGACAAAACTCTGATACTGAATCCTGGAACTTCGACGATCTGCACAACGCTGGATGACTGAAGAATCTCCCTTGGAGTAAAGGAGTTACTCCCCTGCGTGGCAGGCATTTGCATCTCCGAAGCTTCTGCCGGACTCTGAAGTATTTGCAACATAGGAGGTGCATTTCCAAACTTCCCCGAGGCCGACCTGAGTCCCCAGCAAAGCTGAGACCTGCATCCCTTGTGGGTGCCTTGAAACCGGAACCCCGGAACACTGATGCACATTTGCAAGTGCATCAGTTTCTCGACATTCCTTGAGGCTGTGCATTGGGTTACTTGTAGCCCAGACCCCGAGCACCTTTTCCACTGAAGATTGCTGGCCTACACTCCATGAGTGTTCAGTGAGCCGGCCCTTTGTGTTTAAGCTTGAGGTACCTTCGCGATCCCTGGTCTGTCGACTGGTGGGTCTCTGAGAAGGCAACTTTGACTTTCCTTGGGCTTCCCTGGTTGCTCCAGATGTGCTCCGACTCTCCCCACTTGGTGAGTCCCCCGGACCTTGCTGGTCCACACCGAAGCATCTTTTCTCTTCCTGCATGGGTTGCTGTTGTTCAATCCGGGCACCGACACCGCAGCACTCGACATCCTTCGTGGGACAGCTCGAATCAAGCTCCTGGTCATCGTCGACGCCTCCTGGTCCTCGTGGCTGCAGAGTCAAGCTTCACCTCATCACACCTGAATCACCCGACATCAGTGGGCATTCGTCTATCGTGCCCCTGGTCACTGGCAAGTGACCCAGACTCTGTCCCCTCTGCTTTCAGGGTCCTCACATCTTCGATTCAGGCTTGGATCACCCTGGACACTTTTCTTCTCTACGGCAGCAGCACTTTGCAGCTGATCGCCACTGAAATCAACGACGATTCTAGACACCAAAAGGCACCTATGCACCCGGCTTCCCTGGGTGAGGTAACTCAAGTACTGCGGTACTCCCGTGGGTGTTGGCCCTAGAACCCCTTAAGTCTAAAGGGCTTTGCTCAAAGTCCTCTCCAGAGTGTCCTTAATCCTTAAAATTCCACCAGCGACTTTCCCCATAGAAGCTAACGGTGTCTCACACTGCACGCGTTCCCCGTGGGGCCCCTGTGTCAATACCTTGGGTGGTTCCTTGTTGTCCCAGCGATTCTACAGGCTCTAGGCCTTGTGTCTAGTCAAGTTGTGGTTCTTATACCACTTTCTTAATATATGGTTTGGTCCCCCCTTGGGGCCGAGTGTATATTGTGCTATTTACTGAAGTTCTATTGCATTTAAATTGTATACTTTGCTCTGTAATCTCATCAAGAGATTACTAGAGAGTGTTTAGTAATAAATACATATATTTTATATATATACCTTGTTTGGTTCTCCCTTCATTTAGACATTCAAGAGGTTATAATCTGGTAAACCAAGCTGCTTTACACCCCTTCAAGACTTAGCCTGAAGGCTGCTCTCCATAGCTACCACTAGGATAGCTTTCAATAAAGGTTGTCTTAAACCTATCATCAATAAGGGTTGTTTGGACTGGTGAAAGGTGCCCACTAGAATAGTGGACAGCATATGCCAGGCCAACTTCTCACAATCTCGACAGGCCCAGTCTGGAGGGCGAGGACGCCGATTCGGGCCCGGAGGAATGGTGCATATCCCCAAAGGATGCGGAGTATCCGCTGAAACTCTGGACAGTTACGGCAAAGCAAGTGACTAGCAGGGCCAGATTTTGAATATATTGAGAGGGAGGAGGAGAGAGTAGGAAGGATACGGAACACAGGCAGTGTTTGTGGAGGGTGCATTAGCACAGTGTATGCTAGCCCAAGTCAAATATCTGAATCTAAAAGGAAATGCCAACATATAACTAAACACACATATATACACAATAGGGACAACAAGTCCCAAAATACTCTGGGCAGAAGATTATAACGAAAAAAGAGATTGAAATCCCTATTGTATCCACACCAGAAGGGATTAAGACAAATACATGAAAAGGGATATTGCATAGAAAAATGCCCTGATTAGACTTTCCTGAATAGTCCCAAGACACGGGATATATAATTTAACTTTTTTCTTTTCTCTTCTAATACTTTTAATTTCTACTAATATGGAAGGGAGGAAAAAAGGGAACATAAAGAAGGGTCGCTTCTAATCTTTTATGTCTAGTGAATGGCAGACCAGTCGCACAATAACCTTCGGTTGCCTTCACTGGGACACTACTTCTTTTCCTACCTAACCACCAGAGGTGTTGGTGACAGAGACTTTTAGATATTATCTCTGGAATCATTACTTACTGCTCGTTTCTTTTTTCTGCTGAGAATCCGGGTAACACAGCCACACTCGAAGACCTAGAAGAAGAAAAGGAGAAGACAGAAAATCAATATTTGAAGAGATATTCATTAACATTTACGTATATAAATATCACAATACTCTGAATAAAAGACACCATTGAGAAACAAATTAAGCCTCCTCACCTGTACATCCAGCCCAATCTCCCAAAAGTACCACAAGTGGTGTCAGAAGTGGGATCTGGAAGTATGGAGGCGGTGGTGAACAAGAGCCATGTGAAGCTGGAGCAGGCGATGGAAAAATTCCTCAATACAGCAGCGGAAGATTTTGAGGCAATGCATAAGACCCTGACAACACAATATACGATGCAGGAGACAGCCCTTGGAAGATTGGCTGATACCCTGGGACAACAGAGATGGCATACCACGTTGCACTCAGTGGTTCTGCAGAGGATTCATATTTTTTCTTAAACAACTTCGAGAGCATGGCACAGGCCGCAGCCTGGCTGGCTGACGGATGGAGGCAATATCTAGATCCTTTGTTAATGGGGGTTTTACAATCCATCTGCCAGGCTTCAAATCCTCAGAGTACTATTCCCTATACTGAGATAAAAGGAACATTCTGAAGCGATTGGGGTTTAATGATTAAACTTATTGAATAAAATTGCATCATACTAAAGAAGGAGCCCAAGAAATACCCATGGCATTGTATTACAAGATGAAAGAATTAACTGGCCATTGGATAAAACCCCTCACAGCAACTAAGTAGGACATAATGGAAAATGTATACCTGGGGCAATACCTCACCTCACCTCATCCTACCATACAGGAATTGGTAAGACAGCATACCCATCTAACTCTAGAACGAGATGTTGAAATAGCTAGCACCTGAAGTCAAGCTGAAGAACTACAAAAAGGGAGGGATGATTCAAACTGAAGAAGACTAAGTCTGTACTTGTTCGTCATCCTCCTCCCTTTGTAGAAAAAACCCGAAATTGTGACTTTATTGCCTGGTCCTGAAGTACAGACTACTATACCTAGTCCACAAGGTTTTCAATGTGGAAGGTATGGACATTTAGCGCGATACTGCCCTCAAAAGGAGGTGCCCAAAGAAACAATAATGCTGCGAGGAATCGTCTCCCTTATGATTGTGAGGTATCCGTTAATGATGTACCAGTTACTTCCTTGGTAAACACTGGATGTCTGCAAAGTGTTATGCATCCCCAAGTCTTACCCCATGTTGCTCTTCAGACTCACGAAATAGAGAATATTTAGTGTGCACATGGGGAGAGTGAAGGAAACCCCGTAGCAGAAAAACGTCTACAACACGGAGATCTACCGGCTGTTACCCTCAAATCAGGTCTCATACCCAAACTATCACAACCTATGATCACAGGTAACCATTATCCTCATCTCGATTCCTTGGTGCAAGATACCTGCAAGGAGGGAGATGATTGGTCGACTACTATCGCTCATTTCTCTCAAGTGGACAACCACGAATGGCAACCTGCCAAGCAGAGAAAAAGTAGCAAACAGCGAAGGGAGGATTAAGGACAAATCCCTTTAAGGGTTTCTTCTACCCAGATGGAGAATATTATCTGGGATAATGACTGCAATATCAGGGCAGCTTAACGGGAGGATCCCTCATTCTACAAGGCCTGGCGTGTAGCAGTCGGCCAGGAACACCCGACAATAGTAAGTCCCCAAATCTATGTGCACAACGGGTTGTTGTACAGAAAAGGTGGCCCCAAGGATCCTACCCAATTATTGATCCCCACCCCTTTTCAGGATAAGGTCCTGTTCTTGGCCCACAGTCAACTTCTGGGAGGTCATTTTGGGAGGAAAGAAAACAAGCGGGCCATTTTAGATAAATTCTACTGGCCAGGCGTATTTCAACAAGTGCAAAAACACTGCAAAGAATGTCCTACCTTCCATAGTTTAGCTGATATAAACCACCTAGAGTACACATGATGCCATTGCCCATAACAGATGTACCCTTCACCCGAGTGGGGATGGACATACTAGGCCCTCTCTTACCCTCTAGGCGTGGCTATTGTTATGTGTTAGTACTTGTTGCCTATGCCACAATGTTTCCTGAAGCAAATGCTCTGCACAATCTCAATACTATGAATGTGGCCAAAGCCATGATCGACGTGTTCGCTGGGGTGGGTTGTTCAAAGGAAATTATGACAGATCAAGGGACCCCTTTGTTTCCAAAATCATGAGCCAAGTCTGTCACGTGTTGGGTGTTACACATATATGAATAGCGGCCTATCACTCCCAAACTGACAGTTTGGTTGAGCAATATAATGGCACTTTAAAAAACACTTAAAAAAAAAAAAAACTACTGAAACCCGTCTCAACAAGAACAAATCTACTGCAAGGAATGTCCTACCTGCCAAATGTTTAGCTGATATAAACAGCCCAGAGTAGACATTATGCCATTGTCTTCAATAGATGTACCCTTCATCCGAGTGAGCATGGACATAATAGGCCCTCTCTTACCCTCTAGGAGTGGATATAGGTATGTGTTAGTACTCATTTACTGTGCCACCCGTTTTCCTGAAGTAATTGCTCTGCCCAATCCCAATATTATAAATGTAGCCAATGGGCCATTAATACATTACAGTATTATTTAGAGGGCCGGAAACTTACACTCGGTACTGACCATGCCCCGTTAGAATGGATGGCACAAAACAAAAGTAACATCGATCGTGTCCTTAGATGGTTTCTGGCTCTTCAACCATTTCGCTTTCAAACCCTCCATCGTAGGGGGAGTCCGCAAACAAAATCGGAGTTTTCTTGGTACCAAGAAAGTAAGGGAAGGGAGATGTGAGGATTTACATACCTGGGGATCCTCTCCTGCCCGTTCTCTGCCTTGCTGAGCTCTCGCTGTAGTTCCTCGACGCTGTAAGACCTGGGAAAGGAAAAAAAGGAAAATTAAACAGACTGATGAATCAGTAAAAGAGACATGTCTCTTTAAAAAGACCCACAGAACTAACCAATGGAAAGGCAACTGAGGAAAGAAAACAGAGGCACAAACCCAGGAAAAGGGGAGAAGAGCCATGGACGAAAGATCCCAGGAGGGCAGAGCGGAATCTGAGGAAGGAAGAATTACCTGAAATAATCCTGCCGAGTGGAAGGAGTTCCCACCACAAAGGGAAACCACTGCGGAAACCACTGGCCCAGAGAATCTCTGTAGAAGAGTAGGATCTGCTTCTTATGGTTACCCCCACTTTTTGCAGCTGTTTCACTGTTTTTCGACTTTAGTCTGGCTGGGGGCCTGCTATCCAGGACCCCAGCCTAGCTGCTTCCTCTTTAAAATGATTCCAAGTACTTTCGGTACACTCCAATTTGGTTACTGGGGTACCCTTATGAGTCCCTAGTAACTGGTACCTTAGGTACCAAGGGCATAGGTACCCCAGAGGCATACCAGGGTCTGAAGCATGTATTATGCCACCCCTGGGAAGCCTTCCAAAATAACACCACATGTCTGCTACTGCAGCCTGTGTAAGGTGGTTTATGCACCCCTTACTTAGATATAGGTTCCCTATATCTACCTTATATCACTACACATATAAACCTATCGATCACCCCTATCGCAGGCCTTATCAATCCTGAAGGCAGGATGCTGGGTTTAGTGTGAGAGGGTGCCCATGCATAAGCAGGGCCCCTTTGCAATCTTCGGAATCTATTCTCTGGGGCTGTTCTTTGATACTACCAGACCATATAATCTTAAGTGCATTATAACCTCGCAGTAAATGCTAACTTTGGAATGGCTGCTAGGAAACATGCCGTGTTTGGTGTCAAACGCTTTGGAATCATACTCTCCACCAGTCCTGGCCACCCTTCTAGAGGGAGAGACATGTACACACTGGTACACCCAGTACCAGTTTAAAAGAACCCTGGCATCACAAAATGGATGCCACAGACACGAGTCTGGCCTCCTGCTGCTGGACAAAACTCCGGCAGGGGAGGACTGGACAATAGGTTTCCTGTCACAGGGAGGTGTCACCACCTCCCAGACAGGTTTTAGTGTATTGGGGCTGGGTGGGTGCACTCCAAGAGTGCTTTGAGGTCTGAACTGGGGGCACACCTGGACAAAACTCTAATACTGAATCCTGGAACTTCGACTATCTGCACAACGCTGGATGACTGAAGAATCTCCCTTGGAGTAAAGGAGTTACTCCCCTGTGTGGCAGGCATTTGCGTCTCCGAAGCTTCTGCCGGACTCCGAAGTATTTGCAACATAGGGGGTGCATTTCCAAACTTCCCCGAGGCCGACCTGAGTCCCCAGCAAAGCTGAGACCTGCAGCCCTTGTGGGTGCCTTGGAACCGGAACCCCGGAACACTGTGCACATTTGCAAGTGCATCAGTTTCTCGACATTCCTTGAGGCTGTGCATTGGGTTACTTGTAGCCCAGACCCCGAGCACCTTTTCCACTGAAGATTGCTGGCCTACACTCCACGGGTGTTCAGTGAGCCGGCCCTTTGTGTTTTCGCTTGAGGTACCTTCGCGATCCCTGGTCTGTCGACTGGTGGGTCTCTGAGAAGGCAACTTTGACTTTCCTTGGGCTTCCCTGGTTGCTCCAGATGTGCTCCGACTCTCCCCACTTGGTGAGTCCCCCGGACCTTGCTGGTCCACACCGAAGCATCTTTTCTCTTCCTGCATGGGCTGCTGTTGTTCAATCCGGGCACCGACACCGCAGCACTCGACATCCTTCGTGGGACAGCTCGAATCCAGCTCCTGGTCGTCGTCGACGCCTCCTGGTCCTCGTGGCTGCAGAGTCAAGCTTCACCTCATCACACCTGAATCACCCGACATCGGTGGGCATTCGTCTATCCTGCCCCTGGTCACTGGCAAGTGACCCAGACTCTGTCCCCTCTGCTTTCAGGTTCCTCACATCTTCAATTCAGGCTTGGATCACCCCGGACACTTTTCTTCTCTACGGCAGCAGCACTTTGCAGCAGATCGCCACTGAAGTCAATGACGATTCCGGACACCAAAAGACACTTATGCACCCGGCTTCCCTGGGTGAGGTAACTCAAGTACTCCGGTACTCCCGTGGGTGTTGGCCCTAGAACCCCTTAAGTCTAAAGGGCTTTGCTCAAAGTCCTCTCCAGAGTGTCCTTAATCCTTAAAATTTCACCAGGCCCTTTCCCCATAGAAGCTAACGGTGTCTCACACTGCACGCATTCCCCGTGGGTCCCCTGTGTCAATACCTTGGGTGGTTCCTTGTGGTCCCAGCTATTCTACAGGCTCTAGGGCTTGTGTCTAGTCAAGTTGTGGTTCTTATACCACTTTCTTAATATATGGTTTGGTCCCCCCTTGGGGCCGAGTGTATATTGTGCTATTTACTGAAGTTCTATTGTATTGTATTTAAATTGTGTACTTTGCTCTGTAATCTCATCAAGAGATTACTAGAGAGTGTTTAGTAATAAATACATATATTTGATATATATACCTTGTTTGGTTCTCCCTTCATTTAGACATTCAAGAGGTTATAATCTGGTAAACCAAGCTGCTTTACACTCCTTCAAGACTTAGCCTCGAGGCTGCTCTCCATAGCTACCACTAGGATAGCTTTCAATAAAGGTTGTCTTAAACCTATCATCAATAAGGGTTGTTTGGACTGGTGCAAGGTGCCCACTAGAATAGTGGACAGCATATGCCAGGCCAACTTCTCACAATCTCGACAGGTCCAATCTGAAGGACGAGGACGCCGAGTCGGGCCCGGAGGAATGGTGCATATCCCCAAAGGATGCGGAGTAGCTGCTTAAACTCTTGACAGTTACAGCAGAGCAAGTGAAAGGCAGGGCCAGATTTTGAATATATTGAGAGGGAGGAGGAGAGAGTAGGAAGGATACGGAACACAGGCAGTGTTGTTGGAGGGTGCATTAGCAGAGTGTATGCTAGCCCAAGTCAAATTTCTGAATCTAAAAGGAAATGCCAACATATAACTAAACACACATATATACACAATAAGGACAACAAGTCCCAAAATACTCTGGGCAGAAGATTATAACGAAAAAAGAGATTGAAATCCCTATTGTATCCACACCAGAAGGGATTAAGACAAATACATGAAAAGGGATATTGCATAGAAAAATGCCCTGATTAGACTTTCCTGAATAGTCCCAAGACACAGGATATATCATTTAACTTTTTTCTTTTCTCTTCAATACTTTTAATTTCTACAAATATGAAAGGGAGGAAAAAAGGGAACATAAAGAAGGGGCGCTTCTAATCTTTTATGTCTAGTGAATGGCAGATCAGTCACAGAATAACCTTCGGTTGCCTTCACTGGGACACTACTTCTTTTCCTACCTAACCACCAGAGGTGTTGGTGACAGAGACTTTTAGATATTATCTCTGGAATCATTGCTTACTGCTCGTTTCTTTTTTCTGCTGAGAATCCGGGTAACACAGCCACACTCGAAGACCTAGAAAAAGAAAAGGAGAAGACATAAAATCAATATTTGAAGAGATATTATTTAATATTTACGTATATAAATATCACAATACTCTGAATAAAAGACACCATTGAGAAACAAATTAAGCCTCCTCACCTGTACATCCAGCCCAGTCTCCCAAAAGTAACACAAGTGGTGTCAGAAGTGGGATCTGGAAGTATGGAGGCGGTGGTGAACAAGATGCCTGAGAGCCATGTGAAGCTGGAGCAGGCGATGGAAAAATTCCTCAATACAGCAGCGGAAGATTGTGAGGCAATGCACAAGAGCCTGACAACACAATGTACAATGCAGGAGACAGCCCTTGGAAGATTGGCTGATACCCTGGGACAACAGAGATGGCATACCACGTTGCACTCAGTGGTTCTGCAGAGGATCCATATTTTTTCTTAAAAAATTTCGAGAGCATGGCACAGGCCGCAGCCTGCCTGGCTGACGGATGGAGGCAATATCTAGATCCTTTGTTAATGGGGGGTGTTACAATCCATCTGCCAGGCTTCAAATCCTCAGAGTACTATTCCCTATACTGAGATAAAAGGAACATTCTGAAACGATTGGGGTTTGATGATTAAACTTATTGAATAAAATTGCATCATACTAAAGAAGGAGCCCAAGAAATACCCATGGCATTGTATTACAAAAGGAAATAATTAACTGGCCATTGGATAAAACCCCTCACAGCAACTAAGGAGGACATAATGGAAAATATATACCTGGAGCAATACCTCACCTCACTTCATCCTACCATACAGGAATTTGTAAGACAGCATACCCATGGAACTCTAGAACGAGATGTTGAAATAGCTAGCACCTGAAGTCAAGCTCAAGAACTACAAAAAGGGAGGGATGATTCAAACTGAAGAAGACTAAGTTCCGTACCTGTTCGTCATCCTCCTCCTTTTGCAGAAAAAAACGAAATTGTGACTTTATTGCCTGGTCTTGAAGTACAGACTACTATACCTAGTCCACAAGGTTTTCAATGTGGAAGGTATGGACATTTAGCGCGATTCTGCCCTCAAAAGGAGGTGCCCAAAGAAACAATAATGCTGCGAGGAATCGTCTTTCTTATGATTGTGAGGTATCCGTTAATGATGTACCAGTTACTTCCTTGGTAAACTCTGAATGTCTGCAAAGTGTTATGCAGCCCCAATTCTTACCCCATGCTGCTCTTCAGACTCACGAAATAGAGAATATTTAGGGCCCGATGTAGGTAATTTTTTTTTACCGGTTCGTAAATACCGAATCATACCGAATCGGTATTTATGAACCGGAAAACCATATGTAGGTAAATATCCGGTAAAAAATACCGATTCGGTAACAATCGGTATCCACACTCGGTAAATACAGAATCGGTGTTTACCGAATCAGTAATATCCGAATCGGTAACACCCATACAACCCTATGGCCCTCCAGTCCCATAGGAATGAATGGGAGACACCGAATCGGTATTTACCGATTCGGTAAATACCGAATCGGTAAATACCGATTCGGTAAATTCCGATCTCGATAATTCTAATACATGACATCTGAGCCTGTGAACCAATCAGGGACACCCACCACACCCCACAACAAAGCATCTGAGAGACCAACCAATCAGATGCAAGTACCACACCCCAGTACCTGGAGGTGGCCACACCCATGCAGGTGCAGAGCAACAGAACTGCAGAGAGAGCTGGAGTGGAGACAGAGGAGCAGGCTGCACTGAGACCAGCATAGCAACACCATGGAGTCCCAGGAGGCACAAAAGGATGGAGGGGACAGAAAGAGGAAGGTGAAATTCAGCCCAACAGAGCTCCAGGTGCTGGTGGAGGAGGTTGTGCAGCATTACAGCCAGCTGTTTGGGAGACAGTCTCTGCAAGTAGCTGAGTCTGTTAAGAGGAACACCTGGCTGGCAATCCAGAGCAAAGTCAATGCCCTAGGAGTGACTCATCGCGAAATCGATGACATGAAGAAAAGGTGGTATGATCTGAGGATCACCACCAAAAAGAAGCTTGCCACCCAGAGGAAGGAATCAGCAGCCACAGGTGGGGGGAAGAGCCGTGCTCCAAGCCTCACTGAACTGGAGCAGCTTGTGGAATCCACCATGGAGCCTGAGAGCATACACGGGATCGGGGATGCTGATAGCTCAGCCAGAGCTGCAAGAAAGAAAGGTAAGATGCAGGGACATGTACCCCACCCATTCCCAGGCCCCTTCCCCAATGTGGGTGATTCACTCACAATCCAGCACACTGTTGTATAGCTCCTATATATCCTTATATCGTGTTAAGTTAGCATAGGTACATTTGAGATTTAAACGCCATTTTTCCTTTCTTGCAACTTCTGCACACGACCCTTAATTGTTGACTTAGCTTTCAACCTAGTGGTTTGCCGTGGTGTATGTGAGAATAATATGTTATTGCTCTGATATCAGTCTTGTTTAATAAAACATGTCTGCACGGAGAGTGCTGAAGTTTCAGGAGCAACACGATATGGAATTGTTATGAGGTCTGATCTCCACGCCTTCATAGTCATAACACAAGTGCAGCCTTTGCCAACTTGGGCTTGAGGCGGGATTGATATTGCTTTGCACGAGAATTGTTAACACACTTGATGCGGTGCACATGCAGAGAGAGCTGGTGTATGCTGATGTGATTCCTTCATGCTAGGACACTAAGGTATGGGCCCGCCCTAAAACAACCCAAAGAGACCTTCTTAGATAATAATATAATATATGTGTTAGGGAGGGTGAGATATAAGTGTTGTTAACTCTTATTCATTACAGCATGTTAACATGCTGTCACCATTCGCTTTTTATGTCTTAGTAACTATGCTGATAATTTCGCTACTGATAATAAGTATACTTGTATTATCAAAGATACTGCGCCTGAGAAGACGGCATTAGTAAATAAACATTTCAAATGCACATGTGTCTTCTTTACTCCATGTTCTGGTTTGTAATGATAATATAACGAAAGAGTGTTCATGAGTCCCACGTACCCTGAGGTACTGTAAGTTCATGTTCTGGTTTGTCTAAACATTGGGTGTTTGATATGTCCAATGAGACACTGTAGCTAGCTCGGTAAGGGGTGAGTTGGTTGCTAAGGTAAGTTTTGGGACACCCTAATTTGCCGAGGTTCCACTCCTCTGTGCACAGTTCTGTGTGAGTACAGAAACCCTGCAACATGGCGCCCAACGGTTTCGGTGGTCTTATATCATGACACTCGAGTAGTTTATCGTTCATGCCTTAACCCCTTCACGTCCGTTTCCGGAAAACGGGGTGTCGGTGAAACCTACCTATTTTTTGAAATAGGTCTTTATTCAAGCTTGATTCTTTCTTAAACGGTTTCTTTGAATTACTACCCAGTTGTGCTACAAAGTATTCTTTGTGTTTTCTTATTTCCAATTCTGTAATGGCGGCAGCGGTGGCTATTGCGCAGCATAGTCGCGTAGCGGTACGCAACCATCTTCAGACGTACCAAGTCCCAGTGGATGGGATGGCTGTGATTTTCGTGGTATGTGCAGATCCGGCGTTTCCTTACGAGTTGTTTTACTCTTGGGTTACGTTTCCGGCTGTGGACGCTAATTCTGGTTTGTTCCACTCCTACACCGCCTCGGATGTCCCGGCTGAATATACGCCGTACAGGGCATTGGAAATACCTATTGATCATTGGCAGCATCGAGTTTGGTTTGATGGCGCCCTCCCCCACTCTATGTCCCCTGCGAGGTTAGGCCCACTCTCAATTCCAGGTACTAATTGGCCTGCGTTGGGTGGCTTTACCCCGCACCCGAATCACGGGGCTTGCACCCTGGCAGAAATTCGCAGGCTGCATGTAGTTTCCATTTCCGTGATTCGTGCTTTAGTGCAATACATCGGTCGACATCTTCCTGGTGGTCCCCAGGGGGGTGCGGCCGCTCCCCTGGAACGAGGCGGAATGCGTCTCAATCCAGTGATGGTAAATTCGGTTTTTGGTGCGCGTCCGGTTGACAACGATGACTTCCCATTCTGGCTAGCAGAGAAGTTTGATCAACTGGAGGCGGTTTTTCCGAATTCTACTCCTGCTGATAAACATAGAATGTTGACGATTACTCTACCGAAGGATATTACTCCTGAACTTGCTGACTGTGACAGCTGGGGAAAAACATTTGCGGCAGTTTATACAAGGTGCTTCGGCACCCCGTCTATGACTGCCCTGCCTGAAATCGTTAGACGTGTTCAGGATGATCACGGTCCAGAGGCAGCGGTTGAATTGGGTATGCGCCTGTGTGGTTCTTTTGAGATTGTAAGTGATCTCATTCTCTCCAATGTTAAAGGAGATGCAGTTAACTTTCAGGTGTCGAATGCCTTGGCTGCTCTGCCCGATGCCGACAAACCCCGCCAGTTAGCAAAAATTGTGGTGGCCGCTTATAAAACGATTGGCCGCACAAGTAGAGGTCTGAAATATTTTCCAGTGAAGGAGAAAAAACAACCACAGGGACAATCTGCAGTGACAGATGCCCAGCCCAAGTCCAAGAAACAAAATTGGCCTAAAAAACAGACACAGGGGAAGCAGACAACGCAGACTCAGGGTACTTTTCCTGCAATACAAGCTCCTGCGCCACCCGAAAAAGTTTATGATTTGCGCGACCGCGCGATGATTAAATCGCCTGATCGTTTTCAGGGTTCTGATCAACGCTCTCCTCGTTCCTTTCAGGACACATCGGCCCCGAAGACCGGTGGAGGAGGAGGGGGTGGACGTGGACGTGGTGGCCAACAAGGACGTGGCCAGTCCCGCCAGACGGACGGCGCAGTGAAGCAGGAGGATTCTACGCCTAGGCGTCCGCAGTTTGCGAAAAAGAAAGTCGCAGCCTTAACAGCGCATCGATATGCCACAGATAGTGAGAACGCGGCTTCGGAATCTGACGTGGGCTCTGACCTTGCTGGACAGCGCGGCGGAGATAACCATAGTCAGAGAGGCGCTGCGTCCACTACTGAGGGTGACAGCGACTGATGTCTACGTTGTGATAGAAACAGCGGATACTAGACTCGCTCCCCCTGAAAGACTATATGAAATTGTCCTGTTAATTGAAGGTGACATACAGCGTACCGTTAAAGGTGTATTTTGGGAGAATCTGTCTTCTACATATGATATTTTACTTTCGGAGGCTGACTGGCCCCCACCTTTTGTGCTCGCGGCGCCGCGAGGGGAGGAGGTAATCCTACCCAGTTTCGCGAACACTGTCTCGAAAGAGCATGCGCAGCATTTTGCAGAAGAGTGGGCTCGGGCTCTCGCGCCGGCTCTGTACCGTAACCAATGTGGTTGGGATAAATTGTCGCCTTGCCACGAAATTCCGTTGCGGTCTCAGCCGCAGCCTCAACCTCAATATCCCATTCGGCGTGAAGCAAAATCTTCCGTCGCGGAAATCCTTGAACAATTGGAATATCAGGGAGTTATTGAAACGTGTGTGTCACCGATGAATAATCCACTTTTTACTGTGAATAAACCTGACGGATCATATCGTTTGGTTTTGGATTACCGGCATTTGAACTCGCATTGCCGTAACTGTGCAGTACAGAATACCCACGGCTCTGCCCTAGTGGATAGTCTCGTGCGTAAGCGTTTCAAGACAACGCTTGACATATCCAATGGTTTTTATGCCCACAGATTGGACAGCTTTAGCTCCCAATGGACCAGTTTTACAAGCGCTGGAGTGCAAAAGCAATTCCGGCGTCTTCCAATGGGCTACAAGAATAGTCCTGGTGTATTTACCGCTCGAATTGTCTCTATTCTGGAGGCACTCGACCCTGATGCTTTTTCGTGTGTGGATGACATATATCTCACAGACGACGATATTTGGGAGCATCTGTGTCGTGTAAATTCTCTTGTTTGCAACTTCGCAGACATGGGTTACAAATTCAACTTTGCAAAATCGCACATTGCTGAACACACAGTGTTGTTTTTGGGCTATGAGCTCAACAATGAAGGTAGAGGTTTGGCTCCTCACTTCTTGGAGAAGTGCGCACAATTGCGCGCACCAACAACTCTGAGAAAATTACAATCCTTACTGGGCTTTTTGAATTTCGGCAGAACTTACATTCCGGAATATGCCCAGCGTATCAAGCCTTTGTATGCTTTGATACAACCAACTTTCTCAAAATCATGCTGGCTGCCTGAGCATTCAGCCATTTTGCAATCCTTGCAGGCTGATCTGCTCGCTTCTAAATATTTACTGACTCGTGATAACCACACCAACCTGGTCATAAGAATAATTCCTGGGACGGTGGGTTTCACTTACCTCACTTTTAATGAAGGTGACACAGTACCTATTGCTTACAAGTCACACTTGTACACCTCGGCTGAGATGCGGTTTCCCACCATAGAAAAGGTTTTAACTGCTGTACAGATGGCTATTCTAAAGGAACGAGCTCTGTCACAGGGGAAACGCATGCTAGTGGTAACACCCTGTCCTCATTTGGAGGCAGTCACGAAAGCCAGTGTACCAAATTCGAAAGCTTTGCACCCTCGGTGGATTCAGTGGGCTGCGTCATTGTCATCCTCGGATGTCATGTTTATTTTTGACGCTTCCTTACGGTCGCAGGAGTTCTTGCAGTATGAATTCGTTCACCCTGCTCCTCTGGCGATGCGGCCTTTGGAGGACTTCCATTGCATCATTTACACTGATGGGTCGGCGCAGGTTGCGCATGGCTCTAAACATGCCTACGTTTCCGCATGCGCCATTGTGGTCGGTGCTATGTTGAATGATGAGTTCATTTCCAGGGAGGTACACACGTTGCCCCTGGGCGATTGCACCGCACAATTGGCAGAGCTTCGTGCTCTCTTACTAGCTTTGGAGTACGCAGATCCAAGTGTTACTACTCTAATTGTAAGTGATTCTTACTACTGTGTCCAGTCATACAATGAAAACTTGTTCTTTTGGATTCAAAATGATTTTCATGATTCCAAGGGTAGCACAATAAAACATAAAATGATCTGGGTTCGAGTGGCAGAGCTTAAGGCTATGTTGCCACTCGTTTATGTGATTCATACTCTCGGTCATCAGCGCGTGGGAGTTCACGCTTTTGGCAACTCGCTTGCTGATGAAGCAGCGAAATCAGCAGTATCTACATACTTAGTTGCAGCAGTTACTAGGTCTAAAACCAAGATTGATAGCGACATCTTGGCAGCGATTGCTGCCTCTGAGAAGGGAAGTAAACATCCTTCGGGATTCCCTTCGAAGTATAAATACCACTTAAGTCCCGAAAAGGTTCCTTTTGTGACAATTCCTGATGTTGGGGAACGGCTGATTCCCAACTCGGATCGCAGAACAGACTTGATTACAGCGGCTCATGAAGGTGTGGCGTCTGCGCATGCGGGCGTCTCAGCCACTGTAACGCAACTACAACAACGTTTCTGGTGGCGGGGACTGTACAAACAGACGCGTGATTATGTCCTTCTTTGTGACATATGCCAGCAGATTAAACCTTCAACTGCTACGCGTCCGCCTCAGACTCAGTTGTACATTTCTAATAAACCACTAGGCTGTGTTTATTTAGATCACTGCGGTCCATTTTCATCTGATACTGCGTATAAATACATCTTAGTAGCAGTTGACTCATGCACACGCTTTGTTTGGGTATGGCCACATCGCAGCGCTGATTCCCGGACTGTCATCAGAGATTTGCGTATCTTTATAGGGATTTTTGCCTGTGGTACCTTCCATTCGGATCAGGGTCCGGCTTTCGCCTCTAAGGCGTATAAGGATGCCATGACTTCGATGGGGGTCCAAGTCAAGTTTTCGTCACCCTACAGACCCGAGGGTAATAGTGTAGTTGAACGAATGAACCGTGATTTAAAGCAATCTTTGACAGCCCGAGTTATAGGCACTGGCAGAAATTGGCTGGCTCACCTCTATGGCGTGCAGCGTGCTCTTAATAATCTCCCTAGAAGGTCTCTGGGTGGGCGGACCCCATACGAAATGCTCTTTGGCATCAAGATGTTCGTCCCTGACCTTGACGGTCTAGACTCGGTGGTTCGCGCCACTTCCTTTGACGCAGATGAACATTGCAATGTTTTACAGAATCTACAAAAGACGAGAGACACTCTTGCAAAGGAACATTTGCCCTCCACGTCGGATGATGCGTTGCAGATCCCGGTAGTTGGCTGGCTACCCCAAGTTGGAGAACTGGTTCGAGAGAAGATCGACAACAAGAAAGAGTTTGGTCCCTCCTATCGAGCTCCGGTCCCAGTGCTTGGAGTGAAGGGCACAAGAACAGTCATTTTACCACCACTTCCGGGTCGTAAGGAAAACAGGTTTATTTCTATTGACAATGTCAAGATACACAGAGTGGCCGATTCTTCTTAGCATGACACCGGCTGTTTCCTGTCCTTCCATTGTGAGAAATTCAATTATGCCCACTGCTTATAATAATGAACCTGAGGTGGCCATCGAATTACCTGCTGTTTCCACTCCATTATTGAATAATTTACCTGGAACTAACCTTGATGAGACAGACTATACATACCCCACTGATTTGTCCATGCCTGACCTGCAAGCTCGTTTAGCCACGGAATCCAGATTTTCATTTGACTCTGCTTCCCTTGCCTCGAAAAAACCCTCTAAAATTGCATTATATGCTAGCCTGTTTAAAAAACATTTTTTGATACCTCCTTGGATATACATTTGGCTGGTCCTTTTTTCAGTTTACCTTTTTATGTCAATTGGTTTTGTGTTTTATTTTTTTCGGATTATGAATGGACACTATGTCGAGGAGAGAACTTGCATTACTCATTTGAATGGAACTTTGGCCCCGCTTTCCTCTTCACATTCTACACACAGATTAAAAAGAGACTTGACTTTGGTTAACATCACAGCGTGGCCTGTTCTGGATGGAATCGCGTGGGATGCAGTTCGTTTTCAGATTCATGGTCCAACGGAAGTCGTTAATGTCCCTAATGTACTAAGAGTTAATATGGGGGATGTGGTGAAACAAAACATTCGTTCTGACGATTGGGATGTTAATGCTGTGGAAAGTTTGTTTTCTGATTTGAAATATTATGCTGCTTTTGATGCTGAGGATTTATATTTAGAATCTGCTAATTATGGTGAATTGTTCTGTTACCAACATTATGGCAATCACTTCTTACACAAGACATCTTCCCGAAGGGATGCGGTTAATTTTACTCAGTGGGAACATTGCCCAGCACCAACACAAGGGAGTTCAGAAACGTTTCTTAAAAAGTATACTTATTTCACTGACTTTAATCAGTCAAATCCCGAGTCCTTTTATTTTAAATTTCACAAACAGCCACTGTCCAAGGTTCGACTTACAAATACAAAATTGTTATATTCAAAGGCCTTCCTGGATCAATTAGTTACTGGAGGGTATGAGTTATGGAAGGATACCATAGACCTTAAATCAGTTTGGGGCTCAAGGGCCTGGCAGGTACAAGGCACTGAGGCTTTGCACCGTGCATGTCTCATCCCAAATCATATGTGGTTTTTAAATGAAACCATTTCCCAGACCACGTGCTTTGGATTGGCTACATCTAAAAGGTTAAACACCCCGTCTTTCCCGGAGTTGGAGGAATATGAGAATTGGAGTAATTTTACTAAATTGTCCATTAGAGATATACAGGCTCTGCTTCTGAATTCCTCCTTTAACATTTCCAGTATGAATCCCAAGGGTTGGCTGCTTTGGCACCGTGGTGCTGATTCTTGCCAAAAGAGATTTTTAAATATAACTGACGGTTTTAAGACTGTTAGATCTGATCCCCGTTTTGATTTGAGTCATACTGTCACCTCTTACTCTGTTGGCAAGTTGTGTCAAGCTTGGCTGAAACATTCAACTTTACCTGCGGTTAAGTATCACCTTTCCAAACTGAATGCAGACGTGGATTTGAATGATTTCATTAAGGGCCCAGCTAGTGGCAGGTCGAAAAGGTGGTTATATGGTGTTTACAATGAAATTTGGAAACTCTCACAGATTGAGGCTGCTTCACGCCTTAGGGCTATTGATCAGGCAAATCTTGAGAAAGTGCTTGCAGTGGTTGACAATAGCATTAACGTGCTTTCCTCTAGAATTTACACATTAGATAATATTGTGTCGTCTGTTGTTGATATTGTGCATGATGAAGTGTCTGTATTATACCATGGTCAAAATCAATTACGTTCAATCATGCAGTTTGCATGGACACTACAGACTCTAAAAATGGGTAAAGTTCCCTGGGGATACATGAACGTTTCCTCTTTATTTGCACCATTTAATTTGACAGACAAACAACGCTTGCTTTCAATGCGTGATGCTTCCTTTTCTATGCTCCATATTGAAAGATTGGAATCTTTACCTTTTTCTGTGGCAGAGACCACTGCTGCTACGTGGCTTATCCACGGTTTAATAACGCTGCCTTTTGCTTTATATAAGTTTTCAAATTGTATGAAATATGTGCCAATAGGTCGTTTTGAACCCTTAGGTAGCGGTTTTCTTCATGAGGTCTGGTCACTCCCATACACATACAGATGTTTCAAGGATGAACAAGAGGTTTATCTAACAGGGGATGAGTGTACTGAGACGGCTACTACTGACGCGGTTTCGCAACCGCATGCTTGATTACTATGGCACACTGCCGTTAGCGACTCTAAGCACGGCGTTTGGATTATCTTTTCGGTTCTCCTATTTCACCTGTGTCCAGCCTGTATTTCGCTGTCTGACCTGTGATTTCCTTTGGGCCATTGATTTGTGTCTCTGCGGACCAGCATCTTCTGACGTCGATTTTGATCAACTGATGAGTCCTATCATTGCTCACGAGTTGGTTTGTTCTGACGAAAGGGTTATGGCCTTGGCGGTGGCACATGGACTAATGGGTCCCTGGGATGTGTTGTCGGCAGCGCAGAATTTCTTGGAACTAAGTTTTCTTGAGAACCCACCGAGCTGTCCTCTGATGGTTATAGAGGATCCGGTGCTGGAAGATCACGTATGTTCCTTTCATCTTTTAAATTGGATGGCTGAACTGTTTTCTGATGAGGACAGTGACTTCCTCCTGGAGGCTGTTGCAGCTTACTTTTCATATACGGTCTTATCTTAGACACTGCCTCAAATTGACATGCTGATTGATAGCATTTCCTTGACTTTATTGACTTTTGGTCAAGACATTTTATTTTTCCTTGCCTATTGGCTTGAGCCACATTATATTTGTGGGCTATTTTTTTAGCATTAATTTTTATAATTGAATCTTTATTCATGCTCGTTTATAAATGGATTCTGCTCTCATGTGATGGCACTTCTGTTACCTTATTTAGTCCGTTCTCGGATCATGGGGGGGTGTTGTATAGCTCCTATATATCCTTATATCGTGTTAAGTTAGCATAGGTACATTTGAGATTTAAACGCCATTTTTCCTTTCTTGCAACTTCTGCACACGACCCTTAATTGTTGACTTAGCTTTCAACCTAGTGGTTTGCCGTGGTGTATGTGAGAATAATATGTTATTGCTCTGATATCAGTCTTGTTTAATAAAACATGTCTGCACGGAGAGTGCTGAAGTTTCAGGAGCAACACGATATGGAATTGTTATGAGGTCTGATCTCCACGCCTTCATAGTCATAACACAAGTGCAGCCTTTGCCAACTTGGGCTTGAGGCGGGATTGATATTGCTTTGCACGAGAATTGTTAACACACTTGATGCGGTGCACATGCAGAGAGAGCTGGTGTATGCTGATGTGATTCCTTCATGCTAGGACACTAAGGTATGGGCCCGCCCTAAAACAACCCAAAGAGACCTTCTTAGATAATAATATAATATATGTGTTAGGGAGGGTGAGATATAAGTGTTGTTAACTCTTATTCATTACAGCATGTTAACATGCTGTCACCATTCGCTTTTTATGTCTTAGTAACTATGCTGATAATTTCGCTACTGATAATAAGTATACTTGTATTATCAAAGATACTGCGCCTGAGAAGACGGCATTAGTAAATAAACATTTCAAATGCACATGTGTCTTCTTTACTCCATGTTCTGGTTTGTAATGATAATATAACGAAAGAGTGTTCATGAGTCCCACGTACCCTGAGGTACTGTAAGTTCATGTTCTGGTTTGTCTAAACATTGGGTGTTTGATATGTCCAATGAGACACTGTAGCTAGCTCGGTAAGGGGTGAGTTGGTTGCTAAGGTAAGTTTTGGGACACCCTAATTTGCCGAGGTTCCACTCCTCTGTGCACAGTTCTGTGTGAGTACAGAAACCCTGCAACAACACATGACAGTAGTCACCAGCAATGCATCATGGTAGTCGTAGTCATAGGTACATACATCAAAGCTGCCAACACCGAACCCTGCATGCCATGCCACACTCCCCATACACAAACAGTTTAGGCATATGAAAATGTGTGTTAGGAATCTGTGTTGGGAAAACACACAGCTGATCATTGTCCATGTCTGTCCACAGGAGAGTCATCGCGCAGAGCAGCGCAGGGAGGGGAGTCTAGTGCAACAACAACGGCTGCGAGGGAGAAGGCCACAGACACAGCTGGACATAGCACTGTCCCTGAGGATACAACCACAACCCACGCACCCACAGCAATGGAGCAAGACACCACTGCACAGCCACTGTCGCCCCTGCTGTTCGAGACACAGACTCCGCCAGCACCTGCAGATGCCACAACACCCAGGGTCCCCTGTGCATGTGAGGCCAAGGAGGCAGGACGTACCACCATTAAGGATCCTGGAGAGCTCCGATGAGGAAGTGGTCGAGGCTCCCAGACCTAGCACACCACCACTGGCTGGCGACGCAGGCCAACATGGGTCAATAGGATCTGGCCGTGCAAGTGACCGTGGCCGTAGGGCACGTGAGCAGGATGAGGGGCAGAATGCACAGGGGGTCTTTGCTGGGCTGGAAGCTACAATGGTTAAGGTCCAGCGCATGCAGGCCAAAGGTATCATGGCAGTGCACAGACAGGTGCACATCCTGAACAGCAGGATGTCAGACATCGATCGGGGGATAGGTGCCATGGCAAAGGGAATGGAGGCCATGGGCAAAGGAATGGAGTCAATGGGCAAAGGAATGGAGTCCATGGCAGAGGGTGTGAGTGACATGGGTGTGCGCATGGGCTCCCTCTGTGACAGGCTTGAAAGTGACCACCAAGAGACGCGCATGTATAGGCGCGAGGTCAGGCTGCTGAATCAGCCTATTAACCGGTTGGCAACTTCTACCACACTGCTGTGCCGCCGCTCTGTAAACATGCAGACTGACATTGTACACTGCTGCAGTGACTTGTCCAGGGGGATGGGGAGGGTGACCTCTGCAATGGAGGTGCTGCTGACACAGCAGACAGCCACACGTGGTAACACGTGTGTTGGGGACACCGAGGAGTCAACAAGCAGGAGTGGGTCCAGCACGCCTGTACAGGACATTCGTCGGAGCAGCAGACTCCATGCTGATGACACCGGCACGACTGCGCAGGTAGACCCCCAGCCCCGTGGCTCCCAAAACATCATGCGTAAGCGCAAACATTGAGAAACATAATGAACACAGGACAGGTCACAGTGAAGTGAACTTTGGCCAACCAGTGTGCAAAGTGCATTTAATTTGATATATGTGCTTTTGGATAGTGCAGTAGTGCATATTAAAGTGAGTGTTTTAAAAAAATGGACATGCCTGTGTGTCATCACTCTATTAAAAGTATCTGTTCGTGATTTCTGCGCGTCGCAGTCGACCATCTGTTGCTGGTGCTGCTCCTGCTGCATTGTGATCTGCTTGTACTGTCCCATCATCTATGTCCTCATGATATGTTAGTTCAATCTCTGTGCCCTCCTTGGTGGCAAGATTGTGCAGCATGGCGCAGGTCGCAATAATCTTGCAACAGATAATTGGCGTGTATTGCCGTGCACCTCCACTCTTATGGAGGCACCTAAATCTACTTTTCAGCAGTCCAAAAGTACGTTCCACCACGCAACGTGTTGTTCTGTGTGCCACGTTATAACGCCTTTCGCTCCTGGTGGATGGGTTCAGGTAGTAGGGTGAGCACAAATGACCGCAGGGCATATGCACTGTCACCTGGGTGGAAAATGAATTTTTGATTAGTCACATACTCATGATTGCTCCTTCTGCATGGACTATCAGGGTGTCTCACACATACTTACCCAGCAGGTATCCATCACCAAAATCACCAGCCACAAGGCGTCTGTAGATCCCACTGTTGGTGAATATGTAGGAGTCGTGGGTACTCCCAGGATATTTGGCTACAATGTCCGTTATCATGTTGCCAGCGTTGCAGATCACCTGCACATTGATAGAATGTGTGGACTTCCGGTTTCTGTATATGTGTTCAGTTGCTGCAGGTGGGCATAGTGGGATGTGCGTCCCATCGATACAGCCGATGATGTGCGGGAACTGTGCAAGGTGATAGATATCGGTTTTTGTCCTTGCTAGTTCTGCAGGTGTCTCAGGGAACTCAATGCAGTGTTCCATCCTCTGCATCATGGCGTCAAGGAATTTTCAGAAAAACCGTGACAGGCAGCTCTGGGACACCCCACCTACTGTGGCTATCACGTGCTGGTAGCTCCCAGAGGCAAGAAGGTGTAGGCAGCACAGCACCTGAACATGGGGTGGGATGGCGTGTGCTCTTGGGGTTGGGTGTTCCAGATATGGCTGGAGGTCCCTGATCAAGTCCAGGATGGTTCTGGGGTGGAGTCGGTACCTTTGCAGGATCTCTGCTTCAGTGAGTTGGAAGAGGGTGATCCTCTGCCTATACACCTGCTCCTCCCTTAGCCAGACCCTCTCTCCTGCTGCCTGTATCCGTAGCCGCCTTGCAATAACGTCGAAAGCCGCCATTGTGGTTGCACAGTTGCATTTTGGGACCTTCTTATATATCCTGTTCCTGGTTTCCACCTGCTTCCAATCCATGGTAAATACCGACTCTTAAATACCGAATTTCATGAAATTCGGTATTTTCGGACTTTGCTACATCTCAACTGGCCTTTTTAACCATTTCCTATTTACCGACTCGGTAAATATGAATTCGGTATTTTCCGATTCGGTAAATTTCCATTTCTTATTTACCGACTCGGAAAATATGAATCCGGTAAATTCCGAATCGTGTGATACCGATTCTGTGTTTTACCGACTGGTATTTACTGATTCGGTACGTTTTTGGTGACATACATCTCGATGCACTTATACCGGTCTGTAAAGGCCGAAATTACCGAATTTCGGCCGTTACCGACCGGTATTTGGCTACCTACATCGGGCCCTTACTGTGCACATGGGGAGAGTGAAGGAAACCCCGTAGCAGAAAAACGTCTACAACACAAAGATCTACCAGCTGTTACCCTCAAAGCAGGTCTCATTCCCAAACTATCACAACCTATGATCACAGGTAACCATTATCCTCATCTCAATTCCTTGGTGCAAGATACCTGCAAGGAGGGAGATGATTGGTCGACTACTATCGCTCAACTACTATCGCTCATTTCTCTCAAGTGGACAACCACGAATGGCAACCTGCCAAGCAGAGAAAAAGTAGAAAACAGCAAAGGGAGGATTAAGGACAAATCCCTTTAAGGGTTTCTTCTACCCAGGTGGAGGATATTATCTGGGATAATGACCGCAATTTCAGGGCAGCTTAACAGGAGGATCCCTCATTCTACAAGGCCTGGCGTGTAGCAGTCGGCCAGGAACACCCGACAATAGTAAGTCCCCAAATCTATGTGCACAATGGGTTGTTGTACAGAAAAGGTGGCCCCAAGGATCCTACCCAATTATTGATCCCCACCCCTTTTCAGGATAAGGTCCTGTTCTTGGCCCACAGTCAACTTCTGGGAGGTTATTTTGGGAGGAAAGAAAACAAGCGGGCCATTTTAGATAAATTCTACTGGCCAGGTGTATTTCAACAAGTGCAAAAACACTGCAAAGAATGCCCTACCTTCCAAAGTTTCGCGGATATAAACCACCCAGAGTACACATGATACCATTGCCCATAACAGATGTACCCTTCACCCGATTGGGGATGGACATACTAGGCCTTCTCTTACCCTCTAGGAGTGGATATTGTTATGTGTTAGTACTTGTTGCCTATGCCACACTGTTTCCTGAAGCAAATGCTCTGCGCAATCTCAATACTATGAATGTGGCCAAAGCCATGATCGACGTGTTCGCTGGGGTGGGTTGTCCAAAGGAAATGATGACAGATCAAGGGACCCCTTTGTTTCCAAAATCATGAGCCAAGTCTGTCACGTGCTGGATGGTACTCATATATGAATAGCTGCCTATCACCCCCAAACTGACTGTTTGGTTGAGCGATCTAATGCCACCTTGAAAAACACTTAAACAAAACGAACTGAACTCTGAAACGAGACATTGGGAAGATATGCTACCCTTGGCCTTGTTTGCCATAAAGAGCAAAGTCCAGAGGATTACAGGTTGCCAACCTAGCTCTCTGTTAGACATGGTGAAAGAGAATGAAGGGGATGGCACTTAACTTTTGTCCCAGTATGTAGCAAGGCTGCAGACACATCCAGGTCAAATACAGATTATGGTGAAGGAAACACCTGGAACATACCCAAATTCAATAAAAAGGACAATAGGACAAAAAAGCAAAGAAGAGGGAGTTGAATGTGGGAGATTATGTTTAGATTATGATTCCATCCTCAGATCATAATGTACTGGGTATGTGCCAGGGACCTCACAAAGTGTTAGCTAAAGTGACCCCCATCACCTATTAAACTGCACTAGATTCCTTTAGAAAAACCTTCCAAAAACATCATAACAATCCCCTCAAGAAATGGGAAGGCCCCCTACCAGTGCTGACAGGAGTACGAGTTAAAAATGAACCTCTTTTCCTACATAGTATAGATTCAGATTTAACCCCCTCCCTGACACAAGAATTGATAAAGCACATACAACCCTGTGACGAGGTCTTCTCTATTGCGCCAAGTAGGACCAATGCAGTTGAACATGCTATCCGCCCCCCTGTGAAAACAGTATGACTAAAACCCTACTGTATACCGGAAGGTCAAAGAAAAGTTATAAAAACAGAAGTACATCAAATGTTACATACACATGGGGGTTACCGAGCCTTCCACCAGTGAGTGGCGTTCCCTGATTGTGTTAGTGCCAAAACTGGATGGCTCTGTCTGGTTCTGCATAGATTTCAGAGAAGAAAAATCTCACAATTCGAAACAGATCCCCCTTCCTAGGGCGATGAAATCATGGAACAGTTGGGAGAAGCTCAATAAAGCAGAACCCTCAATTTATGTAAAGGGTATTAGCAGGTGCCCCTCCGAACTCACACAAAGACAAACTGCTTTTTCAACCCCAGAAGGCCTGTACCATGTTAATGTATTGCCCTCTGGCTGCATGGCGCTCCTGCCACGCCCCAATGACTTATGAACAGTGTTCTACTACCCCATGCTATGATTCCGCGGCGTATATTGATATCATTATATACAGCCATACTTGCAGCCAACAGATAGATAGACATCTCCCCAAGAATCCCACCCTTTTACTCCCCCTAGCCTTCAGTCCACTATCCCTGTTCTCCTGGGTACCAGCAGACTACCCCTTCTTCCTACATCACCCAGACTCCCACAACAACTAATACCTTTACCCCCCTGTCACTCATCTCAATTACTCGACCCCACGCCCTTGTCATGCATGCTGATTAACTGCCGATCGGCCTCCTGCCACGCAACTGAGATCTCGGAAACTATTCTTAGTGAAAACATAGATATAGCATTCCTTACTGAAACCTGGTTAAACCCCCATTCCACTCCTATTCTAGATCTACTGATTCCCCCTGGCTATCTCATCATTAGAAAAAGATAGAATTAAACAAATGGGAGGGGGCCTTGCCATTATCTTCAGAGATAACCTTAATATCTCCCTTATACAACTGTAAGACCCATCCACATTCGAATACCTCTGCACAGATATTCATACCCCAGGCTTCCAGACCATTAGGCTCCATACTATCTACCACTCTCCTGGAAACTCTATCTCCTTTACTGAAGAGATGTCCAACCTTATTACGCTAGCTTCACTATCCCACTGTAAAAACGTCTTTCTAGGAGACTTCAACATCCACTGGAATAAAAATGACGACCCAGCGGTCTCCCGGTTTAACGATATCATGGACATTACCGACCTGATCCAACTTTGCCAATCCCCAACTCACAACAAAGGTGCCACCCTTGATGCTATCCTGACTAAAAAGGATCACACCTCCCTCTCTAAGATCCTTCCAGTAGACTGGTCTGACCATCACCTTATCCTCTTCGACTTAAATGGCTCCATTATACACCCGACCCCTACAGGCATTTTACCTTTGAAACCTACCCGTAAACTTCACCTCATTCCCCCAGGCGAATTGGAAGCTACCATTAAATCTCGCTTACTTGTCCCCCTCTCTCACATAGCACCGACGTCCTAACTGAACACTACAACAATTCGATTTGTGATGCCCTTGATCAAATCGCCCCTATAAAATTCAAACAAGAAAAAAAAGTCACACCAAAATCCTGGTTTAACTCGGACCTTAACATGGAAAGACGAGCTCTCAGGCACTCAGAGCGTACCTGGAGGAATCATCCCACCACTGACAATTTGGTCCTATGAGAAATGCTAGAGCACAATACAAAAAACACATCTTCAATGAAAAAGCTTCCTATCTTCACAAGCAGCTTGTTCATGCCAGAAACCGCCCCAGAGAACTCTTTAACATTGTTAAAAAACAAACCTCCTCTGGCCCCCCGAAACTACTAGCCACTATTGAAAGATGTGAAGAAATAGCAAGCTTCTTCTCCAACAAAGTCAACGCAATTGAACTTTCCTTTGCCGCCCCCCCCTTTCACCTCAACTTCCCCTCAAACTCCACCTCCCCCCTAACTTGCAAAGCACCAGCTCGCTCTCTTCTCCCCAGTCTCAAGACACCCTCCAACCACACTCTATACCCCACCTCCCAGGCCCCGCTCTCATACACCACCAAACTAAAAACAATGCCTCCTGGAGCGAATTCTCCCCTGTATCCGAAACAGCTATCGTCAATTTCATCTCCAAACTCAAACCGTCCTCTCACACTAAAGACCCTCTCCCCTCTCACCTGGTCCAAGAATTCAAAAACATCATTGGCCCAATCTGGAGCACCATCATCAACTCCTCTCTCTCCACTGGCTGTGTTCTGGCCTCTCTTCAATTAGGTCAAATTTCCCCCATCCTCAAAAACTCCTCTGCCGACCCCAATGACCTCAACAACCTACGCCCCATCTCCAACCTTCCCTTCCTCTCTAAAGTCCTGGAAAAATGTGTCCTTTCCCAACTTGACAACCATATTATCTCTTTCAATCTCCTTGACATGTTCCAATCAGGCTTCAGAAAAGGATGCAGCACTGAAACAGCCATGCTCAACATTACTGACGATATTCACCTGTCTCTTGACAGAGGTGAATCTTCTCTGCTAATCCTCCTTGACCTTTCGGCAGCGTTCGATACTGTACACCACTCTACCCTCCTCAACACCCTTAAAATTCGATTTGGTTTTAAGAGCACCGTACTCAAACGGTTCTCCTCTTTCCTTCAAAACAGATCCCAACAAATTAAGCTCAATCAATTCCTCTCAAAACCCCAACCGGTCTCACTTGGAGTCCCTCAAGGCTCAATCCTCTCCCCTACACTATTCAACCTATTCATGGAACCATTAACCCTCATTCTAAAACAAGCCAAATTATCCTATAACCTCTACGCCGATGACACCCAACTTTACTACAAGATCAAATTCCATAATGACATCCTCCACCTCAACGACACACTGAATAAAGTTCAAGCCTGGTTCCACCTCAATCATCTCAAACTGAACCCTAAAAAAACTGAAATCATCTTATTCAGTCCCAAGAACAACTCTCTCCCTATTCAACTCTGGATCAATGACATCACAGCTCTTAACTGCCCCCTCTCCACCTCGAACTCTGTCAAATCCCTAGGCATCAGTATCGATCTTAACCTCAATCTCATCCTACACATTAAAAATGCTAGCAAAAGTGCCCTTTTCACCCTACATCACCTCAAAAAACTTAAACCCTTCATTCCTGCAGAGGACTTTAGAATCGTTGTCCAATCAGTTGTCCTGTCCAAAATTGATTATGGTAGCGCAACACTCGCTGGCACCCCGAAAATCCACCTGGCACCTATTAAATGTGTTCTCAACCTCGCTGCCAGACTTATCTCTGATTGTAAAAAATTCGACCACATCTCTCCTGTCCTTAAAAACCTTAACTGGCTCCCAATCGAAGGAAGATCCACATACAAGATTGCTTGTATCACATACAAAGCCCTCCACCTTAACACCCCTTCTTATCTGGCTGACAAACTACAAAAAGCGGGGTGCTCTAGGTCCCTAAGGAGCACGAACTCCCTTGTCCTAATCCCTCCGAAACTCAAATACAAAATAACCCAATCCCGTGTATTCTCTGGTAATGCCCCTACGATCTGGAACTCTCTCCCCGAAGACCTCCGCTGCAACCCCTCCTACCCTCTCTTCAAAAAAAGGCTCAAATCACTTCTTCTCGACAAATACTGGGGCACGTAAGGTCGCTGACTATAATGCTGCCCGACTCCTGGCCCTCTGCTTTCACCTCACCCCACCCCTTTTCCCACCTCTCTAACCTCCTCTCCTCCTGTCCATAACACCATATTTCCCTTATTCTCTTTACCCTCCTTCCTCCCTCATTCCTTACCTCTCCTCCCCTCTCGTATCCTCCGCCATTATCTGCACTCACCTATGACATCTTATCTTGTTACCTCCTTTCCATGTTGAATGTATATTTTTGGGAATTATTCATGATTAATACCCACTGTGAACTTGTAAATGTATTTATATTGACCTTGTAAAGCGCTCTGATACCCTCGGGTCCAGTAGCGCTATATAAAACTCTCAAAATAAATAAATAAATAAAATAAGATAGAGCATCTGAGGCAGTCTTAGACACCTTCAACTCCTACTGGTTAAAAGTTAATCCCAAAACAAGTTAATTAGCTGCTAATTCTGATAAATATTTGAGATATTTCATTGCAGGTGGACAAATAAGGCCACAACCTGAAAAGGTTGCAGCCATTTCATAGATTCCTATGCCTAAAAGCTTTGCCCATTATTGGGCCATTAATACATTACAATATTATTTAGAGGGCCGCAAGCTTACACTCTTTACTGACCATGCCCTGTTAGAGTGGATGACACAAAATAAAAGTAAAAACGATAGTGTCCTTACATGGTTTTTGACCCTTCAATTATTTTGCTTTTAAACCCTCCACCGTAAGGGCACTTAGCAGAAAACCAATGCACATTACATATCCCGATAGCCCCATGAGAGTTTTCTTGGTACCAAGAAAGTAAGGAAATGAAGATGTGAGGATTTACATACCTGGGGATATTCTCCTGCTGGTTATCTGCTGTGCTGTCCTTTTGCTGTAGTCCCTCTATGCTGTAATACGTGGGAAAAGAAAGAAAGGAAAGTTAAAGAGACTGACGTATCAGTAAAACAGACTTGTTTCTTTCAAACAGACCCGCGGAGCTAACCAATGGAAAGGCGACAGCGGAAAGAAAATGGAGGTGCGAACTCTGGAAAAGGGGAGAAGAAACCCGGCCACGAGATCCTGGGAGGACGGAACAAAATCTGAGAAAGGAAGAATTACCTGGAATTATCCTGCCAAGTGGAAGGAGTGCCCACTTCGAAGGGAGACGGGTGAGCAAGCCACTGACCCAGAGAATCATAATGGACCCAGTCTGGAGGAGGAGGACGTCGAGTTGGGCCTGGAGGAATAGTGGATTGCCCCAGAGGACGCTGACAAGCTGCTGCAACTCTGGAGAGTTGCAGCTGAGCAGGTGAGTACCCGGCGCAGATTTTGAACTTATTGAGAGGGAGGAGGAGTTAGTAGAAAGGATACAGGACACAGGCGGTGTTAGTCGAGGGTGTATTAGCATTGTGTATGCTTTCCCAAGTCAAAAATCTGAATCCAAAAGGAAATGCCTAAATATAAATAAACTCACGTACACAATAAGGACTACAAGTCGCAAATTGCTCTGGGCAGAACAATATAAAGAAAAAGGATTGTTTCTTCACCAGAAGGAATTACGACAAATACCTAAAAAGGAATATTACATTGAAAATCGCAATGATTAGACTTTCCTGAATATGCCCAAGATAAAGGATATATATATATATATATATATATATATATATATATATATATATATATATATATATACAGGAAAACTCTTCTCAAAATAGCCCGGTTACCTCGGCAGGAAAAGAGCTCAGACCACCAATAAAAAAAAATATATATATATATATATATATATATACATATATACATATATATATATATATTCGGCATAGAGACGTCCAGCAGCAGCATACAGCAGCAAAACAGACGAGGCAAACCCAATGTTGTGAGTAGTGGTTTTTAATTACTCATCACCATACCGCCATATTACGCGTTTCGGTGCAAACAGCACCTTGATCACATGACAATGATACAAGGCAGGCGTGCTCAATTTAAAGGGCTCAGAGCCAATGGCCCGTTACCAAATGCATAGATATAGAAAATATACTGTCACGAAAAGTAACTGCATCAATGCATAATTACAGTTTTGTCACCAGTGGGCATGATTATAGCAATTCGGTTACACAGTTGAAGATATTTAGATATGATACGATATTTGTTCAGATCATATTTGTGCACTGAGTTTAAAAATAAATAAATACAAATATGTACATACTCATTTAAAATTCATCAATTTACATTACTGGCAGCAACAAGTAAAATTAAAAACTTTATGCAACGCTGCGCAATGTGAAAAACTAAAGTGCATCGGGGAGGGATTCTCTATACGTAATGTACGCACCAGGCATTATATGTGTAAATATATAAATATATAAAATAATATATACATATGTACATACAAATGTAAATATACTTGTATTTTAAGTTCATCATAAATACAACCATAAAAATTATGTTAACATTCCATTTGATGATTCATATAGGGCTCCCCATATAAATTTAAATTTCTTCTCGCATGGAGTAACCGTATGTCATGGGGATAAATCCCTTAGTGAGATGTACTTGTGTGCCCACTTAACCTATAGGTGACTAATGGTTAACTGACATTTGGCTCATGGGCTGTTACGTGCAACCCTGTGATAATATGAAAATCAGTGTAAGTTTAAAATGTGATATTTGGTTGAGGCAGCTACTGTGTTCATTCAGGTTTGTTCCGCACCATTATAGTTTAGAATATTCAGAGATAAGTGTGGCAGTCTTCTCCCGCGTTTAATCCATTGGGTCTCTTTGTGTCTAGTAGGATAATATGTTGTGTTTCTAGTCTGCGCAGCAATAGATCACGGTCACCACCCCTTCTCTGAGGAGGAACAGTGTCTATTACAAAGTAGCGCATTTCAGAGGCCTTTTTGTTATGTACTAAGCCGAAGTGCCTAGCTACCGGGTACGCAGTGTCGCCGTTGGTGATGGCTCTTAAGTGCTGGAGTATACGCTTGTACACCTGTGGCCTCGTGCTACCAACATAGCGTAGGCCACAGGGACATTCCAGCACATACACCGCGTACTCGGTGCGGCAGGTCAGCTTATACCTGATGGTGGTCGGTATCTTGTTAAAAGGCGTAACATAATCCTTCCTGCTGACTCCATTCTTACAAGCCTTGCAAGTTGGACAGCGCAGAAACGCAACCCCTTGCTCTTGTCTAACCATGGAGTCTCTACACTTGTTTCTGGACTACTAGATACCAGGCAGTTACCAAGTGTTCTTGCTCGCTTATAGGCAATCATGGGGGCCCCCTTAAACTGATTGCCTAATACTGGGTCACTCGTAATGAGTGCCCAGTTGCGTTTAATGATGTTCCTGATGGTACGGTGCTGGTTATTGTAGGTGACAATCAAACGAGTTGTATTTTCCTCTTTGCGGTTGGTTGACTGCACTGCACTTGTTGTGGTTCCCGTAGATTCTGTGAGATCGCAAGATGTAATTGCTAATAGTGAGGTTCTTGCTTGTGCATTTGCACGATTCATGGCCCTATCTATCACAGCCTTACTGTAACCTCTCTGGCTGAATCTCACAGCACATTCTAGCTGCGCCGCTAAGCAACCTGCATTAGTGCTGCAAATGCGTCTAATGCGCAGCATTTCGCCGTAGGGTATGCTCCTAATTAGGTGGGCAGGGTGATGGCTACCAGAGTGGAGGATGCTATTACCTGCTGTTGCTTTTCTAAATAGCTTGGTTTCCAGTTTCCCTCCACTCACAAAAATTTCCACATCTAGGAAGCAGATTGAAGTATCACTGATCTGACTAGTGAATTCGAGATTCATACAATTGTCATTAAGACTGTTGATGAACTCCTCGGCTTCTTGTGTGGAACCGTCCCAAATCACGAAAAGGTCATCTATGTACCTTAACCATAGAACAACCTTGGTGGCCATTGTGTCCGCGAAGTTAGCCGACAGGACCTGCTCCTCCCAGTATCCCATATGCAAACAGGCATAACTGGGAGAGAAGCAGGCCCCCATCGCCTATCTATCTATCTATCTATCTATCTATCTATCTATCTATATATATATATATATATATATATATATATATATATATATATATATATATATATATATATATATATATATATATATATATATATATATATATATATATATTATTTGTTTCCTTTCTCCCAAGATAAAGGATATATATATATATATATATATATATATATATAACGCTCCAAATCCTTTCAAACTTGCAGAAAGAACAAACAGCACTCGAAGATGGAGGCTTCAACACGCTCAGATTTTATTCAGCGGGGGGGTGCACACAGACGCGTTTCGGCGGTCTGCCTTCGTCAGTGTGTGATGCACTGTGTTTACTGCCGACATTGTTTTGAACATTATTTTGTATCGTTCACTCCCACATTCAATAAGGCATAAACATCGACAAGGGGACTCGCACCATGCATGGAATAGCGGCGGCCATCTTACAGTGTGTGTTTTTTATACCACTGAGTAACAACAAACAAGATAGCATAATAGCATAAATGTTTAAGCCCACAGATGGGCAGCCACCTTATTCTGCATATTTATATATGAATCCACAATCCTGAGTGCCAGCAACACCGCACAGGCACGAAACAGGCACAGACCACAAACGAGGATTTTCAAAAGGTAAAGTGCTTTATTCCAGGAATGGAGACAGCAACATGATGCGTTTCGTCCGGGGAACCCGGACTTGATCACATGACAAAACCAGAGAGTTATGTGGTTAAATACTGGTTACAATCACAATAGGCTCCTCCCATATTGCAAACAATATAGAAAAAATACTACCATTTAGAGCATGTTTGGCTAAACGAAAATTAATATCAAATATAGAGCTCGAGTATAGACTCAATATATAAAGAATATAAATATAAATCCTTGACAATTAAGGGCAAGTGCCTATATAAAGATGTCGCCAATACAAACTACACATATGCAAAAATGGTATAGAATATGATAATAGGGCCATATTAAAAAAAAACAGTAACAAAAGTTGAAACCACATCCTAAAATAGTGCATGAATAAAAGTGCAAAGTATAATTACCCAAAAATTGGGAAAGAGCATCCCAGTGTTCAGGCAACAAAACCTGTAGCAAGATGTCTCTTAAAGTGGAAAAAGTGCAAAGTGCAAAAAAGTGCAAAGTACGGCAATTACATAAATATTCAAGGGGAAAAAAGAAGTCAAGATATTTTAAACAGCAGGATAAAGTGCAGAGTTACTGTGCATAATACATAATATGACGAAAACTATTTCAAAAGTAAGATATTGGATTAGACTTAATACTTATCCCATCTACATATTTTGCAGAAGATATAATCCTCAATGTCATGTATTGATAAAAACCACAGAGTTTGATCCTTTAAAAAATTAACAGTTGTCTTCAACATAGGATAAACAACTTTTTATGTAAAAAATAAGGTATAAAACCTATATAAGAATCAAAACATATGACACTGAAAAAACATATAAAAAAGTATTTTCACAGGAAGTTGTTCAGATCCTCCCCCATGTTTAAACCATTAGGGATCTTACTATTCAGCCTGAGTATGTATTGGCTCTCCAACTGTCTTAGTTTCCTTTCTCTGTCTCCTCCTCTTTTATTAGGAGGCACTGCATCAATAACAAAGTACTGTAAGTCATTTAAATTGTTGTTATGGACCAATTTAAAATGGCGAGCCACAGGGTAGTTGGGGTCAGAGTTAACTATTGCACGGAGATGCTGCAATATGCGGTTGTATACTTGTAGTTTAGTACTACCTACGTATAACAACTCACATGTGCATTTTAAAACATACACCGCGAAATCGGTCTTACATGTGTATACATTGTTGATTTTAATCACAGCATCCGTAAGGCCCTCAACAAAATCTGTGGTGTTGACACCAAACTTACAGGCCCTACAGGAGCTACACTTTCTGAATCCAGTTTTATTGGAAAACCAATGTGGTTTAACAATGGTTTCAGGGCTAGTTTTTACTAAAGCATCCCTCATAGAGGGTTCCCGACGAAAGGTGATACTCGGTCTATCTTCCAATAAAGGACCTAAAATGATGTCAGTTTTTAAAATTGGCCAGTTAGACTTCATGATTTGTTTAATTCTCTTTTCTTGGTTGTTAAATGTATTGATAAGACGAATAGTGGGTTTATCCGTCTTAGCAGTAACCTCATTAGGTGAGTCTACAGTTAGCTCCTCTGTATTTGCTTCTGTGTGTTTAGACATCACCTGTTTAAGAGAGCTAGTAAGGGTATTTTTATCATAGCCTCTATGTAGGAATCTCTGAAAAGATCCATTAAGACAGTTGATGAGATCAATTTCATTGTTACATATGCGTCTGATTCTTAAAAACTCCCCGTAAGGGATGCTTTTAATAAGGTGATAAGGATGGTTGCTCTGTGCATGTAAAATAGAATTACCAGCAGTGGACTTTCTATGCATTCTAGTCATGATGTTCTGATCTTTGATGTAAACCTCAACATCTAAGAAATTAACCTTAGTGTCACTGATGTTAGCAGTAAATTCAAGATTTAGAGAGTTGTCATTGATGTTACTGACAAAATTCTCTGCTGACGATTTACAACCCTGCCAAACTATAAAAACATCATCAATAAACCGCCACATCTTTACAATGCCTGTTTCCTCCTCCTCCAGACAGTTGCGAAGCCCACCAAGGACGTGCCTCTCCCACCAGCCCACGTGTAAACACGCGTAACTGGGGGAGAAGCACGCGCCCATGGCAACGCCACGCATCTGCTGGAAGATCTCATTGTTAAACAAGAAAAAATTATTGTTAAGGCATAAATTGATCATGGAAATAAGCATTTTACTGTGTTCATAATACTTGATGTCTCTTGTAGACATAAAATATTCTATTGCATTTATTCCATCACCATGATTAATGGAGGTATAAAGAGATGTGATGTCCATAACAAGAAACAAATAGTTAGGTTTCCACACAACTTCTTTCAATTTTACTAGGAAGTCACTAGTGTCCCTTAAATAGCTCGGTAAAGCTTCCATATATTCATGAAGGTAGTAGTCAACATATTTGGAAAGGGGTTCCAAAAGCCCATTCTGGGCAGAGATAATAGGTCGCCCAGGCACAGGCGAAATGCCTTTATGAATCTTTGGCAATAGATATAATGTTGGAGTAATGGGAAAGTCCTTCTTAAGAAAGTCAAATTCCTTTTTACTAATCAAACCTTCCCTTTTCCAAGATGCCAGATTAGTGTGTACCACAGATTTTACTTTATTCAGTTCATTGAATGAGGCTTTCCTGTAACAAGCTGGGTCACTCAATTGTCTTTCAGCCTCCTGTAAATACATAGTACGTGGCCATAAAACGACATTTCCACCTTTGTCTGCTTTGTTGACAATAATATTGCCATTAGATTTGATTTTCCGAATCAGTTGAGAATATTGCTGATCTCTGAAACTCCTCTGTTTGTTACTCTTAGCCACCGTCCGATTTAATTCTTTTAAGTCCTCAATGACTCTATCACTAAAGATGTCAATGGCATCCCTAGGCATCACAGGGACAAAAGTTGATTTAGGACCAAAAGGACTGTTCCCAGCACTTCCACTGCTGATACCCATAGAACCCAAAACTTCCTGGGTATTGATGGCGAGGTCATTGTCATCATTGACCAAAGAATGAGCAACTTTCAACGCTCTAGTGTCAGCTATGGAGAAGTTACTGTTACTCTGGGATTCATTTAAGATCTTATTGGCTTTTTCACTCTTTTTATTGGTAGTGTGAAATTTAAGAAGTTTCAATTTCCTGATGAATTTAAAGGTGTCAATTCTCGCTTGGACGTATTTGAATCCATTGTAAGGACAAAAAGAAAGTCCCAAAGATAAAAGCTGGGTTTCTGCTACATTAAGATTAAGTTCCGTCAAATTTATCACAGTGTTCTCCACTGCAGTATCAACTGTATTTTTGTCTTTTTTGTTTTTAGATTTTTCCAAGTTATTTACATTTTTTTCATTTTCATCTTTATTAATCACCAATGAAGTCGTGTCATCCGGAATTACTGTGTTGGAAGACCGCAAAACTTTGCTTATGATTTTGCTTGGGCATTCCCCCTTCCTCTTTTCTTTGTTGTGAAGCTGTTGGCGTTTCCTCCTCTCTTTACGGGATTTGTTCCGCCTCTCCCTCTTGCTTGTGGCATTCCCCTCGACCTTAAGGTGTTGCGCCGATCTTCCACCATAAAAACCAATTCCTCAGATGGAGTAAAACTACTAACCCCAACTGGTAGATCATTAGTATCATCGTCAGAAACCCCACTACTATACACAGAACTCAAATCAGTATCACTTTGCTCAGGCGCTGCTGCCTGTTGAGTTGTAGTAGTTTGAGATGTGCTTGCTGACATTGGCACAGATGAGGTAAGTGCTTGTCTTTTAACAGATTCAAACTTCCTAGAGAATGTGAATATCCTCCCATTCTCATAATCTGCTTTGTCTCTGGCGAATTTGAATACTTTGCGGATTTTAATAGTGTCTTCATATTTGTTAAGACGTTTTTTGATCTCCTCCCGCCCTTTAGTTATTGCTTCCTGATCTTCCATTGCATTCAGTTCAAGGTTGAGCTTTTCAATCTGAGACATTAGTTCCCCTCTATCGATTTCGGCGTATTTGATAAGAATACATACTATGCCCATAGATGAATCAAGATTATGCTGGGCCCACTCCTTCAGCATGAGGGGGTTAGGGTTCTCAAATGAAGGTGCTATTAGTACCCTTAAACCACGAGGCACCCTATTAGCTTCTTTATATTTTTGCAAACTTTTTTGTTCCCACCACTTAGTAAGCTCCGTTCGGAGCAGTTTCTCAAGTTTTTTTAATTTGGATCTGACGTCATCGCATTCATTGGGTTTCTCCTTCGGCTTTCCCCCAGAAGTGACAACTGCCGGTAAATTTAAAAAAAGAGCATCTGCTACTTGCTCTCTATCTCTGAAAATGTCAGCTGCCATCGCCATTTTAATAACGGAATAGATTGACTTAGCACCAGTTCAAAAGAGTCTTTCCAACGTGTAATATTTGACACGAAAGTGAAAGGTAGAACGATTTTCCTCAACTCTCGTTGAACCCACGACTATCCGGGCGGCAACACAACGTGTAACACGGCTCACCTTCGTTCGACGCTGATCAAGAAAAAACTCGGGTCCTCCGAACCAAATGATTCCTCTACAGCAGACGAGTTACCAACAAGCCAGGTCGCGTATCAAATCCGCTTCTCTTCCGGATCGTGGGGGGCTGGAGCACGCAGTAGTCCTTCCGGATTCAGAACAAATCGCCAAAAGCGATGACGGCCAAAAACTGCAAACCAGCCACAATGTAGAAAACGAGAGGGGTCCGTAGAAGACGAAATCGGCCAATTCGTCAAATGAATATGAATCCACAATCCTGAGTGCCAGCAACACCTCACAGGCACGAAACAGGCACAGACCACAAACGAAGATTTTCAAAAGGTAAAGTGCTTTATTCCAGGAATGGAGACAGCAACATGACGCGTTTCGTCCGGGGAACCCGGACTTGATCACATGACAAAACCAGAGAGTTATGTGGTTAAATACTAGTTACAATCACAATAGGCTCCTCCCATATTGCAAACAATATAGAAAAAATACTACCATTTAGAGCATGTTTGGCTAAACGAAAATTAATATCAAATATAGAGCTCGAGTATAGACTCAATATATAAAGAATATAAATATAAATATATATATAAATCTCATCTGATACTATTACTTTCTCATATATGGAAGGGAGGAAAGATTGTAACATAAAGAAGGGGCGTTTCTAATCTTTTAGGTCTAAGGAATGGCAGATCAGTCACATAATAACCTTCAGTTGCCTTCACTGATACATTACTTGTTTTCCAACCTAACTACCAGGGGCCCGATGTAGGTAATCTCGATTTAGGTAAATTGGAAGTAGGCAGATGTAGGTAATTTTTCTTTTTCAATTACCGAATCTGTAAGGTAATAACCGATTCGGTAAATACCGAATCAGTATTAGCCATTAATTCCTATGGGCATTGAAGCCCGTAGGAATCAATGGAATCAATGGCAAATACCGATTCGGTAATTACCGAATCGTTAAATACCGAATCCTGCCATGGGGAACGGGGTGTCACTTTGTCAGGCTTGTGTGCCATGTGGCACACATACATGCCCTAAGGGCATGTCTGTGTGTCACATGGCACAGGTGTACATGCACAGATGTGCATGTACACCTGAATTCGTTATTTACCATGTAATAGTATTACATGGTAAATAATGAATTCTTAGGGGCCTGTGGCACTGTTTAAAGCGCCACCTACATCTGCATTTACAGATTAGGTATTTTTATCGAGTCTGTATTTACCAATTCGGTAATTTTACCGATTCGGTAAATACAGATTCGGTAAAAATACAGAATCTGTAAATACATGCCCCCTACATTGGAAAAGGCATTTACCGGTCGGTAACGGCTGAATTCGGCCGTTACCGACCGGTAAATGCCTACCTACATCGGGCCCCAGATGTGTTGGTGATGGAGACTTCTAGGTATTATCTCTGGAATAGTTACTTACTGCTCGTTTATTTTTTCCGCCGAGGGTCCCGGTAAGACTGCCACATCCGAAGACCTAGAAGGAGAAAAGGAGAAGACAGAAAATCTATATTTGAAGAGATTTTCATTACCATTTACATATATAAATATCGCAATACTTTGAATATAAGACAAAATTGAGAAACAAATTAAAAATCCTCGCCTTTACATCAGGCCTGTTTTCCAAAAGTACCAAAAGTGGTGTCAGAAGTGGGATCTGGAAGTATGGAAGAGGTGGTGAAGAAGAAGGCAGAGAGCTAAGAGAAGCTGGAGTGGGCAATGGAAAAGTTTCCCAATACAGCAGCAGAAGATAGCGAAGCAATACACAAGGCCCTGACAACACAATATACAACGCAGGAGAAACCCTTGGACGACTGGCTGATACCCTGGGACAACAGAGGGGGAATGCTGCGTTTCGTCAGTGGTTCAGCAAAAATATGTGAGTGGACAGGATCCATATTTTTCTTTAACAATTTCGAGAGCGTAGCACAGGCCGCAGCCTAGCTGGCTTACCAATGGAGGCATTATCTAGATTCTTTGTTAACGGGTGACTTATAATCCGGCTGCCAGGCTTCAAATCCTCAGAGCACTATCACTATACTGAGATAAAAGGAACATTCTGGAAAGCTTGGGGGTTGACGATGAAACTTATTGAATAAAATTGCATCATCTTAAAGAAGGATCCCAAGAAACACGCAGGGCATTGTATTACAGGGTGAAAGACTTAACTGGCCACTGGTTAAAACCCCTCACAGCAACTGAGGAGGACATAATGGAAATGATATACCTGGAACAATACCTCCCCTCTCTTCATTCTTCCATACAGGAAAGGGTAAGACAGCAGACCCATCTGACTCAAGAACGAGCTATTGAAAAAGCTAGTGCCTATAGTCAAGCTCAGGAACTACAAAAAGGGAGGGAGGAGTCAACCTGGAGAAGACCAAGTTCAGTACCTGTTCGTCATTCTCCTCCCCTTCGCAGAAAAACCTGAACTTGTGACTTTATTGCCTGTTCCTGTATTACGGACTCCTGTGCCTCAACCACAAGGTTTTCAATGTGGAGCGTGATTCTGCCCTGTTAAGGAGGAGGCCCCGGAATCAGGAATGACACGACTCCTATCTATAATGCTGCAAGGAAAAGTCCCCCTTACCATTGTGAGTTATCCTTTAATGATGTACCAGTTACTGCCTTGGTAGACACTTGATGTCTGAAAAGTGTGATGTAGCCCCAAGCCTTACCCCATCATGCTGTTCAGACTCATGAAATAGAGAATATTCAGTGTGTACATGGGGATAGTAAAGGATACCCCGTAGCAGAAATACGCCTACAACACAGAGATCTGCCGGTTGTTACCCTCAAAGGGGGTCTCATAACCAAACTAGCAGGACCTATTATCATAGGTAATGATTACCCTCATCTCAATTCCTTGGTGCAAAATACAGAGAAGGAGGGAGATGATTGGTGGACTACAGCTCTTTTCTCTCAAGTGGATAAACACTGTATTTCTTTTCTAAAGAGAGGGAAGCTGTGGGGCTGACTGTTTGCTTTTTGAAAGTATTTGTTAAATGCAGCCCTTGATGGGTGCTGTATTTAACATAAATACTTTTAAAAGGCCTGCAATCAGCCCCACAGTTGTGCTGCATTAAGAAAAGAAATGCAAGGTGAGAGTCCTTACGTCACGGGAAAGTCAAAGATGGTGGCGGTCAGCCTAGCAGCGCCAAGCTCGGTTCAGAGGGGACTCCTCAGGGTCCCCGGGGGTGGGGCGGCCTGGTCTTCGCAGCCCAGGGCTTCCATGTCCATTTCCAGTCTGTCCAGAGACCGAAAGGTGGCCCTGTCCATGCTGGGCGTGCTTGCTGCTGGAGGGGCTGGCTTAGCCCGGGTTCTACACAGATCGGTAAAAGCCAGTGATTTAGAGGTGCATCCTCCAAAGTATCCTTGGAGCCACAACAGTCCTTTTTCTGTCTTGGATCACAGCAGTGTTCGTCGTGGTTACCAGGTATACAAACAGGTGTGTGCTGCCTGCCACAGCATGGAATACCTGGCCTTCCGAAATCTGGTGGGAGTCAGTCACACAGAAGCGGAAGCAAAGGCTTTAGCAGAGGAGTGTGAAGTGATAGACGGCCCTGATGAAAATGGAGATATGTTTACCCGGCCAAGCAAGCTGTCTGATTACTTCCCCAAGCCATATCCTAATGCGAAGGCATCCTGGACAGCGAACAATGGGGCACTGCCCCCTGATCTGAGCTACATTGTCAAAGCTAGGCACGGTGGTGAGGATTACGTCCTCTCTCTTTTGACCGGCTACTGTGATGCTCCCACAGGGGTCACCAAAAAAGATGGCTTATATTACAACCCCTACTTTCCTGTCCAGACTATTGGCTTGGCACCGCCTATTTACAATGAGATCCTGGAGTTTGATGATGGCACTACAGCTACCATGTCTCAGGTCGCTAAGGATGTATGCACATTCCTTAGGTGGGCAGCTGAGCCAGAACATGACCAGCGCAAGCGCATGGGACCGAAGGTTTTAATGATTGGTGCCATCCTTATTCCCGTGGTGTACTATTTGAAGAGACACAAGTGGTACGTATTGAAGAGCAGGAAGATTGAATATAGGCCGCCTAAGTAAAACGTCCAAAGCACACCACCTCAGCACTCAAATGATCCATTATTTGGCGCCCTATGCAGTTGGTTACAACGCCGTGGTGCAGATGACTATATAAAGCCTTTCACCTCCATCTAAATCCCCGAACAGGAGCCAGCAGAGTCACAAGGAACTCATATCTGTTAATATTATTATTGTTCATGGCTCTGCTGTTTTTCTTCTTTTACTTGTCATCCTCACTGATGTTGTCTACAAAACCCAAGCATCACCTGGCTTTGAACAGAAGGGACTTGGGAGGAGGAGAGACCGTGGGGTTTAAGACAAATTGATTGTGTTCTTCTTTTGATTCTCAAAGAGGAAGGCAGATAAATTCAAACAGTGTCTTTAAAAAAAAAAAAAAATGCATCATGTTTAATAGAACAAATGTGTGCTTTCAGATGATCCTGGATCCTGAAACACACGTTATGCTTTTAAACTTGCTGAAACGCCCATAGGGCTAAAAGCGCTTCAGTAGTTAACCCCTTCGGTACCGCAACATGTAGGTACAACTCTAGTTCACTGGAAGGGCTGGGATAAGGTGGTCAGTGGTTGGTTATTGGGCACCTCTTTTATGACACACAAGCACTCCTTCATTATTTCCATGCACATCTGTGAGCACGACTAGCGGCCTGGTCCCCATAGCACAGCAACTAACTCCTGCACAGCAAAGCGAGGTAGGTGGAGTACAAGGCTGAGCACTAGTTTTCACTACCTCAGTTTCCACACAGGTCTGCAGAACATGATTGGTGCACTGGCCTCCTTAGCACAGCAGCTAACTTCTGCACTGCAGCTATCCCATGCACTGCATAGCAGAGTGCTGTAGGTGCAGCGAAAGGCCGGAGCACTACTTTCCACTACCTCTGTTTCCACACTAGCCTACAGAGCACTATTGGCACCCTTGTCCCATTAGCACAGCAGTTAAAACCTGCACAGCTGTTCACCACGGCAAAGCAGAGCAAGAGAGGTACAATGCAAGACCGAGCACTAGTTTTCACCACCTGTTTTTCCACACAAGTCCACCGAGCACAACTAATGCCCTTCTCTCTTTAGCACAGCAGCTAAACCCTGCACAAAAGCTAGACCCTGCGCAGCTTCTAACCCTTTCACACTAGAGCGAGGCAAGTGTAATGCAAGACCGGAGCCCTAGTTTTCACTACCTGTTTCCCAAAAAGTCTGCAGAGCCTGACTGGCGCCCTGGTTCTTTTAGAACAGCAGCTAACCTCTGCATAGCAGCTAAACTCTGTATAGCAGGGTGAGGCAGGTGAAGCACAAGGTTAGGGCACTAGTTTCCACACAAACACCCCATCTATTTCCACACAAGTGTGCAGTGCACTGCCATCTTCCTCTCCCTATCTGACAACATTTAGCCCCGACAGCAGCACACTGAGTGTAGACTCGCATCACTAGTTCAGTAAGCCTCTGGGGGCAGCTGGCTATAAGGCTGATTAGTGCTTTATGATGGTTGGCACATAGTTTCACATAAACAAGACTCCAATATTTCCACGGATATGCTCCTGCCCTTATGACAGTGCACATGTCAGATGGGCTGGGGACACTGCAGCTGGTGCATGAATAGTTATTAGAATCCCAGGGGGCCTGGTGATAAGATGGTCTGCGGTTAACAGTGACCATTGTTGCAAAGCACTGCTTTCCCAGACCCTTAGGATAAGAGTTAACTACTACAGCACACAAGGAGACTTTGATGAAGAACCCCTGCAAGTACATTAGTCCATGGGGGTGGGTGGAGGAGGAATAAGGTGGGTTTATCGTGAGTGGCACTGTTTTCACACCATTTTAAACCTGTAATGCCTGGCTACTTCAAGACCAAACACAAGTTAACCCCTACAGCACACAGTGATGCTGTGCAGAATAACCCCATGCTGGTGCCTCATTAGTTAAGTAGATCACGAGGGGCCAGGCGACAGGGTGGTCAGTGGCTGACATGGGTCGACGATGTTCTCATAAACACCCCCCTCGATCCTTTCACACAAGTGGCTTCTCAATCCTCTCCTCACTGCTGTATAAATGATACATGATAGGAAAATTAACCTTGGCAGCTGAGCCCGGCACGCTGCTAGCCAGACAGCAGCCTGCTGGCAACTCAGAAACAGGTAGTACTTTAGAGACTTGGGGCCCGATTCACAGAACTAACTTAAGACAAAATCCTGAACTTACTACTTTTGGTATTCACAGAAGTTAGGATTTTGTCTTAAGTTTGTCTTAAGACAGACTTAAGACAGACTTAAGACAAAATCCTAACTTAAGTCTGTCTTAAGACAAACTTAAGACAAAATCCTAACTTCTGTGAATACCAAAAGTAGTAAGTTTAGGATTTTGTCTTAAGTTAGTTCTGTGAATCGAGCCCAAGAAGTCATCTCCGCTTAGTCACTCAAGCTGCAGTTACATGCGTTCATTGCAGCTCTGCTGTGTCCTTCTGAAAACCATGCAGTGTATATTGTTTCTACAATCAGGATGCTCTCTCTAGTAGTCAATGTACAATACATCCAAAATATCGTAGGCATAGAAAAGGGGTAGACACCGCTAAATTCAGCTAAGCAGAGGCAGGCTGAGTTTTTGTTGAAACGTAGAGTGGCAAAACTCTGCTGGCAGGGCAGAGTTTAGAGTTTGTCCCTCGGCCCTTATTGTGCAACTATCTCCACATGCTGGCCCATGTGTTGTGTTCAGCGAGAGACCTCCTCGAAGCGGCTCTCGCACCCCTTCGTGGACCCACACAGCGCAGAGGGTTAATGTGTCTGCTACAAAAATGTGTACCATGCGGATCACAGGACTGAGTGTGAGTAAACTAGGAGCAGCGCTATTAAAAAATTAAATGTTTGTCAGAAAGGTGCTATAGAGAGATGAGGCGATACAAAAGGGGATGATGGACGGAGCGTTTCAACAAATCAAACACTCACCCCCAGTCAACTGATCTGGGTTTATTCCATCACCATTCTTTAGTTCACTCAGCCACCCCAGTTCAGACATGGCTATATGCAAATCAGTCTGACCCTGAGCCTTATGGGAACAGTCCAGCCCGAACTGCCAAGCCAGGTCTTCCCTGGACCGGAAACAAGCATTCTGGGACCGGTTTCCGTCCATCACCACCCCCTTTTGTACCGCTTTTGGCCACCATAAGTGTGGCAGGGTATGCTCAGACGTGAGTACCTTGCTCACTTTGCCACTGAATTCAAGCAAGCCGGGTTGAAGACGGCTGGAATGCCAGAAACCGGTCCTCGGAAGCTTGTTTCCGGTCCAGGGAAGGCATGGCTTGGCAGTTCGGGCTGGACTGTTCCCATGAGGCACAGGGTCAGACTGATTTGCATATAGCCATGTCTGAACTGGGGTGGCAGAGTGGGCTAAAGAACGGTGATGGATTAAACCCAGATCTTTTGACTGGGTGTGAGTCTTTGATTGATTCAGATGCTCCGTCCATCACCACCCCCTTTTGTACCGCTTTTGGCCACCATAAGTGTGGCAGGGTATGCTCAGACGTGAGTCCCTTGCTCACTTTGCCACTGGATTCAAGCAAGCCGGGCTGAAGACGGCTGGAATGCCAGAAACCGGTCCTCGGAAGCTTGTTTCCGGTCCAGGGAAGGCATGGCTTGGCAGTTCGGGCTGGACTGTTCCCATGAGGCACAGGGTCAGACTGATTTGCATATAGCCATGTCTGAACTGGGGTGGCAGAGTGGGCTAAAGAACGGTGATGGATTAAACCCAGATCTTTTGACTGGGTGTGAGTCTTTGATTGATTCAGATGCTCCGTCCATCACCACCCCCTTTTGTACCGATAGAGAGATGAGGGGCATTGTTGGTGAGTGGTGGTGAGGGAATTCATGGAGTGGGAAGAAATAGGGGAGGAGGCGCCACTGTTGCACAGTGTGCGTTCAGTGCTAGGGCCAGCCTTGGCTGGGAGTGTTAGCCCCCACCTGAAGTTTGGGTCTAGTTGCTCCCCTGATCACAGCGACCGTCATGGGCTGCATTTAACATAAAAGGCAAAACTATCAGCCCTGCATTTAGAAAAGAAATGCAGCAAGTTTTATATAGTGCTAACTCAACCCAAAGGTATTGGAGAGATTTACATGATTTATTTAATGATTTGTATTCATGGGGAGAATAATTGATTTGTAGAGAATCACATGTTGATCTGACCGAGACTCAAACCCATCTCCTAAGTCGGAAGCTCGAGCATTAAGCCACAACCTCTACCACAAGAGCAGAAGCATTTTCTGCCACAACTTTATGCCACAAACAACCGTTGACAACGCTAATAGTCCTGGCTTTTTGTAGGTGTAATGTTACTTGTATTAAATATCTGGATGCACTGACAGAAGAAGCAAAATATCAATCGGTGGCACACTATGCTAAGCACAGATTTTTAGCTTAATTGCTTTTAAGCCACGCCCTTAATTGCATCGGTCATGCCCCTTTGAGAGACGCCCAGTTTTTTCATCCCACTTAAAGCCATGGCCTGGTCGGGTTGTTGGTGCACATAGCCTTGGCTGCAGCGCACAGAGACCTTACTCTGCTGCACATGGACGAAAAAAATTAGAGGGAACATTGGCTGGTAGTCATGGCTAGTGGTTAAGACTTGGACTGCTAGAACACTGGAGTTTTGTTATAAGAGGAAGGTGTGCAACGCTTGCTTGATCTCTGCCCAAGTAGGGTAGGTCTAGAGTGAGTGAGCGCCTGATAGGGGGAGTGATGGAGTGCATGAGTGACTGAGTGAAAGGCATGATACAGAGCAAGCCTGCAAACAAAATCACTTTTAGAGCCATGCTAGAAAAAAAACAAGCGCGAGACGCACAGGGAAAGTTCTTAACTACTGAGGACATCCCGAGCTGAGCATGCGTGTGCATAGCGAAACTGGTTAAAGCTTGCGACGACATCAGTTGCGTGGGGCATGGAGCACGCGGCCGGAAGTGTCAGGGGGCTCCCGTGAGCTGAGGGAGCCCCGTGTGTTGGAGAAGCGAGGCGGGAGCCCACCCCGCAGAGGGAAGTCCGGCGGGAGCCCACACCACCTTCGTGAATGCCGCACAGTGCGGCCGGAGCAAGATTTCAGGCGGGGCTCCTGTGAGCAAGACGGAGCCCCGAATGTTGCTGCGCCAGTGACTGGGTGAAGAGGCAAGTCCCCCCTGCCATTGAGGAGACCAGCCTGGGACCAGCGCAGAGTCCCCACAAGAGCAGGTGAGTGGGGTTGAGCGGGAGGCATGTTGGACACCGCGCCTGGACTGGACATGTGCACGCGTATGGTAAGAGCAGGAGTTGTGATAAAGACACGAGCCGTACGCGTGCAGATCTCTTGTCTGTTAAGCTTCAGCACAGACAGTCGATGTGAACGCGTACAGCTTGCTGCTTTATAGGAACTCCTGCTCGCACCATACGCATGCACATCTCCTGTTCAGGACTTGCCGTACGCATGCACCTGTCCTGTCCCGCATTACAAAGCAAGTCAGCAACAATAGATCTCGCCTAGGCGAGCAACGCATAGCGCTGCATCACTAGGCGAGACATAAAAAAGGACAATAGGATAAAAAAGCAAGGAAGAGGGAGTTAAATGGGGGAGACTATGTTTAGATTATGATTCCATCATCAGATCATAAACTACTAGGTATGTGGCAGGGACCTCACAAAGTGTTAGCTAAAGTGAACCCCATCACCTATCAAATTGAACTAGATTCCTTTAGAAAAACCTTCCAAAGACATCATAACAATCCCCTCTAGAATTGGGAAGGCCCCCTACCAGTGCTAACAGGAGTACAAGTTAAACCACGAACCCCTCTTTCTTCATAGTATAGATTCAGATTTAATCCCCTCCCTTAGACAAGAATTGATAAATCACATACAACCCTGTGCAGAGGTCTTCTCTATTACGCCAAGTAGGACCAACGTCTTGGAACATGCTATCTGCCCCCCTGTGAAAACAGTAAGACTAAAACCCTACTGTGTACCGGAAGATCATAGAGAAGTTATAAAAACAGAAGTATATCAAATGTTACATACACATGGGGGTTACTGAGCCTTCCACCAGTAAGTGGAGTTCCCTGATTGTGTTAGTGCCAAAACTGGATGGCTCTATCTGGTTCTGCATACATTTCAGAGAAGGAAAATCTCACAATTCGACACAGTTCCCACTTCCTAGGGCAGATGAAATCATGGAACGGTTGGGAGAAGCTCAATACATCAGAACCCTCAATTTATGTGCAGGGTATTAGCAGGTGCCCCTCCGAACTCACACAAAGAAAAAACTCCTATTTCGATCCCAGAAGGCCTGACCATTTTAAAGTATTGCCCTATGGCTGCATGGCGCTCCTGCCATGTCCCAATGACTTATGAACTCCCCCATGATAGGCATTCCACGGCGTATATTGATATCATTATATACAGCCATACTTGCAGCCAACAGGTAGAGCATCTGCAGCAGTCTTGGACACCTTCAACTCCTATTGGTTAAAAGTTAATCCCAAGAAAAGTTTTTTAGCTTCTAATTCTGTTAAATATCTAAGATATTTCCTTGCAGGTGGACAACTAAGGCCACAACCTGAAACGTTTGCAGCCTATTCAAAGATTCCTATGCCTAAAACAAAAAGAGAACTGCAAGCCTTGTAAGGCTTACTAAGTTCCTAGAGGCGTTTTACACGGAGGTCCCCCTTCTCCACTCGCTTTCCTAAAACACCCTTTACCCCTTTTAGACTTGTCTGCGCGCCTGGATGATACATCTCTCCAGCTGAACCTTCTCACCACTGAACTACATTACCTGAAAGCCCTCTCAAACGATCTTTTCCCCGTGATCAGCTCCTTCCTCAGCTCTGCGAATCTACCCAGAGCCTCCCCTAGAGTTAGTGAATGCATAGGCCAGTTTTTAGCCCCATCCATCTCGCAAACCATTCCCTTAGCTAACGCGTCCTCCCACCCCAGATTTGAGACCTATCTGGCATCCAATGATCTCATTGACCTTCACAACTCTTACTCTACTAGGTCCAACTCCAACATGAGCCCGCCGAGACAAATACAAACCATCCCTTCTAACCCGTACAGGGAACCTCCTCACAAATCTTAGAGGCATCAATAAACACAACCTAACAAGAGTGAATGTCATTGGTCCGACCACCACTGTATCCTCTTCTATATTAACAGGGAGGTGTCGTTGAGGAAGGCTCAGCCAACGAAATCAAAGATCTGGAAAAGGGACCTCAGATCAATAAACTCAATCGAACTAGCAGCCCACTGTAAATCTGCCCTTTCCTCCCAAGCTGACTTGGTTGAGATTCAGTTACTCACTGACGCCTACAACTCGACCATCTTCAACATCATGGATGACATTGCACCACTCTAACAAAAAAATGGCTCAAGAAAAAAATCCAAAACCATGGTACAATGACAATTTAAACACGGAACGCTACAACCTTAGGGCAGCCGAACGTTCCGCGAGATCCAAACCCTCCTTGGAACAACTAAAACTCCTTAGAGATGTTAGGAGCTACTACAACAACAAATCAAGAGCGCTAAGGCAGACTACTTCAGACACCAACTTGATCAAGCTGTAAACCGCCCCAAGAAACATTTGAATTGGTCAAACAGCAATCAGGGGTAGGTCCAAACCACTCTGACGCCAGAGGCAGCCCACCCTCTTGTGATAAACTTGCTGCTTTCTTCACTGAGAAATCAAGACTCATCACCACTGAACTCGCCTCTAAGAAGGCTCTACTGCCATCCTCTAGGCCTGCACCACCCCTTGACCTCTTAGAAAAGCGCAAACCTATCAGCTTGAACACTAAGGAAAATTCGTCATGGGGCACCTTTACCCCATTCAGTGGAAAAGACATCAACAAGATTCTTCAGAACGTTAACCAATCTAACCACTTCAGTGGCCCGTTGGCCCCGGCCATCTTCTCAGAAATCAAAAATGTACTCATCCTCACCTGGACAAGGATTGTAAATGCTACTCTATCACAAGGCACGATTCCAGACTGCCTAAAAGCAGCTCAGGTGTCACCTATACTAAAAAAAAACTAACGCAGATAAAACTGACCTCAATAATTTCCGCCCTATCTACAACTTTCCCACCCTAGCCAAACTACTAGAAAAAAAGCGCACAATCCCAACTTTGTGCCCACATAGAGAATTTCCAACTCCTCGACCAGCATCAAGCCGGCTTTCGGAAGGGGCACAGTACCGAATCGGCTCTCACGCACGTTATGGATGACATTTAAAAAATGCTTGACCAAAATGATTCCTGCCTCCTAATCCTTCTTGACCTTTCCTCTGAATTCGACACGGTTAATCACGACAACTCCTATCTATTCTGAACAACAGGATGGGTTTCTCGGGTCGGGTGTTACAATGGTTCTCATTCTTCCTCCACAACAGATCACAAAGAGTCAAGGCAAACCACTCCCTCTCCTAACCCTCTCCAGTATTCATGGGTGTCCCCCATGGGTCCGCCCTATCTCCTATCCTCTTCAACCATTTCTTGGAACCACTAGCTAATTTATTAAATTCCACGAACATTCTCTTCCATATGCATGTGGACGACACACAACTTTATTTGAAAATCTCATCCCCGGATAATATCATCTCGCTCAACACTACCCTAACGTCTACTCAAAATTGGTTAATTGAGAACCATCTCCTACTTAACACCTCCAAAACTGAATTCCTTCTCATCTCTCCTCCAAACCACATCCCCAAGCTAGACCTTTGGCTGACTCAGCTCACTGCTTTCAACTGCACCCCTCTCATCATAGACTCAGCCAAATCTCTTGGTATCACCCTGGACAAGCACCTGAATATGAAAAATCCTATCAGCAATGTGTATAAGGGAGCTAATCACTTGATGAGGACACTTAGAAATATCAAACCATTCCTTCCACAAAAGGATCTCAAGCAGGTGGTCCAAGCACTGGTCTTGCCAAGGCTAGACTACGGCAGCGCTACTCTCTGTGGCCTTCCCAAATACACCCTGGCTCCACTAAGGACAACACTGAACGCTGCGGCCAGACTGGTCACAGGTACCGAACGAAATGAGCACACATCCCCAGTCCTAAAATCTCTCAAATGGTTGCCCTACGAAGCTCGAATTCAGTTAAACATTGCCATTCTGGTGCACAAAGCCCTGCATTTCAAAACTCCTAGGTACCTAGCGCAAACGCTTGAATTATCCTGTGGTGAGAGAGCCTTAAGAAGCGCTGACACATTCCTCCTGAAACCACTCATCCTTAGCAAAAATAGAACTTGTCACCGAGCCTTTTCCAGCGCTGCCCCAAAGATATGCAACTCTCTTCCACCTGAAGTACGCAGAATCTCTTCAACAACTGCTTTCAAACTGGAAGCCAAAAGATTCCTAATGCACAAATTCTTACCTTAATTTGGGCTAGATTCACCTGCTTGAAAGCATTGATCCTACAACCATTGTACCATCATTTGATGATGTTCTTCTTTACCGCATTGTGTGCCCCCCTTCGTAGCCTGCTATATGCCTGTTTGTTTTATTACTCTACTTAATTTGTTTGTCCGGGAATTCTGTGATTATTCCAGTTGTGTATTCTTACTTGATGTCGATATTGGATTTATGTCCTGCCTTCTATTCTTTTGTAAAGTGCTCCGATTTCCTTCGGGATCAGGTTTGCACTATAGAAAACGTTATAAATAAATAAATAAGTGGCTACCCCTATGACTGACCTTCAAAAAACAGACAGAAGCAGAGTTAAGATACCCTTCACCTAATCTGATCAATGCTTCAAATTTCTTCAAGCAGGCATTGTTGTCCGAACCGGTTCTCACCAGCCCCAACTATAACAAACCTTTTATAGTTTAAACCGATGCTTCAGATACAGGCTAGGAGCTGTATGATCACAACAGGATGAACATGTGAAGATCGCACTATCACCGATATCGGAAGGAAACTCTTCCCCAGGGAAAGAAAGTATGCAGATATTAAAAAAGAAGCTTCGGCCATTAAATGGGCCATTAATACATTACAATATTATTTAGAGGGCGGTAAAATTACACGCTGTACTGACCATGCCCCGTTAGAATGGATGGCACAAATAAAAGTAACAACAATCTTGTCCTTAGATGGTTTTTGGCTCTTCAATCATTTCGCTTTCAAACCCTCCATCGTTGGGAGGAGTCAGCAAACCAAATCAGATTACCTATACCGATATCCCCATGAGAATTTTCTTGGTACCACGAAAGTAAGGGAAGGGAGATGTGAGGACTTACATACCTGGGGATCTTCCCCTGCCCGTTCTCTGCCTTGCTGAGCTCTCGCTGTAGTTCCTCAACACTGTAAGACCTGGGAAAGGAAAGAAAGGAAAGTTAAAAAGACTGACAAATCAGTAAAAGAGACTTGTCTCTTTAAAAAGACCCGCAGAGCTAACCAATGCAAAGGCAACTGCAGAAAGAAAACAGAGGCGCGAACCCAGGAAAAGGGGAGAAGAACCACAGACGCAAGATCCCAGGAGGAAACAACGGAAACTGAGGAAGGAAGAATTACCCGGAATGATCCTGCTGAGTGGAAGGAGGGCCCACCTCAAAGGGAGACCGCTGCTGAAACCAACGGCCCAGAGAATCTCGGCGGGCCCATTCTGGAGGACAAGGATGTCAAGTCTGGCTAGGAGGAATGGTGGGTATCCCCAAAGGACGCTGAGAGTTGTGGCCCAGCAAGTGACTAGCGGGGCCAGATTCTGAATATATTGAGAGGGAGGAGGAGGGAGTGGGAACGATACGGAACACCGGCTGTGTTGGTGGAGGGTGTATTAGCACAGTGTACACTTTCCAAAGTCAAAAATCAGAATCCAGAAGGAAATGCCACCATATAACTAAACATATGTACACAATAAGGACCACAAGTCCCAAAATGCTCTGGGCAGAAGATTATTAAGACAAAAAGGAGATTGTAATCCCTATTGTATCCACACCAGAAGGGATTAAGACAAATACATAAAAAGGGATATTGCATAGAAAACTGCCCTGATGAGACTTTCCTGAATAGTCCCAAGATACGGGATATATAAATTATCTTTTTTCTTTTCTCTTCCGATATGTATAATTTCTCAAATATAGAAGGGAACAAAAAAGGGAACATAAAGAAGGGGCGCGTCTAATCTTTTATGTCTAGTGAATGGCAGATCAGTCACTCAAGAACCTTTGGTTGCCTTCACTGGGACACTATTTCTTTTCCTACCTAACCACAGGAGGTGTTGGTGACAGAGACTTCTAGGTATTATCTCTGGAATCGTTACTTACTGCTCGTTTCCTTTTTCCGCCATGAATCCGGGTAACACAGCCACACTTGAAGACCTAGATGAAGAAATGGAGAAGACAGAAAAGCAATAATTGAAGAGATTTTCATTAACATTTATGTATTTAAATATCACAATACTTTGAATAAAAGACACTATTGAGAAACAAATCAAGCCTCCTGGCCTTTACATCCAGCCCAGTCTCCCAAAGGTACCACAAGTGGTGTCAGAAGTGGGATCTGAAAGTATGGAAGCGGTGGTGAACAAGATGGCTGAAAGCCATGAGAAGCTGGAGCAGGCGATGGAAAAAATCCTCAATACAGCAGCGGAAGATTGTGAAGCAATACACAAGACCCTGACAACACAATATATGACGCAGGAGACAGCCCTTGGAAGCTTGGCTGATACTCTCGGACAGCAGAGTGGGCATACCACCTTGCCCACAGTGGTTCTGCAAAAAATATGCAAGTGGAGAGGATCTATATTTTTTGTTTAACAAATTCGAGAGCATGGCACAGGCCGCAGCCTGGCCGGCTGACGGAAGGAGGCAATATCTAGATCCTTTGTTAATAGAGGTGTTACAGTCCATCTGCCAGGTTTCAAATCCTCAGAGTACTATTCCATATACTGAGATAAAAAGAACATTCTGGAGCGATTTGGGGTGGATGATGAAACTTATTGAATAAAATTGCATGATCTTAAAGCAGGAGCCCAAAAAATACCCAGGGCATTGTATAACAGGGTGAAATACTTAACTGACCATTGGATAAAACCCCTCACAGCAACTAAGGAGGACATAATGGAAAAGATGTACCTGGAGCAATACCTCACCTCCCTTCATCCTACCATACAGGAATGGGTAAGAGCGCATACCCATCTGATGATGGATCAAGCCCTGATCTTTTGACTGGGTAGGAGTGTTCTGCTTAATTCAGATACTCTGTCCATCACCACCCCCTTTTTGAATCGTTTTGGCCACCACAAGTGTGGAAGGGTATGCTCAGATGTGAGTCCCTTGCTCACTGCACCATCAGGATTCAAGCAAGCCGGGCCGAAGACGGCTGTAATGCCAGAAACCGGTCCCCGGAAGCTTGTTTCCTTTCCAGTAAAGAATTGGCTTGGTAGTTTGGTCTGCCCTGTTCCCATGATGCACTGGGCCAGGGACAGACTAATTTGCATGTAGCCAGGTTCTGAACTGGGATGGTGCATTGAGCTAAAAAACGGTGATGGATCAAGCCCTGATCTTTTGACTGGGTAGGAGTGTTCTGCTTAATTCAGATACTCTGTCCATCACCACCCCCCTTTTTGAATCAAAAAATACCCAGGGCATTGTATAACAGGGTGAAATACTTAACTGACCATTGGATAAAACCCCTCACAGCAACTAAGGAGGACATAATGGAAAAGATGTACCTGGAGCAATACCTCACCTCCCTTCATCCTACCATACAGGAATGGGTAAGACCGCATACCCATCTGATTCTAGAACAAACAGTTGAAATAGCTAGCGCCTATAGTCGAGCATAGCAAATACAAAAAACGAAGGATGTGGCAAACTGGAGAAGACCAAGTTCAGTACCTATTTGTCATCCCCCTCCACCTTCACAGAAAAAATCTGAAGTTGGGACTTTATTGCCTGGTCCTGTAATACGGACTCCTATGTCTGGACCAAGAGGTTTCTAATGTGGAGGGTTCGCACATATAGCGTGAGTCTGCCCTGAAAAGGCGGAGCTCATGGAAAAAGGAATGACTCGAATCCTATATAATGCTGCAAGGAATCGTCTTCCTTACCATTGTGAGGTATTCGTTTATGAGGTACCAGTTACTGCGTTGGTAAACACCGGATGTCTTCAAAGTGTGATGCAGCCCCAAGTCTTACCCCATCCTGCTCTTCAGACTCATAAAAAGGAGAATATTCAACGTGTTTGTGATAGTAAAAGATACAGTGTACACACCTACAACACAGAGATCTACCCACTGTTGCTCTCAAAGGGGGTCCCAAACCCAAACTACCAGAACCTATGATCATAGGTAACGATTATCCTCATCTCAATTCCTAGGTGCAAGATACCTGCTAGGTTGGAGATGATTGGTCGGCTACTGCTCCTTTCTCCCAAGTGGGCAATAATGAATGGCAACCTGCCAAGCACAGAAAAAGTAGAAAAACAGAAAAGGGATGAAAAAGGACAAATCCCTTTAAAGGTCTACCCTACCCAGGTGGAAGATTTTGTCTGGGATAATGACCGGAACTTCAGGGCAGCTTAAAGGGAGGATCCATCATTCTACAAGGCCTGGTGTGTAGCAGCCGATCAGGAAGACCCGACAAAAGTAGGTCCCCAATTCTATGTGCACAACGGGTTGTTGTATAGAAAAGCTAGTCCTAAGGATCCTGCCCAATTATTTATCCACACCCCTTTTAGGGATTAAGTCCTGTTCTTTCCCCATAGTTACCTTCTGGGAGGTCATTTTGGAAGAGGAAAAAACGAGTGGGCCATTTTAGATAAATTCTACTGTCCAGGTGTTTCCCAACAAGTACAAAAATACTGCAAAGAATGACGTACCTGCCAAAAGTTTAGCGGATATAAACCGCCCAGAGTGCACCTGATGTCATTGTCCAAAATAGTTGTACCCTTCACCCGAGTGGGGATGGACATAATAGGCCCTCTCTTACCCTCTAGGAGTGGCTATCGTTAAGTTTTAGTACTTGTTGACTATGCCACGCGTTTTCCTGAAGCAATTGCTCTGCGTAATACCAATACTATGAATGTGGCCAAAGCCATGATAAAGGTATTTGCTAGGGTGGGTTTCCCAAAGGAAATTTGACAGATCAAGGGACGCCTTTGTTTCCAAAATGATGAGGCAAATCTGTCATGTGTTGGGTGTTACTCATATACGAATAGCCGCCTATCACCCCCAAACTGACAGTTTGGCTGAGTGACATAATGACACCTTGAAAAAAACTTTAAAAAAACAAATGAACCCCGAATTGAGACATTGATAAGATATGCAATCCTTGACCTTGTTTGACATAAGGAGCAAAGCCTAGAGGAGTACAGGTTGTTCACTATTTGAACTCATATACTGACGCCAACCTAGGTCTCTGTTAGCCATGGCGAAAGAAATATGGGAAAATGAAGGGGGCCACACTAAACATTTGCCTGAGTATGTAGCAAGGCTATAGACACATCTAGGTAAGATACAGAGAATGGTGAGGGTAAGGTTGGAATAGGCCCAAATCCAATAAAAAGGACAATATGACAAAAAAGCCAAGAGGAGGGAGTTTGATGTGAGAGTCCATGTTTTGATTATGATGCTATCATCAGATCATAAACTACTGGGTCAGTAGCAGGAATCTCACAAAGTGTTAGCTACAGTTGATGGAGCAAGGATTCGCACGTTACGCGACTTGCTTGTACTCATGAACCTCGTATAGCGTTAATAGTCTAATCAAAATGTTTGTCTTACTAATATTGCACATTTTACACTACACGGGGGTGTCCCAGTGACGCTTGCCTATGTGTTTACTAAACAGTAATAACGCTTGCTACTAAAATGGCCGCTGCTTCGCGGGAATTTAGTCTGCGCATGCGTCGGTCATAATCACGTGACGTGACGCACTTGCAGTTCTGGTGGGAAATGTTTGCTCATGCGCAACACTGCTAAAATGGCCGCTTTGTTTTCTCATATGCTCCGTGCTTGCAAAGCTGCTTTCGCAAAATTGTTCGTTCCGCACTTATCCTAATGCTATAGTTATTATAAAGTAAGGGGTATAGTGTAGCTATTCAGGGTATACAGTGTATTCAATTTTTCTGTATTTCTAAATTGTTTTCGCTTACTTTCCATGTACTGCATTCTTTGGGGCCTGAGGAACACTCGTGACTCCATCTTGAAAAGCCTTACTGGTACTCGTCACGTGATGAGGGAAAGAACCTCATGATACAGTGGAGCCCAGCCAGCTGGCAGCCAAAGCCAAGATGCTCCTGGGAACCTGAACTGTGACCGAGCTGCAGAAGCCGACTTGTACCTAAAATTGTTACAATTGTATTTCACTACTGTATACTCTATTGTATTCTGTAAATCTAGTGTCATGGGAAGCTAGAACTTAAGGGGTGGGTACGAGAACTGAATATTAAGTCTGGGAAAGTCAAATTCTTAGGTAAATGGTGACCTAATCCCCTTCTTTGTCCAATCAGAACTTGGGGTCCCTTTCACTTGCAACATTAGTGGGTGGTACACTGACCCAAAAACAGTATAACTAGCCTAGGTTTAGCTAGAGAATTTGTCCGAATAGCTGACCTGTCACTGACCCAACGAACTCTATAGGTGATTGATACAGAGTGCTGCGGAGCACTCTGTCCGTAATTTCCACAAACTCAATCGGGGTTTGGAAACCTTAAGTGCTGGCGAAGCACTTTGCTGGGAGATTCGAGAATCCAATTGGGGTTATTGGCAGATTCCTTGCAGAGAGGGAGTAGCGCAGGCGTTGCATCCGAAGCTGCAGGTGTTGGTCGTACCCTTAGACGAATCCCGTCCTGATCCAAACCCTGGGGTTATCCTGTCCTGACTGTCCATGAGCCGTACCTGTTCGCCTACCGGCAACCTAAGTCCTTGAGGGTCCTGTCCTCGTTTTTCCCAACTGACCCGTGGCCAGGGTTAGTTCTACAATCTGTCCTAGGTAAATATAATCCATGTGGGTGTCCGTCATTCTAAACTCTTTCCTATTGTCTTGAACGAAGTATACATTTACATATGTCATTTAACCTTCTCTCCTTAAATGAGATTTTTCATGTTTTATTGTTTATTAGCGTGTTCCATCTTTTTACCTACCTTTAGTAAATGCTAAACTGTTTGCATATATGTTTGTTCCATTCTTACCCTTCCTATAGAGAATAAGCATGTCTGGATAAATCAAATAGTCTGAGTCTCATTTCCTCTGAATCGTTAGTGAGTTTCGAAAGTCTACTTTGATTAGTATGTTCCCTTTCTTTACCCGCCTTTAGTGAAGTAGTGAAGTTCTGTTTATCTAAAACAGCGTGTTCCTTATTTTCCCTTCCTTTATTTTTCATGATTCTAAATGTTTCTTACTCTCATACATAGTTATACAATTGTTATGATTCTCGTGATAGATAGTTTGATTGGGGTTAAACTTTGGCTCATGACACTAGAAGATAATGATGATTAGATAAAGGTCTTGAAAACTTCCCGAGTTTGTGGTTATTTACGAGTACAAACATTATTCAAGTGTATATTGTATTTTTGTTTTGCTTACTTATTTTCACAGCTAGCTCCCTGATCCATTGTGATCATAGGTACCCGTAACAGTGGAGTGGTAAGTCGGGTACATTGGAAATACGATAGGAAGGAACAGGGATACTGGTAGTTAGAGTGTAAGGTTACCCGATAGATAAATATGGAAAATTGAATTTATGGGCCCAATGCGTATATGGTAAAATTTGTGAGTCGGGTGACCTGCGCGCTCTATCAGTATTTTTCTGGTAGCAGAGCTATGGTTAGGGACTAGTTAAAGATAGGTAAGGTCTAGTTAAGATAGGTAGGTAGGTTATTTGCTGCTAATTGTGAAAATTTTACTGCTAAACGTTTGAACGAATTTACAAATGTTTTATTGCTTTGAAAATTATGAAATGTTTTAAGTTGTTTTTCTTGCTGCTATATTGATATATGTTCTAACAAACCTCGTTAGTGATTGTTATATGTTTGTCTGGAATCCCCGGGGAATTGAATAGCGGGTGGTGAGGAGAATCCACGCTGTACTGAGGTCAGTGGCTCGAGGAAAATTAGTGCATGGTTAGGCAGAACTGGAAGCGCTAATTAGGGTTTCTGTATGAATAGTTGAATAAATGATAGCAACGAGTTCGCTAATGAAACTTCAGTTGTGATATAACCTAGTAAGGGTCACACGAGAAAGGAGTAGTAGGTTCATCGGAGCTTAAGTGATAGCAAAAGAGTTCACTAGTGAAACTTTAGACTTAGTATATATCCCGGAAAGAGTGGATGAGTGGAAGAAATAGCAGGTTCTCTAATGCTTGAGTGAAGGGTAGGCAGAAGAGATCTATCCGTAGTGTATGAAAAGTAGACAGGAGAGGTTTACTTGCAGTAAAACAAATCTTTCCTTTCTAGACACTCGAGTACAGTGGCGACTGTTTTACGTTGTAAATTAAATAAAGCACTTGCACTTTAAGAAAGAAATCAAGTTTCCGTTACCTTGTGAAGGAGGGAGTCAGTTGCGGAGCTGCTCTGACGTCACTCTGTGCCGCGCTGGTATTGGTAGAGACAGCGGGTGTGTAGCGGAGCTGGTATTGTAAAGGAGGGGTGAGCGCAGAAGCGTGAGAACTTGTCTCACGAAAAGGCCGCGCACCCATTGGTCAGGAAAATTGACAACCACCGTGTTGATTGGTTGTTGAAGAATAAAAGACGCATTTGGATTGGGAGTGATTTTGTAAACAAGGTCGCTAGTGGAAAAGTATATGTGGCATTCGTATACTCCGGAGACTAGACCGGATCCAAGATATCTAGGGTTTGGAAAAGATCAGTGGAAAGGTCGTAGATACGACATTATGTATGGAAACAAGAGGAAAGTGACCTTAGTAAGCAAAGTGAAAAATTATTTCAAAAGAGACAAGCCTATCAAAACTAGAGAAGGAGTTGTCATCCCACCACCTAATACTCCCGCATCTTTCATGATGTTTGATAAAGGGTACCACTCTTGTGTATGGTTGGAAAATTGGGTGGAATACACGAAGAATGATGGAATTTTGGCATTTCCGTTAGATTCTGTTCAATTTGAGAACCCGAATGAATGATTTACATCCCAGACCCAGACTAACGCAATATGAGGCCTTAGAAGAATGGGAGATAGAGGCTTTTGAGCGAGACAAACCTAGAATGGATAAAGGGTTAACCAAATGGTATCCTAAAGTGAAACAAGAAACCCGAGAGAAAAGAATGAAACAATGGAGACAGAATATGATAGTAGAAGGACTGTACCCTATGATGGCACTAGAAGAACCCATGGGAGGGAAAAAGACAGAAAAGACCAAACATTGGGTGACCAGTGGGGATTCAGATGACGATTATTTGGAGGACTTGTTAATGAAGAATCCACCGCCTTATAATGAAGGACCCAGATCCTCAAGTGTAGGGGATGCTTGCCAAAGACCCCCTTACCAGGAGGGAGCAAGACCAGTAAGTGTAAGAGACGGCTGTCAAATACCTCCTTATCAGGAGGTGCCGAGACCTTTAACCACAGGGAATCCATTCCTGAAACCTAATTATGGTGCGGGACCCAGTATGACGCATCCAACTGCCCCGACTTATGCCCCAACCCTGACTCCGCAAATAGTACATGAAACAAACCTGGAAAGAGTACTGCAGGAAAGAGAGCGAGAGGCTATAGCTAAACAGAGAACAGAATTAATTCAGAAAATTTCCCAACTAAATACAAGTCCTGAAGCCTTGACAATTCCAGTAACTATTGGACCAGTTGTTCCTTTGTATGAAGATAAACAGGGGTGTCCAAAGATTCCAATTGTTACCCCAGCTGTAGAGCAGCCGAGGAAAGAGCCCTTAATTGTAGATGACCAAGAAAGTGAATGCGAATCTGTGATTTCCTTAATGGATTTACCGATAAGGGAACCAGAAAGGGGTTCAAGAAAGAAGAACACTCCTTTCAATTCAGGAGAAGTGCAGGTTGAGTCAGCTTCTGGTGCTAGAAGTGCCACAGTAGTGACTCCTGAAGAAATCGAGAGATGGAGTCGAGAATTAGAGAAACCAAATCCTCAGTCGAAACCATTAGATATTTACAAATTAAGAATAGAATTAGAAGAACTGATGGCTGGGAATGTGGGGTTAGACAGACTAAATACTTTTTCCGAGGAAGAATTGCTGTTTATCTGTAAGAGTATCACCAGTAATACTAGAGTGTTCCATGAAAAATTGATGGACACCGCGGCTAGTATGGGAATAGATATTGGGAAATATAAAGCGTTGCAAAAACCCTACAGAGCAGAGTTCTCAGACAATATGAATGTGTCAGGGGAAAAAGGTACAGATCAGAGAATTATTGAACCTGTTGCAAAAATCGGGAGAATTAGAGAAATGGAAAGCCAGATGGGCAAAGAAAAAGGAGGAAATTAGATCAAAACAGATGGCTTCCGAGTATGTCTTAAAAGAAGCAGACAAGGCAGAAAAATTATATCCTATGCGAGAAGTGCCAGGTGGAAAGTATGTGCATGTTCCATGGTCCCGACAGGATATTGTGTCCTTTACCAATGACTTCCCGAAATTACGAGAGAAGCCTGTAGATTGGTACAGACAGGTAGAAAGGTTTGTGAAGGTACAAAAATGCCTTTGGAAAGATCTGGATGGTTTCTTTGATATTGTAGTTCCCGTAGATTTGTGGACAGAATGTAAAATTGCTATTGATTGGCCTAGTGAGGAATTCCCGAGGGACCCTATTACAGGGGCTCCTTCTGATGATGTAATGAAAAAATACAATCAGGTAATGTTGCATCTGAAGGGAAAAGTGCCTGCAAAAGAAACTGATTGGACCCGGATAGATAGAACTACCCAGGATAGAGATGAAACTGTGCATTCCTATTATGAACGACTGTTACATGTGTTCAAAACGTACAGCGGCCTAGATAACATTGAGATGAAGGACAGGACTCATTTCATTTACAGGTTTGTATCAGGTTTAAGACCTGAAATTTCCCAATGGATCAAAGACAATAAAATCTGTTGGCAGTCTAAAAAAATTGATGAGGTTTTAAGATACGCCAAATATTGTGAGGATAAGATGGCTGACAAACGAAAAGCATTGAAGGAAAAGGTCATGTGGGCACAAGTAAAATTAGCAGAACAACAAGAAAAGCAGTTGAATAAAATGAATAGTAATACCCAAAATCAAGGTTCTGGGGGGGAGGGAAGCCCAGAGTAAAAATGAGCCGAGAGGAGGCCAAAAAGAAGTTCCCCTGTCACGGGTGCGGACAGATAGGGCACTGGAGAGACGAGTGTCCACATGTACAGAATGGTAACGTCCAAATTAATGATTTAAATCCGCAGACGCAGAATGAGAAACCAAGAAAGACCCAGCAACAGGTAAAACAGAATCAGTTGCCCCGTGCACCTAGACAGAATTTTAGGAGCAAAGCACAGCAGGGTGAAGACATCGAGGTTTGGGAAGGAAAGGAGGATAGAAATGCAGCAACTTCGCAATTTTTGTTGAATGATACCTTCCTCTGTGATGAACCTTACTGACGGTGCCTGAGGGGGGAGGACGAGGAGTGCGTGCTTGGCGCCTCCTTGCCGGTGGACCAGTCAGGGCCATAAATTGAAGGAAATGATGTCACCTTTCTGTTGGACACTGGGGCTACCCGTTCTACTGTGAGAACAGCAGACGTTCCAAACCTACCCCTCTCGGGAGAAGCGATCCAAGTAGTGGGCGTATCTAATCAATTGATTAGTACCCCAGTTACCGAGCCCATGGAGATTACAATAGGGAATTTCAAAGAAATGCATAGATTTGTTGTCTGTGATTCCAGTCCGGTAAACCTATTGGGACGTGATTTGCTGTGTAAAATGAACTGTACCATCTTTTGCACACCAAAAGGCGTCGAAATCCAAACCCCAGACGAAGATGGAATATACAAATTAATGCTAATAAGACCTGACTCAGAAATTAAAAGACTGACAATACAAGACTTACCTGAAGAACTCCAACAGACAGTGAAACCAGAAGTATGGGATTTTACTGGAAAAGATGTAGGATTAATGGCAAATGTTGACCCAATTAAAATAGCCCTAAAAGAAGATGCAGTTTACCCAAATACTAAACCATACAAAATGAGTGCAGAAGTGAAAGCAGGAGTAGCTATTGAAATAAAAAGATTGCTAGAAGCAAACATCATACAAGAAGTGTTGAGTAGTCCTTGTAACTCCCCGATAATTGGCATCAAGAAACCTAGTGGTAAGTACAGGGTAGTGCAGGACCTGCGCAAGGTAAATAAAATCGTTATTCCTTGCTGTCCTATTGTTCCGAACCCTGCAGTGATTTTGTATCAAATTCCATGGAATGCTGAATGGTTCACTGTTGTTGACTTATGTCACGCATTCTTTTCAATCCCATTGCATCCAGACAGCAAATTTCTTTTCTCATTTGAATTCGACAGTCACGTGTACGTCTGGAATCGCGTCCCTCAGGGGTATACAGAAAGCCCCTCAATTTTCAATCAGATTCTGAAAAAGTGCCTTGAATCCTTGGTTTTACCTGGAGAATCAGTTTTGGTGCAATATATAGACGACCTCTTAGTGGCGTCTAAAAGTCAGAAAGACTGTGTTGTTGACACCATTGCCTTACTGAACCACTTAGGTGAAGGAGGACATAAAGTATCACCTGACAAACTACAGTTCTGTACGTCTTCAGTAAAATATCTGGGGCACCAGATAGAGAAAGGTATCAGGAAAGTTACTTCAGAAAGAATTAGAATAATTCGAAACATGCATTTACCCAATACTCAGAAAGAGATCAGAATGTTCCTTGGAGTTGTAGGATACTGCAGACAGTGGATTGTGGGATTTGCAGTCCTAGCAAAACCTTTGATAAAAATGACAAAGAAAGGAGCAAAAGACCCAGTGGAATGGAATGAGGAAAGCATGACAGCTTTTACAAAATTACGAGAATGTCTGTGTACAGCTCCCGCATTAGGAATGCCTGATTACTCGATAGAATTTGCACTGTTTTGTGATACACGAGACAATTGTGCACTGTCAGTCCTAACTCAAGAGCATGGTTTGACTAGACGTCCAGTAGCATATTTCTCTGCTACTTTGGAACCAGTGGCTGCTGGATTACCTGGATGTCTGAAAGCAGTAGCTGCAACTTGCATGAGTCTTGAACAGAGTGAATCCATCATTATGGGACATCCTGTAACTGTGTATGTTCCACATGCAGTTGTAATCCTACTGACCAGAACTAAAACCCAGTATCTCACACCTGGATCGCTGACTAAGTATGAGAGAATCCTTGTGGGTGCAGCAAATGTAACCATTACTCGGTGTAACATACTGAATCCAGCTACCCTATTACCAAATTCACTGATTGCAGAAGCAAAGGGAGAGGTCGAGCATGACTGCATTGACCTGACTGAGTTTTGTACCAAACCACGCCCAGATATCAAGGAAATGCCCCTGCCTGTAGAAGATTTCGAGCTGTTTGTAGATGGCTCATGTCTGAGACATGAGGATGGATGCCTAAGTGCTGCCTATGCTGTAGTTACAATATCACGTGCTGTAGAAGCATCCTATCTATTTGGAGTAAAGTCTGCACAAGTAGCCGAATTGATTACATTGGCAAAAGCCTGTAAATTTGGGAAAAATAAAAGAGTAACCATATATACTGATAGCCAGTATGGTTATGGGGTTGTGCATGACTTCGGCCAATAATGGCTGCAAAGAGAGTTCCTGACTTCTTCAGGTACTCCTATCAGAAATAGAAAAGTGGTACAGGAATTACTGGAAGCAATCCAGTTACCAAAAGAATTGGCAGTGGTCAAGTGTGCTGCTCACAAATCTGGCGATGACAATGTGACAGCAGGTAATCGATATGCTGACCAACTGGCCCAACATTGTGCAAGACATAGAATGTCAGTCAATATCAAATTGGGGGGAAGCGGAAACAGCTGCTAACTTATGGTGTTTGAGAATGTACACACATGGGAGGAACTGAGAGATTTACAGAATGCAGCAGGACCAAAGGAAAAGAGAAGATGGAGAAAGTTTGGTTGTCAACAGAGGAACGAGGATGGTGTCATTGTTTGCTCTGATGGTATGCCTGTATTGCCTGATAGCTTGCTTGCTTCTATGGCCCGGCTAATACATGGAACTGCGCACATTGGTAGGGATGCCATGGTTCGTGTCTTCAGACAGACATGGTTCAATTCAAAATTCAGAAAAGTAGCAGAGGCACTCTGCCAGAGGTGCTTGACAAGTCAGCAATACAATCCCGGGAAGAAAACAGTAGTTTTACTGGGTAAAATTGGGAAAGCAGAATGTCCTTTTATAAGGTTACAAATTGACTTTATCCAGTTACCCCCTTGTAAAGGAATGAGGTACGTCCTTGTCATTGTTTGCCTATTTTCAAAATGGGTAGAGACTTATCCTGCAAAGAAAAATGATGCCATCACTGTAGCCAAATTGTTATTGCGAGAACTAATACCTAGGTACGGTTTTCCAGTCACAATTGAATCAGACAGAGGTGGGCATTTTCAGAATGAAATAATAGGTCAAATCTGTGAAGCATTCAAAATTACTCAAAAATTGCACTGTGCATATCGCCCAGAGGCTTCTGGAGTGGTGGAACAAATGAATGGCACTATCAAGTCGAGACTAGGAAAGATGTGTGAATCTACTGGCAGGAACTGGATAGACGCTTTACCACTTGTCCTAATGGGAATCAGAAGTATTCCAGACCGAAATACAGGCCTGAGTCCCCATGAGATCCTGATGGGAAGAGTAATGCAACAAGCATGGGTACCAGGACACAAACTGATAAGCATTTCTGATAATTTGGTACTAGAGTACTGCAAGCAACTGGGTGACCAAGTGCGTTCTATCTCTCACCAGATTGGGGAAGACGCCGTCGCCAGGCCAGCAACTCCAGTCCATAATCTGAATCCGGGTGATTGGGTGGTACTAAAGAAACACACCCGATCAAGTTGCCTTGCACCGGAGTGGGGAAAACCAAGACAAGTAATTCTGGTAACCACAACAGCGGTGAAGTGTGCCGGTGTGCCTAAGTGGATCCATGCCAGCCATACGAAAAAGGTAACCGAAGACGAAGAAACTGACGCTGAAGGTTGTCCAGCTGAGGGGTCTCCAGATGTTGGTCCTGAAGTAGCTGATGACGAACAACCGAGCACCAGTCAAGATGAATGGATCCCAGTAATCGACCTGACATTCGATCCAATAAGAACCAGAAGCCAAACATACTCAGATAGAGAGTGGGATAGTGAGGAGGAGACAAGAATAGAAGGAGATAATCAGATTATCGAAATCCATGTCAAATCTGATGAGGAAGAAGGTCATATAGGGACAGAACAGGCTATCGACACACCTCCAAGAACTCCAGAGACTGAAAAGGGACAGATAGAGATTAGGGCAGAAGTTCAAGCGGAAGAAAATCAGAGGTTCGAAGTGCTTGAACAGGATCAGATAGAAATAGACGAATGTGTTCAGGACACAGAAATTGAAACGTCCAAAAATCAAATCCAGCATACACCTGAACAAGGCCAGCTTAGCAACCAGGCAGAAGAAACTGAAACAAGACCTGGGACTAGTCAGACAGAAAGGGAAGAAGAAGACGTTGAAGCAGAAGTGCCACAACTGAACGAAAATAAAAGAGCATTAGAAGAAAGCCAAACAACAGTGCCAGTTAAAAGATTCAAGAAAAAGAATAGAGAACCAAGGTACATCAAAAGACTGAGACTGAAAACATTAGAGGAGAAACTTGAGCAAAGGAAACAAGGTTCCAGTAAACCAGAGCAAACTGAAGAAAACTCTAAGCGAAGAAGTGACCGAATAAAAAGACTGAACAATAAGTATCCGGATCCTGAAAGGACTTACCTGGTGTTAGAGGAATTCGAGGATCTTGATATAAGTGACGAAAGTGATGAAGAATTGACTGCTGACCAGTCTACCGAAGAAGAAGAACCAACCTGAAGTTGCACTCTGTAAGCAACCTGTGAAAGTTACAAAGAGGGGTTGAAAAGCTTCTTTTGAGCGAAAATGTCTGATTCCAATGTGAATGGAAGACCTAGACGCAATTGTTGTAAAACATGCTGCAAAGTATGTGTATGTAGTGTAGCTTTAGTACTAATATTATGGATAGGTCTAACAATTACTATTCCTTATATGATGAGTAAAGATACTAATGTTGACTCTACAAAGACTGTGACAAAAGACACAGAAGAGCTGCAAACGAAAAATACACCACAAAGTGTAGAAGGACATGAGAAAGCACTTAGCATTAGACAAACTAAAATGGACTTAGAAGCACCAGATGAGGAAGGACTACATTATCACAGAATCAAGAACAGGACTCATTTAAACGTATGCGCAAACCTTTTAGTACATTATGTAGAAGGCATGGAAATAGAAGACTGTTATGTTTGCATGAAGCTACCTACTTCTGTAGCTGAGGGAGTGACCTACCATCACTTGCCACTAACATATGGAATTTCCTGTAGTGTTTTAGCTAGCTTATTCTATAAAAGAGGACCGTTACAGTACTATTACTCTAATTCAGACGTGATATTTTCTGAACTTCCTATATGTGGAAATCTGAACCCTGTACATACAAAAAGTGATGTAACACGTTATATGGGAGAATATTTTCTGACTATAGGTACCATAGATTTAGGTGAAGCACATAGAGATAACTTGACCTGTTCATTACATGAACAAGAGAAAATGTTTCTAAACATGGCAGAGAAAAGAAGAGAACATTTCCAAAGAAAGGTGAATGATAAAAGACAGAAAACTCCTAAGTGGGCTGAAAACATGGGAAGCACCTCAAATGGTGGAGCTTATCCTGCTTTGTTGCTGGATTTCGAAAGAAAGGGGAAACTTTGTCTTCACAGAGAAAAGACTAGTTATTATAATAACATTTTCATTGGTTCCAATCAATGTGAACACAATTACAAGGTAATTGGAGGTTGGGGTTTCAAAAATAGGTCAGAACCTGTGTTTCCCGGAATTTATTACATATGTGGAAACAAGGCTTATTTCAAATTGCCGGATCACTGGTATGGAAGCTGCTATTTTGGAATTGTCTTCCCAAAAATATACCATGTGAATGAAATTGCTGGAAGCAATGAAAACACTAATGAAATAACGCGTAGTAAAAGAGAAAGCGTAGGAGAAATACTAGGTGATATCTTTAGTGCATTGATACCAGCAGTGGGAGTGACTCTGAACACACACAGAATTTGCAAATTATCAACAGTAGTGGATCGGTTATCTACTGACACTGCTGCAGGTTTCCTGATGGTCAATACCGAAATGGTTGCGATCAGATCCATGGTTTTGCAGAACAGACACCTTACTAGCAAAAGAGGGCGGAGTCGGTAGAATGTTGAAAGCGCAACATTGTTGCACTTACATAACTGACAAAAGTGTTGAAATCAAAAGGTATGTGAGAAACATTACAAATTTGGAAAAAGAGCTCAAACCACTGGAGGTTGACAGTGCCTGGAAGAGACTGACTGATGGTCTCTCCTCTGTGGGTCATTGGTTTTCTAACATAGGTAAAAATCTTGTGAGTAAAATACTGATGCCAATAGCAAGTATAGGTTTAATTGTGCTAATTGTCGTAATCTGCTGCAAATGCCGAAAACACAAAAAGAAATATACTATGAATAAAAGAGGAGTGAAACGGAATGTGGATGAACTAGAATTGGAGGAACTGAATAATCAAATTTACAAAAGGGTGAAGAATTCTCACCCTAACAAAGAAGTAAAAGAAAAATTGAATCGAATGTTTGAAGAAATAGAATTGGGAAAGCTGTGAGAAGTTGGCATCTGGTTCCATTAATAGTGATGATAGTAAATATCATCAAAGAGGGGATTGATGGAGCAAGGATTCGCACGTTACGCGACTTGCTTGTACTCATGAACCTCGTATAGCGTTAATAGTCTAATCAAAATGTTTGTCTTACTAATATTGCACATTTTACACTACACGGGGGTGTCCCAGTGACGCTTGCCTATGTGTTTACTAAACAGTAATAACGCTTGCTACTAAAATGGCCGCTGCTTCGCGGGAATTTAGTCTGCGCATGCGTCGGTCATAATCACGTGACGTGACGCACTTGCAGTTCTGGTGGGAAATGTTTGCTCATGCGCAATATTGCTAAAATGGCCGCTTTGTTTTCTCATATGCTCCGTGTTCGCAAAGCTGCTTTCGCAAAATTGTTCATTCCGCACTTATCCTAATGCTATAGTTATTATAAAGTAAGGGGTATAGTGTAGCTATTCATGGTATACAGTGTATTCAATTTTTCTGTATTTCTAAATTGTTTTCACTTACTTTCCATGTACTGCATTCTTTGGGGCCTGAGGAACACTCGTGACTCCATCTTGAAAAGCCTTTCTGATACTCGTCACGTGATGAGGGAAAGAATCTCATGATACAGTGGAGCCCAGCCAGCTGGCAGCCAAAGCCAAGATGCTCCTGGGAACCTGAACTGTGACCGAGCTGCAGAAGCCGACTTGTACCTAAAATTGTTACAATTGTATTTCACTACTGTATACTCTATTGTATTCTGTAAATCTAGTGTCATGGGAAGCTAGAACTTAAGGGGTGGGTACGAGAACTGAATATTAAGTCTGGGAAAGTCAAAATCTTAGGTAAATGGTGACCTAATCCCCTTCTTTGTCCAATCAGAACTTGGGGACCCTTTCACTTGCAACATTAGTGGGTGGTACACTGACCCGAAAACAGTATAACTAGCCTAGGTTTAGCTAGAGAATTTGTCCGACTTGTCCGAATAGCTGACCTGTCACTGACCCAACAAACTCTTTAGGTGATTGATACAGAGAGCTGCGGAGCACTCTGTCCGTAATTTCCACAAACTCAATCGGGGTTTGGAAACCTTAAGTGCTGGCGAAGCACTTTGCTGGGAGATTCAAGAACCCAATCGGGGTTATTGGCAGATTCCTTGCAGAGAGGGAGTAGCGCAGGCGTTGCATCCGAAGCTGCAGGTGTTGGTCGTACCCTTAGACGAATCCTGTCCTAATCCAAACCCTGGGGTTATCCTGTCCTGACTGTCCATGAGCCGTACCTGTTCGCCTACCGGCAACCTAAGTCCTTGAGGGTCCTGTCCCCGTTTTTCCCAACTGACCCGTGGCCAGGGTTAGTTCTACAATCTGTCCTAGGTAAATATAATCCATGTGGGTGTCCGTCATTCTAAACTCTTTCCTATTGTCTTGAATGAAGTATACATTTACATATGTCATTTAACCTTCTCTCCTTAAATGAGATTTTTCATGTTTTTTTGTTTATTAGCGTGTTCCATCTTTTTACCTACCTTTAGTAAATGCTAAACTGTTTGCATATATGTTTGTTCCATTCTTACCCTTCCTATAGAGAATAAGCATATCTGGATAAATCAAATAGTCTGAGTCTCATTTCCTCTGAATCGTTAGTGAGTTTCGAAAGTCTACTTTGATTAGTATGTTCCCTTTCTTTACCCGCCTTAAGTGAAGTTGTGAAGTTCTGTTTATCTAAAACAGCGTGTTCCTTATTTTCCCTTCCTTTATTTTTCATGATTCTAAATGTTTCTTACTGTCATACATAGTTATACAATTGTTATGATTCTCGTGATAGATAGTTTGATTGGGGTTAAACTTTGGCTCATGACACTAGAAGATAATGATGATTAAATAAAGGTCTTGAAAACTTCCTGAGTTTGTGGTTATTTACGAGTACAAACATTATCCAACTGTATATGGTATTTTTGTTTTGCTTACTTATTTTCACAGCTAGCTCCCTGATCCATTGTGATCATAGGTACCCGTAACAGTGGAGTGGTAAGTCGGGTACATTGGAAATACGATAGGAAGGAACAGGGCTACTGGTAGTTAGAGTGTAAGTTTACCCGATTGATAAATATGGAAAATTTAATTTATGGGCCCAATGCGTATATGGTAAAATTTGTGAGTTGGGTGACTATCTATCACAGTGACCGCGTCACCAATCAATTTGAACTAAATTGCTGTAGAAAAACCTCCCAAATATATCATACCAATCTCCTCAAGAAATGTGAAGGCCTCTTACCAGTGCTGACAGGAGTATGAGTTGAAAACAAACCTCTCTTCCTACATAGTATAGATCCAGATTTAAACCCCTCCCTTAGACAAGAATTGATAAAGCACATACAGCCCGTGCGAAGGTCTTCCCTATTACCCCACGTAGGACCAACGCAGTTGAACATGCTATCTGTCCCCCTGGGAAAACAGTAAGACTAAAACCCTACCGTATACCGGACAGTCGTAGAGAAGTTATAAAAACAGAAGTACAACAAATGTTACAGATGGGTGTAGGAGAGTAGGGTCTGCTATCCTATGGTCACCCCAAATTTTTGCTTTTTGCTTCACTGGTTTTCGACTACTGAGGCTGTGGGCCTGCTGATCAGACCCCCAGCCTGCTGTTCTCTCACTAAATTAATGACACATGTGCTATAGGCACATACCAATTGGAAATGGACTCCTTGTCAGCCCCTGTATAATGCACTATAGGTGCCCAGGGCATAGGGGCCACCAAGGCCTACCAGGGGCTGCAGCATATCTTTTGCCACCCCTGGCTGGTTCTTAAATTGACACAACTGGCTGATCACTCAGCTGGGGTAAGGTGGTGTAATCACCCCTTGCTTAATATAGTATACCTATATCTAAACCTATATCTGGACACATGTAAACCTGTGAGCCACTCCTATGGAAGGCCTCATCAATCCTGGAGGCTGAGTGCGTGGTTTTATGTGAGATGGAGCTCTAGCATGAGCTGAGCCTGTCTGCAGCTGTCGGGAACAACTCCCTAGGCTGTTTCAGGATAATGCCATACCATATACTCTTAAGTGCCTTATAATCCTCGCGGTTAAATAGCAACTTTGGTTTGGCTTTATCAAAACATGTCGTGTAAGGTGTCATACGATTTGGAATACTATCCCCTCGCCAGTTCTGGCAACGGGGATAGCATTCCACCCCTCTAGAGGGGTAAGACATGTTACTTCACTTAAATGCGGTTAATTTCTCCAAAGACCTTAAGATCCACAAAATGGATGCCTCTGCCACAGACAAATGTCTGGACCCCTGCAGTTGACCGAAACTCGACCAAATGGGTCCTGGACAAAGGGTTTCCTGTCACAGGAGGGTGTCACCGCCCTCCAGACAGGAGATAGTGGATTGTAGCAGGGAGGTTTGAAAGAAACCAGACACTGCTTGGGGCGCACAAGGCTGCCCCTTGCATAATCCGGCCAAACCGGTTCTGGGGCACTCCAGCCCTCGTGCCAGGGCGGCCTGGATCAAAGGAAGGGGGTGTATCCACCCACTTCCTGGGTCCCACCCATAGGAGGGGACCTAGCAGGTAATCACGCCCCCCAGATTCGAATAAGAGTGGGAGCAGTGCCAATGCACATCAGATTTCCTGGAAGAAACATTTGAAACGAAATTCTGGACCCTTCGCCCTCCATCTCAACGTGGAAGCCCGAAGAATCTCCCTTGTGGTCAAGGAGTGACCACCCTGCAGCAGCAGGCACCATCCAGCCCTCGACGTCTACTTAGTTGCAGTTCCCGCCGGAACTCGAGCGACTGAGATCGACGAGATCAAGCTTGCCTGCCTTCCAACAGCCCGATCCACAGTCCCTGCAGAGCTGAGACCCGTGGAGGCGACCGGAAGCGTGGGGCACGCCATCTTGAATTGACCACGAGATGCTGACCGTGCAGCCCACGAGTGACCCTCGAAGCTGTGCACCGGGGTTTGAGAAGCCCCCACCCTGAGCTACTCCTGAGCCGAAGTTCAGCCCTCCACACTCGACGAGTGCTGCGTGGGGCCCTTCTGCTCCATTTGGCTCAACGCGTTGGCCCGGTCACTTGCCAGCTGGCTAGGGGACCCTGTGCCGACGAAACTACAAAGAAGACTCGTGAATCTGGTTGCTCCAGATCCACACCAGCTCCCCTGAAAAGGAGCCCCGACTCTGACCTTCCTGGTCCGAGTGAGAAGCAATCTTCCGATCCCGCGTGGATTGCTCTTGCCAAGGCTTGTTTGCTCCAAACTTGAAGCCGACTGCACCGACGGTGAGAGCCTGCGTGGGACAGATCGTGACCTGCTCCTGGACGTCGCAGATGCCCCAGAGCCCACGTGACAGCGGAGAGAAGCTCCTCGACGACCACCTGATTGCGCCCGACATTGCCTGGTTCCGTCCTGGTTCCACCCTGGTCACTGCTGAGTGACCCAGACTCTGTCCCCTCTGCTTTCAGGTACTCTTCGACTTGAGTCCACCCTTGGACTCCACCGGACACTTCATCTTCACCCTGCCTGCAGCCCTTTCAGCTTCAAGCACCAAGAGCCTGCGTGTCAAAACCCGACGCCACTTCGACCCTATGCACCCACTTCCTGTGGGTGAGGTAACTTTGCTCCGCCGGTGTTCCCACACTGGTGCACATCTCTAGGGTCTGTGTGTTAAGTTTTGTTCCTCTAGGTTCAGCGGAAGTGTCCTTAAACTCTAACTTTACGACTTTTACGCACCATTGGTTAACATTGGTGCATGCGTGCGCTTTCCGCACATCTCCCGAATCCCGAGGGCCATTCCCGACTTCAGCATTGCTTGTCCTGACTGCTCCCAGCGATTCCCTAGGCCCTAGGCCTAACCACTGCTCGAGTGGCATCTCTTATACCACTTGTTTAGTATATGGTTTGAGTGGCCCCCCGCCCTCATCCATAATTGTGCAACTTGTATGTTTAAACAGTGCTTTTGATTTAACGCTTGTGCCCCTTTATTCATAAAGAATACTGGGGATTGTTTTTAGTAATAAATACATATATTTTTATAATATATACTTGTGTGGTGTCCTTTCATTTGATATTACAGGATTGTATGTGGTAAAACAGCTCGCTTAACACGACCTCTTAAGTTAAGCCTTTAGGCTGCTTAGTCCATGCTACCCCTAGGATAGCTTGTCTAATAAGGTTGACTTACAACCAGACACCATAAGGGATTGTTTGGTCAGATAGTAGGTGGTTCCAGAATTGGAAACATCCCCAATCAGGCCAACTTCTCACATTGGTGAGCAGCGGTGCGGATTTGAGCTTGCTGTTGTTTTACCATTGCAATCTTTATATCAAATTGAAAGATCACATCAAGTACCTCTAGGTACATATAAATCAAAAGCTTAGCATATTAAGTTCTACTGAACTTAGTAGTTGTAGATAAAAGGGATTAGCACACCCTGACTACAACTCACTAGCAAGGTACAGTAGGAAAACACTTAGTGTAGGTAAGTGCACCACTTACACCTCACTAGCAGCCATGTCTGACACAGGAAAAGCCTCAGGGTCTACTCCTGTGACAGTTGACCTTACCCAGGCAACTTTTGGATATGACAAACTAACCCGTAGAGACTTGATTGCCTTGTGCAAAGCAAGAGGGTTAAAAAGGGGCAGAAGCCCCACCTGCCAAATCCTGGTAGAAATCCTAGAGCAGGATGACTTAGAAAGGGCAAAGGAAGCTTCCCTAGAAACAGGAAATGGAGGGAACCCCCCTGTAACTGACCCCCCTCAGGAGGACGATGAGGAAGAAGAAGAGGAGGAGGAGGACTCAGAAGTTGAGGACTTAGAAGATCAGGATCAGAGGGGTAGCCAGGTCCCAGTTGCCAGGCTTAGCCAGGCCAACTTGGATCTACTGGGGAATGGAGAGGGCCAGCACCTCCCCAGAACCCACCATGGGATTCTCCCAGGCAACAGAAGAGTGAGATCTCCCTCAGGGGACTCTCATATTTCTAGTGCCTCCAGAGAATCACAGAGAGGCGGCATGACTGCTTCTCAAAAGCTAGAGCATAGGGCCAGAATGAGGGCTGTCAAACTCCAGATAGAGAGGGAGGAGGTAGCCTTGGCTCAAGCTAGACTTGCCTTGGCAAGAGAGCAGAAATTAAGTGGCTTAGATGTCACTGGTGGCAGCAATTTTCCAAGAGAAAAAGACAGGGGCTATGACAATAGAAACCTGACAAAAATTGTGCCCCCCTTTAAAGAAGGGGATGACATCCACAAATGGATGACTGCTCTTGAGAGAGCCTGCATGGTACAGCAGGTTCCTCAGGATCAGTGGGCTGCAATTTTATGGTACTCCTTTTCTGAGAAAGGGAGGGACAGGCTCCTCACAGTTAGACCTGAGGATGCCAAAAACTACACTGTCTTGAAGAGTGCTCTTATTGAAGGGTTTGGCCTAACCACTGAGCAATACAGGTTGTTGTTCAGAGACACCCAAAAAGCACAGACTCAAGACTGGACTGATTTCGTTGAGTGTGCCACTAAGGCTTTGGAGGGTTGGTTGCAGGGAAGTAAAGTTTCAGACTATACAGGATTGTACAATCTTATAATGAGAGAACAGATCCTTAATAACTGTACAAACCAGCTGTTGCATCAATACCTTATTGACTCTGATCTGACCTCTCCCCAAGAATTGGGAAAGAAGGCAGACAAATGGGTCAGAACAAGGATTAAGCAGAAACCCCAGAACCAAGGTGGTGACCAGAAGAAAACAGACCAGAAGGGTGGTAATCAGAAAGATAAAGAAAAAGACCAGAAGTCTTCAGGCCCCCAAACTAATAGTAAGGAGGGTGGTTCCCAAAATGGAAACAAGAAGAAGAAGAACAAAGGTCCAAAGACACCTTGGTGCAATACCTGCAAATCAGTTTCACACTGGGGCAGTGAGTGCACCAAGGCAAATCCAGTCCCCACCACTCCAGCTCCTAAAGCAACTGCAACCCCAAGTACAGTAAGCAGTGGTGGAACACAGTCCAAGGGTGTAGCTGGGTTGACCCTGGGTATTGAAGTAGGATCTGGCCTAGTCAGAATCCCTACACAGGCAGTTCTCCTGTATGATGTGGACATTGAGTTGCCCACTGCAGTAAGCCCCAGTAACCTGGGCAAATACAGGCAGACTCCCTTAATTAATGAGAAACTGGCTCAAGCCTACAGGGACACCTGTGCCAGTGTCACAATGGTGACACCTGGCTTTGTGGATCCTGGACAGATTGTACTAGGTGAGAGCTACCTAGTGACCAATGCAAGCAACTCCACTACTTCCCATAGTGTGGCAGTTGTGAACTTCTCCTGGGGAGGGGTTGATGGCCTAAAGAAGGTTGTGGTGAGTGCAGACCTACCAGTAGACTGTCTGTTAGGCAATGACCTTGAAAGCTCAGCATGGTCAGAAGTGGAGTACAGGACTCATGCAGAAATGCTAGGGATTTCAGAGCATGTCCTTGCCATGACAAGGGCTCAGGCTAAGAAGTGCCTTCCTGAACCAGTGGTGGATCTTGAAACAATAGACCAGCCACAACCCAAGAGGAGGAGCAAGAGAGGAAAGGCTGAGCCTTCCAACTTGCCCCAGGTTGAGGATCACGTTTCAAAGGAAACTGATTCTGCAGTCCAGGAGGAGACTGTCTCTGAGGAACTTGAACCTGACCAGGTTGAGTTTCTGGGGACAGGGGGACCCTCAAGGGCAGACCTGAGGCAGGCTCAATTAGATTGCCCTTCACTTGAACCCCTCAGACAGCAGGCTGCTGCTGAGGCTGCTGGGGATGCCCAAGGTACCCATACTGTGTATTGGGATGATGGACTCCTTTACTCAGAGGCTAGAGACCCCAAGCCTGGCATGACCAGGAGGTTGGTCATACCTCTGCAGTTTAGGGGGTTCCTTCTTACCTTGGCCCATGATATTCCCCTTGCAGGACACTTAGGCCAGAACAAGACGTGGGACAGGCTTGTTTCACACTTTCACTGGCCTCACATGTCAGAGGATGTCAAGGAGTTTTGTCGCTCCTGTGTCACTTGCCAAGCCAGTGGTAAGTCAGGTGGCACAACAAAGGCCCCCCTAATACCACTACCTGTGGTGGGGGTCCCATTTGAAAGAGTTGGAATTGATATTGTGGGTCCAATGGACCCCCAAACAGCATCTGGGAACAGATTCATACTGGTGGTAGTGGATCATGCCACCAGGTATCCAGAGGCTATTCCCCTGAGGACCACCACAGCACCTGTGGTGGCAAAAGCCCTCATTGCAGTTTTCTCAAGAGTGGGCTTCCCAAAGGAGGTACTATCAGATAGGGGCACCAATTTTATGTCCAGCTATCTGAAAGCAATGTGGAAGGAGTGTGGAGTAAACTACAAGTTTACCACCCCTACCATCCACAATGCAATGGGCTTGTGGAGAGATTTAACAAGACCCTTAAAGGCATGATAAAAGGATTACCAGAGAAGCTCAGGCGGAAATGGGACATTCTTTTACCCTGCCTGCTCTTTGCTTATAGAGAGGTCCCACAGAAGGGGGTTGGCTACAGCCCTTTTGAACTTTTGTTTGGCCACCCTGTGAGGGGTCCATTGTGTTTGGTGAAGGAAGGATGGGAGTTACCTCTCAAAAAGCCCAAACTAGACATAGTGGACTATGTACTTGGTCTCCGCTCCAGGATGGCTGAATACATGGAAAGAGCATCCAAAAACCTGGAGGCCAGCCAAGAATTACAGAAAGCTTGGCATGACCAAAAGGCTGTACTGGTAGAGTTCCAACCAGGACAGAAGGTGTGGGTACTGGAGCCAGTGGCTCCAGCAGCACTCCAGGACAAATGGAGTGGACCCTATCCTATCATTGAAAAGAAGGGGGAAGTCACCTACTTGGTGGACTTTGGAACACCCAGGAGCCCTCACAGGGTAATCCATGTGAACCGTTTGAAAGCATTTGTGGACAGGGAGGACATGAGCTTGCTCATGGCCACAGATGGGGATCAGGAGGAAGAGAGTGACCCTCTCCCAGACCTGCTTTCCCAGAACCCTGATGATGGTTCAGTTGATGGAGTAGCCTTGGCAGGCAGCCTCACTGACCAGCAACAGATGGACTGCAGACAAGTTTTGCAGGCCCACAGGCAATTGTTTTCACTCACACCCAGCCAGACTGACTGGTGTACCCATGTAGTGGACACTGGTGACAGTCTGCCTGTGAAGAATAAGATCTACAGGCAACCTGACCATGTCAGGGATTGCATCAAGGCTGAGGTGCAAAAGATGTTGGAGCTTGGAGTGATTGAGCCATCAGAGAGCCCATGGGCCAGCCCAGTAGTCCTGGTGCCAAAACCTCATACCCAAGATGGAAAGAGAGAAATGAGATTTTGCGTGGACTACAGGGGTCTCAATGCTGTCACTAGGACAGATGCTCACCCCATTCCAAGAGCAGATGAGCTCATTGACAGATTGGCTTCTGCCAAGTTTCTGAGCACATTTGATCTGACAGCTGGCTACTGGCAAATCAGACTAGCTGAGGAGTCAAAAGCCCAAAACAGCATTCTCTACCCCTAGTGGACATTATCAGTTTGTGATAATGCCCTTTGGTTTGAAGAATGCACCTGCCACTTTCCAAAGGTTGGTGAACCAAGTCCTTACTGGGTTGGATGACTTTTGTGCAGCATATCTAGATGATATTGCTGTCTTTAGCTCCACCTGGGAGGATCACCTGATCCACCTGAAGAAAGTTTTGGAGGCCCTGCAAAAGGCAGGCCTAACTATCAAGGCCACTAAGTGCCAGATAGGGCAGAGTAAGGTTGTATACCTGGGCCACCTAGTAGGTGGAGGCCAGGTTCAGCCACTGGAGAGCAAAATCCAGGCCATACAGGACTGGGCTCCTCCAGTTACCCAGACACAAGTCAGAGCCTTCTTGGGCCTGACTGGGTATTACAGGAAGTTTGTGAAAAACTATGGGTCTATAGTGACACCATTAAATGACTTGACATCCAAGAAGATGCCAAAAAAGGTTCAGTGGACAGTTAGCTGTCAGAAGGCATTTGATGACCTGAAGAAGGCCATGTGCTCTGCACCTATCCTAAAGAGTCCTGACTACTCCAAACAGTTCATTGTACAGACAGATGCTTCTGAGTTGGGGGTGGGAGCTGTGCTCTCACAACTTAATCAAGATGGTCAAGACCAGCCTATTGCTTTCATTAGCAGGAGGCTGACTCCCAGAGAGAAACGTTGGTCAGCCATTGAGAGGGAGGCCTTTGCTGTGGTTTGGGCACTAAAGAAGTTGAGGTCCTACTTGTTTGGAACTCACTTCCTGGTGCAGACAGATCACAAGCCCCTCTTGTGGCTCAATCAGATGAAGGGTGAAAATCCCAAACTGCTCAGGTGGTCCATTTCCCTACAGGGGATGGACTTTACAGTGGAGCACCGCCCAGGGACTGACCATGGTAATGCAGATGGTCTCTCCAGGTACTTCCACTTAGAACATGAAGACTTATCTGGTCAAGGTTAGTTTAATGTCCCTGCGTTTGGGGGGGGTTGTGTAGGAGAGTAGGGTCTGCTATCCTATGGTCACCCCAAATTTTTGCTTTTTGCTTCACTGGTTTTCGACTACTGAGGCTGTGGGCCTGCTGATCAGACCCCCAGCCTGCTGTTCTCTCACTAAATTAATGACACATGTGCTATAGGCACATACCAATTGGAAATGGACTCCTTGTCAGCCCCTGTATAATGCACTATAGGTGCCCAGGGCATAGGGGCCACCAAGGCCTACCAGGGGCTGCAGCATATCTTTTGCCACCCCTGGCTGGTTCTTAAATTGACACAACTGGCTGATCACTCAGCTGGGGTAAGGTGGTGTAATCACCCCTTGCTTAGATATAGTATACCTATATCTAAACCTATATCTGGACACATGTAAACCTGTGAGCCACTCCTATGGAAGGCCTCATCAATCCTGGAGGCTGAGTGCGTGGTTTTATGTGAGATGGAGCTCTAGCATGAGCTGAGCCTGTCTGCAGCTGTCGGGAACAACTCCCTAAGCTGTTTCAGGATAATGCCATACCATATACTCTTAAGTGCCTTATAATCCTCGCGGTTAAATAGCAACTTTGGTTTGGCTTTATCAAAACATGTCGTGTAAGGTGTCATACGATTTGGAATACTATCCCCTCGCCAGTTCTGGCGACGGGGATAGCATTCCACCCCTCTAGAGGGGTAAGACATGTTACTTCACTTAAATGCGGTTAATTTCTCCAAAGACCTTAAGATCCACAAAATGGATGCCTCTGCCACAGACAAATGTCTGGACCCCTGCAGTTGACCGAAACTCGACCAAATGGGTCCTGGACAAAGGGTTTCCTGTCACAGGAGGGTGTCACCGCCCTCCAGACAGGAGATAGTGGATTGTAGCAGGGAGGTTTGAAAGAAACCAGACACTGCTTGGGGCGCACAAGGCTGCCCCTTGCATAATCCGGCCAAACCGGTTCTGGGGCACTCCAGCCCTCGTGCCAGGGCAGCCTGGATCAAAGGAAGGGGGTGTATCCACCCACTTCCTGGGTCCCACTCATAGGAGGGGACCTAGCAGGTAATCACGCCCCCCAGATTCGAATAAGAGTGGGAGCAGTGCCAATGCACATCAGATTTCCTGGAAGAAACATTTGAAACAAAATTCTGGACCCTTCGCCCTCCATCTCAACGTGGAAGCCCGAAGAATCTCCCTTGTGGTCAAGGAGTGACCACCCTGCAGCAGCAGGCACCATCCAGCCCTCGACGTCTACTTAGTTGCAGTTCCCGCCGGAACTCGAGCGACTGAGATCGACGAGATCAAGCTTGCCTGCCTTCCAACAGCCCGATCCACAGTCCCTGCAGAGCTGAGACCCGTGGAGGCGACCGGAAGCGTGGGGCACGCCATCTTGAATTGACCACGAGACGCTGACCGTGCAGCCCACGAGTGACCCTCGAAGCTGTGCACCGGGGTTTGAGAAGCCCCCACCCTGAGCTACTCCTGAGCCGAAGTTCAGCCCTCCACACTCGACGAGTGCTGCGTGGGGCCCTTCTGCTCCATTTGGCTCAACGCGTTGGCCCGGTCACTTGCCAGCTGGCTAGTGGACCCTGTGCCGACGAAACTACAAAGAAGACTCGTGAATCTGGTTGCTCCAGATCCACACCAGCTCCCCTGAAAAGGAGCCCCGACTCTGACCTTCCTGGTCCGAGTGAGAAGCAATCTTCCGATCCCGCGTGGATTGCTCTTGCCAAGGCTTGTTTGCTCCAAACTTGAAGCCGACTGCACCGACGGTGAGAGCCTGCGTGGGACAGATCGTGACCTGCTCCTGGACGTCGCAGATGCCCCAGAGCCCACGTGACAGCGGAGAGAAGCTCCTCGACGACCACCTGATTGCGCCCGACATTGCCTGGTTCCGTCCTGGTTCCACCCTGGTCACTGCTGAGTGACCCAGACTCTGTCCCCTCTGCTTTCAGGTACTCTTCGACTTGAGTCCACCCTTGGACTCCACCGGACACTTCATCTTCACCCTGCCTGCAGCCCTTTCAGCTTCAAGCACCAAGAGCCTGCGTGTCAAAACCCGACGCCACTTCGACCCTATGCACCCACTTCCTGTGGGTGAGGTAACTTTGCTCCGCCGGTGTTCCCACACTGGTGCACATCTCTAGGGTCTGTGTGTTAAGTTTTGTTCCTCTAGGTTCAGCGGAAGTGTCCTTAAACTCTAACTTTACGACTTTTACGCACCATTGGTTAACATTGGTGCATGCGTGCGCTTTCCGCACATCTCCCGAATCCCGAGGGCCATTCCCGACTTCAGCATTGCTTGTCCTGACTGCTCCCAGCGATTCCCTAGGCCCTAGGCCTAACCACTGCTCGAGTGGCATCTCTTATACCACTTGTTTAGTATATGGTTTGAGTGGCCCCCCGCCCTCATCCATAATTGTGCAACTTGTATGTTTAAACAGTGCTTTTGATTTAACGCTTGTGCCCCTTTATTCATAAAGAATACTGGGGATTGTTTTTAGTAATAAATACATATATTTTTATAATATATACTTGTGTGGTGTCCTTTCATTTGATATTACAGGATTGTATGTGGTAAAACAGCTCGCTTAACACGACCTCTTAAGTTAAGCCTTTAGGCTGCTTAGTCCATGCTACCCCTAGGATAGCTTGTCTAATAAGGTTGACTTACAACCAGACACCATAAGGGATTGTTTGGTCAGATAGCAGGTGGTTCCAGAATTGGAAACATCCCCAATCAGGCCAACTTCTCACATTGGTGAGCAGCGGTGCGGATTTGAGCTTGCTGTTGTTTTACCATTGCAATCTTTATATCAAATTGAAAGATCACATCAAGTACCTCTAGGTACATATAAATCAAAAGCTTAGCATATTAAGTTCTACTGAACTTAGTAGTTGTAGATAAAAGGGATTAGCACACCCTGACTACAACTCACTAGCAAGGTACAGTAGGAAAACACTTAGTGTAGGTAAGTGCACCACTTACACCTCACTAGCAGCCATGTCTGACACAGGAAAAGCCTCAGGGTCTACTCCTGTGACAGTTGACCTTACCCAGGCAACTTTTGGATATGACAAACTAACCCGTAGAGACTTGATTGCCTTGTGCAAAGCAAGAGGGTTAAAAAGGGGCAGAAGCCCCACCTGCCAAATCCTGGTAGAAATCCTAGAGCAGGATGACTTAGAAAGGGCAAAGGAAGCTTCCCTAGAAACAGGAAATGGAGGGAACCCCCCTGTAACTGACCCCCCTCAGGAGGACGATGAGGAAGAAGAAGAGGAGGAGGAGGACTCAGAAGTTGAGGACTTAGAAGATCAGGATCAGAGGGGTAGCCAGGTCCCAGTTGCCAGGCTTAGCCAGGCCAACTTGGATCTACTGGGGAATGGAGAGGGCCAGCACCTCCCCAGAACCCACCATGGGATTCTCCCAGGCAACAGAAGAGTGAGATCTCCCTCAGGGGACTCTCATATTTCTAGTGCCTCCAGAGAATCACAGAGAGGCATGACTGCTTCTCAAAAGCTAGAGCATAGGGCCAGAATGAGGGCTGTCAAACTCCAGATAGAGAGGGAGGAGGTAGCCTTGGCTCAAGCTAGACTTGCCTTGGCAAGAGAGCAGAAATTAAGTGGCTTAGATGTCACTGGTGGCAGCAATTTTCCAAGAGAAAAAGACAGGGGCTATGACAATAGAAACCTGACAAAAATTGTGCCCCCCTTTAAAGAAGGGGATGACATCCACAAATGGATGACTGCTCTTGAGAGAGCCTGCATGGTACAGCAGGTTCCTCAGGATCAGTGGGCTGCAATTTTATGGTACTCCTTTTCTGAGAAAGGGAGGGACAGGCTCCTCACAGTTAGACCTGAGGATGCCAAAAACTACACTGTCTTGAAGAGTGCTCTTATTGAAGGGTTTGGCCTAACCACTGAGCAATACAGGTTGTTGTTCAGAGACACCCAAAAAGCACAGACTCAAGACTGGACTGATTTCGTTGAGTGTGCCACTAAGGCTTTGGAGGGTTGGTTGCAGGGAAGTAAAGTTTCAGACTATACAGGATTGTACAATCTTATAATGAGAGAACAGATCCTTAATAACTGTACAAACCAGCTGTTGCATCAATACCTTATTGACTCTGATCTGGCCTCTCCCCAAGAATTGGGAAAGAAGGCAGACAAATGGGTCAGAACAAGGATTAAGCAGAAACCCCAGAACCAAGGTGGTGACCAGAAGAAAACAGACCAGAAGGGTGGTAATCAGAAAGATAAAGAAAAAGACCAGAAGTCTTCAGGCCCCCAAACTAATAGTAAGGAGGGTGGTTCCCAAAATGGAAACAAGAAGAAGAAGAACAAAGGTCCAAAGACACCTTGGTGCAATACCTGCAAATCAGTTTCACACTGGGGCAGTGAGTGCACCAAGGCAAATCCAGTCCCCACCACTCCAGCTCCTAAAGCAACTGCAACCCCAAGTACAGTAAGCAGTGGTGGAACACAGTCCAAGGGTGTAGCTGGGTTGACCCTGGGTATTGAAGTAGGATCTGGCCTAGTCAGAATCCCTACACAGGCAGTTCTCCTGTATGATGTGGACATTGAGTTGCCCACTGCAGTAAGCCCCAGTAACCTGGGCAAATACAGGCAGACTCCCTTAATTAATGAGAAACTGGCTCAAGCCTACAGGGACACCTGTGCCAGTGTCACAATGGTGACACCTGGCGTTGTGGATCCTGGACAGATTGTACTAGGTGAGAGCTACCTAGTGACCAATGCAAGCAACTCCACTACTTCCCATAGTGTGGCAGTTGTGAACTTCTCCTGGGGAGGGGTTGATGGCCTAAAGAAGGTTGTGGTGAGTGCAGACCTACCAGTAGACTGTCTGTTAGGCAATGACCTTGAAAGCTCAGCATGGTCAGAAGTGGAGTACAGGACTCATGCAGAAATGCTAGGGATTTCAGAGCATGTCCTTGCCATGACAAGGGCTCAGGCTAAGAAGTGCCTTCCTGAACCAGTGGTGGATCTTGAAACAATAGACCAGCCACAACCCAAGAGGAGGAGCAAGAGAGGAAAGGCTGAGCCTTCCAACTTGCCCCAGGTTGAGGATCAAGTTTCAAAGGAAACTGATTCTGCAGTCCAGGAGGAGACTGTCTCTGAGGAACTTGAACCTGACCAGGTTGAGTTTCTGGGGACAGGGGGACCCTCAAGGGCAGACCTGAGGCAGGCTCAATTAGATTGCCCTTCACTTGAACCCCTCAGACAGCAGGCTGCTGCTGAGGCTGCTGGGGATGCCCAAGGTACCCATACTGTGTATTGGGATGATGGACTCCTTTACTCAGAGGCTAGAGACCCCAAGCCTGGCATGACCAGGAGGTTGGTCATACCTCTGCAGTTTAGGGGGTTCCTTCTTACCTTGGCCCATGATATTCCCCTTGCAGGACACTTAGGCCAGAACAAGACGTGGGACAGGCTTGTTTCACACTTTCACTGGCCTCACATGTCAGAGGATGTCAAGGAGTTTTGTCGCTCCTGTGTCACTTGCCAAGCCAGTGGTAAGTCAGGTGGCACAACAAAGGCCCCCCTAATACCACTACCTGTGGTGGGGGTCCCCTTTGAAAGAGTTGGAATTGATATTGTGGGTCCAATGGACCCCCAAACAGCATCTGGGAACAGATTCATACTGGTGGTAGTGGATCATGCCACCAGGTATCCAGAGGCTATTCCCCTGAGGACCACCACAGCACCTGTGGTGGCAAAAGCCCTCATTGCAGTTTTCTCAAGAGTGGGCTTCCCAAAGGAGGTACTATCAGATAGGGGCACCAATTTTATGTCCAGCTATCTGAAAGCAATGTGGAAGGAGTGTGGAGTAAACTACAAGTTTACCACCCCTACCATCCACAATGCAATGGGCTTGTGGAGAGATTTAACAAGACCCTTAAAGGCATGATAAAAGGATTACCAGAGAAGCTCAGGCGGAAATGGGACATTCTTTTACCCTGCCTGCTCTTTGCTTACAGAGAGGTCCCACAGAAGGGGGTTGGCTACAGCCCTTTTGAACTTTTGTTTGGCCACCCTGTGAGGGGTCCATTGTGTTTGGTGAAGGAAGGATGGGAGTTACCTCTCAAAAAGCCCAAACTAGACATAGTGGACTATGTACTTGGTCTCCGCTCCAGGATGGCTGAATACATGGAAAGAGCATCCAAAAACCTGGAGGCCAGCCAAGAATTACAGAAAGCTTGGCATGACCAAAAGGCTGTACTGGTAGAGTTCCAACCAGGACAGAAGGTGTGGGTACTGGAGCCAGTGGCTCCAGCAGCACTCCAGGACAAATGGAGTGGACCCTATCCTATCATTGAAAAGAAGGGGGAAGTCACCTACTTGGTGGACTTTGGAACACCCAGGAGCCCTCACAGGGTAATCCATGTGAACCGTTTGAAAGCATTTGTGGACAGGGAGGACATGAGCTTGCTCATGGCCACAGATGGGGATCAGGAGGAAGAGAGTGACCCTCTCCCAGACCTGCTTTCCCAGAACCCTGATGATGGTTCAGTTGATGGAGTAGCCTTGGCAGGCAGCCTCACTGACCAGCAACAGATGGACTGCAGACAAGTTTTGCAGGCCCACAGGCAATTGTTTTCACTCACACCCAGCCAGACTGACTGGTGTACCCATGTAGTGGACACTGGTGACAGTCTGCCTGTGAAGAATAAGATCTACAGGCAACCTGACCATGTCAGGGATTGCATCAAGGCTGAGGTGCAAAAGATGTTGGAGCTTGGAGTGATTGAGCCATCAGAGAGCCCATGGGCCAGCCCAGTAGTCCTGGTGCCAAAACCTCATACCCAAGATGGAAAGAGAGAAATGAGATTTTGCGTGGACTACAGGGGTCTCAATGCTGTCACTAGGACAGATGCTCACCCCATTCCAAGAGCAGATGAGCTCATTGACAGATTGGCTTCTGCCAAGTTTCTGAGCACATTTGATCTGACAGCTGGCTACTGGCAAATCAGACTAGCTGAGGAGTCAAAAGCCCAAAACAGCATTCTCTACCCCTAGTGGACATTATCAGTTTGTGGTAATGCCCTTTGGTTTGAAGAATGCACCTGCCACTTTCCAAAGGTTGGTGAACCAAGTCCTTACTGGGTTGGATGACTTTTGTGCAGCATATCTAGATGATATTGCTGTCTTTAGCTCCACCTGGGAGGATCACCTGATCCACCTGAAGAAAGTTTTGGAGGCCCTGCAAAAGGCAGGCCTAACTATCAAGGCCACTAAGTGCCAGATAGGGCAGAGTAAGGTTGTATACCTGGGCCACCTAGTAGGTGGAGGCCAGGTTCAGCCACTGGAGAGCAAAATCCAGGCCATACAGGACTGGGCTCCTCCAGTTACCCAGACACAAGTCAGAGCCTTCTTGGGCCTGACTGGGTATTACAGGAAGTTTGTGAAAAACTATGGGTCTATAGTGACACCATTAAATGACTTGACATCCAAGAAGATGCCAAAAAAGGTTCAGTGGACAGTTAGCTGTCAGAAGGCATTTGATGACCTGAAGAAGGCCATGTGCTCTGCACCTATCCTAAAGAGTCCTGACTACTCCAAACAGTTCATTGTACAAACAGATGCTTCTGAGTTGGGGGTGGGAGCTGTGCTCTCACAACTTAATCAAGATGGTCAAGACCAGCCTATTGCTTTCATTAGCAGGAGGCTGACTCCCAGAGAGAAACGTTGGTCAGCCATTGAGAGGGAGGCCTTTGCTGTGGTTTGGGCACTAAAGAAGTTGAGGTCCTACTTGTTTGGAACTCACTTCCTGGTGCAGACAGATCACAAGCCCCTCTTGTGGCTCAATCAGATGAAGGGTGAAAATCCCAAACTGCTCAGGTGGTCCATTTCCCTACAGGGGATGGACTTTACAGTGGAGCACCGCCCAGGGACTGACCATGGTAATGCAGATGGTCTCTCCAGGTACTTCCACTTAGAACATGAAGACTTATCTGGTCAAGGTTAGTTTAATGTCCCTGCGTCTGGGGGGGGGTTGTGTAGGAGAGTAGGGTCTGCTATCCTATGGTCACCCCAAATTTTTGCTTTTTGCTTCACTGGTTTTCGACTACTGAGGCTGTGGGCCTGCTGATCAGACCCCCAGCCTGCTGTTCTCTCACTAAATTAATGACACATGTGCTATAGGCACATACCAATTGGAAATGGACTCCTTGTCAGCCCCTGTATAATGCACTATAGGTGCCCAGGGCATAGGGGCCACCAAGGCCTACCAGGGGCTGCAGCATATCTTTTGCCACCCCTGGCTGGTTCTTAAATTGACACAACTGGCTGATCACTCAGCTGGGGTAAGGTGGTGTAATCACCCCTTGCTTAGATATAGTATACCTATATCTAAACCTATATCTGGACACATGTAAACCTGTGAGCCACTCCTATGGAAGGCCTCATCAATCCTGGAGGCTGAGTGCGTGGTTTTATGTGAGATGGAGCTCTAGCATGAGCTGAGCCTGTCTGCAGCTGTCGGGAACAACTCCCTAAGCTGTTTCAGGATAATGCCATACCATATACTCTTAAGTGCCTTATAATCCTCGCGGTTAAATAGCAACTTTGGTTTGGCTTTATCAAAACATGTCGTGTAAGGTGTCATACGATTTGGAATACTATCCCCTCGCCAGTTCTGGCGACGGGGATAGCATTCCACCCCTCTAGAGGGGTAAGACATGTTACTTCACTTAAATGCGGTTAATTTCTCCAAAGACCTTAAGATCCACAAAATGGATGCCTCTGCCACAGACAAATGTCTGGACCCCTGCAGTTGACCGAAACTCGACCAAATGGGTCCTGGACAAAGGGTTTCCTGTCACAGGAGGGTGTCACCGCCCTCCAGACAGGAGATAGTGGATTGTAGCAGGGAGGTTTGAAAGAAACCAGACACTGCTTGGGGCGCACAAGGCTGCCCCTTGCATAATCCGGCCAAACCGGTTCTGGGGCACTCCAGCCCTCGTGCCAGGGCAGCCTGGATCAAAGGAAGGGGGTGTATCCACCCACTTCCTGGGTCCCACCCATAGGAGGGGACCTAGCAGGTAATCACGCCCCCCAGATTCGAATAAGAGTGGGAGCAGTGCCAATGCACATCAGATTTCCTGGAAGAAACATTTGAAACGAAATTCTGGACCCTTCGCCCTCCATCTCAACGTGGAAGCCCGAAGAATCTCCCTTGTGGTCAAGGAGTGACCACCCTGCAGCAGCAGGCACCATCCAGCCCTCGACGTCTACTTAGTTGCAGTTCCCGCCGGAACTCGAGCGACTGAGATCGACGAGATCAAGCTTGCCTGCCTTCCAACAGCCCGATCCACAGTCCCTGCAGAGCTGAGACCCGTGGAGGCGACCGGAAGCGTGGGGCACGCCATCTTGAATTGACCACGAGACGCTGACCGTGCAGCCCACGAGTGACCCTCGAAGCTGTGCACCGGGGTTTGAGAAGCCCCCACCCTGAGCTACTCCTGAGCCGAAGTTCAGCCCTCCACACTCGACGAGTGCTGCGTGGGGCCCTTCTGCTCCATTTGGCTCAACGCGTTGGCCCGGTCACTTGCCAGCTGGCTAGTGGACCCTGTGCCGACGAAACTACAAAGAAGACTCGTGAATCTGGTTGCTCCAGATCCACACCAGCTCCCCTGAAAAGGAGCCCCGACTCTGACCTTCCTGGTCCGAGTGAGAAGCAATCTTCCGATCCCGCGTGGATTGCTCTTGCCAAGGCTTGTTTGCTCCAAACTTGAAGCCGACTGCACCGACGGTGAGAGCCTGCGTGGGACAGATCGTGACCTGCTCCTGGACGTCGCAGATGCCCCAGAGCCCACGTGACAGCGGAGAGAAGCTCCTCGACGACCACCTGATTGCGCCCGACATTGCCTGGTTCCGTCCTGGTTCCACCCTGGTCACTGCTGAGTGACCCAGACTCTGTCCCCTCTGCTTTCAGGTACTCTTCGACTTGAGTCCACCCTTGGACTCCACCGGACACTTCATCTTCACCCTGCCTGCAGCCCTTTCAGCTTCAAGCACCAAGAGCCTGCGTGTCAAAACCCGACGCCACTTCGACCCTATGCACCCACTTCCTGTGGGTGAGGTAACTTTGCTCCGCCGGTGTTCCCACACTGGTGCACATCTCTAGGGTCTGTGTGTTAAGTTTTGTTCCTCTAGGTTCAGCGGAAGTGTCCTTAAACTCTAACTTTACGACTTTTACGCACCATTGGTTAACATTGGTGCATGCGTGCGCTTTCCGCACATCTCCCGAATCCCGAGGGCCATTCCCGACTTCAGCATTGCTTGTCCTGACTGCTCCCAGCGATTCCCTAGGCCCTAGGCCTAACCACTGCTCGAGTGGCATCTCTTATACCACTTGTTTAGTATATGGTTTGAGTGGCCCCCCGCCCTCATCCATAATTGTGCAACTTGTATGTTTAAACAGTGCTTTTGATTTAACGCTTGTGCCCCTTTATTCATAAAGAATACTGGGGATTGTTTTTAGTAATAAATACATATATTTTTATAATATATACTTGTGTGGTGTCCTTTCATTTGATATTACAGGATTGCATGTGGTAAAACAGCTCGCTTAACACGACCTCTTAAGTTAAGCCTTTAGGCTGCTTAGTCCATGCTACCCCTAGGATAGCTTGTCTAATAAGGTTGACTTACAACCAGACACCATAAGGGATTGTTTGGTCAGATAGCAGGTGGTTCCAGAATTGGAAACATCTCCTATCAGGCCAACTTTTCACAATGGGGATTACTGACCCTTTCACCATTGAGATTGTGTTAGTGCCAAAACTGGTTCTCACCAGCCCTAACTATGACAAACCTTTGTGATGTATTTCCTATGGGAACTGTATCAATATTCCTATTTCTGACCCTTGTCCGGTTAATAAATCAATAGTGGCCATACAACGGCACAGAAACCCGTTCTCTGATTAGGTCATAGCGCATGCTACCACGTTAGGCAAGCACTATTCCCCCAGCCCCCATAGAAAGCATACCGAGTTCTCAAAACAAATCAAACCTCCAGCAACCTGGGAAATCCCCCGCAGCTATTGTTTTGATTTAACCACGAACTCCAGTAAAGAATGTACGAACGACCAGTTCTTATGACATCCTTATTGACGTATTTATGTCCATCCTTACGTCAATCTCGGCACCTTTCAGGTATAAATATTACCGGCATTGCCCTAAGCAGACACACGGTGGTGACGAGATTGGAGCAGCGATACTTGCCGAGGAGCCCAGCTGATGCAGAAAAAGCCCACGGACGCTGCCCTTCCTTTTTGACGCGCTGAGAGAGAGACGCTGCCTTTTCTCTTGCCGAGAAATCCAGCCACGGCGTTTCCAGCCGCCCTTGCGGGCAACTGGGATATCGAGTCCTGAGATTGAGATACCAGCCCTCCAGCCTTCTAAATCCCAGGTACTGAACTGAATAACCCCTCACAGAGAATTCTTGAATCAGATCCTTGGCAAAGCAAACTTAACTTAAACTGCTACTTATCTACTCCCGCCCACGTATTAGGCTTAGGTCAGGTACACCGGGGTAGGCGTAGTTAGAAGCACCAATTGAGTACGATTAGTCAATGTATATATGTATATAACTTTTATCCATTTTAGTATCATATGGCTAAGAAACCATATAAATGCTTTTACAGTATTATTTTATAATTCTGTTTTTACTGTATGCAATTTACTTAACTATAAGTATTGCAATAATAGCGATTCATTTCTCTTGTATGAGAAAGGAGACTGATCAATAAATAACACCTTTTTATTGAACACGCCCGTGTCTTCCTTTTCTCTACAATCTGGTGAAACTAAGAATGCACGTACTGACTGAGTAAAATAAGTTGTCTTTTGTTTTCACACGACTCTAGAGATATACTCTTGATTAGGGGAGAGCAAAGTTGTCATGTTCTATGGGTGTCAGAAACAAAATCCCTTCTTGTCTATCCAGGGAGGTTAAACTCCTCCTTGCCTATTCGAGAAAGTTTCTAGTGAACTCTGAGCTAGCTGGCACACACATAACTTTAAGTCTAATATCGTCGGTAGAAGACCTAGTTAACCTCAGTCCTACGTCTATACTATTGAAGATATTATTCCAATGCGCAGAGCCTATTGGGATAATAGGAACTACACTACATGGCGCCCAACCGTTTGGATAGGCGATAAATCTAACGCAAGACATTAGAGTAACTCAGTCGTGCTTTTTCACACAGACCTCTTTTTCCCATAATACTCCAAAGACGTCTGGAGTGGGTGAAAGGTAAATCCGCCAAAACTTCGTAGAAGGAGACTCCTATGTATGGTTCTTGGTTTATTCAACGTTGAAGGATACACTGTTCCAAAATATTGTGCATCTAATCTTTGTTTCCATAGAAACCTGATCTGCAAATAAACAAAATAACCTTCCTGACAGTAAAATGTCAGAAACTGAAGAAGATAGGGAGGCAGCTAGAATAGCAGCTCAACTCCTAGCAAATGACAATAGTCTCCTACAACAAGACCCGGAGGCAATACTAATCCCGGTCAACATAAGGAAAACTATAACCTTAAAACTTATAGAAAATGGACTGACACCAAGAGGTGGTACAGTCATATTCGTAATTGAGGCACACGAATATCGGCAGACAGAGGTATTCTACTCATGGATAAACTTTCCAGCAGCAAACGCTGTAACAAAAGAGTTCCACTATTATAAAATAGAGGAACCACCGGATATCTACACTCCTTTCGAGGAAGTGGAGATATCACTCAAATACCAAGAGCACCTGCTCTGGTTTAATGGCGCCCTAAAACATAATAATCACATCACCAGGCTCGGTCCACTAGGTAGACCAGGAGCAACGTGGCCGGTCCTAGCCGGATACACACCACATCCAGACATTGAAGAGATGTCTGCACCAGATCTTTTAGTACAGCTAAAACAACTGATTAAAATACACAGACAATTAGTCCAATATATAATGCGGACTTCAACAGTCCAACCAGCTATTAAAATTCCACAGCTGACCCCTTATCAGGGGAACACAAATAAAATTACACCACAGAACATAGAGTCCTGTTTAGGTAAAGTACCCGCAAAACGGGAACAAATTCCATTCTGGTTAGCACAAACAATCACTCAACTAGAGGCGGTATTTCCGGATACCACCCCGGTTGAGAAACACAGGATTCTGACTATCTGTCTTCCAATGGGAATCGCACCGCATGTGGAGGACTGTGACACTTGGGGTACAGTCTTTGCTTCCGTTTACACAAAAACACATGGTGTTCCATCCATGTCAGTAATACCAGATGTACTAAAACAAATTCAAGATGAATACGGTCCAGAACCTGCCTTATCTCTTGGTATGAAATTACTAAAAGACTTCAAGCAGGTCTCGGCAATATTACTAGCCAATATAAAGGGAGAAGCAGCAAATGTGGCGATCCGCCAGAGGTTGAAAGAGACAGATATAGCAGACCAACCATTTGAAATTGCCAGAATCATAGAAAAATCCTATGAAGAACTAGGAAGAGATAGTTTGGGTGGAATACCTGTGAAACCCCAACTAATTGAAAATCCTGAAAAGATATTTATTAAAAATAATCTAAACACTCAAAAAAAGAGCTGGGATAGAAATAAACAATCCACTCCTAAAGAAAAAAGATTCCAAACCAGAGGAAGGTCTCCTCGGCGGAGAGAAAGATCTCCGGACCAAGGACACAAGTCTCCCCAAAGGGAGCCCTCTGTGAAAAAATACAACCTTAGAAATAGGGATAATATAAAGAAACCTGACAGATATCAAGATATTGATACACGTCCCTCTCAATCTTTTCAGACTTCCTCGCAGAAATCGGAAAGGAGAGGACATCAGAACACAGGGAAGAGCACGTCAAGTCCAAATACAAGGAACCTGCTCATCCAAATAAAAAATTACAATTTCCAAAGAAGAAGGTAGCCAGTATTAAAGTAATCAACCATGCCGAGAATACTGAGGACACAACTGAAAAACGGAGAATGGGCTCAGACAATGCTAGACAGCGCAGCAGAAGTGAGCATAGCTCGCATGATCCTGATGAATCATCTGGAGACAGTGGACACGAATAAATACATTCAGGTGGAAACTGCAGATACCAGAGTTAGCAAACCTCATAAAATATATGAAATAACATTGCGTATAGAAGGGGATAAGACTAGGAAGATAAGGGGTCTGTTTTGGGATAATCTCTCTAAAGGCTATGACATCCTTTTAGCTGAAAAAGACTGGCCACCAGAGTTTGTCAGGGAGTGCCCTCATGGCGAAGACATAATTATGCCTGCCTTCTCAAATCATATTCCAATACATTAAAAGTATACACTTGCAAGAAAGTGGGTAGTAGCCCAAGCTCCTGCATTATATAAAAACCATGTGGGATGGGATGAGGACTCTCCTCCTCACAAAATCCAGTTAAAATCACAACCTACTGCACAGAGGCAGTACCCAATTAAGCAAGAAGCTAAAAAACAGGTAAAAGAGATCCTAGATCAACTTGAATACCAGGGGGTGATTGAAACATGCACCTCACAAATGAACAATCCTTTGTTTCCTGTCTCCAAACCAGATAATTCATATCGTCTTGTTTTGGACTACAGACACTTGAACTCATGTTGCAAAACTTTTGCAGTGCAAAACTCACACAGTGCAGCACTAATGAATAGCATAGTGCGCAAAAAATACAAAACAACATTAGACATCTCTAATGGATTCTTTTGTCAAAATATAGCACCTGAAAGCAGATATTTGACCGCTTTCTCACTAAATGGCTCGCAGAAAAATTTCTGTCGTTTGCCCCAAGGGTTCAAGAACAGCCCAGGATTATTCTCAGCAAGAGTAACAGAGTTACTACAAATGTATGATGATGAGGCATTATCTTATGTCGATGACATCTATCTAACAGACGATGACTTGGATACTCACTTGAAAAGAGTGAACACCATAATACTTGGGTTCGCAGCAGAGGGTTACAAATTCAACTTCAAGAAGTCAAGAATTGCCCATCTGACTGTCCTATTTTTAGGATATGAATTATCAAGTGAAGGCAAAAGCCTGGCTAAAGATTTCCTAGAGAAATGTGCTGTAATCCAAGCACCTAGGACACTGAAAAACTTGCAATCAATTCTAGGTTTCCTGAATTTCGGAAGAACTTACATTATAAACTATGCAGAGAGGGTTAAACCCCTCTATGATTTAATAAAACCAGATTTTAAAAGAATCAACTGGACTCAAAAACACACAGAAATTTTGAGATCTTTACAAACAGACATGTTAGTTAAAACAAAACTACAAACACGTGACAACACACGCAACCTTGTGATTCGAGTCATCCCAGGAAGATGCGGATTCACATACCTGACCTCTAATGAGGGAGAAAAGGTACCGATAGCATACAAATCACACTTATACACAGAAGCTGGAAAAAAGTTCAGCATTAAAGAAAACATTGTTCATGCGGTTCAAACAGCTGTAGCGAGAGAAAAATACCAAGCTGACGGTAGACGTATTACAGTCAGAACAGCAGAATCAGCTTTTGAGGCATTAACAACCCCGCGTAACTTACCAACAACGGCACTGAATCCAGAATGGATACAGTGGGTAAATTCTGTTGCTACAGACAAAGTAAAATACTATTTTGATCCAGAAATGAATGAATTAAAATATCTAGAATATGAGAGAGAATATCCTCTGCCAATCGACATTCTGCCTTTACGACAGTACGCCTGTGTAATCTATACAGACGGACATGCTCAACCCTCAGTTTGGGGAGAGCAAGCATACAACGCCACATGCGAGATTGTAAAAGACGTGTGGCGCGGAGGTAAACTGAGACCTCTATTTACAAAAACACACTCAGTAGAAAATAACTCAGAACAACAAACTGAAATAATAGCGTTAAAAATGGCGCTAGATAATGCCGATCGCGAATTCCCGACACTTATAGTGTGCGATTCGTATTACTGCGTCAAATCATACAATAACGATTTACAGAAATGGATTCAAAACGGTTACAAAGATGACACAGGTGCAACAATAAAGCAAAAATCGCTTTGGGAACAAGTAGTTCTTTTACAGAAAGAACTACCAAAAACTCACGTGATACATTCACTGAGTCATCAACGTGATGGCGTTCACGTTGCAGGGAATTCATTGGCTGAGACAGCCACAGCGGTAGCAACTAAATCGGCTTCCTTAGCGACAAAAAAGCGTTCAGTAAAATACATTGACGGTGAAACAGTGCTGGCGGTGAAAACGTCATCAAAAGGCGACTGCTCAGCTTTACCGATCAACTATCCACTCAATTATACATACATAATCGATGCAAACTCCGTTCCTTTTGCTCGAATCCCTGGAGTGGGGGATAGAGTGATTCCAAACATGAACAGGAGAGTCTTGTTAATAGTAGACACACATATTGGCGAGGGTCTTAGACATCGCACAATTAAGGATTCTCTAGCAGAATTACAATCAACATACTGGTGGCCAGGAATGAGTCTGGACCAACACCTATTCGCGAGAAACTGTTCAAACTGCAACAGAGATCGCAGTGGTGAACGAAACGGTGTATTCCCACGGCTTTTTGCTCAATAAGGAATAGGCTAACAACATAAACTCACCCAGTATGAATAATGCGTCTTTTTAACATGTAGAGACTATTTTCACTTGTAATGTAGACCCCAACTTTCGGCTGACGTCTGAACTGTTATAAAAGATTTACGAGTCTATAATGGAATATACGCTAGAAGCAGGCTACGTCCTGACCAAAATCTTTCCTTTAGCTCCAAAAAAAGCTTGTGGGAGGGTGCTTGGCCAGGATGAGCATTGCATTGCGGGACTCTTCTCACTTCCTTCCTGAGGGAAACAGGATGGTGTAAAGAAAAAACCAAGGCATAGAGCAATCGATAACATCAAAGGTATTAGGTTCGGGAGCTGGGTGGGTCAAACATTTAATAAGTGTCCAACGTAGTCTAAATAATCTGCCAAGAAATTCTCTGAGAGGTCTCAGTCCGTACGAACTATTCTTTGGGACTAGAATGTTAGTCCAGGACTTAGATAGTCAGACTTCAGTGGTTAAAGAAAAATGCTTTGATATCAAAGATCGCTTGGCTATTTTACAGGACTTAAATGAAACAAGAAGAGACCTGAGCAACATAAAGTTGAAACAACAGCCAACAACCACTGAAGAGAAACCACCTGTCCCAGCAAGGCCTGTCTGGATTCCAAAAATCGGGGATCTGGTCAGAGAGAAGATCGCGGTAAAGAAGGAATTTGGGCCTTCTTACAGAAAAGCAGTTCCTGTCTTGTCTGTCAACGGGACGAGATCAGTAGTATTACCGCCCCTTGCTGGTAAAAAGGAGAACCGAGTTGTATCCATCGACCTGGTTAAACCACAATCATGTGGCCAATAACAAGAAGTAGGCCAAGTGGACTCCCAAGAAGTAGTAGAACACCTAAGTTTGCTACATCCACAGAGGTTCCAACTGAAAGACTGATCACATTTGAAAAATCTACAGTGAAACAACAAGGACTATGCAACAAAGCAATAGAACTTGAAACTCTTAAAACCCAAATCAATACTTTACATCAAGAAACGCCACTCTACACTGATGTAACGGACTATGCTAATGAAACAAAGCAAATCCTAAAAACAAAAAGTAATCCAGATGCAATTGAAACAATTGACAGAACAGCATCCGGCTACTTCATCAACTTCGATGATTTTTCTGAAGATCTGAATGAACCTGACGATCATCCAACAAAAAGAACTTTTAAAGACAAAGCAAAGAAACTTTTTCATCAACTAAAAGAAACCTATCTGATTTCTCCATGGATTGAAATTTGGGTGGCATTTGGTGCATTTATCCTCATACTTTGGCTCATCATGGTACTATGCTTGGGACATTTCATTGAGGGAAGATATGCTAAAATGGACACAGCAAGCCAGAATATCAACTTGGTCCTTAAACCACACACATCTTCACACGTCGAGAAAAGAGAACTTTCTTCTGTCAACTTCACAGCCAATCCTATACCCGGCGGGGTAGCATGGGACAAAACTGAATATGAAATATATGGTCCGGTTGAACTACTGAAGTACCCACACCAATTTAAGATTTCATTAAGTGACTTTGTAAAACCAAGCACATTCGCTGATGATTGGGATTTTGAAAGTATTAATGATATGATGTCTGATCTAGTGATGTCAGCCAAATTTACAGAACATGATTATTTACAAGGTTCATCAAATTACGATCAAATGTTTTGCTATAACCATTATGGTAACCATTATATGCATAAATCTACTCAGCCTAGAAATGTTTTAAGTTTTAACCAATGGGAACATTGTGCAACTCCACCAAAAGGCAGTTCAAAAACATTTTATGATAAATATTCATACTTTTCAGGGTTTAACACAAGTAATGCAGGAACATTCTACTTCAAATTGTTACAGGAGTGAAAACCATGCTTACAAACACAAAATTGATATATTCAGACTCATTTTTTGAAAAAATGAATACATTTGGTTTTGATTTCTGGAATGATAACATTGAAACGAAAACGATCTGGGGCACAAAAGATTGGCAAGTGCAAGGTATAGAATCATTCTTTAGAGCCTGCATGATCCCAGAACAAATTATATTTTTGAATGACACGATTCAGCAGACCAGCTGTCTTGGTCTAGCCAAAATCAAAGACTTAAACAAACCGTCTATTCCAAAGCCAACAATGGATAGTAATAGCACCTCTGATGTGGAGATAGACGTAACCAGTATTTTAAACCAAAACAGAACACATCCTGAATGGAAAAAAATGGTTGATCTGGCCCACAGACACAAATAACTGTCAAGACAGATTCCTGAACAAAATACAGGGGTTCACATTGACCAGGCCAGACCCAAGACACTCCCAGAGACAACATCCAGGGATTGTAACTACTTACAGTGTGGGAAAGCTCTTCCTTCAGTGGCTACATACATCCACACTGGCGGAAATTAAGCAACACCTAACTTTACTTAAAGAAGGTGCTGACTTGCGCGATTTCATTATGGGACCACGCAAACAGCGTCAAAAACGTTTCATAGCGGCCTCTATATATGCAGCTTATAACGAAGCCTGGAAAGAAACTCAAATTGAGACAGCAGAAAAAATACGGGAAATTGACCTTGTTAATTTGGAAAAATCACTTTCTGTTGTGGACAATGGGTTAATGACTCTGTCTTCCAGAATATATTCACTGGACAGTATTGTATCTTCAGCAATCGATATAATAGAGCAAGGCTTACTGATGTTACAACACGGTCAGTCTCAATTACGTTCTATAGTACAGCTTGGCTGGATGTTGCAAAATCTGCGTTCAGGCTATGTGCCTTGGCGTTTAATCAACACAATGTCATTATTTAATATCTTTAACCTTACTGATAAACAAATCAGTTTGGCACAGAAGGGTGCTGACTATACAATTCTGAGCATTGAAAAACTTGAGAGATTACCATTGACAATGTCAGAACGACCTGTCATTGAATGGATAATACATGGGATAATAAATATTCCGATAACTACTTTCCAGTTTCAATACTGCCAAAAATATATACAGGCAGGCCAGTATAAAAGGTTGGGTAAAGGATACATTAAGTCGACATGGGACTTGCCCTATACACACACATGTGTTAGTAATAAAGGACAGAGTGTATTTCTTTGTGGCAATAATTGTGCAAAATCACTAAGTGGTATACTTCTGTGTCAGGGTTTAAGTTTGCATGGGGCCTGTGAAGGGACTTCAAATAACCTTTCATGTCACCAGCTAGGCACACCTGCAACACGAATAGAACCATTCTTTAGGAGACTCTCGAATGGGAGTTACATTCTAATTGTAGATCGTAGATGTTGCAGCCTAATGCCCGGAAAACCTTATCTCGTGAGCGTGACTACCAGGGTCATGTGCTGTGAAAGAGTATTGTTCCCAAACGATACTCCAGACAGGGAGGCAAGGTTATGGCCCAGTTTTAATTTCTCTTCTATTTGAATTGATACTTTAAGCAGAATGAAGACTGTGCTCCTACAGACGCCAACCAGGTTGACGTCATCAAAAGAAACGTATGATCTCCAAGTTGCAAGGACAACGGCAGAGATTCATTCACTGCTATCAACGAATAGCCCCCTACACTTCGCAGAAATGTTGAACGAAATCTTAAATATTTCTGATACAAGTGGTATCGCCAGTGTATTTAAGACAGTTTTTTCAGGCGCTTTAACACCATTCAAAGCGATCCTGGGTATTTTTCCAAACTTCGTCCATTCTCTCTTTGGCGGACTACCTCTCCTGTTGGGACTAGTAGCAGGCGTCCTATTTTTGCTACTTTTGCTTCGATATGGCAAACCGTGTCACAGACATGACTCCAACAACAATGGAAGAAACGATCCTAGCTATCCGCTACCGGGACCGCATAACTAAAGTCCTTGGATTAGCACGGCTACGCGATTTAAATATGACTTGGTTTCTTTCATTCAGACCCTTGTGGCAGACCTGTGTTATGCCTGTATTAAGGTGCTTGCTATGCGGCGAAGAATGTGTGTTGGACACCTGTCTCACACTACAATCGGAAGTGCCATTGGATGCAGAGACTTTGTTGAGTCCAGTTAAGGCTCATGCATTGTGCTGTCCCCAGCGGCTACCAATCCTGATGACGGCATTCGTGGAGACTTCACCACTGCGATTGAAGGGTAGTGAAGTACAAGATGAAAGCAGCATCGATCAGGTACGACCATCTGTCAGCTATGCTGATCAAACCATCACTGAAAGCAATCATGCTCATGACTGCATGGTGGCGTCATTTTCCAACCTTGTCGAACTCTCACCAGAAGCTGTTGACTGTTTTTTCGAACATCTTAATGATATGATGTTTTCACCAGAACAGAAAGAATGACTTTGAGCAAACATGCACACAGCGTTCCCTGAACTCTGAATTTGGCCTTCAAATTTAAAAATAAAGCCACTACGAATTTTTTTGAGTCTGCTCCGGCAAACAGGAACGTTCTCCAAACATCCAAAATATTTACCTTTCAGGCACTTATCTTCTGCTTAAAGTAAACTATTCTTAGAGAACAGACACTTCTATTTTTAGGTACCTCAAGAAAACTTTACCTCGACCTCTAGGTTATTTACACATACGATTGTATTTCTATGTGATGAAATGGACTCGCACTTTTTTCTTCTGTATTAAGAGCCATTTCATGTGTTATTTTCGCAATTCATTCGTGCATCCTCTTTGAATGATTACACTGCTTGAATGCATATAGTAACTATATTCATTTTTCATGTATTACGCAAATCCAAATTTAATGCAAATTAATGTATTTTGGGGCGGTTTGAATACACATACAATATTAGTTATGTTTACTATGCTTAGGTTAGTAAATATGGACATAGATTCCGTGGAGTGGGTGTGATGTATTTCCTATGGGAACTGTATCAATATTCCTGTTTCTGACCCTTGTCCGGTTAATAAATCAATAGTGGCCATACAACGGCACAGAAACCCGTTCTCTGATTAGGTCATAGCGCATGCTACCACGTTAGGCAAGCACTATATCCCCAGCCCCCATAGAAAGCATACCGAGTTCTCAAAACAAATCAAACCTCCAGCAACCTGGGAAATCCCCCGCAGCTATTGTTTTGATTTAACCACGAACTCCAGTAAAGAATGTACGAACGACCAGTTCTTATGACATCCTTATTGACGTATTTATGTCCATCCTTACGTCAATCTCGGCACCCTTCAGGTATAAATATTACCGACATTGCCCTAAGCAGACACACGGTGGTGACGAGATTGGAGCAGCGATACTTGCCGAGGAGCCCAGCTGATGCAGAAAAAGCCCACGGACGCTGCCCCTCCTTTTTGACGCGCTGAGAGAGAGACGCTGCCTTTTCTCTTGCCGAGAAATCCAGCCCCGGCGTTTCCAGCCGCCCTTGCGGGCAACTGGGATATCGAGTCCTGAGATTCAGATACCAGCCCTCCAGCCTTCTAAATCCCAGGTACTGAACTGAATAACCCCTCACAGAGAATTCTTGAATCAGATCCTTGGCAAAGCAAACTTAACTTAAACTGCTACTTATCTACTCCCGCCCACGTATTAGGCTTAGGTCAGGTACACCGGGGTAGGCGTAGTTAGAAGCACCAGTTGAGTACGATTAGTCAATGCATATATGTATATAACTTTTATCCATTTTAGTATCATATGGCGAAGAAACCATATAAATGCTTTTACAGTATTATTTTATAATTCTGTTTTTACTGTATGCACTTTACTTAACTATAAGTATTGCAATAATAGCGATTCATTTCTCTTGTATGAGAAAGGAGACTGATCAATAAATAACACCTTTTTATTGAACACGCCCGTCTCTTCCTTTTCTCTACAATCTGGTGAAACTAAGAATGCACGTACTGACTGAGTAAAATAAGTTGTCTTTTGTTTTCACACGACTCTAGAGATATACTCTTGATTAGGGGAGAGCAAAGTTGTCATGTTCTATGGGTGTCAGAAACTAAATCCCTTCTTGTCTATCCAGGGAGGTTAAACTCCTCCTTGCCTATTCGAGAAAGTTTCTAGTGAACTCTGAGCTAGCTGGCACACACATAACTTTAAGTCTAATATCGTCGGTAGAAGACCTAGTTAACCTCAGTCCTACGTCTATACTATTGAAGATATTATTCCAATGCGCAGAGCCTATTGGGATAATAGGAACTACACTACACCTTTTATAGTTTAAACCATTACTTCAGGTACAGGACTAGGAGCAGTACTATACCAACAGGAAGAACATGCGAAGAACGCCCTATAAACTATATCAGTAAGAAACTCTTCTCCTGTGAAAGACAGTATGCAGCTATTGAAAAAGAAGCTTTGGCCATTAAATTGGCTATTAATACATTGTGATATTATTTAGAGGGCCACAAGCTTACACTCTATACTAACCATGCTCTGTTAGAATGGATGCAAAAACAACAGTTGATGGACAGAATGCAGAACAATGTCATACATTCACCCCAGTACAGAGATCTGGGCCTAAATCCATCGTTTTTTTGCACTCCACACCACCCCAGTTCAGACATGGCCATATGCAAATCAGTCTTGACCCTGTGCCTCATGGGACCAGTCCAGCCCGAACTGCTAAGCCATGTCTTTCCTGGACCGGAATCAAGCATCTTAGGACCGGTTTCTTGCTATCAGTCGTCATCAGCCAGGATAGCTTGACTCCAGTGGTGTGGAGAGCACGGGACTCACGTCTGAGCATACCTGTCCCACTCGGGATGACAAAGGCAAAAACAACAGTTGATGGACAGAATGCAGAACAGATCTCTGTACTGGGGTGAATGTATGACATTATTCTGCATTCTATCCATATCCTGGATGATGACGGCTGATAGCCAGAAACCGGTACTAGGATGCTTGATTCCGGTCCAGGGAAGACATGGCTTGGCAGTTCAGGCTGGACTGTTCCCATGAGGCACAGGGTCAAGGCTGATTTGCATATAGCCATGTCTTAACTGGGGTGGTGTGGAGTGCAAAACAACAATGGATTTAGGCCCAGATCTCTGTACTTGGGTGAATGTATGACATTGTTCTGCATTCTGTCCATCAACTGTTGTTTTTGCATTTGTCACCCAGAGTGGGACGGGTATGCTCAGACGTGAGTCCCGTGCTCTCCACACCACTGGAGTCAAGCTATCCTGGCTGATGACGGCTGATAGCCAGAAACCGGTCCTAGGATGCTTGATTCTGGTCCAGGGACGACATGGCTTGGCAGTTCGGGCTGGACTGTTCCCATGAGGCACAGGGTCAAGGCTGATTTCCATATAGCAATGTCTGAACTGGGGTAGTGTGGTGTGGAGTGCAAAAAAACTATAGATTTAGGCCCAGATCTCTGTACTGGGGTGAATGTATGACATTGTTCTGCATTCTGTCCATCAACTGTTGTTTTTGCATTTGTCACCCCGAGTGGGACGGGTATGCTTAGACGTGAGTCCCGTGCTCTCCACACCACTGGAGTCAAGCTATCCTGGCTGATGACGGATGATAGCCAGAAACCGGTCCTAGGATGCTTGATTCCGGTCCAGGGAAGACATGGCTTGGCAGTTCGGGCTGGACTATTCCCATGAGGCACAGGTTCAAGGCTGATTTGCATATAGCCATGTCTGAACTGGGGTGGTGGGGAGTGCAAAAAAATGATGTATTTAGGCCCAGATCTCTGTGCTGGGGTGAATGTATGACATTGTTCTGCATTCTGTCCATCAACTGTTGGTATTGCAGCTGTTAGAATGAATGGGACAAAATAAAAGTAACAATGATCATGCCCTTTGATCGGTTGTTCAACTTTTTCACTTTCAAACCCTCCATCGTAAGGGGAGTCAGAAAACCAGTGTGGATTACCCATCCCAATATCCCCATGAGAGTTTTCTTGATACCAATAAAGTAAGGGAAGGGAGATGTGAGGACTTGCATACCTCGGGATCCTCTCCTGCCCGTTCTCTGCCTTGCCGTCCTCTAGCTGTAGTTTCTCATTGCTGTAAGACCTGGGAAAAGAAAAAAAGGAAAATTAAACAGACAGACGAATCAGTAAAAGAGACTTGTCTCTTTAAACAGACCCACAGGGCTTTTTGTAATTTGGCAGCGATCAGTGTTAGCATTTAGCTGAAGCCATCTTTGTTTTCGGCAGCCATCTTGTCTGCCATGTGCTCACCATGTGCTCCGTCCTTCCTTGCTGTCGTTTACTCTTGTACTCTGCTTATAGACAGACTATATTTAGGCTCTGCAACTCTGCACATGCGCAGAAGAAACTGTAACTGTTCATACACCTGTTCTAGTCTGTAACTGTCAGGTTATTCTTACCGGAGTCAGCAAACTGCTAGCTCCTCCCTACTGTTGACTGTGCATTTCTGCATGACCTTTTATGTATGTAAACCTTCTCTTCTGTACTTGTACCACCTTCTTCTGAGCCCCTGGGTAGGTATAAAAGGACCATGTTTCTTCTGTTCAGTGTGCTACTTCATACACTACTGAAGGGTGTTGTGTGAATGTAGTTCCACCTCATGAGGTTAATAAACACTTTGTTTTATATTACAGTTTCCGTGCCAACTTCTATTCTATTGTTCTGAGGACTTGTGCACTGGTAGGCCTAGCTGAGGCTCACCACGACAAATTGGCGCCCAACCAGTGGGGCTCATCGGTGACTCGGATGCCCAAAGGAGTGGTCGAAACGGCGGATTGGAATCTCGCTGAGGACGATCGCTGCCCGAGGAGACCCGCGTCTTGGCAACCACAGCATTTTTCCTCTCTTTCTGATCTGACCCTCCAGGTGGTGCCGGTCCTCAACTGAGATCTCTTCTGTTGATTCGCCGTGCAGTGACCATTTGGTCGATTCAAGAACTTGGCAGTTGGAATCTGGACATTTGGGATTGGTAAGGTTGTTTGATGTAACGCTTGCTGTTTGGTTTGGTATTTGTATTGGCCAATTTTGGGATTTTGGGATTTGGTTATATATAAATTGCCATTTATATAGGCAGGTAATGAGGAGAATTTTCTCTACTTTGAATAAGATCTGAACGGCACAACGTGATTTAAGTGCTACTTTGCGTATAATACTGCATATATTGCACTATTTTTGGCATGCCTGTTTCTAGCACACTTCGTAGAATGTGTTACTTTTGTGGTGGTACTAGTTTGAGACTTGATGAGACACAACCAACCCCCCCCGGAGGGAACGCCTAATAGGGATATGTATATTAAATATGGCATTTCTTCTATAATGTACAGCACGTTATGGAATAAATATACTAGCAAGGATCCTGAGTTGCGTTAGCCTATCAATGGGTCATTTGATTTACGAAAGATTCAGTATGTGGAACAATGTACGTTTAAGCGAAAGACTAGGCAAGATATGTTTGACTGTGTAGGAATGTGGGAGAAAGAAGTGTGTGAACGAATGAAACGAGAGAAAGCCTTGATCGAAAAAGAAAAACGAAAAAGTATTCATGCGAAAGCATTAAAAATGAAAAATAAAGAAATGAAGGAACTAAAAGAGAGAGAAGATAGGGAGCGTCATTTGCAGGTAACTGGCCAATACGCTGTTTGGCGACCCCTCTATCCTATCCTTAATAAACCACAAGATGATTCCCTGTTGTTAGACCGTTCTCCGCCTCCGTATACTTTTCCTTCTGCTCCTCTTGATTCGGATGAGGACTCTTCTACAGAGCAGGAGAAAGCACAGGAAACTCATTCTATGTTGACTACTGAGCGTTCCGCTGAGCTTAGATCCGCTGCTCGCAAAGCCGTTCGTGGTACTGCTTCGGAACTTATAGATAACATGCAAAACTGTCCGGAAAGGGAGCAAATATATTTTACCGAGGTATTTGCCGCAGAAGTCATTGAGCGGTTTAGGAAACATTCTGATGAGTTGGAGCCCGATGATATAGCAACTGACTGTAAGCAAATGCGTTATGGTCTTTTTGTCTTTCTTCGGGTGGCTGACTCAATCAGACGTTTGGTTAAATTAAGTGCTGATGCAGTCCGTTTGCGAGCCGAGAAAAAGGCAGCTGACGCAGCTGCACAAACATCACCGACCAGCGGGACACAGGCTTCTACCTCTGAAACAGATAAGAATGTAGTAGTTCGTGTGAGACCTATGCAGGAAGCTGCACCTTTGTATGTTCCTCCTAGAGGTACGGGAACAGATGATGATAAGAATTCCTCTGATGCAAAGGGTTATTTTGTTTATAATTGGGTTTACACTCCTTGGGATAGAGCGGGTGTTATGGCTCTTAAAACTGCATTGTCTGATCGCGGAAAAATCCGGCCGCTTTTTATGAGGAAGTTGAGGGAGCCATTAGCTCTTGTACCATGACTCTGCCTGATATCGACATGTTCTTCGGATTGATATTACCCCTTGACATGAGGAGAACTGTTCGTAAAGTTGATGATCGTGCGACTTTTGGGGCATTATGGAAAGAATTAGAACAAATGGACGTAGAAAGGGAACCCGCACAGAAACCATGTTAGTTAATTTTAGATCTTCCCTCTGCTATATTGGTTAAGTTAAAGACGATTATTCCCCCTAAAAAGATAGACTGGACTGTATTAGCATCTTGTAAGCAAAAGACAGATACATAGGTTTCTGATTTCTTTACACGTTTTGAAGAGGCATTCCACGATTTTAGTGGCCAGTCATTGACAGATGACACAGGCAGGCATCTGTTTGTCGATAAATATGTCGGCAACCTTTTGCCAGGAATAGCTAGTCGCCTAAGGACCAGGGAGATTTCATGGACTACCTCTTCTCCGGTTTCCCTTTTGACTATGCCTCAGTATTATGAACGGCAGGAATTAGAAGCGAAGGGTAATGAGGATAAAAAGACTAAGGAGTTAAAAACTAAGGTTATTTTGGCTCAGGGTTATGGTCCGCCTTGTAGAGATAGTGATAGAGGTGGATGTGGGTCTTATGGTCCATCTTTTTCTCCTTAGACTCGACCGACTTTGTCTTCTGACCAATGTGCATACTGTAAGAAATTTGGACATTGGGCGGCCGAATGTCCGGTCTTGCGTGCTCAGCAGTATCCACGTGGACGGGGACAAATGAGAAATTGTTCAGGATATTCAGGGCCTAGAGGAAGCACGGATGATCATGATAGGTTTGATACTAATACGTGTGGACAAGATGGTTTTAATACTTTCGATAGACTGAGCCAATATCAAATGTCTGATTATTTGCCATCTGATTTGAAAGATTCTGCTTATGCATAGGACTGCCTAGGATGGGGTAAGGAATCAGTTGAAGTTCCGGTAGATCAGAAGGGTCCCTATGTTACAGCACATGTTTTGGGTTGTACTGATCAGTTTCTGGTTGATACAGGAGCTACTCGTGGTGCTTTATCTGAACAATTGGTTCCAAGGGCTCCCCTGTCTGGCTTAACCATTACATCCATAGGTTTCGATGGCACACCTTCCCTTAGCCCACTGTCACAACCACTTGCATTTCATGTTGACAAATTTACTGCTCCTTGTCTATTTTTGCTTTCTCTGAACACACCGGATAATATTGTGGGTCTTGATATGCTCAAGTATTTCAGGGCTACGATAAGATGTTCTCCAGAAGGTGTATGTGTTATTTTGAATGACAACTACCACGTGATTGAGAGATCTTGTCTTGTTAAAGAGGACATTGCATTAGCTTCACTCCCTAGTACCTTGTGGGCTACTTCAGACACCAATGTAGGGAAAATGGTTATTCCACCAGTACACATTAGTGTCAAGGAGGGCGCTGTATTGCCGCGCTTGCCTCAATACAAAACTTCTCACGAAGGCGAAGAGGCACTCGTACGCATTGTTCATGATTTGATTGAGGTGGGGGTTGTGGAAGAAGTTCCTTACAATATGTGGAACAGTCCTATTCTTCCCATTTTGAAAAAAGAAACTAACACTAGGATTTACAGATTCATTATTGATTTACGAGAAGTTAACAATATTGTAGTACCACAATACCCAGTGGTTTCTGACATAATGACACTTCTTACTTTGGTTCATCCGACAGCGAATACATTTACTGTATTTGACCTAAAGAATGCCTTCTTTTCGATTCCTGTTCATCCTGATAGCCGATATTTGTTTAGTTTCACTTTGAATAATCGATCGTACAGATTTTGTAGAATTCCTCGCGGGTATACCGAGAGTCCTAGTATTTACAGCCAAGCATTGAAAAGACAACTTGATTCTTTCACTTTGCCTGAAGGAGTAGCTCTCATACAATATGTCAATGATACCCCTGACAATGTGAAAAATTTACTTTGTCTTTGCTTTCCTTTCTTGCTTTACACCACCATAAAGTGTCACGGAAGAAATTACAATATTGTAGACCGAAGGTTACTTACTTAGGTCACCTTCTGTCTAAGGAGGGATGTGCACTTACACCAGATCGCATTCAAGCAATTTTAGACACACCAGTACCTTCTACTCAGAAAGATGTCCGTGCATTCATTGGTCTTACTTCTTTTTGTAGGCAATGGATATTAGGTTTTTCACACATTGTTAAACCCTTGCTGGCGCTTTTGACCAAAGACACCCCAATGCCCATTCCATGGACGACTGAATGCCAAAATGCTTTTCATCAGTTTCTTCATGCTCTTTGCTCTGCACCAGTGTTAGGCACTCCAGATTACATGAAGGCTTCTATACTTTATGTACACGATAAAGATGGGTGTGCATTGTCAGTCTTAGTACAGACACACGGTGAGAAGCAGCGTCCCTGTGCATATTTTTCAGCTGTTCTTGATTCTGTTGCTCGTGCATTGCCTGGGTGTTTCCGTTCAGTTGCAGCAACAGCTGTATCCATACGGCAGAGTGAAGGGATAGTTTTGTCACATAAATTGTTGGTGCTAGTACCCCATGTGTGATGCCCTTTTGAACCAGACTAAGACGCAACACTTGACTAGTGCCTGCTTGACAGGATACGAATTGACACTGTTGGCTCCTCATATTACCCTAAAGAGATGTGCGACTCTGAACCCAGCTGCTTTGTTGCCATATCCAGCCACTCAGCCTCAGTCACAGGAGTCTCATGATTGAATATTCCTTACTGAGGAACAGACAAAGGGTCGCGTAGATTTGCAAGGTACGCCCCTTTCAGATGTAGATGGGGAACTATGGGTTGATGGGTCTTGTTTGAACTTACCAGATGGCACGACCTTAGCTGCAAATGCAATTACGACACTTCAGACAGTAGTGGAGAAAGCTTGTATACCACAGAAGTCAGCTCAAGCAGCTGAACTAATAGCTTTGACACGAAGGTGTGAACTTAGTACTGACTTGTGTGTGAACATCTATACAGATAGCCGCTATGCTTTTGGAGTGGCCCATGATTTTGGCTTACTTTGGAAGGAAAGAGGCTTTCTTACATCCCATGGGATGCAGATAGTGCATGGAGAACTAGTGCATAATCTTCTGACTGCACTGACAAATCTGAAGAAAATAGCTACTTTTAAGTGTAGCACACACAAGAAAGTGACTGACAAGACAGGCCAAGGCAATGCCTTTGCAGATCGCGTAGCCCGTGAGACTTCGATGCAGTGAAGCACTACATTTATGTACGTAGTGAAGTCACAAGCTGAGCGTTGGCATGATGCTAGACAAGAAGTGCTAGACATACAGAGATCTGCTTCTGTGGAGGAGCTTGAGCAGTGGTCTACAGAGGGAATGCTGGATGATGAGGGCTGTTGGCGCAATAAAGAGATGGATAAATGGAACTGCCTATAGCCTATTTACAGCCTATGGTTCATATGGCACATGGGCCGGCACATGTTGGAGAAGACAATTTGTGCTGTATGATTTGTTGTTGCTATGGTAGTTGTAGCAGTGACAACTTGGTTTGTTGAGAAAGTGGCTCCAGCTCGGCAGCTGCTGATCGCCACCACCCCAGTACCAGCTGAACATCATTATTTTAAGCTTCCATAGCATGAGCAGAAGCATCGACAATCCTATTTGAACAACACGTTTAGTCAGATGTTGCATCACACTCACAATGCCACGAATACCACTAACTGTTGGGTGTGTGGGATGATACCTGCTCACCAGAAGAAGGGAGGAACACCTTTAATTCCTCTTCCTTTCTCGCATAATGGTTCGTACCAAGCTTGGTTTGCGCTTTTGTTTGCTTCTGAAAAGGCTAACATCTCTAGGATGACAGTAGGACGGATTAATTATCATCTCAATAAAGTGTGTTATCCAGATGAAGAAGGTCATCCTCTAGCTAAAGGGACTAAATGGGAATGGGAGGAGTATCGACCTGAAAATATTTCCACACCATATATTTTCCCAAATATGAGAACTATTAAGAACAATGGACCATTTGTGATTTCTGTTACTAGAGCTAAAGCAGACTTGTGTAGAGGCAGTATTGGGAGAATTCCAGCAGGAAGAAGTGAGTGTACTGTGGTTCTGACTATTGAAGGTGCCAATAACAGTAGTTTTATAGCCTCACATAATACCTATTTTGTCTGTGGGAATAAGGGATATTACCAACTACCTGTTGGATGGTCTGGAGTATGCTATGTGTCCTTTCTGTTGCCCCCTGTGTTTCTGGCGCCTGCATGGTATAACAAGGATTTCACATTGTACAATGACATTTCTAAGAACAGATATAAGAGGACAATAAGCACTGATGAGGTGGACCAGACTGACACCACCTTGCAACAATACGTTGATTTCAATTTCGGCTTGTTTTTCTTTGTGGGTGCTGCATGAAACAGCAGAAAGATAAGACGATTGACTCGTGTTGCGGAAGCTGTTACCAATCAGACAGCTATGGCACTTGGGAACATTACAGAAGAGCTGCAAGTTGCGAGGATTGAAGCACTCCAAAATTCTATGGTTCTAGACGTGGTTTTATATGATAGAGGTGGTGCATGTCGCATCATCGGTAGTAGTTGCTGCGTCTACATTCCGGATCACTCTCCTTCAGTGTTTGATGCAATCTCCAAAGTGCATAAGATTGCTGCTGAAATTCACCCAGAGACTGGCACCTGGACTTTTGCAAAATTTGCGATTCCTCATTTTGTGCAAGTATTTAGAGAATCGCAATTTGCGATTCCCTAAATGCTATGCATTTAGCAAATTGCAAATCCTAATGTAATTGCAAATTGCAAATGCAAATTGCGATAATGCCTTAAGGAATCGCAACTTACCACCAACTTCAAGTTGGTGATAAGGTGCGATTTCCTTCAAAAAAGCACTTTTTTGCTTTTTTAAAAGTGCCATGTGGCACACTGTGCGCAATATGTGCACACATGCACAATTAAGGAGTGCAACTGGGTGTCCTTTTGGAACCCTTGCACCCCTGAATTTGCAAGCGCAATTTGCAACTGAGTACTCGCAAATTGCGCGCGCAATTCCCATTCATTCCTATGGGGCCCATAGGAACGAATGGGAAGCCATTCCTTATTTGCGACTCGCAATTTGCGAGTCCCAAATAAGGAATGTGTAGGAATCGCAAAAATTATTGCAATTCCTACCTACATGGCATTTTAAGAGTCCTTTATAGCGATTCCCTATAAATCGCTATCAAGGACTCGCTAAACTGCTTTTGCCTACATCTGGCCCTTCAAGTACAAAAACGCTCTGGACTGAACAATATAAATAAAAAGGAGATTGAAATCCCTTTTGTTTCCTCACCAGAACAGATTAAGACAAATACATGAAAATGGATATTACATAGAAAACCACCCTGATTAGACTTTCCTGAATAGTCCCAAGATATGGGATATATAATTTATCTTTTTTCTTTTCTATTCTGATACTGTTATTTTCTCGTATATGGAAGGGAGGAAAGAAGGGAACATATAGAAGGGGCGCTTTTAATCTTTTACGTCTAGTGAATGGCAGATCAGTCACACAAGAACCTTTGGTTGCCTTCACCGGGAAACTACTTCTTTTCCTACCAAACCACCAGAGGTGTTGGTGACGGAGATTTCTAGATATTATCTCTGGAATCGTTACTTACTGCTCGTTCCTTTTTTCCGCCGAGAATCCGGGTAACACAGACACACCCGAAGACCTAGAAGGAGAAAAGGAGAAGACGGAAAATTTACATTTGAAGAGATTGTTATTTACATTTACGTATATCAGTATCACAATACTTTAAATAAAAGACACCATTGAGAAACAAATTAAGCCTCCTCGCCTTTACATCAGGCCATGTCTCCTAATTGTACCACAAGTGCTCTTATGTCTGGCAGGCTTATGTAATCCAGAGTTAGGATATGTATGAGATGAAAGATCATGTGTGCCTACATAGGGCGGGGTCCTTCAGGAAGAGGTTACAGTGAATATATGAGCCTACAGTTGGGTGTTACTGTAAACAAGCAGGCCTTCGTCAGTGCACCTTGTCGGCAGTGTAGCATGTTTAGAATGTGCAAAATTCGTATTAGCAAGTATAGTCTAGCTGTCGTGTGGAATGTCTCTCACTGTACTTACATCTCCACTTGAGTAGCTTTTCAATGCAAACTAGCAACATTTCCTTGCAGAGGCTAATATTTTCTTGAAAGTGCTAGTTTTTCTTGTGATTTAACTGTATCACCATTTCCTCCTCATCCTTGAACACTGGGCAGCTTACACTTATTTTGATGTGGAACTGATACTTCTTACTGTGAATTTTATGAACCATTATTTTTTGTGGGCATTTAGGTGGTACTGATTACAGGCTGAGCTGTCCTAAGGTTCCGCTTTCAAATTTGAGGGTGGTTTAGATATAGTAATGCAAACTATAACAATGTGAGAGATGTCTGCTGATAAATGTGAAGACACAACATTTTGGGAGGTGGGGCCGGTGTAATGTGTAAATACAAAAAAGCAGAGCTCCAAATATTTTCTTGGGGTCCCATTGCTGAATGCCAGTGTTGCAATTACCTTTCTTTTTCACCACTATACACTTGCTTTGACTTTATCTTATTCTTACAAGTTCTTTTTTCATCTACTGGTCTGCCTTCATCATTGTTTCCTTTATCCTTCACTTTCCATTTTTCTGTCTTGCTGGGTCATGGTGTCTCGTTGAAAAATGAGTTACATTCTCCTAAAATGAGTGCAGGTGCCCACCACAGACACATTAACCGGTGGGTGCGGAAGGGTAAGCATTCTTTACATATGCGGGGGTCTCTCCTCTGGGGAGATCAGGCAGCTAAAGCAAACATATCTACATGGAAATGTGCTGCACATGGAAGAGTACTCCTAATGGAGTGGGCTGGCAGGGGAGTAAGTATGTTTAAGACTTGGGTAAAGGAAGGTTTCCACTGACAAAAGCCAACATTGTTTCACATGTAGCTTACAAAAGTGTGAGTTTTCTTCCTAAATCAGGAGTGCTGGCCTATGTCCTCCTTATCCCACAGCTTCATAATCCGCTTCACAAACTAGGTAAGCATGCTTGGTGGTTTTCAAATATGGAAAGAATGACACTCACTTTGTGTTCCATGCCTTGGCCATTGAACTTTTTAACAGGTTTCAGCTATGTTTTCCGGAGTTAGTAGCCTAGTCTTTCCCCCGCTTAGGCCTTGCAGGCCCTGGGTGCTATTAAGATTAAACACACGCACACAAAGGCTCACTCACTGCTGGGGAAGACCCCATGTGATCTTACGCCCGTTTATTTTACCTCTTATGCAGATGACATCCAAATCGTCATCTCACTGAGCAAAGAAGACACATTCTTAACCTCCAGATTTTGCGACTGCATGCAGGCAGTCAGCACGTGGATGAATAGACACTGTTTCAAAATGAACACAGGGAAAAAGGAAGTGATGCTTTACGAGGAACACACTTCTTTCTGGACTCCGTCCTGCTGGCCATCAAGATCCGGAACCTGGGAATTCTGATTGACAACAAATTAAGCTATTCCAATCCTGTCAGCACCCTATCCTCCTCCACTTTCTTTACTTTAAAAATCCTCCAAAAGATTTTTCCTTTTATTCCAGTCCTTCTTCAGAAAACTCTCATAGCATCTATTATAGTGACCAATGTGGAGTATTGCAATGGTCTATTACTCACTGCACACCAATACATACTTAACAGATTGCAAGTACCGCAAAACACAGTGGCAAGACATCTTCAGCAACCGGGAATGCCATATGAAGAGAGTACCTAATCTCATTCCCCTCAGGAAGCTTTTAAAAAGCTGCCTTTTCAGTACTTGCTAGGCCTGTTGTTCCTCCTGCACGTCTCCTCTCCAGTATCAAAGCCAGTGCCAAGACACCATAGGTGTAGATGGTCACCTGGCCTGTATGCCCAAATGTATCAATCAATCCTCGGGCCAGGCTCCTCGGCCTGAGGGTATAACTAAAAGGGCATAAGGTCACTTAAGGTCTTAGCTAAGAAATAGCTATCCGTGTGCATGTCACCAGTTATTCCGTGACACGCAGAAGCCTATCTGGCCTGTTAAAGAAGCCACTTTACACTGGCGACGAGTGGGAACGGCCCCTCACCTCATGCCCGCTGTAGCCATCGCTCCTTCACCGTGGCCCGCCTGGTGCAGATGACTGCACTGCAGCCACAGCTCCTACCTTCGGTTGCAGGAATTGCCTGCCCTCCGCGGCTGAGACAACCCACCAGCTGGAGGTCTCCCAGGCTGTTTGCCAGATACCTACTCAGGTTGCTCCAGACCAGTGTTCCTGGGAGCGCTGTTGCACGCTGCACGGTCGCGGTCGACTCTACATCCGTGCTCGTCCTGCACCAGTGGGCATGGTCTTCACCGGATAGGCCTTGGCGGCCTTCCCAGGGTGTTCCTACCATGCTGGGCTCATTCTGGTGCCTTCACACACCCCGGTCTTGCATTGAGTTCTGCCTGCTGTGGCTGCATGAGGCATGGGCCCATGCTCCTCTAGCGCCAGCCCAAGGACCAGCTCACATTGGCGGGAGCAATCCAGGAGGTCTGCCCACGCCAGCAGCATGTGGTCGGTGCTTGAAGATACCCTCATACGAAAGGAATTGTGGTCTTGGAGCATGGTTTGTCCGGATCTCCCTGCGTGTCTCCATCTCTGCCAGAGACTGCCCATTTCGCCCAGAGAGAGTGGGGATTTTGCCTGGCTAGGCTGCTAGGTGTGAAAAAAAAATAGAAGGAAAGGGACAACAATAATTAATTAACAAGAGATCAGCCCACTAATACACCGCATCATGGGAGACACTCCACCATAACATGTCCCGGCGCCCACTGCGCATACACGCATGCCTCCGTCACCCCTCTGCCCCCTTTCAGCCAGTTAGTTGACCCCACAACAGCTGCGCCTCAGTGAAGGCTGTGGCTCGGGTGATTAAATCACTATTTCCACTGCACGAGAGAGATGGATGGTGCCGTGAAATGCTTGCTGCTGATACACTTTGTTGGTGATCAGCTCTACGAACTGTTTGAGACCCTGCTAAATACGTAGGAAGACAATGACACCAAAATAGCCGTCTTTAACAGGCACTTAAACCCACAGATGAATCCCGAATATGACCAGCTGCGCCAAGCAAAGCAGGCGGTAGAAATGTTTTATGCCAGACTGCGGAAATTCGCACGCATGTGCCTAGCCACTGACCAACATTAAGAAATATTCAAGGGTCCAAGTGAGTCCCACTTCGTCGCCTCATACTCCGCCAATCTGGGATATCCCTGGACGAGATCCTGATCCTCGAATAATCTCACAAATTGTCAAACATCTGGGCAGAAGAGATGGAAGCCGCTTATTTCAGAACTACCCCTGCCTGCTCAGCCTGCGGGCACTCTGTATAAAGGAGGAGAGGATATATGTGGTACAAGGAGCCCGGGACCATCACAGCCACGACGAACCTCTGGAAAAATAGCACAAGAAGTGTGACTACTGTGGCTATGAAAACAAACCATTAGAGGCATGCCCAGCAAAAGGACAGACCTGTTCCACGTGTGGAAGGCTCAACCATTGTGCAAGCGTTTGTCGAGGTGGATAGTGGCCAGGGGACTCTGCGACACCTGACACTGGAGCAGCACTCCAAGGCACAACTGACCCCCTCTCAAGGGGCCACAGCCCACTTCGAGGATGATGATATCTTTGGTATCTCCTTCTCCGTCCTCCACCCATGTGCACAGTACACATGAAGGCCATCCCTGAGCTTGCCTTGATAGTCACCGAAGCATCAGTGAATGTGATGGAGACTGCACTATCCGAAAAGTTAAGACCTCATCCAACGCTCACTCCCAGCCAAGCGAAGATCTACACATGTGGGGGCACTTAACCGCTGCCTCTAAAGGACACCATTGAAGTTGTTACCAGGTCTGACCAGACAATCAGAAGCAAGTTCCATGTCACAGAGGGCCGAAAGGAAACTCTGCTAGAATGCCACACGGTGGAGGACCTAGAACTGGTGATTTTAGTGAAGCGGATTAACGACTCTCATACTGATGACATCTTGAAATACTTTCCTCAACTGTTGCATGGACTAGGGAAACTTAAAGATCACCAAGTCACCCTGCACATCGACAAGTCCATAAAGCTCATGGCGCTTCGATACCAAAAGTCCCTTTCCACCTCAAACCGCTAGTGGAGAAAGAACTGCAGGAACTGGAGAGACAAGGGGTCATTGAGAAGGACTCTGGTCCCACTCCATGGGTATTCCCACTTGTCATCATGCCAAAACCTAGCGTTATAAGATTATGTGTGGACATGAGATTGCCAAACCAAGCCATCCGGAGAAAAAGACATGTTACTTTAATCCTGAAAGACATCAATCACGTGGGTCTATGGTGTTACGCACGGCTGAAGTTCGGCGTCTCCTCTGCGGCAGAGGTGTTTCAGAACACCTTCAAAGAAACACTCTCAGGGTTGATAGGTGTGATAAATCTGAGCGACAATATCCTCATCTACTCTCAGAGCCTGGAAGAACACCGCATCCAACTTCGGGCCACCCTCCAACGCTTGGTGGATTGCAGCCGTACCCTGAAAAAAAGTTTCTTTCTACCAGAATTCAATTGACTTTTTTGGATATGTCTACTCCTGAGACAAGCTCAAGGTTGAACTGAGGAAAGTAGAGGCAATCCGCAGTGCATCATTACCACAAAGCCCAACAGAGGTACGCAGTTTCCTGGGAATGGCAACATACATACAGGTTCATACCGAGCCTAGCCACTCTAGCAGAGCTGCTGCAACAACTAATGAAAACTGGCGTGCCGTAGCTGTGGGGACCCAAGGAGGAGAGCTTGTTTCTCGGCTCTCTTGGTTCAAGCCACCATGGCCTACTTTTACCCTCAACGCAGGACTGAGCTGGTTGCCGATGCCAGCTCGGTAGGGCTCGGCCCAAGTGTATAAATAAAAGGAGGTAGGTCGCTCAAGGCCTTAGCTGAGAAATTACTATCCGTGTGCGTGTCACCAGTTATTCTGTGGACCACAGAGTCCTAACTGGCCCGTCAACGAGGCCACTTTACATTGGGGTAATCAAGAACATTAGAAAATATATTACCATATTTATCTATTCAGGCCACCCCGGCCCAGGGAGTGTTACAGGTGGTGCACAGACAGAATATTGAGTTTAAAATGTCAACATACACAAATATCAAGTTTTAAATATTGTGATACAGAAATATTGACAGAAAGAATATCAAGGTCAAGAATATTGACCTGCAGGTAAGAAAAATAGTTTTTGGAAATATCAAAGTTGTTAATATAGTTTACAAAAATATAGTTGTTTAAAATATCGATGTTTTAATTAGTGTTATGTATTTTAAAAGTATGTGAACTATTATTTTGTATAGAATTTGTTTTGTTTTTTAAAATACGTGTTACATTTTTAGTAGTTATTTATTTTATCATAATTACATTTTGTGTTTTTAAGTTCTGTAGCGGGTTGTGAGTTTATAGGGAAATAGGGTGGGAAGTAATTTAATTATAATAAATTATTGATTTTTTTATGTGTTAGTATTTATTTAATTTAGATTTTATAGTGTTAATTGTGGGAAATAATTTATTATTAATTAGTTGTTAATTATTTTTAATTTATAAATTGCCAATTATGTTTATTGTGTCATTTTTTACGAGCAGATTGTGGATTTATAGGGGATTAGGGTGGAAAATAATTTAATTATAATTAATTCATTATAATTTTTTATGTATTAGTATTCATTAAATTGGGATTTTATTGTGTTAATTGTGGGAATTGATTTATTATTAATTACGAATCAATTGGCTGTTAATTATAATTAATTGGCAATTATGTTATTTGTGTCTTTTGTTTAGGAGCGGATTGTGGGTTTATAGGAGAATAGGGTGTGAAGTAATTTAATTAAAATAAATGTGTTAATTGATGTCATTATTCTATTATTACATATTTATTAATTGGTTGTTAATTAATTAATCAGATTGATACACAATATTCAGGGAATCTTGGAACATTGTTTCTTCCCAGAATTTGAAGAAGAAGCTGATTTTCGTCTACGCGTTTCGACATGTACAACGTGTCTTCATCAGGACAATGTCAGTATTTTTCTAAAATTGAACAGATAATATTTAGACATGCATCCTTGTATTTACATAGTACAGTTGGTTTAATACATTATAATTGTAATCCAAACTCTTGCCAGATGTCTAATAATTTAACATGATGCACCGCTATAATTTAACATCGAATCTGATAAATGATGAACCAAACAGTTCTACAGAACATGTGTCATGCCTGTCGTGTACATGGGAGCGTAACACTCAATAAAACCTAGCTGTAGTTTCAGCGCTCTATTAACGTTCTGTTCGCCCAACTGAAGAAAAGACGTGATTGGCAATGGTTGGCAAAAGTATTCACACGGGCTTTGGAGCATGCGCAGTTTACGAGCATGCGCAGCAGTATAATGTTTCAAGCCTTAAACCCGCCCCAAACACAAAGGAAATGCTTCGCATTTAGCCAGATTTTTACCCCTCTCGTTCCGGGTCACGGTGTCGGCGTCCGAGGAGCTAGTGGTTCGTGGTGGTAGAAGTTCGTGTCTTCCCTCGTTTTTGAGCCCGTTTTGGATATCGTAAGTCCCTAGAAGCGGCTTGCTTCTAGGAGATTGTTCTATTCTAGTTTTCGTCATATATTATTTAATCCGCTGAGGATTTAGCGGTTGTGCTAGTTATTTAATTTTCATCTGAACTGGTGTTATCACCAGGGTTCTGGCCCCTTATGTCAGAGTGGTGTCTTATGTTGATTTTGCTATACCGTTCCGTGTGAACGTTCGAAGGTATACATTTATAGAGTTCTCAAGTCATAGATGTGGTGAGTTTCACATAGAGAAGAGAATTCTTAGTTAAAGTGTTAATTACGCATCACTTATTATGTTACTTTGTATTTAGGTTACATTGGATAGACCATATCAAGTCAGACATAAAGTGTTCCAGGATTTTCTACTTGACTTCTTTATCATTTCCCTCCACATTCCACAAGGTGAAGATACATTACATTACACTACTTACATTGGGAACATCAAGGGAGGGGATTGTTTTCACTCATTGTTCTTGTGTCTTACTGCAGTGCCTTTAACAGAAGATAGAACATTATCTGAGTGGAAGAAGATTGTGGAGTGCCATTTTTCTTCCCCTTCCTACCCTTGTTTTGTTCCCCTGTTTTCCCCCTGGTTACTTGTCGGGTGTTAGCGTTTATTCCTGACTCCCGGGGGGTGACAGGGGGGAGGCAGAGTGTAAAGCTTCGTGACTCCAGGACACTTCCGAGACAAAGAAGGTGCGTGCATGACAACATGATAATAGACCTATACATTCTAACTTACAAGTTATTTGTGCATATGAGAAGAGTCTTTATAAGTTTGAAGCGGAACCAAGAATGAGAAGAGAAAAAGTGGTTGGTAGGTTACTGGTGTTGTTATTATATCTAATTAAAATCTTGGGTTGTTATTTTTCGATGAATATTACTTCCTTAATAACCTATTTTTCTATTGCTAATTATAGGGCTTCTCTGTATTACTATGTTTTAGCTACTTCAAAGCCATCATAGATTTTATTTAATTTAAGATCTTAGACGATATTAAAGTTTACTTGACTCAACACTTTCTTATTAATTTCTCCTATGTAGCAGTTTTGAAATGATGTATCTTACCTTTAGTATAAAAAGTGAAGAATGATGTTGTAAGGACCAGGATACGGTGTTTAAAAGAACCCTTTATTTCTGCATTATAAATAAACAATGCAAGACAAAATGAAAATCTATAAGAGTATCTTCTGGTACATATTTACATTATTGTGTTTCCGGAATACTTATTAACAGGTAAAGCTGTATTTTAATACTGTTCATACAACGCAGCATCGTTTATATGCATATTTGCCTTTGCAAGTAGAGTTAATCGTTTATTCATGTATTCCATTTTCTACACGGACTTAGTTGTTCATCATTTTTAAGATTACCTGATTTTTTTTTTAAAATGTGAGTTGAGATTTCACACTCGGAGACAAGACAGCGACTTCATCGGCATTCAAGGCTTGTGTGGGATTCTATTGATACACAAATTACCCCAATTCATGTCTAAGGCTTGTTAAAACTACTTGATTGAAATATGATATTTCACAAAAACAGAAAGTACCTGCTCTTGCCTACACGTCTATTCCCAGCGCTTCTCTGTAGTCTTTGGATTATAGCGTGGGATACCTTCGAACTAGAGCAGCTTCGAATCTATTCTGCATTAATGAAAACAAGGCAGTAAGAATGAGTAGTTCGCGTTGCGATACAGTCTGATTGTTTTGAAGTTTTCACAAAGTCGCGAGATTTACCTTAAATCCGTGATGAATGAATGCGACGCCCGTCGCACAGTTTGAAGTCTCTCTGTGTGGTATTAAAATAAGTTTAAAAGCATCTTCGTGCTTCCGGCTACCTGAGGTAAAAATGGGCGTAATGTATTATACATTCATGATTAGCCAAATTAATGGCTCTCTAAATATCAGCCATGTAGGTAAAGCATGTTACCTGGAAGATTAAAGAGCAGTATACGCTAAGGGATCTACGGCTGCTTGCTGTCTCCGTGATGGAAGGCTGGCTGAAGGACGGAGTTCGTATTCTAGACTACCTGAAGGTAAAATGGTAATCAGTTGTTAAACGGCGTAACTAAAATAAGTTTGCATGTTTCTGCATATCGCGTGGTCGCGGAAATGTACCTGTCAATATGGTGGGTCTTTTATGTTGGCAGCGTGAGTTTTTTTTTGTTTGTCTATCGGATTGTTCGGCAGATGCAAAATACGGATATATATTTCCAAATATCTGCCGAAAGATAATAATAAGATATTAGGAGTCAATAAAATCGGCAGCATCTTTAAGAAAAAAAGGAGGGTAGAAGGGGGAAGGGGGGTATTTTACCGCGTTGTCCATCTAGTGTGCACGTACCTAATTGAAGCTCTGCAATGGCGGAGCGCCTGTCATCTGGTCGTTGGTAGCTCGTAAATTCAAAAAAGATTAGAAAGGGCTAATCTGATTTGTTTATATATACAGCCTTGCAATTGGGTGTGAGTTTTGGTTACTCCCATTTTTAAAGGGCAAGATAATAGCTACTACAAATAGTCCTAACAAACATGGTTAAAATAACCTCTTTCTTAGAAGGAGAGGTTAAATCATAAACAGTCCAGTATCTCTACATTTTTGTGATCGTTAACAGAACGGAGGGCTAAATACCGTATTTTTATTTTCTCCTAATTATTCTTCATCTTCAGTAATTGGCAAGGGAAAATAGAGTAGAAATAGAGCCGGACGAACAAAGTTTGAGGAGCCATTGTTATCTTTTAATAGAGAGGCTTCATATAATGGCATTCTCCCACTGTAATCCATTATTCAGCCCATGGGAAAAAGTGCCAAGCGTATATATCCAATATACCTCTTTCTTCTTTCTAATTTTTTCTCCACCGTTGTCATTGGGTATATGTATTTTTTCCAGAATAAGCCACCTAACATCTGTAGGGGAGTGTTTGTATTCTGAAAAATGACTCACTAGGGGAGCTGTCTGTTTCATTGTTCTAATAGCGGACCTGTGCTCTGTAAGGCGAGTCTTCATTGCACGTGAAGTTTCCCCTACGTAGCCTAAATTACAGGGGCATACGATAAGGTACACTACATTCCATGTATTGCAGGTCCAGAGTTCTTTTGCTTGAATGGTACTGTTGTTAAACACCATTGTTTCTCCTGTGATGATGTTATCACAGGATTGGCATGAGCCACATCGTGAAGTACCCCTGACTCTATTGATGCCGTCAATTGATTTCTGCACATATGGGGGGTTGTTCATGGGTTTAGTAAACCGTGATCGTACTATATGATCTTTTAAATTCTTATTTCGACGGTGGGCAAACATGGGTTTAGCAAGTTTACTTTGGGTCTGGTCTACATTAAGAAGGTGCCAATTAGAATTAATTACTTGCCTGATGGTAGCATCTAACGTAGAATGTTTGGTTATACATACTAGTTTAGGGTCCTGCTTTTGTCTTTGAGTATTAAATAGTGAGTCACAGTCATAAAACCGGGCCCTTTTGTAGGCTTCCCTGATTAGACGGTGGGGGTATCCACGTTCAAGGAACTTTTGCTTCATTATTACTGATTGGGTGTCATAATCTTTCAGGTTTGTACAATTGCGCCTCACCCTGAGGAACTGAGAGAAAGGTATGCTGTCTTTTTGGCACCTCGGGTGGTAACTTTTGAAATGCAGTAGGGTGTTTCTCGCGGTAGGTTTAGTGTATAGATCTACCTCTAGGAGTCCATCATTGTGTCTGATATAAATATCCAGGAATTCCACCTGTGATCGATCAATGTGGGCGGTGAACCGGAGATTGATATGGGTGAGGTTGAGCCATGCTAAAAATTCCTTCAGAGTCTGTTCCCCATCAGTCCATACACAATCGAACAACCAGACAATTAAAATTAAAATTGAGTAATGAAAAATAATAAAAATAAAATGTCAACCATTTAAAGGACCTCAGCAACATAATGCATCTTAGTACCTGAAGCAAAATATCTGAAAATCTTTAACTAATCCCAAGAGTGCATGGATGTGGAGGACCGTAATGCAAAATAAAACACATAGATCACATTTGATAATAAATTGTAAAATGGTATATCTTGGCAAGCCCAGAAGTTGAAAAGAAGTCAATGGGTTAAAGAATGCAACTAAAAAGTCTAAACGTTCATTTAATCCTTTAGGATTGACGTGTCCATGCGATTTATACAAAATGTTTCTCATTGTAAGAGAAATTGAGTGTTGTCACGACCTTGCAATACAGGTACCTCCTGAAGGGGGCAAGATGGCGGTCTGACATAGGACCGTGTAGCAGTAGCTCACCTGAGCTCCGGTGACCGGAGGAAAATTAAGGGTCACTCCCCCGACCAAGCGAGGCAACAATGAAATAACTACGTGTTAGTATCACTACGGATTGAATTACATTGATGTTCGAGTGTTAAACGCCCATAAATGCAAAGGATATCGAGGGGCTTTTTGAAAAAGGAAAGAAACCTAATACTCCGATGCTGTCAACGATGCCAAGTGTCATTAACGGCTTACCTTCATGGGAGACGTGTGCAGTTTGTAAGCAGCAACAGCAGTTGTTCCTCGTCCAGCTTAGCCGTGCGATACTGAAAACTTTGTGCACCGCCCCACTCAGGTGCTTTCAGTGTGCTCCCTGCTCAGTGGGCTCGAGTCGAACGCTACAGCCGCAGACACACGGATGTTTTTCTGAACAAGCCCGGTGATATATGCGGACTCGGAGGTTCACCACAGAGCTCTTCGAACACTGTGTCTCGTCAACTCCTGTCTCGACTGCACGACAGAATCCAGTGTTATGCCCCCGAAAACGACATCAGCGGTGTCATCCGCTGCAGCTCGAGCAAAACTGGCGAAAGCAGCACGAAAGCTTCGGGAAGAAGCGGACCGGATCCAGAAGAACAAAGGTGGACCTGATAACATCTCCACTCCTGCAGAGAGGTGCAGAGGGAAGACAAAGAAGCTACCGATAACCGAATGCTCCCCCAGGCACGAGGCACTTGCTGTGAGAAGGAAAATTAACAATCAGTTACAGCCTTCCTCTGGTGGATCAGTTATGGATCTTTTAATGCGGAAGCAAGCTGCAAAAGACAGAAATCAGCCAGGTGTGAGCCCTCTAGACCTGAATGAGCCTGTGAGTGATATTCATCCCTTGCAGTTTTCACCAACTGATGAGCCCTCTGCCCCATCTTTGACGACTCTGCAAACTGTAAGTACATTGAATAGTGGGGCAGTTGCAGTTGCAGAGTCTAGCGAGCCCAGTGAGATCTGTAAGAGCGCAGGGGTAGCTTCCAATGGCGAACTGAATGAGCATGGATCAGCAGGGCTCTGCATGTCCTTTTCTGGCGAGAGCGCAAATGTACTTGGAGTTGAAGTGCAAGAAGAACTAGGGGGCCAAATTGGGAATTTGAATACCCCTATCCTGGAACAAATCTCGATACTGACGGCGCCCAATCCCACTTTAGAACTTTGCACTTCTAGCCCATCAATAACTGCTTCAAAACCTATCCTGCCCCCTGTTATCCCAGAACCTGTATTGCTATCAAACGTTGTGCAGGAAATGCGCTCTACTGTAGAAGGGGATAAAGAACTTACTGAATTCTATTCTTTTTCTGACGAAGCGGGGGTAGAGATAGACACAGATGGTTCTATAGAATCAGAGATTGACTCTGATTCGGAGTCTCCATGTGGTTCTGATGAGGAGGAGGAACCAGGATCAGAATATATCTGTAGCTCCTCCGAAGGTAACCCCGAAGAAAATCTAAAGGTTAACACAGTACGTGCCAAGCCAGTTTCTGGGCTTAGACCGCTGCAAAGCCGCACTGAGGAGGATCCTCCTTCAAAGCTGTCTCTCTCCCCCGCACAAGAATCCGAGCCCCCTAAACCCAGTGATTTTCCACCAACAGCGGTGGAGACTATCCTGCAAGCTATTGCAGCTCATAAGGAGGAGACGACTCTCGATAGTAAAAGATCTAGAGCTGCACTTCGGAAAGTCCAAGGGGTAGTTAGAAAGCTCACAAAATGTTGCACTACATTTGGGGAGAGGGTAACTGAGATTGAGTCAAGAGTGCTCCTTAATGAGAACGAGGTTATGGCTAATACAGAAAAAATTAAGTTGCAAGAAGCTGAATTGATGGACATGAAATGGAAACTCGAAGACTTTGAGAATCGCCAACGCCGCAGTAATCTACGCGTTTTAGGAATTCCTGAGAAGATTGAGGGCGAGAACATCCGTACTTTCGTAGTGAAAATGTTCAGAGAATCAATGCCCGAATTAACCGATTGGAACTGGGATGCAGAAATACAACGAGCACATCGGGTTCCATTTAATTTACCCACTAAACCCGGTATATATCCACGAGCCATTTTAGTTTATTTTGGAAATTTTTTGTTGAGGCAGATAGTTGCAGAGAAAGCCAGGCCTGATCGTAAGCTTAAGTTTAATGACTGTTCTTTTTTTACAAGGCCTGACTATTGTCATGCAACGGTGGAGCGACGATGGCGATTACGCTCACTGATCAAGCCTTTTCAGGTTAAAGGTGCCCAGGCCTTTCGGAATAATCCAGCTAAACTGAAGGTTCTTCGTGGAGGACATACTAAAGTATTCACTTCAGAGATTAAAGCCAAAGCTTACCTAGATGAGATTTAAATACAAGACCTACTAAGCAGATCTTTGGTCATAGTTTTGGTAAACTCAATGATTTGTTTTTCTTCTTAATGTATTTCCACTATCGGTCGTGTGGTTGGTGATCCAATGGTGATTATATATTATTAATTTAAGGAGGTAGCTCAGGTGCAGCTCTGCTTTCCATCACCCAGACTCTGGCAGAGTCTGAATGCCTGTGGACGGGGGGAGGGTTGTTCAGGGGTGGTAGGGAAGGGTGGGGGATGGAGGGAGGGGGAGCAGCTAAACTAAAAAAAGAACCAGGCCAGTTAAAAGGAAACACAGTATGTATGAAGTACAATAAAATAAGTATCAAACAAAATAAGTTATTGTTGCAAATCAAGCAAACTCAGTTATTTTTTGGTTTTACCGTTTTCGGCATTACAAGCAGGTCAATCCACTGTTATGATTATGGGTAGGTTAACTATACAAACATTGAATGTAGGGGGGCTACTGACTGCTAACAAACGGCACCTCCTGGCTGAATCGATTCGCCTAAATCCAGTCGATATTTTGTGTCTCCAGGAGACACATATATCCTGGGAGAAAATATCCTTGATCAAACTGAGGGGTTATAACTTATTAGCAAGCTCAACTCAAACTTCAAATATAAGGGGTGTGGCGATTATGGCAAAAACTTATCTCGGAGCAGCTACCCGCAAATTGTCCGACCCCTATGGTAGGTGGACGGTGATTAAATTGGCCCTGGGAATCATAATCTGCACCATTTACGGGTCAAATCAAGATGAGCCAGCTATTTTTGAATTTTTAGAAACAGAGCTTCCAACTTGGCAGGGACCAATCATAGTCTGCGGGGATTTTAATATCTCCCTTAAAACACAACCAACTATAAATCCCCTTCAACAGAAATATATAGGTTGTAAACCCAAGGTGTTTAAAGCACTGGCCAGACTGGCTAATAGTTTGGGTCTAGTTGATTTGTGGAACCATGCAAACAACGATGATCCAGGGTACACATACTTCTCGAATCCTCATCAGAAACATGTCAGGATTGATTATTTCTTTGTTACACATGATCTTGTTACACAATCTTCAATTAGCAAATACCCCAAGGTTATATCGGACCACAATCCGCTTATTTTGTCAACAAAAATACCTGACTCCTCTAGTCAGGTCAGGCCTTGGACATTTGACCGTAAATTGTTGGTGAATACTGAATACATCTCTCATATCAAACAGTGGACGAATCAATTTTTTGAGGCCAACCGGTTTAGTGCATCGAGGAATACAGTCTGGGATAGTTTCAAAGCATCTCTTAGAGGCGAAACTATTAGTTTTCAAAGCAGGGCTAGGAAACAGCAAGTCAACGAATATAATCTAAAGATACAAGCCCTAGTGAAAGCAGAAGAAAAACATATTGCACAAATTGCACGGGGTTGTGATGCGAAGCATGAGATGTATCAGGTGGCAGTACTGAAATCAGATATTAATCATAGTCTTAGTCAAAGAGCAGCCCAAACTTATAGAACATATAGAAAGGATGTATATGAGAGCGGAGAAAAGGTTGGCAGACAGCTAGCATTACGTACACGGCAGAAGAGTGCGACTAAAAATATCATTTCTATTCACGATAATGGCCGGATATATACCCAAACAGCTGATATCGCTATGCGATTTCAACAATATTATCAGAAATTATATACTGAAGACGTAGCATATACTGAAAGAGATTCTTTTGCTTATTTAGACAACTTACTTAACTCCCCAGAGGAAGAAATGTGTCTTGATGATCTCTCCCGTAACGATTTGGAAAAAGAAATTACAAAAGAGGAGGTACTGGCGGCCCTGTCGGCACTCTCTCCTGGCAAGGCTGCTGGTCCTGATAAAATTCCAATCGATTTATATAAAATGTTGAGCCACCAGCTTGGGCCTCTTCTCCACGACCTATTCTTAGGCATCCAATACAATGGGACCCCCCCTCAATCCTGGAACGAAGCCAATATAGTTGTATTTCCTAAAAAAGGCAAATCCCCGGAACTTGTTACTTCTTATCGTCCAATTTCGTTAATTAATTCGGACTCCAAATTATATGCCAAAGTGATGGCTACCAGACTGAGCGGGGTCATTGAACACTTGGTCTCCCCATGGCAACATGGCTTCGTCCCTGGGAAGGGGACTACTGACCATGTCAGCAGGGCTATTACTCTATTCGATGCCATGTCTGTCTTGGGGGGTCAGATGTCAATGATCCTTTTGGACGCGGAAAAAGCTTTTGACCGTGTCTCTTGGTCATTTTTATGGGTGGTCATGTCACGTCTTAATTTCGGCCCTAAATTTTTTAAATCCATTAAATCTATGTATCTATCTCCCAAAGCCAAGATTCAGGTGTTCGGGTATGACTCTGGCCATATAAATATTTCTAGGGGCACTAGACAGGGCTGCCCTTGTTCCCCCCTTTTATTTGCATTATATATCAATCCTTTAATTTTAAAACTATTAGAGAGTCATCTAATTAAGCCAGTTGTTTGTGGTCAATATAATACCAAAGTGCTAGCATATGCAGACGACATAGCGGTTGTCACACCTGATCCTTCTGAGGCTATGATCATAATTGAGAGTGTGACCTCTGAGTATGGTAATTACTCGGGCTATTGTCTCAATAAAGGGAAAACAGTAATAATATGTACTGAAAATGTTGATTACATTGATGCCAGAGTAGCTAATAAAGCCACATATCTGGGAGTTGTGATCAGTCCAGATACCAAAAGTATTATAAAATTAAATTTTGATCCTCTCCTGGACAGAATTAAATCTGATCTAGATCGTGTGAATAGCCTGTATCTCTCAATTATTGGTAGAGCTAATTTTTTTAAAATGAACGTGCTTCCTAGGTTTCTATACTTATTCCGGACCATTCCTTTAGCCATTGATGATAAGATCCTAAAATTGTTAAACTCTCTTATGTCCAAATTTATTTGGCAGCACGGTAAAATTAGGAGGTCACACAAATTGCTGTCTCTACCACTCGAGAGAGGAGGGCTTGCTATCCCTAATACTATTTTGTATCATTGGGCTGCCTTTTTACAAATATTTGCTATCTTGATTAATTCAAAGTTTGACAATAGGGGAAGCAAACCATTACCTTCGATATATGAGCTTTTGCTCGGGAGTAATGCGGAAGGTTTGTTTCTGCGATATACAGATTCTTCCTATTACAGAAATAACTATAAATTTGCAACCATAACTAGTGCCCGTAAAGTCTGGAATAAGGTTAATAAGCATATGCATATTAGTAAAATTAACAGGTATACACCTTTGTGGCATTCGACTCTCACATCTGGCCTAATTTTTGACGCCATCGCAAAAAAATTGGAACTTCTTGGTATCCACATGGTTAATGATTTTTTGTTTAAAGGTTTTGAAACTACTTTTCAGGATCTGAAAACGAAATATAATTTATTTAATGGAGACTATCTTAAATTTGTTCAATTGTTTGCTAAACTTAAAGCTAACGAACCATCAGTCGATATGTCAAGTATCGAACTGCTTGATTTAATGGGAAGATCTAAGATCAGAATTGGTAAACTATATGATATATTAATGACTGAAATTCAGGATGATCTTGAGAAAATTGAAGCAACGTGGGCACTGAAGCTCGTGAATCCAAATGTTGATGTGTATAAATGTATTGAGTTGTCAAATTGTCTTCTTATGTCCAGCAACCTTAAAGCCCAACTGTACCAAACTATGTTTAGTCTGTATTATACCCCGGCTAAGCTACATGCTTGGGGAAAAAGAGAAAATGATCTATGCCCCAGATGTACAACGGGCCCTGCTGACAGCATTCACATGTTCAGTGGCTGTTGCAAGCTCGTTTCAATTAAAAGTATGATCGCAGGCTATTGGGAGGTACTATTTGGTCATAGACTCCCCGAGTCTGACTGTCTATATCTAATGGGATATGATAGCTCTCTAAAGTTGTCAAGAGGGGAGAAAAGACTTTTATTTATCGGCACAGCAGTACTAAGAATCATTCTCTCTGCACGTTGGAAAGATTCAGATCCTCCCAGCTTCCAGATGTGGCTAGCCCGCTTCTTAGCGGTATATAGTTATGAGACTTCAATCTATGCTACAAGAGGACTGAAAGCTAGGAGGTTGGGAGATGCAATCTGGTCTCCGGTATCACATTGGAAGGATGGAATTAATTCAAATATGAGTAATAGCATTTAGTTTATAGGTTAACAGCCACCGGCCATCTGTATTCTGTTATTCATTTATTTATTTATTTATTTATTTTTATTTATTTATTTTTTTCGCTTTGTTGTGGAGATTAAGATAATAATATGGTTTTTGTTCTTATTATAATTGACTGTGTATCCTGTGTACTGTTCTGGTTTAATAAAAAATAAAAAAAATAAAAAAAAGCAATACAGGTACCTGTTCAAGAACTTGAAATCTTAATTGGCTACGGTTATGATGCAAGGAATTAAAATGTGCAGCAACCGTGGATTTAACATTTCCGGTACAAATGTTACTCTTATGCTCATTTATACGAATTCTGACTTTTCGGTCTGTTTTGCCCACATAGGCTAAACCACATGGGCATTTTAATAAGTATACCACATTTTAGCTGTTACATGTAGCGTTCACCTTCAATTTTAATGCAGTTCTTCGGCTGGGATGCTGGGTGGTATTAAAACCACATTTTGATTCAAACAGGTAGTTTCCTACCGTTCTTCTCACTGATGTCCTCTTTCTTCTACGTTACAGATATTGAGCCCCTGACGAAGGGCTATTGCCCGAAACGCATTGGGCACGTCAAAAAGATACATTGAGACATTGTTATTTATCGACAATACAATTTCTGTTATAAATGAACAATTTACGATTTGTCAAATGAAGTTTTTATGAATTGAATAAACCATTGGAGAATTCATTAAGAGGATAAATTGATTGATCTTTATTTGAGTGCTAGTTGGAGACGCTACTCAATCCTTGAGGACAGGGAACTTTGTTTGCTTTATTGACTAACCTCACACTCAGGAGGATTCACCCACTAGCACCACCAACCTCTCTTGAACATAACTACTCTATTTTCATACATACAGAGTGTGTCAGTTAACACACTATCCCAGTTTTCAACTTTATCACTGAGTGACCAACTCACGCACCCACCGAAATGTCATACGAAGATATATCCAGACTTACAGAACATAGAGCAGAACCGCTGGCATTTACAGAGGATGAAACACAAATGATCTACTCTTTGGTTGAAGAAACAGAGGGCATCAGTACAAGTACAGGTTCTACAGAATCCAATATAAAACAACCACTTTACATTTCAAAGAAAGCCATAAATCAACTGTTACATGCAAGCACCTTAATCAAATAGCATAAGGTTCAAAGAATTCCGAGGGGATTACGCATTTCTTTAAAATCCACACTATGCAAGAACAATGCAAAATTCACAGAAAAGTGGCAGGCAATTTTAAATAAATGTTCATTGGACCTCATTTTACTAATTGCAGCAAAATTGTCTAAACTTTTGGAAGATCTAAATGAAGAAATACATCAGCTAAAGCAAGACTGATCCAACAATTTGTCCAAAGAAAATTGGGATGTAATATTAAAGTACATCAATAAGCAATTGGACTTGTATACTAAAGAAATCAACTAAACAAAAATCAGAAAATTCAAAAGAGACACAATAGATTATAAACTAGGGGAAGTTTATGATTGGGCGGACATTTATGCACAGAGAAGGCAACAAAGATTTACTGCAGGACGATTTTCATGAACAGTTGCTTCGTCTTCTGATGACGCACAACAACGGGAACAACAAACTAAAACACTTGGACACAAAGATCTGAGAAGGACGTTAATGGTAGCCGACCTTTTTTAGCGAGAGGCCAAAAACCACCAGACAAGGCAGGAGGAACACTGCAAAAACAAAAACCACAACCAGTGGCAAGCGGCACTCGGAGTAAAATAATCTAGTCATTAATATTTCTAAATGTCGCTTAACTAATTTCCAAATGCAAACTTTGCAAAAAGGTTCTTCTTACGTACCTACCTACAATTCTAACATCTTTGAAACAGAGATCTGTTTGTATAAATTTATGCAGACTTTAAGATTAAAACATTATTTTACCAACGTAGCGGAAGAAAGATCTCGTTCAAATGTCAACACCCTGTTGGGATTACGCAACAAAAGTACCTTTATTTCACCGATTAGTCACAAGGTGTTAGATGCTTTTGAAACTGTCGTCCAAAAAGAGCTCCGCACCATTTTTAAACATTCCTCCACTAAATTCTCAAACATTACTGAAAAAGAAAGAAAAACCCTCGAACAAATTGCAAATAACCATTTTCCAAGCAGACAAGGGGGAGCCATTGTCATCATGGATACCATATTTTACAATGAGAATGTCCAGGCTCATGTAGAGGATGACACCACTTACATGAAATTGTCAATTGATCACACGACTGAGTTCATCAAGGTTCTTACCAAAATATTGACACAGCAATAGAACTGGGTACAGTTAGGAGAGACGAAAAAGCATACCTTCTCAAAAATAATCCATCCATACCTTACATCTATATGATTCCCAAAATTCATAAACAAGCCACCAGACCACCGTTTCGTCCTATAGTTTCCACTATCAATTCCATTAATGAGCCAGTTAGAAAATATATGGACAAAAATCTTCAACCTCTTGTTCAAAATATGACGATCAAGATTAAAGATACCACCAATTTTTTTAATATCTTGGAAACTGTGAAAGATCAAATAACCTCAACTACCATCATGTGCACCATAGACGTGAAATTGTTGTATACTTCCATTCCCCATAACTTGGGTTTCGCCGCAGTGGAATCCTTTTTGGTTGATCTTGAGAAAGATGAGCAACTCAAAGTATTTCTCATGGTACTCTTACATTTTACTCTTTTTCACAGCTACTTTAAATGGCAGAATAATTATTATATTCAATCCTCGGGAACTTCGATTGGAAACTGTGCCGCTTCGGCATATGCAAATCTCTTTATGTATTGTTTTGTATTGGATCACATTTTTCATCACGAAACATGGATTAAAGACCTTATTTTATACAAGAGATACATCGATGACATTTTTATACTATGGAAAGGGTCCTATGTGGATCTCACGCAACCATTGAAAACCTAAACAAGGTAAACAAAAGTACTGAACGAATCACATTTTTGGATACCTGCATCACCCTGGAGAGTGGAAAAATCGTGACCAGTGTATATTCGAAACCTACTGATCGTAACAATCTTCTACACTTTTACAGTTTTCACCAACCTTCCTTAAAAAAGTATTTACATTACTCCCAATTACTCAGATTAAAGTGCATCTCCTCCATAGAAGATTTGTACAAAGAAAGTATGACAAATTGCACTAATAAATTCAAAGAAAGGTGTTACCCTGAGGCAATTTTGCAGACCGCCATTTCAAAAGTGGACAACAAAACAAGGGAAAGTCTTTTGATCAGTCCAAAATCACAAAACAAAAAAATCAGAGCTGTATTTGTTTCCAAATGTTCCACAAAAAGTTTTCGTATTAAAAAGACTATTGAAATACTGGCCAATGTTGAGTACAGAACCTGACTTTAAAAGGAATCTTAGATATTCAACCCAGGTTTGCTTACCTGAGAGCCAAAAATGTTAAACTAAGTCTAAAACAGTCCATGGACATTAAAAAGAAACTCTATTGTGGAACAACACCGTGTATGAATTGCGGTAACTGTAATTCGATCATCAACAGCAATACCACACGGCATCCCAACCGAGGAACCGCAATTAAATTGAAGGTGAACGCTACATGTAACATCCAAAATGTGGTATACTTATTAAAATGCCCATGTGGTATAGCCTACGTGGGCAAAACAAAACAAAAGTCAGACTTTGTATAAATGAGCATAAGAGTAACACCCGTACCGGAAATCTTAAATACACGGTTGCTGCACATTTCAATTCCTTGCATCATAACGTAAGCCAATTAAGATTTCAAGTTCTTGAACAGGTACCTGTATTGCAAGGTTGTGACAACACTCAATTTCTCTTACAAAGAGAAACATTTTGGATAAACCGCATGGACACCGACCCATTGACTTCTTTTCAACGTATGGGCTTGCCAAGATGTAGCATTTTACAATTTATTATCAAATGAGATCTATGTGTTTTATTTTTCATTATGGTCCTTGTTAGACCTGTCTGGCTTTTTGGCAATGTCCCTCCTAATTTTTATTTATTTTGTCCCCTTTTTGCCCCTCATACCCTTGGTAATTTTTTTTGTCTACTAACTTTTTATAGGTGCTGACCAGGGGGATAGGTGTTCTTTCCCCCCCTTGTAATCTTTTACCTCAGGCCCAGAGGCCTGTGCTGTCAGGAAACCTCATGTTGTCACAAAATGGAGGGCCCTAACTGTCACCAACTGCCACACCATAGTCAGCCCCATAGGATAACATTAGGTCTTCCAGAACCTTCTGGACCCTACTGGACTCTGTGAGGCTAGGCTATAAAAGGGCAGGGAGCAGGAGGCCATTTTGTGTAGTCCAGTGTGAGAGGAGAGAGGCTGCAGTGTGAGGAGGAGGACGCGCTAGGAGAAGCTAGTTGGTTTCATTAACTGACAGCATCTTTCAGAGGACGTTCCCCCTTGTGCTGCTGACCGAACCCTACCATTGGCCTGAAATCGATCTGGTCCAGTCAAGTAACCAGGGACTTTGGACCTTTCCCCAGACGGCTGTGTCCCACCTTCACCCCTTCGTTCCCTCTTGGGGTTACTAATTGGCTCCCCGCCTTCCTGCTGAAGCCCTTACCTACCCGGTTGAGAGGAGCGGTGCCTGGGTTGTCTGGATATCCTCGGGAGCCTGAGGCGTCGGTGTCCTGAAGGATGTGAGGAACCTGGGAAGGAGTGCAGTCGGCAGGAGAGCGCTGTCGCTCGTTATCCAAACTGCGCGGCGGAAGAGGAAGTAAGCCGCTGTTCCCCCCCCGCGCAAGAGCAGGAGCGAGTGTCTCCCGACGAAAGGAGGCGGTGCCGGCGGTGCCGCTAATCCCCCTGCAGCTGCGCAGCTAAGGTCTGCCCCCGTGAGGCGCGAGTGCCGATTGGTGAGAGGCGGCGCGCCACAAATCACCTCAGCGGAGCTGGCCTAGAGAGGAGCGGGAACCTTTAGCCTCCGCTGATCGAGCGGATGTCAGCCTGCCCAGCGCTCGATTCGGAAAGTGTGAGGAAGCGAAGGGTCATCACGATTGAACCTCCCCACCCCAGCGCTGAGATCAAAAGGCTGGCTGGGCGGGGATAGGTGGCTGCTTCTGCCACTGGTGTTGTTCGGTGGTGCCGACTGAGAGCCCTACCCCCCGTGGACTGGGGCAGGACCAGAAATTCAAATACAGTAAGGAGGAAAGGGAGGTGTGAGGAAGAATAGGGCTGAGCCCTTGCTGGTGTGGTAAATTCACCCATGTACTAATGCCTAATTAGGTGCCTTGATCACCAGTCAACTTACATTTAAACTGTGCCAGAGAAGGTGTGAGGGAGGTTAACTTCAGCTCCCCAACTTAACGCTCTACAAAGTCTAGGGAAGCAGATATTAAGCAAGTCATCAGAGGGAAACCTAGGCTGAAGTGAGAAAAGTGCACTGACTGTTCTGATTACCGGGAAACCCCTTCAAATCCTTATAGCCATTGTTGTAGTGAATAGTGAACGTGTGGAATTCCTGCACTAAACTGTGCGTGTGCATTCTAGCCCTGCATTAAGGGGTGGATAAGGGGTGAGAGATCTTAGCCCTGTGGTGAGGGAGTAATCAGTGACCTGGCAGACTAATGTGATGATCTATTGATGACACTGTTTAGTAATGCAAAGTGACACTGCTTAGTGTAATTCTGTTGGGACATCTTTAAATCTCTAAAGGAAGCCATATTGAATCCTTGACATCTGTATGCTTTGAACTGTAATTTTCTCCACAGAAGGAAGAGTACTAATTACTTCTCTAAATCAAAGGTATAATCGCTATTCTGGAGAAGAACTGAAATGTATTACACTGTATAAGTTGAAACTAAAGAGCATATTATTTTTATAAAGCAGCACGTATTTTCACATAATTTTGGTGTAGAGTTTTCTTTTTGAGTGCTATTGCGTGGAGTTACTTTTGGGTGGTCTGCAACCTTTACACTGTGCCTCTGTTATGTTCGTCTTGCCCTAGGCCAGGCTACCTAATTCCAACATTTGGTGCCTAGCGGTGGGATTACTGACTTGGTTGCAGCTACTCACTAGTAATTCAACGCAATACACTAAACCTACACCAGGAGTTTTCTCCTTGCGGCCCTCCTAATTTACATTTTTGTTTTTTCTAAATGTATTTCTGGTGGTGGGTGGAGGTTAACCTCAGATCACTTCGTGGTTTTCTCCTGCGAGTAATTACATTCCATGGCAAAGATGGAGGTGAATCTTAAGGAGCTGGAAGCCAATACTGTGGCCCAACTCAGGGATTGGTGTCAGCAGAAAGGGGTATTTTTTAACAAAGGTGCCAAGAAAGGAGAATTGCTGACAAGCATAAGGGCATGGGTGGAAGCTCGTTTGAGGGAAGAACCAGAAACTGAAGTGGGTGAAGGGGACACTGTTACTGAGGCTGCATCGCTGAACCAAGTGGGGAGAGGGAATCTTCTGACAGGTCCCAGGATACCTTCAAGGGCAAGCAGCAGCGTCTCAGACAGGGGTTTAACCGAAGCCGAGCTAGAAGATAGAAGGGAGGAGAGGAGAATGAGGCTGGAGTTAGCTAGGATGGATATGCAAAGGGAGGAAAGGAGGTTAGCTCATGAGCGAACCCTCAAGGAGATGGACCTACAGGTCCTAATACAAAGGCCTCCCACTCCAGATAATGGTGGCAGCGAAAAGAAAGTAGACACCAGGGAATTTAGACCCTACCTACCCAAAGATGTCATTGCTAGTTACACCCCAGGTGATGACATTGCCAAATGGTTGGCCGCTTATGAGGTTTCTTTAAGGGCTCACGGGATCCTGGAAACTCATTGGGGGGGTGGGCTGTATAAATACATGCCACCTGCTGGCAGAGACACCTTGTTGGCTCTGGAGCAGGATGAGCAAACCCACTACCCTGTCATGAAGGTGGCACTGGTGAAAAAGTTTGGACTTACCCCTGAACGGTACCGACAAAAATTCAGGGGAAGTCACAAAATGAGTAACCAGAATTGGGTAGACTTTCTAGACTACGCCAAGAAAGCTTTAGAGGGTTGGGTCAAGGGCAGCGAGGTAAAAGATTATGAGGGGCTGTACAATCTATTTTTGAAAGAACACCTCCTCGAGAAATGCTTTCCCGAGTTGCGCCAACACCTGGTGGACAGCAAGCTGACCGATCCCCGGAAGCTTGCAGAGGAGGCGGACACTTGGGCAAGTACCCGGGTGTCCTCCAAGGGGACTGGAGGGGATTCTCAAAAAGCCGGACAGGGCGCCCCCCAGAAGAAAGAGGGAGGAGATAAAAAGAAGGAGTTCTCCAAAGGTCCCCAAAATAATTTCCAAGGTAAGGGAGCAGGTTTCACCCCGAGGGCAAACCCGCCCAGAAACCCTAATCCTGGCCAAAGCCAGCAGCCAAGGGTTCTCCACTGTTTTGAATGCGGTGGTGTTGGACATTATAAAGGAGATGTCAAATGCCCAAAGAGACCACCCCCTCCCACCGGAGGAAAGTCACCGGGAGTAGCTAGTGTAGCGCTCGGGGAGGAGTTGCCCTTAGATAAGGGGGGTGAGTGGGCGGGTGTCACCTTAGTGTCCCTGGGAGAGCGGGAGATGGTGCCAAAGATCCAGGTGCCCCCAAATACTATCAAGTATGGGCAATGGGTTACCATCAATGGCCAAAGAGGGGAGGCTCTGAGAGATACAGGAGCCAGTATGACTATGGTGAGAAGTCAACTGGTGTCTCCAGAGCAGGTTGTTCCTAATGTACTCCACCCCGCCGCGATGGCTGACGGCAGAATGGGCCACTATCCAGTGGCTGAGGTTCCCTTTGAGTGGGAAGGGGTTGCAGGTTCACTTCGAGTTGCCGTAAGCCCTGCCGTGCCAGTTGATTGTCTGTTGGGGAATGACATGGAGCACAACACTTGGAGAGAGGTGGAATACCGGACGCATTCTGCGATGCTGGGTACACCTGACTGGGCCTGTGTAAGCACATGGTCTGCGACTGCCCGGAGAGGGGGTTCGCCTGGGTTGGAGCCTGGAACAATGGCCCAACCCGCTGCCAAAAAGGGACAGAAGCGGAGACAGGGACAGCCTGCTTCGGCTTCCACGCCCCATGTGACAGATCGGCCACCTGCGGTGGTAGGCCAGGAGTCCGTGGAGGGGGGAGTAGACTCTCTGGAGGATTTACCCATTCCTGCTGAATGGCATGTGGAGGGAGGTCCTACCAGAGAGGAATTCTGTAGGGGGCAGAGGGAGTGCCCTACCCTTGAGGGACTGAGGCGTCAGGCTGAAGCCCAGGCAGCAGGTGATGTTACGGGACACTACCATCTTTACTGGGAGGATGGACTCCTCTACAGTGAACCCAAGGTACCTCTACCTGGCTCATCAAGGGCCTTGGTGGTCCCGCAGCAGTACCGAGCCTTTCTGCTGGAATTGGCTCATGCGATACCACTGGCAGGACACTTAGGCCAGGACAAGACCTTTGCACGGCTTGTTCTCCACTTTTACTGGCCTCAGATGAAAGCGGCGTCCAACACATACTGTAGGACATGTGTATCCTGCCAGGCCAGTGGGAAGACAGGGGTGAAGCTAAAGGCTCCCCTGGAACCACTTCCTGTCGTTAGCACCCCCTTTGAAAGGGTGGGCATCGACATTGTAGGGCCATTGGATCCACCAACAACAGCTGGTCACAGGTTCATCCTGGTTCTGGTGGATCATGCCACACGGTACCCAGAGGCCATCCCTCTGAGGACTGTTACTGCACCTGTGGTGGCTAGGGCCCTGATGGGAATCTTTACTAGGGTAGGATTCCCGAAGGAGGTTGTGTCTGACAGGGGGACTAACTTCCTGTCTGCTTACATGCGGACCATGTGGAAGGAGTGTGGGGTGACCTACCGGTTCACCACTCCTTATCACCCCCAGTCCAATGGACTGGTTGAGAGGTTCAATAAGACCCTGAAGGGCATGATAAGAAGTCTGCCAGAGAGTTTACGGAGGAAGTGGGACATCCTCCTACCTTGCTTACTGTTCTCCTACAGAGAGGTGCCACAGAAAGGAGTGGGCTTCAGCCCATTCGAATTGTTGTATGGGCACCCGGTGCGTGGGCCTCTCAGCCTGGTGAAGGAAGGATGGGAGAAGTCTCCCAGAAAACCTCCCCAGGATGTGGTGAGCTACATGTTGGCCTTCAGAAGCCAGATGGCCAAGTTGTGGAAGCAGGCTGCTGACAACTTGGAGGCCAGTCAGGCAGTCATGAAGGAATGGTATGATCAGAATGCTCACCCGGTGGAGTTGGAGCCTGGCCAGAAAGTCTGGGTGATGGAACCTGGAGAGCTAAGTGCCCTTCAGGATCGTTGGACAGGCCCCTTTGAGGTGTTGGAGAAAAAGGGTAAGGCCACTTACTTGGTGGATCTTAAGACCCCGAGGCAGCCCCTCCGGGTGCTGCATGCCAATCGCCTCAAACCCCACCATGAGAGGCCAGAGGTCATCCTGATGATGGTGACTGATGGTGCTGAGGAGGCAGAAAGCGAACCTCTCCCAGACCTCTTTTCATGTCAAGAGAAGGATGGGTCGGTGGAGGGAGTGATTCTCTCCCCGTCTCTCACTCCTGAGCAACGAGAGGACTGCCGACAGGTATTGGGGCAGTACTCTTCACTGTTTTCCCTTGTCCCAGGAAGAACCCACCTGTGTACCCATGATGTGGACACAGGAGACAGCCCCCCAGTGAAATCCAAGACCTATAGGCTGTCGGACAAGGTGAAGGCTAGCATCCATGGCGAAGTTGCCAAGATGTTGGAGCTAGGAGTGATAGAACCGTCCAGCAGCCCTTGGTCCAGTCCGGTGGTGCTAGTCCCAAAAGCCGCCCCACCGGGCACCACACCAGAACTGAGGTTCTGTGTGGATTACCGAGGACTGAACTCAGTTACCAAAACTGATGCTCATCCAATCCCCAGGGCGGATGAGTTAATTGACCGGCTAGGAGCTGCCCAATACCTCAGTACCTTTGACCTCACCTCAGGGTACTGGCAGATCTCCTTGACAGATGGAGCAAGGGAAAGGTCAGCCTTTTCCACGCCCGAGGGACACTTCCAGTTCTGTGTGATGCCCTTTGGTCTCAAGAACGCCCCTGCCACATTTCAGCGACTGGTGAACCAGGTCCTCTCTGGAATGGAGGGTTTCTCGGCTGCTTACCTGGATAACATTGCTGTCTTCAGTAGCAGTTGGGAGGACCACTTGCAACATTTGCAAGCAGTTCTCCAGGCGCTGAAACAAGCTGGATTGACCATCAAAGCCAGCAAATGCCAGATTGGGCAGGGGTCGGTTGTGTACCTTGGACACTTGGTGGGTAGGGGGTCCGTGCAACCCCTACAGGCGAAGATTGAGGCAATCATGGCCTGGGAACCCCCCAAGACACAGACTGAGGTCCGAGCTTTCCTGGGCCTCACAGGTTACTACCGTCGCTTTGTGAAGGGGTATGGCACTATTGTAGCGCCCCTCACAGAGCTCACCTCTAGGAAACAACCTCGACGGGTAGTTTGGACAAAGGCTTGTCAGCAAGCCTTTGAAAAGTTGAAGCAGGCAATGTGCGAAGCACCGGTCCTGAAGGCTCCCAATTTCTCCAAGGAGTTTATTGTGCAAACAGATGCATCCGAACATGGCATTGGGGCAGTGTTATCGCAACTAAATGAAGAGGGCCTGGATCAGCCTGTAGTCTTCTTATCCAGGAGACTGCTTCCCCGGGAACAGAAGTGGAGTGCAATTGAGAGGGAAGCTTTTGCGGTGGTGTGGGCTCTGAAGAAGCTGCGGCCATACCTCTTTGGCTCGCACTTCCTGGTTCAGACTGACCACCGACCCCTTCGTTGGCTAATGCAGATGAAGGGGGAAAATCCCAAGTTGTTGAGGTGGTCCATCTCCCTACAGGGAATGGACTTTCGGGTGGAACATCGGCCTGGAGTGGACCACGCCAATGCAGACGGTCTCTCCAGGTATTTCCGCCTTAGTGATGAGGACTCCCAAGGGGTTGGGTAGTTCTCCCCACTTTCAGCTGGGGGGGACGCGTGTTAGACCTGTCTGGCTTTTTGGCAATGTCCCTCCTAATTTTTATTTATTTTGTCCCCTTTTTGCCCCTCATACCCTTGGTAATTTTTTTTGTCTACTAACTTTTTATAGGTGCTGACCAGGGGGATAGGTGTTCTTTCCCCCCCTTGTAATCTTTTACCTCAGGCCCAGAGGCCTGTGCTGTCAGGAAACCTCATGTTGTCACAAAATGGAGGGCCCTAACTGTCACCAACTGCCACACCATAGTCAGCCCCATAGGATAACATTAGGTCTTCCAGAACCTTCTGGACCCTACTGGACTCTGTGAGGCTAGGCTATAAAAGGGCAGGGAGCAGGAGGCCATTTTGTGTAGTCCAGTGTGAGAGGAGAGAGGCTGCAGTGTGAGGAGGAGGACGCGCTAGGAGAAGCTAGTTGGTTTCATTAACTGACAGCATCTTTCAGAGGACGTTCCCCCTTGTGCTGCTGACCGAACCCTACCATTGGCCTGAAATCGATCTGGTCCAGTCAAGTAACCAGGGACTTTGGACCTTTCCCCAGACGGCTGTGTCCCACCTTCACCCCTTCGTTCCCTCTTGGGGTTACTAATTGGCTCCCCGCCTTCCTGCTGAAGCCCTTACCTACCCGGTTGAGAGGAGCGGTGCCTGGGTTGTCTGGATATCCTCGGGAGCCTGAGGCGTCGGTGTCCTGAAGGATGTGAGGAACCTGGGAAGGAGTGCAGTCGGCAGGAGAGCGCTGTCGCTCGTTATCCAAACTGCGCGGTGGAAGAGGAAGTAAGCCGCTGTTCCCCCCCCGCGCAAGAGCAGGAGCGAGTGTCTCCCGACGAAAGGAGGCGGTGCCGGCGGTGCCGCTAATCCCCCTGCAGCTGCGCAGCTAAGGTCTGCCCCCGTGAGGCGCGAGTGCCGATTGGTGAGAGGCGGCGCGCCACAAATCACCTCAGCGGAGCTGGCCTAGAGAGGAGCGGGAACCTTTAGCCTCCGCTGATCGAGCGGATGTCAGCCTGCCCAGCGCTCGATTCGGAAAGTGTGAGGAAGCGAAGGGTCATCACGATTGAACCTCCCCACCCCAGCGCTGAGATCAAAAGGCTGGCTGGGCGGGGATAGGTGGCTGCTTCTGCCACTGGTGTTGTTCGGTGGTGCCGACTGAGAGCCCTACCCCCCGTGGACTGGGGCAGGACCAGAAATTCAAATACAGTAAGGAGGAAAGGGAGGTGTGAGGAAGAATAGGGCTGAGCCCTTGCTGGTGTGGTAAATTCTCCCATGTACTAATGCCTAATTAGGTGCCTTGATCACCAGTCAACTTACATTTAAACTGTGCCAGAGAAGGTGTGAGGGAGGTTAACTTCAGCTCCCCAACTTAACGCTCTACAAAGTCTAGGGAAGCAGATATTAAGCAAGTCATCAGAGGGAAACCTAGGCTGAAGTGAGAAAAGTGCACTGACTGTTCTGATTACAGGGAAACCCCTTCAAATCCTTATAGCCATTGTTGTAGTGAATAGTGAACGTGTGGAATTCCTGCACTAAACTGTGCGTGTGCATTCTAGCCCTGCATTAAGGGGTGGATAAGGGGTGAGAGATCTTAGCCCTGTGGTGAGGGAGTAATCAGTGACCTGGCAGACTAATGTGATGATCTATTGATGACACTGTTTAGTAATGCAAAGTGACACTGCTTAGTGTAATTCTGTTGGGACATCTTTAAATCTCTAAAGGAAGCCATATTGAATCCTTGACATCTGTATGCTTTGAACTGTAATTTTCTCCACAGAAGGAAGAGTACTAATTACTTCTCTAAATCAAAGGTATAATCGCTATTCTGGAGAAGAACTGAAATGTATTACACTGTATAAGTTGAAACTAAAGAGCATATTATTTTTATAAAGCAGCACGTATTTTCACATAATTTTGGTGTAGAGTTTTCTTTTTGAGTGCTATTGCGTGGAGTTACTTTTGGGTGGTCTGCAACCTTTACACTGTGCCTCTGTTATGTTCGTCTTGCCCTAGGCCAGGCTACCTAATTCCAACAGTCCTCAACATCCATACACTCTTGGGATTAGTTAAATATTTTCAGATATTTTGCTTCACTTACTCAGATGCATTATGTTGCTGAGTTACATTCACTGGTCGACATTTTGTTTTTATTATTTTTCATAACGCAATTTTAATTTAAATTGTCTGGTTGTTCTATTGTGTCACTACATACACTTTCATTTACGCATTTTTATCGCTGGTACTTTCTTAATACATCATGTATTCAAGTCTGGTGGTGGGGCAGTCAGTCTTTCTTTCATCTTCATCACCCGCATTGTTCACGCTTACTTCCGGGTCACCTTTCATTTTAAACACGATCAGTACGAATAGAGGTTTCACACGGACACGGAACCGGCAGGTAACCTGGTGATACAGAGACCGGCTGTTTACTTGGCAGTTACCAGATATGTCCATATAGATGAGAGTTTACACCGCACTTGATTGTTTGAATTTTTTATTTACCCAAGTCAATTTTTGGACGTTGTAACGAGGTGTTGTTCGTTTTCAGTCAAACTAACGTGGAGTTTTACCACGCGTACACACCTCGAATCATTAGCGGAACGTGAGTGCACCGTACTATTTTTTTTCAAAATATGCATGTAAAGAGAGTCATTTTTACTCTCTGCAACGGGTTTCACTCTGACTGTTCACTTTTACTCGTTTCCCACTATTGCGCAAAATGCATTGGGCACGTCAAAAAGATACATTGAGACATTGTTATTTATCGACAATACAATTATGTTATAAATGAGCAATTTACGATTTTTCAAATGCAGTGTTTATGAATTGAATAAAACATTAAGAAGATAAAATGATTGATCTTTATTCGAGTGCTAGTTGGAGACGCTACTCAAATCTTGAGGACAGCGCGTTTTTTTTGCTTTGTTGACTATCCTCACACTCAGGAGGATTCACCCACTAGCACCACCAACCTCTCTTGAACATAGCTAATCTATTTTCATACAGGGTGTGTCAGTTAACCCACTATCCCAATAGTAATTTTTATCCCTACGCTATCCAACACTTTCCCTACTGTTGCACTCACTGAAGTGGGAATAGTATTTTTGACTCCTCCACTATCCAACACTTTCCCTATTGTTGCACTCACTGGAGTGGGCAATAGTAACCCTCCTGTTGCACCCACTGGAGAGGGAATAGTAATTTTTACTCCTCCGCTATCCAACACTTTCCTTACTGTTGCACTCACTGGAGTGGGAATAGTAAATATTTCCCCTCCGCTATCCAACACTTTCCCCACTGTTGCACTCAATGGATGCTACATTTAATTTTAAAGACTATTAAATACTTTAATGTGTTAATTTATATGATTTTTTATTAGATTTTATGTTATAAGTGTATGTAAATATATATATATTTATTTGTATATTTTTATATATTCATAAAATACATTAACAGTAATAGTTTATTAATTGTTTAAAGGATATATATATATATATACACACACACATATATATTTTACATTTTGTATATGTATGTTTAATTCTTTTTTTAATTAAATGTATTTTATTATCTTTGTTAAAATGTATATTAAATCTAAATAATATTTTAAAGTTAATTTTATTATTGAATATATTTACCATTAATTTTTATTTAAATTAAAAAAATCGATATTGTACATCTATATTTTTTACATCAATATTTTTGTTTCAATATTTTTGTACTTACAATTTTAAATATAGGATGTCGATATTTATGACATCGATATTTGTGTATGGGGATATTTGGGGAATCAATATTCTATCAGTGAACTGTTACAGGTGGCAACAAAGTAATCTAGAGGCCGGGTGGCTCTCTTCAGTAGGGTCTCCCTCGCGTGATGTGTAGGAAAGTAGGATCTGCTTCTATGGTTACCCCCCACTTTCTTCTTGATATAATGCTGTTTTGACTAGTCTGACAGGGATCCAGCTAATCAGGAACCCAGTCTCTCTACTTTCACCCCTAAATTGCTATGGTAAGTACTTTGGTACATCACAGGTTGGATACTGAGGTACCCTTATCAGTCCCTGGTATATGGTACTAAGGTACCCAGGACATAGGTACCCCAGAGGTCCCCCATAGCCTGATGTATGTATTATGCCTCCTATGGGAGACCAATCAAACTATCACTACAGGCCTGCCATTGCAGCCTGTGTAAGCAGATGCTGCACTTAAAACCTATAAGTGACCCCTACAGCAGCCCTTTTCAATCCTGAGGGCAGGATGCTCAGTTCTAAGTGTGATGGTGCCCCTGCATGAGCAGGACACCCCTTCAGCCTTAGGAGTCCATTCTCCCAGGTTGTAAGTTAGACAGCCATATATCATATAGAGGGGCACCGCGTCATTACACAATGACCATCTTGAAACTGGCTGTAACGAACCCTGTCATGTTTGTATCGAACCTGTTGTAATCATACTCCCACACCGTAAACGGTGTGGGATGTATGATTCCAAGCACTGTAAAGGCCCTCCATTAGGTCCTCAGTACTCCTGGTAACAGTCCTCTAGACCAGGACAGCACAACAAGGCTGATGCCGACCTAGACATGGATCTGTCCTCCTGCAGCTAAGGCTAGTTCGAGCAGGGGACAACAGAACAATAGCATCCTGTCACAAGGAGGTGAGACAACCTCCCAGACAGGGTTTAGTGTATTGGGGCAGGGTGGGAGCACTTGCCAGCACCACATAGTCTGCATGCAGGGCATATTTGGTGCCCTCCATGCATAGTCCAGTTCAAACCAGTTCAGGGAGCCATTGGCACCCACTTTGGCACGAAACTGGACAAAGGACAGGAGAGTATTCTCCCCCATGTTCAGCCCCTCCATAGGGAGGGACCCCGGTATCATCCAATCCCTTCCGTGGGGTACTTATGGGCTTACCTGTGGGTGGATCCCTAGATTTGTCGTGGAACATGATACAATTCAGACACCACTTCAACTCCGACCATCTGGGCACTCTGGACTTTGCTCTGGGCATCAAGGCTGCAACCGGGAAGACTCCTGCTGCTACTGATCTCTTCACACTGAAGGTCTGCTGCAATGTCCGTGCCTGTGCTCCATACAGGAACCCGTCCAGGGCCTGTGGACATCCAAGACAACTGTAGGAATCTCCCTTGAAGTTAAGGAGTCACTTCCCTGCATCTGCAGGCACCGCAACAACGCTGACCGGTCTTCTGATCCTGGGCCGCTACGGACTCCGGAAGGCTCAGCAACACAGGTGGTGGTTCTTCAAATTCCTTGAGGCCTGCCCTGTCCTCTCGCCAAGTTTGAGGCCAGTATCCCTCGTCGGGCCGCAGTAACTGAACCCCTGTGCACCATGTCGACTTGCAGTTGCAAAGGCTTGTTAGCTTTCTTCCACCAAGATCTTCGGACTCCAGGTAGCCTCAGCCTCAAGCATCTCCAGCAACCAGGATCTTCGTCCTCCCCGCATCACTTACAACGTGGGCCTATGTAGGAGAGTAGGGTCTGCTTTCCTATGGTCACCCCAATGTTTGCTTTTTGCTTCACTGGTTTTCGACTTAATGTGGCTGTGGGCCTGCTAATCAGACCCACAGCCTGCTGTTCTCTCTCTAAATTAATATCCATGTACTATAGGTACATCACCAATTTGGTACTGGACACCTTATCAGCCCCTGTACAGTGCACTATAGGTGCCCAGGGCATAGCTGCATCCAAGGCTCACCAGGGGCTGCAGCATATCTTTTGCCACCCCTGGCTGGCCATTCAAATCGACACAACTGGCTGATCACTCAGCTGTGGCAAGGTGGTGTAATCACCCCTTGCTTAGATATAGTATACCTGTATCTAAACCTATATCTGGACACATATATACCTATCAGTCACTCCTATGGCAGGCCTTAACAATCCTGGAGGCAGAGTGTTTGGTTTTATGTGAGATGGTGCTCTAGCATGAGCTGAGCCTGTCTGCAGCGTTCGGAACCATTTCCTTACTGCTGTTCCAGGGTATTGCCATACCATATACTCTTATGTGCATTATAATCCTCGCGGTTATTGCTAACTTTGGTTTGGCTTTATCAAAACATGTCGTGTAAGGTGTCATACACTTTGGAATACTACCCCCTCGCCAGTTCGGGCGACGGGGGTAGCATTCCACCCTTCTAGAGGGAGAAGACATGTTACTTTACTTAAAACGCGGTTAATCCTAACCAGAGCCTCATCATCACAAAATGGATGCTGCTGCCCCGACACAAGTCTGGCCTCCTGCTGCTGACCGAAACCTGGCAGGGGAGGCTTGGACAAAGAGTTTCCTGTCACAGGGAGGTGCTACTCCACCCCAGACAGGAGATAGTGGATTGGAGCAGGGAGGGTTGAAAGAAACTAGACACTGCCTGGGGCACACAAGGTGTCCCATGCAAAATCCAGTCAAACTGGTTCTGGGACACTCCAGCCCCAGCTCTGGCGTGAAACTGGACAAAGGGAAAGGGGTGTAACCACCCCCTTCCTGGGTCCCACCCTAGGAGGGACCTAGCAGGTAATCCAGCCCCTTGATTTGGAATAAAGGTAGGAGCTGTGCCAATGCACATCAGATTATCCTGACTGAAACTTATGAAATGAAACTCTGGAACCTTCGACATCCTACTCGACGTAGAAGACTGAAGAATCTCCCTTGTGGTCAAGGAGTGACCACCCTGTGCAAACAGGTACCATCCAGCACCCAACGGTTTGCTTTGTTGCAGTTCCCGCCGGAACTCGAGCAACAGAGATCGACAAGACCCAGCTTCCCTGACTTCCAGCAGCCCGATCCACAGTCCCAGCGAATCTGAGACCCGTGGAGGCGACGTGAAGCGCGGAGCCGGCCATCTTGGAAAAACTACGAAGTGCTGACCGTGCAGCTCCCGAGGCACCCTTGAAGCTGTGCATTGGGGTTTAAGAAGCCCCAGCCCTGAGCAGATTTTGCACCGAAGTTCTCCCCTCCACACTCATCGAGTGCTGCGTGGCGTCCTTTTGCATTTTTCTGCTCAACGCGTTGGTCTAGTCACTTGCTCGTTGGCTAGCGGGCCCAGTACTGACGAAACCTTGAATTTACACTGCTAGGCTGGTTGCTCCAGACTGGCCCTCGCTCCCCCAAAAAGGAGTAATCTATCTGACCTTGCTGGTCCGAACAAGAAGCGATCTTCCAATCCTACGTGGGTTGCACTTGCCAAGGTTTGTTAACTCCGATCTGGAAGCCGACACCGCCGACAGCGAGAGCCTTCGTGGGACAGCTCGTGATTCACTCCAGGTCATCCTCGGTGCCCAGATTCCACGTGGCAGCAGAGATAAGCTTCTCGACAACCACCTGATTGCGCCCGACAGCGCCTGGTTCCTTCCTGGTTCCTTCCTGGTCACTGGCTAGTGACCCAGACTCTGTCCCCTCTGCTTTCAGGTACTCTACATCTTCGAGCCACCCTTGGATCCAACCGGACTCTTCTTTCCTGGCCGCCTGCAGCATCTTCATCTCCAGGCTCCATAGAACTCCACAACGAAACCCGACACGCTTTGGCACCTATGCACCCGCTTCCTGTGGGTGAGGTAACTCATGAACGCCGGTGCTCCTGTAGTGGTTTACACCTCTAGTGTCCTAGTTTTAAATGGCTAAGTCCTAGTCCAGTCTGAAGACTTCTAAAACAGTAACTTTGTAACTTTTACGCACCATTGACTTTGCATTGGTGCACGCGTGTGCTTTTAGCGCTGCACCCGAATCCCGCTGGCTAATCCCGTCCTAACTGCTGTTAGTCCAGTGTAGTCCTAGCGATTCCCAAGGCCCCAGGCCTTACCACTGTTCGTAAAGTGATACCTATACCACTTTTTTGATATATGGTTTGAGTGGCCACCGGCCCTATCCATAAACGTGCAACTTTCATATGTTAAACTGTGCTTTTGTTTAAACGCTTGTGCTTCTATACTCATAAAGAGTACAGGGGATTATTCTAGTAATAAATACATATATTTTTATAATATATAACTTGTGTGGTGTCCTTTCATTTGATATTACAGGATTGCATATGGTAAAACAGCTGGCTTCACATGCCCTCTTGAGTTTAGCCTGAAGGCTGCGTAGTCCATGCTACCATTAGGATAGCTTGTCTTTTACGGTTGACTTACAACCACCACCATAAGGGATTGTTTGGACTGATACAAGGTGCCCCCAGAATTGGAGACATCATACATCAGGCCAACTTCTCACAGCTGCATCTTTTGTGAGCTGTTAGAGGTCCTCGGCAACTACAGTGCCTCCGGCCTGTGGGTCCTCTTGAGGGTCACTTTGAATTCTTTTGGGCTCCCCTGATTGCTCGTGGCCTGCCCTGACTCCCCTGCTTGTGGTGAGTCTCCTGGACCTTGCTGGTCCCGACACTGCACCTTCTTCTACTTCCATGCTGGTTGCAGTTGCCAAGGCTTGTTGGGGCTCCCCCCGGACACCAACCCCTCAACTCTCGACATCTGGCGTGGGACAGCTCGTGAACGGCTCCTGGTTTCCCACAGCGTCGCCTGGTCCTCACAGCTGCAGCTCCAAGGGCACCATCAACTCTTTTACAACACCCAACGTTGGTGGGCCTTTGTCTTCCGTGCCTCCTGGTCACTTCCAAATGGCATAAACTCTGTCCCCTCTGCTGTCAGGTACTTCTCAACTTGAATCCACCTTTGGGTTCCACCGGACACTTTCACCTTCTCCAGCAGCGGCATCTTCCTGAAGTCCTCCACTGGGTTCTACAGCGGTTTCCGACGCCAATTCACACCTATGCACCCGGCTCCCTTGGGGCAGGTATCCTGGTTTCTAAGGTATCCACGGGTGGGGTGGCTCTCCAACCTTCTGTCTTCCACAGGGTTTCCTAAGGGTCCACTGGGAAGGGTCCTTCTTCTTTAAAATTGCAACCGCAACTTACACATTGATTTGTATGGAGAATGCGGTTGTGTTCTCACACAGCACACGACCTCCGGGGGGCTCCTAGATACTCATCTTGGGTGGTTCCTTGGGTCCCCGGCACTTCTACGTCCTCTGAGTATGGTCTTGACTTGAGTCGTGGTTCACATACAACTCTTTTAGTATATGGTATGGGTGCCCCCCTGGTGACCACTGTGTATTCTGTGCTACTTACCTGTTTCTATTGCAAAGTATTGTGTGTATTGGTATATATCTCCGGCTAGGAGATAACTAACAGTGTTAGTGAGCGTCTTGTAATAAATACATATTTTTATAAATACACTGTGTGGTTCTTTTTCATTTAATCTATGCCTATAAAATTGTATACCGGTAAAACAAGTTGCTTTACACCAGGAAACAGAGTTTATAATGCTGTCAATACCACGCGGGTAGGTTACACCAAGGAATGTGTTGGATTTTAAATCCAACACATTCCCTACTGTTGCACTGACTGGAGTAGGAATAGTAGTTTATACTATTCCTAAGTCTAGCGCGCCATCTAGTGCAAGTCGTAGAAACTTCTTGCGAGGTAAAGCCATGCGCGGTAACAACGCGGACGTTGTAACGTCCGCGTTGTAGCCTACTGCGTCGTAATGTATGTCATAGTAACGTCATACACTCCTTCTGGACTAAGCCTGAAGGCTGCTCTCCACAGCTACCACATAGAGAGCTTTCTAAGGTTGTCTAAGACCACTAAAATCACTATAAGGGTTGTCTGGATCAGTGTAAGGTGTCCAGTTACATAAGTGTAAGGTCATGGATAGTGATACCGCTTCCTGATATGCTACATGAGATAACAGGAGCAGTGAGATCAGTTGTATACTGCCTCACTTTAGACCTCCACTTCTGTTTCAGGACTTGTGCTGTGCCCCTCCCAACCCTTTATCATGGTACCAGTGTTGCTCAGCCTCGGATTGACAAGGCGGGCTCGAGCATCGGCCGATGGGCCTCTGGCTGAGGCCAGTTGGTGGGCCTATTTTCTACTAAGGGCCCCACCCCTGGCGCACAGCGTGAAAGGCTGTTGTCACAGCCTTAACCAAAATAGACTGAATCTGACCCCAAGCACATAAAATCAGGCCAGAGCGCTAAAGTCAGACGCAGACTGACACTGGGCTGCTCCGCTGAGACTGTCACAGCATGAGGTGTGCCTTACCTCTGGCTCCCTCCAGGTGTGACAGAGTCTGCAAGGAGCTGCTGATGGGAAGCCATTAGCACTTACTTTTCAGGGGACTACAGCAAGGGAGAGGAGTGGATCATCGGGTGGTGGGGGTTTGTGAAGGTCAGCGAGGGAGCTCCTATGTTTTTTTTGTCCTCCTCCACTGCATGCAATCAGCTGAGATAAATCAGTCTCTGCTCTTCTCCATTGTCTGCCAGATAACAATTACTGCAGTCAACAGGGACATGTTGTGGCCTTAGTTGACTTTGAAACTGGGAAACCAGGTTCAAGTGCCAGCGTCAGTTCGGCATTCTGTGATTCTGGGCAAATAATTTAATCTTCACAAACCTAAAAAATAAATATGGCCCTCTCTAATGTTATCTGGTGCTCACGTAAAGCACTCCAATGCCTCAGGGCCTAGTTCATGCTATATAAAACTGCTTGTAAGGAAAGAGTCTCTTTGCATTTACACATTAGCATCATTCCCTTTCTCAGAACGTACATGTGATGAAAGCCACAAGTAAAACAAACAAGCATTTGCAATGCAATAGGTCTCGCATTACTGATAGTTTGAGGTGTTGGCATTGCAAATAATAATGCAACACCAATAGCTCATTCTTTCAGTAATGCGAGACCTACTGCATTACAAATGCTTGCGTAGTGAGCCAGGAACCAGCATAGCATGTCTCAGTGCAGTATTACAAGCTGCTCCTAGAGGTCCCTAGTGAGCAAGGCACCTGCATTGTAAGTCTCGGTGTAGTACCACAAGCTTCTCCTAGAGATCCCTAGTGAGCTAGGCATCAGCACTGCATGTCTCGGTACAGTACCATAAACTGCTCCTAGAGGTCCCTACTGAGCAAGGCACCAACACTGCATGTCTCAGTGCAGTACCGCAAGTTGCTCCTAGAGGTCCCTAGTGAGCAAGGTACCAGCACTGCATGTCTCAGTGCAGTACCGCAAGTTGCTCCTAGAGATCCCTAGTGAGCTAGGCATCAGCACTGCATGTCTCGGTACAGTACCATAAACTGCTCCTAGAGGTCCCTACTGAGCAAGGCACCAACACTGCATGTCTCAGTGCAGTACCGCAAGCTGCTCCTAGAGGTCCCTAGTGAGCATGGCACCAGCAGTGCAGGTCTAGGAGCAGTACCGCAAACTGCTCCTAGAGGTCCCTAGTGAGCAAGGCACCAGCATTGTGGACCTCTTTTGGCCACATATGATACTGCACCCTGCAGAAGAAATCGTAAATCCACCTACCCATATTGCATTGCATGCAAGACAGTACTTTGAGTACATTCAAATAGCTATGTCCATATATACAATTAGTAGCTTTAAAACGTGACAAAAGAATTATTACATTAATTTCAGATTAGGTTGTACTCTGTGTGGAGCTAATGAAGGGAAATTTATAGAAGGTCTCATATAAATGTGAGATGTTCTAGTGAGTGAAGTAACCACTGCCAGCCTAGCGTAGAAGCAAGTGTGTGTCTTGCCCGAAGCCTTTTAAGAAAATAGAGCCTTGAGGCTGTAATTAAAACCTAGGGAGTAACACATGTAACAGGGGGTGTCCTAATGGGAGGTTACAAGAAGAGACAAGGCGGTACTAAGGAGGGACTAATTAGTATATTGACCAATGAAAAGCCACCATTTACAAAGGACAGGGACAGGAGCCAATTAAAAAGATGGGCAGAAAGTGGGTGCAGCTTTACGCCCATATCCTGACTAAAGCATAGAAAGCAATGCACTTCCATGGAGTGCAAGTAATTTAAAGGAGCATTGGCATTCCCAACAGCTCTCGCCTATATGAGAGCTACTAGCTTTGCTGCCATCTTTTAGCTATGCTGTTGAGAAAGCATGGGTAAAAGCAAAAAAAAGAATAACAAAAATAGAGCGCTATGATGCAGGGTGTTTAAATTTTTTTTTTAAAAAGCACTACGGACGCAGCCAGTGCTTTTCTTATGGAGAGTGGTGGGCAGCACAGGCAACGGAGGCTGGGTGTGAGAGGGAAGAAGCAACATGGAAAATGGGGGGTGAGGGGAAATCGGTGGGAAGAAGCAGGAAGGAAAACAGTAAAAGATAATAAAAATAGTACCTCAATCAAAAGGCCATCAGCGGAAAGACCCTAATCTAGATGAAACAATCAATACTTGGTCCATGCTCCAGACAGAAGAAGTAGTGAAGCTGGCACGCCCTGCCCAATTACGAGTCAGCACATGAGAGGGACAATGAAGCCCAAAAATGGGAAGCAATGGGCAGGCTCCAAGCCCTTCATAGTAAATAATATCTCTTGCAAGCAAGACTGCAATTGCTATCACAGACCTAAAAAGTAGTCCACCTATTCACAGGTGGAAGGATACAGGTCAGCCAACCCAAATGGTGGTAAAGAAGTTATGGCTGAGACAAACGTAAGCATAGTGATGAAAGTCATGGAATAAAGAGCAGGGAACTGAGATAGAAAAGAAAGGCAGTCAATCTTGAACAAGGGGCTGAACTAAAGTCCATTCTTTATATGTTGTATGAAAGAGGTATGCAGGTCCTAAGCTTAAAAAAATGCAAACCTGTCTGTGGCAATGTGCCGAAGCCCATCTTAAATTTAAATGCTGCGCCCAAGATGGTGTGCCTTGTTAAAGAGCGCTGTACATTCAATCAAATCTGCAGCATTCTGAAGTAAAGCTTTTAAACGCAGGAAGAAACAAAGCGTCTGTAAATATTATACAAAATTTTGATGATTTTGCAAAATTTGTGCTAGAGGTTACCAGTGGATCCAGAATATCCCAGGCTTGACCAAATTACCAAACCTTGGAGGTCCAGGGTAATCAAATTAACCTCTACCTGCCTCAGATCAACACCTTCAAAAATGGAGTAGCTATCCACCCTATTTTATTTTAGTACAAAACGGAAACTAGTCGCTTTCACCTCAATTTTTTAATGTAGATTTTGATTTGCAAAACTGTATTTTTCAATTTTTGGTGCAGGATAGTGTCTGCAAAGAATATGTTCAGAACGGCCATTGTATCCAAGTCTATTGCATGGCGATTTATGGAAATGTTGACGTTGCGGCCCTCACTGAAAGTCTGCCACAGTCACTAGCAAGACCTTGTTGTGCTCTGCTTTATACACTGACAAGAACTGCTGCTGCATGCCCGTACCCGCCATGTTGTCAAAATAATATACTAAATGCAGCATTCACCCAAGGACAGTTTGGTACTTGGTGCAAAGTTTTACAGAGGAGCTACAGAGCATGCAACATTCGACAGGCACATTGCCAACCTGCCTGTTCTTTCTGCATGTAAATAGTTGACTGTTTACCATGCAACACAACACACCCAAACCAGGCCTAAACCTAACACGTGATAGACGAGGCGATAAAGACGTTTTAAGGCATGGGCAAATTGAGCAGATAGCCAAGACCCCACCATCCAAAGGCCCCATGGGCAAAGAAACGTGTTTTTTTTTCTTTTTGCATGTTTCACTATACTAATTCAACACTAATCCTCTATGGGTCCCGGAGTTGCGAGCTACTCGCCGAAAAAGCGCTTCGACACCCCATCAGGGGTAGTAAGCGCTATATAAATGCAATTACAATTTTTGTATTTTTCTCTATCTCCGCCTTTAAAGTAGAATTCAAAAATGTTGTTCGGCCCATGGGGCTTGAATTAGCAGAAAATGCGTAATAAAATTCAATGTTGTTCCGAACAAAGACCCCCCCCCCAAAAATAAAAAATGTTTCTTGCCCCGGTTCGCACAAATCCTGGATGCGATCTGCCATCAACGCAGGAGTGTTGCCACCGGCTGAAAGACCAACAGAGCCAACTTAGCCTTTTATCTTCAAGGGCGATAAAATGCGTGCAATGGGGTGAGCAATGCAAGGTCATCAATTTGAAGTATGAAGAATCAGTCGGGTTTTGGGGCATGATATGTGGAGAATAAAAAAATGAACCAACTCCCTGTCGGCGCAGGAAAAGTATGACCCCGCCCCACCCCGACAGGCTGCCTGGGCTGCACACAATAGACAACAGCCCGGCTGGACCCTACACAATAGACAGAGCGCAGCTGGAGGCGTGAGGGAAGAATAGGGCAGGCCTGCCATGCTTATGCAGCGTGTGCATTTTCCGCATACTTTGGAAAGGTCAGCCCTTCCGGACAGGGAGTGGGGACATGGCTGTCCCATGCTACTCCCTGAACCTCTCCCGCAACCAAGACTCGCCGAATAAAAAAAATAGAAAAAACAAAAAGACACGGTTTTGTGCATTTCTCAGATAGGCAAACAGAAAAGCGAGATAAGAATGTCTAAATTGGACGATAAAACGTGACCAAATTGTAAATTGAAAAGTGAGCCTTTTTTTGCACTTTTAAACTAATTATCATGAGAACAAGTGTTTGCAGAAAAAAAACAAGCTAGCAACAAAACAAAACAAGCAAACAAATCCCCCCGGCCCTCACTTACCTACCTTCGGCCACAGAAACGCTGGAACACGCTGTGACGCACACCGCAAGTCGGCCTGGAGCGCGCCTCGGCAGAGACGCGGGAGGACAGGAGCGTGACGCGCGTGAACGTGCACGTTGACGTTCCCGCGCGTTTACGGACCTGAGTCAGCTCGTGCACAGGCCTGGAGCTGCTCGCTCACTGCTCTGACTCCCTTGGCAGGGAGCAAGGCGGCTATAAGTCTCGTTGGCGGCAGGGCTTCGCCCTGCAACGCCAGCGAGACCTAAAAACACAGATGCACCTTTCACCAGTCTCTGAACATTGGAGGGCCTCTCTTAAGTACCTCAAAAAATAAAAAGAATATTATAAAAAATGACTGTAAAAGGCAGTTGTTTAGGTCTGTGCCATATCATGCTCCCCAGTGAACAATAATCAAAACATCCACAGCAAACGCATAAATAAAAAAATACAAGTAAAAGTGAGTTCCTAGTATTTTTGATAATTCTGTGCTTCTAAATGATATCTTTTTCATTGCAATGCTCATTTCCTATTTAAGTACTGGCCCTATATGCTTTAAAATACTTTTAATAAGGCAAATGTTAGTCGTCATTTAGCTCCACTATCCTAACTAAGCAATGTATTTTGAAAGGTTGCGATCTGCGAATGTGGGCATTCTTTTTTAGCTGAATTGTGGCCCCACTACAACCCTGGTGTTGTTACATCAATACATTAGAAGTGAAATGCTGTTTTATGTGCAAGTAACACTGTTCGCTATTTGCTTTTTTTCTTAAATATACTTTCTGCCAATTCGACAGAGCTGCCACCCTTTCTGCGATCTCTTCAGCTCCCTGTCCTTGCCTCTTGTACCCAGACCCTAGGCCACATTACGCCTGTCAACGTCCACCTTTGTCTCGGCGGTGAGTGTGGGGTCCCTGGGGCGCGGCCGCGCTGGCTCGGTTACCTGACGCTTCTGTCTGGTCCCGCAGCCCCGTCTTCTTCGGCCACTCGCGGTGGCTCCGGCGGCAGGAAGTCCTCCATCTGTGCGCGGCGTCCGCCCTTGTTGGGTTGCCCTGGAGACCGAGGCGACGCGGCTCGTGCGTTGCGTTCATCGAGCTCGCGCAGTGACCTGGCACCCCGGGCTCGAGCCCCTCACGTGCGCTCCTGCTACGCAGAAAGGGTGCTGTGGGGCCTCCTTGAAGTAGGTACACACCTGTCTTCCCGAAATCTTCATTTAACAAACTCCGCAAACGTTTTCATGCACGTGAATAGTCTCGACAGGAGAAACAGGATGGGGCGCGGTTTCGAGAAGGAGGGTTGTACTGGGTGAGGGAAGAGAGGCGAACGGTTTGTTGGGCACACATTTAGTGGGGGGGTTATATATATCCATACCTCTGACCTACCCTGTGATCCTGCATGGATCATCAGACTCAGGGGTATGATACTGACAAGTTAATTTCAGATTGTAACATAATGCAAGTCTCAGACCTGCAGTGCTTAATTTGAGCCAGTGCTTTCTGGTGCTCCGCACCAACATTTAATTGGTTTCCAGTGCTCGGCACTGGCACCTAATTATCAACACCATACTTAAAACATTCTCCCACCTGGTGGCGCTGCTCATCTTATTTGGAGATGAGCAGAACAACTGTTGTTTAGGAAGGGAAACATCATTTAACACGAAGGCATTACCACTACTAACTTTTACCACGTGACACTTACCACGCAGGGTGCCTTCCACGCAGGGTGCCTTCCACGACGTCTTTACCACGGGCTGGGGGGGAGACGTGGTATTCTTTCAAGTCGTTCTGCGTGGGCTTGGGGGGCAGAGGGGGGGGGGCTCGGGGGGGGGCTGGAGGGGGTCTCCCCCCCAAAAAAATAACAAGCAGGTTACTTTAAAAAAAAAACGAACATAAATTTCAAAGAAAAAGGAAAGAGCCTCCCCCAAAGACGTGCCGTGTACGTCAAAAAAGCAGTCCTTTTTTTATTTTGGTATACGTGTTTTGACGCTTGTTTCAATGGAGGATGGAAGTAAGGGCTCGTAGAGAAAGACGTGCAGGTAAGACGTTTCTAGGCGTAGTAAAATCCTACGTTGTAAATACCAGCGTGGTAAAGCCACTTGCGATGTAAAATTCGCGTGGTAAAGCCATGCGTGGTATTTGAAATCGTGGTATAATCATATATTCGTTTAGGAATACAATATACATAAAAAAAATTGCTAACACCTACCTACCCAGCCATTCCTTTAGCTTTGGGGACCTGGAATAATCTGGAATGTTGCATTTAAATGCGAGAGAGAGGGTTAGTAGTTGTTTTGGCAGCGATGACAAGGGTGATGGGTGGTGCACGCTGCAGTGACCTCCTGGTCAGAGCCCTGGCACTTAATATTTTACAAATTAAGCACTGCAGACCTGCATGTTGTGGCCTAGTTCTTAGGTCAACGTTAGTAAGTTATTAAGACAACTCTGAGCATTGCAGGCCGTGGCTAGAATTTCAACTTTTGCATTTGAATGATAACTGATTTATTTACAGAAATGACATCTTACATACAGTAGTGTCTTTCGGGTACGGTAAAGCGACAAACAGATTGTCAGTTTTAAGTTGCTTTGTCTCCTGACGTCGTTGGTGCCCTTATTCGAATGCCAAAATGAGATTCTGGGTGAGAGTCTGTTACAAATCATTCAGTGAAGATTGATCAAGCTAAGTGAGAAAACGAACTCTGATTGCTTCCGTGCGACGGGCAGTACATTTTGAAGGAGGAAGTCCTTATATGTTAATTTTTCTTGTATTGCGTACACTATAGAACTCAAGTCTTCTCTGCCCTGGAGAAAGGAGTTGTTATACATTGCAATCTTAGGTTAAATTTGATGAGTGCCATGCTGTTCGTTTTTTTTTTACACGGACAGTGTACAGTTAACTCTTACCATATACTGTTGCCATTGAGGGGGAAAGGAGTATATACAGACGTGCTAGGCTTTGAATATAGAGGTGAGGACACTGTTCGTCCAGAGCAGGGGTCTCCAGCGAGTGGCTTGGGTAGGCTGATCACTTGACATGAAGGCAAATTCTGTACAGAACTAGAAAAGAATCAGGGAAAAAAGGTCAAAATTCAGGGCAAAAACGTAGGACTAAAGGTCAGTTTGATGGACACATCCAAGGAGAGGCCATACCTCCCTACTTTATCAGTACATTTATTTACTATTTTCTGCATAGCTCTATTTATGCACTATGGTCGTTATGCAATTGCCTCTATGTATGCTACATTCAGGTGGCACAATATGTCCTTGTTCAAGCTTACGTTAGTGTCCTAGAGCACGGTGTCAAGGGTGTCACCCCTATCCAGATGTACCCAAACTTTCTTGGAGAGAAAGCAACAGCAAAGTTTTGATTATGTTTCTAAACATTTAAAAACCTATGGGAAACAGTTTGGAAAACATTAAGGTAAACAACTGTATGCTAGCTTAGACAAATTGAACAAAAACAACTAGCTCACTTCCACCTCCAGGCAACGTCCAGGCCTCGAAAAAACATACAAATGTTACTAAACCTTCAGGTCTAGTGACTTAAATAATCTACAAGACCTATTTGTAATGCTCTTGACCCATAAATTGGTTTTATATGATGTGATCCTGGGCAAATATTTTAATTCATTGAGTCGCCATTTTTTTCATTATCACATGTGAGCGTACCTCCAAATGTGCTAGTTCAGCATTTCTGCTGTACAAAACACTCTTGTTTGATTAATTAGACAAAACTTTTCTCCATAAACAATACAAATCTAGCTACATATAGGATACACATGACCCCTGACTTGCCTCTAAATCATTAACAGCATTTTCATCAGGGGAAGGGCAGGAGTGTTTCTCAAATCATGTTTAAAAACTATCATGTTTAATACATACATAACTAAAGCATGAAGTGGTAGCATACTGTCATTAGTAATCAGCAGATTTTACATTGAAATGGCCACAAACTTTCCCATTCACATGCAGCTTTAGAGATAAAAAGATATAGTATGCAAACAACAATATTTGGAAATAGAGTTTCTGCAAATATGTGTCATTTGCACATCACCAAGTAAAGTGTTCTGGTTTGTTTTGCTCTTATTTAACTCTTTGTTTGCATGACACTTCCTGATTACAAAAATAATATGATTTGTAATTCCTGATATATTTAGAAATATAGGAGAAATATACATTTATCCGCAATTCAAATGTATATATGGCGTTCATAGATTTCTCAATGGCATTTGATAAGATAGATCGCTATTTACAATGGAGAAAGTTGCAAAAAATGGGTGTGCCCCATCCTCTGTTATCCCTAATTATTGCACTTCATTCGCAAACTTGGTGCAAGATTCTTATGGATGGAAATCAAGGTCTATCTGAAGCTATCCCTACTGAAAATGGCTTGAAACAAGGTTGCTTGCTAGCGCCATTGCTGTTTTCTCTATATATAGTTGATTTACCTGATATTTTTAATTGCGCTGAGGGAGACGCCCCAAAGTTAGGTAACCGGTCATTTGCATGCCTCCTTTACGCAGATGATATCGTACTAATGGACCTAACCCCTATTGGGTTGAACAGAAAGTTGATCTCCTTGCAGAACTATACAGTTGACCACTTCCTAAAAATAAATGTTTCAAAAAGCAGAATTTTAGTTATGAAATGTACGAAAAATAGAAAATTATGTATTTTTAATTGGCGCATAGGTCCTGAAAAATTGGAGGTTGTAGACTCATATCCTTATTTAGGGAAACTAATGGCAGGCAGCACAAAGAATAAATTCCATACTGAACACGGCGCATCTAAAGCTGTATCGCACGCCAACGGCTTGCGTATCTTTTATAATGCTATGGGTAGAAGGCATTTTTTACATGCATTAATAGTTTTTAAAGTAAAAATTCCATCAACGCTGCTTTATGCCATTGAATCCATCCCTGTCAAAGATTGGAATTTTTTGGACATAATCGAAGGTCAGATATTACGTAAATTATGTAATTTTAATACGTTAGTCCCAACGGCCGCTATTAGGCTGAAATTTGGCTTAATAAGCTCCTACTTCCAAGGTTTAGCAAGGGTATTGTGTTGGAGATACCAGTTGAAAAATAGCGAGCAAGATTCATTAAGAGGGATCATGTGTCAAGAAGTTTTCGGTGTTCGGGCAAACAATTATTCTTTTATTTGCAAAAAAACTTCTCGGTACAAGAAGATTTAGTGAATACTCTTCTTCCTTCAGAATTTAAATCTCTTTTAAAAACCACTAGTGGTAAGATTAGTTTTAACAGGGACATTGAATTCTGTAATTCCAAAAAGAGATTAGAGTTAATTTTAAGGACAAACATACCAAAAACTTCTCAAAAATATGTATACTGGAATTTACAGCATGGAACCCGAAGGCTTCTCACACTTTGTCGAATGAATCTTCTACCTTTAAACGATTTAACCGCACACTGGTCCCCAAATCTAAGTAATGGAAAAATCTGTAATCTTTGCAATTTGAGTGTTCAGACACTGAATCACGTCTTGTTTGCATGTCCTGCATTGATTTCGTGCCGGCGTCGTTGGCTTCGGCCAATGTTCTTACAAAATGGTGTCAAAAATGTAACTTCTGCACGTGACTTCTTATTTTGTCCAAAAAATGAAGCAGTGTGTTTTAAACTTTTTAATTATTTTAAAGAGTTCATGTGTATATTTTAGTCATGTTTTTGCCGCTGTTTGTACAAAATGAAGTTGCTGTGTTTCTCTTCTCTCTTCCTTCTGTTGCTACCTTAAACTCTCAGATAAAGTAAGATACTGGATTGTCTAATTGCACATGTACTGCTACTATTGCAATACTCTCTGGTTATGATAGGATATGCTTTATAAATTCCGTTTGCTGCTAAATTCAAATAATATGCTGTCGATTAATTTTGCGTTTTACTTATTATTTTAATTTGTTGACTTATTGACCCTAACAAATTTTTTTGTACTTTTTAGGATATATTTTGTCATTCTATTCTGACTTATGTCCGTGGAACGAGTGTTATTATATTTACATTTTTATGTATTAATTCGTATGTATTTTATGTGGACCTCATATGAGTTCCAAATCTTAATAAATATTTGAATAATTGAGATATTTGTAATATTAATTTGCAGGCTATTTATTTAAATGTTAAGTGCTAGAGAAAAATAACTGACATCTTCAGACCACTCACTTGACACAAACCTCTAACTCTAGTAAGAGAGGGAAAGTAAACCTTATTTTCCAAGAAGCAATTAGTTTAATAGACAAACTGACATTTGACCTCTTTCCTTTAACAAACAGCAAATGTGTCAAGATAAAAATAAGATTTATTGGCATCTTTATTGCTCATTCACTTTCTAAATGAACAGAATAACCTGTTTCTTTCCAGACTAAGTTTACTCAGATGGGACTAGTAGGTGCTAAAAATAACCTTTTTGATGCCTGATATTAAACCTAAAAAAAATTAATGAGTCAGAGCAGATAGTGTGGGTGACATTCTCACATTTAATGCCAGGATGTGTGATGCCCACAACTTGTCTGTAGTTTCACAGCCCTACAGTGTGCGTCTGGGACTCTACATTTCTCTTAGCTTAGAACTGGGAGCCCACAATAACAGACACATAGAATTAAAGAGCAGGATGTAATCAAGGTCAGATGGGAGAGCTACAACAACTGATTCAAAGGTTTGCTACTAGGCACCAGAAAAATAAAGAATAAGGTGGGACAATTTCTAATATGAGACAAGATGGGAAGTATTGGAAAGTATTGGGTACCTGGGGATTTGTCTTAGCAGGGATGAGAGAAACAGAAGAGGCACTGTCAAGTGGTGAACAAGCAGTGCCCAACCACCCTGACAAACTCTGCTGATACAATGGGCCACTGGTCATGCTTGTGAACGGTAACCAGTGGCCTGGCCCCTTGGATGGTTATGCCAGACAAATGCCCACTCTGTCCATGCCTTAAAATGGTTCTGCAGTCAAACCAAGGCCTGACCAATGATCTGGCTTATTCATAAGTGGCAAGGCACATGCAGAATCCTCACTTTATTTGGAATTTAAATTACATGAGCAAAATGCAAGAATATGATGAAGATTTCATAATGTAAGAAGTGTTTCTTTAACCATATGGAATTGCTTTCCCTTTATATACAATTAGAGCCCACATTGAACTGGAAATCAGTTACCTTTGGACACAAAGGGATTAGTGATAACATTATCCCACTGATTTGCAGGAAGGAAATCTGGGCCGAGCGACACCGTCCCTCCGAGCCCAGTTTGCTTTTTGGTTTTCTCTTCCCCTTTCAGCAATGGGCCACGTAGCAATAGTGTAGATGGTGGTGCTACCCCAGTTATTGTATTATTTGCCAACCTTCATCTTCTCATTCCTTGTTCCTTCTTCAGAAATCTTAACACGTCCCACGTTTGATTTGGGGGTGGCTAGGTGCTGACGGGTAGTCTTTTCACTCTGAAGCCACCTATTGCATTTGGGAAGATTAGCCCTCTTGGACTTAGAATGCAATTATTTAGCTGCACAACTCCAATGTGTTTTTCTCTGGCTGCCCCCTGCATAAGATGGGGTTTACCTGTAAAGACTTTGAAGATGGCTTACTGCACTACTCATTGTTTCTACCGAAAGTTACCCAAAGGTTTTCCAGACTAACACAAAGAAACTCTATGCCACAGCAATACCTTTGCTAGACCCCCCCCCTCACACAGGGTGGTTTTGCTCGGGGCAAGTCCATCAGGGGCATGTTGTAGGCCTCTCAGAGTTGGAGTATTTGTTTATTGACAGAGAGCTGCAAGATTTCCAAACCCAAATGGCAGACTACAGTCTTCGCCTGGGTCAATTCCTTTCATACAAACACCTTAAGCAATAATTTAATGCCCTATTTCATGTCCACCACCTAGCACCAACCCCACATTTGGTGTACTAGATGCTCTACACCATATGATTGGAGGCAAACTGATAAGTTGGGTGTACAGAGCTTTCCTGCAACATGGGGACTACAATAGGGCTTTTCTCCGTGTTAACAGGGACCTTGACATGGCCAAACCTTTGCATGATGCACACAGGGGTAAAATATTGAAATATCCCCACAAATTATCCCACGACTGCCATTGCAAGTATATTCAATTTATATCCAATTTAATATTCTGAACTGAACCTACTTTACACTGGGCCACATTAACAAAATATACCTGGGAGCTGTAGCTGCATGTCCGCGCTGTATGCAATTAGATGCCAATCTGTTTCATATGCTTCGATCTCGTCCCACCCTCCTTTCATACCGGCAAAGAGTTCTCGAGGTGTCGACCGCAATGGGGCATGTGCTAACAATTTACCCAGAAGCGGTCCTGTTGGGCTTATTGCCGCACCCTAAGTGCGAGGAACCCTCCACCAAGTTCGCCGACCTGGCAAAAAACAATATTACACTGCACTGGAAGGATTCACTTTCTCTGGCTATTGTAAGGTGGAGCAAGGTCTTGCTCTCTTGGGTTTGATCTGCCAGCACCCAGTCACACAGGGAGGAATGAGCCGGTCTGATAAAATATTTTAGTGCAGGCATGGGATATTTTGGTGGAATGCTTTAAAGACTACACCAAGGATGATACTCTCCACCCCCATAATCCACTCCTCAACACATGTTCTTTTAGTTTCTATATAGTAATTGTTCTTACCACCTTAGGCAACTACTCAAGGCAATAGTTTAAGGGCGCTTATCTTCAACACACTGTAAGTATTTCCCCTATAGAACACTTTTTTATAAGCACCACAGGATTCATTACCCTGCTTCTCTATGCTAATCGGTAGAGCAGCCGCAACCAGGCGGGGGCAGAGGGGTGGAGAGGGACAATAAGTATTATAGGTCCGTTTGTTACACAGAATAATTTTGCAAATTTGATAACTCTTCATAAATAGCCAAGCACTGTTCTTCTGTACTTGTACGGTAGAATCTTTTGCCACATACCTGGTTACGATCATGCTATGTAAACTCTTTTGGCATGCAACAATAAAATCTTTAAAAAAACATATGATAGTGTTTCAGTTTAGTGCCTTAGATCACAACATTCCAATGGCATTTATTTGAAGTGAAAGTTTATTAATATGAATTTTAAACCATTCATTAGCCCTGCTCTTAACACCAGGAGTGAACAAAGTGAACCAATTGTCTGGTGTCCCTTACATTATGTCCAATATTATTGTTATGGATGGTGGAACATTCCAGGCTATTAAGACATAAAAGTGAGTTTTTTTGTGAGTTTTTTGTACAGAGTTTATCTTAAACTGAATAACTTGAATGTGCTCTTTAATGACACTATTAAGTAAGTTAGACTCAGGAAGTCAATTGATTAGGCTTAGATCCCACCATTTAGCCATGCAGGAAATCTGGGATTTGAACCCAAGGTTCCCCTTCACACATACTGCACTTAAACCACTGATTAGAATAATTTATTTTTTCTCATTCCCCTTTAAGATCAGAAGACATTGTTTTTGTACAACTCTGTAAGATAAATAGTATACTGTGTTAAATAAAGGCAGATCACAGGCTAATCTGACACAATATCTGAAAAAAGGTCCATAATGAAGGTAAAACATATGCTAATATCACTGACTTTTGTAGACAGTATATACAGTGGCGGCCGGCAGGGATCGGGGAGAGGAGGTTAAAAAAAAAGGTACCTGATTACTGGGACTCTCCTCTGCCGTCCCTCCATCGTCTCTCCATCAAGAACAGAGACGCAGGAAGCACCCGTCTCCCAGGCGCCCCTAAGCCAATCACAACGATGCAATGCAACATTGTGATTAGTCTGAGCGTTGTGAATCAGCGCTTAGCCAGGGAATGGGAGCCTGGGCATATTCTCCATGCAGGCTGTAATGCAGCCTGCATTAAGAACTGGGAAAGAGTGCATGAATATTTGACCGGCCCGAGAGGGCCGGCCACACATTCATGTGTGGGTTGGGAATCCAAACCACTCCTCCCCTCCCCTGCTCTGTAAGCAGAGCAGCCCTGCTCACCCACAAAGCTGCAGCAGCAGGGAAACATAAAATGATAATAACAACGAGCTTTATAATTTTATGTTTTCTTTTTTTCGCTGCTGCAAGCAGTGGGCCGACGCTCCTGTGCCTTAGCGGAGGAGCCGCCACTAATTATATAGCTATTCTAGAGGGGAGCGAGCCACTGAAAGCTTGTGCCAGGCTTGAGGCTGAAGATCAGGTCTGACTCAGCTCAAGGCCCTGTTGGAAACGCGATCCCATTACGAGCCAAGCTTTCACGTGGCTTCTGCCTGCCTTCTTCCCTATATCCAGGATGTAGCATTATGGGCTGCTGACTTTGGAACTCGGGAACCAGGTTCAGGTCTCTGCAACGGCTCAACAACCTGTGATTCTGGGTAAACCACTTAACCTCCCCATGGCTAGAAATAATTAATTTGACCTTGGGCAATGTAAGTATTGCTCATATAAAGTGCCCCACTACCTTTGGGCCCAGTTCACACCATATCAAAACCTCAGAAAATTGCACAAGGAAGTAAAAACAAAGCCCTTCACATAAGGCAAGACAAATACTCACTTCCGAGCTGATTTTTACAAAGTTACAATGAAAACCGGGATAAGTACTGCTTCCTTGCTTAAATTGTGTGATCTTAGGCAAATGTTTTACTTCACCAAAACTTTTTTCTTCATTAATGCGTATGAAAGCACTTACAAATATATGAATTCCGAATACCAGTTGTATAAAAACCTTTATGTATTCAATTTAATAGATTTTAATGTGATGTATTAACGTCAATGCTTCACATTTAAAGAAGTATACTTCTCTATAATTATATATTTTACATGATGTTTGTTATATGATTTACACAGCAAACATAAAATGACTTGGCTCGTGCATGGGCTGTAAGATCCGTGCGGGACCCTTGTCTCTGCACTCCTTGTTAATTTGTAGTCTCTCCCACCTCAAAGCTATTAAATGCAGAGGTTGAAGTGCATTAAAAAAAGAATGGATACTGCCACAGGGACAGAATCTGTAAGCGCAGAAGTGTAATCAAAGGCATGGCTAAAAAGAGCAAAATATTCTGTAACTATTTTGTTGATTTCTCCCGTCATGTGACTACATATAAAATAACACATTAAAAAATGAATAAACTGTAAACTAATCAGTGGGACATTTTCTATTTCAATTAAATGAAAGCTCTATTGGTTAATGCAATCACTACAGACAGACCCCCCAGGATATAGCGGCATGGATTGGCAAATTTAGCGGCACAAAAATGAAAATTTAGCGGCACAAAAATGGAAATTTAGCGGCATTTAGCGGCATTTTATTTTGGGTTTTTCGCAACACCAAACACAGATATCTTACTGTTTGAGTTATTCATTCTTCATAGAAGTGTATTTCTTTTATATGGGGGTGGGTGTTGCATACCTTTAATGATGCCGAGACCATTGCATTGTAAATGCTTGTCCTAAAGTGGATGGCCGCTGAACACAGAAGGTGAGCATCACAGAGCTACATGCTGTAAATAACACACCCCATAGATGTCGGAATGACTGAAAAGACATTGAATGAAAACGATTACTATTAACAGACAGCCCCCTAGCCATGGATTTCGGTTCCTCTTCGCATTGGAATTCGCTTCTACTCGAGCACAGCATGACAAACCTAAATAAATGTAAGGACGTAATGCATTGTAGTATGACTAAACTGCGATCAGTGGCGAAATTAGATTGCAATGGGCCCTAATACAAACAAAGGAAAATAGGCCGCTAACCCCCGAGTGAGTTGTAAAAGCAAGGGCGCCATATTTGATCTTCAGTGGGCATTCCACAACCTGGGGTCCCGGCGCCACTGCACCTGCTGCATCATTTATATCCCTCCACCACCCCTTATTGAGATGTAATAATAAATGGTGCTGGATATTTTATCGTTTCCTTTTTCGCTGGTGGGGTAGATAGCATCGTCTCTTTGAACGGCTACCCTGTCCTTCGTCGTGTTTGCAGCCGCCCTTTGTCTTGCTCGGTTCCTGCTGTCTCTCGCTCTGCATTTTAGCCCGGTGCGGAGTACACAGAAGTGTTTACTCCAGTGATTGTTCGTCTGTATTGGTGAAGAGGTGGACAGATTAGCACCCGAATGAGGGTGTTACCCCCAACACCGACACATCAAATGCGTTTCAGCAACAGTCAGTCAGCGGGGCGCCCGCAGATCACCTCACCACAGGATGGCAGATGAATGACAGAGGGCGTTTCACAAAGGGTTGCGCTCTCACACCTTTTAGCTCGCCCTACAGCTGGGGAATTGAAAATGGGCTGGATTTTAAGGCGAAAACGGCAAATTTCGCGGGCTTTTGCCCAAATATCGCGGCATTTAAACAGATCGGCCGATTTCGCGATTTTTTTGCAAATCGCGAAATCGCGATAAGCTGGAGGGTCTGTACAGATGTATATGTGTGCAACCAAAGGCCCATAACATTGAATCCTGTTTGGTGCAGCGGGGAAAAGTGGCTTTTGTAATTTTAGTGCTATTGGGTATCTGAAAGCACTTTTAATATTTAAGTCATTATTTAAAGCATGCATTATACACGTTATGATATAGGCTGCCACTAAATGCACATATACATTTAGGTTAAAGATAAAAAGTGCTTCTTTTTTTTTTTTCAGTTCAAAAAATTTTTTATTAAAAGAAGTTCAGATAAGGTAAGCATAACATATCATAAACACATGTTACATAAAAATGAATTCAAATATTCTAAAGAAAAGAAATAGGTATAAAGCATCGCAAAAGAGAAAAGAATGAAGGTATAAAGAAGAGAGAAAAGGAAGAGAAAAAGAAAAGAGAAGGACAGTAAAAGAAAAATGCAATATGCTATAAGCACGACTAATAACTATAACAAAGTACAGCTGAAAAGGTATATACTATACATAACACTCACAATGAAAACAGATGTAATTCAGAAATGCAACTATAAAGTAACAACATGTATTAAATTTAAACAATATGGAACATCAAGGCATCCTCACGGAGGCTTAGAAACTTCTTGTTGCAGAGGAGAGATAGGCAAAGAATGTCTGGCACTTTCATCAAACAAGGTGGTAACAGGTTCCCATAACATTTTTCGTTTCGCCGCCATGGACAATGGATAAACATAAGTCGTATCTAGTCTGTGATCATAACAGACTGCATACCACCATGCCTGATAAGATATTTTGGTAAAGTTTATATATATGGAGTAAAGAGTGCAAAGATGGCATACTGGAGGGTATTGGATAAACAGGAGACGGAGAAGTGAGATAGGTATTGTGAGCCTCTTGAAAAGCAGAAATTAACAAGGAATATTTGGGTCGGAAGGAAGAAGGAAAATGGAACAAAGAAGTAGCCGAAGAGAAGGAAAGGGGTCGACCGTGGTTATATAATTGGTGAACCCATATAAGACCGCGATATATTTTTAATCTATATTTTTAATTTGAAATAAAATAAAATAAATTTAAAAATAAATTTAATATATCTTTAAGGGATGCTGTAAAATTAAGCCCCAAATATTTAATGGAATAAGAATTCCAGGTGAAGCCTGAGCAGTAAAGTCATTTTTAAGAGTAAATTTCGTTAAGGGCAATATTTCACACTTGTCCCTATTTAATTTATATCCGGAGACAAAAGAAAAATAAAAAAAATAAAAAAAAGTGCTTCTAAAGCATAGATTATAGTAATATGATTCCCTTAACAAGGATGTGGAATTCCTATAGCCCGACGGCCAGGACATATTGTTTGGGGTCAAGGGCAACAAGTTTTGATGTGTATTTTGTCCTTGGGACAAGGAGGCCCAACCCCCTATAGCACAAACCCTTTGGCTGACAGTTTACAGTAGCACATTATGGATCAGAGAAAGGCACTGCCTGCAGTTAAGGTAATGTTTGTGTCCATGTGTTAAACCTGTTCAAACTTGTATTTATGGTTCATTAATGAAAAGCCTTTATTATTACAGTGAGCACTCTAAGTAAATGTTGCAAGCTCAGACTGCACTATTGACAGTGGTTCCAGTATAGAAATGTGTGACCACGTTTTCAATGTTTAGCAATATTAGGCTATGTATAATACTCCCAGAATGCTCTCTGATTAGATACATATATTTGCAGAAGCTTGAAAGTAAAATTGATTATTCTGTGCTTTCAAAATAAAAAAGGTTAACAAAAAATGCAAAAACATTTCTCTAAACTACTGTAAAATTATAGGTATTTCTGTGCAGCATCATTTATTAAAATGTTGATGTATGCTTGTATTTCTCAAAAATATTCACAATGAAAAATTAATGTAACCAGCTTTCATAAGATTATGAGAAACATACAAATAAACAAGCATTGGTAAAGCCAGTCGATCTGAACTTGATGGTCAGCCTTTTGCTTTTGTCAATGCATGACTTGTAAAACCTTATTTTAGTGGGAGCTGCTGGGCCCTCACCATTATAACAAACATTGGCAAAAGCAAAAATTGCTTTTGGTCTCAAAAAGTACACATTGTCACAGTAGTTCCCGGCACTAAACAAAACAACTGTGTGTTGAAATGCTCCTTGTGAAAGAACAGAATGCTTTCATTCAGAATTTTAATTTTAATAAACACAAAAGGTCATGGTTAACACCAGACCTAATTAGGGGCCCAATTATTAAATACAGTCTCAAAAGTGCACCCATGTCCTTGCATTAAGTGCAGATATACGACTTTCGTGAATTCAAAAGACTTTACAGTAGTAGGCCAAGAAATAGTACTCCTAGAAATTATTTGTGAACTGCAGTTAGCATGAGCAAATATGCAGGTGTAGATTTGCTCATGGGAAATTCTGAGTCTTTGCAAGTTCACTTTCCCTCCAACCACTTTTTTCCCAACCCTGGAAGAAGTTGTATGTCTGCCATTATCAGAAGTAATTTTCCAACCTTCGTAGGTTTGCACAGACTCAAAAAGGCATTCCAATCCTGGAACTATTGCTTCCCATTACCTTCAGCCTCTGTATGCAGATATGCAGAAACATGGCAACATAAGGGAATTGCTAGCATTCAAACCCTATTACGGAAGGAGCACTGACATAATCAGATAGGCTAATTCTGAGTTCTTTTATAATGAGATTGCTACCACAATTTCTCTTCGCATTACATGACACAAAAGGGACAAGTGGATTTTGTCAAAGGACATGTAGATTTATGAAGCAACCTGCCCCATGGACAGGGAGATATTTTATTAAATTCCACACCCCTGCCTGAATTTAAACCTCCCAAGAAGCCTTTACATTTGCCAACTAACCAATTGCACACATTTGCATTTCTTTAGAGAAGCAGACCCCCTGAGTCGAAGATTTCTTTTTAGCGGTTTGCCCCTCCCTCCATAATGCAGTCCAGGATATTCCTTCCTTTGCACTTCAGCTAGGGAATTTCAGTTGTGGAAAAGAACTTCTGCACTTTAGCTGAGAGGCAAGGGATTGTAGGGCAAATGTACGGACAGTCTGTGAAAATTGCGGATGGTTGGTCACCTTAGGCTCTGGAGTTGCTGGTAGCTTGCCAGCACCCTCAAAGTAGCTTACAGAGGTTAAGCTAAGCCCAGTATCTGTGGGTCTCTGCATAATATAGAGGGCAGCACTGGTCATCTCAACACCATTAGAGTGACAGCCAGCCAGTCTAATTGCCCGACCTCGAGATGGCTTACCTACTTTTAGCCCTCCCTGACAGAATGGTGACCGCCCCTCGCATAATAACGGCTGTGAATGACATATGATGGGATCTAGGCCATTAGGGCGCCAACCATGGCACAATGATTGCCCTGGTATAACAGAGGGCATTATTGGCATAACATAGGTATCCGTGGTGTTACGTGAGCACCCATGGCCTGTGATTTAATGCCTGGGTATTTCAAGCAAAAACTGTCCATGTGTGGCATATTTACATGTGAGTACTCGATGAAAATGACGAGCTGAAGTTTGGTCACTGTGTGTTTCCTAAAAAGGAAAGCTGATAGTTTAAAGGCAAACATTAGGTTTTTCCGAAAATATTTTTGTCTGAAAAGTTGAGGTTGTTCGCCCAAAATGGAAAGTGGTATTTGATAGAAAAATGAGTATTTTCAGAAACTGGTATGCGGAGGAAGACAAACCATTGGAAACCCAAGACATATTTCAAGTTGATAGCCCAATGATAATTCATGCTGAGTTAGGGAGACTTACTGCTGTGGTTATGTCTTTTGTGATGATTTTAATGTTACTTTATTAGTCAAGTGGAGGCATTTAATATTGTTAAACTTTTTCCTAGCATTCTGCTGGTAAACTTACCTGGAGTGTTTGGTGGTCGCTTGTGATAATAATCCTGCTTGGGATTGGGGTCATAATGTATTGTTAACATGTGTTGTCACTGTTTTACAGTGAAAAAATGTGCTACTAACTTGGGGGGGGCATTCACTTGAGCAGAAGTAACTCTCACTACAGAAAAGGTTTGAGAACCCTGGTCTAGAGACATGGCTGAGGAGCTGTTGGCACCATGAACGAGTTTAGTACACACCTGTGAAGCATCTTAGACAGCGAATATAGGTAGTATACATGGTGGACGAATGTAGGGGGTTAGAACAGCTGTCTTGATTTTTGTTCTTAACTGTATGTTTGATTGGACGTGGCAGATTTCCCTATGTAGATTGTTCCAGAGGCATGGGGTCACCAACAAGAAGTGTTGGCCACCCATGTTTTTGCATCTGGTTTTGGGGGTGACCAGGGACATTTTTGTGCTGAGTGTAATTTGTGTGTTGAATGTATTGTACACATTTTTATTGTAAGCACTTGGAAGTTGTGCCTTCAATCATGAGGTATGCACAATGCACAGTGAAAGTTCAACATTCTGAGACGTAGATCTTCATAGTCAAGCGATCATGACCTCTTTAAAACAGGGCCCCTTACTTTAACCTCCACACTGTGTTTTGTTCAATTTATTTCACAAGGACAGCAGTCTGGATTTGAGCTCTGCATGAACCTGTGTCTGTTAGACCAGTCCTTTTAACCACCCACAACACGTTACCGCACCACACTGTTTGGACAAACTAGTAGGTCACTCTAGGCTCCTAAACTTTTAGGGTTTCTCCAGGAGCTTGTGTAGTGAAGAAAATATATAGGTATCTCAAAGCATCTGTTCCCCTCTCCGTGGGCTACTACAAAAGGTAGGTCATTATGGAGACTGGAGCAGACTCACCGGAGACTTAGCAGAGATTTGTCTATTGTCCCCTCTATCCCCAACAGGCTTAGAGAATTCAGTAGGTGAAAAAAAGGCTATTTGTTATATATATTTATTAAACACTATCTTACTAAATAGAAATTGCATTGCAAATATGCTAATGATTAGTAGAACATGCATTAGTTTAGAGAGAACAAAAGAAAACTAAACAGGATATACATTCCAAATATTGTACAAAACAAGTCTAACAAATCCTACATTACAGTGCGCTGCCAAAGTGAGGAATGTATCCCAAACAACCCAGTACCATTCAATTCTCCTACTATATGCACAAGACCCACTGATGGTGCTCAGTTGTTCTATGCAGCGTAGCCAAAATAACAATCAGCCTCAAAGAGATGTGGATCAAAATTTGTGGTCTTTGAGACCAATGTAAAGCTTGGCTTTATAGAAATAACAGTTGAATCTTACATAATCAAATACGTGGAAGTTAATAACATTAAGCCTTCCTTTCGCTTGGTTTTAGAGTTCTTCTGAAAACTGAAAGTATGTAGGCCAATTATTGGTGCAAATGTTAAAAGGGTACATGCTGTTTTTTCGGTTTTGTGATGTAGAAATTGTAATGCACTTTACATATATTCTTTTCATTTATGTAGCTTTATGAACCTTTGTATGTGCTACCTTGTGGGTTTGGCTAAGCAAAACTATTATATGGCGGTCATCTATAGACTTCTTGGTTTTTTCCCTCTAATGTGGAATGAAGCCCTCGCGACAAATCAGAATGCCTGATTTTTGAGTTTGCAGTCTGAAATGACTCATGCGGGGTTCCCACGAGACCAACCACGCTGATATCTTTTTTTCTGAACCTTAATTTCTCTAAAACAGTTAAACAAATGTAACCAAATCACAAAGAGCACACTTTCTGCGTAAAGATCTTGCTTTCTGCTAAATTTGGTGTAATTCTGTTTAACCGTTTTTTTCTGTATCATTGTCAAAAATTCCATATAGATAGAAATTGCATGTGGAAAAGACAAAAACACTCTACCTGTGGAAACTCTGACTTTCATATAACCACACAGTGGGGACTGCCACTGTTCAGTAGAAATGTATTCTATAAATGTATATTTATGCTTTGTGTCTGTATATAAATATCTATCTATATATATACATTTATATTAGATGAATATGTCGGTCACAACATTAACGTTTTGAACTAAAAATAAACACAGAAATTAACCAGTTAATCTTAGCAGAGCAAACTATAACCTGGGCCCTCGCCTTGCACTGCTTAAGACCTCACATATCTCATGACATGTTTTATGATATTATTTGATGACATCTCAAGTTACATTATTGATGACATAACTGATGACATCATCCAACGTGTGTTAGTTTGCTTTATAGGTTACAATGTGGCTGGTAACTACCATATTACTTTTCTACCTAATATTGTATAGCCAATGTCCAGTTAATGGGTGTGCAAAATTCATGTGCTCCTAAAGCATCATAAGTGTGTAGAGTTATTTAACATATTATAGATCTTTGGATTGAAGAGTAGCTCTGTGTGCAGGTGGCAGTTGACGACTAGTTTTCTGCATGTACCACACACATTTTTTGGCTCTGCAGAAACAATTTCCAACAGGGCAAAGATTCTACGTACTACATATTGAGTATTGTAGGCAGCCTTTATTTATTAGAGAGCATCTTCTCAGCATGATAATTTCTACATAACAGAGAAGACTGAGTGCACCAGGTACTAACCTTTGTACATGTACTTGTTTTGCTTCAGAGGATGAGTTATCTGTAATGTTCTCACCACAGTATGAAGGCTGCAGGTTGTATGATCTTTAGCACCTTCAGACCTTGATTATTTTATGTGAATAGTCTCTCTTTTTTTGTTTTATAATTCTTTATTGGCAATTTTATTTAGACGTTTTGCATAGATTGTACGCTGTTATTAGTAGATACTTTTAATACTCTGTGGTGTATTTCTCATGAGAGTTTCACTGTCTGCAAACAGTGTGCTACAGAGTAAACTCTCTCCATAGAGTAAATACTGTTAACAGTACCCATCCACTTCATTTCTCAATGTGGGTTTAATGACATTTAAGGATTTGATACAGTTAAAGACTGTCCATAGAAGGGCATTAGTTCTATAACAGGGCTTGAGTATCTGGAGTAACTTGGTTTTCCCTGAACAGTTGTATACAGATTGAACACATATGCATTACAGGTTACCCTTTTAACTGTGGTAAAGATTCAAAATGAACTCAGCTACCCATGAAGTGTATGATATAGGTAAATAAAACAAGCTTGCTTCACCTAAGGGGGCTATATGTATGATAGCAGTAATGATGCTTCATATTATGTTGAGCTATTTTGTACTTCCCTTCTTAGCTCTAATACCATACCCATTTAGAGAGCAATGTGTACAAAAGAAGCTTGGATGATGTAATCAATGATGCCATTTGAGATGTTATCTGTGATGTCATAAATGATGTCATATAGCATCATGAGTAATGTCATAAGGAGGTCATGGCAAGGACGCAAGTTATAGTTAGTGCTGCTAACTGTAACTGGTGAATTTGTATTTTTTTTAGTTCAAAACATTAATGTTGTCATTGACAAATTCCTATTGACTAACTATAACATTACTTTAACCTTTGTTTTTTTAGTGAATTTCTAAAACTTTTTTTAAACAAAAACAGATATTTTTATCACACCAAGCTATAATGTTGCTTTAACCTTTTTATCCAGTGACTATTCACAAAGTTCTCGATGTATCAAGAGCAAACTCAGACTCTCCAGGGAAGTGTACTTTCAAAACTGGCTCCGGATGCGGTTCGACCGTAGTCTTTTTCACAGGTCATGGAGAAGAGCAGTGAAAACCCAGTGTAAATAGTGAAGCGCCATGAACAAACAAGCATTTGCAATGCAATAGGTCTCACATTATTAACGTTTGAGCTATTGGTGTTGCATTATTTAGCAATGCCAATAGCTCAAACTTTAACAATGCGAGGCCTATTGCATTGCAAATGCTTGTTATTCATTATGTTGGCTCGCATATCCAGTCAACCAGGGATGCCGCCATTATGCAATGAAGGTATCTCGTTAGTCACAATGCAGAGCTGTTTTTCCTCAAGTCCGATTTCCAGCATTAGTGATAGCTCAACATCATTGCTAATGCAGACCAACAGTCAAATATGTAAAAACAAAATAAACGTTCATACAGTGCCTGTACAGAGGTGCGGCGTGCTTTTATTTCAAGTATTACATTCTGTTGGGCGATCACCCTTTCAGTGCTCGCCGCTATAGACAGTGAGTCCCGTGCAACAAACCTTGTCAATGGAACAGTAGGAAATGCTTGTTACGGTTAATCAGTGCAGTGACGCTAAAACTGAAATGACATGATTTAATAGCAAATGCTCTCCTCTAAAAATGTCTGTCAAGACAGCATTGCTTTCTAATAGCCCACTAATGGAAACAGTAGTCACCACATTATTGCCGTGCAATAGCAGAACTACATTACGGAAGAGTGCTGCCTACATATCTCTCTCACTTTTTAAATCACTCACAAAGCCAGAAAATCCACTTGCCAACCATATGCTATTTTGTTATATCGCAAATAGACCTGCCATGAATGAATGCCGCAAACAGCTTTTATTAAACCAACCTTAAAGGAAGGAAAGTCATTATAAGAAGTCAAGCAGCTATATTGCTGGTCTGCAGCTCAGTCCAGCCCGAACTGCCAAGCCATGCCTTCCCTGGACCGGAAACGCGCTTCCTAGGACCGGTTTCTGGCATTTCAGCCGTCTTCAGCCAGGCTTGCTTGAATCCAGTGGCAAAGTGAGCAAGGGACTCAACGTCTGAGCATACCCTGCCAACTTATGGCAAACAAAGCGGTACAAAAGGGGGGTAGTGATGGACGGAGCATCTGAACCAATCAAACACTCACACCCAGTCAACAGATCTGGGTTTAATCCATCACCGAGGACGGAAGGGGGACACGAGATGTGCACAGCACGTGTCTGTACGTGTGTGTTAACGGGCGCGTTCACATTTCCAGTCCGTCCTGTGCATGCACATCTCCTGTCTCCCTTCCGAAGCAAGTCAGTAACAATAGATCTCGCTGGCAACAGCGCTTTCGCGCTGCGGTCGCCAGGCAAGACCTAAAAAGATGGACAAATGAAAATCACTTAGGGCCAGATGTAGGAGATCAAATACTGGTCGGTAACGGCCGATTTCGGCCGTTACCGACCAGCATTTGGGTTTTGTAATGTAGGGGGCCTTTGATTTACAGAATCGGTAAATTTACAGATTCGGTAAATTAACAGAATCGGTAAAATACCGAATCGGTAAATTTACCGATTCTGTAAATCAATATGTAGGTGGCACAGTAAACAGTGCCACAGGCCCCTAAGAATTAGTTATTTACCATGTAATACTATTGCATGGTAAATAACGAATTCCTGTGTACATGCACATCTGTGCATGTACACCTGTGCCATGTGGCACACAGACATGCCCTAAGGGCATGTATGTGTGTCACATGGCACACAAGCCAGAAACAGGGGTGCAACAGGGTGTCAAAGTGACACCCTGTCCCCCTTGGCAATTCGGTATTTTTACCGATTCGGTAATTATCGAATCGGTAATTACCGAATCCTACCGATTCGGTATTTGTTACCGAATAATTACCTACATCAGATTTACCGATTCATGAATACCGAATCGGTAAAATTCGGTATTTATGAATCGGTAAATCTGATTTACCTACATCTAGCCCGTAGTCTCATAGTGGCCACAATGCGGCAGCCATTTTTAAATGTCCTGATTCTGCTGTATATTGATGCCAGGTTATTAACACCTGAGATTTCTCTCCTTATTGATAATTAGTTACAAAATATGTTGTAACTCTTAAGTAACAAAATTTATGACCTCCCATTATATCAAAGGAAACCAATAATGTTTTGCACATTACTGTGACTAATAATTACCACTTGTAAAACAATGTTCTTGAAATTCTCCCTTGCATCATAGTTCAATAAAGAAATACTTATATCTTATCAATGGAAATCACACAGTATATAACATCTTTACAAATTGGTAGGCAACCTAATGTAAACCTTTACAAATATACACCATAAATATAAAGTGGTATACAGTCATGCAAGTTCAGTCTGTATTATCATTGATCTGTCTGAGGTAATGTTACTAGTACTTGACTCCAGTAGGCAAAATCTTTTTACTGTGAAGAGCACCTGTGAATACTAATTAATTGCTAGCTACTTCACCCACATCCATGTTGCAGCAAAATACACAAGTGATAAACCATATATTTATATATGTAATTGCAAAATATACATCATTCAAGCCCAAGCGGGCAATTAGTAACATGAGACAAATAGCAACTTATGTATAACAGGTGATAAAAACATATCATATTATAGTAATGTGCTTAGTTGAGAATGTTCATATCAGGTGAAGTGAAGACACCCTGGTGCTCCTAAATAAAACAATGATAGAATTGTTGAAATAAAGGGTTAAGATCCCCAACACTCACAAAGCTGTGGAAAAGAAGCAGTTAGAATGCAATTTACAGGAACAAATGAACTCAAATGTAATGCAATTTCTTCATCAGAATTCAGTTCTCTTGGGGTTAGAGTATCGACATCAACAATAAACTTAGACTCTTATCTGTACAGGTAGCTCTTTCTATTTTCCCCTGTGATGTTGGGTTCAGTTCTGTCTAGTACTAGAAACTGAAATAAGTCACTTTTCTGAAAATGTCATTCCATAAAGTGTCTGGCCTCCGGATATTGCTTGTCATTTTGGCCAATTTCCCGTATGTGTTTCAAGTCCCGTTTCTTAGCCTTACGAATCATGCACCCTATATACATCTTTTTTAATAGGGGCAGAGCAAACAGTAGATACAATATTGAGAATTACAGGTTAAAAACATTTTGATCACAAACTCCCTAGACATATTAGGAAAAATAGGCTTGGATATGTTAACATGAAGCTTGAATAGGCAGGCAATAATCTAAAAAAGCAGTGAGAAAGGCGGTTTACACCCGAGAGCCAGAGATAATACGACTTTTATGAGACTATGAAGGAGGTCTAGAAGGCCATCCTTACACAATATTGTGTCATGCTTCATCATAGACATAAGATGGTACTACCAGGGCGGACTCAACCTTCGCAAAGACTTTTTGGCGGTAAGAGGGAGTTCTTGCATAAATCTTACTGGATAAAGCGGGATCCAGTTCAATTAACAGTGCCTTCAGGTTCCTTGGTTATCGCCTTTATTAGTTTGGACCTGAGATACGTTAAAAACAAAAAGTAGTCAATGAACCCTATAGAGAGTAATGTCTCTTCTCCTTCCATTCAACACCAACATGTTTCTGCCCACGCAAAGAGAGATTTAGGTCTGAGGCATTTATCAGGGCTGTCGGATCCCTAAGGTAAACGTAAAAGTGGTGTCCCCTATGTCCTACTGTACCAGGGAAACGGGGGTACACCTAAGGAGTGCCCAAGTGAGGCCTACCTGAGACAGTATCATATGTAGCTCATCATGCGCCCTCAATTAGAGGGGATACCTCATATTCGGTCAAAGGAGGGATGGTATCCTTCGTAGTCACACATTCATCAGAAGTGCCGCCACACTGCTTCACGTAGTCAGTCCGCCCGTATGTGTTTCAGGTCCCGTTTCTTAGCCTTCTGAATCATGCTCCCTATATACATCTTTTTAATGAGGGCAGATCAAACAATAGATACAATAATGAGAATTACAGGTTAAAAACATTTTGATCATAAGCTCCCTGGACATATTAGGAACAATAGGCTTGTATATGTTAGACATGGAGATTGAACATGTTAGGTCTGTTTTTACATGCCTCGCACTTCTTATAAGAGAAAAAAACACTCTTCTTTGTATATACCTCTGCATGAGCTCATGTCAGTGATCATTTTGCGACTTGAATTGTCCTGCAGTGATTTATTTTTTTCTGTATGTGAATTTTGGAATGGAACCCATTATAAACGCTACTGCCGAAACACGTCGGGAAGAGTCGTTTTGAAATAAAATTAATTGCAGTTCCCAGGGGTATCTGAGTTTGTTCTTGATACGTCAATAATTTTGTGAATTTATATTATGATAATATGGGCTGATATATATATATATATAAGTATATATATATATATATTACCTACTGGCGGTCGCCAGTAGGTATATATAGTTAGGATTTTTTCTCTATGGGATTTTTGAAAATTCTATGTCTAATAACTTTGGCGTTTGTGGACGGAATTGGCTGAAATTTTCAGGAAAATGGCACATTTTGTTTCTGAGCAGCCCCTGAAAATCGTCCAGGGGGGGTCGAGAAAAAAGGGGGGTCCCAAAACGTGTTTTTAACATTGAGTTTTCCATAGGGCGGTTGGCCTCACTTTTAGCCCGAACGGCTGAATGGATTTGCACGAAACTTGGCAAAATTGTAGGGACTGGTAGCCCGATGTGCCTTTTGTAGGTCTCAATATATGTGCTACAGTGGATTTTGAGAAATTAACGTTTAAAAAAAGATATATATCTGTAACAGCGGACCGGGCAGCACTCCAGTACGCGTACTTTTCGCGCAACGGAGCTTTGTGAAGCGAAGCTGATTGGTTCTCCGGCGTCTGTAAACATTCCAAACAGTCCGTAGCGGCCGCCATCTTGTCTCTCGGTAGGATCGAGAGACAAGCGGAGGCCAAAGCGAGGGGGCAAATGACCATAAGGGGGCATAGTAGATCCTCCCTGACCCTCTAGGTTTGATGTGGAGGTTTTAAAAGGGCCCCGCGGGGCAAAAAAAAAAAATAATAATAATAATCGAACGGCTGAATGGATTTGCACGAAACTTGGTAAAATATTAGGGACTGGTAGCCCGATGTGCCTTTGCTAGGTCTCAATATATGTGCTCCAGTGGATTTTGAGAAATTAACGTTCAAAAAAAGATATATATCTGTAACAGCGCTCCGCTTCGCGTAACGGAGGTTTGCGAAGCTGATTGGTTCTCCGGCGTCTGTAAACATTGCAAACAGTCCGTAGCGGCCGCCATCTTGTCTCTCGGTAGGATCGAGAGACAAGAGGAGGCCAAAGCGAAGGGGCAAATGACCATAAGGGGGCATAGTAGATCCTCCTTGACCTCTTAGGTTTGATGTGGAGGTTTTAAAAGGGCCCCGCGAGGCAAAAAAAAATAAAATAATAATAATCGAACGGCTGAATGGATTTGCACGAAACTTGGCAAAATTGTACGGACTGGTAGTCCGATGTGCCTTTGCTAGGTCTCAATATATGTGCTCCAGTGGATTTTGAGAAATTAACGTTCAAAAAAAGATATATATCTGTAACAGCGCTCCGCTTCGCGAAGATAAAATTATATCTGTATTACCTAGCTGTTGCTAACACCAGTTAGCGACGGCTAGTAGGAGATAGCGACCATCTTGGGCCCCACTTTGCATGTGAGTGATATTTATCACTAATGACATGCAAAGTGGGCATGCCAAGATGTTAGCGACTGGAAACAGTCGCTAACATCGCTATCTCCTATTATCAACTTTTGGAAATATTCGCGATAAGCGCGAATATCTCCAAAAGCTAGCACCTGCCCTGAGCAGTTCTAAGGCATGTTATCCAATGGGAGGTGGATAACATGGCTAAGAGCATTAGCTCGGTAATGCATGAATATCGCTGAGTTTTCAGCGATATTAATGCATTGCGGTCGTTTTTTATCGTATTTGCGATAAACCTTGATAATAGCAAGGTTTATCTGCGATAATTTCTGACGATGCTTAGCGGTAAAAAAATCGTTGCTAAGCATCGTTAGGGATAAATATCGCTTAACTTTGGTAATATGCCCCAACGTCTGTTAACGTTCGATTCGAAGGAAATCAGGAAGTGTTGAAAAACATTGTCTGCGCCATCTTGCCTTTTTTCAAATGCCACACTTTTGTCGTGCACGGCAGTCATTTTAGATGCCTTGACCAGACCCACTCTGTGCACGCTGTCGATCCTTAGCATGACTCCCCACCCTCGCAAGCATCTCCCCCAGGCAGTGGTCACCCCGCTCTCTGTCTTATGCATGGGTAATAAACCACCCACCATCTGCGCTGCTCTTCCCTGAGAATCACACCCTGTGCCCGCCCGACACCTCCCTTTCGCCCTATTCACTACCGCACCCTCTGACACTCCTTTTCCTCTGTGTCCGATTGTCCAGGCCGGTCCTAGGGTATCAGCTAGCCCTGCAGATGTAGTTTATGGCCCCAGCTGTAAAGAATCACCCCTCTTCAAAGGAGTTATAGTAGATCAAGGCCCACACTCGATGAGATCCGTCACAGCAGACACGTTCCTATTATCTGAAAACCATCCTGTATTGTGATTGGGGAGGGGACCGAGCCTGAAGCGGAAGATTCCAGGGATGACTCTTTGTACATCAAAGTTTTTACAATTATGTGTCACATTAAAAATATATAGCACTCCAACAAAGTAGTAAGATTATAAAACTTTAATAACTTATAAATATATACAAGAAAACAAAAACAGTAATAACATATAAACATTTTTAGGGAAAAACAACGAAGTAGCGGTCGGCTGTGCGAATAGTCCCAACGCAGCACAACGTCCAGATTTCTGGCGTGGGGCGTCGCGGGGGGTGGGTCATCAGTAGCAAACTGTTGTGCGAATAGTTCCAAGGCAGCAGAACGATGGCACCAAGGTGATGTCCAGTAAGTTGCCGCACTGGTTTTGGTATCCTACAATGCTGCTCCGAATAATGGCGTGGGGCGCCCCGGGGGAGGCGGCGTGAACGGGCCTCTCCAGGTGGAGTGTCATCTGTTGTACTGGGGCGCCCCTTTACCGTTTCAGTTGCCATTCCGTCCGTTTTTGGTCCACTGTGTCAAAAGCCGCAATTCAGCTGAGTTGCGCCCACTCTTGCGGTGCAGCGATAGGCGGCTGTCACAGGACTCTCAAAATGGCGGCAGGCTCTTTCCTTTTTGGGCCTGGTCCACTGAAATGGCCCTGGGACACCTTGGAAATCGGACGCTTGTCTGCTAGGTCTTGGACCCCATTCTCGAAAGCGTCCCCTCCGCCTTGAGGATTTATCAAAAGTTTTGGGGCCCCCCGACTCCTGTAGGCTTCTGGTGGGGAGCGGTTGCCATGATTGCTCGCGGAATGACCACGACGGAGCTACGAGATGGTGGTGCTCTCATGCTGAAGCCAGCTTCAGTCTGAAACATCCAGAAACAAGGTGGGGCTTTCATCGTTTGGGAAAAAAAAAAAGTTTTCATCCAATGAAAAGTGTTGTTTTTAGGTCATATGATCAAGCCTTCCATCATTAGGAAACCAAAAGTAAAATGAACCAATGAAAAGTTTTATAAACAAGTCACATGACCTGTTATGCGGCATAGGGTATAAAATGCGGAGAAAATACGTTGGCACGTGAGGCGGCGTCAGTAGCGGACCGATGTGCGAATAGGCCGAAGGCAATACAACGCGCCAAGATCCGGATGGCACCGAGGTGGTGTCCAGCAAGTTGCAGCACTGGTGTGGCCATCCTACAATGCTGAAAGTCGGCGTGGGGCGCCCCGTTGGCCTGTGAGTTTGCGTCAGTAGCGGACCGATGTGCGAATAGGCCGAAGGCAGCACAACGCGCCAAAATCCGGATGGCACCGAGGTGGTGTCTAGTAAGTTGCCGCACTGGTGTGGCCATCCTACAATGTTGAAAGTCGGCGTGGGGCGCCCCGTTGGCCTGTGAGATGGCGGCAGTAGCGGACCGATGTGCGAATGGGGCCAAAGGCAGCGCAACAATATTTTCGGAATAGAAGACACCACAAGGCGCTGAGATGCCAAGATCCGGATGGCACCGAGGTGGTGTCTAGCAAGTTGTGGCACTGGTGTGGCCATCCTACAATGGTAAAAGTCGGCGTGGGGCGCCCTGTTGGCCTGTGAGATGGTGTCAGTAGCGGACTGATGTGCGAATGGGGCCAAAGGCAGCGCAACAATATTTTCTGACTGACACCACAAGGCGCTGAGATGCCAAGATCCGGATGGCACCGAGGTGATGTCTAAGTTGCGGACCGATGTGCGAATGGGGTCAAAGGCAGCGCAACAATATTTTCTGTATGGAAGATACCACTAGGCGTTGAGATGCCAAGATCCGGATGGCACCGAGGTGATGTCTAGCAAGTTGCTGTACTGGTGTGGCCATCCTACAATGGTAAAAGTCGGCGTGGGGCGCCCTGTTGGCTTGTGAGATGGTGTCAGTTGCAGACCGATGTGCGAATGGGGCCAAAGGCAGCGCAACAATATTTCCTGTATGGAAGATACCACTAGGCGTTGAGATGCCAAGATCCGGATGGCACCGAGGTGATGTCTAGCAAGTTGCTGTACTGGTGTGGTCATCCTACAATGCTGAAACTCGGCGTGGGGCGCCCTATTAGCCTGTGAGATGGCGTCAGTAGCGGACCGATGTGTGAATGGGGCAAAGGTAGCGCAAGAATATTTTCTGAATAGAAGACACCACAAGGCGCTGAGATGCCAAGATCCGGATGGCACCGAGGTGGTGTCTAGTAAGGTGCACTGGTGTGGTCATCCTACAATGCTGAAACTCGGCGTGGGGCGCCCCATTAGTCTGTGAGATGGCGTCAGTAGCGGACCGATGTACGAATAGGTCGAAGGCAGCACAACGCGCCAAGATCCGGATGTCACCGTGGTGGTTTCATAGTTGAGAGGCACTTCATCTGCAGTGGGGCGCCGAGATCCGGATGGCACCGAGGTGATGTCTAGCAAGTTGCTGTACTGGTGTGGTCATCCTACAATGCTGAAACTCGGCGTGGGGCGCCCCATTAGCCTGTGAGATGGCGTCAGTAGCGGACCGATGTGCGAATAGGCCGAAGGCAGCACAACGCGCCAAGATCCGGATGTCACCGTGGTGGTTTCATAGTTGAGAGGCACTTCATCTGCAGTGGGGCGCCGAGATCCGGATGGCACCGAGGTGATGTCTAGCAAGTTGCTGTACTGGTGTGGTCATCCTACAATGCTGAAACTCGGCGTGGGGCGCCCCATTAGCCTGTGAGATGGCGTCAGTAGCGGACCGATGTGCGAATGGGGCCAAAGGCAGCGCAACAATATTTTCTGAAGAGAAGACACCAAAAGGCGCTGAGATTCCAAGATCCGGATGGCACCGAGGTGGTGTCTAGCAAGCTATGCTGTTGAGTTGTGTGCGCACTTGCGGCGAATAGGTCGAAGGCAGCATAACAATGTTTTCTGAATAGAAGACACCACAAGGCGTTGAGATTCGGTTACCACCGAGGTGATGTCTAGCAAGTTGCCGCACTGGTGTGGCCATCCTACAATACTGCTCCGAATAACGGCGTGGGGTGCCCGAAGGGGGGGGGGGGGAGGCGGCGTGAACGGGCCTTCCTAGGTGGAGGCTCGTCTGCTGTAGTGGGGCGCCCCTTTACCGTTTCAGTTGCCATTCAGCTGAGTTTCGGCTGCTCTTGATGCTACAGCGACAGGCGGCTGCAACAGGACTCTCAAAATGGCGGCCTGTTCTTTGGATTTGGGCCTGGTCCACTAAAATGGCCCTGGGACACCTTAGAACTCGGACGCTCGATTTTTTTTTCCTTTCCTGTACATGCAAAAAAAGGTAAATGCCCGGTACGTTACACGCTTCATCTGCCACGATGAACTCTCCAGAGGAACCGAAAAAAAGTATAGTTATGGTAACTATACCATGCATCGTCATATGGAGAGGTGGCACCAATTAATTATAGTGCTGCATAAAAGAGAGATTTGGAGGAGAACCCCTGACCTGCTAGTACATTCATCAAAGAAGTGGCACTGACAGCATCAGAGGCAAGGGAAACGGTCCCAAATATTTAGAAGAACTTTGGAAAGATTAAAATGACATGTTTAGATTGTGGCAAATTAATTTCATGTGGACAGATGAGTGTTACTCTAATAAATACAGCATATGAACATCATCATAGTCGATGGTTGGTAGAGACATTTTGACTATATCCTGGACCTGCCCGTCCTCGCCCAAAATGGCGCCGGAATAAATGGGACTCGTAACTCCTTGTTGTGTACTGGTTGCAGAACCTTGAAATCACGAGATACGTATGCAGTTTTGAAGCACATGGCGGGCGGGGACGAGAATTGATTGAATATTTCGACATCCCTATTGATATTAAGTTCTGATGTGTTATTGATTACTGTACTATTGAAAGTTCGAATTAACGTCACCCATGGTACTTGCCCGCAAATGTATATCTAGATAATTTTATTGTAACTGGCCCTGTCGTATTTTAATTATAAAATGTACGTCCACCGATTCCGTAACTGTTAGACACCTTAGTTCTTGCAACCTAATGGCCCGCCCGTTACGTTCCTCTACAGTGTAAATGTCTACTCATCATATACGATTACAGTTTGCTCCGTGGCCGGCCCACGTGGTTATAGGCTCGTATTTGTATAATGAAATTTTCACAATAAAGGTTTTTAAAAGAAAACATGGTAGTAGTATATACATTGGTAACGTTTTTAATAATAGTCACTGTTTTAGAATCATTAAAAGGCAAGTGAAATAAAGCAGACCAATTACATGAAGGGTAAAAGGTATAATACGAAGGAACGCAGTAAAGATAAATGGTCAAGGGCTGTTGTGTTTTCTATTCCTGCAACATAAAGTGATCGATAAGAATCTCATATTCAGGCGTATCGGCGACTAAGACAGCAGGTCGACCCTCTTTTGCTCAACGGCTCCGTCATGGGACGAAGAAACGCTCTTTTTCTCGAAAAAAGAATATATTTTACTTGCAGGACAGTTGTAAATTTTCCGGGAAAGTACATTAGCCTGGAACATTATAACATATATTTAAGAAAAAATAATGTTCGGAAGTAATAAAAAGCGTAATTTTTAGGTCATATGACCAAGCCTTTCATCATTAGAATAAGAAAAGTAAAATGAACCAATGAAAAGTTTTATTAACAAGTCACATGACTTGTTATGCTTACGTTACGCGCTGCGCGCCCCGGATGACTTCCGGATGCGCTAACGCGGCGCGTCATATGACGCATTACGCGACAACGCAGGTCCAGAATATAGTCAAAATGTCTCCACCAACCAGCGGTTGGAACACAACCCCTTTCAGCAGGCTAAATAGTTCTGTTAAATGACAACAGAAGGGACAGGCAACAAGAAACATCAGTCAAAGAGGGGAGGGCTAGTTCTTCTCTACCGGGTTACATTGGGGCGCTACCGGAACTGATCGAATTGGTAGTCTACAGTGTTTCTGGATGTTTCAGACTGAAGCTGGGGTTAGCATGAGAGCAGTACCATTTCGTAGCTCCGTCGTGGCCATTCCGCAACCAATCATGGCAGCCGCTCTTTATCGTTATTTTGGGCGGGGTGGGTGGCGGAGCCGAGCTGTTTTGCAGCCATCATTGTGTGGAGTTCAGTTCATTTCACTAGTTTTGTATTTGTCATGAGGGGTTGTTCCTAATGTTTCTATTTTAGCGAGGTCAAAAAGAGATCCCGTTAGTGGCCTACTGATTTTGCTCGATTCCTTTTCTTTTTTTTTACACGATTTTTCGTTATCTGCAAAGACTAAACAGAGTATTGCGGCTCTGTGTTTGTTTGTAAATAGAGAATGAACCAAAGAGAACCAATTCTAAAACAGTAAATACTTGGATAACAATCAATCAAATGGAGAGAGAAGCAGGCACGACGTATTACAACGGGGGCAAAGGCCTGCGTTAACTACCCTTCACTATGTGCAAAGAGAGAGTACTCCTAATAGAAAGGAGGGGGGGGGGCACCATTCAAAGCAGATCAGTGTGCATAAACACGAAAATGTTTTCACTTACCACGTACTTGACATTCGACAGCTTATGATATTTGCTATTAAAAAACCATTGAAATTCACTGAAAAAACCATAGGTTATAGACCATATATAGTTAGGAATTAGCATTTACAAAACCTTGAAAATTCACTGAAAAAACCATAGGTTATAGACCATATATAGTTAGGAATTAGCATTTAAAAAACCTTATTTTACTCACACAAAACCATTGAAATTCCATATATAGGTAGTTGCACTAACTATATATCGCGCACCTGCAATCCACTGCTGATGATGTCACATATTACATCATTCATGACATGGTCAGTGACATCACTGATGACATCACTGATGACATCTCAAATGACATCACTGATGACATCTCATTTGACATCAATGACCACATCACTGATGATATCATTCATGTGACAATACAATGCATCTCCTCACATTTTAATATAACCTCTGTTTCACCCAGTGTTAAATACAGAGTATAATTTTTGAAACCATTGACACACCAATACTAGTTACTACATATGTACTCACTGATTCCTACGTCTACACACACATTCACTCATTCACCCATACAATCATTCATACATACAATCACTCATCTTTACAACACTATCATATGCACTCATACACCTATACAGACACTCACACTCTGCCACTCATCCATGGAGTTACTCACACACCTAGTCAGTCCTGTAAAGAATCAATCACACTTCCATTTTCTTGTCTATACAGTTAAACATAGAGCACCTTACATTTTCAAACATATACTAACACATACTTACTTTCTTATACAATCATTGATACAAGTACACATTGATCTGCACAGAGTCACACACCTCCCAGCCAGCCACACACACACTCAGTCTCCCATACAAATACTTGGACAATCAATCAATAACCCATATAGTTAATCATATAGCTACTGATCAACACATGCAGCAGTTTACAGAACAACAGACATAATGATGCACAAATTAAGACAGTTTAGTCACTAACCCATGCACTCAGTGAGACACATTTAATCACTCACTCATACATTCAGTCATGCACCTACTAAATCCTTCGTCCAGACAGTTATACATCTACTCATTCTTCAATATGTAAAACATATTTAAACTTTACAGAAACACACAGTCACTGGATGATGTCATCAGTGATGTCATTTGAGATGTCATCAGTGATGTCATCAGTGATGTCACTGACCGTGTCATGAATGATGTAATATGTGACATCATCAGCAGTGGATTGCAGGTGCGCGATATATAGTTAGTGCAATTAACTATATATGGAATTTCAATGGTTTTGTGTGAGTAAAATAAGGTTTTTTAAATGCTAATTCCTAACTATATATGGTCTATAACCTATGGTTTTTTCAGTGAATATATATATATATCAAAAACCAAGTTGCCTTGCAATGAGACGCCAGCACAGTGGATGATATCGCCTTCCTTTAATGAGCAGCAGGCACGTCGTGTTCAAACCCCACCAGCAAGCGCCAAACATGTTTCGGGCTCCCGCCCTTTGTCAATGGCTGCATACACAAAAACCCGGCAGCTGTAAGGACTTTAAATGAATACCCCGCCCTTGTGGGACTTACATCGCATCAGTTGCATTATGGGGTAAGTAGTCCATTATTCAACCACAGTGGGTGCTGTCCCTGGGATTGTGCATGTGATAAATCCCATAGTGGGTCGCATGGCAGGGAAACACCACATTGTCCGCTGATCCCAAATCCCACTAAAATCGGCATCATCTGCTCCTTGGAGCGCCCGGTTTGTCTGCACTCCAGGTCCTCAAACATCAGAGGCGGGGCATCTCAGCGGCGAGGCACGCCGCATTCCATTACCAAAAACCAAGTTGCCTTGCAATGAGACGCCAGCACAGTGGATGATATCGCCTTCCTTTAATGAGCAGCAGGCACGTCGTGTTCAAACCCCACCAGCAAGCGCCAAACATGTTTCGGGCTCCCGCCCTTTGTCAATGGCTGCATACACAAAAACCCGGCAGCTGTAAGGACTTTAAATGAATACCCCGCCCTTGTGGGACTTACATCGCATCAGTTGCATTATGGGGTAAGTAGTCCATTATTCAACCACAGTGGGTGCTGTCCCTGGGATTGTGCATGTGATAAATCCCATAGTGGGTCGCATGGCAGGGAAACACCACATTGTCCGCTGATCCCAAATCCCACTAAAATCGGCATCATCTGCTCCTTGGAGCGCCCGGTTTGTCTGCACTCCAGGTCCTCAAACATCAGAGGCGGGGCATCTCAGCGGCGAGGCACGCCGCATTCCATTACCAAAAACCAAGTTGCCTTGCAATGAGACGCCAGCACAGTGGATGATATCGCCTTCCTTTAATGAGCAGCAGGCCCGTCGTGTTCAAACCCCACCAGCAAGCGCCAAACATGTTTCGGGCTCCCGCCCTTTGTCAATGGCTGCATACACAAAAACCCGGCAGCTGTAAGGACTTTAAATGAATACCCCGCCCTTGTGGGACTTACATCGCATCAGTTGCATTATGGGGTAAGTAGTCCATTATTCAACCACAGTGGGTGCTGTCCCTGGGATTGTGCATGTGATAAATCCCATAGTGGGTCGCATGGCAGGGAAACACCACATTGTCCGCTGATCCCAAATCCCACTAAAATCGGCATCATCTGCTCCTTGGAGCGCCCGGTTTGTCTGCACTCCAGGTCCTCAAACATCAGAGGCGGGGCATCTCAGCGGCGAGGCACGCCGCATTCCATTACCAAAAACCAAGTTGCCTTGCAATGAGACGCCAGCACAGTGGATGATATCGCCTTCCTTTAATGAGCAGCAGGCACGTCGTGTTCAAACCCCACCAGCAAGCGCCAAACATGTTTCGGGCTCCCGCCCTTTGTCAATGGCTGCATACACAAAAACCCGGCAGCTGTAAGGACTTTAAATGAATACCCCGCCCTTGTGGGACTTACATCGCATCAGTTGCATTATGGGGTAAGTAGTCCATTATTCAACCACAGTGGGTGCTGTCCCTGGGATTGTGCATGTGATAAATCCCATAGTGGGTCGCATGGCAGGGAAACACCACATTGTCCGCTGATCCCAAATCCCACTAAAATCGGCATCATCTGCTCCTTGGAGCGCCCGGTTTGTCTGCACTCCAGGTCCTCAAACATCAGAGGCGGGGCATCTCAGCGGCGAGGCACGCCGCATTCCATTACCAAAAACCAAGTTGCCTTGCAATGAGACGCCAGCACAGTGGATGATATCGCCTTCCTTTAATGAGCAGCAGGCCCGTCGTGTTCAAACCCCACCAGCAAGCGCCAAACATGTTTCGGGCTCCCGCCCTTTGTCAATGGCTGCATACACAAAAACCCGGCAGCTGTAAGGACTTTAAATGAATACCCCGCCCTTGTGGGACTTACATCGCATCAGTTGCATTATGGGGTAAGTAGTCCATTATTCAACCACAGTGGGTGCTGTCCCTGGGATTGTGCATGTGATAAATCCCATAGTGGGTCGCATGGCAGGGAAACACCACATTGTCCGCTGATCCCAAATCCCACTAAAATCGGCATCATCTGCTCCTTGGAGCGCCCGGTTTGTCTGTACTCCAGGTCCTCAAACATCAGAGGCGGGGCATCTCAGCGGCGAGGCACGCCGCATTCCATTACCAAAAACCAAGTTGCCTTGCAATGAGACGCCAGCACAGTGGATGATATCGCCTTCCTTTAATGAGCAGCAGGCACGTCGTGTTCAAACCCCACCAGCAAGCGCCAAACATGTTTCGGGCTCCCGCCCTTTGTCAATGGCTGCATACACAAAAACCCGGCAGCTGTAAGGACTTTAAATGAATACCCCGCCCTTGTGGGACTTACATCGCATCAGTTGCATTATGGGGTAAGTAGTCCATTATTCAACCACAGTGGGTGCTGTCCCTGGGATTGTGCATGTGATAAATCCCATAGTGGGTCGCATGGCAGGGAAACACCACATTGTCCGCTGATCCCAAATCCCACTAAAATCGGCATCATCCCCGGGTTTTTGTGTATGCAGCCATTGACAAAGGGCGGGAGCCCGAAACATGTTTGGCGCTTGCTGGTGGGGTTTGAACACGACGTGCCTGCTGCTCATTAAAGGAAGGCGATATTATCCACTGTGCTGGCGTCTCATTGCAAGGCAACTTGGTTTTTGGTAATGGAATGCGGCGTGCCTCGCCGCTGAGATGCCCCGCCTCTGATGTTTGAGGACCTGGAGTGCAGACAAACCGGGCGTTCCAAGGAGCAGATGATGCCGATTTTAGTGGGATTTGGGATCAGCGGACAATGTGGTGTTTCCCTGCCATGCGACCCACTATGGGATTTATCACATGCACAATCCCAGGGACAGCACCCACTGTGGTTGAATAATGGACTACTTACCCCATAATGCAACTGATGCGATGTAAGTCCCACAAGGGCGGGGTAATTATTTAAAGTCCTTACAGCTGCCGGGTTTTTGTGTATGCAGCCATTGACAAAGGGCGGGAGCCCGAAACATGTTTGGCGCTTGCTGGTGGGGTTTGAACACGACGTGCCTGCTGCTCATTAAAGGAAGGCGATATCATCCACTGTGCTGGCGTCTCATTGCAAGGCAACTTGGTTTTTGGTAATGGAATGCGGCGTGCCTCGCCGCTGAGATGCCCCGCCTCTGATGTTTGAGGACCTGGAGTGCAGACAAACCGGGCGCTCCAAGGAGCAGATGATGCCGATTTTAGTGGGATTTGGGATCAGCGGACAATGTGGTGTTTCCCTGCCATGCGACCCACTATGGGATTTATCACATGCACAATCCCAGGGACAGCACCCACTGTGGTTGAATAATGGACTACTTACCCCATAATGCAACTGATGCGATGTAAGTCCCACAAGGGCGGGGTATTCATTAATAGTAATAATAACAGGAAGTGTTGCAATGTTTCTACAGTTGTTTGGCGGGCCCGCCCTAGAAATAAGAGTGGCTTAAGCTTTGTATTGTATTTGTATTGTATTAACCGTGAGCAAGCTACACGTTTGTAGCGAAACGCGTCGGAATTTTTTACTTATATGCTGGAATCACTGTGAATAAATCTTGGGAAATGAAGGATTTTGTGAGTGCGTACTCATTTCCTTATGAAGGAGGTGTGATAAATAAATGAACGCGAGGCTCTGCTAAGGAGTACGGCACCGGTAACGAGAGCGCCAGGGGTCTGCAATTACGAGCCAAATCGGTGGATATATATATATATATATATATATATTTCCCTCAAAGTGCCCAAAGCTGTGAGAGGGCACACACAATGCTCCGCCTCAATCAGCAGAATTCCTTTTCGTTTCATGCTGGTGATGGTGCCCCTCTCCACGGCAGGACTGCCGTGTTTAGTATTTCCCTCAAAGTGCCCAAAGCTGTGAGAGGGCACACACAATGCTCCGCCATCCAACAGTGCAATGCAGCTTGCTTTCCAGCTTCCAACTTGGTATTGATATTGCCAACGCGTTTCACGGCTTCACGCCGCTTCTTCTTGGTCTGCTCCACACAAACGCTGGGACACACACTGGCATTTCATTCTTGATTTTATTTACATGCTCGCTCTAAGGGGCGGGTGTTAAAGAGCTTTTTTTTTTCTTCTGATGCATGATGGACTACACAGTCCTCCAGTGTGCGCAGTAAGTCCAGCGCATGTAAGTATCAAGCAAATGTTTTTAATCCTTGTAGTAAGGGTTGGGGCGTTTTAGCAAGCTAATTTCGCATATTTGAACATTGTACTACCGCAATCTCGAACAGTTCGAATTTGCAAGCCTCAATCAGCAGAATTCCTTTTCGTTTCATGCTGGTGATGGTGCCCCTGTCCACGGCCGGACTGCCGTGTTTAGTATTTCCCTCAAAGTGCCCAAAGCTGTGAGAGGGCACACACAATGCTCCGCCATCCAACAGTGCAATGCAGCTTGCTTTCCAGCTTCCAACTTGGTATTGATATTGCCAACGCGTTTCACGGCTTCACGCCGCTTCTTCTTGGGCTGCTCCACACAAACGCTGGGGGACACACCGGCATTTCATTCTTGATTTTATTGACATGCTCGCTCTAAGGGGCGGGTGTTAAAGAGCTTTCTTTTCCTCTTCTGATGCATGATGGACAACAAAAGCTGGAAAGCAAGCTGCATTGCACTGTTGGATGGCGGAGCATTGTGTGTGCCCTCTCACAGCTTTGGGCACTTTGAGGGAAATATATATATATATATATATATATATATTATATATATATATATATATATATATATATATATATATATATCACTGCTTTCCGCGTTTTCCACGAGATTCTCTCCTCAAACAACGGACACAGACCATCAAGTTGGTGCAATTATTACTTTATTCTCGCAATGTCGCCATAAATATATATATATATATACCAGCGCTATATAAAACTCATAATAAATACATATATATTTACTGAGTAGGAAAGAGAATTAAAAAACCTCCGAAATTCACTGAAAAAAAGCAAGCAGAAATCCAGTGAAATTCAGCAGTTCTAATTAGCTGAGCTAACTATAACTTATGCCCCCGTAATGCACTGTTTATGACCTCATTTATTACATCACTCATGACATGGTCAGTGACATCACTGATCACAGCACTGATCACATTGCAAATTACATCACTGACAAATAACAAACTTTCTTATTTTTCACAAAAGCTTCAAGCGTTTTCAACAGCTGACATGCAGAACAGAGTTTTCTATTTGATGTGGCAGATATATATGTTGTGATACCTTTTATTGGACAAAGAACAACGTGAATCTAAAAATAATTTGAGTGCTAAAAAGATCTTTTGTATATCCGGCGCAGAGGGATAAAGGAGGTTACCCAAAATGTCTGCTACCCAGATGAACAGCTGATCTTTGTGGTGTTGAGTTAAAAGGCGGATGCTGGCCTTAGAGCCAAGGATGGCCCAGGACCTACACTATCACTGACATTTTTTATACAACATTTGGGGCCAGCTCTAGTAACATTATGAATACCGAATTCCTAATTGCGATTATCTCGGAATCACAATTAGGAAATTGCTATTCCTAATGTATTAAACTTTTTATTTAAAAATAGCTATTCCTAGTGGCTGCAAATCAACCAACCTCATGAAAATTAATGAGGTAGGCAGTAATTTGCAAACCACTAGGAATAGTCGTCATCACAGGGATGGTGGCCTGCTTGGGTCAGCAGACCACCACATCTGTGATTGTTTTTCAATAAAACTATATATTAATATATTAAAGTTTCCTTTTTGTTTTGTTTTGTGATTTGGTAACATGTTACCGAATCTTATTTTGATGTTTGTACATACCACAAAGCTTTTTCCAAACGAACAAGCTTTTCAACATATGACCTCTAATGAGGATGAAGAGGAGATAGTAAAAGTGAGGAACAATGTGGAAGAAGTGATTAGGTTGTACTTGAACGTGAGCATGGGAAAATGTATATGGTTCTCAGTTTTATATTGTTTCTCTAGATGTCTTTTTCTTTACATAGTGCTGAATACATTTACAATATATGCACATTCAATAAAGGATGGTTAAGAGTTGCCATGCAAGAATTACATAGTTGTTCCAGACTTCTAAATCTGCAATTTTCATAAACAAAGGCATGTTACCCCACTCACTCAATTTTAAGCAATATGTTTCCAAATTAAACTTGACTTCTTTTTACAAAATTAACTTGTTCCATTTCTCATTTGATTTTTAGATTTTAAAGATCTGTTGCATGTCTAAGAGGAAAGATGATTGACGTCAGTAGCACTGGCAGGAATGCACTCAATGTTCGTTTTTCAAGCATTGTCACATCAGTTGTCCCTGAGGATGGTGTAAAACATTTAGAACCCATTCAGACAAAAGAAGAACCAAAACCTGAACCAGATTTCTCGCAACAGCCACTGGAGAGAGTACTCTTTGTGGATTTGGCAAAAAGAGAACATAAAACGATTCCTAAGGAGATCTTGGATCTAAAAGATATTGAAGAATTACATTTGGAAAAAAACATGATCGAAACAATTCCAGAAGACATTCGGCACCTCAAGAACATTAAAGTTCTTTATCTGAATGACAATAGACTTCAATATATTTGTGAAGAGATTGGCGAACTTCCTTTGCTTCAAAGCTTAGATTTAAGCAATAACCCAATGTTATTTAATTCAGTGCACATACTAAGCAAAGTGCTAGCCCTCCGCGAGCTCCGGCTGTATAACATCAACTTGGATGAATTCCCCATTGAAATCTGCAAATGTCTACATCATCTAGAGCTGTTAGGTCTATCTGGTAATAATTTAAAATCTCTACCAAAGGAAATAGTGAATTTAGTAAAACTTAGAGAAATTTACTTGCAACATAACCAATTTGTGTGCTTTCCTCTTGATCTTTGCCATCTTGGGACTCTTGAAGTGATTGATTTAGAACAAAACAACCTTAGATCCATTCCTGTAGAGATTTGTTTTCTTCCGAAGCTTGCAAAACTGTTTGTAGGATTTAACAAATTGACATCGATGCCTGATACACTTCCCCAGTGCACTCAGTTATCAATACTGGATATGAGTCATAATAAAATACACAAACTTCCTCGGAGCTTCAGAGAGTTTTCAGCACTGTATGAAATTGGGCTCTCTGGCAATGACTTGAAGGTATTTCCACGCCACCTCTGCTATATAAAGTCACTTGGTGTTCTTTACCTGAAAAAAACTGGCTTGAAAACATTACCTAATGCCTTTAGTAAACTAACAAATATTAAGATACTGGACTTAAGTCAAAATATTTTGACCAGCTTACCCATTGAAGTTTGTGCCTTGAAGACTCTGGAAATACTCTCTCTGGATGATAATGAAATAAGCAAGGTATGAAATAATTGTTTTAATTTTAACCTGACTTATTTGTGCTGTTTCTCTTGGGGAAAGCATCTCAATAGGATCCTGAGATCTTAAAAATAATAGGGGCAAAGAAATGGTTCTGAATTTGGACATTTGAGCAATTGCATTATCCAAATCCTGTTAAACTGGCGCTTTGACTGTTGAAGTTGTCCAACTATCTGTCAAACTATTTCTGATCCCGATCAGGAAATGGACCCTGCGTGGAATTATTTATTTTCAGATATCTGCCATAAAAAAGACTTTAAACTAACAAGTTTTTCTTCAAACACCTATTTTCCATGGTCAACCATTATTGTTTTCTGGGACCAAATGATTGGCAACAACTATTCAAAATTGACGCTAGAAAATATGTTAACAGTGCATGCCATGTAACTAAGGTCACGATCCAACACATTTATTACCTAGAGCTACCTTTCAGGGAACAAAATTATAAATTGACTTTCAAAAGAGCCTTTCTGCAGTGATACATGCAATACAAATTGCCCACTCTCTCATCATCAGTCTCCAGACCATAAAGAAGTCTTAACTTTTTTTACACTAAATTTTGGACACCAGCTGCCACCCTTCTTATTACGTTATTGTTATGTCCACATGCTGAGGCTTGCCCCAATTATCTATGACATTATTAATGCCATTTGCAACAATCATGCAAAATCGTTTCTATAGAGAAGAGGACCGAACACAGGTGCGCTATGTGGAATTGTAGCCCTTGGGTAAGACATCATGCAAGACATATATGCCTTTTCCATGCTTAGCATCAGCATTTACATGTTGCTGTATGTGTAGGGGCACCTGTATGTCTGATGCTCTGCACGTCTAGATACCTGTATGATTTTTTGATTTTTTTAAATAATATTTTTCATTGGCATTTAGTAATAATACGAAACACTACAGTACCCCGATTGAAAATCAGTAATACACTGAATGAAGAAAGGGTAAGGTGCAAAGAAGTTTGTAACCGTACAAAAGGATGCAAGTGGAAAAAGAGAAGAAGAAGGACTGGTGATGGGGATCATCACAAAACAGCATGAAGATAATGCAAATTATACATTTACACAACTAATGATGCTGGTAAAGCAAATTTCCAGAGTGCATCATAACACCACATATCACGATACGTCGTCAATAGTAATTACCAGAAAGAGTGTGAAGCACAAATAGGAAATTAGGAGTTATATGGCAAAAGGATGAAGCAGCTCACTGTGATTTGTAAATGAGATGGTGTCATGTGGCGCTTGGGCTTAGCGTATCGTCTGGTAAGACCACCTATGGCGAATGAGCAGGTGAGTGGTGCGCAGATAGACAAGCAGAGATTTCCATATGTCTTTAGGGCGTTAGCGCAGCAGCATTAATTCCCAGAAGTGGGAAAGTTGTTCGGAACAATATGCTGTGTCCTGCAGCATGGCGTTCGCTGTGGGCACCGGGCATCTGCTCCAGTTCATGGCTACCCTGCTTTTAGCAAGGAGGAGTAACATAGCTGTTAGCCTGTGGTTTGCAGCTGGAATATCCTTGACATAGCCCAATAACCTAATCAGTGGGATACAATGAAGTTGCTGTTCAGTTATTGAGTGTATGGTTGAAAAACCTTCCTCCTAAAATGTGTCCTCATGGGGACATACCCTCACCAGGTAAAGGAAGGAGTCTTGTGGCGCAGCACAGCGGAGGCAGCCAGGGTCAGAGACCAGTCCCATCTATATAACTGTGCTGGGATATGAAAAATGCGATCCAATTGTTTTATATGTATTAACCACAGTCTGTAATTAGGTGAAAGAAGCTGCCCACAGCAGAATGACCAATGAGAGTCCATCAGTGAAGAGCCAAAACCTGCTTCCCAAAGCAACCAGGCTCTAGGAGTCGTCACCAGAGAGTAGTGCTGCACAGTATTGTACAGACTGGTTATTAATTTATGTGGGCAAAGTGTGTTGAGAATGTGTTCAAGTGACTGAAGTGTCGGTGGCTGGGCCAGGACGGTATCATGAATAGTGCGACAAATGGCCCTAATATGATAGTACATGAGAATATCCAATGTAGTGGGTGTTAGTGAAGAGTTAACGGCAAGTGATTGCAGAAAGGTGTCGTCTGAGTACAGAGCTGAAAAAGTGGTAATGTTATATCGGTTTGCTCACAACAAAGCGCTACAGTCCTGTAATGGTGGCATCAGAGGGTTGTGGCCTAATGGGATAGAAGAAATATCTGTATGATTTTGGGCACCTGTTAAAGGGAGTTCTCCATGCAGAAGCCACTGGTTCAACAATGACATCCTTTCTCCATCTAAAATGTGATTTCCGCAGCTTAGAGGTTGAAGAGTAAGTCTCCCAAGAACCAGTACCAATTATGATCTATCCATCCATCTGTCATCAGTCAACCCAGTCATCTGTTTATCCAGTCCTCTGTTTGCCCTTCCAACTTCTGTAAGTGGGAGTGGATTAGTTGTGTCTACCTGTTTATATACATCTGAGTTTGTAGGTGGCTGTATGTGTGTTATTTGTGTGCCGTATGTCTGTTGGCCTGTGTCATGAGTGCCTGTATGATGTTGGTCTGTACACACAAGTTACTTTAATTCTGTTCTTCTTCGTACATTAGTGGCTATCTTTTGCCCGTCAAGCATGATCATCTTTTGGCATTAATGAGTCAGTGCCTGAATGTCTTTTGGTTTGTATGTCTTTTGATGTGTGGTAAATGGGCATGTGGGAATCTTAAATATTGAATTCCATTAAATTTGACTTCCCTCTATCCATCCCTTCTTCCAGGTTGCCAGGGGGTTTTCAGAGACTGCAGATCTCAGGGTCTCCGACTTTGAGCTAGGAGAGTCGGAGGTATCTCAACTGGTCCTTAGGGTGAAAATCTACAGATTAAATTGGAGGGGGGAGTTTCGAAGAACATAGCATGAGGCAGGGACTATATCAAATGAGGAGCAATCATATTTCAGTCATTGCTATCAGGACTGGAGTTTATGTCCAGTGTTGCCGGAAAGATCATGACTAATACATACCTGTGTTCCATTATGTCATTGTGCATACTGTATTTGGAACATAGAAAAAAAAGATATGCCCACTCAAGCTCTGTATTCTCTAGATCATACTTTTACTGGTCTTCTGGATCAAAGTATCTTAGGAAATGTCAAGTAAGTTAGTCCTTGAAGATGACTCTTGTTACTACAATGTGGATAATGGACTGTTGCTATACAGGATAGGACCAAGAAAGACCACAACTTCATCCTAAGGATTTGTAGAGCTCCAGAGACTAGTGGGGCTTTATAGCAGAGAAAGATCATTTATAAAGGAGTAAGAGTACAAATTGTGGAAGACTGAGAAAAAAAGAAAAATACTTTCTACACAACATTGACACATTAGTCTAAAAGAGCTCAGGGGAAACAAATCAACATACATCTGTTCTAGCGCATTTATTTTCTGTCTGTCTTGCTTTCAACGCTAGAATGCTTTTTTGGGGTCTTTAGCATTTTACTAATATCTGAATGCTACAACATGGTTTAACTTGATTCAAATGCGTATTTTCCTTTTAGAGGCATAGATATGCAGAATGCATTACTTAAATTGAAAGACCAGTCTTGAAAATGCTGACAAAAGCAGCTGTGGAGCTGTGTGTTTTGACCATGGAGATCAAAGAGGGCAGGGACGGGTCTTGATCAACACCAATACTGCTTTATGATTGCATGAGAAAGGCAATGAACTGAAGCCTGGAGGTGTCACACAGGAGGAGATGCAGAAAGATAAGGGTTTGTCGAATTAGGATTCTTGGTTAGTGTGAAGATGGTAGTGAGACCAGGCAAAGACAAGAGATCTATTTGATGAATGCTCTTTAAGGGAGAAATTGAAGATATAAAAGAAAGTGTGAGAGCAGTGGTGGTCGAAGATTGCTTGGAAGATTCTAATTTCTGAATAACATGGAGAGGGGTAAATAGGTTTGGAGTAAAACAAGACTGCAATAGCATGCCATATTCTGAGAGAGCTCCAAAATGTCTTAATAGTTCACCTGAGTTGCTTTGTAAGTATGTGCAAAAATGTGGAATTTCGCATTAAAAATTGAGAAAGCAAAATTTCTGGCATAACATGTGAGAAAGCCAAAGGACTGAAATGATATAGGTATTAAAAAGAAAGGCAGTCTAAATAAAAATCAAAAATCAAAGAATATTTAAATCGGTCCAGGGAGAGGGAAGATGTTAGATTTTGGGCGTGTATTAGGGATATGGATAGGGCAATGTTTACGGTAACGGTAAAGGGCAGGGTTAGGCATATGTATACTGTTTGAGTTTGGATTAGGGTTAGGTCTGGGTTATAGTTGGGGATAGTTCTGGTTAGGTTTTGGCTTAGTGTTTTATTAACACTAGAGATGAGTAAGGAAAGGTAAGTGTGGACATGGTTAGTAGAATGGATACTGTTATAGTTAGAGATGCGCTGATGGATTGGGTTAGGGTTCAGCATGGTGTTATAGTTAAGATTATGGATAGGATTGGTAAATGATGATGTTAGATTCAAGAGTTGTGGATTAGAGTTAGTGTAGATAACAGTAAGGGGTAAGTGATTGGATCAGGTTTAGTGTTTATGGTGGAGGCAAATTAGCTTAAAGTGCCTTACTACAAGAGTGAGATTCTGGTGTAAAAAAAACTATGAGAAAAATAGGCACTCATTTGCACTTTCAAGCATCAACTGCGTTGACTGTGTTAGAATTTAAACTTTCGGTTTCTCAATTTTATTTTCAAAGTTTTGTTACTCACTCTTTTTAATTTCGAAATTCTTCTTCTCAGCTCAAGCAAAGAAATATGCAATGACAAATAAACCATCTTCTGGGGTCCTAACCCTATTTTATAGAAGAACTTTCAAATGACTTGCATCTAGTGTTAATGTATCAGTGGAGATTCTAACATTTGTGTGCAGGTGGTCCTGGGAAGAGATTCACTTGAAAAGCTTTGTCTGTTCCCAGTGCTGGGTAGGCCATATAGGCACTCTGCTGTTTCTCCGAGGGGCTGCAGCATAATGGGCAGATTCAGAGCTGGATGGGCTACTATAATCAAGTCCTGATCATTCCGTGTTGTCGCATGATAGCCATAGGTTCCTGCTGGCCTATTTGAGCAGCTGCTACCTTACTCCCCTGACTCAAAGCAACACCTTTTTTTACAGATTGCTTGTTTTTATTGGCTGGAAAAACAATAGCCTGCATAATGGTGATAGCAAATGTCTTTGTAGAAGGATTCATCTGCCACTGATCAGTGTATGAAAGTGATTTTGGAGTGGAAGACTCTATCTTCCATCATTTGTGAAAAGTGAAGTATTACAGGGGGAAAAGGGAAGCTCAGGATTCCCTCAATGTCTGTAGCAGCATGCTAACCTGCTGAGTTACAGAGCAGTCATGGGCACAAATCAGGCTGGGGGAAGAGAGGTTGGTCGTCTGTTATACCACCTCTCTATTAACAAAGCAATAAAACAAGGTACTACGTTTTGGACGTGTGACATCATTGACAGTGATGAATGGTCAACCAATGATTTTTGGGCTCTGAAATGGGATATGATTGCATTTATAGGGACTCCTTTATTAGGATACAGGTCCTTCACCAACTGAGATGGCATCATTGGGGCCTGCTGTTCGTTAGGTGAGTGATGCTATACCCAATGGGAATCCTTATGGAGATCTTTAATCCCAAAATTCAAAGAAACCAGTGTGTCTTCTTGAACTCTCCAAACTGAGGGATTTTCTTTTAGTTTTGAGGGATAGTGGTGGAAGATTGGGCACAAAAGAGAAAAGGAATTGTTAAAAGTACCCATGGAAGTGCCTAATATAAGATATTTATTAGTAGTGGGCTTCCATGGTAAGATTAAAAACAGAGGTGGATTCACTGGGTATCTTGTAGGTCGGCATGTTTCTTGCCTCTAAGGCCCCATAGGGTCTGTGGCATTCATCAGGACCAGTTTGAAAACACCCTAATCTAATAATTAGTGGTTGAAAATTATTAAGTGCTGCAGGTGCTTCACATCTTATTGTAAAGACACAGAAAGGAACAACTTATTTGAGTATATGTTCATGAATGAGGCCTGGCTGACAACAGATATAAAATAAAAAGCAATTAATAAGAAACAGACAGTTAACTGTACAATTGGTTTAGACAACCATATATAATGTATTTTGCCTGCAAGGTTATCCATAGTCAGTGGCTTTGTGAGAACACACTTATTTATGCCTACTACCCCGCCTGGGGTATAGGTCATCAACCAAGACTCTCTAGCCATATCTATTCTGGGCTTTTCTTTCAACCTGACTACACGTGTAACCTATCTCCTTGCAGTCAGCCTTGAGGCCTTGGCGCCAGGTGTTTCTTGGCCTTCCTCTTTTCCTTTTCCCTTGAGGGTTCCAGGTCAGGGCTTGCCTTGTGGTGTTTGATGCACACTTGCAGAGGGTGTGACCTATCCAGCCCCAGCATCTTTTCAGGATATCTTCATGAGAATGGAATTGGATGGTCTGCTGCCATAGGTCATTGTTCCTGATGGTTTTTGGCCAGCGGATTTGGAGGATTTTTCTCAGACAGGTGTTGATGAAGGTCTGTATGTTCTTGGTGGTAGCTACTGTTGTCCTCCAAGTTTCTGCTCCATACAGAAGGACTGATTTTATGTTGGTGTTAAAATTACTGATCTTGGTTTGCAGCGTCATCTCCTCGGAGCTCCAGATTTTTATTAGCTCTATGAAGGCAGCCCTTGCTTTGCCAACTCTTGCCTTGACTTCGGTGGCTGTGCTGCCTTGCTTGCCTATGACACTGCCCAGGTAGGTGAAGACCTCAACCTCTTCCAGTGCTACGCCTGCAAGAGTGACTGCAGTTGTGCTGGCCATGTTAGTGTTCAGAATCTTAGTTTTTCCCCTGTGGATGTTGAGGCCAAGTTGTGCTCATGTGGCTGCCACATTGTCGGTCTTCTCTTGTATCTGCAGATGAGGATGAGAGAGTATGGCCAGGTCATCTGCAAAGTCCAGTTCGTTGATTTGCGTCCAAGGTGTCCATTGGATCCCATTTCTTTTCCTTGCTGTGGATGTCTTCATGATCCAGTCTATGGCAAACAGGAAGTGAAAAGGTGTGCACAAACATCCCTGGTGGACTCCAGTTCTCCCTTGAAAGGCTTCCGTGACTTGTCCTCCATGGACTATCTTCCATGTTATACCCTCATAAGAGTTCCTTATGACTCTTTTATCTGGCACACAGTAGTGGCATAGGAGTTTCCAAAGGGTCTCTCTGTCCATGCTGGCGAATGCCTCCTAATAGTGATGAAGTTAACGTCCATTCCATTGAATGCTCAATGATGATGAGCAGTGTTGAAATCCGGTCTGTGCAGTATCTAGCTTTGCAGAAACTGGATTTCTGGTCTTGCAACTGTTCCTTCATTCTTTTAAGATGACTCTTTTGAAATGTTTTCTTGTGGTTGATAGAAGAGTTATCCCGCTGTAGTTTGCACAGTTACTCATGTCATCTTTCAGGGGGATCTTACTTAGGTATCTTTCCTTCCAGTCTAATGGCACCTTTTCCTCTTCAGAGATCCTTCAAAGCATAGGGTAGAGCATGTCTACAGATGTTTCAATGTCTGCTTTCAGTGCCTCTGCAGGAATGTTGTCAGGTCCTGTTTCCCTCCCATTTCTCAGATATTTGATAGCTTGCCATGTCTCTTCCTAGGTTGGTCTGCTGCAGACAATTGGCAAGTCATTTTCAGGTGTCTGTATGTCTGGTGGATACTGCAGCACTGGCTGGTTAAGCAGTTCTTCAAAGTTCTCCACCCATCTTTGTTGTTGGCCTTCATTACCCATGATTGTCTCCCCATCTTTGTCTTTAACAAGTCTCTCTAGCTGGCTGTATCTACCGGAGAGTTTACTTGTTATGTTGTAGAGCTCTTTCAAGTTTTCATGGCTTGCTGCTTCATGGACTTCTGTGGCAAGACGATCAGTGAATCTACTCTTAAGCTTCTCTTTGCTTCCTTGTTGGTTTTGGTGTATTCTCCTTGAGCTTTCGCTTTTACTGCTCTTGTTTGGCTGGTGTTGATGGCAGCTTTCTTTTCGTTTCTATATTGGATTTTGCAGAAAGCCTCGGTGGAGATCCATTCTTTATGCCATCTTTTCTTGGGAACCAGTACCTCCTGGCAGGTTGATGTCACTGTTTCTTTTATCTACTAACACTGACTTTCTTCTGGGTCTCTGTTGTCCTCTACATCTTGCGGGACTTGAATCTTGTTACTGAGGGTGACTAAGTGTTCACTCCGTTTCTGTGCACCTTTGAGGAGGGTGGTGTTATATTGCTGGTGTTGCTTTGTCGGTTCCATCCATACTTTCTTTGGCTTTAGCGTTGCTACGTTAAGGTGATCGTATTAATCCACGTCCTCTCCTGTCATCACTCTCACATCCTGCAGGGACCTCTGTAAAGTCTTGGGAATGCAGACATGGTCAATCTGATTCTCTGTTGAACGGTCTGGTGACACCCACGTTGCCATGTGTATTATTTTGTGTGGGAATACACTACTGCCTATCAGTGGACTGTTATGGGCACAGAGATCTGTGGGCCTTTCACCATTCACAGTATGGTGATGTCTCTTTCAAGACATTTCTGCATGATGGACTGGAGTCTGTTATAAAACTGTTCTGCCTCTTCTTTGCTGTCATTTGTAGTTGCATAGTACTATATAACGTTCATGTTGATTCTCGTTTTCTTTGTGCAAAAGGTCGCTATGATGATTCTGGGACTGTGGGCTTCCCATCCAATCAGAGCTCTGATGGCTGCTGTGGTTAGCATCAGTGTTACTCCCTGAGTTTGTGAGATGTTCTCTTCCTCATGTCCAGAATACAGCAGCAATCCTCTTTGAGCACGTCTTTTCTATGCAGTCTGTGTCCATCTGTTCTCGCTGATGGCAAGCACTGGCAAGGTTGTATTTTTACATCTCCCGCTTCCACTTAGAATATCTTGCCTGTCTTGTACATAATCCTCACTTTCCATGTCCCGATGGCCTTGGTCAAAAGCAGGTCGTACAGCTTTGTGGCTTCCATGGATTTCTGGCTTTCACCACAAGGCGTCATAGCTCTCCGTGAAGGAGATACCTCTCTCCTCAAGACCGGGATGTCTTTTGGTTGATATTTCTGTGGGTAGGATTTTCTTACACGGTGAGGTAGCTAGGCCCATGCATAACCCTCCTTTCGCAGCTGGGCTTAGGACCGGACATGGCAGAGTTGTGTGAATACACAGCCTCCAGAAAGTTTTGAATGCCACTGCACAACAAACTGCAAAATCATGTAACCTTATCTGTGATATATGTTTATCTAAACCAGTTATACAGGTAAATATTTGTTAGTTTCGTATTAATTGCATTTTATTTTACTCCACCAGGAATAGCACATACCTTCCTGAGAAACGCTCATAGGCTCTTATTTTGACACCCTTGGTGGGCTAGCATATTTTTCATCATATTATTAGTAGTTCATAAAGTTTTGATGGACTTGTAATTTGCAGACGAACATGTTTTGTGCATTATCATAAGATTCAAAAAGAACATTTTGTGCATGCATTATGTTATGACAAACAATTTCAAACTGGGATTATTTAGCATTTTGCACCCGCATGTACTTGTGACATAAATATGCCCCTGCTCCAGATCCGAAGTATACAAGTATTTAATTAGTTGCCCTTTAGGATGGCTTATAAATCTTAAGTCTTTTTAACACATATATTAAAACTATTTTCCAAATAAAATATCTGAACACATATTTCATTTAAATAGATTATTTTGGGGTAATCGCACCAGCAACCTGACACCCTCACTCCCACAAGTGTGCTCTGGTTTGAAAAACGTTGCCAACGTAGACTTTGATTACCAGTCCATGCCAAAGGGTCCAGAGAAGACTCCGAAAAGCATTTGCAATTCCCATGCTTCTGGAGACCGGTAGGAGGAATTTGCCTTAAGTTTACTTGCTGGGTCATTAATGAATGTTGTGGCATCTCCCCCTTCATATCTCATCCTCTGCTTGGCCTGCCACCTACGCCAAGACTGAGTTATTGCGTGAGTGCCTCTCCACCTCAGGCAATCCCCATCGCTGACCCAATTCAGGAAAAATCTCAAGTCCTGGCTCTTCGACTGAACCCCAGCGCCTAGAAAGATCAGCTGCCTCCCCTTCTCCCCTCAGCGCCTTGAGTCCCTCACGGGTGAGTAGCCACGCTATACAAATCCCTGATTGATTGAGTGTCCAACGACTACCGCTGATGGCTGTATCGGTGTGTGGGATTGTCTGAGATCCTGACCATGAGAGGCAGAGTACTTTAAAAACGTCTGGGACGTGTGTGTGTGTGTTTGCCCAATATCCCCAGTGGCCATTTGTAGTGTGGTCCTACTGTCCTGTCACACTGTTGTCTTTGATTCGCTGATTGATCAGATCGAGCCTCCATCATTTAATCTTGTTTGTAGTCACCTACAGCATAGCCTGCATATAAATTCGGCCATATTTATTTGCATCTAAAATATTACAGAAAATAATTAGGGTGTACATTTGCTTACTCAAGGAAAACACTTCAATATCAGTTATATAACTTTACATGCAGACACCGTCAGATAAAAACATGCACAAATGTTATTTTTTTTATATCATCGCAATATTGTGTTCCATAAACCTGTAGATACAGTGAGCACTCTTTAGAAATACACACTTTCTGCCAATTAATTTGACAAAATGTGTATTTTTTTAAACTACTAAACCATGTGCAAAATGGTTATAATAATTAGATTGTCTTCTAAACCTTGTCCCCAAGTAGGAAACATAAGAATATTGATAGCTTGCATTTGAAAATGGTGATAGTAAATTCACGTACATTATTTTCTTCATTGCTTTAAAAGTATCTATGCTTTCTATTTTACAAGGTACCGTCGGAGGTGATAGACCTCTCCAACTTAAAACAGCTTGGCCTCACTGGAAACCGATTCACCGCCTGGCCTGAGGAAGTTAATTTTGTGGAGTCTTTGGAGAGGCTATATCTTGGCCAAGACCATGGCATGCGGTTTTCATCAATACCTGAAAATATCAACCTACTGAAGGTAAGTGAAAACCAAAAGATGTAAAGAACTGGTGGGGATATGCCTACTGATGTACCTTTCTCCATCTATCTGCATGAATTCTTGTTTTTCTGTCTGTTTGTATCTAGCTAGCTGTCTATTTGTCTATATCTCTATGTGTTATCTGGCATCTGTTTTCTATCATGTACAATGGTCGACCCAGACATGAGAATAATTCGATTCTTCTCACCAAAATAGTCCCCTACTATTTTCTTCTAGCCCCAAGTCCTTAGTACTAGGTGTCCACTTGAGTCTTGGGAGATGTTCTGTATCATTTGACGTTTAGGTATCTCTATATCCTTTGGCATGTAGGTGCAACAGGAGCATGAATTCTCCTGTGATGCAATTTTTCTTGCTGACACCTAATACCGGCTTGACAGCCATCTGTTTAATCAAAACATTATGCAGGTGACAATGGCAAATAAGAAATGCTGGCACATACACAGTCTTCAAGGCATAAGTAAAAACATATACACAGTAAAAGTGTGCTCAATGGAACAGATAACGCTATGTCACCCCACTGGTGTAAACTATGTAGGCAAACAAATCCCCCCAATACCAAGAATATATAGTTACAAATGTCCAGAGCACCACAAAAAGAGTAAATAGTCCGTCAAATAGACAGGTCCATATTAGTAAAATAGACTCCAAGCGTTGAGATTGATGGTTCCTTTCACTTTATTGAATTGTTCAATTTCTTGTACAGAGTAATTTACACAACAGCCGACACGTGTTTCGTCTTACAAAATGAATTTTTCAAGGCTCTAATCGTTAATCAGTATACGCACAGTATATCCAAAGCAAATGGATCGTTCAAATCCTGATCCTCAGAACCCAGAGCTCCCACGAAAAATATGTATAATTAGCAGAAGTTCTCATATGAACTACTCCAATAGAAGTTCACAGACAAATCTACTGTAAAGTGTCGTATTCAAAGTCTGAACGAACACAAGAACGAGAGTCAGAGAGAAATTCCATCCCTTTGCACCAAACGCCCTGATAAGCCAAGGTCAGCCGGAGTATCAAAAGTTTGCATGTGTAGAACATGGCACGCTATATCTTCTTCTTATGGCATGTTACCTTTTGGCTAGATACACATTGTGTTCGGAGGGTGCCCATTTCATTTTTCCAAAGTCTGTCTCATATTTTGTGTCTTCACTTCACTAGTAAGGAATTTGCCCTTCTGTGGTGCCCACTGAACTTTAACCTTTGAACAACACTGAAGCTCAAGTGATCTCAGGTTATCAACATTTGCCAATTTGTATTTACTTTGAATGCATAGTTGTGGTCTTTACTGTTAATGGCATAGGAGTTGGCATATAATAATATGTTCCTCAGCATATGCAATATATGTACCACCTCCCTCAACTGGAGCGGTATGGACTAGGTTGAAATTGTTTCCCTGGCAAAACAACTGCCTGCCCATTCTTTTCATGGCTGACCACTTGTGAAAAAATGAATGAGAGGGGGAACGATAGGACCGCTCATACAAATATATGAGGACCTCTGAATTTTATGGCATGACACAGAGGCCAACATTATGCAAATCTCCTTCATTGCCAGCTCACAGCAGCAACAACTGAAGAACATAGAACTTTGAAAACATTCTAGTAGACTATAAGATCCCCCACGCCTAGTATTCTTCCTTCTCTGTTGCTGCTGCTTACAAGATAAGCACACCTTCTATGCCTTATAACTCTTATAGTGGAGAAGTGTGGCTCAGTGGTTAGAGGCGGCAGACCAGGAATCTGAGATCGGCCGAGGACCAGGGTTCGATTCCCCGCCTCGGCGGGTCTCGGGCTCTAAAATTCCACGGACTCGATAATTCTCGCTCCGGTGCCTACTCGACTCACGGGGTCACACTCTGCGACTCTGGGCAATAGCTTGCTTAATCTCCACTACGGCCCCTCGCGGCGGGATGCCTGGCTTTCACCTTGTGGATACCCTGCCGGGGTATCTCACAGTGGAATACCAGGACGGGTTCCCTAAGCAAGCACTTAGATACCGTGTCGGTGATTTGCGCTATATAAATACATTTACATTTACATTTATATCTATCATTATTATAATTAACTATCCTACCCTTCCCCCTAGATAAGTTATTCACCCTATGTTACTAATTTACTGGTTAACTACTATTGATACTAACTATAATAACTGTTTAGGGACTATTTGGGTGGTTGATATTGTCATAGTGTTTTAACTGTCCAGTCGGAGTGGAGGTCTCCTTCCTCCGCACCTGACACATTGTAGGGTCCGCCTCGGCTTTTTAAGGCCGAGAGTTATCCCTTAAAATGTAGTTAAAATATATTCTAATCCAGTCACGACCCCTGCACGCTCCTTGCAGCGTGTATCAGCGTATTTTCAAAGAAAAGCTGAATGAGGCGCATCGGCTCCCTTGCCAATGCCATAACCATAACAATGGCAAGCTCGGAGCCAGGCAACCGGAGCCGCGCTGTGCTGACATAACAGCGCAGCCCGCCAACGCGCGTATCATCCTCACGAGTAAACTTCATTTTCAGGTACTCCGGCAGCCCTCAACCTCCCCAGTGGCTGCCGGGATGCTTTACAAAGTATAAAAATAAAAAAAAGAGGGGAGGAAAAGTCAACAAAACAAACAAAGGACACTATGTTTAGAGGAAAGGCCCTTACAAATGGGCAATAACAGTGTCTCCAAGGCGGAAACCATTTTAATACCTTGGGGAAAGGCCATTCCATGACTAGAGCGGCCATTTTAGACTTAACATTCTGTCTAACTACATTCTCGCAGTTGTAGTTTGGATCACTGTGGAAAAAGCTGCTCATCTACAAAGCTCAACAGGAATCAGCATGTCCCTTGATCGTACCACTAACAACATGGAAGACAAACTAGAGGACCTCATCAATAAGGCCCTAGACAAGGTAATGGGGACGCTAGATGATACAATTAACAATAAATTGGAGATACTCTCCAAACAAAGTTGTCCAGCTGCTGGCACTAGACACCCTGAAGGGGCAGATAAGGCAGTGAAGGTCCAGAGAAAGCAAAGTGGGGAAGTAAATAAACAAAAAGGGGCAAAAAACCTAAAGGGTCAAAGGAAATGACATCATGCTCTGGTGGTGACATGGATGGCGCATTGGGTACCTCAGGTGGGCATGAGGAAGGCCGAGATTTACCCATTCACAATGATAGTGAAGAGGAGTTAGAGTTCGAAATCAACCTCTCATACACCTCTGACTTCGACACAGACGTCAAACAATCAGAAGTAAGGAACAGGGTACAACTGAGGAGGAATCCAAGACCTCCAGGGCTAAAATGGGATTGACCCATTCGGAGAAAGCATGTTTGACCCACTCTTCATTAAACACCCGCTATCCCCAGAGTGGACCCCTTCTCAACACACTTGTTAAGTAAAGAGATCCTGAAAGAAGTTAGATAACGTCTGAGATCTGAATGCCCACGCCTCTCCCTCCCAGATAACGTGGACGCTAAGGTAGTGGCATTCATCGCCAAAGGAGGAAAAGACCCTAGGAAAGGCCTGGACAAAGGACTAAAGTCCTGCCAGGACCGGTTACTAGATATTAGGGGACCTCTAACTAAAATGTTTGAGGTGGCTGAGGCAGCCTACCTGGAAGAGGCACTCATTGACCCCAAAGAATTATGCCAATTGGCACAAAGAGCGATTTGCCTCCTGGGAAATTTGAACACTGCTCTATGCAACGCAGGAAAAAAAAATGCATTCTTTTGAAGATAGACCCCTATCTAGTGGAACTAGCCACTTAAGAAGGAGGAGCTAGCTGCCAGGGCCTACTCTTTGGGGACGACTTTATCCGTGACATGGCCAAATACGTGGGAGCTTTCAGTTCCATTCAAAAGTCCCTGAAAGAGATTAAGAAAGTCTTCCAAGATGGAGTTTTTGGCAGGGCAGGGAGAACACAGGGTCAGTTCCCCAGCTGTGGACAAGGCTTCTCAAGACCCTACCTGGGACGTGGTCCAAGATTTTAAAACTCCAGCTTCAATCCAACCTTTTACCCCCAGAAACAGTGGTTCCGTGGGAGAGGCTTCAGAGGAGAGCAGAGACGAAATAGCTTTACAACAGGTAGGAGTTACAAAAGACCCTTTAGATACCCCTATAAAGGTGGGTGGCAGACTAGCCCAATTCTCTGGGAATTGGAATACGGTAAGTCAGGACCAATTGGTTCTAGAGACAGTGAAGGGGTACATGATGGAATTCATAGACATACCAATACAAAGGAAAATCCCTTCGGAAATTATATTCTTACAGAAAGACTCAACCCTAGTTTTACACAAGGTAGAAAACCTATTGACCAAAGGGGCAATTCGAGAGGGGACAGAACTATATTTCATCAGCAACATCTTTTTAGTAGAAAAAAGACAAAGGGATGAGACCAGTAATAAATCTAAAAGAACTGAATGAATGGGTGTGCTTTCATCACTTCAAAAAGGAGGGCGTACATCTCCTAAAAGATATATTACGAAAAGGGGACTGGCTAACCCGACTAGATCCAAAAGACACATACTTGACTATACCAATTTGGCAACCCCATCAAAAATACCTTCAATTTTCTTTGAGTATTATACTGCGCGAACTAGACCCGAACATATCAGGTATCAGAGCACTTAACATGAGCACCAGTTGCGTTATAGACAGACACATTCATTTTTTTTGTTAGGCACGTGGAGATTAAGTGATTTGCCCAGAATCACAGGATGTTGAGCGTCGTTGCCGAGACTTGAATCCGGTTCCCTAGCTTCGAGGTCGACCGCTCTAGCCGTAAGTCTACATCCTCTCCCAATTCACTTGGAGGGAAAAACAGTGGCAATTCTGCAGCCTTACCTTCAGTCTCTCCGCAGCCCCCTGGTGCTTTACCAAGGTACTTCGACCTGTAGCAGGTTGGCTCAAAGCAAGAGGTGTAAGACTAATTCTCTATCTAGACGACATCCTGATTATGGCCCAAACAAGAGAGATGGTTTCACATCACACAGAGCTTACCATAAACACCTTAGAACACCTGGGTTTTGTCATAAACAAGAAAAAGTCCTGTGTAGTACCATGTCAGAAAATGCAATTCTTGGGATTCATGGTAAACACAATGCAGACTGAATTAAAATTACAGGGGGAAAAGCTATGGTGTGGCACCTTCTCAGCAGGGGGGCGCTGAACAGACCAGGACAAGGAGCTTCACATCAATTGCTAATTACTAGCGGGCTTTTTTGCAATTTGATGCTTCACCAAGAATATAATGAAATGTTCTGTGATGTTACACAAGGACAACGTCTATGCGGTCAGATATGTGAACAAGATGGGAGGCCCTCACTCCAAGGGACTAGTGGTCTTGGCCAAAATCTTTTGGGGATACTGCCTAAACTAGGGGATCTCTGTACTGCCAGAACTTATCCTGGCATTTCACATCCGAGTTGCGGATTGGTTCTGTCGGAGCTCCAGCAATTGGAGACTGAACAGGGGAATCTTCCTCAAGATCCAATTGAGATGGGGACCCTTCGGGGTGGACCTCTTCGCGAACAGATTGAACTCCCAAATTTCTTCAGCTGGAGGCCGACCCTGAAAGCCAAGGAGTGGATGCCTTCCTTCAGAATTGGAAAGGGTTAGCACCCTATGCCTTCCCTCCTTTCACCATGTTAGCAAGACTCCTGCTACACGGACGGAGGACCAAGGAGGAACCTGGTGGTGATACCTCCTCTGTGGAGATCACAGGCCTGGTTCCCAATCCTTCTGGAAATGAATATAGACCTACCAATCCTATTACCAACCTTCAGGGGTATAACTACAGACCCAGAAGGAGAACCACATCCTCTTGTAGAGCAAAGCCTTCTACCATTGATGGCCTGGAAGTTTCTGGCGACAATGGCAAGTACAAGGCCTTTCGGCAGACGCTTTCAGACTTGTTTCAGAGTCATGTGCTCCCGGCATAAGAAAGACATATAGACTGGCCTGAGAGAAATGGGTTCCCTGGTGTCTTCAACCGCATTACAATCCTGTTACAACTGATTTAGTACATGTAATTAATTACTTATCAGAATTATTCACTTCAGGACTTTCATATAGAACTGTTAACCTGTACAGATCGGCTATTGCAGTAGGCCATGACCTGTTATATGGCATTTCTGTAGGACAAAAGTTATTGACTAAAAAAAAATAATGCGTAGTATGTGGGTCTTAAACCCACCTTCTGCGAAATACGCAGCCTTATGGAATGTTAAAGACGTCCTACAAGTTCTTTTAAGTTGGGGAGAAAACACTAGATTATCTCTAAAAAGTATATCCTATAAATTAGCTGTCCTACTCTTCCTAGTATCATTTAGGAGGACATCAGATGTAAGAGCACTAGACATCACCAACAGAGCGTACCAACCTGAAGGGGTTTGCTTCTATCTTAAGAGACGCAAAAAGACCATGTCAACTTCTGTCTTTTACCCTTTCTTTGGACAAAATGAAAGACTGTGTGTGGTGAGATGTTTGATGGAGTATGAGAGGAGAGCAGTGAACATGAGAGGAAATACCGAACAAGTACTATTATCGCATAGAGCACCTCATAAAGCAGTCCCTTCTCCAACCATAGCACGATGGGTGAAAGAAGTGATGAAAGAAGCGGGTATAGATATCTCTATGTTTGGGGCACACTCACTTAGGGGCCCTTCAGCCTCAAAAGCCTATTTCCTGGGAGGAGGCTTATAGGATATCCTTAGGGCCGCAGACTGGTCCAGTGAAAGCATGTTCAAAACTTGCTATTTTAGACCGGTCACAAGTGCAATTGACACTGTATTAAATGCACTTTCAACTTGCATAATGTTAGCCTCGGTGTCATGCCATAAAAATTAGATCTTTCACAGCCTGGTGGACAGAAAATCTGGATTTTATTAAAGACACGAAGGTTGAGATTATCCCTCCACATTATCCCTCCCTAGTGAGTAAATGTATTGATTTCCTTTTTTCTTTTTTGGAGTAAGTGATCTCTCCTTGATCGATGGGAAAAAGTTATCGTTTGAAAGTAATTGAAGTGAGAAGTTATCTTGTTTGCAACACAAAGAAGGAAGAATATTATGCGTGGCGGGATCTTATAGTCTACTAGAATGTTTTCATAGTTCTAAGTTCATCAATTGTTGCTGCTGTGAGCTGGCAATAAAGGAGATTTGCATAATCTTGGCCTCCGTGGTCTTTAATAAAATCCAGATTTTCTTACCACCAGGCTGTGAAAAATCTAATTTCCTTGATTACCCCAAGTCCTAGCTAACTAAGGATACTATGGGTGCCATGTCTCCACACAGCACAGTGCCAAGCTTTTTCTTCATCTCCACAGCCCTTTTCATTTTGTCTCATTGAAGTGCCTCCTAAACTATATATTGATTGGAAACAACTTGGGTAGAAATTCTGAAACAACAAATGGTTCCTAGGCTCATGATGGATGATTGCAAAGGTATCTCTTGTGGCCCTGTGGTCTGCAGGATTAGTCTTATATGGCTTGTGGAGCGGAGAGAGCAGACATGGGTTATACAGGCTGTCTGTCTCATGGGCTTTAAAGTAACATACACAGGATCAGTAGAGAGACATGCAGTCAGTCCTGCCAGAGACCCAGCAAGGAGTCTGTAGTTGAGCTCCCCTTTGTCTGCCTCTGTTCGCGCACACACCCACACACAACACACATGCTCTTCTTTCTGTAGATCTTTATTATGAATAAATCTAGTGAAGACTATGCCAATTCATAAAATACTTAGATTCATACCTAGTATGCTGTTGAGCTTGCCTGCCCACACAAGCGCATGATTTTATGAATGAAAACCGGTCATTAAAATGTTGGTATAAGTGCAAAGCAACAGAATGGGGTTGCAGTAAAGCTCACCCTGTAAACTCACGTAACCATGTGTTCAATCTGTTAGTAATTTGTTGATACGCAGAGAGAGAGTTTGACTCTCACATATCAGGACCCTCAAGCAGAAGGAATACAAAAAAAAAACTTGAAACTGAGCACACCTACAACTCCTCCCTTATTGTTTACAAACTCGTCTCTTAGGTGGATGGTTGCATCTTGGCAATTTTATGCACTTCACTTAATATCAGATCCTATTTTTTCTCTTTATAGCACCATTGACACATTTGCATTCATACAAGCATCTTACACTTAGCCATGCCAAAGCATTACTTTATATAAATGATCTACTGCCTGCAGTGTGACAGGACCTCTACTTGTCACTCTAGCATATAATCCCTGGGACATGATTTCCATCAGGTGTAAAACTGACAATGAATGCCCCCCCATTCCTGCTATCCACGGCTGCTTGTTTGTGTAACCCAATATGAAACACTGCATAATGAATGCCATGTCAGACTTGCAGGAAGCCTGTATGCATTTCTCTAGATACAAATAAAGGGGAATCCCTCTTCAACCAGACATCTTGTAGAGATTTGATTTGATTTGATTAGGGGATTTATAGAGCGCACGAATGCCTGCGGGCGTCTTGGCGCTGATGATCTGACTGCAGAAGTGAAAAGAGCCTAACGGTGCATAGTGCTGGTCTAAACTGAGAAAAGCCAGGTTTTCAGGTTTTTCCAAAAGGCCTGATCTTTAGGCCCTGTTAGTGGACCCTGTCAGCTATAGTGCCAGGAGCAGGAGCCAATGTAATTTGTTCACTGTTGATGTAATGTGGTCGAACGTCCGTAATCCCCTGATGAGATGTGCCATCGAGTATAGGAGAACTTCCATGGGTGCTAAAGTGGTTTCTAGGAGGCCATTGAAGAGAGTGTTGATTCCATCGAGGTGGAAGAGGGCTAGAACTCCAGCTATTGTTCTGAAATCAAGTTCTGCAAGAAAGCCAGGAGACAGAGCCAGTACCATCCTGTAATGGCTGTATTGCAATTGTGTTAATGGGATGTGAGGTCTGTGTCAAGACTGAATCCAAGTGTTTGTACATTCTCTATGAGCTGGAAGGGCACAACTATGTAGGTTCATGTCCTTCATTCTCTCTGTCACATTTTAGTTAGCAGCTCCCACTTAAAAGTCCAGGGTTCCCTCTAGCATCCTGTCCTGGGTACGTTTTCCCTCTGATTTAGAGGTGGGAGAACCCTGGGGGCATGGGTATACACATCTCCTTGCCTTGACCAGCCAGTTCGGTGGACCATAGAAGAGTTTATAACACAGAGCACCCTGGATGCACAAAATGTGCATGTATCGTCTTCAGGTGTTTCTTCGTACAATTACTTCTCTATTATTCTTTTTTAGTCACGTGATTGTGTACCATTAGTATGCCTTTTGGAATAAACCAAAAGTTACAAGAAAGCAAAGCCAGGCTTGAATCTGTAATTGTTTGAACCTGTTGGCAAAAAATAATTCTATTCTTGTTGGGTTTAGATATGCAAATGTATCCAGTTCTGGTTGGTTTTTGGAGCAGGTGTTGAGTTTCTGTTAGTCACTGATTGGGGATATTTTGAGGGGAAGTTGTGTGTTGTCCGTGTAGTGATGCATCTTCAAGTTGTCAGTGAACAAGGATTTGCAGGGATCTTTGAAGAGTTTGTAAATGAAGAGGGGGAATAGAGTCCTTTTGAACTTGTTGGACAGAGAATGCGTCCGACTTCTAGCATTGTGCGAGTTAAGTTAGCAATTGCGGCACCATTTTGTATTCAGCCACCATTTTGTACCATGATTAAAAGTAAGCTTCTGTCTCATAATGTTTGCCTCAGCAGAGAGCAGCCTCGATTGTTTCTCATTATCTTAGTCAAGGTTGAGATCCACCACACTAATGAATAGATCGTTCTATCTCTGCATGCCTTTCCTGCTAGGTAGCCCTGCTCCTACTCTCAGAGAGACTGGCAGGGGCAGAGTGACCTTGAAACTAAGATAGCATGTACCCGTTCTCAAGATGGTAGCTTTTCTTTCTGTACCTCCTTTGTTCATTAGTGCCCAGGCTGGAATTCTCTAGCCTGGGTGGGTCTTTAGAGATGTTGGAAATGTATATTTTGTGTTACTGTGTGGACGGGAGTCAGTCCCTCTACAGCATTCTAAGGAGGCTGGTCAGATTGGACTTCGCTCGAGTGTATTGCTAATGAACAACTTTGGTTTGTATTCTCTACTATCTAACCGACTCTTCATTTGAACTTGTTGGACTGAGAATGCATCCGACTTCTAGCATTGTGCGAGTTAAGTTAGCAATTGCGGCACCATTTTGTATTCAGCCACCATTTTGTACCATGATTAAAAGTAAGCTTCTGTCACATAATGTTTGCCTCAGCAGAAAGCAGCCTCGATTGTTTCTCATTATCTTAGTCAAGGTTGAGATCCACCACACTAATGAATAGATCGTTCTATCTCTGCATGCCTTTCCTGCTAGGTAGCCCTGCTCCTACTCTCAGAGAGACCGGCAGGGGCAGAGTGACCTTGAAACTAAGATAGCATGTACCCGTTCTCAAGATGGTAGCTTTTCTTTCTGTACCTCCTTTGTTCATTAGTGCCCAGGCTGGAATTTTCTAGCCTGGGCGGGTCTTTAGAGATGTTGGAAATGTATATTTTGTGTTACTGTGTGGACGGGAGTCAGTCCCTCTACAGCATTCTAAGGAGGCTGGTCAGATTGGACTTCGCTCGAGTGTTTTGCTAATGAACAACTTTGGTTTGTATTCTCTACTATCTAACGACTCTTCATTTGTAAGGAAGGCTGAGAGGTGGTCTCGAGTGTCCCGGGTGGCCCTAATTGGGTCACTTCCTTCAAACTCCACAGGAGCCAGGCGTTTTTTATTTTATTTTGTGGATCCTATCAATACGAGCTGGTTGTTGTTGCTTAGGTAGGAGCATGATTATACCAGAGAAACACTGAGGGGCCGATTTCGATCTCGGTCGCAAGGGCTCCAAATCGGGTTCGGGATTAGCGGGTCGGATTCGGAGGCTGAATTTCTGTCCGGTTCGTACACGGGTCCGGACGACGGAGTACGATGCGAACAAGCGCGAAATCTCCATCCGAATCGTTTCCGGGTCCGAACCGCTCCGTACGACCCGGCCGTAAGCTAACCGTGGCGCACAATGGAGGCGAATTCCGACCCAGCCAGTACGATGCTTGATTCGGACAGCCGGATCGAGTCGGAGCTTCCGGGTTTGGGGGTCTGCATCGGACCCCCTGTTACCCGCAGCCTTATGGCTCAGACACTGGGGGAGACCCATGGTCTACCCAACACAGGCATGTACGGTGCGGAGGGCACTGACGCGTACCCACTGTAGAGGGCGCACTTGTCCGGAATGTACCCATTCAGTCAATGGGAGCCCATGTATGCGTTGTACGACCGGCTCCCATTGACTTCAATGGGAGTCCGACCGAAACGAGTCCGACAGCATACGGCCGCATCGTACTCGTTCGGTTGGACTGCAAAAGTCTGGATCGGTCGGAAAACACCCCAGATCCGGCTCGGTCGGAGTGATTTCCGTCCCAGATCGGAATCGGCCCCTGAGTGTTTCCAAGGTGTGAATCAGTGCCTGATAGTCAAATGTGCCATTTCCTGCAGAAAGGTTAAGAAGAATCAGGAAGCAGAGGTCATTTCTGTCACTGAAAAGAAAGGTATCTATTCAAAGAAATTACTTTATTTCTAGTACTTTCTTGCTTTCATTCCTTCTTCCATTTTCTGTCTTTCTCTTATTTCTTTTCTTTTGTTCTCTCCTGTTTTACCTCTTCCTTTCTTTCCTTCTTTTCTTTCTCCCTGTCTTTCTTTTTTCCTGCTTTTCGTTCCTTATGTTCTTTCTTTCCTTCCTTTAAAAGTATGCTTCTTAAAGCATCTCTTCATTCACTAAATTGTATTTACTTTTTGGAGAATTGGTATATATAAGGGCATGGGGTGGTTGCAGGGATTTGTTTACTTATTGAGGCTTATACATTCTGCATGTACTTTGCGATTGCTTTCCTTCTAGTGGCCCTAATTGAGGGTGCAATGCATGTGTTATAAATACATTAAATACCTTTCTGATTTGCTTGTGTGTGTGCATGGATGTGTGTGTGGCATACCGGGAAGGGGAGTATTTGAGGGAGCATACTTTGTTATTTTCGCCTAGGGCAGCAAAAACACCAAAGAATGCAGTGCTGCTTGGAAAACAAGAATTGGGGTTGCAATGATTATTATTGGACTACATTTTGCTGCCAGCTAATATTATATTTTGTACTTCATCCAGTTTTTCTTAGAGATCGCTAAAATGGTTTTCCTTACTAATTTTTGTAAGATTACGGAAGACGGAAGGAGAACAGTGGTTCAGGCCCTGGTGGTCTCAAGGCTGGACTATGGCAACTCCCTCTTTTTGGGTTCCCCGAAATATTTAATCAACCGTCTTCAAGTTGTTCAAAACGCAGCAGCATGGCTACTATTGAATGTACCCAGACGTCAATCAATTAAATCAAGACTGAAGGAACTACACTGGCTTCCGGTTCAAGCCAGAATCAAATGTAAATCCCCCAATCTGGCCTATCGTGCCATGCACGGAAAAGGTCCGGCACTCATTCAAAACCTGGTCACTCACTACACACCCCAACGACAGCTCAGGTCGAGTTCAAAGTTTCTCATGAAGAACACCGTAACAAAAAGAGCCAGCTGGGGTGGAAGATCTTTTTCCCATCTGATACCTAAGCTTTGGAACAGCCTAGACCCTGACATTCGATCCACCCAAGAAGAAGCACAATTCAGGAATAAACTTAAGACCTGGCTTTTCCCACAAGACTAGTTACCCACTCTCGCTAAACTGCTCTATCAGCGCTGAGATGCCCGAGGGTAGTCACACGCTTTACAAATCCTATAAACATAAACATTAACATAAACAAGATGTTTTCCAATTTAATAATCAAAATGTTTCCACCTTTAGGTCAGAACCCTACTTTAAGACCATACCAAGATCATTAGTATTGTATTCATGCATTTTCTAGACTAAAGTAAAACCAGCACAAGCAATTTTTCACAAAGAGTTTGTTACGAGAAGGTATGAGCAATTCTAGTAGTACTCCTGATTTACTCCTAGAATTCAGGATTAAGTTAGGAGTGAGTTGCAGCAAAATCTTTGTGAATTGGATCTATATTGTTTTTCCTCTATGGAGCCATAGGTTGAGTAAATGGAAGAATTGTCATTTGAATTCTGCTGTCCAGGTGAGTGATGATTTAGCACTTGAAAGACATATTAACAACGCATCTACAAAATTCCAATACATCAACCATTATTGATTAAATTCTAGTCCTTTGTTTACCCTTTATATTACCTACAATTATCAAAAAGGTTTACATAGTTCAAATATAGACTGTTATGACTGAATCAGTCGTCATTGCTTAGTCTCATGGTGTAAAATTAAAGAGGTTGGTTGCAATTCTACAACTTTGATTTTAAAAAAGCATTTACTAAATTCCTAAGGCTTAGAGAAACTAAATAGTGAACCTTACTCTACGGCTTTGATTTTAAAAAGCATTTACTGAGTTTCTAAGGCTTAGAGAAAAGAAATAGTGAACCAATATCTTTGTCACAAAGGATACATCAAGTAAAGCAAAGACTTTAGTAATAATCATGAGACGTATTGTTTTTGCTCAGTTAGCATTTAATCAGGTTATTAGAAAATAGAAATCCTGTGCAAACCTTCTTGGACCCATATGAATAGGTATAGGGTAATAGTGTGGCAATATGAGTTGCAAGCAATCTGCAAAATCTGTAGACATAGTTGTAATCATTCGAATTAGCCAATATGGCTTACATTAATGAAGTTGTTGCCTAATGCATTGGAAACGTATTTTCAGCCTCATGTGACGATGCTAGCAAAATACAAATTGGTAGGGGGAGGTATCATGATTCACTTTCATCCACTAAGCCTTCATGCATAAAATTCTATATATTGGGCTCTTATAATTGATTTAACTGCTCAAGTAGTAGTATGGTACAAGTAGAAGTGCAGTGTGTCTTGCTGTGGTTGGGGAGATGAGGTCAGCAGTGAAGATGAGCATGTGGTAGGAAGTGTGCCGCCTCTCATGCAGCAGGTCACACTATGCCCCACACTTATGCTATTTCATCTGTGGGCCGTCCAGGACAGTTTGTATTGAGTACTTGTGCATGACTACTGCAGAGACTAATGATATTACTTAGAACTGGCATCTCTATGATTGCAGGAGAGTTCACAGAAAGGATGTATTTATACCTTCCAAGGCAGCCACCTCCTTAATAAACTGTTCCTCATCCAAGATGGCTTCCAGTCATTAACCACACAGCAAGGCGGGCAGCTTGAATTTTCTTATGGAACCAGCCCATTACATCATGCTATCCTTAGGCCCCGCCAATTCCTGTTGGAGCCTGTCTTGCTACTAAATAAGGGCTGATATACTGACCTTCTGCTTTGCTTTCACCTTTAGGATGCTCTCTCGTGGTAATCCAGTCCTCTTATTCCCAGTGCTTAATTTGTAAAATATAAAGTGCCAGGGCTCTGACCAGGAGGCCACTGCAGCTTGCACCTCCCATGCCCATGTCATTGCCTCAAAAACAACTACTAACCTTCTCTCTCGCGCATGTAAATACGACAGTTCAGATTATTCCAGATCCCCAAAGCTATGGCTGGGGAGGCAGGTAGTAGCAATTTCTTCATGTATATTGTTTTTCTAAACAACTGGTATACTACTCATCTCTAAATTACATGAGTGGCGCCACCATGTGGCAGACTGCCCTAAGTGTGGTGTTGACAATTAGGTGTTGGTGTCGAGCACCAGAAACCAATTAAGTGCTGGTACTCAGCACCGCAAAGCACCTGCTCAAATTAAGCACTGCTTATTCCACTAAAGTTATGCCAGCCATTGTGCTCCACGGTGGATGCTTGGGTCCTCCTACTCCAGTGCTTTGCTCAATTCCAGATGCTCTTGTTCTATTACTCCAGCCTTACTGCTCCAGTCTTCTTACTTGAAGATCTTGCTACCAAAAGGGGTTGTATGCCTGCATGATATTCCCTTGGTGCATTCTGACACCATGTTCATCAGCATAACCCCATTTTTAGCCCATCACCATTACGAGAGACAGCATCACTTCCAGAAGGAGTCACTACTCCAGCACATCCAGTAGGGTGAACTGGAGACCCTCTTACCCTGCATTGGACATCTGAAACGTTCTCCCCTGGCTTGCTCTTTCAGGCCATAAACAAGTCGAAAGCAGCATTCATCTTCTCAAACTATTGTCAGATTACCAATAAATAATCTAATTTTAAAGAGACGTTTTTAGGTCTCGCCTCTCAATGCGCATGCGCATTGAGCAGAGCGACTTAAACAGACTTTACCCAACTGGCGATTTGGTGCTGTGCCCGTGCGCTTTTAGGTCACTGCGCAAGCGCATTGACCTAAATGCGCGTGCACAGCATCAAATCGCCAGCCATCTGTTCCCCAGCAGCTCTTCCCGCTCCGCCCCACAAGCTTCCCCCAGCATGCGCTCTGCCTTAGCAGAACTCCTCCCACACCTTTGAAGTGAAGCTTCACTTCAAAGGCTCCACCTGCCCCCATATCGCATTTCTCCTCCCCCCCTCCCCACAGCAATGCCCTCCGTCTTGTTTTGTATTTGATGTATTATCTTGTTTCACGTTGACTTAGTTATTGTTGCACTTCCAAGTGTATTCTATGAACAAGTGCCAGCGCTCCTTGACTGTCACCAATACTTTGTGGCAGATTTTAGCCTATCAGAGGCAAGAGCGGTTTGCCTTTATTCTCCATTCCTCTTAACCATCCATCTGGTTTAACATGCAACAATAAAAATCGGAAATCGCTGAGCCCAAAATAAAACCGCGTATCCACGGCAACATTGGAAGAAAACACCGACCTTTACCACACGAAGAATTCTTTAGCACACGCGCAGTAGATCCGTCTGCTTTCTACCCGTGTTCATTGCGTGCTGTATTTCATTCCCAAGGAAACTCTCTTCATAAGGCCCAGAAGACGCATTTTTTAAGCTTTGTGGACTCTGGGACACATTTGGGGACTCTGCCCCTTGTAGCGCTGTGGGGGAGGCCTAACACGTGGTAAGTGACCACATAAATAATGACGCAGATACTGTATGGTGGTTAGCTGGAAAAGACCCCGAGCGGTCTTCCGCTTCTTTATTTATACCCCCGGCGCGAGCCCGCCCCGGGGTGAGCGTGCGTGCGTGGAGGTAGAAGATACAAAGTATGGGAGAGCCCGAGTGGCTCTCTACATCCCTCCTTTAATTTAGTTCTGATCACGCAGCAGATGCCGGACCACTGTTCATGGCGATGTCCACACAAAGTCTCTCATACGCAGGTTGGGTCTAGGATTGGGCCTTAGACTGTATCTTGGGTTTCTGGCACCAGTTGGCTCGGCAACCCCAGCCGGGGCTGCCTCGGTACCTTCTTCTGCGCCCGTTGCTATAGGTCGGCCCTGACCTGCGACAAGATTCTGTGACGTCGGCCTAGGTGGACTTGCCCCATGTTGCTGGACTGCTGTTGACCTGGTCGGGCTCCTGCCGAAGTCCAGGTCCTCATATTCTCCTTCTTCTATTCCTTCTTCAGGTCGTGATATTCCTGTCATCCCAGTGACTTTCTTGAAGCATGACACGTTTCTCGTCACCGTGTGTCCATTTCGTTCCACTGTTACCATTGTCCCCTGGACCTTGTCCACTCTCCACACTTCCGACTCGTAGGGTGTGCGGAACTTCCAGCCCGGATGGCGGTCTTTGACGACTACCAGGTCTCCTTCTCTCAGGCCGGGTTCCTTGGCATGACGATGTTCACTCGCCTTCGCATTGGTGTTCTGCCTTCTCGCTTGAATGGTTTCGGCATCTCTCTCTGCTGGCACCCATGTGCTGTCGGTCGGGATGCTGTCTCGGGGTGCCCGCTTGAAGAGCACATGTGCCGGAGCACATTTTGTCGTGGAGTGAGGCGTTTGTCTGTAGGCTCCCAGGAATTGGTCGAGGGCTATTTCCGGGTCATCCCCGTTGTCCGACGCAATTCGGAGCGCTCTGTTCAGTGTTCGCATTAGGCGTTCGACTTCCCCATTGGCCTGTGGCCACAACGGGGTGATTTTCCTGTGCTTGATTCGCAGGCTCTCCAGGTATAGCTGAAACTCCCTCCCTTGAAAAGGGGGTCCGTTGTCCGACTTGATTTCCTCCGGCAGCCCCATTGTTGCGAAGACGCGGCTCAATACTTTTCTGACTTGCGGGAATGCAGTGGAGGATATGACTTCAACTACTGGAAACTTTGAAAAGGAGTCGACCAGGACAAGCATATGTCTCCCGTCTGGAAAACTGCCAAAATCTATGCTGAGGTGTGTCCAGGGTGTCTGAGGTGCCTCCTCTGTGATCACCGGTGCTGGGGCCGGATCGCCGCCAGTGATGGTGCAGGCATGGCAGGCCCGTATCATGGCGTCTACTTGGCTGTCCATGGCAGGAAACCACACTTTGCTCCTGAGACGTGCTTTCGTCTTGGCCATGCCTTGATGTCCTATATGCGCCAGACTTAAAGCTCTTTGTTGGAGACTTCCCGGTACGACGATGAGGTGTCCTCTTAGGATGATTCCTTCATCCCCTGTGCTCAGTTCGTTGCGTATTTGCCACAGTTGCTGTCGTGCATGGCTCACCTCCGGCCGGAGGTTCGAGGCACCATCAAGGAAGTGTGCCCACTGATTTCCTTCCAGAGCCTGGCGAACTCTCACCAGTGTTTCGTCCGTGGCGGTAGCTTCGCCAATTTCTTTGAGTGACATGTTCTCTGGACAGGCCGCCTGTGAGATCATGTGGACAAACTCTTCAGCTTCTATACCTTCGTCTTTGGGCGGATACTGGTTGACGACATCCGGGTGCCGGGATAGATAGTCAGCTGGGTTGTGGGCGCCTGGACGGAATACGATCTTGAAATGGTACCCTTGTAGTTGAACCACCCAGCGTTCGATGCGCGGGGGCGCCAACCGGGATGATCCTGCAAAGAGGGGCAGCAGCGGCTTGTGATCAGTTACCACCGTGAACTCTTGTCCGCAAAGGTATAGGTGGAAGTGTTGACACGCCCACTTGATGGCCAGGGCCTCTCTTTCAATTTGGGCATACCTAGTCTCGGTGTCCGACAGTGCTTTGCTAGCGTATGCAACTGGTTTCCATTCTTCAGGTCCATACTCTTGCAGGAGGACTGCTCCTAGCCCCACGGGACTGGCGTCAACAATTAGCTCAGTCTTGCGTTGTGGTTGGAAGTAGGCCATGGTGGTGTCCTCGAGAAGGCTGGCCTTGACTGCTTGGAAGGCTTTGTTTGCTGATCCTGTCCAGTCCCACTTCTGATCAGCTCTGGTGAGGGCTCTGAGGGGCTCTGCGATCGCGGCCAAATTGGGTATGAACCGACCACAGTAAGTGGCCATGCCTAAGAAACTGCGCACTTCTGTGGGGTTCCTTGGAGTGCTGGCCGCCTTGATTGCCTCCGCTTTCTTGGGGTCAACCTTCAGACCTTCCCGCGTGAAAACATACCCAAAAAAGTCAATGGACTCCTGGTAGAAGGAGCACTTGGCCCGATGCAGAGTTAACCCACTGTCTGCAAGTCTTTGGAGAGTTGCTCTCAGGTTGGTGTGATGTTCCTCCAGGGTCGCCGAGTACACCAAGATATCATCGCTAAGGTTGATCACCCCCTTCAGTCCTGATAATACCTCACGAATGGCATTTTGGAAGACCTCTGCCGCTGAGGATATGCCGAAGCTGAGTCGGGTGTAGCGTTTCAACCCCACGTGGGTCGAGAAAGTGGTGATGTATCTGCTGGTTGGCTCCAATTCCAGCTGGTGGTAGCCCGAGTTGAGGTCCAATTTTGAAAACCACTTTTCTCCTTTGAGGTCCGCGACAATATCATCCATGGTGAGGGTGATGTGCCGTTCTCGTTTGACTGCGGTGTTAGGCAGCCTCATGTCCACACACAGTCGGATCGCCCCTGGCTGTTTCGGCTTTGGTGCGACTACCAATGGGGAGACCCAGGGTGTCGGGCCCGACACCTTCTCAATTACTCCCAGATCTTCAAGCTTCCGGAGCTCCTCCTCGACTTGTGGCCTTAGGTTGAAAGGCACCCTCCGGTGGCGGAGCGCCATGGGTTTGACTGACGTGTCTATATGCAATTTAAACTTTCGCCCTTTACGTTTCCCTAAGCCCTTGAACAGCTCCGGGAAGTCCTTTAGCATGAAGTCTGCATGCGCCTGATGCACTTGATTGGTGAAGAACACCAGGCCAAGGTCCTCTGCTGTGTGACAGCTTAGAAGCGTACCTTTCTTTCCTTCAGTGATGTGGAACTTGGTTTCAGTGGAGTACTCGCCATTAACTACCGTTGCTTGAATCATCCCTCTTAGCGGGAGTGGCTCAGTGCCCCCGTACGTGTAGATCCGTGCTGCGGAGGGCGTCAAGATGGGTTTCGGAGACATCATCTCGTATTGGTCTGAATCCATGACGTTCACGGATGCCCCCGTGTCGATCAGGGCTTTGACTTCGGTGCCGTCTACTGCAATGGAACACATGGGCGGCGGCCTTCTTCTTGTGGACGCTCTGCTCACGTAAGAGATGACATACACCTCGTCATCTTCGTCATCCTCATACCTCGGCCGTCTTTCCTGGGCCTGGTGGTCTGGAGGGGGCGGTTCTTGGTCGAGGGACAGCCGTCGGATGTGCTGTGTCACTGCTCTGGCACGCGGTCCAGCTGACCGGAATTTTCCTCCTCGACAGACAGCGGCAAAGTGGTTCATGCGCCCGCATTTGAGGCACGTCTTTCCTTTCGCGCCACAGGTGGCAGTGGCTGGGTGATCCGCTCCGCAATATCCGCACTGGCTTCCTCTCGGTGGGGCGTTCCGTTGTCGCGTTGGCGGGAATCTTCCCTGTATGGCATCAATCCTTTCTTCCTTGATCGGCGTCATCTTCACCGCAGGTGGGGCAATCACTGGCGTGCGTAATGCGGCCTCCATCTCCTCCGCCCTGGCATCAGACAGCTCGTGCGACCTGGCTAGGATTAGTATCTCGTCAAGCGATATACCCGGTTGTCTGAGGATCAGCTTTCTGAGTAGTTTTGACCTGCACCCCACGATGATCTGGTCTCTTATTTCTTCCCGGGGGTTGGTGAACGGGCACGTGCTCGCAAGCCGGCGAAGCCGGGCATAGTACATGTCAACCGACTCCGAGTCGGTCTGCCAGGCTCGTTTGAATTTAAACTTCTCAAAATCGTTATTGATCTGGGGGTCAAAATGCGCGTTTAGGGCTGCGACCGCAGCGTCGTAGTCGTGATCAAGTCCGGTGTTGGGGAGTGACTCAAAGAGTTCGTAAATTTCGGGGCCCCCGTACAGTATGAGGAGTGATCTTTTCACAGTTCCGTCCGTTTCTCTTGTGCCTCTGAAATAGAGGTTGAGCCTCCCGACCCACGCTTTCCATCTCTGCGCCGCCGTAGCCGGGTCCGCCGTCTCGCTGAAGTGGGGGATGGGCGCTGCGCCTGAGTGAAGGTGGGCGGGTGCCGCCTGCTGGGGGGCTCCTGCCTGAGCCTGGGCCTGTTGCTGGGGTATAGGCATCACTGGTGGTGGCTGGGCGGGCGTTGGCTGGACAGGTGGTGGCTGGACAGCTGGAGGTGCGTGTTGACCTGCCCCGTCCTGGGCCGCCCCCGTCACTATGACCGACATTGTGTGGCGTACTGTGTCTTGTTCTTGACCCTCCCTGTCTTGAGCCGCTGTGTGGTGGCACTGGTTGGTAGGCGCTGTCTTCCACCCTTGTGTAGCGAGGAGTAGCGAGGAGTCCCTTGGCTTTACCAGTGCTTATTGGTGGCACAGGCAACTGGGCAGGGTGAGATGTGCTTTGTCCACCCCCTCCCGATTAGGTCTGCCAATGTCTCTTTCGTATTGTGTTTCAATGCAGGCCAGTAACTTAGGGCATCTGGGAGGCCAGTTGCAGCAGCCAATGCTTGATCACTGTGATCTTGTCTATTTTTTTTTCAAACTCGATGACCATACGCGATGGTATGGGTGTGGGGCCGCCGTCGGCGCGCTCGCCTCGGAAGAGGCTGGGGCCGAGGAAGGCCTCCTGCTCCGCTGCGGTAGGAGGGCTCCTCCCAGGGCGCATGCTTCCGCTCCTGCAGGGAGGAGGGACCCGCCGAGGGATCGCGCAGGCGGGGCAGACGAAGACACTCACCCGCCGGATCCTCTACCTGCTCCCCGACTCCCCGCGAGCCCCGCCAGCTGAAGGCGCTCCCTCACGGAAGACGCGTGGGCAGGCCTCGGGAGTCGGGCTGGCACAGCAACGCGGGTGGGCACCGCAGCTGGATGCAGGTGACGCGGTGCCACCGGCTGCTATGGGGCACGCGTGGCAATGAGCCGGCCTCGTCGCCAATGTAGCGCTGTGGGGGAGGCCTAACACGTGGTAAGGGACCACATAAATAATGACGCAGATACTGTATGTTGGTTAGCTGGAAAAGACCCCGAGCGGTCTTCCGCTTCTTTATTTATACCCCCGGCGCGAGCCCGCCCCGGGGTGTGCGTGCGTGCGTGCGTGGAGGTAGAAGATACAAAGTATGGGAGAGCCCGAGTGGCTCTCTACACCCCTCACCTGTACCTCTATGCCGAGCGCCGGGACACTCGGAGCATCCGCGCGCTATATAAAAGACATTCATTCATACATGCATTGCCCTGATTGTAAGATGGCTGTTGCCCGTAGCCTGACATATCTGTTACCGGAGCGCCCCTGCTTGCACACAGAGCAGCTGACAAACACATTCGAGTCATAGCCCTCGGGACGTTCAGGGCTTCCGGCCACGTGTACGGTGAAAAGCCATCATCCGTTATGTAACCTTGGCCTGCCTCCTCCTGCCAAAGGCGGGCGGGACTGTGTTTATGGGCATCAGTCACTCTTAGTTTGTTTACCTCATGCAGTGCCTTGTCGGACCCGGCTCCTCTTTGCAGCCGCCCGTGCATCTCAGATCTTAAGGACTGGAAATGTAAAAGCCTATGTAATTGTGGTGGAAGTACGTTTGATTTCCGTGCATGTACACTCAGCCCTAGTTTTTTTTTTCCATACGTTTGTATGCTACGTGTATACATTTTTCCATGTTAAATCGGTTCCAATAAAATGAGTTATAGGATTTGGGTTTGAACAGTAAACTTTGGTCAGTCAGCATCAATAGCATTTTTCTTTGTGCACAGTAAGACACTCCCGGAGTTTTTGCTTTTTACTTTGAAAGGCCTCATGAGAGCGCCCGGCTGGCAGCGGTAATACCCACGGCGGTAATTAGATTACCACGAGGCGAATTATGACCCATGATTTATGCTATTTCACCCACAAATGGGAAAGTACCCGTGGTATGATTCTAATTGCTAGGCTCTGGCCTGTATCCGGGGCACAGCTCAGAGAAGGGCTCCCACTTGACTGTCTTGACAGATTTGTGGGCTTTGCAGGAGGGCCTGTCAGGTGAGTGTTAACAACAAAATAAAAGCACTCCAGGCACCCCAAATGTCTATAGGCCGGAACAAGAGGGAGGGGACGGGCTTTCATGGTGGTAAAAGCTTCACTGTTTACCTCGTGCAGTCTGCTTTACCTCCAACCCCTAATTAATAAAGACAGAAGAAGAATTCTGCACCACATTGGGTCTATTCTCTTAGGAGAACAAGGGTCTGAGTTTGGGTAATCCCCTTGTCCGATCACTGGGCTGCCGGGCTGCTGTGTGGATGCTCAAAAGTCTCAGAATTCAAAATCTCCCAACTCAAGGAGAGGATGTGGCGCCAACCCCTCTCTACACCCCTCTCTCTACACCCCTCTCTCTCGCTACGCCTCCCACTCTCTCTACACCCCTCTCTCTCGATACACCCCCCACTCTCTCTACACCCCACCCTCTCTCGCTACACCCCCCTCTCTCGCTACACCCCCCACTCTCTCTACCCCCTCTCTCTCTCTGCACCCCTCTCTCTCGCTACACCCCCCACTCTCTCTACACCCCTCTCTCTCTCTCTACACCCCTCTCTCTACACCCCTATCTCTACACCCCTATCTCTACACCCCTCTCTCTCTCTACACCCCTCTCTCTCTCTACACCCCTCTCTCTTTCTACACCCCTCTCACTCTACACCCCTCTCACTGTACCCCTCTCTCACTCTACACCCCTCTCACTGTACCCCTCTCTCACTCTACACCCCTCTCACTCTACACCCCTCTCTCTCTCTCTACACCCCTCTCTCTACACCCCTATCTCTACACCCCTATCTCTCCACCCCTCTCTCTCTCTACACCCTCTCTCTCTCTACACCCCTCTCTCTTTCTACACCCCTCTCACTCTACACCCCTCTCACTCTACCCCTCTCTCACTCTACACCCCTCTCACTCTACACCCCTCTCTCTCTCTACACCCCCTCTCTCTCCATACAACTCTGTCTCTCTCTACAACCCTCTCTCTACATCCCTCTCACTCTACACCCCTCTCTCTCTCTACACCCCCCTCTCTCTCTACACCCCCCTCTCTCTCTACATCCCTCTCACTCTACACCCCTCTCACTCTACACCCCTCTCTCTACACCCCTCTCTCTCTACACCCCTCTCTCACTACACCTCTCTCTCTCTACACCACGCTTACAATCCCTGTCTCTACACCCCTCTCTCTACACTCCTCTCTCTACACCCCTCTCTCTACACCACTCTTACACCCCTCTCTCTACACCCTTCTCTACACCGCTCTCTCTACACCCCTCTCTCTCTACACCTCTCTCTCTCTACGCCTCTCTCTCTCTACATACCCCTCTCTCTCTACATACCCCTCTCTCTACCTCTCTCTACACCTCTATCGCCCTCACTCAATCTATCTATCTATCTATTTATCTATCACCCTCACTCTATCTATCTATCTATCTATTGCCCTTACTCTATCTATCGCCCTCCCTCTATCTTTCGCCCTCCCTCTATCGCTCTCCCTCTCTCTATCAATCACCCTCACTCTATCTATCACACTCACTCTATCTATCTGTCTATTGCATGACCACAGCATCACTCAGCACCACCACAGCATCACTCAGCACCACCACAGCATCACTCAGGGGCACCACAACATCACTATGCACTACCACAGCATCACTGAACGCCAGAGCATCACTCGTCGCCACCACAACCTCACTCAGCGCCACCAGAGCATCAGTCTGTGCAACCATTCAACAACAACTGGTTCAAATATGTTCTCTCAATGTTTCAAGGTTTATTACAAATGTCACAAAAAGATGTTAATATTTCACTTCTGTTCTTGGATTTTCGTCACAATAAAATACACTGAACATAATCTTCACAAAAGTTATTTACAAAAGTTTAAGCTATTGCCATTATAAATTACAATAACTTTTTATGTAAGTATTAATTATAAAAAAATAAAGGCCATTGTTATTTGTAATATGAATACATCTAAGTCACGTAAATAAAACATATTGCATTACAAATGCTATAGGTGTCACATTTGCAAAAATTATAACTATTGGCATTGTATATGACAAAGCTATCAATTTAGCTATTTTAAAAACCAACACATAAATAAAATATGTGTCATATACAAGACCAATAGCTCCAATTTTTCTAATACGAGACCTATTGCATTTCCAATGCTTGTTACTTTTTATCTTTATATTATATTATATTATCATTTATATCTTTATATTCATGCCACAAGATCCTATTATCCTAAGATCCTATGATTACTTCTTTTTTCAACCACTTCTTTAGTTTGTGTTGTCTTGACTTTGGTAGTGTGTTTCGTTGAATTTATAAATTTGGGAGAGATTTTACAAGTTCTCTGAAACTACATTCTGTGTATAAAAGACCCTAAAAGGCTGCTGCACATTTGGCAAAAACAGTGCTACCTGATCTTTGTTGTAGACTCAGAGGGTCTAATTTACAAAGGTGTCACATTTTCGGACACAGGTGCCTGTTTACAGCTGAAAATACCCACGTTTACTCCTCCAGCCAGGAATTCACAAAGGGTTCCTAGCATGCCTAAATGGTTATACTCCTGCATCTATCTCAGCCACAAGCGTGGAGTAATCTGCATCGTTAAATACCACACAAGGGGTGGAAAGTGGCTATAACAAGGCGTGGTTAGCCCTGTAAATTAGGGAACGTTCACAAATTCATATTCCTCAATCTGTAATCCGACCCTTTTCCCACTCTGGAAATGATAGAAAATTTGGCCCACAGGAACTCTTCGTACAGGATAGCAAGGTGGGGGTGGGGGTTTAGGTTTAGGCAAGAACTTTCTCTACAGGGAAAATATTATCCCCACAGAGTAAAATAATGCATTTGGCCCGCCAACTTCATTCTCCCTGTACATAATTGTACACTAAGGGGCTGATTACGATGTCGGGCGGGCGTATGAGTCTGGAACTGCCCGACCATAGGTCGGCGGTTGCAACCTCACAATTTGGATGTGACGGCCCATAGGGCGGTCGGAGACATCCATTTCACTATGGCAGCTTGTGTGGCGGGCAGAAAAGGCCCGCAGCACAAGCTACCATAGCGAAATGGATGTTTGGAAACATCCCTGCACTGTGTGGCAGACACCTCAGGCAGAGGAGAAAAATACTTCCCTGCTGTCACACTGATACAAGACGCTGAGGTTCCTGCACGCAGACGCTCAGCGAGGTGTGGTGCGGTTTGAGGTTGCGGAGGAAGTGAAATGTGCTTGCCCGAGGCCACGCAGTGGCCATCAGGAGGGCGGGCTCCTAGTCACAGAGGGCTGCCCCCTCCCACCTGTGGCCAGCCACTCCTCGCCTGGGCAGGTATCGCCCAGTAGGAGGTAGGCCGCTGACGCACGTCCGGGGCGGCGAGGAGGAGCCTCAGGGGGTATATGACCCCAGGGCACCTCTGTGTAGGCCTCTTTGCCGCTCCGGACGTCGCGCGACAGCGTCGGGACACTCTTTTGGTGAGTGAGGCCTACGGGCCTAACCCCCCCCCCTCCGCCTACTCCCTCCATGCAGGTCGAGCTTTGGCGAGGCGGCCCGCTTAGTGTCGGGCCGCTGGGGAGGCAGGGGCCGTATGGGATCGCCGAGGTCCGGGCGGTTCTGAGCGGCGTTCATTTGGCAGCTTCGCCCGCTTTCGTTCTTTCGGCTTTCACTGCCTTAGCGGGTGGGGGGCGCCCCACCATGATCTTATGCCCTGGCCTTCCTAATAGCACCCCCCAACCACGGTGCGGCGCCCATGTGCGTCTCGGCGGGTGCACTGCACGAGAGTGCAGGTGAGTGAGGCGTTTCTCTGGGCCTAGTATCTGAGACTGTTAACAAGGAGCTATAGCTCAAAGGTTAGTCTCCTACCTTTGGTGTGGACAGCCCTCACAGGCCAGGGTTCGATTCCTACCAATGCTGTAGAATTATTTTAAGGTGGGACATTTTCAAACGGATTTTGGCGCGTCTCCGGTGCTCTTGGCCTGGACCCTGAGTGCAGACGCTTGTATTTAGCCCCCGTCTGCTCAGGTTATGCTAGGTATGGCAGGTATTGTCGCATTGCTCCTCACGCCCCCCCTCGGGGGTTCCCGTGGGTGTTGGCGGAGGCAGTTGGGTATGCTTGCGGGTGACCCTTCCAGGTGGCACGTCTCCTTGTCTAGACCCTCGCCATGTCCTGGACACGATCTCAAGTTATGGTTGTTATTGCATTGCAAATGTTGCTTATGCCGATATACTCTTTCCTGGCTCGGCGGTCCTTATCTTTAGGGCCGTGGTTACTTATGGCCTTAAATACGGAATTCGTTAGCCTCACATTTAGACAGGATACCCTTGCACGCTGTGGTGGATCACCGTGCACTCTGTGTGTAATTAGTGCTGGCAAAAAATCCAACAGTCGCTGCTCATAGGGCGACGTTGTCGTACTACCTCCCCTTGTGTTGCTTTTCTGTTCAATATTGGGTGAGTCAGCCAATCACTCGTTAAGGTCCATACTGTTTGTGCAGTCACGGGGGACTATCCCTAATGTTGACTCCGGCGATGCTCGAACAAGGTGGCTAATTCGTCAAATGTGGTGTAAGGCTAAACTTAATTTATTAAGTGGCGGACAGTAACCGCGTATGGGGCCTAGAGGGGGGGGGCGCCGCTGCACCTCCCGCCCCGGTCCCGCATCCACGGCCACGGCCCTGTTCAGGCGCTACATCTTGAGGTGCGGGTCAGGGATTGTCCTCTTTGGCCGAGTGCTGTCTAGTCTTGCGCCAGGGCACTTAGGCCCCGCAGGTAGCGCTCTGCATGCGCTGTGCGCTCATGGGGCGAGTGGTATTGGACGTTCTCTTACCTAGTGGCCCACGGCCCACTTGGGCCTGAGGGGCCCTCGGGCGGTAGTCAGGTGTGTGGGCGTGCCCGTGCCGACCCCCTATCAGGTACATCCCCCCCCCACCTCTCGACCCTCCATGCCTTACCATGCTGCGGGTTCCCACGGCGGCGCCTGGGGGGGTCGGGAATGCGGGCCCCGAGTGAGCAGTCTCTGCCGGCCCCCCCCCCCCCCCCCCCCAACACAAATTTTGATCGGTAATAGCCGTCTGGGGGAATTCGTACGGAGGTCCCGCCGGGTTTGTATTGCCTCATGGATACGCCTTCAGCGCTGGGTATGTGGGTGGCGTGAGGGGTAAAAGCACCGGTGATACATTTACCATGCCGGGAAACCAGAGTTCGATCCTTGCAGGGGCAGAAAATGTATATCGTATCTGGTTTGTGCACGGGTAGGTTCTGGCCCGGGGTGTCGAGTGCTCTTGGGTAGGCACACTAATGTTTATGTTTGCATTGTGCTCACGCATCTGTTCAGGTCCGTCATCATCTTCCTGGTGGCGCGGCGCTCACGTATGAATCCGGCATGTGCCCGGTTCCTACCTCTAACTTTCAGGGTTCTCGTATCCTTTGACCTAGTCCTTCTCCACATGACTGCAGTCATGTTACTCGTAGACGTGCATTCCCCTCGTATGTCTGATCTATGCAGTGCCGGCCCAACTTATGCCGTTGTTGTCTTCTTCCTGGGCCAGAATAACGAGGTGTTGAGTTAGACTGGGGCAAACATTTGCAAATGTTATCGCAGATTATTGTTAGCAGACTAGTTCCGCTATTTTGCACGGATGTGCACCTTCTGTTCGATGGTTTTTAACTTATGGCGCGAGTACCGGCTAACCATATACCGTTTTCACTTAGGAGTGAAACATCAAAGTCACAAGTTATGGGAGCAATTGGTATGCTCCTTTGCCCTGCAGACCGATTCCGGCCTGTCACTTGCGCGTCGTCCAGGGGGCCGCTCCCCCAACCCCCTTCTCTCAGCGTCAGTAAGTATTTGTGAGGTTTGTACTTGGGGCTGAAGGTGGTTTGTGCCCACAGTATGTTCCACGGGGTTCTCGTTGTTGTTCAGCTGGAGAGCCGCAACCACGCTGTGAGTCTTTTTCAGATTTGGGGGTTCGAAACTGGTGTATCCCTGTTGCTGTGTTGGCGACGAGTTTCCATTTTACAACATTTCTCATATCCCCGGGGGGGGGGGGGCACCTGACGAGGAAAATCGAGAACTTAAGCTCTCCTACTGCATGCTCAGCAAGAAGGACACCTCTGTTCTCCATAGGTGAACAGGTCCAACCACCTGTGCCCCAGGTTTTCTCACCCGCAGTGTTCCAGCCGCAAAGTAGGAACTTTCCCTGCGGCGCTGCCAGCCTCTGGTGCGATGGGATTGCGGTGTTCGCAGTACATCTGACCCCTGTGCATGGCCAGGCCACATCGTTTTCAGTCACTGTAGGAGATCCGGCGAGGCTCCGAGCAACGGAACTTTGGTCCCCTGGCTGCAGATAGACTGGGCCCTGCGCCAGTAACGTGCATGGACTAGGCGCTCTTTTTAGTGGTCAAGTATAGGTTGACTTCAGCATTTTCTGGCGGGTGGCTTCTCGCTCTATCTCCTCCCGCTTGCAGCGGGAACAGGTTGACATTGGCATGCCAGATCGTAGGTTGTTATAATGCCTTTTGCCCTACTGATTCCCGGTAGTTGCGGGAAAATGTTGCCCTGCTGCATCGACGGGTGTACAGGACTATGCCTCCCAGCAGGCTAGTTGCGTTTAATTATACAGTAATGCAGTATGCAATTTTACAGTGCTGTAGGTGGCGATTGATACAGTGTGGTAGTACTTGTAGCAACTCCAGTGCGCCTTCTGCCCCCGCACTGTGTTCATGTAGGCGGCAGAGCGCTTCACAATAGGAACAGTATTACACAGGAGGTGAAACTTACTAGTGTACAGATTACAGGCTGTCTTTCAAGAAAAGAGTGGCGTGTGCATGTTACACAATCTTACCAAGCCCTGGCGCGAACATTGTTCTAGGTGTCAGAGCGCCGCATAGAAGAACCATTTTCAATTAATACAGGCCATGGTTAATGCTTCCATCATGCTGCGTGGAAGGAGCGGTGATTGGTCTATCTATAAGTGTTTTAGATAGCGCGGCCTATGCCCAGGGCGCATTACAGAGAATCAGTTTCACTACAGGGCCTCTGGGCTAATATTTCGATATTAGACAGAAAACATCTACAGTTGCTTAGGAAAGGTGGTGAGCGGAAGTGTGCTACGGCACAAGCTATGTCCTGCCATAGGGATTGTGTACACCTGTATTGGAAGTGTTTCAGTGCGTGCGAGGCAACCGGGCTAGCAGCAAGCCGACACTGCATGATATACTCAGCAGGTACATATCCTGGGTGCCTGCATATAAGTTAAGAGGATATATTCAGTATGTTTATGGTTTGAGTCCTGCATTTGGGGTGTGCGGTACACCAGGCCATCAGCTAGTGTACTCTGCATGAGGGTCGCTAATGTGTACGTGTCCGATAGACAAACGTTTCCGTTGCTTAGGAAGGTACACCTTAATTTGAAGTGCTTCAGTGCGCGTGAGGCTAGCAGCAAGTCGACACTGCATGATTTACTCAGCAAGTACATATCTCTGGGTGCCTGCATATGAGTTGAGTTGATATACTCCGTATACTTACGGGTTCGAGTACCTGCATTTAGGGCGCGGTACACCAGGCCTTCAGCTAGTGTGCGCTGCATGAGGCCGCCAATGTGCAAGTGTGACTGGCTGCCCCTGCGCATGAGGTGTGATACATCTGGCAGGCAGCAAGCTAGAACGGTATGAGGTGACTATGCGTACGTGTAACTGTGTGCCCATGTGAGAGATTTGTGTTTCAGACAAGCTGTAAGCCAACTATGCGTGAGGTGATCAGTATGTACAGGTGACTGAGTTTCCAGTTATAGGACATATGCAGTACACCAGCCATACAAATGCTATGCATAGTGTGGACAATATGTACACACAACCTATTGATGATGCACATGTCATGCAGTGTAGTTGCATGAAACAGACACAGTGTGTGGTGCGCGCAGCGTACTTGTGAAGGAGCGCCTGTCACCCCCAGGAGAGGTGCCGAGCTAGGGGTCATGTGTGCACAGCAGACTTGCGAAGGACTGCTCGGCCCAGGAGAGGCGCGCAGTGTGCATGCATGTGAATGGACGCCTGCTCTTGCGCATTTGTTAGGCCATTCTGAGCGTGTACTAGACTCCATACATCATTATCTCATAAACAAGATTGTGCGACTGTCAGAACAGATGTACGTGGACCACTACAGTGCAGAATAAGTGTGCCAATGGGTGTCAATTCTAAGTCACTTTCCATGTATTTAGCGTCTTTTGGGTTGTTCTATTAGAGTGGAGCAGGCACTCCGCAGAATTAGACGTCTAAGTGTGCTAGGGGGAGCCCCGAGCGAGGTGTGACTCTTTAATGGCTGTGTGGAAATTTATTGGCACCTTAATATGATACATATGGCAGATTTGCTGAGGTGCTTACTCCTGTGTCGCTCAATTGGGAGGGGTCCTCATTTTTGGGTCTTATCTTGCTGTACTGTCATGACAAGGTATGACTGTAGGGTAGTCCGTCTAGGATGTGCCAAATTGAGGATATTTAGCTAATTCTAGGTCTAGCCCTATTATATATATATATACCCCCTTACGCATATCGACCTCCTGGGGCCTTCCCTAGAGGCATAGTTAGCTTGTTCGTGAACTTCCCTTCCCTGTACTTCCCTGGGACCTGCACTTTGTAGCTCTACCATGAGAAGATAAGGTCACATGACAGTAGTCATTTTCTCTGCCATATACCGTTGTTGTCTGCCTGTGCTTCCAAGGCTCTGGTTCTTGGAAGACAGCCTACCCGCTGAGCCATCTGATCGGGAGCTCCTGCTGCCTTTCAGTAGTTGGTAGTGTTTTCAGCCGGTAGTGTTACACTCATTCCACGTTTGACAGTAACCTTCAGATTCTTTGTGCTCATCCCTAGGTGAGAAGTTGACCTGAGGTTTGATATCGCCAATATTGGGAGTACCTGGGTTCAGCATATTAATCCCTTATGGCGGAGGTCGTAAGTCAATCTTTAGACAAGCTATTCTTAGATAGCATGGTCTATGCAGCCTCCAGGCTACTAGGGGGCATGTGATACCAGCGGTTTACTTTTACAGTCCTGAAAAAAAAATGTAAGTCCACCCGCAAGTTATACTGATTATGCATTGCGCACTGAAATATCCCTCTGTACTTTGATTGAGTGCAGTTGCACAAGCGTCCACATAAGCTCAGCTTACAGTTGAATTTTAGAACTACACTTCGGCAGAAGTTAGACAATACTGGGTGTAGTCTGCTGTTGCTTTGTGTGCAGCTGTGGTGGGGTCAGTGTCATGCGCTGGTTCTCCTATTGTTTTTTAGGGAGCGATATCAGCAGGGGAGGTCCCCTTATCTCCTGGGCCCTTTCCAGGGGTATTACCTCTAGAACCTGGGTTAGTCTACTCTATTGCTGTAGAGGGATTCGTTCCCTGGGGTATTTGCTGACTAATTTCAGTGGGCTTGTGGTGTCAGCGGGCGTGTCATGTTGCAGGTCTGGATCTTACGGGGGCACTTGGTCTGTCCCAGCAATCCCTTGGTGGTGGTCTTAAGTCATACTTACAGACTGGCTATCTACAGGTAGCGTGGCCCAAGCTGCTTCAGACTAAACCCGAGAGGGCAGGTGTTGCCTGCTGTTAATACCTGTTCATTCCTGTATTGGCATATGCAAAGTCATCGCCCAAGTTATATAGTATAATATGTATTTATCCCTTCAATGCCCCTGTGCTCTTTCAAGTATAGCTGCACAAGCGTCATTGTAAGCACACTTTCTCCATGTTATGCGGAGAACGGCGTACAGCAGGAGTTGTAACTTGTTGGGTATAGCCTGCTGACGTGTGTTGTGAAAGGGTGTGGTTGAGTTGCTGGGCATGTGCTGGAACGCCTATTCGATTCGAAGCACCTTCAGTAGTAGGGGCCCCTCCTCATCACTTTGTCTTTCACCTGGTAGTATGACTTCAGGTAACCGGGTGTGGTTATACTGGTTGCAAAGCATTAGACCCGGGGTATCTGCAGATCAGGGGCAGAGGGGCCTGGGTTACTTCAGGCATGTAATTTTCATGTCTGGATCAGGTCGCTTCGAGGTGGAAAGGGTCCACCGCTCTCCTGTCATTTTGTCTTGTTCCTTGGACCGTCAAAATGTCTACGGAGCAAGAGTTGCAGGTTTCCCAATAAAGCAAAGTGGTGGGGGGCCGTGAAAAGATTCACTCAGCGGAGGGGCCTGGGTTTCATCAACCACGAGATGATTCAGGACAAGATCAAGGGTTACTTTTAGGAGGATGGTGTTCATCTCACGCTGTGGGCTAAGACCTGTTCCTCCTAGACCTTAAAGAAGCACTTTTGAGCAAAGGTTGCAGGTAACGAGTAGTAGCAGTGGTGTGGGGCCCGTGCGGCAGCGGGTACCACCGCACGGGCTGTGGCGGAGTTACTGGGCGATCCGGAAGAAGAGAGGTGCAAACACTGTACTTCATCGGGCACATAGGGGTGCCAGAGCCTAACCTGTAACCTCATGGGAGGTGCAGGAACTAGTGTCGGCGCCCCAGTAATCCTTCGGGCGGTTGTGGGCCTGTGCAGCCGGGGGTTTGCCTAGTCACGCCCTGCAAGGGGCGTGTGTAGTATAATTATAATAATTGTGCAGCAGTTGGGTGGTTCGCCACTATGCTGATTGGCTCAACAGGCGGGCAGGTGGCGAGAATGCGGCCTGCCCTTTGATCGCCCGTAAGATAACCCACCATCATTACATATGTTGTATGTAATAAACCTGCAGCAAATTTTCCCAAACTTAACACTTGTGTCTGTGTGTTATTTGCGGGTTTGGGGCATCACGGGGGCGGGGGGTCCTGTGGCCCTGATGTGACTATGCGCTTGCCCGAGGCCACGCAGTGGCCATCAGGAGGGCGGGCTCCTAGTCACAGAGGGCTGCCCCCGCCCACCTGTGGCCAGCCACTCCTCGCCTGGGCAGGTATCGCCCAGTAGGAGGTAGGCCGCTGACGCACGTCCGTGCAGCCGGGTGTTTGCCTAGTCACGCCCTGCAAGGGGCGTGTGTAGTATAATTATAATAATTGTGCAGCAGTTGGGTGGTTCGCCACTATGCTGATTGGCTCAACAGGCGGGCAGGTGGCGAGAATGCGGCCTGCCCTTTGATCGCCCGTAAGATAACCCACCATCATTACATATGTTGTATGTAATAAACCTGCAGCAAATTTTCCCAAACTTAACACTTGTGTCTGTGTGTTATTTGCGGGTTTGGGGCATCACGGGGGCGGGGGGTCCTGTGGCCCTGATGTGACTAGAAGTGAAGGCAGCGCGGGTGAGACACCCGCCTCCACCGGGGAAGAATACCCATGGTAGCCGCTATCCTGACTTCACCCCGATTTTGCCGGCAAACATTATAAAGCCGCTGATACTGACAACAGTGAGCCGGGAGTCAGAAGTCTGCAGCACCTCTGCCACGAGTCTACGGAGCTGACCAGGCGCCTGGAGGTTTTTCTTTGGAGGGCGCCCATTCATTCATCTCAGCCCACTCCAGCAGATCCAACCCACCAGCAAGGAGGAGGGGAGCAAGAGGAGTAAGGTAGGCCGGCGAGCACAGCTGTCTTTAGCAGGCGGCTGGTAAGAGAGAGCCCTTGGGGGGCCGCGTAGGCAACCCGACTAGGTTGGGGGCAGCTTGCAGTTCCGCTTAGCCAGCCCCGCCCGGCCGTTTCCAATCTCAAGCTCACAGCCCCCATAATCAACAACTTGCTTGATAAACTTCGAACTTTGAAATGTTGGACCCACTTGCCTGATGACAGCTCCATCAGCGGAGGCTGCATAGAAATAAAAGCACAACTCCCCCTGGAGGCTACAGAGAGCAGTGAACCAGTACAGCTGTATCTGGTGGTTCTAGAGGGTCAACCTGAGCAGGCAAGGAGCTGGCGCAAAGGACGGTGAATATCTAGCAGCTCAGATTGCTCATTAGCATCAGCATAAGCACCATATTCTGCTGAAAATGCCAAAGACTGCCAGTAACAACTAATTCTAACATACAACATCCAATATACAATAAACAATCAACAAAAGATAATAAAACCACAAAACAAGAGAGTCACAAGCGAGTCACGCACGGACTGTTGCTGGAGGTTAGAGGCTGTTGTTCCAGCTCAGGTACAGTCTACGTATCATCCAGTGACATCCAAGAATAAGACCAAAAGAACAAAAGTGAAACGAAAAACTAAGGACACATTTAGTACCCAGCACAGGAAAAAGGTGCATAAAAGGCGTTACAATGCGCTAAGGAAAAAATAGAGCTGCCCATGTCCAGGCCCAGGACCAGGCCGAGGACCTAGACCAGGGTCATGGACAATCACACGGGAAACAGAGACATCTAAAGAGGTTAAGGAAAGACTCTCCCAGACAAGAGCAACAACAGGATTCAGTTACAGCCCTTAATACCACAAACGAGAAGAAATCTCCCAGCAAAGTTTCTGTCACTAAAAAAGCAAGGTTGGTTCATAGCAAAAGAAAAGAGGGGTATAACATAATAGACTTCCTAACTGCTAAAGGGTCAATCAAAAAGGGAACATCAAACAGCGTGGCACCGTAGACGGAAAATGAGTCCAATGGTGCTCTTTTAACAAACCAGCAGCCTGATCAGAAAATCGGAACAGAAGGAGCACTTTAATAAAGCAGCAGCCAGACCAGGAGAACAAAACAGATCTACAACCAGTAAGTGACGTAGTAGTTAAAAAGGAAGGCCAAAGCCAAGAAGGATCCGTGGAAGTCTCAATTCAGAAGTGCACAGTCAGTAAGCATATAGTAAAAAACTCAGCAAGGAAAATAACAACAGAAGCAGTAATACACAATCAAATACTCAGTGAAACTCTCTCTTTAGTAACTGGGATGAGCAGGGGCAGAGAGTTAGTCAATTCCAGCAACAGGAGTCTTCAAATTCATCTGCCCCAGGAAAAGTGCTTGACCACCCACTGCCGAAATCGTCAAAAACAACCTTTCCTTCATACAAAAGGAGGTCACAAAAGTGTAATAAAACGGACCTCATCAGTTATAGGAGAGGTCGTGTCAACTCCGTCACTCCAAGCAGAAGGGACCTATGTGTGCATGGTAGAAAGCCCTTTAGCATCAGATAACCAGAGACCAGCTAGCCCACGTTCATTAATAATGAAAAAGTGAAGGGTCTTTGATATCTCGCAACAGTCAGGGGACCAACACCTAGAATCAAGCATTCATCACTCCCCAATTAGATATACTCACTCAACAAATGTGGAAGAGCAAGCCCCACCAGCACCTGGGGACTCCTATTGTCAACAAGTCGATCTACTAAATATAGTGGCAACATACATAGTAGGCATTGATAAGAACCTACAGTCACTCAATGACCTGATCATGAGAGCTCAACAGCGTAACTATATGCAGCAAGTCAACTGCAAGTTCACAACGACATGTGGAAATTCGCAAATATTAACAACTATCCTGACGGATATACTGACGGAAGTGAGAGCCCAAGCTACCAGGCCATCTAAAAGAGAAAAAGACTGGGCAGAGGAGGATTCCCCCAGGAAAATAATAGGTTTATCACAAAAAGATACAAACAACACACAAACAACCCAAGCGTCCCCTTTGGAACTAACTGTCTCAATAGAAACAAGTGAAAGCAATCTCAAGGGAAAAAACATCAACCCCAACATGGACAGAATCAAGGATAACAAAGAAACAGCGGAGGTCGAGCCCGTGCTTTCAAAGAAAGAAAAAAAGAGGCAAAGAAAAGCACGGAATAAAGGGAACGTAGTCCAAAAAAAAATATATGGCAAATATTCTTGCAGCATAAGAATGTCAGGTCACCAACATTAAAAAACGAAATAAAAGCAGAATCAGAATCTATAATCCTACAAGTCAGAACCAAATGAACCGATCACACAGGAAATGAGATAATAACCAGCTTACTCCCCAAAAGTTATACCGAAAATGGATTGAAGTTGATAGAGATCGCAGGTCACCCGGCCAATAATTTTACCATACACGTATAGGGCCCATAAACTTCAATTTATCATATACATTAATCGGGTGACCTAACACTCTACTACCAGTAACGCTGGTTCCTTCCTATTTATTCCTTGTGTACCCGACTTACCAATCCACCGTTACGGGTACCTATGACCACAATGGATCAGAGAGCTAGCTGTAAAAGAAAGGCAGGCAACAAAATATCCACTTTTATAATTCTTTGTATTCATAAATTAACCACAAACTACTGGGAAGTTTTAAAGGGTTTATCTAGAATTCAGATTCGGAAAGCATACAGTTTACAACCAGAAGGCAATCGATAATCAAGATAACGAAAAGCACATAACCATAAAGAAAGTATATTAGGGCAACCATTTATGCGTTTATAGGACGGTAGGAACATGGAACATGCTAAGCAGTTTTTCGGGAAAATGGAAATTCAGACTAAATAACTATAAATGAGGCAAGTTTAAGCACGTACTAGATTTGCATTACTGGGAAAATATTTCAAAGTTAAAATGAAAGATTTGAAGATCCTATACATCTATAGGAAGGCAAAAAAGGGAACACGCTATAGTTCTAGCAACATCACTTCAATCAGTTTTATAAGAGGAAATCATGAACCACATCTATATTTCATAAACAGTATGAAGAGTTGTGCTTAAAGGAGGGTAATATAGGAACATACTAGAAACAGCAATAACGTATGAGCTTTTCATTCAGTAGCTTTGCAACAGCATGGAAATTAACGTATGCAAAGGTATGTCTTTATTGAAGCAAAGACAGAAAGTAGAAGGTGCAGTATAGAGTTTCAGCACTATATATTTACCTAGAATGGTGTGAAGACCAACCCTGGCCACGGATCAGTCAAGGACAGGAAATACCCCAAGGAAGGACAGTCATCAATGGGACAGCAGGTGCAGAATGGACAGGACAGGACAGGAAAACCAGATTAGGATCAGGACAGGACCACCAAGGAACGACCAGCACCCGCAGTTTGGAAGCAACGCCTGCGCTCCACCCTCTCTGCAGCTATCAGTCAGAACCCCGATTGGGTTAGCGAACTCCCCAGCAAAGTGCTCCGCCAGCACTTAAGGTTTAATAAAACCTCTTGAGTCTATGGTCTATTTCGGACAGAGTGCTCCGCAGCGCTCTGTATTCAGTCACCTATTGAGTGCGTTGGGTCAGTGACAGGTCAGCTATTCGGACAAGTCGGACAATTTCTCTACCTAAACCTAGGCTAGTTATACTGTTTTCGGGTCAGTGTACCACCCCCCAAATGTTGCAAATGTCAGAATCCCCAATTTCGATTGGTCCCAAAGTAGGATAGGTCAACACACCAATCATATTCGTACTCTACAAGCCTAAATTTGCATGCTCTGGGACCGCCTAGTGATTTTGGGGTGCCCATGACCTATTCTACTGAATACAATAAAAGAAATACAAATGTTTCAACTGTAGAACATTTCGGCTTCTTCGGCTGGGTGAAGGTGCATCTTCCCAGGCACGTCTTGGCTGCCACCTCTGGTTGGCAGTCATTCAATGTCACTGGCCAAATTCAGTCATGCGCAGTAGTGTGCTTCAATATGGATTCCCGTGCATCCCATCAACCCTCAATATCGTGGTACATGAAAAGTAAGCGAAAACAAATTAAAACATAGAAATAAATGAATTCACTGTATACCATGAACAGCTACTCTATACCCCTTACTTGAAAAATATACTCTGCCATTACGAATTAGTGCAACAGACAATAACAAAAAAAAAAACGTTTGCGCAAGCTTCACCATGTGAGTATACAGACAGCCATTTTAGAAGCAAGTGCGCAGGCGCAAGAATTCCCACCAAAACTGCAAGTACGTCACGTCACGTGAGTGTGGCTAACGCATGCGCAGAAAGAAAACCCGCTAAGCAGCGGCCATTTTAGGAGCAAGGGTTATGGAATTAGTAAACACATAGTCAAGCATCACTAGGACACCCAAATATATAAAAAATAAAGGGAAATTAGTTAGACGTACAGGTTGAGTTATAGGGTTATAAGTTATTCGAGGTTCTTGATTTCAAGCAAGTCGCGTAATATGCTAAATCTTGCTCTATCAATCCCCTCTTTGATGATATTTACTATCATCACAAACTAATGGAATCAGATGCCAACTTTTCAAACCTTGTGCATTTCAATCTCTTCCAACATTCTATTCAATTTCTCTTTCACATCTTTGTTAGGGTGAGAATTTTTCATCTTTTTGTAAATCTTATTATTTAGTTCCTCCAATTCAAGTTCATCCACACTCCGTTTCACACCTCTCCTATTCACAGTGTACTTCTTTGTGTGCTTGCAAAATTTGCAACAGACAAATATGAGGAATATGACGAAACCTATCACTCCAATTGGCATCAGTACCTTAAACAATAAACCTTTACCTAAGTTAGAAAACCAATGGCCTACAGAGGAGAGACCATCAGTAAATCTCTTCCAGGCACTATCAACCTCCAGTGGTTTGCGTTATTTTTCCAAATTTGTAATGTTCTTCACATACTTTTTGATTTGTACACTTTTGTCCGGTATGTAAGTGCAACAATGTTGCGCTTTCAACATCCGGCAGACTCCGCCCTCTTTTGCTAATAAGGTATCAAGAGCAAGTCTGTTCTGCAAAACCATTGATCTGATCGCAACCATTTCGGTATTGACCAACAGAAATCCATGAGCTGTGTCAGTAGACAGCACATCCACTATTGTGGATAATTTGCAAATTCTGTGTGTTCAGAACCACTCCCACTCCAGGTATCAGTGCACTAAAAATACTTCCCATTATTTCACCTATGCTTTCTCTTTTACTACGCACTAAGCCATTAGTGTTTTCATTGCTTCCAGCAATTTCATTCACATGGTATATTTTCGGGAAGACAATGCCAAAGTAGCAGCTTCCATACCAGTGATCCGGCACTTTGAAATAAGCCTTGTTTCCACATATATAATAAATTCCGGGAAACACAGGTTCTGACCCATTTTTGAAACCCCAACCTCCAATTACCTTGTAATTGTGTTCACATTGACTGGAACCAATGAAAATGTTATTATAATAACTAATCTTTTCGCGGTGAAGACAGAGTTTCCCTTTTCTTTCGAAATCCAGCAACAAAGCAGGACCCGCCCCACCATTTGAGGTGCTTTCCATGTTTTCAGCCCATTTAGGAGAATTCTGTCTTTTATCATTTGCCTTTCTTTGGAAACTCTCCCTTCTTTTCTCTGCCATGTTTAGAAACATTTTCTCTTGTTCATGTAATGAACAGGTCAATTTATCTCTGTGTGCTTCATTCAAATCTATTGTACCTATAGTCAGAAAGTATTCTCCCATATAACGTGTAACGTCACTTTTAGTATGTACAGGATTCAGATTTCCACGTATTGGAAGTTCAGAAAATATCACGTCTGAGTTAGAGTAGTAGTACTGTAACGGTCCTCTTTTGTAAAATAAGCTAGCTAGAATACTACAGGAAATTCCATAGGTCAAGGGTAGGTGATGATAAGTCACGCCTTCAGCTACAGAAGTGGGTAGCTTCATGCAGACATAGCAGTCTTCTATCTCCATGGTTTCTACGTAATGTACTAACAGGTTTGCAAATACATTTAGGTGAGTCTGGTTCTTAACTCCGTGATAATGTAGTCCTTCCTCATCTGGTGCTTCTAAGTCTGATTTTGTTTGTCTAAGTGCTTTTTCACGTCTTTCTACACTTCGTGTTGTCAGTTCTTCAGTGTCAGTGGTCACAGCCTGTGTAGAGTCAGTATTAGTATTTTTGCTCACCATATAAGGAAGGAAAACTATTAGTCCTACCAAACTATTAACACTATAGCTATACTACATATACATACTTTGCAGCATGTTTTGCAACAATTGCGTTTAGGCCTTCCATTCACATTTGAATCAGACATTTTCGTTCAGAAGAAGTTTCTCAACCCCTCTTTGTAACTTTGCACAGGTAGCTTACACTGCGCAATTTCAGGTTGGCTCGTCTTCTTCAGCAGAATGATCAGCTGTCTGTTCTTCGTCACTTTGGTCAGTTATATCAAGATCCTCAAACTCCTCCAAAATCAAATATGTCCATTCAGGATCTTGATATTTTTCGTTCAGTCTTTTTATTCGATCACTTCTTCTTTTGGAACTTTCTCCAGTTTGCTCTACAATACGGGAACTTTTTCTTCTTTGCTCAAGTTTATCTTCTACTGTTTTTAGCCTCAGTCTCAGTCTCTTAATATATCTGGGCTCGATATTTTACTTTTTTTTTAGTCTTTTAGCTGGCACTGTGATTTGGCTTTCTTCTAATGCTCTTTTATTTTCGTTTGTTTGTGGCACTTCTGCTTCTTCCCTTCCTGTCTGACTAGTCCCAGGTCTCGTTTCTATTTCTTCTGCCTGGTCACTAAGCTGGCCTGGTTCAGGTGTATACTTAATGAGTCTTTTTGGTGTTTCAATTTCTGTATCCTGAACACGTTCTTCTAGTTCTATCTGATCCTGTTCAAGCACTTCGAACCCTTGATTTTCTTCTGCTCGAACTTTTACACTAGTTCCTGTCTGTCCCTTTTCAATTTCAGGAGTTTGTGGAGGTGTGTCGATCACTTGCTCTGTCCCTGTCTGACCTTCTTCACCTTCAGATTTGACATGGATTTCGATAATCTGATTGTCTTCGCCTGTGCCTGTCTCTTCCTCTCTATCCCACTCTCTGTCTGCATATGCTCGACTTCCTGTTCTGATGGGGTCCTCAGTTAGGTCGATTATGGGTATTCCCTCATCTCGACTGGTGCTCGGTTGTTCGTCATCAGCTACTTCAGGACCATCGTCTGGAGACCCCTCAGCTGGACAACCTTCAGCGTCAGTTTTCTCGTCTCTAATCACCTTCTGGGTATGGCTGGCATGGATCCACTTTGGAACGCCGGCACACTTCACCGCTGTCGTGGTCACCAGTATCACTTGGCGTTGTTTTCCCCACTTCGGTGCAAGGCAATTTGTACGAGTATGCTTCTTTATTACAACCCAATCGCCTGGAACCAATTTATGGACTGGAGTTGCTGGATTGGCGACGGCGTCTCCCACAATCTGGCGAGAGATAGAACGCACTTGGTCACCCAGTTGCTTGCAGTATTCAAGTACCAAATCATCAGAAATGTTTATCAGTTTATGTCCTGGTACCCATGCTTGTCTCATCACTCTTCCTATCAGGATTTCATGAGGGCTCAGGCCTGTTTTTCGGTCTGGAATACTTCTGATTCCCATCAGAACAAGAGGTAAAGCATTTATCCAGTTCATGCCAGTAGATTCACACATCTTTCCTAATCTCGATTTTATAGTGCCATTTATTTGTTCCACCACTCCAGAAGCCTCTGGACGATATGCACAGTGCAGCTTTTGTGTGATCTTGAGTGCTTTACAGAGCTGATCGATTACCTCATTCTGAAAATGCCCGCCTCTATCTGATTCAATTGTGACTGGAACCCCGAACCTAGGTATTAGTTCCCGCAGTAACAATTTGGCTACAGTTATGGCGTCATTCTTTTTGGCAGGGTAGGCTTCCAACACTTTGAAAATAGGTAGACAATGACAAGGACATATCTCATTCCCTGACAACGGGACAGCGTGATGAAGTCAATCTGTACTCTTACAAAGGACCTCCTGATTTCCCAATTTTCCCCAATTCAACTACTGTTCTTTTCCCAGCGTTGAATTGCTGACATGTTAAGCACCTCTGGCAGAGTGACTCTGCTACTTTCCTGAACTTCGGGTTGTACCATGTTTGTTGGAAAACCAGAACCATGGCGTCCCTACCAACGTGTGAATCTCCATGTATCAACCTGGCCATTGAAGCAAGCAGATGTCTAGGCAACACAGGCATACCATTTGGGCCCACAATGACACCATCCTCACTTCTCTGTCGACAACCAAGTTTCCTCCATTTTTCCTTTTCTTTTGATGGCACAGCATGCTGCCAATCTCTCAACTCTTCCCAGATAGGCACATCCTCAAACACCATAAGTTGGCAGCTGTTTCCATGTCCCCCCAATTTGATATTTACAGACATGCGATGTTTGGCACAATGTTGGGCCACTTCATCAGCAAATCGATTTCCCAATGTCACATGATCAGTGCCAGATTTGTGAGCAGCACATTTGACCACTGCCAATTCTTTTGGTAATTGGATTGCCTCCATTAAATCTTGTACAACTTTTCCATTTCTGATGGGAGTACCTGAAGAAGTCAGAAACTCCCTCTGTAGCCACAATTGGCCGAAGTCATGCACAACCCCATAACAGTATTGACTGTCAGTATATACTGTTATTCTTTTATTTTTTCCAATTTTACAAGCTCTTGTTAATGCAATCAATTCGGCTACTTGTGCAGACCTTACTCCAAATAAACAGGATGCTTCTTCAATGCATTTTACTGAGACTACAGCATAAGCAGCACTTAGGCCAACAAGTTCGTGTCTCATACATGAGCCATCCACGAACAGTTCTTTATCTTTCACAGGCAAGGGCACTTCCTTGATGTCTGGGCGTGGTTTAGTACTGAATTCTGTTAGGTCAATGCAATCATGCTCGACCTCTCCCTGTGCTTCTGTAATCATTGAGTCGGGTAACAGGGTAGCTGGATTCAGAATGTTGCACCGAGTAATGACCACATTTGCAGCACCTACGAGAATCCTCTCGTACTTAGTCAGCCGCCTAGGGGTGAGATACTGAGTTTTAGTTCTGGTCAGTAAAATTACAACTGCATGTGGAACATACACAGTTACAGGATGTCCCATAACAATAGATTCACTCTGTTCTAGACTCGTGCAAGTTGCAGCTACTGCTTTCAGACATCCGGGTAATCCAGCAGCTACTGGATCCAAAGTGGCAGAAAAATATGCCACTGGACGTCTAGTCAAACCATGCTCCTGAGTTAAGACTGACAGTGCACAATTATCTCGTGTGTCACAGAGTAGTGCAAACTCCTTGGAATAGTCAGGCATCCCTAAAGCAGGGGCTGTACACAGACATTCTAGTAATTTAGTAAATGCTGTCAAGCTTTCATCATCCCATTCCACTGGGTCTTTTGCTCCTTTCTTTGTCATTTTTATCAAAGGCTTTGCCAGGACTGCAAATCCCACAATCCATTGCCTGCAGTAACCTACCACTCCAAGGAACATTCTGACTTCTTTCTGAGTACGGGGTAACTGCATGTTCCGAATTATTCTGACTCTCTCTGAGGTAACTTTTCTGATGCCTTTTTCTATCTGGTACCCCAGATATTTCACTGACTTTGTACAGAACTGCAATTTATCAGGAGATACTTTATGTCCTTTTTCACCTAGGTGATTCAGTAAGGCAATGGTGTCAACAACACAATCTCTCTGACTCTTAGACGCCACCAAGAGGTCGTCTATATATTGCACCAAAACAGATTTTCCAGGTAAGACTAAAGATTCAAGGCACTTTTTCAGAATCTGATTAAAGATAGAGGGGCTTTCTGTGTACCCTTGAGGGACGCGATTCCAAACGAACACGTGACTGTCGAATGCAAATGAGAAAAGAAATTTGCTGTCTGGATGCAATGGGATCGAAAAGAATGCATGACATAGGTCTATTACGGTAAACCACTCAGCATCCCAGGGAATCTGATACAGGATAACTGCTGGGTTTGTAACAATAGGACAGCAAGGAACAACAATTTTATTTACCTTTCTCAGGTCCTGTACTACCCGGTACTTGCCACTAGGTTTCTTGATTCCAATTATGGGTGAGTTACATGGACTACTCATCACTTCTTGTATGATGTTTGCTTCTAGCAATCTTTTTATTTCAATGGCAACTCCTGCTCTCACTTCTGCACTCATTTTGTATGGCTTGGTATTGGGGTAAACTGCATTTTCCTTCATAGCTATTTTTATTGGGTCTACATTTGCCATTAAACCTACATCCTTTCCAGTAAAGTCCCATACTTCTGGTTTCACTGTCTTTTGGAGTTCTTCGGGTAAGTCTTGTATAGTCATTTGTTTAATTTCTGAGTCTGGTCTGATTAACATTAATTTGTATATGCCATCCTCGTCTGGGGTTTGAATTTCGACGCCTTTTGGTGTGCAAAAGATAGTACAGTTCATTTTGCACAGCAAATCACGTCCCAGTAAGTTTACTGGACTGGTATCACACACTACAAATCTATGCATTTCTTTGAAATTCCCTATTGTGATCTCCATGGGCTCAGTAACTGGGGTACTAATCAATTGATTAGACACGCCCACTACTTGGATTGCTTCTCCCGAGAGGGGTAGGTTTGGAACGTCCGCTGTTCTCACAGTAGAACGGGTAGCACCAGTGTCCAATAGAAAGGTGACATCATTTCCGTCAACCTTTCCTTCAATGTATGGCCCTGACTGGTCTACCGGCAAGGAGGCGCCAAGTACACACTCCTCGTCCTCCCCTCTCAGGCCCCGTCAGTATTGATCGTCACAGAGAAAAGTGTCATTCAACAAAAATTGCGAAGTTGCTGCATTTCTATCCTCATTGCCTCCCCAGATTTCTATATCATCACCCTGTGGTGTTTTCCCTTTATAATTCGGTTTTGGTGCTCGGGGCAATTGACTTGCCTTTACCTGATGCTGAGTCTTTCTTTGTTTCTCATTCTGCGTCTGTGGAGTTAAATCAGTGGTTTGGGTGTTACCATGCTGTAAATATGGACATTCGTCTCTCCAGTGCCCAATTTCTCCGCACTGGTGACAGGGCAATTTCTTTTTAGCTTCTTCTCTGCTCATCTTTACTTTGGGCTTCCCTCCACCCCCAGAGCCTTGATTTTGGGAAATTTTATTCATTTTATTCAATTGCTTTTCCTGTTGTTCTGCCAACTTTACCTGTGCCCACATAACTTTCTCTTTCAGAGCCTTTCGCTTGTCTGCCATCTCATCCTCACAGTACTTTGCATATCGTAAAACCTCATCCATTTTCTTAGACTGCCAACAAATGTTATTGTCTTTTATCCACTGGCAAATTTCGGGCCTTAAACCGTTTACAAACCTGTAAATGAAGTGGGTCATATCCTTCATCTCGATGTTATCTATACCACTGTATGTTTTAAACACCTGTAACAGTCTCTCATAAAAGGAGTGCACAGTCTCGTCCCTTTCCTGCGTGGTTCTATCTATCTTGGTCCAATCAGTTTCTTTTGCAGGCACCTTTCCCTTTAGGTGTAATATGACCTGGTCATATTTTCTCATCACTTCATCGGAAGGAGCTCCTATTTTTGAGTCCCTCGGGTATTCCTCACTAGGCCAACCCACGGCAACCTTGCATTCGGTCCATAAATCCACAGGAACCACTATGTCGAAAAACCCATCCAAGTCTTTCCACAAGCACTTTTGCACCTTTACAAACCTTTCCACCTGCCTGTACCAGTCCACAGGCTTTTCTCGTAATTTGGGAAAGTCGTTGGTAAAGGACACAATATCCTGTCTGGACCATGGAACGTGCACATATTTTCCACCTGGCACTTCCTGCATAGGGTATAATTGCTCTGGCTTTTCAGCTTCTTTTAGAACGAACTCAGAAGACGTCTGTTTAGATCTGGCCTCATCCTTTTTCTTTGCCCACCTGGCTTTCCATTTTTCTACGTCTCCCCATTTTTGCAACACAGTCAATAGATCTTTGATCTGTGACTTTTTCCCTGACACATTCATGTTTTCTAAATCTTTATCTGAGAAATCAGCTCTATAGGGTTTTTGTAACGGCTTCGATTTTGAAATATCTATTCCCATACTAGCCGCTGTGTCTGTTAGTTTCTCATGGAGCACTCTGGTATTTCGGGTAAAACTCTTACAGATGAACAGCAGCTCTTCCTTGGAATAGGTATTTAATCTGTCTAACCCCACATTGCCTGCCATCAGTTCTTCAATTTCTACTCTCAGCTTGTAGATATCTAAAGGTTTCGACTGAGGAGTTTGTTTTTCTAACTCTCGACTCCATCTTTCAATCTCTTCAGGAGTCACCAACGTGACACTCTTGGTACCCGAAATCGATTCCATTTGAATCTCCCTCGTATTGAAAGGATTATGTCTTTTCTGTAACCTTTTTCCTGCATCCCTAATGGGCAAATCCATTAACGAGACCTCAGACTCACATTCACTTGTCTGGTCATCCACGATTAAGGGCTCTGGTCTCGGCTGTGCTGTAACTGGGGTAATAACTGGAGTCTTCGGACTCCCCTGTCTATCCCCATACAATGGAACCAATGGTCCAATCGATACCGGGATTGTCAAGGCCTCAGGACTTGTATTTAACTGGGAGATTTTCTGAATTATCTCGGCTCTCTGCTTGGCTAGAGACTCTCGCTCCTTTTCCTCCAACAACCTGTCTAATGATTTTTCATGTAATACCTGCGGGGTCAAAGTTGGAGCATAGCTTGGGGCAGTTGGATGCGTCTCACATGGTCCTTCACCATAATTAGGTTTCGGGAACAAACTTCCTGTGCTTAAGGATCTTGGTTCTTCCTCATACGGAGGCCTTGAGAATGGAATCCCTGAATTTGAGGGTCTTGCCTCACCTTCGTAAGGAGGTCTAGGGTAGAAATCTCTTTCTCTTGAGTATCTTGACTCCCCACTAAATGGTGTTCTTAGACAGATATCTCTAGCACCTATGGGTCCTAGACCCTCGTTATAGGGAGGTATTTGACAACCCTCTCCTACACCTACAGATCCGGCCTCTTCCTGGGGAGGAGGTCTTCGAGAAGCATCCCCTACATTGGAGGGTCTGGGTCCTTCATTATAAGGTGGCGGACTTCTCATAAACATGTCATCTAATAATTCATCATCCGACTCCCCAAAGGGCACCCAATGTTTGCATTTTTCTGTCTTCTTCTCCCCCGCAGGACCACCCATTGGCATCATTGGAAACAGTCCTTCTACAATCATATTCTGTCTCCATTGTTTCATCTTTTTATCTCGGGTTTCTTGTTTTAACTTCGGATAAAATTTTGTTTACCCTTTATCCATTCGGGGCTTATCTCTCTCAAAAGCCTCGATCTCCCATTCCTCTAGGGCTTCGTACTGCGTTAATCTAGGTCTGGGATGTAAATCATTCATCCTGGTTCTCAAATTAAATAGAATCCTGCCATTAAAGGTACCTTCTAATGGGAAAGCCAAAATCCCATCATCTTTCGTGTATTCTACCCAATTTTCCAACCACACACAAGAGTGGTACCCTTTATCAAACATCATGAACGATGCGGGAGTATTAGGTGGCAGAATGACAACACCTTCTCTGGTTCTAATCGGTTTGTCTTTTTTGAAATAATTTTTCACCTTGTTTACAAGGGACAACTTTCTCTTATTTCCGTACATAATGCTAGTGTTATGACCTTTCCACTGATCGTTTTCAAACCCTAAATGTCTCGGATCCGGTCTAGTATGTGGTCTGTATGTATGCCACATATAATTTCCTTCAAGCAACCTTTGTTTACCAAATCACTTCCAATCCAAGTGCGTCTCTTATTTTTCGTGCGACCAATGAAATGCACAAATTCAAATAATCTCGACCAATGGGTGCACGGCCTTTTCGCGAGACAGGTTCTCACGCTTCAGCACTCACCCCTCCTTTACAATTCCAGCTACGCTACACACCCGCTGCGTCTACCAATCCCAGCGCGGCACAGAGTGATGTCAGAGCAGCTCCGCAACTGACTCCCTCCCTCACAAGGTAACGGAAACTTAATTTCTCTTTAAAAGTGCAAGTGCTTTTGTTATTTAACAACGAATACACATTCGCCACTGTACTCGAGTGTCTAGAAATAAAAGATACTTTTTACTGCAAGTAAACTTCTTCTGTCTACTTTTCACATACTACGGATAGATCTCTTCCGCCTACCCTTTACTCAAGCATTAGGGAACCTGCTACTCCTTTGACTCATCCACTTCTTTTCGGGATATATATTAAACCTAAAGTTTCATCAGCGAACCCCTTTGATATTACCCAAGCTCCGATGAACCTGCTACTCCTTGCGGTGTGACCCTTACTAGGTTATATCATGATAGAAGTTTCACCAGCGAACTCGTTGCTATCATTTATACATGTATTCATACAGAAACCCTAATTAGCGCTTCCAGTTCTGCCTAACCATGCACTAATTTTCCTCGAGCCACTGACCTCAGAGCAAAGTGGATTCTCTTCACCACTCGCTCTTCAATTCCCCGGGGATTCCCAACAAACATAAAACACTTTACTAACGAGTAGGCTAATACATATATCATTATAATAATAAGAAAAACAATTTAAAACATTTCATAATTTTTCCAAAGCAAACATTTCACGTGATTGATCAAGTCACAAAAAATTGTTCACCTTTTTAGCAGCAATAAAATTTTAGCAGCATCCAACCTATCTAACTTAACTAGTCCTACCTATCATTAACTAGTCCCTAACCATAGCTCTGCTACCAGAAAATTACTGATAGAGATCGCAGGTCACCCGGCCAATAATTTTACCATACACGTATAGGGCCCATAAACTTCAATTTATCATATACATTAATCGGGTGACCTAACACTCTACTACCAGTAACCCTGGTTCCTTCCTATTTATTCCTTGTGTACCCGACTTACCAATCCACCGTTACGGGTACCTATGACCACAATGGATCAGAGAGCTAGCTGTAAAAGAAAGGCAGGCAACAAAATATCCACTTTTATAATTCTTTGTATTCATAAATTAACCACAAACTACTGGGAAGTTTTAAAGGGTTTATCTAGAGTTCAGATTCGGAAAGCATACAGTTTACAAACAGAAGGCAATCGATAATCAAGATAACGAAAAGCACATAACCATAAAGAAAGTATATTAGGGCAACCATTTATGCGTTTATAGGATGGTAGGAACAAGGAACATGCTAAGCAGTTTTTCGGGAAAATGGAAATTCAGACTAAATAACTATAAATGAGGCAAGTTTAGGCACGTACTAGATTTGCATTACTGGGAAAATATTTCAAAGTTAAAATGAAAGATTTGAAGATCCTATACATCTATAGGAAGGCAAAAAAGGGAACACGCTATAGTTCTAGCAACATCACTTCAATCAGTTTTATAAGAGGAAATTATGAATCACATCTATATTTCATAAACAGTATGAAGAGTTGTGCTTAAAGGAAGGGTAACATAGGAACATACTAGAAACAGCAATAACGTATGAGCTTTTCATTCAGTAGCTTTGCAACAGCATGGAAATTAACGTATGCAAAGGTATGTCTTAATTGAAGCAAAGACAGAAAGTAGAAGGTGCAGTATAGAGTTTCAGCACTATATATTTACCTAGAATGGTGTGAAGACCAACCCTGGCCACGGATCAGTCAAGGACAGGAAATACCCCAAGGAAGGACAGTCATCAATGGGACAGCAGGTGCAGAATGGACAGGACAGGACAGGAAAACCAGATTAGGATCAGGACAGGACCACCAAGGAACGACCAGCACCCGCAGTTTGGAAGCAACGCCTGCGCTCCACCCTCTCTGCAGCTATCAGTCAGAACCCCGATTGGGTTAGCGAACTCCCCAGCAAAGTGCTCCGCCAGCACTTAAGGTTTAGTAAAACCTCTTGAGTCTATGGTCTATTTCGGACAGAGTGCTCCGCAGCGCTCGGTATTCAGTCACCTATTGAGTGCGTTGGGTCAGTGACAGGTCAGCTATTCGGACAAGTCGGACAATTTCTCTACCTAAACCTAGGCTAGTTATACTGTTTTCGGGTCAGTGTACCACCCCCCAAATGTTGCAAATGTCAGAATCCCCAATTTCGATTGGTCCCAAAGTAGGATAGGTCAACACACCAATCATATTCGTACTCTACAAGCCTAAATTTGCATGCTCTGGGACCGCCTAGTGATTTTGGGGTTCCCATGACCTATTCTACTGAATACAATAAAAGAAATACAAATGTTTCAACTGTAGAACATTTCGGCTTCTTCGGCTGGGTGAAGGTGCATCTTCCCAGGTATGTCTTGGCTGCCACCTCTGGTTGGCCGTCATTCAATGTCACTGGCCAAATTCAGTCATGCGCAGTAGTGTGCTTCAATATGGATTCCCGTGCATCCAATCAACCCTCAATATCGTGGTACATGAAAAGTAAGCGAAAACAAATTAAAACATAGAAATAAATAAATTCACTGTATACCATGAACAGCTACTCTATACCCCTTACTTGAAAAATATACTATGCCATTGCGAATTAGTGCAACAGACAATAACAAAACAAAAAAAACGTTTGCGCAAGCTTCACCATGTGAGTATACAGACAGCCATTTTAGAAGCAAGTGAGCAGGCGCAAGAATTCCCACCAAAACTGCAAGTACGTCACGTCACGTGAGTGTGGCTAACGCATGCGCAGAAAGAAAACCCGCTAAGCAGCGGCCATTTTAGGAACAAGGGTTATGGAATTAGTAAACACATAGTCAAGCATCACTAGGACACCCAAATATATCAAAAATAAAGGGAAATTAGTTAGACGTACAGGTTGAGTTATAGGGTTATAAGTTATTCGAGGTTCTTGATTTCAAGCAAGTCGCGTAATATGCGAAATCTTGCTCTATCAAAGTCAGCAGCAGTAGAACAAGAGATATTACCCAATAGGCAAATTCTCATGACTCAAAATTGTCTGGAACCCCCCAACAATCGAAAGGAGGGCAATGTTTAATCAGAGGGTTCTGTCCGAAAGGGATCAGGGAATCAGGTAATTACTATAGAGGAGATGAGTCTGAGATGTCCCCTTAGGTTGGAAGGCAAGGATACACCACTGACGCAGGAGCATCACACAAACACAATAAGGGACAATGAATCAAACACAATAGTGTTACTCCCAAATGACATCTCAAGAGTTATTTTTGACACTTTACATAGAGGCACAATTATAAACCTGGTAATGGAAGTACAGGAAATAGCCTATATCAATTCTTCCAATTTGTTATCAATTGAATTCAAACCACTTCCATTTATGAACAAGAGAGAGGTAACAGTAACAACTTGGTCTTCACCAGAAATAGCAGATCATATAATGATTCATCAGCAACAGTTTAAGGCTTGGGGCATTGAATTACAAAGGATTGAGGCCCCACTTTACCGTGGTCCGCGTCTGCCAAAAAAGGAAAGAGAGGGAACCCTACTGAGAGGTGCCATCGGTGCTGCAATAAATCAGAACGCTTTTGAGAACTTAATAATCACAAAGCCTCTGACAATCGCCCCACTTGGAGTGAGCATAGAGGAATTTAACAGGACTAAATTGGTGACTAAAGAAAATAGGACGTGGATTTCTAAACAGCACGCCAACTCGCACTCCTGACGAGCCAAAGGCTCACAAGAAATTAAAAAATGTTCTAACATTTGCTCTTGGAACACTCACGGATTAGAACATCTCATAGGAAACCCTGGTGTCTCGGAATTCTTGCAAGCTTATGACATCATCTTAGCCCAAGAAACTTGGAACACAACACCCAACCATATTACAGGCTTCACTGGTCATCACAAATAAGCAATATAATCAGAAAAATGTGGTCACCCAAAGGGCGGTTTGTCCTCGTATTTTTCAACCAAACTAGATTGGTCACTAGAAAAACTCCCAATTGGGACAAATTGGGTTCTTGCATCCAAGTTGGAACAGCACAAGAATGACGGGACTTTAACAATACTAATACTACTCAATGTCTACATTCACCCAAGTGAGGAGACAAAATACGAGCATATGAACATGTTGTTTAGAATAATAAAATCATTGCAAAGGCTTTGTTGTCAGGCACAATTCATCATCTGAGGTGACTTCAACATTAATTTATGTATTACCCCAGGGAACCTGCACAAAAAGGGAAATAACTTCAGATGACAATTTGAAACACAATGACTGATACATCTCAATGGAAACACAAAAGAGGATTCACCAGCAGCAATGACCTTTTAAGAGGGACCAAAAGTTCAATCATCGACCATACCTTAGTGAGTGAAACGGTAGCGCATCGGATGCAAAAATTCCAAATTGTGTCACGCAAAGAGAGCGATCACATGCTTCAATCATTGCAGTTGGAGCAAAATCCAGCCAGGCTGACAGCAACTAAAGACCTAATCTCCACGCCACATGCTTATAATTTTAAAAGATTGAAATGGTGAGGAACGGGGATTGAGAAGGTAATGGCTAAAGTATATCTCCTAGCGGGAACGAGCGAAGGAAGTTCAGAGGAAACCGGAAGCTCAGAGTCACCTCAAGGCGGGAAGGGCGAGAAATTAAGAGCTTGGGAAAATCTAATGAAGGCCCTAATGGAAAGCTTCACATACAACAAGAGGCAATATCCTTCAATGTATCATAGGAAGCCGAACATGACAAGCAGTAACCATACCTGGCAAGCAGAAATGCCTAACTGTGCGAAAAATAAGATCAGTCTCAAACCAATTAACAATGGGGGAAAAACCTGACAGAAGTGAGCTTAAAAAACTAAGATATAAGAAAAACTGTTGAGCAGCCAAAACCAGACACTGTGTTACAATATGGAATAAACTTCTCCTGGCAAGTAAACAACGGAATGGAAAACATTTCTAGTATCAGATAAATTCACTGACGCTCTGGAATAAAAGTCATCAAAACGCAGGAATAAATGAGGATACATGGGTAGCTCACATAATGAGTATGTATAAAGAACCATATGAGGTCATCAATTCGAATAACAAACATATCATCTCACAATGTAAAAACTCAGATAAATTAACAGAAGTAAATCAATTAACAAAAATTATAAAGAAATTAAACCCAGAGGGTGCACCAGACCCAAATGGTATCCCCAATGCCCTTTTCAAGGGAGAAGTTCCATATTGGGCCCATTATTTTCCTCCACTTTTTAACAAGCTGTTCATGACAAACGGAATCCCAGAATCATGGAGGTGAAGCATCATCCAGCCAATTTTTAAAGGGGAAAATTCAACAAAGCTGAAAAACTAAAGATGAATTGCCTTAATTGATGTTGAAGCTAAGCCATATGCGAGATGTTTGCTAACACAATTGAAAAATGGTCCAATGACTACAACTGCATTCCAAGGTCGCTAACAGGGTTCCAGGCTGGAGCAGGCACCTTAACAAACCTAACCGCATTAACATTGTTAGCTCAAAAAAGCCAAATTTAAGAACACCCGCTTGTTCGCCTGTTTCGTGGACCTCAAGCGAGCTTTTGATAGCGTGCCCCGTAAACAACTATGGGATAAATTGCAGCTGGGGAATCCCTACAAAGTTATTAAATGCCATCAGAGAATTTTACTCGTGCACATGGAGTTGGGTTAAATTAGGGGATGGACGGTGGATAACAAAACAAATATACACCCAAAATGGCCTGAAACAGGGTGCATGCTAGCTCCAACTCTTTTCAATCTGTATATATCTGACCTTGAAGAGGCTCTCCTGGAAATCAACAGTCACCCCCATCGATAGTTAACGAGGAAATCAGGTGCCTTCAGTACGCCGACGATTTAGTGCTACTAACTCAAACTCCAATCGGCTTACAACGAGGAATGAGCGCCTTAGCTAAATATTTGACAGCACAAGGGCTAGAATTGAATTTATCAAAAACAAAGGTTGTACGGCTAGTGGATGCCAAATACAAGAAATACACATGGCATATTGAGGGAAAAAAGTTGAGGCAGTTGCATCCTACAAATATCTTGGATTCAAGGTAGAAAAAAAAAACTGAGCTATAAACCACATCTCACCACAATGAGGCTAAAAGCCCAAAACCTTATGTACGGTTTTAACGTATTAAAAAAGAAATGAAGCTGTCCATCATACGGCAACCTATTAACAGTCATTTAAGCACAATTAATGCCAACAGTAACCTATGGCACAGAAATAATGAAAGGTTGTGAAATCCTTGCCTTAAACAAAATACAAACAAAAGTCTATAAAAAAGTTTTCCACATCCAACAAAGCGCATCGCCAGCTCAGGTGCGGCTAGAGTTTAGCCTGATAAATCAGGTGTTTCGGAGCAAAGGCGCCTTCATTAAACTATGCTGGCGGTTGTGTGCTTCTGAAAGCGGGACCACAGACCAACTAAGCTGGAAAGAAATAGACAGACAAAAAGAAAGAAAACGCAAAGATTCAGGGGTATTTATTTAAACCAGGTGATAGCGGACCTGTCTGCCCAAGATATTTGGAGCCTCAAGATAGGGAAGAAGGCATTCAATAAACTAATAAACTCTACAATAAAACTTCTGTCTCACTCAACGGATGAGAACACCTTACTTCAAAGACGGCATGCCTGGACGGTGATCAGCTCATATGAGGTAAGGAAGCCTCAGGAATATTTATCAGCTTATTTCTCACTTACCCTAAAACATCAATTTATGAGACTGCGTCTTGGCACGTGGAAAACAAAAGATCTAATCCCCCCATGGAAGGATCAAAGGGCAAATATGAATCTATTCAACATATTTTTTTGTGTTTCCAAAGTTATTAAAAGAACGGAAGTCACTACTAAAAGCACTACTGAACAGTATGAATATAAGAACGTGTAGAGAAGCAGTAATCACCTGACTCAGCGGGTCCTCAATCCCCCTAGTATGCAGGGGGGGGGGGAACCTTTACATTTGTATTTAAAGGAAATTGGTTGAAACCAAATATTATTGGACAACCATACAACTTTCTGAAAAGCAAAATGCTGTTCTATATATGGGCTGTTACAAAGACATGACCTTCCCAAATCTCTGTTTTAAATAAATTTTAAATAAATTGTTGTACAGAAGTGGTTTGTAGACAACTGGGCAAAAATGTCACTAATAATTTCGCAAGACGCCGGCTGTGCTGCAACCTTGGACACGGGCACCCTATCATAGGTGTTCCGTGGTTTGTGCCTTAAAAATTTGGGCTCTCACGGAACCGGCAACGCCCCAGCGAGCCGATCGACTCCTTCACCTTGGAGTTCCCTTTCGTAGGTTCTGTGGTCCTATGCTCTGCGGGGCAGACATTAGAATTACTGTTGCAACTGATATGAGTCTACCACTTCCATAGCTTTACCGCGGCATTGATTCTAGCTTTCAACCTTTCTTCTAACATAGAACCCTGACTGGATTAATGTGTGTTTACCCACTGCCGAGCTGTCCTTCTTTGACATTGAAGGATACCTCCGTTTTTCTGATGAATCATTACCACTTCCGACTCAACTTTACATGACCCTTGCGAGCCCAGCTTACACCTAACTAAGAAACCTGCCCTGACGAAGTTCCTAAAAGGCAAGAGGAACGAAACGCGTTGGCTGTGCCTATACTTCATGAATACCCTTTTTTTGAATAAAGAAGACACTAAAATCACTATCTCCATTGACTTCATTTGAGTGCACCTTCCATTTTTGCTTTTTGTCCGTTAATAATTTCATCTGTTTATACAAGTATGTAGTAGTACTATTTAAAAAATGTAATTTGGTGTAATGTTTTTGTTTTTAAAAGCCGATCATTTAAAAAATTGAAATTGAGTTTCCCTGTTCATCCCTGGTGTTCCCTATCGCCTAGAAGGTGGTGATGAGGATTGGGAGGGGTCGCTGGACCCTTTGGCAGACCATCTTGAAGAGCCGTACTGGAGAGAGGAACTGGGTGACGCCAGTGGTCTGGACACTTCTCCAGACCTTGGCATGCTTTCACTCCCTACCATGGCTACAGAGGAGGGAGCGTCTTATGCTGTGGTGGTGCGAAGGGCAGCTGAGGCCTTGGGCCTTGGACCTGGAGCTCCCTTCAGTGGCAGTCAGGACTAATCTCTTGACAGAGATGCTTCAGCCTGCGGCAACCTCCTCTCAACCCCTTCTGTCCTTCAACAAAGCCCTCACTGATATCCTTCTGGGCACCTGTTCCAAGCCCAGCACAAGGGTTCCTGTGGAAAGCACGATTGCCCGCCACCACCGCCCGGGCGACCCAGTTTTCCTCCCCCAACACCCTTCCCCCGAGAGCTTGGTGGTCCAAGCCTCTTCTTCTAAGGGTGCATTCCCTTCTGCTCCCCCAGACAGGGAATCCAAGAAGCTGGATCATCTTGGGAAGAACATGTTCTCTTCCTCCAGCTTGGCACTGTGGTCCGTGAATACCGCATGCCTCTTAGGCAGATACTCTCATACTATCTGGGATACGGTCACGCAAGTGCTGCCTCAGTGCCTGGAGGAGGCCCGGACTGTTCTCTCCCAAGCAGTGGCTGTTGGGAGACACACAGCTAAATTCAGAATTCGATGTGAACTTGATACTACCGACTCACTAGGCAGAAAGATTACCATGTGGGTAGCCCTTAGGCGCTACGCCGGGTAGAGGACGTCTGGCTTTTCGGGAGATGTCTGGTCAACTTTGCTGGACATGCCCTTCAATGACTGTTGCCGTTTTGGCGACTAAGCAGACTTTGCACTGGAGTGCTTTAAGGATTCTTGGGCTGCAGCCAGATCCTTGGGCCTCACTTCATCTTCCCGTCCACCTCAATCTGCTTTTTGCCCCTTTCGTGGCTAGGGAAGAGGCACCCCGCCACGTCCGGCCCAGTCTAGCCACTGGGTCACGCAAGCTGCCCAGCCTCTGCTTGACTGCGGATTTGGGACCCAGCGACCTCACAGGTCTGGAAGCCGGCAAGCGGGCCAGTCCATCTTTTCCCTACCTGCAGCATACTCCAAGCCTTCCTAGTCTGACTTTTCAGGGCCACCAACGGCCAGTGGGCGCAGAATTCACCATCACCTGCCCCACTGGAAAACCATCATGTCGGACAGGTGGGTTTTGCAAATAGTCCGAAAGTGCTACTCCCTCCCCTTCGAGACTACCCCTCCCTCCATGTCATCGTCTTTCGATCACATGTCGAGGATCATTTGGCGCGGCTCAGCTCTCTAGCCCAAGGGAGCTATTGAGAGGATTCCTGTGCCAGAAGTAGGTTGTGGTTGTTATTCCCACTACTTTCTGGTGCCCAAGAAGGACAAAGGCCTGCGTCCTATTCTAGACCTCAGCGCCCTCAATTGCTTCCTCCCTAAGGGGAAGTTCAAAATGCTAACATTGGCTCAGGTCCTGTCTGCCCTCGCCCCTGGAGACTGGATCGTGATGCTGGACTTGCAAGACGTCTATTTCCAACTACCTACGATTCATGGTAGGCCTCGAGCATTTTCAGTTCACTGTGCTCCTCTTTGGCCGCACCAACACCCCTTGGGTGTTCACAAAAGTGATGGTGGTGGTCGCAGCTCATCTGCGCAGATCAGGGGTTCCAGTCTTCCCCTATCTCGACGACTGGCTGTTGAAGACGGGCTTGCCCCAGGCTGTCGTCTCCCACCTCCAGACTACAGCGGGCCTCCTGCATTCGCTGGGGTTCACTATCAACGTGCTGAAGTCACACCTGGCTCCCTCTCAGATGCTCCCTTACAGAGAAGCGGTTCTACACGCAGGTCAGTTTGGGCCTTCCCCCCTGAGCAGCGAGTCTGGGATATTCGAGCTATGATAACGATGTTTCAACCTCTATCCCGGATTTCAGTGAGAATGACCATGAGGCTGCTGGGCTTCATGGCCTCCTGCATCCTGCTGGTGGATCATGCCAGATGGCACATGCAGGCTCTGCAGTGGGACCTAAAGTTCCAGTGGGAGCAGCATCAGGGGAATCTTTCCGACTATGTCCAGATCTTAGAGGGAACAGCATAACAGCTGAAGTGGTGGCTAACGAACCAAGCTTAGGTCAGAGGCAGATCCCTCTCCCTTCCCCAACCAGACCTCACTGTAGTTACAGACCTGTCAATCCTACAATGGGGCAGCCATTTGGGGGAGGTGGAGATCAGAGACCTTTGGTCTCCGGCGGAGTCCGGGCTCCATATCAAACTGCTGGAGCTCTAGGCGATCAGCCGGGCACTGAAAGCATTTCTTCCCTCTCTCAAAGGGAAGGAGGTGCAGGCATTCATGGACAACACCCACGACATGTGGTACTGCAACAAACAGGGCGGGTGGAGTCATGGACTCTTTGTCAGGAGGCTCTTTGCCTCTGAACATGGCTGGAACATCAGGGCATGACCTTGGTGGTACAACACCTGGCAGGTTCACTGTATGCCAGGGCGGACAAACTCAGCAGTCGGTGCCTGGTAGATCACGATTTGTGTCTTCACTCAGAGGTGGTGCAAGGCCTCTTTCTGCAGTGGGGAGAGCCTTGGTTAGATCTGTCCGCCACCGAAGAGAACTCGCAATGTCAGCAATTCTGCGTTTTGGAGTTTCCAGGGCAGCACTCGCTCGCAAACCCTTTTCATTGTGAGTGGAACTGCGGCCTCCTGTACGCCTTTTCACCTGTACCACTTCTGCCCAGAGTGCTGAAGAAGATCAAGCACGACCGGGCCTAGGTTATTCTTGTGGCTGCGGACTGGGCACCAAGAATCTGGTACCCAGAGCTCCTGAACATGGCCATCGATCCTCCACTCAGACTGCCCCTTCCGAGGCTCTTCTGTAACAGCAGCAGGAGACGGTTCTTCACCCAAACCTGTCCAGCCTCCACCTCCTTGCGTGGAGATTGGGAGGAGACAGTTGACAGCTTTTGACTTTCTGCCCCAAGTCTATAATGTCATCTTGGTAGCCAGGCGTCCCTCCACAAAATCGGTATACGCCTGTAGATGGAACAAGTTTGTAGCATGGTGTACAGCAAAAGCTGTGGATCCCCTTTCTGTCCCTCTTTCAGAGGTCCTCTTTTATATACTTTCTTTAGCCCAGCAGGGCTCTGCTCTGGGCACTCTTAAGGGCTATCTTGCGGCTATCTCTGCCTTCCTTCAGCTGCCGGATCAGCCTTCCTTGTTCAAGTCCACTATTGTAAATCGGTTTTTAAAGGGCATTACTCATCTCTTTCCTCAATCTTTCGTAATGCCCCAGTGGGACTTGATTCTTGTTCTTACTTATCTCATGTGTGCTCCCTTTGAGCTCCTTCATAACGGTCCTCTCAGGCTCCTCACTTTTAAAATTGCCTTCCTTGTTGCCATCTATTCTGATCACAGGGTGAGTGAGCTTCAAGCTCTTTCTTCCAAGCCCCCTTGCATCCAAAGTGGTACTTCGAATGAGGCCCTCGTTTCTTCTAAAAGTGGTTACATGTTTTCACATTGGGCAAACTATTACTTTGCCCACCTTTTTCCCGCCTCCAAACACTTCCAAGGAAGAGGAGAGACTCCACCGTCTGGACCCTAAGCGTGCTCTGTCTTTCTACCTTGACTGCACAAAAATGTTCCTGGTGGATGATCAACTCTTCTTTGGCTATGTAGGAGCCAAGAAAGGTCGGGCTGTTCAAAAGCGTTCCATCTCTAGATGGGTTGTCCTTTGTATCAAAATCTGTTACGCTTTGGCAAAAAAGGGACCTCCAGTGGGGCTGCAGGCTCACTCCACTCGAGCTTTGGCAACCACCACTGCATTTACATGTAGAGCCACACTTCTTGAGATCTGTCAGGCAGCCACGTGGGCATCCTTGCACACATTCACGAGACATTACTGCTTGGACAGCCAAGTCCAGAGGGACTGCTATTTTACCCATTTGGTCCTCCTGGGCTTCCTGGTGTGAACTTGGGGATGGTATTGCTGTGGTATCTATTCTAAGGTAACAAATCTATAACTAACTGTCTCTTTCAGATGAACAAGTTACTTACCTTTGGTAACAATGTATCTGTAAGAGTCATAGGTTAGTTATAGATATCTTACAGCCCAGCCCATACTTCCCGCTCTGTGAACTGACTTCTAGGAATAGGGACTCCCTTACAGGGCCCTACATGTTGCACACTAGTGGTCAGTGTTTGCATGGCTTTGCGCTTCTGCCGTGGAAAGTCATGTCAGACAGCTGGATCGGCATCTGAGTAGGCACTGTGACGTCATCTCGGTGACTACGGACGCTGAGTCGAGCGATGCCATCTACCGGCGAGCAGGGATACTGCTGAGAATAAATTCTCCTAATCTAATCTGACGCCTGGGGGAAATTCTACGGTAAGGAATCTATAACTAACCTTTGTCTTTTACAGATACATTGTTACCGAAGTTAAGTAACTTGTTCTTTAAGGATAGAAAAACTTTCAAATTAGAATTTAGAAGTTTATGGTGGATGTAAGGTGTGCTTTGGACAATCAATCAGAGCCCTCATTTAGACTTTGCCATTAAATAAAGCAGTAATGCCCAGCATAATTAATAACATCATTTCGACGCGTTCCATTGTAAAACGTTTGTAGGTGATGATCTGTGCATCTTTTCACCACAATCCTTCAGCTGGAGTTATTGTATTACCATGAGGTATTGCAGTAGTTGCCATCACTGATTAAATAATACGGAGTAGTATGAATGCCCAATAAATAGATGCACAGACATTTTTAGATCTGCACTGCATTAATGCGACCTTATAAATAAGTGTTAATCAGAAACCTGAGGCTGAAAGTGGGTGAAACAAATCGAACACAGTCATGATCTTGCATAACCCTTACAACAATAGTTCATTCTTTCTTGAAAACAACAATCAGTAAATAGGCCCCACAAAACCTGATCCTTTTAGATAGAAAAGTAACTTATTTAGGTTTAAAGTCCATCTGTTATTGCAACTATTATTACGAAGTGCCAAAGAAAAAGAGCTTCAATGAGATGGCAGTGAGGTAAGAAAATCATGATGTCATTCGCTGGTAGCCTGGTGTCCAACCGAACGAAGTGGTGGTGAAAGGGCAGAAAGACTTGGAACCACCATCAAGAGCCCTTCTTGGGGAGCAAATATAAAATTAGCACATTTAGGGGCTCAATGGAAGTCATGTACAAATTTGGTGCATTACTACTGCACCCATTAACTACCATTACCGCAAGGTGCAATATGTGGGGGAAGCCATAATAAAGTCAGCAGAACCTCTGTTTGTGCAGTTTTTACCTGTATGAACTCCACTGGGTTGTATTTGGCAAAAAACATGCATGTAAAGATCCCAGAACACAATAATTTCCACAAAATTTACAATATAAATTTTGTTGCAAACGAGAAATTGCATCTGAATTGAGATTTGCCGGGCATTCATAATGAGGGTTGTAATGGCTACTAGTCCAGGTTTGATGAATTCACACTTTCTTTACAGAAAATCATTAATATAATGTATTTTCGTTTAGAATCTACGAGAATTGTATCTGGAAAACAATAATCTGGAACTTCTGCCACCTTCAATTGGCCTTCTGGACAAACTAGAAATACTTGATTGTCACAACAATCTTCTTCAGGGGCTGCCAGACTCCATCAGTCAAATGCAAGGTAAAAGCATTTTTTTCCACTTACCCAATATCTTGATTTGGTTTGAAAGAGAGGGTACAACTTTGACTGTACTAAAAGATCCCATTGGTCAAAAGATGTAACTTGCATAAAAGGTCTCTACAAAGGACAGTTTGAGAATAGCCATATTACAGATTTTGTGTACTTTGATTAGGAAGGTACCCTCTATAGACCCACTTCCATATTCTCCATGTCTATCCTCGCTTGACCTTTAAGTATTATTAAAAATCTGTCAGTGAGCCAGGTAAGAGGGAAAATGTTTTACTCACTATATTCCTTGTGTCTCTATCTTCTGTAACTTCATGCAACACCTGACAGAGCGCAGTTAAAATTCCCCCCCTGCTTTTTACTGTGATAAACATTCTTGATGGCACCGCTCTTCAATGTGGAGCCTTTTAATTCTTCTTTGGTCTCCTTATCTGCATCACCTCAGGCCAGATTTTGGCAAATAGCCAGACCATGATGTTATCCCACTGAATGTCCTAGAACTGGTGTCTATCAACTGCATGAATGTTGCTTATTATAAGAATTCTATGATCCCAATAAGATTCCTAGTTTTCTTATCTTTACCTGTTGACATTTGATGCTTGAGGATCTTAAACTTTCCTAGATTTATGGAAGAATTTGAATTTGAAGAAGGATAACAGTCAGGAAATGCTAGGCTTGTTTTCTAAAGGCAACTGAGGATCTCTCTGGAACACTCTATACTGCTGTTGCTCTATTAGTTTTGTTAGTTGCATTTGTTTCGGCTGATTTGTGGCGGGAACTGATAATGATTTGAGTTTGGGTTCCTGTGGATACAGTGATACAGAATCTTGACTTATGATGCTGTTTTCTGGCTGATAGACACACATAGGGACATTGTATTTACAGCATCTCTATGCGTGATCATTCAGACTGGCTTTAACCTTGATTACATTAGAATTGTCTGTGTAATATTTGTTTTAAATTTGAGGTTGACCATCTCAGGCAAGGCTGTTTTTCATTAATTCTTGCATTGTTCAAATTCGTTTTTCTCGGTGTTCATATGGTGGGCTGGTTTAATAAATGAGGATGGGCATTGAGCTGCATGCCTGGATATTTTTTTTGATGGATCTCTCATGGTATGTTTGTACCATTGCATAGCTTGTAATGTCCTACTTCCTAGTTGCCTTATTGTCCTCAGTTTTTGTTTTGATTTTATTGAGTTTTATTGAGCAAAGCGTGTATCCTTTGTTAACCCTACTCGAACATTAAGGCAAAAAAGTAGGGTCCCTCGAACGCTGGCCTCGCCTTCCCACATTCTACTCTTTGGAGAAAATTGCACAATGTAATATTCCAAAATACATGGAGCCATCTAATGATAGGCAACACAGCTCATAAGCAGAAAGCAGCAATTCTTGATCACTGTTTCCGAGCTGTAATGTCTGAAAAAAAATCACTGACTCAGAAAACTGTTGGGTTAAACTAATTCACTTTACACCCTACATAGGCATACGAAAGGGGCTCAGCTCTGTGCGGCGCCTGCAAAGACCATCTTCATAGGACCCATGGTGATAAACATCTGAGTTTAAACAAAAGCACTTTGCAGTTTCAAAATATACTGTGTGATATGCAGTGTAATGACCTGTGGCCCTTTCATTGTCCCAAAGCGGTGAGCCTCATAGCAGAAGAAAAGAGTAAGAAAGATTGCTTTTATCAGAGTGCTTTTAACCAGGTCATGGTAGTCCCCAAATTTTGGTGTCCTAATTGGCCTTAGACCCTTCTAATACTCTAGGAAAAAGGAGGGATTTCTCCCAGTGTCTAGGTTTACCTTATGACTCAGTGTCATCAGGGACACCTCATTCTGTTACTTGGTTTTCCTTTTCAACCTAATGCATTCTGGTTGTTGTAACCATGGGTCAATGTAACAGAAACAGCTGGACTAACATAACTTAAAACAATGATCTTTAAAAGTAAGGGCATGGGCTGGACCATGTTGTCCTTGATGACATGGAGACTTCTGCTAACCTTTATCCAAATCCAATCGGATGCTGCCGTCCACTGCAAAGACCATAGTATTGGGTGCTCCAGATGAGGCAGGCAGCTTGCAGCTTGTGGGGAGAAGCCATACCGTTGTCTGGAGTCTCAATCTAAGTTAACTGGGAGCCCTATTCTCCACAGAACTTCATGTTATTGATCAACCCACTTTCTGCGGGCGACCACATCTTTTGGTAATCTTAGTGTAGTGAGTCAGGCTCCCCAAATGTAACCCTATCTGGCTGTGTATCCTCAGTAACATTTACTGTTTCATTTTTGCTTTTAGGTTTAGAAAAACTTTTTCTTCAGAATAATCAACTGACCAAACTTCCTGATAACTTGGATAGTTTGAAGAAGCTTCAAATATTGGAGCTGGATGGAAACCCCATGACCGATCCTCCAGTAGAAATTTGTAGCCAGGGGCTGGAAGCCATAAGGAAGTATCTACAGGAAAAGAGGTATCGCAATGCTATGGCAACAAAGGTAAACAGCCCTATAATCATTTTATTGTCTCTCGTGTGTATATGTAACTATACGTGAAACATAATTTCTCTGTAATATAGCATTATAGCCCGGTCCCAAGGGCAGCAACAGTTGTTAAGGGCCCTCTTCCTGATTCAAAAACCCAGCTGTAGACGAGGAGGAAGGGAGAGAGAGGGAGGGCCTTTAACAACTGGTGCATCCTGGAGTAGAAAGCTTACCAAGGTATAGGCCCGAGCTGTAGATAAGGTCAGGGTGGGCGAGAGCTTTAAACAACTGCTATATCCCAAAGGAAGCAGGACTATAATGCTATTAGAACATTCCAAACATTGAGAGTAGAATTTTCTAAAATAAACACGGAGAAAGAGAAAGTCAAGCATTGGAATGTTGGAGCACAATCTCTAAACCAGCCGTTATTGACACTGAGCCACGTCATTGCCTTCAATACAGCTCGCCAAATTCTAGTGTTCTAATATAACCTTAGTGGCGTTATTGGTCATTAAAGGCCTGCTCCAGTTTTAGGTCTGTTCTGAATGCCCCATAAGGGTAGAATGTCCCAATTAAAATAAAGCCTTCTGTGAGACGCAGAGGCTTCAAATCCCCACAACTCAGAAGCTACTAATCATTTACCAGCTACTATAGAACTCTATAATTTTAACTGGTGTGCTCATGGCCACAGCAGTAACCGCTAAATAAATAAAAGCGGTTAAAAATGGGCAGCTGTCAGTCCCTGACATACTCAGCTATGGTAAACTGCTTTTCTATGTTTGGCAGAACAGAGAGTAAGGAGAATTGCCCTCTCCCTCCTTTCTAGGCTTTAGTGACACAGAAAGCAATGTGAGGAGTGAAGGTTCTGTGTGTCCCCTTGTCCACAGCTCTGCCGCTCTAATTCCCCTGCTCAATCGGCATAGTCCCTGCAGAGACAAGTTGATGGGATAGAGAGGCTGCATATTAAGACATTAAAAAGTTAACTGCAGCAATCCTATACCAGTGTTTATAGACCATTACTGTTCCATTGTCTTTTTGGGAGCTGTCAGTATTCACATTTTCGAATACTGTCTTATAGCCTTGCTGAGGGCTATACCGGGTGTTAAAGGCCCTGAACCTGAGTTATAGGCCCGAGCCGCAGGCGAGGCCCTATAACGAAGGAGAAGGCATTTAACAGCCAGTATAGTCCGAGGCAGAAGGGCTATAAGGCTATTAGAACATTCCACCCACTAAGGATAGAATGTTATAAATTAAAAGGGCGAAATAAGAAGCCAAAGATTGGAATGTTGGGGCTCCTGGCTTATACCAGCTATTATAAGCTTGGAGATACTCCACTGTGTTTAATGGAGCTCTCAACATTCCAAATTTTCTAATATAGCCTTATAGCCTGCCAAAACAGGCTATACTGGCCACTAAAGGCCCTCGCTGACATTTCGGCGAGGGCCTTTAATGGCCAGTATAGCCCAACTACGGCAGGCTATAATGCTATTAGAACATTCCGCCACTACAGGCAGAATGTTCTAAAAAATTAAACGAAGGCCTCAGTGAGCCCGAGCGGATTTAAATCCCAGTGGGCTCCATGAGGCCTTTGTTCACAGCAACAGCTGTGAACGACAAACATTGTAATGTTGGGACTCTGGACTTTTACCAGCCTTTGTAAGCCCGGAGCACTCCGTTGTCTTCAATGGAGGCCCCAACATTCCAATGTCCTAGTATAGCATAGAGCCCGACCTCGCTGGCTCTACCGGACATTAAATCGGCTCGGGTCTTTAACAAGGGAGTGGGCCTTTAATGGCCACTAGAGCCTGCTAGGAGGGCTCTAAGGCTATTAGAACATTCCGCCCTGAGGGCAGAATGTTCTAACTGGTAAAAACAAAGGCCTCTCGGAGCCTGAGGGGATTTAAATCCCCTCAGGCCCGAGAGGCCTTTGTTTACAGTAGCAGCTGGAAATGAAAAACAACACTAGAATGTTGTTCTGCGGGCTTCTACCAGCCCGTAGAAGCCCCGAGCACTCCATTGTCCGCAATGAAGTTCTCGGCATTCTAATGTTCTAATAATGCTTTAACAAGGTTCCTGAATTAAATCATCTTTCAAGCTTTATAGGTGAAATAAAAAATGTGTGAGACTCCTTTTTGAAACTGGTAAGGCCTGAGGCAGAAAGGGCTGTAATGTTGTTGAAGCATTCTGGACACTCAGAGTAGAATATTGTAAAATAAACAGGGAGAAGAAGCAAGGCAAGCATAACAACTTCCTGAATTTTCCACATTTTACATGGAAGACTTTATGGTACTTCTATGTTCATGTTTAGGAGCTTTTCTACTGAACCGGAATTGCTAATAAAAATCTTCTTTCATGGTTTGAGACTGCATGTTATTTAAAAATCATTTTTTTGTAAATTATGAAATTTCCTGATGGTTTCTATCTTTATATTCTATCTAAGGACTGGCTGATGAAATAATCTTTTTGCATTTCAGATACAGGCCTGGTGGCGTGGAATCATGGTTCGAAAAGGCTTGGGCCCCTTTGCATATCTCCTCGAGTTTGGGAAAAAAGGAAAGAAGGGAGGGAAAAAAGATAAAAAGGGCAAGAAGGAAAAAAAGGATATAAAAAAGAAAGACACCGCCGCCAAAAAAGGGAAAAAAAAGTAGCTATGTGTTGGTTCGAATACGACCTGTTGCTCAGTTAAACATGAAAACATAAGGAACAAAAATTAGACATAATTCATTATTTTTACTTTTGAAAGTACTCCACCATAATATGTGCCGAAAAAAATTATCCTGGTTCAACCACAAATTGCCTTGTGATGCCAGATGAATGTTTCATTAATAGCCATGAGAGCAAATGCTTTATCAGCTGGGAAGTCACCCGTAGCAGTCAATTGAGGTACAATGTGAGTTCCAGGAAAAATAGGAGTCAGGAGACACTAATATAGAAGTCCATCACGTCAAATTTTCAGACGGAGACAATAGTAGCTTGATTCTGAAGTTGTGTTTATTTAACTTTTTGCTTTAAAAACCATACAGCTACAACCAATGTTTTTCATTCTAATGAACTTCTTCAGGGTTGTAAATAATGTGATACATATATATATGTATACATATATATGTGTGTGTGTGTATATATATATATTTATATTTTTATATATATATATATATATATATATATATATATATATATATATATATATATATATATATATATATATGCCGCTCTGTTGCGTCAGGGAACCGGGGCACTCGTGGGCGGGTGCCTGTCGTGGTGACGCCCCACGTCTCAATTGCCGCTCCGATATCTTTAACTCCAAAAAGAAATCCGGCACTCACAGGAGAAGTTTTTAGGTTTGTTTAATGACAGCAAACAAACACTAAGCAGACAAACGCGTTTCGGTTTCCTTCGTCAGTGTCTGGTCAAGTAAACAGTCAATTACACTGCTACTAAATCCTCCATCCAAATATTTATTTATATATATCCACTCATTCTTCAATGTAAATTGCTATATATATATAATGCATATTTAAATAACGAAGCAAACCACATTCACTGGATGATGTCATCAGTGATGTCATCAGTGATGTCATTTGAGATGTTATCAGTGATGTCACTGACCATGTCATGAATGATCTAATATGTGACATCATCAGCAGTGGATTGCGGGTGCGCGAAATATAGTTAGTACAACTAACTATATAGGAGCAATTTCATTGGTTTTGTATGAGTAAAATGTCCAGCTAACTATAACACCACTAAAACTTATAGTTTTTTGAGTGAATTTCAAAGGTTTTTTAAAAACTAATTCCTAACTATATAACTCCTGAAACCTATGGTTTTTTCAGTGAATTTCAAAGGTTTTTTAAATGCTAATTCCTAACTATATAAGGCCTGAAACCTATGGTTTTTTCAGTGAATTTCAAAGGTTTTTTAAATGCTAATTCCTAACTATATAAGGCCTGAAACCTATGGTTTTTTCAGTGTTTTTAAAAAAAAATTGATTGTTTACCTGGCTTATTAAGTGTATCTTAGTGAATTCATATATTAGCGAGTAATGTTTAAATATTTAAATAAATGCATGAGTGATGTAATATGTGACGTCATCAGCAGTGCATTGCAGACGTGCAAGTTATAGTGAGTCCAACTAACTATAACGTGGGAATTTCAATGGTTTTATGCGAGTAAAATTTCCAGCTAACTATAACTGGTGTGAAACCTATGGTTTTTTCAGTGAATTTCAAAGGTTTTTTAAATGCTAATTCCTAACTATAACTGGGTTGTAACCTATGGTTTTCTCAGTGAATATATATATATATATATATATAATTTCTATGGCAAAATGAAACCCCTCATTTTGTTCTTTTTCAACTTAAATGTATTAAGTGTTACCACTTTATTCCAATCTAGATGACTTCAGGTGTGCCATACTTTTGTCTTAAGTAAGACTGTTAACGTTCTAGTTGTTCTTTAGAACACTCTGGGACATTCTGTCATTGGGCTATAGTTGGGCTACATCTGGCTGATATTTGGGCTACATTTGGGCTCTTTTGTCTCTGGTGGCCATCTTGGGAGACTGCATATCAGAATTTTTTTAATGAAATATAAGAGGATTTGAGAAGTCACTCAAAATGTGCCCTAATTTTTCTTTCTTCAGCATTAATCATAATTTCTATGGCAAAATAAACCCCCTCATTTTGTTCCTTTGCAAATTAAATGTTTTAAGTGTTAACACTTTATTCCAATCAAGATGACTTCAGGTGTGCCATATTTTTGTCATAAGTAAGACTGTTAGCGCTCTAGTTGTTCTTTAGAACACTCTGGGACATTCTGTCATTGGGCTATAGTTGGGCTACATCTGGCTGATATTTGGGCTACATTTGTTTTTTTTTGTCTCTGGTGGCCATCTTTGGGCTACATTGGGCTACATTTGGGCTCTAACATATATATAGCCCAATGTAGCCCAATATATATTTTTCAAAGTTACTTTTCCTAAAAACCACTGGAGCACATATCTTGAGACATAGCAAAGGCACATCGGGCTACCAGTCCCTAGAATTTTGCCAAGTTTGGTGGAAAACCATTCAGCCGTTCGGGCTAAAAGTGAGTCCAACTGCCCTATGGAAATTAACATGGGGAAAACATGTTTTGGGACCCCCCCCCTTTATCTCGGCCCCGCTTGACGAATCCCCCCCAAACTTTCAAGGAAGGAGCGGAGCGCCGCGAGACAAAGTTAAGGAACATTTCAGGAAGATTCCTCAACCGGCGCCAAAGTTATTCCCAATAGAATGTTGCGATTTCCCTATGGAAAACAATCCTAACTATATATATATATATATATATATATATATATATATATATATATATATATATATATATATATATATATATAAAGACAGACATGTAAGACGTATTAAACCTTGGATTCAAGAGAACGGCAAAAGAATTTCATAAAAAGATATTTTACAGTGAGACAAGACTCCCTAGTTCATACTAAGTAAAATCTGGAAAAGCAACAGGGTTTGAAGAGAAATTATATATTGGTCTGGTACCCTTATAATTTATTACATTGTGTATTCTGTGCACAACCCATCGATCTGAAATTGCAGGCCTACTAAATTTTCCTTGGAGTTAAGTTAGAATCTAAAATAATAATGGTCATTGAAATATTCTGTACAAGACTGGTCAACTGCAGTGCATCAATAGGGCGACAATAGGACAGGTTAAAATTGTCTCATCCTATAGCTAACTTAGTCAAAAGAATTGTCAAAGTTATGCTAAACACAAGGTCTATTGAGAGTAATGTGTTTTAACACCATATTTCATCCCTTTGATTGTTTGCACAGGTCAATCCAACCCACCAGTAGGGGCCAATGTACAGAAATAGCAGAGAGACTGACACTTGTATGAATGTTTGTCTGATTTCAACTAATTAAAGAGGTGGACAACCGATTAAAACAAAGAGGAACAGAATTATGACAAAGGGTGTGAATAGTTGGCTTTGGGAATTTATTTTCTTTGTATACCACTCAATCTCTTGGCTACTTTCAAAAGCCTGAGCTACCAGATCCATTTGATAGATGGATCATTATGTCTGGTTGGCATACATGATAAGGATAAGGATTGGCCCATTTAAAAAAACTGCTTGGTCTGGGCGACAGGTACCTCCATGATGCCAATGCTTAGTTTAGTCTCTTAGTAATCCAGTTTGTCATCAGTCCATTTCAACTTCAATATAGGACTACTGTGTACCATTGAGAAATCCCTAGGTTCTTGTTACTGCAGCTATACTGATGGTTCCCTAACTTTAACTACTTCTCTGGAATATTAGACAATCAAATCCAAAACATAAACAACACTGAAGCACAGTCAGAATTTGCATAAGTCAAATCATACTTGTCCTAAGTTCACCAAGGATGGGATTTTTTTTTTTACCGCTGCCTCTTTATAGCCTCCTTCCCTGGTAATAAAGGGCAGAAACTATGATGCATAACCACAGTGTGCCGTAATTTATAATCACCAAACATACATTTGAGGAGATTGGGTTGGGCTCACACCAACCACAGAGCTCAGAATTTATTCTTGAGGAAGGGTTTGAGTCAGAAGTCCACCTGATGTCAGCAAAGTACGCTTATAAGCACTCTTTATATGTTGGGATTAACTAATTGTTGCTCCACAGCTGGTAAAAACATTTTCCAGATCTGGTTACTGGTGACCGGCGTGGAATACTGTTATAAGATATTGGGCTATTTCCCTAAGAGCAACTGTCTTTTAAAAACCAGCTGCAGACTTGGTTTTTTACTCTTTGATAGTTCCCTAGTTTTTTCTGCTCTTGCTTGTTCATTAGCGCCGGGACACTCCTGGGAGTAGCCGTGTGCTCTACAAGTCCTGCAATTCATTTATTCATTCAATGCCAGTTCGAAATACGAATACCTTCCAGCATTATAAGCATAAGGCCCTCAATTCTTTAAAGATACATTTAATGTTGCCCGAGGTTAGTAAATAAGATGTTCTGATGGATACATCTGCCTGTGGATTCCTCACCTTTTGAATTACCCCTTGCGCAGCATTCCACTGAAACTTGTCTCCACAGCACTTTCACTTCAACGAGGACGTCACAATGGAACGGCTCCGCTCGCAACCCCACGCGACGTGATCGGTGCAATAAGACCTCGTCAGCATGCTGACGTTAGTTCCCTTTTTTCCACGCCGTTGACGTGTAACGGTTTTTCCAGGGCTCTCCATTTCTGAGTGTTTCATTGTTACAGGTTCTCCTGAAAGTGTAGCTGTGCGATGGCTGCTCAGAAGAAATCAGGTTTTAAACCTTGTAGGGAGTGCAGGAGTCATATGTCCATCACAGACCCCCATGATGATTGTCTCTGGTGCCTGTTGTCTCGCCACAACAGCAAGGGATGTACGTTGTGCCGATGCATGAATCCGAAGGCCCTCAAAGAAAGGGAGGCCAAATTGTTCATGGCCAGGGCAAAGAAGCAGAAGACGGGCCGAAGGAGGACTAGATCTAAGTCCAAGTTACTAACTCCTCACACCTCGAAGTCATCAAGGAAGCACAAGAAGAAGTGGTGTCATGGCTCCAGACGTCGTTCTTCTAAGGACAAGTCACCATAGTCGGGGTCCCCAACTCCACGGCATCACAGAAAGGATGACGTTTTAACTTCCCCTTCACCTCAGGTGACTTCGGCACACTCTCTGACTCCGACAGGCACTCCGACACCCAGGGAAGCGATGCCCTCTCCTCTGACCACACCGCGTCCGGCTCCAATGTCTCCGGCACCGCAGCCAGAACCAGTCTTACAGCCTCGAGCTGTTCCTGTACAGGCAGTACCGGATCCGTACCCACCCTTTCTGACTCCAGGTACAGATCCTTCACATTTCTTAAATGCGATGTATGTCATGTTCGCCAGGGCAGCTAACCCTACTGGTGCACCTGTTGGCCCCATGGGACCGCTGTCTTATAACCTGAGAGGCTTACCACCTAATTTTACACAGGCATCTTTCATGCTGTTCTTTTCGATAACCCCGAGTTGGCCTTTCTCGATGCTGAGGTTCTCGACGCCGGTGTAATCACAAGAGGTAAGACTAGAGTATTCTTCAGCGCGTTCGAGCTCCGGTCCGGCGCCGGCTCGGGTTTGCACGGCTCTTTCAACTATCCCTGTAGAACCTCCATCGATGCCTGCTCCAAAGTCGCCGGCGCTGCAAGTGGCACCGCCAACGACTATATCCAAGTTGGGATCAAGAAGGAAGGCACAGAGGCTTTTGACGAGGAAGAATTCCAGGAGCAACAGGGAGAGGCTAAGGAGATTATTGATCCCATGCAGGAGTTTGAGGGGCTTCAGTGGGCTAGATACGTCTCCAGAGGGGGGACTCTCTTCTCCTAAAGGCCTTCCTTCGAATGAGGTCTCTTCTTACCACTCAATTATCAGAAAAGTGGCTGATCTTCTAGACTTTCAGTTGCCCACTTGGATATCAAGTCGAGCATCCTGACAGAGGTTCTTCACTCTCCTTCATCTATGACAGAGCCTCTGCTCCCATTTAATGAGGCTTTGACAGAGCCCATATTAGAAGTATGGCAAAAGCCTATGACTGCCCTTAATGTGTCCAGATCGGTGGCAAGACGGTACAAAGTAGCGCCTGGGGATCCGGATTTTTTATCTGCACATCCATCTCCGGAGAGCTTGGTAGTTCAGGCGTCATGCTCTACAAAACAATCTTCTGGCTCTTTTCCTTATCTGCCTGGAGATAGGTAATCTAAAAGGATGGAACAATCAGCCAAGAAGGTATTTTCCTTAGCCAGTATGGCTTTAAAATCCACAAATGCGACATGCCTACTGTTTCGCCACATCATGCTTTGATGGATTTGGCTAAGGAGGTGATCCCTAAGCTTCCAGAGGACATTCTGGGCCATTTTGTGGAGGTTCTGTCAGACACTCAATCGGCTTCCCTTCAGGTCATTCAATCTGGGCTTGACACAGCTGACTCTGTTGCTAGAGTGATGGGTTCTTCAGTGGCAACTAGGAGGCACCCCTGGTTAAGAGGGTGCAGGCCACCCTTTTGGATTTGCCCTTTGATGGCTCTCGACTCTTTGGTACCAAGGCGGACTAAGCGCTGCAACTCTTTAAAGTTAGCAGGGCCACTGCTAAATCATTAGGCCTGCAGTCCCAACCTAGAGACTTTGGTTACCGTAGATTTCGATGGTTTGGCAAAACTGCTCCATTTTGGGACCAACAGCAGGAACAATAGCAGGAGAATCCACTGTATAGATCATCCAGAAGGAAAGGTAGAGGTCGCCTGCGAGGCTCAGCTCGCCAACAATTCTCCTCCTCCTCCTCTCCTGTTCCCTCAACTTGTACCACAGGGAAGCAGCTCTAGATCTCTCATCTTAGAGCATGTTGGTCCCGTCGGAGGTCAGGTGCCCCATTTTCTACAAAATTGACCTGTTACAACAGATCTCTAGGTGTTGGATCTGGTAGAAAATGGATACGCCCTTCCTTTCCTGGAGTTCCCCTTCCTTTCCCCCTCACCAGGGCTGGTGTTCTGAGGACCATCTGTTACTCCTGCAACAAGAGGTTCTGTCTTTGCTACAGAAAGGTGTGATAGGGGTTGTTCCGGAGCAGGAAAGGGATCCGGGATGCCACTCCTGGCATTTCCCCATCCCCAGAAAGGACAGGCGATTGAGACCAATCCTAGACCTCAGGATCTTGACGTTTTTTCCTCAAACAGGAGAAATTAAAGATGTTGACCATAGCTCAGGTTCTTCTGGCGATGCAGCAGGAAAACTGGATGGTGTCAATCGATTTACCCGTACTAGATACTGCATACAGATCATGTGCACTAAGACCAAACAGGGAAAGGATGTCACTTGCAAGAACGACAGGTGCCATTTAATTATGCCCAGGGTGGAGATGGCTCGTCATATTTTATCAGTAGTCCCAAGCTATCTTGATAACTAAAAGAACGGTTGAAGCCTGTTTTGCAATAGTTCAGGTCTTTGCAGAGCTAGCGCACCTTGGCCTTTCTTTCAGTTAAATAGTGCTATACGTTTCTTGAGGTGCAATATCTTCAAATGTATTTAACAATCAGGTGAACCAAAAATGTGTTATCTTTTTTGCTTATTGAATAATTACATAATTGTGAAATTAACTGTTACTAACATTTTCTAAAATGTATTCCTATAATAATGATGCATGACACATTGTCCACATTGTAAATGTTAGTATTAATGGAATTTGGTATGAATTTTTTCTAGTTAACCTGTAATATTACAAAATAAAGAAGCATATTTATGCGACTTTGGTGTCACAATCCTATAAATAAAATGATTTGTGACTGACAATGCAAATTGATCTGTTATGATGATGTGTATTCTGACTGTGATAAAGATAGTCCTTAGCTGGCTCAGGGCATCCTAATCTTTTGGACCACTCTGCATCAATGGGTTCTTTTATTGGTATTTGATCCATTCATATTAATATGTGTAGACTAATTGCTGTTTCAGTCTGCAGTCTACCGGCTGGTGAGTTCTTTGACCATAGTGTCTGGTGTTCCCATTTTCCCCCACGCCTGGAAAGATGACTTTGGCTAAACTCTTCTCGTCTTTGAATTACATTCCACTGTTTGCTTTTCTGTCTTTCATATCTTTTTGTTTCTCCTGACTTGTTGCCATACTTTCCTTTATTTTAGCCAGTGATGGTAATATTAGAAAAAATCAGGTTTTTTTCATTGCAATATAATTTTTTTAAAATAGATTCAAAAGTTAAATATACCGAATAAAGAACTCATTACAACTCATTACAGATATTAATATGAACGGTTCACAAATGCTCTAATGTTACAAATAAATGCACTTCATATTCTAAAAACGTTAAAGCTCAGAAGGGTTTTATTATGTTTAAATAAGATGGGATTAAGAAATAAATGACACATACAAGGCCAAATGGAGCCCAGCAAAGAGAGAAAACCTGAGCAAGAGTTGTATGAACATAAAAGAAAACACTATGCTTCCAACCGTTAACATTCAACTAAAAGGTTTCGTAGTTCTCAACATTCTTTTTATTGGAGGGCGAAACTTTCCCATATGTTGCAAAGGTGGCCACAAAATAAATCTTCAATGCAAAATTAGGACCACAAGACATCGCACCATGAGATCTGGTGGTAGTCCAGAATACCTCATTAATCAAAAGGAGGGAGGTAGAACTTATGAATCCATTCACTTCCAGGCTATATAATCAAAAATCAAATGGAGAATGGATCACTTGATACTACAGCACCAGGGTTTTTTAGAGACTTTCTTAAAAAACCCTCATACACGCACGTAAGCGATGTGGTGGTATATCTTGGTCTTTCACCAATTTACGTAGCATGTGTGCATCATCATAGGGTTTTTATAGTTGTATGCGACCTCCACCCGGAGGTAACCACTGGATATGTTATGTCTTTCTCTGACATCTTTGCCCATTGGTGCATAAATGGCCACTCCTGATTGGTACAGATTTAAGAGTTGCTTAGATATCAGTAATTCGACCTTCGGGGAAGTTGTAACTGAACAATGTTTCGAGGACATTAGCTCTACTGTCCTTGCAATGTTTATTTATTTTATTTATTTATAGAGTTTTATATAGCGCGAACGTGACCCACGAGGGTATCAGAGCGCTTTACAGTAGGAGAATAAAGGATACATAGCAAACATAGGGGACCAAAATAGACACACGCATATACATACATGCATATACATAAATATATGTATACACATGTACATACACACAAACATACACATGGATGATCAAGCGTATCAACATCCAGATAGTATTGAACTGCATACAATTATAAGGCAACAAGGGTTGTGATGAAAATCTTAAACTCAAATACATCCTGTACTTAAACTTAAACTTAGGACATGAATTTGATCATTAGTTGTCTTTTTACTTCCTTTCTGAAAATAATGAAGGAGGTGATTCCACGCACAAGTGGTGGTAGAGAGTTCCAAATCTTTGGTGCAATCCCTGAGAAAGCTCTACAACCTGTTCTCTTCTTCTGGAAGGATTGGGGTTTCAGAAGGAAAGTGCTCGCACTTCGTAATTGTCTACAGCCTCCAGATTTTTCCAACTTAAGCGCCAGATAACTAGGTGTACTGTTGTGAATTGCTTTATGCGTCATGCAAGCCACTTTGTGTATTCTTGCCTCATAAGGCAACCAATCCAGTGCTTTCAATGTTGGTGAAATGTGACTGTTTCTTTTAGTTCCTGAAACCAGTCTAGCCGCAGCATTCAGGGCTGCTCTCAGCGGAGCAAGTCTGTATTTAGGGAGACCAGCGAGGGTGGAGCTTCCGTAGTCTAGTCTTGGTAGGACTAGAGCTTGTACTGCAATTTTTAGATCAGCCTGAGGGAGGAAGGGTTTGAGTTTCCTTAATATACTCATCTTGTGAATGTTGTTCTCCGTAGTTATGTCTCTTTTTCACCTTACCCCAAATTCTACCTTACACTTCTCAGATTGTTTAATCTACTGGTTGTAAAAAAGATCTTTCAGCATTCTGCAGTTCCCCGACTACCAATGAATAAATTGTGTACCATCGAATGCAGGGGTGATGTTCAGATTATATGTATTATGGTGAATGGTGTAAAACTAATCCCAATATCCAACAATAAGAAGAAATAAAAAATGTCTAACTTCGGACCAGCCTGCTGCCTGCTCACATAAAGCTCTACAAAAACTCGTCAGTGGTAGTAAGTGCTATATAAATGCGATTACAATACAATATGTATCACACACTAACACCATAACACTCAGTGGTTGGACAGATGATTATAGTTCATACAGACTGCATGATAATTTCCTTATACTGCTTGGCACTGTCATGAGACAAAACTGCTACAGGTCATGTCCATAATCTAGTGCTCTACCAGTCCAAAGCAATAACCCACCCATCCCAAACTGAAAAAGCACATAATGATTGAAGAGATCTGTCACATGCCGCTGGCCAGCAGAAGATTTGACTTAGTTCCCCACTTCATGTCCCAATTAGTGTTATGCTATAGCCGACTTTTGACATCTCACAATGCCAGTCAGATACAGGATGATGGTAACTAAGTCCATCCCAGCAGATCTCTGATCATGTCTTCCTCCAACCTGTACCTGCTCAAGACTATAAACTTTAAACAAAATATACCAGAATGGACAGTCCAGTCCAGTAACCAGTTAAGTGGACTATGAAAATAGGAAATACCATAAAGGGATCTGCACAGCTGCTCAAAGCTGCCAGTTTACTGAAAACCATAACCTGCGTACCTGTCTCTCGCTCTTCCATCACACTGCCAAGCGCTGAATCAGTTACCGAGATAACCGCACCTGTGTGCTCTTCACGCACAACATGGAAATTCTTCCCACATTGACTTCCAACAATGGAATGTACAAAACTGGGCCAACCAGGACCCTCAGTCACTTTCCGTACTGAGAGGGGCCAGCAGCAACACCCCATATAATTTAGAATGAAAAGAGCAAGGCTTTAGAAGGCAATACGTTGTGAAAGAGGCAAACAATCTAGACTGGACTTGGTTGTCCAGGACCTTAAACAACAAGTCATAAAAACATTGACAAAACAAGTCCGTTACCGGGAAATCCTTTAAAAAAAAAATTAAATTCTGCTCCTGGAACATCAATGGTCTCGGAGATAAGCTCATGGACACGGAACTAAACCTGTACATGCAAAGATTCGACCTCATAGCATTGCAAGAAACTTGGTCAGACTCTCCACCACTGCTCCAGGCTACACCCTGAATTTTATCTCTCCTACACAGAGTGCAAGATTTGGCCACAAAAAGGGAGGCCTTGCTACATACAGTTCATTAAGAAGCATGTTTGCAGTAGTGCCACTAGCATACAAATTAGACCCTTTAAATGCAATGCAAGTACTACGCATCTCTATTCGGGAACAGGCAAAAAACGAGGAGATAATTCTGATAAACCTTTACTTACACCCCGAGGTAAGAAGCAAGGAGCCCAAGAACTATTAACTGCGGAGAAAACAAATAATCTGATCATTAGCGGTGATTTTAATCAGAATATGCTCAACAACCCAGCCACAGAAATTAGCACAGATGAGAACCCATTTGCATGGGAACCACACCCTCAAGATTACTCTTCTGGAGGAAGAAGTACAAAATCCGCACAGCGACTCCTAGCGACACTAGAAGAACTAGGTCTCCGAGCACTAAATGGAAGATTTCCAGGGGACCGCCCCCAAGTGGCAACATTTCACAGTACAACGACCAGTTCAACAATTGATTTTACCTTCCTCTCCAGTAACCTGTTTCAATCGGCAAGTTATTTTCACATCGGCTCACTAGACTTTAGTGACCACTTACCCAAAGAAGTGACACTAGGGGCCTTCACAATTCTAAATCCAGTATGCGCCAACGCCCATAAACTAGTCTATACTGCAAATGATCGGCGGCTAAAATGCAGAACAGATGACCCTCAGCGCCTCTTGCTCTACGCTAAGCAAGCACTCGGCAGAGCCCAAAATGAAACAACAGACCTAATCGATAACTGGGAGAAATTTGCAGAAATTCTACGCAACAATATGGGAACAACACAGGGGAAAAACCAGCTCGAAGCAGCGGGCAAATCTGTGAAGCACACACAGTATTATAATTATAATTTTAAAAACAATGCTCACCTAAATAATCTAAAGACTGATCGGCCAAAAACTACGAAGGGTAAGGACAGATCCTGCCGTCAAAGAAAAACTGAGGCTGCTAAAGAACGATTGCTGGAGGCTAGTCTGGCAACTTAAGCGAGAAGCAGAAGAGTCCCTGTGGGCCAAACTCTTACAAGACGCCAAATCTAACAACAGCGCTCAATTCTGGTGAAAGATTAACAATCTGTCCAAGGAGCGGCGTCATGGCATTAACTCACACGTTACAGAAGATGACAGGATAATCTTTCCTAGCACGCACTTCAATGGTATTGATACAAACACTCAAAGATTGTCTATAACCACGAAGGACACTGAGGGTCGATTAATGCTCCGCTGTGAACACCACGACCCTCAGCATCTAGACCAGGCAATTGTCATTAAGTGCGCACCGATCTGCAATAGAATCTCAAAGGTAAGACGTGGGGGGGCACCAGGACCAAACGGGATTCCCCCTATACTGTTCAAGCAAGACCCGGATTATTGGGCCGCTGCTCTTAAACCAATGTGCGATAAAATTCTGCAGACATCAATAATCCCATCATCATGGAGGGGAGCCATCATTTCACCTATCTTGAAAAAGGGAGACCAAAACGATCCTAAAATTATCGGCTAGTGGCCCTGCTTGACAACGAGGCAAAATACTTTGCGGGACTCCTTCTAGAGGAACTGTTGAGGAAAATTATATTTTGCCTTGTTCTATGTCCCTACGTGTTCCCCATCCTATTTTATATGTGCATGATCGATATGCATATATCCCCCTATGATCGATTAAAGATGCAATTATAGTTGTGTCCAACTCTAGTATGCCAGTTTCCAGTTCTCGTGAAAGCAACGAGTACTAGGCCTATGTTACCACGATTTACAGTGTACACGTTAATTCATTGAATTGTCCCCGTTTCTAGGCCTCAAAAGGGCCCGGACGCCAGATTCAAGCTCCAGTCTTCTGAACCCGCTCCGAGGAGCGATACAGCCCCCACCTGCATTCCTGACCCTTCACTTACTTCCGCGCAGCGCGGTGCCCGGCCCGGCCTGGCTCTGCCTGCCTGTCTGCCAAGAATATGTTATGCTTCTAGTTATCAGTTCAGCTCCTCGTCTTTGCATTCCTAAGCTACTGAACCGCATCAACAGTTTCAGCTATGGTCTAGTCTTTCTGTCTCCATGCAGGAGAAATACTGTATTAATATTCCTAGCACACGCATTACACGAAGAATATATGCATGCACCAGCCTTAGAGTCAAGTAGCCTCTGCCCTGATAGCTTTTAGTTTCTATCAACATGTACTCCAAACACAAGATACCAGATATGCCATAGGTACATGTCGTCCTGACACCGTAGACTTTAGCCTCCTCTTCTAGTGCAGAAGTCATAGCCCCCAGTTCTCCCTAGTCACACGTCATAGCCCGTTTGCGCGCACCACTAGGTTAAAGGTCCCAGCTGCTCAGGTAGCCCCCTCCATGTTTCCGCCTATCTTATGACACTTCTGTGACGTCTACATCACATGTCCATGTATACGCCTACTGCTACGCCTACTGTATTGAATGTAATTGTAATGTATATATACCTTGTACTGTCACTTAGACGTTGCAGCTGCCATCCATTCTATTTCCGTGCAGGCTATCCCGTTCCTGTCCCTTCCCTTATGCCTGATTAAAGCCTGTTAGACTCAGATACCTCGAATCTTGCCTCTTATTTATTGAGCTATCTGTTATTCTTAATGTATTCAAAAATAGTACCGGTAATTAATTATTTATTTACCACATAATGGCGCCCGAATAGGGACTTGCCCTTTCCCCACGCGCCGGCGAAGCCACGCAGGCCCCCTGACCCTCTGCAGCCGTGACGGAACCATACCGTGCACGTGCAGATATTTCTGCTTCAAGTATCCCTCAGGCCCACGGAGGAGACGGAGACTGCGGTCCAGCATCCAGACGAGGCGGTGAGGAATGCGGCGAGTCCCGACCAGAGCCCAAGCCGAGAGTACAAGGTCCGAGGTATCCGGAGGCCCACCTGTAACTGAAGTCCGAAGTTCGTAGTCCGACGTCGTAGCAGTCCAGTCCAGTCCGAGGCCTTCCGTTCTTGCTGCCCGGTGAGTACCGTTGCTGGGGTAGTATCTAGACAGGGTCAATTAATTTGTCTCTGGTCCGTTGGGTTTGGGTACACAGATCCAGTCCGAAGTATTCACCTAGGTGGATACGGGTCCGACGTGTCTCTTTATGGGACCGGTATGTTCTGTACTGTTTTAGCAGTGCATCCAGTAATTCTAGTAAGTTTCGTTCTCGAGAAATTCATGTGTTCTGTTTTAAATGTACCAGGTAATATTCTGTTCGAACTGTTATTAATGTTATTTAATGTGTTTTCAATGTCGTGGTATGAGTGATTTGTTTTGCTATTCATTACTGTGTTTATCGTGTATTGTATTGTGTTTGGATTCAAGTCTAGAATGCCTCTGTTTTCCAAGTTACGTCAGATAGGAACCCGGAAGGGGTTACTAGAAGAATCAGTTCCTGTCCCGCCCAGGGACAGTCCCGGACATTTTATGTATCATAAGCATGGCTTAAGTGCCATATTGTATTTAGATTTATGGGTCGACTATACCAAGGATCTAGAAGAGAAATATAGATGGCCTGTATCAGGTACATGGGATGCCGAGTGCATCATGCGAGTAGAAGAGGCATTATGGAAAAAGAAAGCCCGACAGTCCCAGTAAGATGCCATCGAGTTATGGCGCAAAGAATCTCATAGAAGAACCGAAAAAGAAATCAGAAAAACAGAGTTAAGTAGGGAATCCTCAGAGAGAGCCCAAGAAAGGGAACTTCTAGAAGAAGGTGAACGAGTTAGAGCAGAACAGTCAGACAGACAGAGAAATGCTCTTATAAGGGGCATGTATCCTCTTCTTGCCGAGGGCTTGCCGAAGGCAACCCCGGAAGCATCCAGTAATTTTCCGCCACCATTAGTCCCGACTAGGCTACGTCATAAACCGACCGCAGCTGAAATTTTTCTTTCATCCTATTTGGACGATACAGTCCCAGAATATGCAAATCATATTCCGACTGTTCAACCTCAGCACCCTGTTAATAATGTAATCCCTGCTCCTCCAGCCGCTGGTCCCGTGGGTCCAGTTAATGTTACAGTACCTGTTACAGCACCCCCGGCCCAGCCTACAGTAAATGCACCCGTTTTACCAGTCACGTTACCAGCATCCGCACGTCCGGTATTACCTGACGACTCTAGCCCAGGAGGGGCGGCGGGAGGCGCTCCTACCACCCCGCCTCAAACGAAACGAATGACGCTGAGAGAAGCAGCGTTACAACGTACACCGAAAGTCTCTACTTACGCAGCCCTCAAGAAATACCTTACTGATTGCGTATATGATTCAGTACCAGGTGAAGATTACATGATACTGTATTCAGTACGTTTACGACGAGTTACCACCTTTTTGGTTACTCTGCCAGACATGAAGGACCATCTAGATAGAATATATCGTTTTATCCGTACAGGGGAGGATCCAGAAAGTATTCACGAAGCTATGGCACACAGAAAAGTCGAGACTCAACATCTGATTTTACAGTTTTTGATTAACTGTTCAATAAGAGAACAAGACTATCCTGAGAAAGATAAAGATAAGATGAAAGTCCTGACAGAGTGGAGTGATAATATAGCCGAGGGAAAACACAAGACACAGAATTGTATAGACGCTATGTACAGGAAAATCCGTAAGGAAATTCTAGACATACACGAAAAAGAGAAAGCAAGGAAAATAGCAGAGAAGGAGAATGACTCTTCAAGTGAAGAGGTAGACAGCGAGAATCCCGACAGAATAGCGTATGTAGGTAGAACTAGACTTTCCGACAGACATTCACGTCCAGATTACAAGAAAAGTTTTCCTCCTCCAGTGCCAGAACAATGTTCTCTTGAGCAAGTATTCCAAGCTACCGATAAAATTCTGAAATCACGAATAGGGTATAGTGAACTTAATACCATGCATGAACAAGAACTAGCCCGATCAGCAGTCCGATGGACTAGTGATTCTACCACGTTTCCAGATGAAATCGTGGCACAAATGTTCCTGAAACTGCCCCCAGCCGAGCAGCGTCTGGTGGGTATGTATATGATCCAGCACCTCATTACATTATATGAGGTTCAGCATTCTGATCCAGGTCCTTTACATGATGTATTGAACGAGTTACTCCAGTACAGATGGAAAGATCTAGGTACCGATTTAATTAATGTCATTCTAGAACAGCGCCACAAATACAGTACGTTCCTGACTCCGCATTTTGTTCCCGTTCCACCCCCAGTAAGGAAGTCATTCTACATAGATAGACAGAATCCGTTACGAGAAGTACATCCAGTTAGGACAACGGGGGGTGCTCTAGAACGAGTATTTGTTTACACCCCCATCACGAAAATAGAACTTTTGGAAATGAAAAAGTTAATCCCCTGTCATGACAAAGATCCAGCAGGGTTCCACCGTGAACTAAAAGACATGCTCCGTATGGGAGAATACACGTATCCTGATATCATTAAAATGTTAAAGGTCTTGTTGCCTGCGGGCATATATGAAAAACTTAAAGAAAAAGAATGGGAGGTGGGAGATAATAAGATAGATTGGTCCGCATTAGAAGCCGAAGATAACACACGAGTACCAGGTACCGGTCTTGGGGATAAAGCTAAAGCTTTGCCCGAACTGTTAATACAAGTCTTGCCAAGATTACTAGCCACGAAAAAGGAAGACTGGGATGCCATCTCAGCCTGTAAACAGAAACAAGATGAAGATACTAGTGACTTTTATTCTAGATTCGAGAAATGTTTCATTATTAATAGTGGTCTGAAAACAAGTAGTGAATCGTATCCACATCTTTTTGTTACCAAACTAGTCGAGAATTCAAGTCCACAAGTTAAAAATCGAGTACTGAAAGTCGAGAGTTCTTGGCAAGCTAATACTCCGTCACAGATGCTCCAGATGCTCCAGTATCACCAGAACAGAATCAGGGAACAGCAGGAACATGAAAGAAGACGTATGAAAGACACGAAAATGAAAGTATTAGTTGCACAGTCTGTTCCACAAGACAGTCAGAAGAGGGGTCCGAATCAAGCCAGTCATCCTGCAGCTCCCGTTAAAGGGACATGCAATTACTGTAAACAGCCAGGTCATTTTATAAACGAATGTGCAGTTCTGAAACACAACATAGCTACTGGTAAGACTAAAGAGAGACCACGTCTGTCTAGACAAGAACAAGTTTTACAGACTTCCCAGCCACCGCAGAACGCACAACAGACAGTTACAGTACCGCAGCCTATAGCTGCAACACAGCACGTTACACAGCAGATGTACCAGTATGCACAGTCAGAGTATCCAGATTATCAGCCGTATTCATGAAACAGCCTAGAGAGGGAGGTTGGCTTGCCTCTCATCGAGATTCCTGTAGATCAAGAGGGTCCCTATGTACATAGTCAAGTATTAGGGAAAGACAGAAAGTTTCTGATTGATACAGGGGCAAGTAGGACTACCATCAGTCATGACGAGGTTCCAGGGGCTCCGCTCTCAGGCTCTAGAAATGTTTCCCTTGGATTTTCAGGAAAGCCTATTGTTAATGAAATATCGAAACCAGTTACTCTATAAGTTGGTCCACTGTCCCGAACTACTGATTTGTTACTTACGAAGTCATGTCCAGAAAATGTATTAGGCATTAAGACACTGAAAGAATTAGGTGCCATAATTTGTTGCTCCCCAGAGGGAGTAAGACTGTTCCTGCGAGATTTTAAAGGTCATTATGTATTACGTGATTTTGATCCAAGATTATTGAATGTACCACAGCATTTATGGGCGCAAGGTCCAACTGATGTAGGTTGTATGCACATTACACCCTATCGTGTCACTCTGAAACAAGGTGTTGTATTACCACGAATCCGACAGTACAAATTGCCACCTGAGGCTGTAGCAGCCTTATCCAAAATTATTGACGAACCTATTGTTCAAGGAGTAGTTGTAGAAACTGACTCCAATGTATGTAATTCTCCTATCATTCCGATTCTGAAACGTACTGATCCAAACGCACCTCCAGTATATCGATTAGTGATCGACCTTCGAGAACTTAATAAATGTATCATACCACAGTACCCAGTGGTCCCAGATATTTCTTCCCTATTGACTGCCATTGATTCTGAAGCCACATTCTTTACAGTTATCGATCTCAAGAACGCATTTTTCAGTGTCCCCATTCATCCAGACAGCCAGTTTCTTTTCGGATTCTGTTTAAATGGAAGAAGCTATAAATTTACACAAGCTCCTCAAGGTTTCACAGAAAGTCCTAGTATTTACAGTCAAGCACTTAAAAGACAACTAGACAATATTCACATGCCAACTGACACTGCCCTACTCCAGTATGTCGATGATCTGTTAATTACAGCCCGTTCTGAATGTGACTGCGAACGTGCGTCACTGACAGTCTTGTATTTCCTGGCCAAGATGGGGCACAAGGTGTCCCCTTCAAAGCTTCAGTTCTGTGTCCAGCAAGTGGTCTACTTGGGACACTTACTGTCCAAGAGGGGTAGGCAGTTGACACCTGACCGTATCCAGTTAATAGCGCATCTTCCACAGCCCAAGACTCAGAAGGAGGTACGAGCTTTTATCGGCCTCACTTCTTACTGCAGACAATGGATTCCTCAGTACGCATATCTAGCCAAACCACTGATACAGTTAACGACACAGGAGGCAGCCGTATCGACTGTCCTCCCTTGGACCCAGGAACATACACTTGTTTTCAATGAATTAAAGAAAGCTTTATGTAAAGCACCTGTTCTAGCAACACCAAACTACAGTAAGCCTTTTACACTTTTTGTTACTGAACGTGATGGTACTGCATTATCTGTTCTTACACAAGATCAAGCAGGACAATACAAGCCCTGTGCTTATTTTTCTAGCACATTAGATCCGGTGGCCCAGGCTCTGCCTGCGTGCCTCAAGTCAGTTGCAGCCACAGCTCTAGCTATCAGACAAAGTGATTCCATAGTGTTAGGACATTCCCTGACAGTACAAGTTCCACACTCCGTGGAAGTTCTTTTGAACCGAACTCAGACTCAGCACTTGACAATTGCACGTTTAACAGGTTATGAACTGACACTGTTTCAGCCACACATAGAAATCAGATGCTGCAACGTTTTAAATCCTGCAACACTGTTACCGTCAGTTACCTCAAGTCCTGCCACACATGACTGTGTGGAAGTTGTTAACACTATGACAAAGCCAAGACAAGACTTGACAGACATTGCATTACCTAATCCCGACCTGACACTTTATGTGGATGGTTCATGAATGAGAACAAGTACAGGAGAACTAGTAGCCGCGTATGCAGTGACTACTGAAACCGAAGTTATAGAAACACATCGTATTGACACTCTGTCTGCTCAGGCAGCAGAGCTTGTCGCTCTGACCCAAGCCTGCATACGTGCCAAGAACTTGAAAGTAAACATATATACAGATTCACGTTATGCATTCGGAGTCGTACACGACTTTGGAGTGCTCTGGCAAGAAAGAGGTTTTATGACTTCTCATGGAACTAAGATTCAGCATGGCCTCCTCATTCAAGCTCTGTTAGATGCAATACATTTACCGACAGCTATTGCCATTATGAAGTGCAAAGCACATACGAAAGTTACTGACATCATTTCCCAGGGTAACGACCTGGCAGATCGTACAGCCAAGCTTACAACTCAGACTCCAGACATTCCAGTTAACAAGACACCGACACACATTCCAGATCAGACTACTTGTATGACAGTTAAGGACCCTACACAAGATGTAATAGATATACAGTCACATGCCACTCCAGATGAAATCAAGAAATGGTCCGAACAAGGAGGGGTCCAGACAGATCAGGGATGGTTGACGAAGGGAAAAGCCACATGGTTTCTCCCCGACTCAATGGTTCAAGTCATTATTAATACCGCACATAGTCCAGTACACCTAGGAGAAAAGGCCATGTTAGACAGTATCCAGAACATTTGGTTCAACAAGCATTTACGAGCAGCAGCCAAACAGAAAGTGCGTACCTGCATGATCTGTTGTCAGTTCAATCCAGGTAAAAGTGTCCCGGTGGAACAAGGTGGATTCCATCCCCCTGACCACCCTTTTGAAGTCCTCCAGATGGATTATATTCAGATGGAGCGATGTCGAGGTTTCAAGTATGTCCTCGTAGTTGTATGTGCTTTGTCCAGATGGACAGAAGCATATCCAGTTCCAGATTACACTGCCGCGACCACTGCCAGGCAGTTGGTTCGTGAGTTTTTCCCCCGCTATGGTTTACCAAGGGTCGTGTATTCAGACAACGGCCAGCCATTCTCCTCTGAACTCATGAAACAAGTATCCTTTCTGTTAGGGTACCAGTGGAAGTTCCACTGTGTACGGCACCCCGAAGCAGCTGGTCTAGTTGAGAGACATAATCAGACATTGAAAATCCGCATTGCAAAAGTATGCGCAGAGAAAGGTGTAGATTGGTTGGTAGCACTGCCAGTTGCCCTTTTCTATATGAGAATGGTTGCACACTCTAGATCAGGTCTATCTCCGTACGAGGTCGTATTCGGCCGTCCTCCAAATATGTGGGGTACACCTATGCCCCGAAAGATTACAGACGTTTCCAGTAATATGCTGACAGATTACCTAGCTTCCTTGATGTCTGCCCTACACTCTTGTCGTTCACAGGTCGCCGCTGCTTTTCCAGACAACACTCAAGTGAAACCGCACGAAGTCGTTCCAGGTGAACTCGTGTTGGTTCGAAACTTCGATCGTTCAAGTCCGCTGGAGCCCCGCTGGAAGGAGCCCAAGTTGGTGTTATTAACAACAAGGACCGCAGTCAAGCTTGAAGGACGCAAGGGCTGGGTACATACCAGCCACGTCAAGAAATTCCATAGATTACGACCAAAGACTTTTATCAAAGACTGCCCCGTTCTCAAGGACTGCCCAGAAACTGACTCTAAACTTCCCCTGTTAGAGAAAACTCCGCTGCAGGAGTATAAAGCCAAGTTGAGGTCTAGCAAGTCAGACAGTTTAATTGTTTAAGTCCCTCTCGGGTGAAGCGGTTAGACAGGTTCCTGACATGTATGAGATAGACCCACATAGTGAGAGAGTTAGTCAAAACTCTAAGAGAATACGCTATCAAAAGAATATTTGCAGTAGATGCATCGTTACTCTGTTATTTTTTATGTTTCTGAGTCTTATGGTTACCTGCATAAGTTATGCTTTTCATTTATGTTTTCCTATTTCACATGTACATATGTTTCCTAATGTTACAGTAGAGCACACATTTAGTGACCTGCCTCCTCACGAGTTATCCTATCGTCTTGCTATGCGTAATAACACATTTATTAGAATGTTACACTATTCACACCAGACCAGCAATGCCACTAATTGTTGGGTGTGTGGTCGACTCCCCCCTTTCCAGACGCCGAAGGGAGTTCTGCCACTCTTTCCTTATCCGTTTTCACACAATGGTTCGTGTGGAGCATGGTCCACGTTAACGTCATCCCTAACTGATATGTCCCTTCTGAATAGAACATGTTTCCCAGACAAGGAAGGTTTTCCCCACAGAACAGGTTCTGATCTAGAAAATGAAGTATATGATTTAGGTAATTATTCCTCGAATTTCATGGTTTTGAATGTTCAGTCCGATACTACTCCAGATTTGCCTGCTATTTCAGTCCTACCCGTCAAAGGCGAATTATGTGTCAGAAAGAATGGTTCCACACATGTAGGTCATAGTGATTGTACTACTGTGGTCGAGTATAGTGACAGTGGGAAATCTATTTTCAAAGCCTCACGTCATTCTTATTTTGTATGTGGTCAGACCGCATATATACGTCTGCCCCTCGATTGGGATGGAACATGTTATATTGCCTTCCTACTGCCACCAGTTTTTCTAGCCCCATCCGATTATCACAGAAACACACATCTAGTACACGTTAGACATAGAAGGGAGACTGAGTCCCCAATTGTCGATCAAACTGAAACTGCTCTAGAACAATATCAAGACTTCAATAAAGGTTTCTTTTTCTTCATAGGTCCGGTCCAGAATAGTAAGTTAATACGTAGGTTAACCAGAACCCTTGAAGCAGTAGTGAATGAGACTACTTCCGCTCTAGGTAATTTAACTGAAGAGCAATCTGCCATTAGATTTGTCGTGCTCCAAAATCGTCTCGTCCTTGACGTCATACTGGCCGATAGAGGAGGAGCTTGTAGAGTCATCGGATCTAGTTGCTGCATTTTCATTCCTAATAACGCACCGTCTGTATATTCAGCTATAACCAGACTTCATAAAATTGCCCATCAGTTACACCAAGATCCAGGCACCTGGACATGGTCCGGTTGGCTCTGGAGTATAATATCTGCCTGGGGATGGAAGGTATTGTCATTTATAGGTATAGCAGTAATGATCATATTCAGTTGCTGTCTCTGTTTACAATGTGGCCCTGCGATTTGCGGCATGTGTGCTACATCCTGTATTCCTAGTCCTAAATCCCGTTCCAAGACAATTCGAGACGAGCAAATGATGCTATATGAACAGATAGATGGTATCATGAATATTGATGTTTCCTGATGGAAACGTAGGGTCAAGGAGGGAATGAGGAAAATTATATTTTGCCTTGTTCTATGTCCCTACGTGTTCCCCATCCTATGTTATATGTGCATAATCGATATGCATATATCCCCTATGATCGATTAAAGATGCAATTATAGTTGTGTCCAACTCTAGTATGCCAGTTTCCAGTTCTCGTGAAAGCAACGAGTACTAGGCCTATGTTACCACGATTTACAGTGTACACGTTAATTCATTGAATTGTCCCCGTTTCTAGGCCTCAAAAGGGCCCGGACGCCAGATTCAAGCTCCAGTCTTCTGAACCCGCTCCGAGGAGCGATACAGCCCCCACCTGCATTCCTGACCCTTCACTTACTTCCGCGCAGCGCGGTGCCCGGCCCGGCCTGGCTCTGCCTGCCTGTCTGCCAAGAATATGTTATGCTTCTAGTTATCAGTTCAGCTCCTCGTCTTTGCATTCCTAAGCTACTGAACCGCATCAACAGTTTCAGCTATGGTCTAGTCTTTCTGTCTCCATGCAGGAGAAATACTGTATTAATATTCCTAGCACACGCATTACACGAAGAATATATGCATGCACCAGCCTTAGAGTCAAGTAGCCTCTGCCCTGATAGCTTTTAGTTTCTATCAACATGTACTCCAAACACAAGATACCAGATATGCCATAGGTACATGTCGTCCTGACACCGTAGACTTTAGCCTCCTCTTCTAGTGCAGAAGTCATAGCCCCCAGTTCTCCCTAGTCACACGTCATAGCCCGTTTGCGCGCACCACTAGGTTAAAGGTCCCAGCTGCTCAGGTAGCCCCCTCCATGTTTCCGCCTATCTTATGACACTTCTGTGACGTCTACATCACATGTCCATGTATACGCCTACTGCTACGCCTACTGTATTGAATGTAATTGTAATGTGTATATATACCTTGTACTGTTACTTAGACGTTGCAGCTGCCATCCATTCTATTTCCGTGCAGGCTATCCCGTTCCTGTCCCTTCCCTTATGCCTGATTAAAGCCTGTTAGACTCAGATACCTCGAATCTTGCCTCTTATTTATTGAGCTATCTGTTATTCTTAATGTATTCAAAAATAGTACCGGTAATTAATTATTTATTTACCACACTGTCATCATGGGCAGCTGATGTTTCAGCAATTCCATACAATCAGACTGGTTTTTGCAAAGATATGGGTACCACTACCAATATTGTAGCTCTCTCTTTATTAATTGATGCCGCCCTTGAAGCAAAGCAGCCACTATATCTGTGCTACATTGACTACAGCTCGGCTTTCCATCATGTCAACAGAAACCTTCTGTGGGAAAAGTTAAACAAGCTGAACATCCCCCCGTTGCTCTTAAACCAACTAATCCTCCTGCACAGCGAGACATGGGTGCAAGTTAGGCTAGGCTCTGGTTATTACCTAACAAGGAAGATCCCAACAAATACAGGGCTGCGTACTTGCCCCAGTACTTTTTAATCTTTTCATGGGAGAGCTATGAGCGCTGCTAAATGAATGCAACTCGCATGCACCAAAGCTAGGGGGCTCCCAGCTGTCGAATCTCTTTTACGCAGACGACCTGTTACTTATTAGCCGGACTCCTGTAGGCCTGCAGTGGCTACTGGACATTACTTCAAGATACTCCGCTGCTAACAGGCTTAACATTAACCACGAAAAATCCAAAATAATGTGCATTAACCTCCCTAAAAAGAAAGTAACACTGAACTGGCTCTTGTCATCCATGAAGCTGGAAATGGTCTGGGAATATCGATATTTGGGGGTCATCATAGACTGCAAGGGCAACTTCAAGCCGCAATGTGAAGCCATAAAAAGGAGAGGGCTAACTATTGCGGTGGCACTGAGAAACTTAAAAAACGCGGTTTCTGGCCCAAGCTTACTTCCTCTCATTAAGGTGATTCAGGCAAAATTAATCCCAGCCATCACTTACGGCAGCGAATCTATGAAGGGACGGGACGCTTCCTTAGTAGACAGAACGGTAGCAAAGGCGCTACGTATGATCTTTGGTCTCCCTAGGTATACATCGCCTGCCCAAATGAGACTTGAATTTGGGCTACCAAAAGAAGAGCTGGCACGCAAAGGAACCTACATAAAAAGCTGGCACAAAGTAAGCAGGGGAGACCCGAAAACCCTAAATGCTCTCCTGTGGAAGGAACTTCAAAATAAAGAAACTTGCCCTGAAAGGCTGTACTTGGAGGCTGCTATTGACGATCTTGGCCTACGGCAATTATGGGGACTCCCAGGCTCCCCAGCAGTCTTCAAAAAAGCGGTCAACAAGACAGTCTGGAAAGAATCACTGCTGCAGGACAAATCTGCCCTGTCAAAGCGGGCTCACAGCTGGCTTACAGTTCAATCATACATCAACCCCCCGTCCCAAGCTTATCTACAGACAGGCTTTACCAAAAAAATAAAAGAGAAGTTCCTTAAATTTCGCCTAGGGCTATTGCCGTCAGCGGCCCACTTACCACCATGGATACGGCCATAATCACCAACAATATGCCGACTTTGCGGGAACGGCAAAGAAAACACAGTCCATCTGATCACCATCTGCAGCAAACTCATTCAAGAACGACGCTCCTTCCTGAGACCACTTTTTAACATTCGTAAGATACGGACCTGCAGGCAAGCGGTGCTCGTTTGTTTCAAAGGCGACGATATCCAACTGAGCTGCCGAATGGTAAAATTCCTTGAACAGCGGAGGCCCGCTTCAAAATGTTGAAGGAAACAAACAAAATTCTAGTAGCACCATGAAGGACGAGAGGATCAATCCATCGGTACCCCCGATGAGCAAGCTCGAGCGGGTCACTTCAACTTTGTCTTATACCTATTAACACTGACTATACAACAGGGATACCGCGAACTGTTACTATAATTAATTACTCTTCTTTGAATTGCAAATAGGCTTTTTTTTATTTATTTTTTTACTTTTTACTGAAGGAGCACTCTCTAAAAATATTCTATTGCACCGGCACTTTACTATATTACCCCTAGGCCGGCACCCAGGATGAACTTACTGCATAATTTTCCATGATAATCAGGCCGACCATCATAAATTCAAGCTTATTTTAACCCTGCTGCTGCTATCTTACTATGTTGTTATAGAAGGAAGTATTGTCTTAACATGTATGAACTTGATTCATGATTTATTAACAGAACTTTTTTCTTTTATATTGTAAAGGTTTTAAATAACCATGTACAATAAAGTATTACTTACTTCCCACATTGGATCAAAAGAAAGGCAACACCCTTCCAACCACACACCCTACATTGTGCAGCGTGCTATCCATGTAGGCAAGTGCTTCAGCGCCCAAATAGGAATAGTAAATACTATATCAATGTTGCAGTAAAATACAATACATCTTGGAGACTGGCCATCTTTGGAATGGGTAGAGCTGTGTGTAGGACACACAAAGCTATGTCCTGTAATTCCTTTGGGTGCAAAGTATACTATTATGTGCATGATAAACCCACCCCTTGGATGAGTGGTGAAGAGAGGGGCACAGGCTTTGAAAGACGCAATGCCAAATCTCTAATGAAGTAGCCCCCTTTTATAAAATGATTAAGTAGTTCTCTTTAGAGATGCATGCCGTTTACATTAACTGCTTTATTATACATTTACTATAAATGAGCTGATTTGAAACACCATAAGTCTAATAATGTTCCAGTTTTCATGGAATTAATATTAGATTTTTAAAAATACTGTGGAGGGGCTGGTTGAAAAAGCAACATTAACAGAAATAATCAAAATTCCATACAAAACAAATTAATCTGGGCGGCGAGGTCAATTTTCGAACTCAAATAAACAATACATTTGGCCATGAAACAACCACATTCTTGTGTTTAAACTGTAGCATCTGTTTTCTCAAGTTTAGTACAATCAAACTAGAATTTGAAGAGATATACAGTAGTAATAGTAGGTGCCAGCTTGCCAGAAATATCGTAGGGATTCATTATGAGGTCCCCAGAATTCCTTGGTAACAGATGTCCCCAAACCCACCATCAGAACCTGCAAGATCCACAGGAACACAACATATCTGTTTTGTTAATCATATAGATTACAGCTTCTTTCACACTCTTCACCCACATCACCGGTGCACTTCTAATGAGGTCCTTAATTTAGAGCTGGGCGTAGTCTTTATTATGTAAGTGAAATCTTACATGGAACTGCATGAGGGTTTTAAATGTAGTTCACAGAGTTATTCAATTAACTGTACCTACACTGTTGTATAATTCTTTTGTGCGACTGTTTTCAGGCCTATTCTGGCATGTATTTGTCACAAACTAGAACTGTGATACTTGCAACATTCTTAAAACTGTTTTGCATTCTGAGAGTTTATCAAATACGTTTTAGTTCTGGCGTGTTGTCTCTTGCGGGACATTTTGTTAGCTTAAAGGAAGTATGGAGCCCTTCCATTGCTTACCATTTGTTGGCTTAATTTAAAGTATTATCTGCTGGCTCCTGTATGGTCAGTACGTGCTAGCTTCACTTTCTGGTCATGTGTTTTCCCATCCCTGGAACATGGACCAAGTATTGCTTCCTTTTTTGTGGAGTGTCCTTCTGCTGCTTCTGCTTTCTAGCTCAGCCTTTTTTTTCTTTTTCTTGCAGCACTTTGTAATAGTGAATGTTTTTTTTTGGTTGACTTCCTCCTGGTTTTGCTCCGTGGTGTTGTTTTCGCCTACTCTTTTTTTCTTGTTTGTTCCCTTTTAACTTTCATCCTGTCCCCTTCTACTCTTTGGTGCAGCATATCAACTCCAACAGGCCACATGTTGTTAGCGTTGCTTTTAACAGTGATTTCAAAATTCATTAATGGCTTTACACTATTAAGTAATCATTCGTCTACTTTGTAAGAATGTGCTTTTTTAGCATGAGTTGTATGACTTATAAGATGTCTTCGGCATGATTACAGTGTTTTGTGCAAAAAACAGGGTGTGTTTTAAATTATGTATGTAGCGTGAAAATAACATTATATAGTAAAACACTTATAGAGTTATATAGTAAAGCCTTAGCTTAATGTGTCAATTGTAAAGAAGATGACCATACCATCCTGTACGACCACATGCCATGTCAAACCATACTATACAATGATAGGTCATATCATATCATACCACACAATACCATGTTAGGCCGTACTATACCATACAACACAACGACAAGGCAAACCATACTATACTATACAATGACAGTCCATACTATACCACACCATCCCATACAATGACAGACCATACCATATAATTATATACCATACATGACGGGCCATACCATACAATGACAAGCATACAATATCATTCCAAACAATGGGAGGCTATACCATTCCATAACATACCATACACTGACAAGCCATATAATATTCAATGACAGGTCATATCATACCATAATATGCAATAACAGGCCATATAATACTATACTATACGACAGGTCATACCATACTATACTATACAATGAGAAGCCAAACCATACTATAAGACAGTCAGAAACTTACCATACCATAGATTCTATGCAGTGACAAGCCATACCATACTATACAATGGCAGACAATACCATACCATACTATACAATGACAGGCCACAGTATACCACACTGTAGAATGATAGATCATACCATATCATGCTATCCAACGAGAGGTTATACCATAGCCATACCATGCAATGCCATACAATACAATGACGGGCAATACCATACTATTGCATACAATGACAGACCACACCATACCATACCATACTAGATTTTATAATGGCAGCCATAACGTAGCCTACCATACCATGCCATTCCACACAGGGAATGATTTATTTTTAAATCTATGGACCTAATAACATAGGAACCCACGGTAGATACACATCGGGGCTTCATGTTAATCTTATTAGCTGCTGTTTGTGGTGTAAACATGCTATGAAGTACAGAGTTGAATGACAGAGAAGAAAAAGGAGGCATTGCATGCCTTCTAGAGAATGCTCTTGGGCAGTTAGAAAATCGCTAACGTGAATGAGAATATTTCTCATAAATACCTGCCCAATATCTAAATAGTGAGAATGAAAACACGATATTGATTTTGATCAGTAACATACTATGTTTAAAAATACTATTTATTTCACCAACTGATATATTAAATAAACGTGGAAATATGCCAACTTTAATGGAATTACAAACTTTATTTCATATTTAATTCACACTATGTAGCATTTTTTCATTTGTCACATACTGAAACCAGTGCAGGTTCTTAGTCAATTTCAATGTTTCTTTTGTTGTCCTTCTTAAAAGATTCTAATTGACCCAGTTGAGCCGCTGTGAAAGCCCACCTCTGCATGCCCAGCTCCACCAGTTTAGGCATCTTTTTCACGTTTTCCAATAAGCTGCTAATCCATACTCCACACTCCTGAGAAGATGAGGGTTGGAGACTAAAATCTAATTCGGCAAGATCTGTCAGCATGTTCAAACATTGGAAAAAGCTGCTCCACCCATCATCAGATATTGTGTTGTTGTAACTAAGATCCAACTTCTGTAGTTTCCCCAAATGGCCAGACTGTGCAAGAGATGCTGCAAAAAGTAGAATTTCTTACATCAGTGTGTTTTTCAAAACAACATAGTGTGGCAAAACTTATTAAGCATATTGCAAGTTGCCAAAGAGTTCGATGATTACAGAGGAACAAGATCATGGGAGGTAACTTGCAATATCCTTTTAACGTACTATAGAAAATGATGTATTTGTTATAGAACATGGTCACACCATCACCCACCTGACAAACCACATAAACACTTAGGGCCTGAGTTAGATCTTGGCGGATGGGTTACTCAGTCACAATGGTGATGGATATCCCCTCTGCCAAAATATAAATTCCATTATATCCTATGGGATTTATTTTTTGGCGGATGGGATTTCTGTCACTGTTGTGACAGAGTAACTCGTCTGCCAAGATCTAAATCATGCCCCTAGTATCTTGCTCTTTCCTATGAAAGAGTAGAATCTGTACTGTCAAATGTAACACAATAATATGAAGTTAGTGATTTGTTGCAAAAACATATCAGAAGCAGTTTATTGGGAGGCACATTAAAAAGGGCTCTAACTTAGAATATGCAATAAAATGCAGAGTAGTCCTGCTTTCGTGTAATTTACAATGGATAAGAATCTTTGTGAATAGTTGCTGAGATTCTTTTATTTGTGGTGTGATATGTTTTGTTTTTGTGTGTTGTGTTTTTGTTGTGTTATTTTAGTGTTATACAACGGTAGTGTGTTCCATTCTGTTTCAACTGTTTTGTTGTGTTGTGCCCTGTTATGTTTTTGTTGTGTGTTATTTTACTTTGCATTATGCTATTGTATTATGTAGTATCTAGTCTCTTTTCCAGATAAAATAGTCTCCTTTCCAGATAAAACGACGTGCTCTGTGGCTCGTGTAGAGTTTTGGTCTAAGGTAGTCCCAGCTATTATAATCAAAGAACAAGGCATTCTTCATAAAAATGGTTTTGATATTGCCATGGTTAAAAAGGCACGCTCCGTTTGTAAACAGTTAAGGGAAACCAAAGGAATAAAAGGCACCTCTTTCAATAATTTTAAACAGCCGAGAATGGAAGATAAAGAAAGGACACATGCGCAAGACATGCCTCTGCAGATTTCTATAAAAGATGGTGTTCGTCAATTCAGAGACGGATCGGACTCATGGCAAAAGCCGCATTTGGATGAAAATCCTTGGGCTTGGATAGCGGGTTTCTAAACAAGAATAAGTTGGGCAAAGATTTGAAATTTACCTTTTTTAGCGATAAGCATATCATAGTGTCCTGGAACATCGCGGGAAAGACAACTGATAAAATGCTCTTTATTCTGGAATATCCACCTTCAATCGTGTTACTACAAGAAACATGGTCCATGACAACATTTGTGCAAAAAGATTACTTGGTGTTCACTAAAGCAGCTGAGGCCTCCAGAAGAGGTCACGCAAAACGAGGCCTGGCAATTCTATTGAGAGAAGAGATAGACTGGGACCCGGAGGAAATTGAGCTATCGCTGCCTAATGTTCAACGCATCAGCATTAAGTGCCAGAAAGAAAAAATTGAGACTTTATCTGACCTCTTACTTTTTAATATATATTTTCCACCAGGAACCTCAAAAGATCAAATCCTGAGTAAAGCATTCAAGGAAATCGTTTCAATTCTAGAGGTAAGGGGATACCCTATGATGATAATGGCCGGGGATTTCAATGAAAAGATCTCAAATTCACTAATTTATAATAGGGGGAAATCTCCACAGGAAGAAGCCTGCCAGATTCCAACCCCCGTCCTCCCTGATAAATTAAAAGCAGACAAAAGGGGGAAAATGCTTTTGTCTTCTATCGAAGGAATTAATGGCGTAATATTAAATGGGAGTAAAGATGGTGATATTCCGGCGGCATTTACCAGACTGGGTCCAACTAAGTCTTGAATTATAGACTATTTTATCTGCAGTTTAGATTTATTTCCGAAGGTCCAATCGCTTTCCACTAGATATTCTCATGAAAGCGATCATGCATTACTTACTACGGAAGTTGACGTCTATTCCCAGCACGCCTCCCCGTGGTCACTTCGTTCATACGAAGGCCAGGCAGCTGTAGATCATAAAACAGGAAGGATCTATTGGAATTTTAAAGCAATTAGAAAGTTAAATCATATGATTTCTCATGATACGCTAACATCAGTGAGAAATACTGGTAATTCAATAAATACATTTGAGGTAACCTTACAGTCGGTAGTCGCCTCTCTTCAAGGAAGTACCTCGAGATAAGAACGTGTTAAAACATGCCATATGGGAAAACCTTTGGAGATTAATTCTCGACAATTAAATACATTGACTAGAATGCAATTTCGCTCTTTCTGTGTGCTAAGACAAGGAGAAATAAGGAAACTGAAAAAACTCCACCAACGGACAAAGGAGAAAGAAAGACAAGCACTAAGAGATCGTGTCTGGGTTGATATTCAACTAGCAGGAACACAACAATAATAAATTATTCTGGAAAATAATATCTGCGCAGATGGGGATACGTAAATCTGCTCAAGCGACTCCTGTATCATCATCTGAATGGGAAAAGTATATTCTAAAGCTCTATAAATCTAACCATCATGACCATTCTTCCCCTGGACTGGATCAGGTACTGAAGAAACTACCTGAACAGAAACCAATGGAAATATCAGCCGTCCAGATCTCCCTTCTGATTTCCTCTGCCAGGTCTTCAGCAGCGATGGGCCCAGACAAGATACCTATCAAAGTCTTACAAAAAAATGCTGATGTCTGGGGAAAATTCTTAGACACTCTTTTCCAACATTGCTGGAAAAACTGAGAAATTCCAGATTCTTGGCGAGGGAGTGTGGTGGTTCCCCTTTAAAAAAAAGGCGTAAGAACATATCCCGCAAACTATAGACAAATAGCTCTCCTCGACGCCCCCAGCAAGATCTTTGCTGCTTGTGTTTTGGAACACCTAAAAGACTGGGCTTTTTCTAGAAAAGTTATTCCCATGTATCAGGCTGGATTTCTCCCAAAGCATTCTACTTTGGACAACATTGCTGTGCTCCAAACAGTGCTTGATAAGTTTGTGAAGTTAAATGACCAAATTTTATATTGTGCTTTTATTGATTTTTCGACGGCGTTCGATAGTGTAGATAGATTGACTCTATGGAGAAAATTGGCTGAAATGGGGATTCTCAAAGATCTTTTAACAATAATAATCTCCCTTCATACGTCAACATGGTGCAGAGTCCAAATGGGGGAGAAAAAGGCCTAACCAAACCCATCCCTTTGCGGAATGGGCTAAAACAGGGATGCTTATTAGCTCCCCTATTATTTTCCATCTATATTAGCGATCTCCCAGGGCGTCTCTCTCAAAGTAAGAATTTCCCTCCAAAATTAGCTCAAGTCGATATACCTTGTTAAATGTATGCAGATGATATTGTTATACTTGACCAGAACCCGATAGGTTTACAAAGATCTTTGAATGAATTAAATCTGTATGCAATCGAAAATTTCCTGATGCCAAATATTAACAAAACGAAAGCAATTCCTTTCAGTGGCAGAAGGAAGCCCTTACCTTATATCTGGTCTTTAGGAGATGAACCAATAGAGACTGTAAGAAAGTATGTGTACTTGGGTCGTATTTTTACTTCCAGTCTGTTAGATACAGCCCACCTCTGCCACCTGTACCAGAAGGCAGATTCCCACTTTGGGGCTTTACAGAGATTGTACCACTCCACGGGAAATAGACACTTTACACCAATGCTGGAAGTCTATGGTATGAAAATCCCTCAGATTTTATCGTATGCCATGGAATATTCACAAATTAAAACATGGCAATCTATAAAAGAAAAGGAAGGGACCATACTCCAAAAATTGATAAAAGTGGCTCAGTCGGTGCCAGTTCGAACCCTATGCCTTGAGCTATCAGTAACGGGCATCTCAACCAGAGTAATTTCAAATATTATTAGGTGGGCGTACAATTTATTACAAGCAGCCCCAGACACCTTAAGACATTTGCTAAAATTGGAGACTTTCAGAGTGGAAGCGACTGGGTATACTTTTAATAGGAATATGGCGAAAGCCTTTGAGGTCTCTGAATGCACGGTCGCACTTTTACAGCAGTGGTCCCCAGCACACCTGAAATTGTTCTTAAAACATTTGGCCCCTAGAATCAGCTTTGAATCTGATAAAGAACACTGCAGTCAATTGAAGTACTATAAACGGTTTGCAGAACAAATAGAATTTAAAACCTATGCTCCCTATTTGCGATTTCAATTAAAGCATGGAGGAAGGCATTGTATTCTACTCTTGGGTATACTCCCATTAACCACTTTTTTAGCTAATTGGGATGGTACTAATTACCCCAAAGGTTTATGTGAATTATGCAAAGGTGGCCAACAAGATTTTCTACACGTTTTATTAATATGTCCTAAAGTGAACATAGTTGCGGCTCGTCAACGTTACATAACCCCAATTCAATTAAAGTATAACGCAGTCTCTGCCCAAGACCTAATCAAATTGTGTAATTCTCCCGTTAATTAATTTGTCTGTCATAATCTTTTAAAGTTTTTACAAAGCTTTTTGCAGCTGTTTTAAGTTATAAGCACAAACCCGAAGATTTCACCACATCTAATCCTATCGAATGCTGTATGAGTAGGTGGTAGAATATTGCTACTGTACCAACTTGTAGTGAGCCTAAAAAGCAAAAGTCTTTTATCTAATCATTTTTATGAGTATCTAAAATTATTTTAATTCTGTATTTGTTGATCTCAGTTGAGGTCTGGATCAAATAACATTTTTACTGTTTACTGTTATGTAGTACTGTGTCCTTTAATTACTTTGGAGATGTTAACAAATATTGTTACTTTTCCAGCAAAAGCAGCATATTCCTTTGACAGTGACAAACAACTATTTATCATTTTCTAATGTGGTAACATATGCTGCTACACCTAAAAGTGTGACAAAGATCATGATCCAGATCAAAAAACCTTTTGGACTGCTGCTATTTCATGTCCTTCAAGCTAAGTTAAAGAATGCAAACCCCTTTTACCTGTGTATTACGAAAGCAGTATTGTGTAGCATTTTATTGGGGTGGTAATGTGCTAATTTTTTTCCCCACTGCTGTATTTTGTCTTCGTAAAATCTAATGTTGTTTGGCAATAAATAAATACATTCAGCTACATTTTAGGTCTTTGCTATAAACAACTAGCTATCTGTTGCCAAGGGCTACTGTTTCCAGTGCATGATGTATATTGAGCTTTGGGTCAACCCCTCGTGTATGGTTGGACAGCTTCATTGTCCATCTCAGTTGTCTGCTCCTGATTCAACAGCGTTCATCCCTATTATTGCGTTTGTCCCACCCAGGCGCATTTCTGTCTCTCAATGTGCCGATTAGATGAGTTCTATCCTTCTAATCCAGAGTTGAGTGGAATCTTTTTTATTCTGTATTCATCACTCCACAGGAATGTATGTACTTCCTGTTTATATATCATTTGACTTTTATCACAGGCTGGGAGTACATATCCAGTTCCTTCCTCTTTTCTGACACCACTGGTTGAGGGCTTGTATAAAATAATGTATGTTTGATGAGAAGCTGAGAGGTGTGAATCTGCCCACAAACATAGCGAGGCACCTACCCTGCATTATTTATTTATTGACCTTTCAGTTTGGCTACCCCAGGATCTTTGTTTTGTTTGTCTGCTTGGAAAGATAAGAAGGGAAAAGAACACCTTGGCTGCTTCTTTCACAATGGTGTGCTCAGCCGTGGCCCATGCAGGTAAGAGCGGTGGTGCCGGGTGGGGAATTTCAATGGACGATGACAAGGGGAAATGTTTTATTTATTTAATTTTCCATAGTTCGTCGAAACCCCCTAGCCCACCGCCCCGCCCAACCTCAACACTGGGCCCCACAGCACAGGTGTGCTTTTGATTTGTTAGCAGGAGTCATGTTTTGAAGAACTCCTTTTACAGAACTGCGGGTCTGATTTAGAGGTTGGCGGACGGTGTCCTCTATCACTCACGTGACGACCTACCCTGTCCTCCAAATCCTCAGTCCACCAGCTCTGTTTAGAGTCTGGCAGACCGCCATCTTTCCCGACAGCTGTGGCCCCTCTGGCTCTGTCGTTGGAAAGCTTACTTTGACGGCATGGGGCACTTCTGAATAAGAAAATTAGACCGTGCGCTCTATTTCGAGACGACCTTGTTTTCTTTCTCTCTATCGGCACTTGGAGAACCTCTTTTATTATACAGTTAATTAAAACCGTAACATACAGACATATTGATACTTAATGAAATTTAAGGATTAAAAACTTGGAGAACCATGTTGGTACCAGACAGAAAAAAAATCAAAATGTCCCCACAGCAGGGGAATTTTTTTGTTATTTCAAGAACGGATTGCTACTTTCGGAGTTTGTTTTTGTAAAACAAAAACGTTCGGTGTGCGGCCCTCTGAAAAGATAGATGTCTCAGAGGAGTCGTGGGAGGACCTTCAGAGGACCCGCCATGGCTGCAGCTTCTCCGAAGGCAGAGATATCACTGCTGGGCCAGTAGTGACCTCTAAATATGGCAGGCGGTAGTCCGTCAGAGTGACAGACGGGTTGTGGTCAGCGTACCTGATGGATGGATGGCCGCCCTAAAACAAGACATGTGACCCAAGCATGAAGAATTGATAACAAACGTGGGACAAACAGGAGCAATAGTATGTTGTGCCACATGGTCAGGGAGCTCACCAAGGGCACCCACGGATTCCCAGTTGCTTTGCTTTCCCTTCCTCTCTCTTTTCTGAATGTCTCACAGCCAGTGTGACTTGCTTTGTATTATCTCCCACCTCCTTTGTGTACTTGTACAGTTTAATAGCAACAAGGGCATCTAGGAAATATAAAGATACACCTTCAGTCTTGAAGACATCAACGTGTAGGTCTCCTGTACAAAAATAGTACATGTTGTAAATACTGGAGGAATATCACAAGGCAGTGTATGAAATACTAAATAAAATTGGACAACCCAAGATTGGGAACTGATAGGAGAACCTTCAGTCTTCACAAGAATAAAGTAACATTGAAATGTTTCATCTCAGCTCATGCTCCGGTTGATGCATTTTGTTTACCGAAGCAGTACATTGCTGTCATCATTTGATTTGTTTTCAATGTTTACTCCGACTTGTGACAAACACAGTGGCACAGGCTGTCTAAACTTTTAAAACACTGAACTGTAGAATGTACCTCTATTGGTGAATTTTCACAAACAACAGGCTCACAGTGGAGATGCTGTTTAAATGTATGATATTTTAACATTTCATATTCCTTGCCAGTGGTCGGGACTTGTTCTTTGGACTTTTCACGTGACTTGTCTGGGTGTTTCAAGGGAAGCTGTGTTTTTTTATAAAGTAACAAACTGGCAATCATAAAACTAGAAACAGCTGTCAATGTTACACCTTACTTACCCAGCCTACCCCTATGCCTAACCTACTATACTTTACTTTCCTATGATAGCTGTCAACCAAAGTTACAATACTTGAAAACCATGCCTGCCTCCCATACCCATGTTAATCTTCTTTCCCTAACCTACCTTGCAAGTCCTAACTAACTTAACATACCTTCCTACCTACCTAATCCACCTACCATAACTAAAATATAGACCAAACCAAACATTCTTAACATCTCGTGGTTATCATACCTATCTACCATACTTAACCTACAATACCTACAATACATTAACTTCCATAAACTACCTACCTGCCTATCTAGCATACCATATATAACCTACCATGCCTACCTCCCATACTCATCTTAATTAATCAACTTTCCCTAACCTACCTTGCAAGCCATAACTAACCTAACATACCGACCCAACATACCTAATCCACCACCATAACTAAAATGTCGACCTAACCAAACAATCTTAACTCGTCATGTTTATCATTCCTATGTACTATACTTAACCTACCATGCCTACAAAACATAAACTCCCATAAATTACCTACCTATCATACCATACATAACCTAAAATGCCTATCTAACCATACTTAACCTACTACCACCTCTTCAATGTTCCTGACCGGAGGTGGCGTGTTGTAAAAAAACAGCCAGTTATGCTGATGGGACCTCTAGTAATGGTTTTTGTGCTGCAGTATAGCACAGAAAGCATCTATCTAACTTGAAGTGCCTCTAGAAATGACCTGTAACCTGATTCAGGAACTTGCAGATATTGAAATCAGGAATATTTGAACGACACATTGCTTCATTAAAAACAGCTTTATTTATTGGCTTTGCTAATTTTTGTGTCATTGACTGGTGAATCACTCTTGTTTTTTAAAATGCACCATAAGAAGTTAACTTGACATTCAATTTGTTTGACTTTAAGAATGATTATTTTATTAACATCAGTGATAGTCTATTGTTATAAGCAATTTAACTAAGCACAACGACATCTGGAGATTTGTTTCATTAGTGATATGTATGCAATGGGAAATTAAAATTCTGGCCTTCTGGACAACAGGTTTCACACTCAACTACTTAAGCAATAGCCAATGCCTCCTCTTGTGTTTATGATAAAGGGGCTTCTAATCCTAATTAATTTTAGAAAGATGCTTCTGTAAACATGAAAAGATCAGACATAGCAGCTGCAATTTGATTGGAGGCCCTCCTCACACAGACCCCTTAACTGTAGAAATAAATCATTCTTTGGAATATTATCAGTACATCAGAATCAAACAAGTCAGCCATTTTCCTCTCAAGTGGTATTTCCATCTAGCGTTTTATATGGTACAACCATTGGATGGTTGTTGGCCTTAGCACAAACATTAGATATAATTGACACAATGTTCCAGAACAGTAATACGGTTGTGTGCCAAATTATGGTGGACAGGCACATTGACCTGTACAAATATCAACTCCTGAATATTGACTACCACTGTATTATCAAGGTAAGAGTATCCAGGGAAGTGTAAAACTACTCATCTAATTTCACAGCTACTTGCCCTCATGATATACTATAGGTTGATAGAGTGTGGTCAATATATATGTTTATAATCAAAACTCAATATTATGGTTTCCTACCAGTATTAAGGTGATCAATCTCAACAGAAAAGTGTGTGCTAATGCACGATGGCCACTAACTTACACTTGACTCAGTCCTCCATGGCTGTAATGACAAGGCGCCAACATGCTGTGGCGATCGTGCACCTTAGAAGTAAACTAAACATTAAAAAAAATAAACATACAAACCTAGAACAGCCACATCTTTATCCACCAGGTTGCAGCTGCTTAACTTTAACTCTTGCATTGTGGTTGTATGCTTCAGTGTGTCCAAAAGTTGTGTTAGGCGTCCACCAACACATTTATTCCAAGAGAGATCTAACTGTTCAAGCTCTGTGAGATGGATCAGAGCTTCAGCTGTAAAGAGAGATTATTGAAAAAAATATATTTTCCATTAAAATGATTCAGCTGCTCAATGTTAGAGACAAAGGGCCTGATTTATTTGTTGGCTGGAAGAGTACTCTGTCACAACGACAGAGAACTCTTTCTGCCAACCTGAAGGTCTGCCTGCCTCATTTAGAATCAAGTGGATCTTCAGTGTATAGACGGCAGAGACTACTCCGTCTCCATTGCTTATACACACCTCCAATGGCCCGAAGGAGGCCATCGGATGATTAGCTATTTGTCTGCCCATCTAATTTAGATGGGAAACATATAGCCATTTTTAGTGCATTTCACCACCAGGAAAACCCTAGTGGTAAGGGGCAATAAAAAGTGCTTAATAACCCCTTGCCGTGGGAGAAACCTACCATGGTGAGGGAGGGCACTTCTTTTTATATTTTCAAAAAGAAAATCCTGTTTTAGGCTTTTTTTTTTTTAAAAATAAGAAAAAAAGTGTAACTTTGCAGTAGGGCTCCGTCATGTTCGACGGAGCCGTACAGCAAAATTACTATACGATGTCCGGAACCTCCTTGACAACTGTTCCTTTTAGTGCTTCAAATGTCCGCAGGCCTGGCAGACATTTCAAAATGTGGTTGTCAGGACCCCCGCCAGGGCAAAGGAGTAATTTACTCTGTTGCGCTGCCGGACGGCCCGACCGTCAAATTATAAATCTGACCATAAGATCTTGGGTGAACATCTTTGCACTTGTGCTTAATTTGCCACGCACAATACTTTGATACTAAACAAATGGGTGCTGGGGCTGTTCATTTTTCACGTTGTGTGAACATCAAACCACAATCATTTTGTATGTATTGAGTCACACTGCATGCCCTCTGCCACAGTGCACACTCTTTGTACACCTTCAGCCATATGTGGAACCCTCCACCACATCCTCAGCCATTCAGTGGACACCCTCAGTCATACCCACTTACACCAGGCACATCCATGGCCACACTCTGCATTCTCAAGGCAACACTCTGTACACCTTAGGCAATGATCATTTACAGCCTACACACCTGCAGCCACACTCGCCACCACACATGGTACACCTTAATTCACATGTGACACCCTCCGCCACACTGTATACATGAGCAGTATCTTGCACTCTCAGGCATTCTATGCCAGCTTTCAGTCATGGCCATTTACACTTTGCACACCTCTGGTCATACTCAGCACTGTCTAGGCATATTTGTGGTTCATTGTAGTAGAACGGCATATGTATTTCATCATTTGTAGGTTTGGGTGGACTGTTGAGCAAAAGAAACTGGATACACACCACAAATCCTCACAGGGGAAGCCAGTAGACAAACAGAGGGTGGACATCCATCTGTGAAGAGGTATGCCAAGACATTTCAAAGAGAATGTTCTTTAGCTTCTACTTTGCTGCTGCCAAGTGTAGTGGTGTTCCTTCTGGTAGGCACTGCCTCTGACTGGGTAGTCAGACATGTAGGGCATGAAGAAAGCAGACTCTGGCTGAGTGTGAAGGACAATTAATGTACTCTGATACTGAGGATGGGGCTCCAGCACAACTGGACTCATTTGAGGGCTTAAGTACTCCTACAGTGACCCACTATCCTACCCCATAGGAACTTTGACCATCTGATGGTGAAGCAGGCTGTGCTTATGTACAGTTATTAAATGTGTGAGGTGGGTAGTCCTTCAGATGCCAAGCGCTTCTCTCCTACATGCTGACTTCGCTCTGTTCACATTCTCTTTTTGTCTTACCTGCCCATTCCTGCACTCTGTGGGGTCTATTCCCTGAACTGCATTAGACTGCATCACTACAAACGCCTGTTTCTCGCTGCCTTTAACAAAATAAAACTTCCTGTAACTGCCAGTTTATGATTAACTTGGTCATCCAAGTCCCGACCTCACCCCGCAGTGCTCATGCCTTCGCATATAACATCCATGATATCTCAAATGACGTCACTAATGACATTTAAAAGATTATATACTTCATTGAATCAGTGATACAACCTTTATTGATTTCAGCCTGGTTCTGCATTTCATGTAACACAAACACAGGTCACTGAGCCTTCACTGCACCATCAGGACTTCATTAGATTTATTGTACAGAGTGTACATATATATATATATTCACAGAAAAAAAATAGGTTTTAGGGACGTTATAGTTAGTTGGTCATTTCATTCGTACAAAACAATAGAAATTCCCCCGTTATAGTTAGTCATTTGAGATGTCATCAGTGATGTCATGAGTGATGTCACTGACCATGTCATGAGTGATGTAATATGTGACGTCATCAGCAGGGGATTGCGGGCGCGTGAATTATAGTTAGCTGAACTAGCTATTACGGGGGAATTTCTATGGTTTTGTATGAGTGAAATGTCTAACTAACTATAACGCCCCTGAAACCTATGTTTTTTTTCAGTGAATTTCTAAGGTTTTTTTAATGCTAATTTCTAACTATAACATGCCTGAAACCTATGGTTTTTTCAGAGAATTTCAAAGGTTTTTTAAATGTTAATTTCTAACTATAATGTACTTGAAACCTATGCTTTTTCAGTGAATATATATATATATACATATATATATATATATATATATATATATATATATATATATATATATATATAATAAATGTATGTGGTAGACAATAAGATTTTCTTTCAGCTCTCTGGCCTGTGCTGAGCCCACCTGGTGTTTCGCCTCATCCTAGGGTCATTACATTACATTTGACCTTACACTGAGATAATAGGAATTCAATTATGTCCATAAAACACATTATACAAATAGTATGCCTAAGGGAAGTTCTTAATTGGAGCCGGTGGGGGCACCGGCACTTATTTTTCCTCAACCGACATTTGTCGCGAGCAAGGCAGGAAAAAACACACAAACTGGGAAGAAGTGAAAGACGGGAAACCATCACAAAGAGAGAAAGCAGGACCCTGCAAGAGAGAGATAAAAGGGAGAGAGTTTCTGGCAGTGTATTAAAGAGGCCTAGGCAGGGGGCGCAACTAAAATCAAACTTCAGGGGGTGGGCTAACACATGGATTAGTGGAGACAGAGACATCATAAGAGCTGAATCAAAATTACTTGTGGTTGGGCTACGTTCGCTTTTCCGATGTAGTTTGTAAAACACCTAGTCATTCTTTGGGACTACATGTGGCAAATAGTGCATTTTAAAGCACACAGGGTCATCATTCTCGGCATAGCATGATTTTGGGGCTCTCAAGGAACTTTAGCTCAGTGAATGACAAATGTTTTATTTTAATACGCAGTCCAAAAACTCTGGACCAATTTTGTCGACCTAACTAGTCTTAAAAAAACTTTTACAAAAAATTTCACCATCCTTCCCCAAAGGAAATTTTTGAAAATTGGAAGCAAATAATGCAGTTTAAGCACATTTATTTAGTTACTGCTCTGTTCATGCTTCATTTACCTGCACACAATACTTTTATGTTATTTTCTAAATATGATGTTAGTATAGTAAACAGCTTTGTAGCTGTTTGGGGGAAGCTGACACATATCCTAGCTCCAGAGCACAAATAATGTTGAATATATATTATTTGGTATTTTGTGACAACTCCCACCAAATATTTGTGAATTTGAAATGCTTGGGTAGTCATTTAGCAAGAAACACAACCCAGGTTTTATACGATTTGCTCTAATAAAATACATTAAGGATACAAGCTGAGCACACAAGCTTGATTTAGATGATATATCCACTTCACAGATGGATGTCAATCTGCACTCTGTACCCCTTATCTAAGTGAAAGGATAAAAAATAAACAGCTTTAAAATCCTTAAGTATTTTTTACATTCCAGTCTCTCTAACTAGCCACTGAGCAGCAAATAAGTATCTGTTGTGGAGCTAAGCATGTGTAAAAGGAACAACCTTTGATGCTACTACAACTATTGCTGCCATTGTAGGGAATACATGACATGGCAGCTCAGGGCTGACATTCAAACCTGCAACATACCTGTGAACATAAATGGGAGCAGATTATTAAATAGCAATAACATTTGTGAAATTAATTTGCAACAGTACTCGAAGAATGAGAATGTATTTACTGATAACAATGTTTGCAAATTTCAATTGATTTCTTGTGTGAAGCAAATGACGTATGAAATAAGACTTTTTGGGGTGGAAGCTTAGTAGCTGTATGACCATCCTTATCCAAACCTATTCAACCATTTCCAAACCTATCCATCATCTATCCTTCCATCCCTCCATCCACCCTTTCAATCATCCATCATCCATCCTTTCATCCATCCATCCATTCACTCATCCAGCCAACCATTTACCCTCTCACCCATCCAGCCATCCTTTCACCTACTCATCCATCCATCCACCCAATCACTCATTTGTCCATTCTTTCACCATTTTACTCATCCATCCTTTCTTCCAACTCTTCACCCTCCCTTTCACTCATTTATTCATTGATTCACTCAATCATCCTTACATCCTTCTTTTCACTCATCCATACACCAATTTGCCCATCAATCCTATCAATCATGCAGCCATACTTTCACTCATCCATCAATCCTCCCTTTCTCCATCTCCCTGTCACCCATCCATACACCCAACAATCCATCCATTGACCCTATCACTCTTCCATCCATTCTTTCTCTCATCCATCCACCCTTTCACTCATCCATCTATCCTTTTGCCCATCTACCCTCCCTTTCACTCACTCATCCATCCTTACATCCATCTGTCCATTCACTCGCCCTTTCACTCATCTATCCATCCTTTCACTCATCCATCCACCTTTTTACCCATCCATCCTCCATTCCACCCATACCTCCACCATTCCACCCATACATCTACGTATTTACCATTTCTCTCATGCATCCTTCCACTCACTCATCCATCCATCCTTTCTCTCATATTCCATCTATTCACCCTTTCACTCATCCATTCATCCCTTCACCAATCCATCCAGCCATGTACCAATTCCTTCACTTACTTACTCATCCACCTTTTCACAATAATTATGAGCTGAGCCTTTGTCTGCAGAGTTGCAGCCAGAAGAGGCCTATCAAGAATGTCACCCGTGCTATAGTTCCTAAAGCAAGGGGTGGGGTGGGGGAAGGTTCACTATGCCCCTACACATAGGCAATTTGAAAAACTTGGAAGGCCATAGTCATGCATGATGCACAGTGCCCGGGACTTGAGGTGACTGTGACATGGTGTCGTTTCCAGGGCATTAAGTGGGTTGAAAAAAACGTGGGAGTCTCTCCAAAGAGCGTGTCTAATGTAATTAAGGGTGTGGCTTAAAACACAGTAGCTAAAAATTTGTGCTTAGCCTAGTGTGCTGCCCGACTGGTATTCTGCTACTTCTGTTATGCATCCAGATATATAGTCCATCATAACTACAACAAGCCAGGACTATTGGCTTTGTTAGTTGCATAAAATAAAAAAGCAGCAACTATGGCTTTGTTGTATATAATATTGAAAATGCTTCAGTTCTAAAATGATGAGACTGTGAAAGAACTATAACCCCTTCTTATTAACTTCTTTCCCCGGCTTCTTTTCATGAACTGGATTCTGCACATTTCTTTCATTTCGTGAGACGCAACATTTTTCTTTTTCTTAATGTACGGTTAAAACAGAATGCCCTGCCCTAGTCCGAGGCAGGAGGAGGCCCACCTCATGCTTTAACAGCCCAGACTGGCCCACTGTGATTCTGGTATGTGGCAATCAGCCGGCATACAGAATGACAATGGGCAGGGTGGGGCTGCTCTTGTGCTTCGAGGATGAGTGTGAGGCAGCCCCATCAGGGAGTTGAGGCTTCTCGCAGGGGAATAGTGATGTTCCCCAGTGCCCTAAAATACGGACAGAAGACGTCCTTAAAAGGGATCATCACGGACAACAGATGTGAGATCCAAATCACGGACGGTCCGTGAAATTTACAGATGGTTTGTCACACTACTTGAAGGTCAGGCTGGCAGGCCGTAGCTTCATCCCGGGCAGCCCAGCTGATGGGGGAGGGGGCTGAAGCCCATTCTGCCCAATGGGTGTTCACTCCTGGGCCTGAGGTGGATTCGGGACTACACAGCCCTGGTATTTTGCGCGCTCATATTTAATATCATCGGCTGTGGGCTTCTAAGCAGAGCTTTGGGCACGGCACTCATTATTTTACAAATTAAGCACTGTTAAAGGGGGTACAATTAGTGCTACCTATTTTGTTCTTCAACCATTATGTGTACACGTTTTTTCCAAAATCATACCTAGTGCTGCAAAGGATTCTTCAGTCAAAGCGCAGTGACTGACGCACACAGATTTTAATTTCGGTAAAAACCGGAGCCTGCTGAATAGGTTAAGTGAGGAGCCTCCGATCTTCCTATTGGATGACATGTTCAGGATTTCAAGGCTTGACAGCAGGGGTACCACCTGGGCTGAAAGGACAAATCACGTTATACTTCATGTGGACAAACTCCGTCTAATGCGTAACCTTTATTGTGAGATATAGAAGCAAAACATTTTTGCTGCAGGAGAAAGCGAGCATTGGTGTGTTTGCACGCGCGTGTGTGTGCATGTGTGTGTGTGTGTGTATACATGTGCAATCAGTGCTTAATTTGTTCCAGTGTTTGCCTATGCTTACCACCGGCACGTATTTCTACACACCAGCACGTATTTATGACAGTCAACCACATGGTGGCGCTATCTATTTGTGAGCAGAGCTTGTAAATAAAAAAATATGTTCAATATACTTTAGAGAAAATTAAAACTGTGGTGGCAAGCCATATCCCAACAGCGTGAAGTGACGTGGAAATACCTCGGCCCTGGCACTTATATTTTTTTTTACAAATTAAGCAGTGCGTGCAATGCAAACACCCAACACAGTAATAACTTTTAGGCTATACATAAAGATTCAGACATGTATAAGCAATTTATTCACACACCCAATCTACACCAAGATGAAGCAGGCACAAGTAATTCAGATGGCGCAGTAAAGTTTACTGATCTGCATTGGATTTGCAAGACATACAGAAGAACGGAAGCATGTGTGGGAAAATACATTATTAATCAATTTATTACTGTATTATATATTTATTTTTTGAGAATTACAGTGACTATATCATATATGAATGTGTAATTTAGCTAACATTAGAAGTGTATAAAGTATGCAAATGGATAACTATACACATATCTATATTTATTAAAAGAGGTGCAAAAGCCCTGTCTTTATCACTGCCGTGGTGTTAAGCACACCAATTACGACAAGTTGTAAAATGGTTCTAAAGGGAAAATAAAAACATATATAAATGATACAAAATATCAACGTCTATGCGTAAACCTATGTGCTGTGGTTTATAACTGGTTTTATAACTTCACATAACGAAAACTACTTACTGAGCGCAGCCATGTCATCTTCTGTGATGCTGCACTTGTGTATGTCCAGAATCTGGAGAAGTTTGAGTGTGCTCAACTCAGCAGATGAATTCTGAAATCCTCCTCCAAGTGCCTTATTAGAAGAAAGATCCAGTTTTCTCAGCTCAGTCAAGTTCTTGAAAGCAGCACCTAAAATAACAAGGCTGGCTGGTGATACATCTAACTCAAACATTTTCACAGAAGATATCTATGGCCATTGCCAAAATCTGATCTCCTAGTACATATAAGAAGGGGTATGACTTTACCTATGTGGAACTGTAAATTGTGAGGGAACATTATGGTAATACCCGAGTGTAGAATGCAGATTCATTAATGAGGATAAATGCATTTTAGCAACATGAATCGTATGTATAATTTAGGGCCACATGTATGAAGCATTTGTAGATCCAGGCCGTTTGTGACCACAAAATTGCTTTTTTTATGTACAGACATCAAACTGCGATTCTAGTGAATCTCAATTTGGGTTTGCAATTAGGTATTTTGAAGGGGCGTGTTTAGGGCATCCCTGCCAAATTCCGAATCGCAGAGGTATGTGTTAATGTTTTGAGACCGAATTTTGGTTGCAAACTGTTAATATTTTAACATTTCCTCAAAGGAGGTGGTAAGTCATTTGCAAGCAGGGGGGGGACACCAAGACAGCCCTTCCCCTTTAAGAATGGTAAAAATATATTTTTAAAAATAGGCAATTGCCTAACTGACCACTGCCTATTCTTAAAAAAATGAATTGAAACGTTTAATTCTTTTCTATTGAACCATATACTGTTTTCCTTTAATGAAAATGGGATGAATAAAAAAAAAAATTGCTGTATTTAAAAGCACTCACAGACATGGTGGTCTGCTGACCCCAGCAGGCCACCATCCCTGTGATGGCAATCATTCTTAAGGGTCACAAACTGTGCCATACCTCATTAATATTCATGAGGTAGGTCAATTTGCAACCCACTAGGAATCACTAATGTTAAACTAAAACCTGCATATATTAGGAATAGATATTTCCTAATTGTAATTTGTAGAAAATCACAATTTGGAAACCACTATTCCTAATGTTAGTACATTTGGCCCTGGCAGTATTATTTATGACAGCAAAATCAACTTGAAGATCTGACAGGTTACACAGAGATTGTAGAAAATTTCAAGCAGATGCATTGTCACACCATATTGGTCAGAAGCTCTTATACAGTTCCTTTTGCACAGTGTAAGAGCATATCAGGATGAAGCAGCAGAGAATACGCTCGCCTCGACTGTCGCGAATGCCACTGCCTGCTTGTACCGCTTGGTCCTCTTACTCTCAGAAGCATGTTGCATTGATTTCAAATACTTTGCCAACCTCTTCCAGCCATTCATCTTCTCAAGGAGCCATACACTGTCAACTTCATCAACCACGAACAAATGCAATAAAATAGGTAGTTTCTGCATGAGGTAGACACCGGATTCTATGGAATAATTCCCTCATTCCCTTATCCTCACCTATCTCATCTCTAGTTCGCAACCAAATACTGTGTTCATCGATTATTAAGGGAAAGGTTGCAATGAGCAGAACAGTGAAGATAATTTGCTGAGCACTCAGCACACTACAGTTATAGTTGCTATAATAGGACTGGAGACTACCACTGAATATATTGAACAGTATATTGGCACTTATTTTCCACGGAAAATCTGCGCAAGTGATAGATGACCTTTTGCAGCAATTTTGTTCCACTAATGCCAGAATTCACTGATGCTACGCCTAGAGATCATGAGTAGAAAACCTATCCACTTTTCCCTATTAAAACTAACTGTGCCCACTAGCTAGAGATGTAAGGGCACACAATAACCATTGTCACTTACACACCACAATGATTAAGATATAAGCTTCTCAATCCCACTGACTTTTCCAGCCGCTGACCGTGCAGGTAATAGTGGTGTGGCTGTCGGGCCTGGTTGGGGCGGTGGGGAGGGGGTTGACAGATGACCATGAGGGAAAATTAAATAAATAAATAATTTTTCCTCGTGGCCGTCTGTCGAATCACTCCCTCACCCCCACCCCACCCATGGCGTACCGCTCTTACCTGCACGGGCTGTGACTGCACTTTTCTGTTCGCCGAAATATGTTTTTCACGTCCTGTTTAATTATAAAGGAGAGCATCTGAAAAATGCTATTTTTATATTTTTGGGAAGTTCATAGGTCTCATTTCGTAATATTTCCACAAACTTGTGTGGGATCATACATTTACAGGCGCAGGTGACGTGGCCTAACAAAGAGGTATTACACAAGGATACTTCTCTCTGCTTGAGTGAAACGGCTGTTTTTTGGTGCAGGATTTCTGCTTCAATACTATGTCCTTTCATGGGCAGGGTTCCACACTGCTCCACTGGCCAAGAGATTAAACCTCGATTTAAGAGCATTCTACTTTTCCAAGCTCCTAAAAGTCGTAAAAACTAACAAAAACAAAATAGGAAAAAGTGTATGTGATGGTACCAGACTAGCACAGAGACACAGCTGGTATCATGTACCTTGACTTAATTAGGGGTATGGAAAATAGCATATCCCTTCCATTATATGTAATGCATCGTGCATAGAGACAGTTGTGGGCATGTTGGCCCTTAACGATAGGCTATCATTTTATCCAACTCAATGCGCTTCATAATATTTTGATAGAAGATTTAAGAGCTAATATCATTTAAACAAGCTAGTGAGAGCATAGACAGTTTAAGGAATTTACAATGAAATGTCCCATCCTGGTTGATTACTGCAGGGAAAATATTCGGTGGTGGCTTTGTTTGCTTACATCATCAGTTTCGCAATATTTCAGCAGCTCGCATTCTCACAGGCATACAGGTAGATGCATCAAGCATCAAGCATTTTTGCGAGCGCAAACGGTGCAAATCGCAAAATTCGGCCGTTTGCCGCAAAAATGGCATTTGAGATGCATCAAGTGTTCATGCACTCACAATTTAAGAATTCGCAAATAATTGCGGGTTCTCAAATTGCAATTGCATTTAAGGAATCGCAATTTGCGATTCCTTAAATGCAATGCATGAACCATTCCAAGATTGCGAATTCGCAATCTGGGGCCGCTATTTACCGCGAAGTCAAACTACGTGGTAAATAGCTAAAACTTAGAAATATGCACTTTAGTGCATTTTTCTAAGTTGTATGTTACACACACACATGTCCTTGGGACATGTGTGTGCGCAACACCAGTGAACATTACCATTTCAGGGGTGCAACAGGGTGTCCTTTGGACACCCTGCCACCCTTGAAATTGCGGCACATTTGCGATTCGCTAATTGAATCAGTAGAAATTGCAAATAATATTGCGATTCCTACATGCATCCCGTTTTGCGAGTCTTTAATAGCGAATCCTTAAAATTCGCTATTAAGGACTCGCAAAACATCACTTTGATGCATCTGGGTGGTAACCTTTTAAAAAATAATGTAGGATCTGTAAACAGACTACATGTGTTGGCCTAGAGATAAGATTCAGCCAAATGCATTTTCATATAGGCATTTGTGGTTCATGTGAGGTTTATTGAGTGGTCAAGCGATTACTCTTCAATCTAATTTTTCATTGACTACCCAAGTGGTTTTGAAAGAGTGAGCTTTTCTGTTGGGCAAAGGCACAGAGTCCCACAACTTCAGAGAATGTCCTAAAAAAGCTTCCAGAGTAGATTGTCTTTTTTTTTTTAAAGTTGGGTCTGTAAGTGATAGAAATGGTCAGTTTTTGTGATAGAGATTTAGTGGTACTTTGGTATAGCGCTTTGTAAGTTAAACAGGATGCTTAGTAGCGCCATCTTGCCTCATTAAGGAGCCATCTTAGATGATAGAACAGCTGTGAAATGATCATGTATTCAAGGTTGAACTAGTGGTGCATTTTCTATCAGATAATCAACAGTCCTGCCTGCGAAGGCACTCTCCCATATTCATATGCATATAATGCTAACCTCAAACTTTTGTTATTTATTTATTAATGTATTTTAATTAGAGCTTTATACATTTTACAAATAATAATACTGCCCAGGTGGTAAAATTTCTCTGCGGCAACACCCAAAACAGAATACAACAAATTTGAATCGGAATTACATTTGTACACGTTATAAGATTTTTGTTATATTTTTAGTGCAAAGGAAATGCTACTCACTTAGAAACTGCATGCTGTCTTGATTTATTCCACACATCTGTAGCTTCAGTCCTCTCAAACAGGGAACGTTTTTTAGCTCCTGTGCAATATTCTCCAAACTGCTGCCAATGCCTGGGTTCATGGAGAGTTCCAGTAGCTCCAGAGTGTGCATCACCCTCAGAGCTTTGGCTGAAAATAAAAGCATGCAATATGTATTTTTTTTTCTTCAAAAACCTTTATGGAACAAATTTGCAGAGCAGGATTACAAAACAGCATGCAATATGTTGATTATCATGCGAGGTCAGGGATGCTTGATGTGGTGGTACCCCTGGCTTAAAGTTTATCACATTGCAATTGCTTCATTTGTGAAGAAGTGAGTTCTGGCATACTGGTAACTTTGTCTTCTATGGAGCTTCATACCAAGGTTTTTTTTTCAATTTCTAAGGGGTTTAAATATCAGCTGTTACTGTCACCCAATGTAAAGGTGTTCAAGGTAGTATGGTGGAGGAAGGGGTTGTACGTAAGAGTATCATTATAAAAAATATTGTCGGTTTGAAATATTGTTTCGTAACTATAGTTTGCAAACATATTTTCCCATTTTATTTTTATTTATTTGATTTATTAAGTGCACAAATCATCCCCGAAGGGGTCACTCGACGCTTGAGCAGTAGCACTTCAATGTTGGTGTTAGAGATCAAATAGCCAGGTTTTCTGGGATTTCTTAAGAGAGGATAGGTCTTAACAGGAAGGTTATTGAAGGGATAGTTGATTCCAATATATGGGGGCCAAAAAAAGAAAAAGAGCGGCACCCATACCTAACAGTATGAATAGGGCTTAGGGCGTAAAAGTAGTAGCTCGCTAGATGTAAGAGTGCAAGCCAGAATGAATGGCTGCAACGTATTTCTTAGATTCCATGGACCATTTCTGTGCAAAGATTTTAAAACTAGACCAAGAATTTTAAAAAGAGCCCGCTTTTTGAAGGGGAAGCCAGTGAAGGGAATGTTACAGAGGTTCAGAAGGAGGTTCAGAAGGAGAGTGAGGAGGAAAGCTGCAGACAAGGCGGGCCGCCGTGTTCTGCACCACCTGAAGTCTGGAAAAAAGGCCTTCATTCATTGCGACCAGCAGAGAGTTCCCATAGTCCAGGCGACTCACTATTAGAGCCTGGACTAGGGTTTTTCTGGTCTGCATAGGAGCTCAGTGAAAGGCTTTCCTAAGCATGCGCATAACACCAAAACAAGTCCAGAGATTGAATTGAATTGACATGTTCACTTATGGAAAGGTTGTCATCCAGGAGAACACCCAGATTTTTCACCAAATCCAATGGCCGCCAGTCTGCTGACCAGACTGCTTGTGCCTTCTCAAATAGCAGAACTCTCATTGGGAGTTGATTTTCCATTGTTAACTCCAATGGGGTGAAATGTTCGTAAACAATTTTTAGGACGCAATATTTCTGTCAGAGAATACTTTGGTTACAAAATTCTGGCTCCATGCTGCAGGCAGTTCCAGTGGTAGATTCTACTGTAGATTCAGCACTTCCTCCAGAAATCAGATGGCGTTCCATTTCCAAATGATTCTCAGTTTTTAGCTCTGTGTAAGGTTTGCAGCGATGTGGAGTTCAAAAAATCGAATGCCATTAAGGCCGACTCAGCCTCTATCATTCTCAGCAAGGGTAAAAAGTGGCACCTGTATTTACATTACTTAGAAAGGGCATACGTGTGCTCTTTATAAAGTCACACCCTTACGTTTTCTATCGCCCCCCTTCCAAATAGATAGATACTAAGTTACAATCTATAACTGAAAATCTGCAGAGCAGAAAAATGAAAGAAGGAGAAAGTGAAGAAAAACACTTAGGGGCAGATTTACAAGGACTGGTGCATCCCTGCATATCAGCAGGGATGCGCCAGGTGACATGCTTCATGCAAGTTTACCCTTGCGCCACCACAGATGCACCGCATCTACAATGCGCCGCATCATGGCGCAAGGATTAACAGATGCGTGATGCAACTGATGGCGTAAGGGCGGCACATTGCTGGAGTCGTGTCGCAATGCTCAGGGGCTGCCCTACCTAACATGCTGAGTCACGCCTTATGCCTGTTTCAAGCAGGCGCAGGGTTTTGACACAGCGGCGTCGGAAAAGTGACTGTGAAATCTTGAAGATTTCACTGAGTCACTTTTCCGAGGCTTTTTCCGACGGAACGCCCACCCTGCATACATTAAACCTGACGCAGGTTTAATGTGGCGCAGGGCTTTACAACGTGACGCACCTCCCTAGAAGCGTCACGTTGTAAATAAGGTGCAACATGGCGCAAGATTTACGCCAGCGCTGCGTCACAGAAGTGATGCAACGACGGCGTAAATGTGTCACAAGGGGCTTGTAAATCTGCCCATAAATAAATTTTTTAAATATTGAAAAAAGCGTAAGCCATGTAAAACTGCATACCTACTTTTTTAAATGCAAGTACAGCTTTAAGTGAAATTTTGGGACATTGTTCTAGAGAGAGCAGCGTTTTGCCTCTGATTTCCCACATTTTGCTTTGGCACAGTGAAAGCTCAGTACCCCTGAACTCACTCAAACGTGCTTGGCATGATATGAACTATTAAAAAATGTCATGAGTGACCCAGAACCCATGACCATTCTGCGAATTAATATCACAATTACTCTCAAAATGCACTATTAAAAAAGAAAATGCACTATTGGGCACCATTTTACCAGTGTTTCTTGGGAGACAGCACACATTGGGCTCATGCGCTTCGCCCAATCTGTGGCAGTCCTTAAACTTGTAAGTCATGTTCAGTATATACAACTTACCTAAAAAAGTGCCATCTTCTGATGTCAGGTTACAGTCTGTCAACTTAAGTACTTTGAGTTTGCAGTTTCTCTGAAACTTGTTGGTTAATTGGTGCAGGTTTCCTCCTATGTTTCCATTCCAAGACAAATCTAACTCTTCCAGGTTTGGAACATAGTCAAGGGACTCTCCTGGAAAAAAAACACCAAAAAAGATGAGTAGGAACTCTTTAAGTTATTTTAGGATTTTCCATCTAAACACTATTAAAGATGACAGGAGTTAGGCTTTGACAATTCAATTAAAAACAACAAAAATGTCTCAATTTTCAAACATAGTTTTGCATGTGCATGTATTTATGTAGGGCTTTTACATAGAGCAGTGCACAGGCTTTCGAATACTTGAGAGTTCTAAAGTTGACTAAGAGTCTAGGAGCCTGATTCACAAAGGCCCCGCAAAGGCTCATTACAGAGGCCCCGCAACCATGGGGGAGTCAACCCAATGAGAATTCTCACTGTGAAGATTCCGCCCCAAGTGCAGAGACTTCCCCACTACTGCCGGGCTTCCTCCACGTGTGCGCAGGCGGCCCATTGTGAATCAGGCCCTAGATACTTTGATGAGGGCTAGGTAAGTCCTGTTGGAGGACGCCTACTCATATAGTTTTCCAATAGTTTTCAAAGTTCTTCAACCACTAGCCCAGTGTGTACGAGCTTCAGATATAGACGATCTAAAAAATTTGGTTTTCAGGCATTTTCTGAAAGACATTAGTGGTAGCTCTATGCCAAATTGTGCTCCTCTTTTGTTCACTTTTGTAGATAGGGTAGAGTAAAGAATGCCAAACTGAGGGGTTCTGAAGCAAACCAGCATAACCTATAATCAGCCCCATTATTTAATGATACATCGGGCATTGGACTGTTATTGTATATTGATGCATCAGATTCCTTCATGCAAGCGGTGAAATGCTCAAGTTTGTAGACCAATGCATGCTACAGGCTAGCAAGGAGTTGGGCATTGTCAGCATTGTTATACAGATAGAAACAAATGATTTAATGAGAGCAATTAGTGGAAAGAGATACAATTTGAAAAAGAAATATAGGAGAAAGTGGGGGACCCCTGAAGAAAGAAGGCTGATCTGAAAAGAGGCAGCACAATCATGAACACATGCAAGATCTGGAAGCATCTGCCCTTGTCCACAGCCTTGTCTCTGGTCCCTGTTGGAGTGGGACGGACAATCGCAAAGGCATGATGGAATGTGTGTTACAGGAGCCATCCTGGCAGCCCTTAAAAAGCCAAGCATTCCCTCCTGGCCTATTGCCATCCCTACCACCACAGGTTATTATGACTCGGGCACTCAAACATGCCCCTGGGCGAGGACCTCATCAAGTAGAACTCAATCTACAGAAGCATTCTGACTCCTGATCTCCAAAGGGCAAAGTAGTTGTAGCCCACCATGCTGATGGTATATCAGAACATCGCTAGCCAGCATATAATTGGAGAGAAACGCCACAATCTAAATATTATTTTCAAAAATATCATCCCTTTGCCTGTAGTTTTTCAATTATAAACTCCAGTGGGGCAATCATTTTTGTTAACACTATTTAGTCCACAATGTTTCTGTCAGATAACATGTTGGTTATTCTATTCTGGTACTAGATCTACAAGGCCATGATAAATTTCCCAAAGCAAAGGATCAATTTACAAGGGTCTTGCCAGATAGTGCATGTCTGTGTGGGGCCGGTGTCTACTAATCTTCCCAAATAAGCTACTGTGGCATCCCTTCTCTGCATTGCGCCATAACTCTGTTTCGAACACAGTAGCATCACTCTCCACTGAATCCTTATTAGAAATATAGAATTTACACACGTCCTAGTGAATAGCAGCCAAGCCAGCTTCAGCACTCTTCTGCCTAAAATAGCCTCCTGTAGAATCAACTGTGTAGTTCAGAGGAGACAATTACTTCACACACATAGGCCCACATTATATGTGCTTGGACTTCCTGATTCAGCTGGTAGGGTCAGTTACCCACGGGATCACGTAATTGCTGTAATTTTGCATGCAGAACTATTTCGCTCATTCCCAGAGACAACTTTGTCAGGTAAGACCTGGTGGCATTTTTCTCTGGAAAAAGGCTGGGAATTGATGTATTAATAATGGAAATAAGGCAGTAACATTATTATAACCAGCAATATCCCATTCCGTAGGAGACATCCTGCAATCTCGCCTTATTTTTACAACCCAAATTTACGATATCTGTATTTTATCAATGCTTGCGATATAGGTCATTTTGGATGTGATATTTCCACCCTGGTATTAACCCCCTACTTGGAATGTGGTCCATAAATTCATGATTGACTATCAGGCAAATCGGGGAAGGGAGTGAGGAATTTCCTTAATTACATGCCACTCTTGGCAATAGATCTCGCAATCTTTATCTTAGCCCGCTAAAACCAACTTTCTTGCCGTCTCACCAAAGGTTTCGAAACACCAGTCACCTTCTTGCTCTGATAGCCTCTATTTCGCCTACTCAGATCTCCTTAAAATGTCTATACTGGCTGTTAGAAATGGGATTTCTGGTTGGCTAAGGCTTGCGCCAAAGCCAGGCAGAAACCACCACTCTAGTCAGGATAAGGGAGTTACCCACCAAAGATAACCCCTGCTCACCCCCTTGGTAGTTTGGCACGAGCAGTCAGGCTTATCCCAGAGGCCATGTTTAAAGCGTTTGCGTACGCACACAGCCACAACATCCCAGGAACACCACAAAAGGAACTCCACACAAGGTTATATAAAACAATATCCTTTGTATTATCAGAAACACATTAGATGCATAATCACACATTTACACTGTGCCAACTGGCATAGGCAATATCCACAGGAGATTATATACAGGAGCCGGCCAGTCGGGCCACAGTCAGAACTATCAAAATGCAGGTAGTTATTGTAAAACACAACCAGTAACTACTGGTACCATAATAACCTAAGCAGTATCACATTAGCATTAGACATAAACCCACATTAGGCCCAAACCTCAACGCATTACGCAATGGGCCTCACCAGCATAAACACCTCATGCAAATAGGTACTCCCCCAAACATCATAACATGACATTAGGCAGTAACACATTAGGCCTGAACCTTCCTAAGCATAAACCCCTTACGCACTAGGACATCAGCAACCCACACATATTAGGCACTGATCATGGGGCATGAATCAGATTAGACATAGATCATCATAAGCATAAACACATTATACCATCTCATTAGGCCTAAACATCACAGCATGACATTTGCATTAGGCATCATCTTTAGAAACTGACCCCCCCCCCCCCCCCCCCGGGCCAACTGGCCTTCTCAGAGGGCTCAAATGCCCTACGTCCAGCAAAGTCAGGGCACAGCTACCAATGCAGCTATTATGAAAAGTACGCAATGCACTGGGCCTAAACGTAGCAGCTGCCCGCTTTACGCATTACGCAATGGGCCTCACCAGCATAAACACCTCATGCAATATAGGTACTCGCCCAAACATCATAACATGACATTAGGCAGTAACACATTAGGCCTGAACCTTCCTAAGCATAAACCCCTTACGCACTAGGACATCAGCAGCCCACACACATTAGGCACTGATCATGGGGCATAAATTACATTAGGCATAGATCATCATAAGCATAAACGCATTATACCATCTCATTAGGCCTAAACATCACAGCATGACATTTGCATTAGGCATCATCTTTAGAAACTGACCCCCCAGGCCAACTGGCCTTCTCAGAGGGCTCAAATGCCCTAGGTCCAGCAAAGTCAGGGCTCAGCTACCAATGCAGCAATTATGAAAAGTACGCAATGCACTGGGCCTAAACGTAGCAGCTGCCCGCTAATTGCGGTACAGCTGTGCAGCAAGATGTGGGCACTGGCACATACTGTGCCCTCTGGACCCCCACTGGGGCCCTAAAAGCAAAGATGGCCAACAGTAAAAACGACACTGGGCTCTGGGGCCCTGCTCGGGGGCTTTCCCAATCAAATCTGCCCCCAAAACGTTGCAGCTGCCCGTGCCGGTGCAGCTGTGAATGCAGTAAAGGGGCCCTGGCACGACTGTGCCCTCGGGACCTCGAAGAGCAATGTCTCCCAAGTCCCACTCCGGGAATTTACAAAACAAATGGCCCCAACTTGGCTCACCGGGAGGGCCTCGATCACCGGGCTCCTCCAGGGGCAATGAATAGAAAATGCCTCATTCGGTGTAGCTGCCCGCACTGGGGCGGCGCAGCTATGCTCTTTGTGGCAATCGGCACTCACTGTGCCTGAGGAGTGCTGACATGGCTCCCCCCTTCAGCCCCCACTCACGGGGGCTTTGACTGGGTGGCTCCGCTCCTCACTCGGTCCCTCTTCTCCGTCGATTCCTCTAGTCTCTGTCTGGCAGCTCTAGACTGAACGCGGGGCTCTCCTCACCGCACAGGAGCCCCGCCTCGATGCTGGTAACTGTTCTCGGCATCCCGCTCCTCTTCCTGGTACTGGCTTCCCCCGGCGACTCCCTCGTTGCTACGGCAACTTATGGGGAGCCACGCTCAGCCTCAGGAACAGCGGCAACTTCTTCCGGGCTGGTCTTAGGCCCAGCCCGCAACCAGGCTTTGACTGCCTGACTTCTGGGTCACCGCAGGCAGCGCGGCGGCCCTCAGTGCTCTCGGTGGGGGCGGCCTCACACAGGGGGGCACTGACCGGCGGGGTGGACTCCCGCTCCAGTTTTAATTATAAAAATAAGCGGGGTGGGCTCCCGCTCGATCATGGAGCACGGGGGAATCCCTACACCGGGGTTCCCCCGGGAATGCTGCAGCACGCTGCCAGGCACACAACAGCGGGGTGGGCACCCGCAAAGGCCACACGACGCGAGGTGGGCACCAGCGATTTTCAAAGCGCCATAAAGCAGGGTGGGCTCCCGCTCGGTATGAAAGGAATGCGGGGTAATCCCTACGCTGGGGATTCCCTCAACCACAGGCAGCTCAAAGCTTCAGAGCCCTCGTGCTTCTTCTTCTGGGGAAATAAAAATGTAGCGCTCATGAGGCGCTAGATGCAGCAAAGTCCTGGGGGTCTTTAGGAATCAAGGGGGCCAGGCTGGGCCCAGGGAGGCAGCCCTCCTGGCAGGTCCTCCTGGGCCCCAGCAGCAGCACGCCCCCGCAGGTTTTGGTTCAGAAACAGAACAACGTCATAGGGTCACAGCCCCTACCTTTATACACCCTTTCTCCTTTGTCTTAGTGCCGGGCATGGGGGAACCAGATGCAACGGGTTCAGGGGGGATTTGAAGTACTTTGTTTTGCAAAGCTCCTCTCCCCCTTTGTCAGGTGGGGGCTCATCATCAGACACAGCACAGGGGGGCGGAGCCAGCATTCACAAGGGAAGACACCAGCCTGTTCAGAGTCAGGGGATTACCCCTCCCACTACTCTTAGCCCAGGTGTCCCATTCAGCCTAGCGCTGACTCACCCTGCCCCTCCTGGAGCCACCCAGACTTCTCAGCCCCTGTCACTCACAAGTCAGACATGCAATTCACATCAGGCAGGATGACACATAGCACACAGAAATGCCAACGTCTAAAAGTGGCATTTCTCCACCAGTCACCATAAATCTGTGCACGCCATTGCGCAACATTTATTCTCACGAGTTCATACATACTAAACTCGCCCCTGCCGCTCCTCTCATAACAGGAATTACCACAGACACACTTATCCCCAATGCATTCCTATGGGAGGGCAGGCCAGTCTCACCACACGCACACAGAGAGCGCATTCACTTTACAGCGGACCACAGTGTTAAAGTGCTCAGAAGCCAAAAATCACCGACACCAGGTAACAGAAAAAGACTAGGAGAATGCAAAAAGTTTCGGGGTGAAACTGCCAAAAGGCCCAAGTCCAACACTGGCCGCCTACCTAAATTAACTACACTTCTGACATAGTGACTAATCCAGGTAACTTCACTAGCCATGTTGACTTCTCCACTGGCTCACTTGTTGCAGCCACAAAAGGAAGTTTTACCTCACTAATATTTCCCCTCTCAGCTGGACAGATGATTTGCATATGATCTTCTCCCATCCGCCCTAAGACATCAGCATTCTCATGTGTTGGCAGGTTTCCCTGACTTCATACAAAAATCCATTCATCCTCACACCGGGCAGTATTTCTTGTTTTACCACTATCCTTCCCAGAGGCAGTTGCACATTCCTGGCCCAATGTGCTTCATTTACTCCGGTAAGTAAATCAACACCTGTATCTTAACAAATATAATTAGTGCCTTCACCTGGATATCAGGGACCCAAGGGTTCATCTGTACCAGTCTTTCACAGGTGCAAATTACAACCTGTACACATTAGGCTAAGTCCATTTTCGGCAGTGAACAGAAGTAAGAAACCTTGCTTGCAAGGAGTTGGCCAGTATTCAGGATCTATGCAAGACATCGCTCTCGTAATAAAAAGGTACGCACCCCTAAACTCCACTCGTATATTTGGGTCGCCAGTGAGCATCGCAAACAAGCAATGGCAAAGGCAACAGGTCGGTCCCTGGCAAGCCTGAGATATTTCTGTGAATTAACTTTTTTTGCAAACATATACAAAAAACATTAAAACTATAAAAGTAATAAAAAATACAAATACTGCCATCGTAACCATTGGTTAGATGCCAGACATGTACCATAATTGTCTACAACGAAGCTTGGAGAGCCTGGAGGACTAAAATAGCTGTAGTGTAATTTACCATATTCAGCAGACAAACTTGCACTTTTCATCCATTAATTTGCAGGATGAAATGGACCAGGGTACTGCAGACAACCAAAGCACATAAAGACACATCATCACACAGTCCAAATGCTATGTCAACACTACATCTTGCCTCTAATTCACAAGGATCCCATAACAGCGAAGGATACAAAGAATCCAAGAGTGCTATAGACCAGACCAATGCTAGTGCAGTGTCATACAGACTGATATACCATAACCTCATTCAGAGAAGCCTTTGTAGGTGGGGAAGCATGTGCATTGCACAAACAATACCACTTAGAAAAACTCACATTCTATATTTGAAAGTGCGGCCCATGCCCAACGCTCACTTCAAGGCCCTATCATGGACTACTTTTTACCAACCAGTCAGCAAATAAAGAGACAGATAGCAAAGGACGACGGGAGGGGACCACGGGCCCAAATGGGATTCCACCTACACTTTTCAAACAACACGCCAGCTACTGGTCAGAAAACCTGGAGCCGATTCTTCAGCAAATATCAGCGGATGCCGTAATCCCGCCCTCATGGAGGGGATCCATGATCTCACCGATCCACAAACACAGCGATAAGAGCAGCGCTAAAAAACATCGGCTTGTGGCGCTTGTCGACAATGAGGCCAAATACTTTGACGGCACCATTCTAGAGGAATTGACATCCTGGGCCTCAGCTAATGAAATCATCCAGCTAAACCAAACCGGTTTCTGAAAACATATGGGAACTATAACTATTATCATGGCCCTTTCCCTACTAATAGATGGTTCCAAAAAAACGCGAAGCTACCACTGTACTTTTGCTTCATACTTTCTGCGCCGCTTTTGACCATATTGATCGTGGCAAATTATAGACAAAACTGGCTAATCGGAATGCTCCACCTCCCTTCCTGAGCTACTGATTCTGTTACATACAGGCATGTGGGTGCAAGTTACGTTAGGGATGGGGATGCATCTTTCAAGACATATCCCAACTATCAGGGGACTGAAGCAGGGCTGCATCCTCGCCCCTACCCTGTTCAACCTTTTCTTAGCTGACCTAATGGCAAAACTGCATTGCTGAAACTCCCACACCCGAAGCTGGGTGGGTTACTCCTCTCCAATCTCCTATATGCAGGTGACCTGGCACTAATAAGCCGTACCCTGATCGGCTTGCAGCACCTTTTAGATGTCACCCAAGCATATTCAATAGAAAATGGTCTGAAGATCAACTTTGAAAAAATAAGAACAATGGCAGTGAACAACACCTAAACTAAACCAATAAGCTGGCACATGGCATGCCAATGCTTGAAGTCAGTGTCGGAATACAAATATTTAGGAATTATCATAGAATAAAAGGGCTCATTCAAATCACAGAAAGAGGCTCTAAAATTGAAGGGGAATGCCCTAGCACTGGCCCTAAGAAACCTAAAGAAGAAAGTGGCCAGCCCCACTCTAACACCACTGCTCCAGTTAATACAAGAGCAGTGGAACCCCACAATAACCTATAGGAGTGAGTCATTACGTGGAAGGGTCACATCAACTTTGGATGGGGATTGTGGTAGGATCCTACAGAATGATCTTCAGCCTTCTCAAATAAACATCCCTGGCTCAGATACGATTGGAGTTTGGACTTCAGAAACAATCACTCGCCAGGAGAGGCGCATACATCAAGTGCTTGCACAAAATCAAGAACACAGAACCAAACACACTAAACACACATTTATGGCTGGAACTGACAATCACGAGCAACTCTCCCACTAAGGCTTACCTTAATGAATCAGTCATTCAACTTGGCCTACAGGATTATTGGGGAACATCTGCACCCCCTTGTCAACTTCAATAAGATGGCAAACAAAACCATCAAAATATTCTAATAAATTGAGGACTAGGCAGCAGTGGCAGGCAGAGCCCATCCATGGCATGCGCTTCACAGTTACAATAAAGCAGTTTCTCAATCCTACTTTCACACGGGGTACACCAACTCAATAAAAGATACATTTCTGAAACACCAATTGGGTATATTACATTTGCTCCTACACCCAAGAAACGTACAGCCACTATGACCGAGTGTCTGCTGTGTGGAAAAGGGAAAGAAGATATGGTATACTTGGGGGCCAATTACGATACGGTCAGAGCCTTTAGGGCCGCATCGTAATGGGCCGCTCGTTTTCCTTTACAACCGCCTCATTATCTTGAAGATGGTCGGAAAGGAAACGGGCCATTCATTGCGGCTGGCTCATGACGGGTTCGGAGAGCCCGTTAGCCGGTCGGAAACCGGCAAGTAATCTCAAGGGCTGGTCTTTCCGCCTTTGAGATTACGATCACGGTTTCCTACATGGTTTCCATGCTGGTCTGTCGAAAGCATGTTTGGGCACCCCCAGAAGGACCCCTTTTGGTGCCCGGCCTCCGGTTGTGGCCGAGGGCCACCTATGGTGCCCCCCTGTTGATCGCTTCACCCCTTGGCAGACACTGGGTGAAGGGATGAACCACACCTCCCAGTGTAACTATTGGAGCATGTATTACGGCCGGTATAAGGCCGTAATCCATGCTCCCATGGTAAACAGTGGTAAACAGTGTTTAGTTGCATCCTAATGAGTCGGTCCGGACCGCCGACTGGGTGTCGATCGGTCCCAGGACCGAGTCATGTCGGGCAGAAGTAATTCCTCCAGACGTCATGATGAGCCCCTTGGTGTTTACCTGCACGGATTTAATAGCTGAGCAAAGAGCCATGTTATGCCCACTCTTTTACCAAATAGGCATCAGAACCTGCAGACAAGCGGTACTGGCCTACGTCTCACCCACGCACACACAGCTGAACTGTAGCTTTGTGAAATTCCGTACTAAGGTAGAAAATACATTTTCTCCTGAACTGGTCGCATGCACCCAGTTGTAACTACCTTTTTGCATACAGATTACCTTAAATGCCACTGCATTCCTCATCTTAGAACGCCTCCGAAAAACTCACTATTTTGTACATAGGTCATTTTAAACAGCAGAATGTAATCTCTTTTTTAATCCTGCTCACCCTGATCGATCCATCGCTGATTTTTTTTTTAATTACTGATGGAATACTATTGTTAATCAATAATTGGTGGGGTAAAGCTCCTTTGGTTAAACAACATACCATTTTGCACATATGTTACCTTAAATGTCTCTACATTCCTTTTAAAATAATTTACAAAAATGTACTTTGCACTGTAGACCACTTTGATTGTGTCTTCAGCTTTTAATTTCCCTTTTCTATGTTCCAACATGTCTAAAGTTCAACTCCTGCCTTTTTGCACTTTAAGACTCAAATGCACATTAAATATATGCCAGGCTTTTCAAGTATTTTATTTAAATTGGAAAAGTGCTGTTTTAAGTTCTGCGATTGATGGACGGTGATAACGTCATTTGAACTGTTTTAATCATGTTTTATAATGTTTTTAATTTTGCAAAGGTTGTAATGAACCAGGTAATACTAAATAAACGTGAAACTTTAAACATTCTTATATTCAGAAATGCCAAGTGGTGATCAGAAGCAAGAGTTTTCTGAACTTTTAATGATGGCCCTGGTGTACGACACTGTTTTGCGGTCACAAACTCTCCAATTCGCAAATTCAAAGGGCTTGTAACTGCAAAACATTGTTTTGAGATATATAAATACGTTTTGTGAGTCAATAAAGTCTTTCCGCTCCACAAAAGGGTTTCTGCAATCCTTTCTGAATCCCAATTAGGAGTCAGCAGGACAAGTTGCAGTGGGATGTGTTAATGGGTTGTGTCTGCAGCTGTGGTTGCAAACAATTGATAAAAAAAAACACCTCAGTTGCAGAGTTTCAGATTTGCAAACTGTCCTGGTTTGGATAACTTCCCCTTTGAGAATGAGGTCAGGTGGATTTGTTGACAGTGGTCCAGGGGATGACTGCATGCTTTGGCTGATGCCTTCCCAAAAGCAGTTGCACCAGTTTCTAACAAGTACAAATATTTCACATTTGGAAATGCAAGAGCTGGGACGAAGATCTGCTGTCCCTTGCAGAACACTGTCTTTGCGATCATAGCCAATTGCAGAGGGTTGCAAGTAGTGATCTGCCCAATCTGCCTTTCATTAGCCAGGTCATTTTGTAGTCCTTTGTGAATGGAAATGGGGAATACGATCTATTACAACATTGGAATGTTGGGTGCTCCATTGAAGACAATGGAGTACACCGGCTACCAATGGCTGGTAGAAGCCTGGAGCATCAACATTCCAACGTTTGTTCACAGCTATTGTTGTGAACAAAGGCGTCACGGAGCCAGGGGGGATTTCATTCCCTTCGGGCTCCGTGAGGCCTTTGTTTTACAAATTAGAATATTCTGCCCTGAAGAGACAGAATGTTCTAACAGCCTTAGATCCCTCCATTATGTGCTCTCCTGGCCATTAAAGGCATGCTCCCTTGTTAAAAGCCCTTGCAAAATGCTGGAGCAGGCCTTTAATGGTCGGTAGAACCAGCTAAGTCAGACAAAAATTGCCCTCCTGTTCTAAAACCAGTCAGTGTCAGGGCTGGACTGAGTACAGCAACCAACCCTGGCAGATCGCTGCTCGACTGGCCCTGGGAGCGGGGGGAGGGGGGAGGGATTCGGGGTGCTAGCAAGAAGCACTGTTCCTGCTTTTGTTACAGTGGGCCGATATATTGTGATATATTGCAAAACCGTCCCCCCGTGACAAATCTGACCCCATGGGCACAAACCCAGCCCCCACCCACCCGGCGCACCGGGCAGTTCAGCCCATGTCAGTCTTAAATTTGCACATCCCTGCTTTGCAAACAGAGATAGTACATTGGGCCTGGTAGTTCTACAACAAAATCCTAATTCCTAGTGGTACCATCCACCCCATAACAGGAATTCTGTGGGTCATTCCTTCACAGTACCTCCTTGCACAACTCACTGGTATGAAGGTGGTGTGACGATTTAAGTATTTATAATTGCTAGCCCCGCTTGCCCTTAATAGATATTTAACATCTTTTAATATGTTAAGACTCTATCAAAATGCAGCTAGTGCACACCTGGGGCTTGTTGCCACTAAAACGGCAAACCAGTCCAATATCACAAGCTGCGAGGGATCTCAATGGGGGCGTTGGATAGCCCATGTATCTCTAGCATAATCTTTAATTTTTTATGTCAGAGGGTTTTTTTTAAACCCCAACACTGACTCATATTTTTTACTCTGCTCGATTTTAACTGGACCGACACAATTCTCACTTTTGCCACATAATTAGAGACAAAAGACGAGAATAGACTGGTGCAGTCGATGCCTCGGCTCCGCCCCGACCCCGGAGACGCCGTGCATGTCCATCACAAGTTTGTGAAACTGACATAAGCACGTGGCTGAGACGCCATTACTTAAACCTCCGCTCCACTGAGGGCTGTAACGGCTCAGGAGCTTTCTAGTAAATCTCCTGTGATGTCAACAACATCCATGAATAAATTAAATGATCCTTCTTGAAGGACAGGTGCGATGATATACCTCGGGCTCGAGCTCATTATTCACGGAATGCACCAATCCTAATCAAGTTATCTTGCTCATAACTCTCGGCAGCCCGCCCTTCCCTTGGACAGCTCTGTGGAAAGTATGTAATAGGAACAATTTACGCCTGCTCGCGCGCTCCAGGACTTCCCTCAGCTGACCCACTTTTTAAACTTGCATATGCATGACATATATCGCCCTCTCAAGTAATGCTTTTTATGAAACCGAGCTGGAAACTAAAATATAATTGAATTTATCATGTTTACTGCTCAGAATGGAGAATAAGAAATAAATCACAGAAGTATAAATTCAGTGGCAGATGTGAAAAGAGACTGCACATTAATAATTGCAGTCAGCAGGATCAAGGTGCTCCAGGCCTCATGAACTGTAGTTCTGCATAGGCACAGAAAGATGGCCGCCATCGCCTGCTAACCAAGCTTTGGCATAGCCAATTAGTGTGCCTTTTAATTTATTAAATATGGAAAACTGCACATGCAAAATCTACATTACTTGTTATTGGGATTTATAAGTAGCTGGTCTACATATAAATTGAGGAAAATGTAGGTAAAATCTGTACACATTGTTATGTTGACATTGTAATGTTATGTATTATGAGTATCCTATTTATAGCTAAGTTTATGTGTAAAGGTATAAATAGGAAGTGTATTTGTTAATTTAAAAGGGGGAAGATAAATGTTGAAAAGATGTTCGTGAAATTGAACGATACACAGAAAATCTAGCACATAGGAATAGCTGATGATTATTTTGCACAGGTGCAACATGTCACGTTTCTCCTGTGCGCGTGGAGAAGCATATGCTGTGTTCTGTATTATTTTTTTTTGCATTAGGAAAGTTTACGCTGCTGTAAACCATGGTGTAGATGTGATGTTTGTTATTGATGATGAGTGAACCTATTTCACCATTAAAAAAACAACAGAATTGTTGGTTCGGAAAAAGGGAAATGCATGGTGTAAACTGCGGAGAGAACACAACTTGCAAGGGGGTGTGCAGGGTGTACGTGGGATTGCTGAGAGCACAGGATCCAACGGGGGGGGCAAGCTTTGTTTGAACACACAGAACAGGTACAACCAATGCAGAATTAGTGCTGCCTGCCACCACCACCACCACACAGAAAAGGTTTAGCACCGGCAGAAGCAGACAGGCAGCTACCACATGGGTCTCAGCTATCTAGGCTTCATTCACATACATAAACAAACTGCTTGAGTAAACATCCACCTATACATTGTTGTCTTGGGTAGTTATTTACGTGCTGTATGTGTGCACGGCTATCGGTTGGTGTGTTGAGCTTGGTGTTTCCATAATAGACTGTCATCATTTTGCCAAGTCTGAATTTGTGTATTTATGTGTGCAGCTGTCAGGCAGAAAGGATTTTCAATGCTTGCTAGAACATGGAAGCAAAGGACAGGCCGCGTTTGAGACATGCCTGACTTTGCCTCCACACCAAGGGACCTTTCAGAGCTGTGTCTGGCAAAAGACTGACCTCACCTCAGCAGAAGAACACCTGATTTGTGAATGACCATTCTCTCAAAGCTGCATCAACAAATGACTAAATCTACAAAAGGTCTACCAGCTTTTCAGAGGTACAGCTGATGTGGGACTGTCTAGTCAGAGATGTGACTAATGTATTACTTTCTCCTCTTCAGCCACATTTGCCTCACTAGTGTGTGTGGGATGAGACTGACTCTTCCAAAGCCCCCTCGAAACTTGCAGAGGTATGCCAGATATCTACAAGGGTCTGGTCCAGTCTGGCTGATCATTCAGAATTGCATCTGATATGAGACAGACATTGACCCATCACTACTGACATACTAGATAAATGCACGCCTGGCGTGTGATCAAGTCTGTTCCAGCTCTATTGCCCCATCAAAGCTGCTTCTCACGCGTGACTGAATTTTCCCAACCTTAGAGGCTTGTCAGAGCTCCCTGCCCCGTCCCTATCCTAACTGCCCCTCGAGTCCGTCCTTGGCTCCTCCCGTTCCTATTCCTCCCCTTAACTCCACCCCCAAACACTAGACTGCATCGCACAGTATTACATCTTCCCCTTTCTTAACAAAATGAAATTAACTTCCACCGTGTTTGTAATTCTTCAACCAGCCGCACAGGTCGGCGGACAGTCTGTTTGAGCTGCAGGGATACATCTCCATGTATGGGCTCAAATTCAGTCCGTTCTTCAGGCATCAGTAGTATCGAATCAGTGGTGGGCATGTCTTTGGTCGATCTTTCTGTTGTCTTAACAAGAGCATCCTCTTGTGGTTTCACTTCTTTTGTCTTTTTGGTCAAGGACAACAATGTCCTCGTGTTCACAGTCCTGAGTATCAGACAGTAAGGCATTATCTGAACTGAGTGTCCTGGTTCGGTTCTGGGACTCATTCCTTGGCTCTGTTTGTCTTATCCGCTCCCACTGGCGTTTGGGAATGTTGAACTCCTTGACCATCCAGGCATGTGCACGTTCCTCTCTCATCCCTTTGTGTTTTGAGAATGATTTATCTCTGTCAACACTTCTTGCCTTCCTTGCAGGGTGATGAGACAGTCCTTTCCTAACATGGTTGATAAAGTCCCATATATTCGTTTTCCTTCTGCAAGCCCTTTGAGTCAGCCTCGCCGACCCCATCCGGGGTGACGGTATGTTATTCATGTCGTGATATAACTGTGACTGACATGCCATGTTGCGTGGCGGGGTGATCAAATATTTTGGGTCATCAGCATGAGATATGTTGCTCTGGACGGGGAGAACGTTCTCTGTTTCCGTTGTGCATTCGGGCGATCGATGCCATGGGCGTTTTCGTGACCTTGATTTTGTTGACCCGAGTGATTGCACAGACAGGCTTTCTGAATCAGAGGAGTCTTTTACTGATTTCCTTTGAGAACGTTCTTTTGGGTGTGTCTTGACTGGTAAGTCCCTTGAGCTGGTAGGCTGTGACGAACTGCTCTTGGAGTCAGAGCTATCTTTGGGACATTTCTTTAGGTACATCTCTCGACTGGTCTTCTGTGCTATTGCAGTGGAGAGATTGTTTGATAGCCATGCGTTTATTTCTTTTGTTTGATCCCAGGGTATTTTGTCTCTGTCTCTCTCGTATGATGTTACTTGTCTCCTCTCAGTTTCCTCGTTGTCACGGGTGTCTTGAGTGTGTTTGCCTACCCCTTTCTGGTGTCTGAGTGAATCACTCCGTCGTATGTGGTTTGTTTCTTCTTCTCGCCTGTTAGGCGCACTAACATCTGTGCCATGGGTGTGACGTCTCCCACTGCTTGATGCTTCTTCAGACTCGTCTACACAGTTTGATAAACAGTAGGTTGCTCGGTTGTGTTCGGGTACCAGTTTCCAGGGCTGGCATGACTGGTCCAGTCTTCTGTTATTTGTCTTTCCTTCATACTTGTTGAGCGGGCTGTCATCTGTTCCATTTGTGTGGCCTGTCCCACTTGATGTTTCTTTAGAATAGTTTGTAGCGTTTGTAGAGTGACTCCTTGACGTTGAATGACTGTCATCTGTTCCATTTGTGTGGTCTGTCCCACTTGATGTTTCTTCAGAATAGTTTGTAGTGTTTGTTGAGTGACTCCTTGACGTTGAATGACTCCTTGAGGTTATATCAGTGAGACTATCATAATCCTGGATCATCCTGGTCTTTTGTTTGCCATCCTCCACTGTCTTTTGTATTGTTGAATTAGAGTATTTCATGTCACTTTGTCTCTCATGCTGTCTTATCTCTAGTCTACCTTTGCCCTCCCTCTTTCTGGTTTTGTTTGTTTCTTGGGCTTGATGTACAGACATGGGAGATATCTCCTTTCTTTTATCTTCCTTTCTTGCATTAAGGTGAAATCCTTTTGACAATTCTCTTGCTTTGGCCCGCTCTCCAGCTTCGGCCCTCCTGATGATTTCCCTTAGCGAGAACTGCCCTTGAAGGATATTGCGCTTTGTGTCAGGTTTTGAACAGCCTTCGATTATCCGGAGTCGAATTGCTTCCTCGTCTGAGAATGTATTGAAATGGCAGTAGTGCACCAGACTTTGTAACCTTGTTATGAAATTTGGTAATGATTCCCCGGGTTCTTGCCGTGCCGCGTTGAAGACGATGCGTTCATGATCCACGTCTTCTTTTGTGTCGAAATGAGCGCGTAGCGTCTCTTTGAGTTTTCCATATGTTTCTGTGTCCTTTGCTGAAAATGTTTTGATCAGTCGCCGGCCTTCATGACCCACCAGCTGAAACAATAATAGTAGACGTTTTCCATCTCTTCGCACCCCAGTTGTTTCGAGAAATGCATCCAGGGAGTCCAACCACCGGGTCCATCTCTGACCTACACCCTGGATGTCAGTCTGTGTCACTGGGGGTGGCACTTCAATGCAGATATTGGATTTTTGTTTCCCTTTTCTCACCGACATGACGGAGGAGAGTCCACACTCACAGGTGACCACTGTAATGTGTCCCCCGGCTTCACCTTTCCCTTTCACAACCAACCTGGCTTGGTGTCCACCCTTAGCGTGACTGGCTCAGTATGCTTCAGTGAGTTCAATATGGCCGCTACTCAGCTGCAGCATGCATGGCTCGTGTCTCAGGAAATTTCTGCTTTCTTTAATGCCGTGTGCTAGCTACAGGTGTTTTGTGCTTCCTCAGCACTGGTACTTGGCGATGTCGCCGTCTTGTTCTTGTATTTCTGTTGATGACTAGTGCAGGTTACCAGTCGCTTAATCGATAGCGGAAGCTTCCTCGATGTTTGTTTACTCGTGTTTCTAGATTATTCACTTTCTTTGTTTCCTTTAATTTCTATTACTTATTTTCACCTGGTGCTGGAAATTTAATTTGGGACTTGTATTTGTTCGTGCTTGTTGCATTCCAGACTTACATTTGCTCGGGTTTGTTGCATTTGAAACTTGCGTGGGCTGGTGCTTGTTGCATTCGCAATTGGCATTTGCTTGTGTGTGTTACATTCCGAATTTGTATTTACTTGCGCTTCTTGTATTTACGCCTCGTATTCCCTTATGCTTGTTTACGTCTGACGCTTGCATTTACTTGTGTTTGTTTGCTTCAGAACTTGCATTTGCTGGTGTTCGTTTACATTTTGCATTCGCAATTGGCATTTGCTTGTGTGTGTTGCATTCCGAATTTGTATTTACTTGCGCTTCTTGTATTTACGCCTCGTATTCCCTTATGCTTGTTTGCGTCTGATGCTTGCATTTACTTGTGTTTGTTTGCTTCAGAACTTGTCTTGGCTAGTGCTTGTTGCTTTTCTAATTGTCTTTGCTTGTGTTTGTTTGTTCTCAAACGTTGTCTTTGTTTGTGCTTGTTTATATATTTGACGCTTGCATTTGCTTATTTCAGAATTCGCGTATTTCAGAATTCGCGTTTGCTTGTGTTTGTTTATATCAACTTGCATTTGCTCGGGCTTGTCTGTATTTGAAACTTGCATTTGCCTGTGCTTGTCTACATTCGACGCTTGCATCTGCTTGTGCTTGTTTATTTCAGAATTTGCGTTTGCTTGTGTTTGTTTATATCACCTTGCATTTGCTCGGGCTTGTTTGCATTTGAAGTTTGCACTTGCCTGTGCTTATTGCATTTGACTCTTGCACTTTCTCGTGCTTGTTGTGAAATTTTCATTTGCCTGACTTTAAGATGGCCGCCCTATGTCTTCGATAGGGAATGGGAGCCACGGCCTGACTTCAAAATGGCCGCCGCTATGGAGATCTCGTCTCCCACGAGATTTGGCTTTATTCACTCTCCCCAACCTCAGTTTCCACTGACCGGCACTCACGGAACAGCCAGACCTCTTAGCAGGCTGCAGACTCTCAGGCAGGCTCCAGACATCCACCGTTCCTCAAGGCGGAAGGTAAGGTCGGGGTGGGCTCCCGGCAGCAGTTCCACACGATGTCGCACATCTGGGGTAGGCACCCGATCTCAGTGCTCGACGGCGCTGTCGCAGTTCTGCTCCACGTGGCCAGGCATTTACCGCTGGCCACTGCAATCTTGGGGGCGTTTTTTTTTTTTTTTTTTGCGAGTACGCTCCACGCGACTGACCAGCCACGGAGCTGCGGGCCTGTACCGCTGGCCGTCGCGATCTCGGCGGCGGTGTGGCTTCTTGCGAGTGCATCACTGGACGGGGTAACTCATCTTCAGGGGTCCAGGTAGTGGCATAGCGCGCCATCCCAACCTCGTCGCCAGCTGTAGTGTCGTTCTTACAATCACGACAGACACTTGTTTGTACTTTAAGGAGCTTTTATTATACACGTCTACTCCCTGCCCCGTCCCTATCCTAACTGCCCCTTGAGTCCGTCCTTGGCTCCTCCCGTTCCTGTTCCTCCCCTTAACTCCACCCCCAAACACTAGACTGCATCGCACAGTATTACAAGAGCTATGCCTGGCAAGCGGATGTTTCTGTCCCAGTGTATTATTGGATTTCAAACTTGCTTGAAACACATTTGTAGATTTTTATGGTGCAGTAGAGAATCTTTACTGGACTCACAAACCAGCAACTGTATTATTGCATTTTAATACCCACACAGATATGCGCCACTGATCTAAAAGTGGAATCCCAAAGAAAGTAGACATGTCAACTGTACCCATTTAGACATATTTAATTACAAGTATATTTCTCTATCTATTTTAACGTTTTTGGCCGTGTGTATGAGGAGGTGTGTGTCGTGAGAGGGCACCCTTCTTTTATGTTGTTGTACTATTTTATTTGTGTGCTTGTGTGCTTGCTTGGTGCAGGGTCGGCTCCTTACCTGCCTCACTCGGATCGCGCTGCCCTTTTGACCGTATTTAGCTTTAAGGCAGGTCGCCTATTGTAGGGAAGTGCTCGGCTACAGGAGGCTGGCTGGAGGCGTCGTTGCTTCAGCTTGAATTCCTGACGCAGCTCTGATTGGCTGGACCGTCCGAGTGATTTGGTCCCGCCCCTCTGATAGCTGGCGTTCTAGTTGGAGGGGGCACAGGATATAGGTGCATGGAGACGCGAGCGCGCAGCGGGCGAGCGCAGCGGGCGCGCCAACGGCGCGCCCGTCTGCGCCCGTCCGCGCTGAGGAAGCGCTCCGCGCCAGCCATGTTGCCGCACCTCTATTGTCTGGTGCCTATGATCATGGCAATGCTCTGTGGTACTCTGCGGCTGATCGACACGCCCTTAACAAAGGTATTCGGAGTAGGGGCAGTCTGGCCTTGGCGAAGTCTGCCGCGCCGGTGTCAGATTTTATGAGGGGGGAGCTTCTTCCTTGTGGATTGCTGAATGTCCGCTCCCTGCCTAAGCATGGGACTGAAATTCAGCTTCTGATTGAGGCACAGGGGTTGGAGATATTATGTATGACTGAGACCTGGACTCAGCCGGACTGTAGGGTTGATTTCGGGGGGGCTTGCCCGCCAGGGTTTAAACTTCTTCATGTGCCTAGGCTGGAGGGCAGGGGGGAGGGGTGGGGTTGATCTACAGAGAATCTTTGGGCTTAAAAACCATTGATATTGACCTGGTCGCTGGGGTGGAACTCCTGGTGTTCACAATTAAGAGTGCGACGGGCCAATCCCTGACAGGTATTATCTGCTATCGTCCTCCGGGGTTCTTTAGTCTGCTGCAGCAGCAATTGCTTTTAGATCTGATCACCAACATGGCTGCCACACATCGGAGAATTTTAGTTTTGGGCGACTTTAATCTCTGGTCGAACGGATCCCTTGATATAGGATTGACTAATCTACTCCAATCTTGTGAGGGGCTGGGGCTGAATCAACAGGTCTCAGTGCCTACTCACACGGGGGGTCACATGTTGGACCTTATTTTCGCTTCAGATGATCAGCTCTACCATGGGGGAGGTGCTTCCAATGGATTGGACTGACCATTTTTTGGTCAAATTCTATTTGAATATGGCCAACTGGGATAAGAAGGTAGGGAAACGGAGGATAAACTTCCTGGGGAGGGACTGGAGAGTCCTGACACGGATGAAAAACTTTGACATGGTGTTCCCGGTGGAAGATTGCTTTTCGCCGGAGGCCCAGGTTGATGAAAACTATCCCTCCTTCTGTAAAAAGATTACTCAGATTCTTGATACATTGGTGCCTCTAAAATCTTTTTTGAATAAAGGAAGGCCATCCGCCCCTTGGTTTGGTGAAGAACTAAAAATACTGAAGCTTGACTGTAATCGGGCTGAAAGAACCTGGAGGCAGAAATATCTATTAGAGGACAAAAAGGCCTGGAGAGCAAAAATACTGAACTACAGGAAGGTCATAAAAAGAACGAAGGCTGACTTCTTCGCCTTTGCGATTCTTAGAGCCTCAAATAGTTCCCGCTGCATTTTTAATATTCTCAATACCTTGACAAACCCGGAGTGTTGTGCCAATGAGATTTTGCCATCTCAGAGGCTCTGTGATAACCTGGCCAGCTTCTTTAGTAACAAAGTGGCCTCTATTATTGAAGATCTTGGGAACAAATCAGAGCCTCTGGAAGTAATAACTGAACATTTGGCCCCTGTTGAGGACAGGAGTGGGCCGTTGGAGAATGACAGCTCTAAGGAGTCTGCCTGGGAGGTTCTTTCGGAATTTTCGCTCTTCCAGCTCGAGGACTTTTGCAGGTTAGCAGAGAGTATTGCTTCTGGCTCCCCCCTTGACCCATTACCCTGTAAGAACTGGAAGGAATTCGGGGTGGAGCTCTTCCCACTGCTGTGCAAGATCTGCAACCAGTCTCTTGCAGAAGGGGTGGTTCCCAGTTTGTGGAAACAGGCACTTGTAACACCTTTGCTAAAAAAAGCTTCCCTGGATTCTGAATGCCTAAAAAATTTTAGACCTATCTCCCTCCTCCCCTTCCCAGCCAAGGTAGTGGAACGGGCAGTGAGTGGCACACTGTCCGCACACTTGGAACGGGTTAATCTTCTGGAGGAGGAGCAATTCGGCTTCAGACCAGCCCATGGAACGGAGACAGCTCTGGTGACCGTCATGGATGAGCTTCGGAGGCGGGCAGACAGGGATCAGGCAGCAGTGCTGATTCTGCTTGACCTGTCTGCCGCCTTCGATACGGTCAACCATAACATCTTGTTGAGGAGGCTGAGTGAGGTTGGAGTCACGGGGGAGGCCCTGAGATGGTTCCGCTCCTTTCTCTCAGGAAGACAGCAAGCAGTCTCCGTTCCTCCCTACCAATCTGCCTTCACTCCTGTTCCTCATGGGGTACCTCAGGGCTCGGCCATCAGCCCCATTCTCTTTAATGTTTATTTGAGACGCCTGCTGAAGGTCATCAAGCGTTATAACATCAAAGCCATCAACTACGCTGATGACACTCAACTCATTCTCTCCCTGGAGGGAGAGCAGTCCATCTCAGCAGAAGAGTTTCACAGATGTTTAGGAGACATGACACAATGGCTGAAGGAGAATTCCCTTCAATTTAATATTGTTAAGACTGCACTGCTGCACGTTACAACGCATAAGAACAGGGAAGGGCCGCCCATGAATCTGTGGCCACCAGAGTTCCCCAACCCCGGCCTGCCGGTAAAAACAGTTCGCAACCTAGGGGTCACATTTGATTGTGACCTCTCTTTGGAGGTGCATGTGGGGAAAGTGGTGAGCTGCTGTCTGGGGATTCTGCGCTCTTTGAGGAAGATCTTTCCCCTCCTACCGCATCAAGCCCGTGCCCTAATTGCACGCAGTACCATACTCAGTCGAGTAGACTATTGTAATGCTCTACTCCTGGGATCCCCCAAATTCCTGCTGGACAGGCTCCAGCGGGTTCAATCGGCTGCGGCTAAGTTGGTACTGGGCTGGTCAAGGCGGACCTCTTCCTCTGGAGCACTGTCGGAGCTGCATTGGTTGCCAGTGGCACAGAGAGTTAAATTTAAGTCTCTGTGCCTAGTCTTTAATGCCCTTCACGGAAATGGTCCAATCCCTCTTCAGCAAATGTTTGAGTGGTACGTTCCGGGCAGAGAGCTTCGCTCTTCGACAGGAATGTTATTAAAAGTACCACGCTTCAACAAAGTCAGGGCAGGGGGTAGAAGATTTGGGGTGGCGGCAGCTAGGCTGTGGAACACTCTACCTCTTGCACTGCGGCAACATGGGGAGTTGCTTGCGTTCAGAAAGAACCTTAAAACCTGGCTGTTCCCTATGAGCTAGCCTGCGCTTCAACTCCCTCCTGTGTTGTCATGGTTTCAGAATTACTAGCGCCAAGATGCCTGTTAGGTGGTAGTGCGCTTAATAAATTGGATAAATAAAATAAATAAATTTGCCAGTAGCAGTGGGTGGAGACTAAAGGAATCTTCATTGGGGATTACTGGTAACTGTATATTATACTAGAGCACATTTGAGAGATTTCGGAGGTTAACTTTTAATAGGGAAATTTAAGACTAAGAAAGTTACCAAGTTGTTACAGAACTGTGGAGCTGGTACACAAAGCTATTTTCCTCACCATGCCTTAGTCACACCAATGTCTGAATCGGAAACAAATATTTATAGAAAAAGTTTTGTGATTTAGGCAATAGTAGGTAACACATATTACGACACATCATGTTATTGTGATCTGGATGGCTATTACATAATTATTTTAGTAAAATCGTGTCCCTTAACAATGTGTATGTAGTTCATCATTATTTAGAGAATAAAAAACACCCTTACTAATAACTTATTTTTCACCTACTGAAGGACCTACACACTAATGGCATGTCTTAATAAAACAAACTTAATTAGCACTTAAGCATAACACTTAACACATTGTATTGCATACCCAAAGCTTCAATGTCATCTGTGGTCAGTCTGCAGTTGTTCATTTTCAGGATTTTCAGTTTGCCGATATGATGTAGTTGAATGGTGACAGGCTTAAGAGCACCACCAACAAAATCATTCCAAGAAACATCAAACTCCTCAAGTTCTGGCAGAAAGGGCAATAAGGTCACTGGGAAAAGCACAAACATCATGTGAACATGGAGTCAGTTTCCCACCAATTTATTGATTCTACACACTCTCTTAAGCTAGTGACTAAAAATAATGCAATCTAAGTACAAGTTTCAGATTGGAACATCTATTTTGAAATTCATCATAAATGTCTGAGTGACAATAGGGTAAATTACAAACCATGTCACAGACAACACTAGTTATGATAGATGGAACAGAGCTGGGTACTTTTATGATGAGTATAATAAGGTCCATATGTGTTTATTAACTTCTGTAATGATTGGGGCTGAATAATACTTGGGCTAGGGCAAGCCCCTTACCCAAGTATCATCAACACTAGAGCCCATGCCTTGAATAAGTAGCTAGTCCCTCCCTCTTGGGTCCAGGGAAGTCTCTGTAGCCACCCTATGCACACTGTTGCACAAGAGTAGCACAAGGCATTCATAAGACAAAATTATAACTCGCGCACCTCCATACACAATGTATTTAACTAGGTAGCCACATTAGCTCGCGCCTTCTCCATGTACTGCTTATACCATTGTATATCATCTAACCTATACCATCTAAAATAATAGTATGTCTAAGAACAGTGAGGAGTCCAAATCAAATATTTTGTGAGAACGCATGGCAGAGTGGTGATTTTTAGTTAGTCTACTGTGGCTACTTATTTAAATAAACTGTAATTGGAGGTGTGTGAGTTATAATAATTTGAAGGTGTTGCATAAATTATAAATTAAAGTTGTGAGTATAAGTTTGGATATTAAAATGTTTGTGTAGTTTAAGTTTGGTTTGTAGATAAAGAATAAATAAAGTTATGATAATTTAAAGGTGCGGCATAAATTATAAATGTAAGGTATGAATTTACAATGTTTATGTATTGTAAAGTTTGAGCTATATAGAAAGAATAAATAAGGTTTTCCTAACTATAACAAAGGAAAAATGGCCACCCTCAGCCCTGGTTGGGGAGTAAAGTGCAGTACTCGTCAGTGTTCAGTGGACCTCAAGAGGAAACTGGACTATGGTGCCATTGCACCTGCTGCACCACTAAGAGCTTCGTCTCCGGGTGCATTGCGAGTATAGCCTTGTCGTGTGACTCAGAAGTTTCTTGTTTAAGCTGAAAGACCTTTGGGATTACCTTGGTAGCACTGCTACATGTTCAGAGGAAGATTTGTCTTTCTGGAGTAAAACCGGTGCTGAGCAATGCTAAACAACAGATAAGATATAGATTGCATACACATATTAGGGGTCTGGTAGCTGGAAAATGTGTACCTACCTAGTTCCATGATATCACTTGCCGTCAACCCACAATTGTTGAGGTTCATACAATTGATGTTCGGCTTCTTCTCAAATTTTTCCATAAATTGTTTGACTTTCTCACAACCTGATGATATTTCCAAAATAGAAATCTGGTTCTCTACAATAAAAACAGAAACATTCCCACTGATTATTTCTCATTGTATCTGTACATTAAATTAACTATTTTAGGCAACGTGAATAGGTATTAATACCTGTAACAGAAGCATCATCATTTGCATCTTTTTTGGGGACATCTGGTTGACCATCATTTTCCTCATTTTCTTTGTTTTCCTCCTTCTCCTCAGTTTTTGATTTATTTGCTTCTAGTCCTCGGAAGAACCTGCTAACGGAAGATGGTTTGCGTTTGTCTGAACTTGAGGTCTTCCTTTGGATCTGGTTAAAAAGTAAGTCAAAGGGGGAGCGCTTTAAGATGCCTTCATCGCGTTTCTTCTCTGGCCCTTCTTTAACTTCTGCAGATAGGTGCAAAATCATATAATTAACACAGCTCTGACTATTGCTTAGTAGTCCATCAAATACGTCTGATTGTACTTTATATACAAAGTGAGGAATGCTGCGCTGGATTCACAATACCAATGGGCAGAAAGTCAAGAATTTACTCCTGTAAGAGTGCTCCTACCTTTGGAATAGATTTCTGACTTTTTTGAAATGCAAAAGGTATCTCAGAAACTTCTAGAAATCCACAATAATTGCAGAATTCCATGAGTCTATCTCAAAATGTGCTTATGCTGATTTTCTGCACAGTTGAAGAGCATCATGAGTAAATCAGGCTGAGTTGTATATTAGCACAAATGACAATTTTTTCATTTTCCCCAAACGCAACATTTTTACCCTCATGAAACAATGCTTCCCCAAAATTCTCACGGTGCAAACTACTTATTTCTGTCTTTCAATGCAGTAAATTTGCATGTATTCCCAAAGTGGGAACCGGCCAGCAAAAGATATACGAAGCCCCACAAACCTACATTTTTCATTGTTCACCATCGATTGTCGGGTGGTTTACCATGACATCCCAATTTCAATCCTAATCCCGGACTTTGAATTTGCAATATCCTGCATGCTGGCTGCTGTAAGTAAACTTTACGATCCCAACATTCCACAAATCGGGAGGCTGTGAGTCCAGGAGCTGAATTTCCTATCACAAATTGCTTTTAATGCATTTATGCACTACCACTTCCATACACAAGCTTTGTGAATTGTGAAATGGATCCTCATAGCCTAACCCCACTTCCTGGTTGTGTGTACTAACAAAAATGTACTTCCTAGACTTTCCCAATGTGGCTAAGATAGCTTTATCGGTGAGGATGACCTTTGACATGCTTTTTTTTTATATATAATCAAACTTCTAGTGGTTTTCTGCATAGACAATGGAGACAGCAATCAGTACACAGCACAGAACACTTCAGGGTTGCAGTAATAGGTAATACACAAAGAAAATAATCCATATCAGGCGCTTCACAGTTTGTAGTACAACCACTACTTCCCCCAGCCATGTTTACGAGGGCAGCCCCTAGCAGTATATATGGGTTCCTCTATCTTAACGCACTAGTCCATTGCAGAGCACCATTCAGTCACTGTTGGTGTTTCCAGGGATTTCCAGTGTAGTGCTATGTCACGCTTTGCAATCATTGTGCCTATGTCAATCGAGGTGCTTTCTGCCCAGGGACCTCCCACTTCCTCCATGACGCGCGTCATGTAATGTGGGTGAAGCAGTCTACGGGCCTCTCTAGGATAATGGAAAATGTGGTAAAGATCAGAGACCAGTATCTTCGAAATGCTTGTTCTCTGCTTAACGTCCTCGCGTGGTGAATGCCGCATTAATTACTACCCCAGGTACAGCTAACATTTCCTTCATCATCGCACATCTCCTTTCCCCTTGATCATCGCACATCTCCTTTCCCTTTCATGTCCTCAAAAATAAATGCCGTGGCTCCTAATCCGCTCGCGTGTGTTACGCGCGCTACAAACCCTTAGACAAAGACGGGCTGCTGTGATTGCCAGCCACTATCTCACCCCCACCAGCGTGCTACTCCCCATGCCGCATGCGCCGTCCTGCGATGTTACACAGGCTGCTAAGATCACCGGCCAGTATCTCACCCCCACCTCCTGCGAGCTACATCACATGTTGCTGCATTTTCTTCTATCAAAATAAAAACCTGTTAAATACTAAAACCCCCTCAAATGAACCAATTGTCTCCCGACGCGCTGCAGGCATCCCCCCTGGACTTCGAGGCCCCTCACCTCGAGAATAACCACCAGCGCCGCAGGGCCTGTCGATCGTCAAACCGCTCCAGCTGCGCTTCAAAGGTAACCCCCAGAGGCAAGGAGACAAAGAGGGCTCGGACTGTCACCTTCGGGGTGGGACTACACATACACCACCTAAGCATCTCACATTACCCCGAGACCCTCCCAGTGACGGCTTCCCAGGAATCGCAACCCCTAGTGACGGCTTCCCTGGAATCGAAACCCATACTTCAGGCTAGGAATCCCCACTAGTGGCCCCCCTCCCCTAGGCGCGGGGGGGGGGTGCCTCTCATTGCTTATGCACCTAGGTCACTTTGGGATAGGGGTTAAGCTCATCCACCATAGTCGCTGAGGGGTGAGGTATGATTTATGTACGTATTTATTTTATTTATTTATAAAGTTTTATATAGCGCAAACTTGATCCCGAAGGATATCAGAGCGCTTTACAATTTGAGGCAATTAAATAACTTCCCACCCTATTCCCCTATAAACCCACATCCCACTATGGAACTAAAAATGCAAAATTAGAACAAAAACAAATTTAATAACTACTAACATTTTAACACAGATAATAAAAACAAAAACAAATCTTATATCAAAAATACATGCATCACACACATACAAAATAAATACAAACATAATTACATTAATACAAAATCGATATTTTTAACATCTTTATTAAACATTTAGTTGAACTAGTCATAGGCGTGTGACATCCTTTTAAGGTCTGTGTTTTTGACAGTACAATTGTCAAGCAAGCCTGTTAACAAAATACATAGTGGCCTATGGGTGCGCTCCGTGTAGCCACTGGCTTTCTTTGACCAGCCTCTTTCAGCCATTGGCTTGGACTTTGCCAATCCTGTTTTTGCCTCAACCCAGTGGAGCATTCATCTCTTACCTAATGATATTGGTTGTTTGGATGAACCTTTCTGCCTCCACTCCAGTGCTTGCATTGAAGTACATTGAACTTTAGAACTATAGCCCTCTCTGCCCACTCCTGCCGGCTCCCTCTTGAATGCCTCACTCTGATGTACTAACACTGCATCTGTTAGAACATTCAACCCAGAGCTCTTGGATTTGACAATGCTTGTTTCTTATTTCCACTAGTATTCCTGTAGATTTCATGAATTAAATCCCTCTCTTTTGCATGTATGTATTTGAAATCCTATAGCACAAGTTTAGTGTAAATCAATGGAGAGATTTATAGGTTGGTTGCTTTGTGGGTGGGGTAGAGGGGTTTTGTGACCAAAACGATGAGAGACCCATTATTTTGTAGGCGCACGCAAGTGTGATAACGTTTGTACGAATGTGTCACCACGCATATGTGCCCCAAGATGGGTCTGTAAATAAAAAAATTAAACTAGAGTAGCACAATAGCTCTTTTTTGTAAGATAGAAGGGCTGTGCCATCCCAAATAAAAAAAATAAAAAATGAACTTAAAATTAAAAAAAATTAAAGAAATGGTGGGGGTTCAGCGGAACTGGTAATATGAAATATGGGGGAGCATCTAGGAGTAATAATAAAAAAAATCTCAAAAGCAGCACAACATGAGAGACAGCAGAACGGCATTGGGGCAACAAGGAGCGCAGGGGGCATGTATTTAGCAGTGGGTGTGAAGCACACGATGAAGCAGGCTTAAAACCCCATGCACTCTCATGGAGTGCTTAAACATAAACACTAAGTAACTAAACATAAGCAGGGGCAGAATACAGGCCAGCCAATCAAAATGATGACAATGACGCGGTGCTCCCAGGGGCCAGACAAACACAAGATGGGACCAGGAAAGTAATTGATTAAGAAGCAATCAAAAAGAGTGTCAATAAAGTCAGCCAATGGAATGCAATGGGTGGGCTGTAAACCCATTTTAAGTTCTTGGTATGCCCACAATAGGTCTTTTGCATCGCTTTCTGATAGGCCAGACCTAAATATACCTGGTCCTTACATATTATGGTAGATATTTACACCCTTTTCAGATTGTTCTTTTATTTACTTAATAGTATAATTCGGTCCCGACAGGGCACGAGTCGGGGCACATGCGGGTGAATGGCGTCCACCCACTTTTTTCACCGGGTGAACGCCGTCCACCCTGCCAAGAATTTGGGCCCCACTGAATAATGTGCTGCACTCGTCTCTGTGTAATTACCAAATACCGGGACACTTTCAGCAGGGCCTGCAAGTTGTCTGTTTTCCTTTTGCAACAAGCAACAATGTGCAGGCAGGGACATGATGGGTCTTTCTTATTTAAGACTCCTGCTGGGCCCATAACAAAGGCCTAATTTGAGGGGTCATCAGCCTCCTTTTGTGTGATTCTCTTGGCAGCAGCAGCCAGAAGCCTCACACCTGATGCACATGAAGTGGAGGGGAAACAAAGGCTCACACCTTGTTAGCACTTCACACATACTTAAGAGAGGCAGTTTTTCACTTTTTTCAGTCCCTGTTTAGGAGTTATGCATGCACTGTTGGAATATCAGATGTGTTGATCTTTCCCAGTATTTACAAAAAAACAAATTGCATTTATCTAGAGTTTACTTCCCCAGAGGAGAAGTCGAAATAAGTACCACTTTTTAGGTCTCGCCTGTCGATGCGCATGCGCATCGAGCAAGCGAGACTATGGGGGCTCATCCACTCTTTATCCAACTTGCAAGGAATCGTGGCGATTCCTTGCAGTGCCCGTGACTTTTAAGCTCAATGCGCATGCGCATTGAGCTTAAAAGCGCGTGCACATGCCCCCAGCCGCCTGCCTTGCCTACTCTCCCGCCCCCTCACTTCTTGATTGCACGGCCGCTAGGCCGTGCCTCCCCTACTCTCCTCCTCCTACTCTGTCTGTTCCCGCACTCCTCCCACACCCCCGCTCCGCCCCCTCCCCTGCCTGCCATGTCGCGTCGCATTTCTCCTCCCCCCTCCCCCCAGCCGCCTGCCTTGCCTACTCTCCCGCCCCCTCACTTCTTGATTGCACGGCCGCTAGGCCGTGCCTCCCCTACTCTCCTCCTCCTACTCTCCTCCCCTCGCCGTCTGTTCGATAGCCATTGTTTTGTATTTCCTATTTGACATTTTTTTTTTTACCAAGCCGGTTTGGGGCGTTAGAACATAAAATCAACCTGGCAATGTTTGCGCACTTTACAAAAAGGCGTTCAATAATCCCGATTGCAAAGTCTACCTCGTAACCCCCAAATCTCTGAGGTTGACGCCCTCCTCGCGCCCCGGCTTGCTCCTGGTGAAGAAGGTATGTCTCCCGCACCTTTCATGGGCTCCAAGCAGACTGGTAGCACGTGCATGGCTTTTGGCACGGCAGTCTGCTAAGTGACTCAATGCAACACTTGTTTGAGATCCGCAGGAACTTGGCACCAAGAGTGTTGTTTATGTGCGCGATTTGCTCGACTTGAGGAATCGAGCGGCTGAGCTCTCACTGTTTCACTTGTGTCCTGGGCGGAAAGCAAGAACGGTTATATAATTCAGCAGATGGTTTAAACTTTCATAACGTTTCTTCCTTTTGGTTTTTCCATGTCCCCCTTTCTCTAATGAGAACAGATCGGAAAAAAAGGCTTCTTGCTATGCGGCTGGTTCCTCTTGCCCGTGTTTTGAAATGTATGCTTTCTGAAGAGATTTCTGGAGGCCATGGGGTTCCATTATGAAGCAATCATTTCTCAATTGTTAGCAAACTACACATAACTAGAGCAGCCCTTCTGCCAGTAGGAACCGGGACATATAATATATAAAACAATGGTTTAGCCTCCCCTACTCTCCTCCTCCTACTCTCCTCCCCTCGCCCTCTGTTCCCGCACTCCTCCCACACATTAGAAATGCAATAGCCAGTCAACTAGCCCTTTCAGCGTCATGTGACCAGCGCGCCCCATTCAGCTTTGCTGGTGTCGTATCACATGACCCAGGCATGGCCAGTCGTCAGGTTGCACCGCCCTTTGGTTCCCGAGCATGCTGTTCTCAGCCTTCTCCAACATTAACCAAATCGGCAGCGGCCTCCTCGACCGCCCACTCATTCCCGGCCATTCAGCTCAGCTGTTTACATTGCCAAATGTCTTCACAACATCTGCAGCAGCTCGGCTAAAAAAAGCAGGAAAAATCCACAACACCCCCTTCGCCAACCAACTAAATACATCGCAACACCTGGCAAACCTTTTTCTGTACCCTGCTGCTTAACACCCTCTCCCCCGCTCCGCCCCCTCCCCGCCATGTCGCATTTCTCCTCCCCCCTCCCCACAGCAATGCCCTCCTAACAACACACAGTGCTCCCTGATGCAATGTAATTATCCGTCATATTAGGAGTACTTTGTTAGCTAACAAGATGGTTGTACTGAACCCCTCACCCTCACTCACCCTCACCCTAACTCACCCTCACTCACCCTCACTCACCCTCAACCCCTCACCCTCACTCACCCTCACCCTCAACCCCTCACCCTCACCCTCACTCACCCTCAACCCCTCACCCTCAACCCCTCACTCTCACTCATCCTCACTCACCCTCAACCCCTCACCCTCACCCTCACTCACCCTCACCCACCCTCAACACCTCATCCACCCTCAACACCTCATCCTCACTCACCCTCACTCACCCTCAACCCCTCACCCTCACTCACCCTCACCCTCAACCCCTCACCCTCAATCCCTCACCCTCACTCACCCTCACCCTCACTCACCCTCAACCCCTCACCCTCACTCACCCTCAACCCCTCACCCTCACTCACCCACCCTGACCCTCACTCACCCTCAACCCCTCACCCTGACTCACCCTCACTCCCCCTCACTCACCCTCACTCACCCTCACTCACCCTCAACCCCTCACCCACCCTCACTCACCCTCAACCCCTCACCCTCACTCACACTCCCTCACCCTCACTCACCCTCACTCAGCGCAACCACAGCATCATTTAATAAACTTTACGCTATTGGCAATATAAAATAAAATCCACGTATTAATTATTAATTGTTTTTTAAAGCCATTGATTTTTTTTATATCAACACATATAAGTCACATATAAGTCCCGTTAATACAAAACATGTTGCTTTACAAATGCTCGAGGTGTCACATTTACAAAAATTATAACTATTGGCTTTGTAAAGAAGAAAGCTATTAATTTAGCTATTTAGAAAAAACAACACATAAATACAAAAAAATAAATAAATAACACCTATAGCTCAAACTTTACTACTGCGAGACCTATTGCATTTCCAATGCTTGTTTTTCTTGTATAGCCTACTCATTCCAATGCAGGGTGTCAGAGCGCTTTACATCAACACGTGCATATTAGATGTACAATAAATTATACGTTTGTACATGAATGTACAGGATAAAACTGGGGGATTGCAAGGTGTAGAAGTCCCATATCATCTTCCATAGCTCACTGTGCTATTATCCTCGCAATACGCTCAAACATACGAGAGACCTGCTAAACATGTATGTGAGGACTTTAGATCTGATGTCACTTCTTGTGATGTCACTTCCTCCTGTAAAGTCGTGGCATGTGTGATGTTATGTGCTGTGATGTCGTGCGCCGTGATGACATGCACCGTGATGTCATGCGCTGTGATGTCATGCGCCATGATGTCACGCGCCGTGATGTCACTTGCCTAGGTTAGTCACCCCACTTCTTTTTTTCGGACTTGTGCCCTGGGTCCCGGCGTGCAAAGGCTTTTACCCCAACTCTCTGTGTTTCTATTACAGACGGCTTGGCGCTGCGCCCTCAGCCGGACGTTCTTTCCGGATGCACTCTGTGTGCACAGAGCCGTCACCTGCATCCGGGACTCCGCTTCGCTTCTGACATAAACATGGCTCACTGGGGCCGTCGAGCCCTCGCCTGCTTGGGAGGAGCGCGCGCATGTGTTTTAATGCTGACTGTGACAGGTGCCTCTCAGTCTTTCTTTAGCTCGAATGCACTGGTTTGTATTCATTGACATTACACTAGCTTCTTGCCTTCAAAACAAATAACCCACTGAAAAAGGAGCATAAATACATATGTATTTTCTGCCTTGTGGCATCATAATATCATTTGAATTTTTAGCATCGCTATATGCAAAAAAAACTCCTAATGTTCTTTTATGCCGGTCAATAAATATGCCACCTCTTATTTTTCTGCAAACAATTGTTGGCTTTTATTTGTTCCGATTTCATTAAATGAAGTTACATTAAATTAAATCTTGAATTAGCAATCTTTACCACCCAGATCTGGAGCGTAATTAGGTTTATAACAGCATTAACTCCTGCACATCCACGTTGTAAAAAGGTGCACGTTTTATTTCCTTTCAAACAAGCACAATTTGTTGTGAAGAAAACAAAAAATTTGACAAAAGCTTACCTCTTTTATCCATTACTTTGATCATTAGAAGGGGCGGTGCAATTTTTTTTTCTAAAAATGTTCCGATGGCAATTCTGCTTCACACATATGCAAATTATGCGCGTAATGTGTCGCACTTGAAAATACACGATTCTCCGTGTTGTTCGGTGTTTACCCGGCTGCCGGATGAAGAACCGCCGCCGTCAGTAAATGCGAAGGCATTGTGTAGACAAGTTATTTTAGCGTCTTCTGCTTCCCAGACGCATCGTCTAAATTCTGAAACTGGGAAAAAATAGAGTTAAGTAAAACCCAGAAGCAAAATACATTCCACCCAGGAAGTCTCGGTAGACGCTGGGTGTGGACTTTGTCTCTGAGCTGCTTCACGGTTCACGGCTGCAAAGACTTGAGTCACTGCACGGATCACATTTCAAGGCAGATTTTTCAAAAGATGTTTGCCATGGTACCATATTTCCTGTCCAGCGAGCAATACGCAGTATTCAAGCACTGCAGGAAATGTATGCCACAACGTGGAATTATGTCCTTTACCGGCCTACGTACCTGTGGCGTAACACCAGAAAAGAAGTCATGTTCTCTACTCTTGCAAAATGTGGCCAGAGCACCAACTTTTCACACGTTTACACACGTTTACTGAGCATGAGTGATATAGACAGTCACTTTTACCATGGGAAAAGTGGCGCAAGGGGCTTGTAAATCTGCCCATAGTCCTTTATGCAAGGCAGAAAAGTGGGCTTACCTGCCTAGCGGAATGCGTAATACAACACAGCAACACCTGTGGTGCAGTGGGCCCAACATACTTATGTGCCCTGGTGCCACTGCACCTGCTGCACAGTCCAAACAATACCCAGGTGCCCACACCTGACTCATACGCAAAGACCGTGGGCCGTGCAGAATCTGTGAGAGCCTACGTTGCCTCACTTGGGGGCATATCAAAAACAATTAGAGATAAACATCGCTAAGCGCGTTTAGCAATGTTTATCCTATCGCTGGATTTCATCGCTGTGATAACGCTGTATCAACAACGCTTTTCACAATGGCGATAAGAAATCCATAGTTAGCGGGGAAATCGCCGTTTTGCAGGGAACATCACTGGTTTTCCAGCGATGTTCCCTGCAAAACGGTGATAACCTTGCTGATACGACCCTGTGGTCGTATCAGCATAATCCTCTCCCCATGTTAAGCACAGGTAAGTAAGGATTTTAGCAGACATAAGTTTTTGGCGAAAACCACAGTTTTCGCCAAAATCTAACATGTGCTAAAATCCTGTGGGCTACCTTGTAAATATCGCGATGTGAACATCAGCGATATTTTACAAGGTAGTCCATCCGGGGTACGCCCAGTGACGCCGACTTTGCATCTCATTAGAGATGCAAAAGGAGGCGTCGGGAAAAAGGGTGCTGCTAACATGCGATTTTGCATGTCAGCACCCTCTTTGTAAATAGGGATATAGTTTTAAAGCCCTTGTTATTATGCCCCTTGATGATATAGAAACAGATTTAGAGCATTCTGTAAATCTGAGTTTTCATCAGGGGACCCTGAAGGCTCTTGCGTACACCCAATGCTTTTATGCAGTGGCAAGCTAGACTGTCCGCCATCATCACATTGGTCTGGGGGAAGAGGGTTCAGCCTCCAAGAAATCTTTGAGAAATGGTTTCAAAACAATAGTTCAAATTCAGGAAAAAATTCCCTAAATTGGTCAAAATGTCATAGGTTTTACGCGCACTTCAAATATTCTAGCTATGCAGTTTGACAGGTAGTAGCTTAAACTGCAGCAGCCTGTACCCCAGCCCTACCAGCAGTCAAGAGGTATTACCTACTCGTCTGGGTAAACCGGCACAGCCCCTTGGCCCAAATTAGAGTCTAACTTCTTAAAGAACTCAGCAGGACTATTAACTGGGATAATTGAAAGGGTATATAGAATTATGGGTGAAATCATCATTTTAATAGAGTCCATACGGCCCCACCAGGAGAGAAAGAGCGGATTCCAGGAGGCAAGAAGCTTATCTACTTTGTCTAAACAATCACTGACATTGCCGAAACCGAGTCGTTAATGGAAGGGGCAAATCAGGTGCCTAAATACTTAATTTTGGAGTTATTCCAATGAAACCCCATGCCAACGAAAGAATGACTAAAAGTAGACTTAGTAAGAGGCATAATTTGAGTTTTGTCAAAATTAATCTTATAACCAGAGAACGAACAAAAGGTTTCAATTTCCTGCAGAAGAGCTGGAACGGACTGCTCAGGAGTGGAAATAAAGAAAAGTATGTCTTCAGCATAGGCTGAAATTTTAAAATGATCAGCTCCATATTGGAAACCACTGATTTCGGTGTTATTTCTGATACGGGACAGGAAAGGTCCCAAAGCAAGAATAAATAATAGAGGAGATAACGGACAACCCTGACGAACACCATGGCCTAACAGGAAGTAACTAGAGATCTTTCCATTGACTATAACTGATGCCCTGGGGGATTGATAGAGTAAGGAAACAAACGAAATAAAACGAGGACCTAACCCATGCCAGGCTAGGGATTTGAGCAAAAAGGACCAGTCAATTCAATCAAATGCTTTCTCTGCATCAATCGAGACAGCTGCTAGAGGGTGAGAAAGAGAAGATGCCTTATTTAAAACATTAAAACATAATCTAGAATTATCAGAGGTAAATCTGCCTTTAATAAACCCTGACTGCTCTTTACCAATCAGTGAAGGAAGGAAGTGTTCAAAACGTAAAGCAAGTAGTTTGGTGAAAATTTTATAATCCACGTTGACTAACGAAATAGGCCTGTCATTTTTACAAAGGGTTCGGTCCTTACCGTCCTTATGGATAAGACAGATGGTAGCCTCTTGGAAGGAGCCCCAGTGGAACCAGATGCAGAGAAAAATAGAAAAAGTTGTAACAGCCTAGGAAGGAGAAGATTGGAAAAGTGCAGAAAAAATTCAACCGCGAAGCCATCTGGACCAGGGGATTTGTTCTTCTTAAGGGATTGAAGTGCATGAAATATCTCTGATAGACAAATGTCAGCTTCTAAGGATGAAAGATCACTATCAATGCCAAGGGAGTTCCTCGAATTTTTTAAGTTAGTCTCTATCTGAGAAGCCAAGGGTGGAGATTCAGATGTGTAAGCAAACTGAAAATATTTAACACATTCTGCAAGAATCTCAGAATCTTTAAAAACAGGAAGGCCTATATCAATCTTTACTGAATCTAACATGTGACCTTGCTTATGAATTTTCAAATAATTAGCCAAAAGCTTACCCATAATATTACGGCCACCGTAATAATGAGCATAATTATGAAGTGAAATTGAGGAGGCTTTATAAGTAGAGATCTTATTAAACTATAATTTTGTACGAACAAGCTCTTTCAAATTAGATGGAGCAGTTGAAGAATAATATTGATGTTCCAGCCATTTAATATCAAGTAAAAGGGATTGATGTTCTTTAAGGAGAGATTTCTTTCTGTAATGATAGGGGCATGATCAGAAATCACAATTGGTTCCATAGAAGAACTGATAAGATTTTGGAAGAGCAATTTAGAGACAAAGAAATGATCCAATCTGGAACGGGAACCACGAGGAAGGGAAAAGAAAGAAAATTCTTTACTAGTGGGATCGCAGATTCTCTATGAGTCCACCAAAAGACGTTGGGATATAAAGAAAAGCAACTGTTTTTGCATTTTGTGAGGAATAAACGTACCTGGGGATTAACGATAAATAAAGGGGTCCAGTACTTGATTACAATCACCGCCGAAAATAAAAAAAGTAATCAGCATGTTGAATAATTGTTTTTGAAAGGTTAGGCCAAAAGGAATTATCAACTTGGGTAGGTGTGTAAAGGTTACAAATAGTTAAGGGGATATCATTAACAATTAACAAAAAGCTATGTTCCTTCCAAATCAAAGTCTTGAGAGACAGTGACCAATTTTAAATGCTTGTGACAGAGAAGAATACGCCATTTTTCTTATTTGAGGGGGGGGGGGCATAAACAGAATCCACTCAGTCTTGTTTACATTTCCAACCCTCAGACTCAGAAAGATGAGTTTCTTGGAGGAGAACAAGGTCAGGAGAATATTTAGCCAAATGAGATACAATTCTCTGCCTCTTTATAGGGCTAATTACTCCTTTAATGTTCCAGGAAATAACTCTGAATAAGGTAAGAAAGGTAAATGTATAAACAGAGTCTGTCTTTTAAGACAGAAAGTACATCAAACAGGAAAATAACAAAAAAGATAACAGAAGGAAAAGAAAGAAAATCAGGATCAGAAAAAAGATAGGGGAAGGAGAGAAAAGAGAAGATCAAAAAGGAGAGGCAGCACAAGTCAAAGAATGATGGCTGCAAAAATATACCTGATGAGACTGAGCACAGAGGGAAGATTTGATGACAGCACCAGGCAAGACGGCACAGCAAAGGAGGCGAGTCAACAGACAAACGGAACATGACATGGTTTTAATTTTAATATCTTTATTGAGTAGAGATCACAAATACAAATTAAAACGTACAGTTTGTCATTGATCAATTGTGTGGTGCAAGAACAGTGTGCTGAGCATTATTTTCACACAAAAAAAGAGGAAATGAGAAATATATAGCTACAGCAAATCAGACCTTAAAACCTCTGCAAAATCCAATTACATCCAATGTTTCACATATTATAAAAATGAATCCGAGAATACAATATTTCGTAGCTATCCTATTGACAGTCAGTTATAAATGAGTGAAACAGAAAAATGGTACATAGAAGATCAGGATTACTCAGTCTTCTGAATCCATATAAGCTCTAACCGGGCCCCATATTTGCTGCCCCAATGCCATTTTTCGCCTTACCTTCATAGCGTACAAATTATATTCCAAATTATAGGTGAATAAAAACCGAGTTCACCATACGTCAAATGATGGAGGTTCACTTTGTAGCCAACATGAGGCTATACAGAGCCTTGGAACCGCTGTAGCCATAAATATCAAATAGCCAACATTGTTGCGAGGGTCGGCTTGAACACACCCCGTATCTATACCGAGCAGGGTCTGCATGGTTGAGAGCTGAAAGGGGGTACCCAAGATCTCAGATAGAAACTTATTTACATGCCCAAACAATTCTACTAATTTTACACAGGTACCAAAAATATGTTTTATATCCGCCTGATGGGCACTGCATCTGAAACATTTTCCATCTGGGTCTCCCCCCCACTTTGAGATTTTGTCAGGAGTAAGGTACATATAAAACAAGGTCTTATAATGTTGTCTTTTAAGATTAGCGGACATGAGTATTCGTCCAGCAAGCTCAATAGAGCTCTCGAGCGGTATTCCAGGACATCCTAACCTATTCTCCCATTTACTCACTTGTACTTCTAAGTCATTGGGCATGGCCTCTAGCATTAAATTGTACAATACTCCAATTCAAACGCCTTTCTTATTGGCCTCGATAAGAGGGTTAGGTATCATGCTTATAGTCATTTCTGTTAAATACTCACACATTTGCAAATATTTATAAAAATGTGTAGTTGGTAATTGATATTGTTCCTTCAACTGAGTAAATGACTTTAAACCGTCCCCGGTATAAAAATCCCCCACAGTGATTAGCCCTCTTGTTCGCCAACTAATCACGATACGATCCCAACAAATACTAGGATGTAAAATCGGGGCAGTCAATGGGGTATAGATAGAGCTTTTCAATTTTGTAGTGATTTTTTATTGCCTTCCAAACTTTATAAGCTGCGGCTACCACCTTAAATCTGGTTCGTTTGTAGTAGTTCCAATCTATATTAAGAAAAAGGCGGTTCCTGGCTTCCGCCCCCAAGAGTAGACCGTAAATTGAAGGTTGTAATGCTAGCTCCACAGGTCCTACCCCAATGAGTAAAATATTCATCCGCTGGAGCATACACGCATAGTAATATAGAAGAAAGTCAGGAACCGACCAACCACCGGCTGCCCTTGGGAGTACCATATACTTTTTGGCACGCCGCTCTTTTCCTTGCGCCCATATAAATTTCATACGGATCGCTTGCAGCTGTGTAATGTATGCAAGAGGAATCTCTAATGGTACACAGCGATAAAAATATAAAATCTTGGGTAATATCATCATTTTAAGTATTGCACCTGCCTACCAGCGTCAAGTGTAGACATTCGAATTGATCCAATTGTTTACGGATCCCGCTGAGCAGTTTCTGCCAATTAGAATCTACCGTAGCCGAGGTCAAGGCACTAATCTGCACTCCTAAGTATGTGACCTCAGTTAGGACCCGGGTATCAAAAAAAGACATTATATTGACACATAATATCTGAGTCTTAGCAGTGTTTAGTTTATACCCAGATACCGAACCATATATCGTCGCTAAATGTTCGATCTCAGGCATAGCCAAAGACGGCCTTGGAGAGAGCACGGCGACATCATCGGCGTACGCTAATACCCGATATTGTTGATGTTGTATCCTAACTGGGGGAATCCGAGGGCTCTTCTCCATCTTTTTTAAAAATTGATCTATGTAAAGGGCAAATAACAGCGGGGAACATGGGCACCCTTGCCTGGTCCCTCTCTGTATTGGCACCACTGCTGATTGTAGCCCCATTACATAGATCCGTACACTGGGTTGTTGATACAGTGCCTGGATAGATTTTATAAATTTTGGCCCGAACCCTTGAAGCTTCATCCAATCCCATAAGAAGGCCCACACCACTTGTTCGAAGGCCTTCTCTGCATCCAGCAGTATAAGGCTCAATTGGATGCCCAAGCCATTTGCATAATCTAATAAAGTGATCACACGATTAAGTTGTGCCCCGCTTGGGGATGAACCCATGCTGATATATAGAAACCAGTGGAGATATCACCTCTGAGAGCCTTGTGGTCAGTATTTTCGAATACATTTTCCCGTCAGTATTTAATAACGAGATAGGCCGGTATGAAGCTGGTTGCTCCGCCGTTTTCCCCTTCTTTCTGAAGACCACTATACTGGCCTCATCCCACGTTTTAGGGTGGTTCCCGATCTGAGCCATCCTGAATGTGGCTAACATGTCATGTTTCAAAACTTGAAAAAAAGATTTGTAAATCTCCAGCGGGAGCTTGTCAGGGCCCGCTGCCTCACCTGCTGGAAGTGCATTAATTGCTGCTTCAAGTTCAGACATCGCTATTGGAGCTTCCAATTCATCTGCGATTTCCTGGTCTAAGTTTTGCTCACATAGTTGTCCGAGCAAAGATAGAGCTTTACTACTGTCATACTCTTCTCTAGTATATAAACAAACATAAAATTGTCTAAAAACTTCAGGGATTCCCATCTCGGTTTCTACAATCTGTCCAGTTTCGTTTTTAATACTTTTAATTCGCTGTGAGACTTCCCTAGTTCTCATTCTCTGGGCCAGGCACCTGCCACTTGCCTCCCCGTACTCATATAGCAGCTGGCGCTTAGTCTCATACATTTTTGTCGCCTCCTTACTCCAGTGATAATTTACCTTTGCCTTACATCGGGCTACCTCAGCTACTGAGTCTTGAATATCTCTACTACAGCATATATCTTGAACCAACCGCTCTTCAACCTTTCCTAAATCACTATATAGCTCCTGCAACTTATGGCGTAATTGTTTTTGTGCATACAACCCAAAGCTAAGCACCTCCCCCCTAAAAGCCGCTTTGAACGTATCCCAGACTATCCCCCTCTCGGTACCCCCTCTATTATAATTGAAGAACCCTGCAACCCACTCTCTCATATACTCTTGAAATTTTAGGTCCAACAGCAGCTTGCGGTCGAAGGTAAATTCGCGGGACTTACTAGGAGGACAGAATATCCGAATAGACAGGACTACATGGCCATGATCAGACGTGGCTCGGGGATACACTCGCATTTGTGCATCATGAAGTAAGCTTTGTGGCGCTAAGAAATAATCGAGGCGCACCAATTTTTGGTGAGGTGCCGAGTAAAAAGTATATCCAGGGTTGCCACTTCTGAGATGAGACCAGGCATCAGTCAGCCCATGTGAGGTAACGAGTGCTTGTAGTGCTCCATATACTTTAGGTTTCCTACCTACATACACATATTTATCGTTACCTAATGAACCAGGTTGGAGATTGATATTTAAGTCCCCGCAAACTATTACTGGGGTAGGCCATGTTGCTAGCTCAGCATTAAGATGTTCTAGAACCGCGGTCTCATCGAAGTTGGATCCATATATGGAGCAAACCGTGCACTTAAAGGTTCCTATGATACATTCTGTAATTGCCCACCTACCACCGCTATCCTCTAAAGCCCGTCCAGAACCCATAACATGCTTTCTAGCTAATATAGCCAACCCGCGGGTCGTAGAGCTTTGCTTAGTACATACTAAAACATTATACCCAAGCTCGCTCAAAGGTTTTTGCTTAGACCATGCTACGTGCGTCTCTTGGAGAGAAATAATATCGCAGCTGAGCCACTGCAATTCCCTAGCCACTCGTTGTCTTTTATTTATAGCATTAAGACCCCTGACATTCAATATACCTAATCTCAACATTCTAGCTGCCATTCCGTATTCTCCAGATGACCAAGAGACAGTCCCCCCACTGCCCTGCAACCCTCACATACATAATACAGAAGAAAAATGCACTTGTGATCTCTTTTTATATTTAACCCCCCCATCCTAGTGCCCCCAAACCAACCCCACCCTCCCTTCCACCCTTCCCCCTCTGACCACCCACTGTAGGGCAAAAGGACATGGTCCTTAATGATGCGAGTGTGCGTGATCCACCTCCACAGAAAGCCCACCAGGCCGCCACCCTTCTACTACATTTTCCTGCTATCTTTTAGCCCAAACATAACGGAGCAGATTATCTCTAACCAGCCAAAAATTATCAGTCAACTAAGATTATCTATAAAGATCAGACAGAGAGACACGTCTCTATCCCTTTAAACCATTTAATTGAAAACTCCAAACTGAATGTCTCTAATCTGTAAATGTCACATTAATCTGCTCCGAAAGAAAAAAGTCAGATAGCAGCGTTAATTTATACTGCTGGTGCAGGCTGAAGTCGCTGGCCTTCTTTGTAATACCAGATTCACACCCTTGTGAGATAAGTTGCTAGATTCTTTGTTAGCACCCAGTCAAGTTAAGGTGCTCCAGTAGTAGTGTCAATGATTTTCAGATACGCTTGAGCCTGGGACTCCGATGTAAAATATTTAGATTGTCCCTTATAAATCACCTTGAGCTTAGCTGGATTCAAAAGGAATACCTGTGCGCCCTTGGCTTGAAATGGCGCAAATAATTGTCGAAATTGCCATCTTAATGTCACGGTTGTAGAACAAAAATCCGGTCGAACAAAGAATTCGCACCCACTACCTGTGCGACGCTTATCCGGGCGAGCTAGGTCATATAGTGCTTTTCTCAAGATGAAATTATTTAGGCAAATCAATATCGCCCGTGGGTATGCTTTAGAACCTACAGCTGAATTTGAGGCTCCATGAGGTTTGCGCTGGGTGAACGGGAATCGGTGTGCCCTAATAACCTCATTCTCCCATTGCCAGTCACTTAGCTCGGGAAATGCTTCTGAAAAACTTTTGATAATGAATTTACGTGCGTCTTTCCCTTCTCTCAATTCCGGTATGCCTAAAACTCGAAGATTATTGCGTCTTGCGTGGTTTTCTAAGTCCGTCAGTTTCCACTCCACATCAGCTCTTGTCGCCTGTAGAGTCTCTATTGCCGCTTGTTGTTTTGTGAGTGAATCTTCGGTGCATGAAATACGTTCCTCAGTTTCTGTAACTCGCGTAGTGAGCTCGTTGATAGATTTAACCATTCGTCGCATGGTATTCTGCAGCTTCCGGACTGCTCCCTGAGTGCGGCTACTTTCAGCTTTAGTCTCTGCCCTATGTGCCATAATGCTCTTGTAAATTAAATCCAAAGTGGCCCCGTTAACTTCCTCCTCCATTAAACCTTGGTTCTGATCTTGTGCTTGCTCTTGCTGTTCACTCTCCCCCCCTTCCCAGGCGGGTTGTGCAAGAGGAGTCATTTCTTGTGAAAGACCCTCAACCTCGGGGTTCCGTCTGACAGTATCTTGATAATCGACAGTCCCCTACCCTGCATTGGTGTCTGCTCCGTATCCGCCATATCCTCCGCCATATCCTCGTCTTCCCCTGTAAGTGCCTCTTCCTCTCCCCATTCGCCTGACAGACTGTTACACTCATCGTCAGAAACAACAGAAAGATCTGGCATAGAATAAAACTTGCCCTCTGAAATTGCGGACTCCGAATCAGCCCTATCCTCATTTACTGCCCGCTGTATTTTATATGTTTCATCCCCGACACTGGTATTGCACTCGGGAGGAGCCAAGCCATTCACAGTTCCAGTATTGACAGAGTTGCCAGCGCTGCCATTTGCTGTAGTCCCAGTTGTGGATTTTACACTGGCCGGAGCGCCTTTTTAAAAAAAAATTGCATGCACAACAGGGGTTTTAGAGCCCTTCCCACTTTCAATTATGCTTGAGTTTATATTTGTATTTTTGCTTGGCTCACCTTGAGTAGCCTTGTTGTAAGCGCAGCAGCTCCAATTACTGCCCCGGCACTGCTCCCCGATACACCGGTTTTAGGGTCAGGAGGATTCGAGGCTTGAACCGCAGTTGACTCATTGGAGCTTACCGTGTTGCCGGCGTTGGTGCCGTTTTTTTTGTACCTCTGCCCTCGGGGCCATGATTTATCCCGCTGCTCGTAGTAAACTGCCAAAGTATCAGCAAGAGATATCAAGCAACACTGTATCCGCGGGAGCGCCTTTCTTCTCCGAAACCCGGTCACAGCTGCAAGTCGTCTCCTCGCAGAGCGTTACCTCAATCGTTCAAACGCCCCTCGTGGCCCTCGCGGCTGTCTAACACCACAGCAGCCGCCGATCTAACAGAGCCCGCCCCACGCTTCGTACTCTGCAATATCGGAATCCTGCGGGGGTCCAGCCGGCAAACGGAAACCTGTCAGAGCGATTCCTCGTCGAGCCCCAGCCGCTAATCTCTATGGCCGAGGATCTTGGATCATCCCAAATTTCATCGATATACAGCCTGCATATACAAGAAGCAGGTAAACGGCTGTTCTGGCGTTCTTTTCCGCGGAGGTGAAGAGCGCCCACTCACACGGCCATTAGCACGGCCACCATCTTGCCCGCGCTGACTAGCCCCCGCACTGACTAGCCGGAACATGACATGGTTAATGACTAGATAAAAACAAGGAACCTGAAAAGAAAAAGAGTGTTAATCAGTAACAGTAAAGAACTAAATAATCATAAAAGTAGCATAAAAAAGAGAGAGTATAAGACTACATGAGAAAAATAAACATAAAAACCAGGATATTATGCTGGAGGAGGTCCTCTAACACCACGAGGGTTCATCTTGACGAAAAAGAAGAATGTAGATGAAGAAATTCTCGCACATCTGCATGAGCAGTGAAGGAGGAAGTTTGTTTCAGAAATGTAACTTTGAAGAGGCAAGGGTGAAACAAACCAAAGCGAGCACCCAAAGAGTGTAGTTGGGGACATAGATCCAAGAACTCCTTCTGTCTGGCAGCTGTAGCTCTTGAGACATCCTGTGAGATAAAAACTTTTGTTACCCTGCCATACAAGTTGCCTTTTAGATTTTGCATTGAAGACTTTCAGCAATTGAGTAAATTCCAGAAAGAAAATGATGACATCTCTGGGTGTGGATGAGGAGGAGGATGAAAGAGGACAAGGATCTAAACGATGGGGTCTCTGAATATTCAAGTGTGTGGAAGAAGGTAAGTCCACCAGCTGAGGTAAAAAAGAAGTAAAAAAGGAAACAGTGTCCATTCCTTCCAAACCCTCCTGAGGACCATAAAGGCGCAGATTATGCCTTCTATTTCTATTTTCCAAATCTTCAGAATGAGCCTTCAGTGCTGCATCCTCTTCTTCAAAACTGCTATCTTCGAAGATTCATTATGCACGTCACTAACACGTTGTTCTAATACTGTGACTCTGGTTTCCATTTGAGACCATTTGTCATCCAAGTTCTGAATGCTCATATTAGTTTCCTCCACGAAAGGATGAAGCACACAAATTTCCTCAAGAACCAGGTCGAGAGAAATAGGAGAGGAGGATTTCTCAGGAGAGGAAGGGTCCTGTTTAACTCTCTTGTGGGTAGAAGAAGATGCTGCTGGACCAATTTTAGCACAAGAAAAGGATGCCATGATGGCTGCAGATGAAGTACACCTCCATGAAGAGCTAAAAAACTACTGGATATAAACAGCTGAAAAAGCAGTAGAAAAAGTGAGCTCTTCATATGGATGCCCTATATCTTTAAAATGGCCACTGTATTGAGGAGAAAAGAAAAAGACCTGAAAAAGGTCTCAAAAAGCACCAGAAAGGCCAGTTCATGATGGATATTGGCTCACCCTGCCTTCTGACATTCATGAAAACTGTCTCCGTGGTAAACAGAGAAAAAAAGCGGCTCCAGTGTGTCTCGTTTGTTCGTCAACTTGAAGAGCTCCCAGACCAGGCGGCCATCTTGTGCGGCAGCCGCACATGCTCGATATTTTTACTATTCTTAACTACTACTATTCTTAACTCGACATATAACTACCCTGAGAATACATATATCCAATATTTACTTCTCAGTAGCTTTGCACAACAATATTTTTGTTGTCTCTATTCTCACATCGATACACTGAAATTTCAAACATAGGCACTTGTTATCCCACTCGGGTCCAAATCTCTTTCTTTTGTTGACTTCATCAAGCAATAGGGGATCTGGTAGCTGAGATAAGCACCTGTTACAAATGTTTTTTATCCATTAAATTAGGGTGCACTCCAAATATGTACATTAGTATGTAAATTGTATTGCGACTTATATAGCGCACGTATCACCCGAAGGCATCAAGGCGCTTGCCTTGGGAACCCGTCCTGGCTTTTCCCTGTGAGATAACCCCTACTGGGTATCCCCAGGGTGAAAGCCAGGCATCCCGCAGCGGGTGGGCCGCCGTAGTGGAGATTAAGCAACTATTGCCCAGAGTTGCAGCGTGGGACCCCATGATTAGAATAGGCACCGAGGCGAGAATTATCGAGTCCGTGGACATTTTGGGCTCAGGACCCTGCCGCGTCGGGAATTGAACCCTGGTCCCAGGCCAGACCTCTGCATCAGGGTCTGCCGCTCTAATCAGTGAGCCACACTCCTCCACTTTGTATTTTTATTTTAATAAAATCGTTATTTGGTGTGGGAAGGGGGATTGATTAATGATTTATAGTTGTTTCTATTTTAATAAAGGTCTGAAAATGCTGTCAATTCATATTTTAAAATTGTGTATTTTCAATTGATTTTTTTGCATGAAATGTTCTATAATTCTATCATTCTTATAAACTGAATAATAAAATTCTCCAATTCTTAAGTTAACTTAGTGTGTAACAGGCACCTGCAGTAGGTCAGGCGGAGTAAAATGGTTGCATATGAAGTCCGTTTTCCAATTTCTGCCCACATTCACTTATCTGAAACAAGATCCATATACTTCAGCTTGCCCGTGCAGGCAACATTACCTCAAGGTGCCACAAGAAGCAGGGTGTCATGTTGTGATAAAACCACCTCTTGCCATATCACAGGCAATCAACAGAGGGGAGTAAGGAGACGACAAAACAAAGGTCCAATATGGATGAGATAAATTAGAGAAAAGGGTGAGGAGGTGGGGATTATAAGTGTGGGGTATTATAGAGGCAGCCTTCTCAGTCAGTCTTGGTGGTGTTGTAGGACTAAAGGTGCTTACAGGCTCTCCTCTGTCTCCATACAGATACATTGATTTGTGGAGGGAAAAGGAGAAGGGGGGGAACAAACTAACAAACAAGGTGTGATAAACTGTAAGTTTTGCAGGGCTGGAAGGATGTTTATGAGATCTACGTTCCCTCCCCACAGGGAATATGGTCCACTGGCCCTGATGGACTAAAAGACTGATCTACAAGATATCCCTTATCATTGTGTAGTAATCAGGAGACCACACTGGAGTGATGATGTCAACGTAGGTTTATTCTGGTATGAGGTAAGCAGGTACACAGGTAAACAAGTCCAGGTATAAGTCATAGTAAACCCCATCGGGAGCAACCTGCTAGCTGCTCAGCCCCATCCATCAACTGTCATCTCTCATTCAGTCACCCAAGCATTCAACTCATAGCCCACACACCAACATTCCACTCAGAACATTCATACAGGCAGAGCAGCCAGGGACAGGGAAACATGGGAGAGGCAATCCATAACATCAGGATACTAACAATTCCACTCACCTAGCTCTACTTGCACACCATTACTGTCTGCAAGCACTCCTAGGGCAGCGGATCTTAGCACTCAGAGGGAGATTTCCTGGGCAAATTCCAGCCGCCATTCCCCACGCTGTGACTAGGGACACGCCCACCTTGAGGCCACGCCCCTTCCCCTCCCCCTGACTCATAAGAATGTGCATCTACCTGAAGCGCAGCGGACAAACGCAGCCGGCGCGACGATTGCGCGCCAAAGGCGCGCATAAGGCAAGCTCGTCTGCGCTCGTCCGCACCGAGTCCAAGCCTAGGGCCATACCCCCTGCATCGCAGTTTCCAGAGCCCAGGTACTACAGTGCGGAAACCCTGTATAGCCTTAGGCCCCCTGCTACTCTCTGCACTCGGCATCTCTACCGCGCTGATCTTATGCCACAGGCCTGCCCTAAATGTAAGTCCTTCCTCAAACCCAAACCCCCCGCCGAACTAACCCATGACTTTCATATGTTCCTATTGAACTGCCGTTCCCTGCCGAAACATAAGGCTGAAATTGCACTTTTAATAGAGGAACATACGCCAGACATATTGTTTCTGACGGAAACCTGGCTCACCTCTGAGTCCGACCCCGCCTTAGTCGACGCCCTCCCTCCAGGATTCCAAATCACGCGGCAAGACCGACCTAAAGGGAGAGGAGGAGGCCTAGCAATTATTTATAAAGAACGGTTTCATTGCCGAGTTACCTCTGAAACCATTCCCGACTGTGAGAGCCTCACTTTTGACATTGATCTCTCACCTAATAGCTGCTTCTCAGGCACTCTTATTTACCGCCCCCCTGGCCCCTCAAAGCAGTTCCACGAGTGCCTACCTTCGAGTTTGGCGGAACGGGCTAGCACCTCGTCCAACTTCACTCTGCTAGGAGATTTTAATCTTCACTTCGATTCCTCTTCAGATCACTTAGCCACTACCTTAGCAGACGATTTGGCAGCCCTGCAACTCACCCAACACGTGAAGACTTCTACACACGTCAAGGGCCACTTGCTGGACCCTGTTTTTAGCAACTGTGTTGACCTTGTAGCCGGGCTGCCAATCCCACTGCCTTGGACAGACCACTCACTGGTCCCTTTTAGCTGGACCTCACTTAAGCCCCCTCCGACTGGACCCACCACAAGGGTCATGCGAGCCTGGTCTCGCCTCTCAATTGACGACTGGTCTTTCAAACTTGCCAGCAATCAACCCCCTTATAATGAAGATCCTTGTTTAGCTAACCAGGCTTACGCTGGCTGGATTACTCAAACCTTGGATGCCACACTCCCAAAAAAGAAAGTCACGCTGAAACGCCCCCACAAAACTGCCCCCTGGTATACGGAAGCTCTCAGGGACAAGAAGCGCCAGTGCAGGAAAATGGAAAGACGATGGCGTCTAGATTACTCGCTGGATAATAAAACCTCCTACCGAGAGTCAATTAGTAAATATAAAGCAGAAGTTAAAGCTGCTCAGACTGCATACTTCTCGAACAGAATTCTGCTTGCTAAGTCAAAACCTACAGAAATTTTTCAAATCGTGAAACAATTAACAAAACTTCCCCCCGACCTACAGATTACAAAATCCACCATCCACTGTAATGACGTTGCTGAGTTCTTCCACCAAAAAGTGAACACGATCTACTCAGCTTTCCCCCCTAGGGATGTCACTTCCTCAGCCCAACTCAATGAAGTCTCAATTTCCCTCCCCCCGCAGCCTCTAACCACTTTGACTCACTTCCCCCCCCCTAGACCTTGCAACCCTTGAATCCATAGCTCGGAAAGTAAAGTCCGGCTTCCCTGACGATCCAGCCCCTACAGACATCATAATGGCAGCTTCACAGTTCATTCTGCCTACCATTAGGGATGTTTTAAACGCATCCATAACATCCGGCACTGTTCCGCCCCTCTGGAAGCAGGCCATGGTCAGATCATCATTGAAGAAACCTAATTTAGATCCGACTGACCTTGGTAATTACCGGCCCATCTCCCTGCTCCCATGGGTGAGCAAGCTTCTGGAAAAATATATAAATTTCCAACTGGTAAACTTTCTAGAAGAGCACCGATTACTAGACCCCACCCAGACGGGCTTCAGACCTAAACATGGGACCGAGACCGCCCTTCTTATGGTCACAGAGGAATCCAGAAAAATCCTGGATCAGGGAGGATCAGTGGCAGTGATCCTCCTTGACCTCAGCGCGGCATTTGACACGGTCAGCCACAACACCTTGCTGTACCGCATGTCCAACGCCGGGATCAGGGATAAAGCCTGGCTGTGGTTCAAATCCTTTCTAGAGGACAGATCCTTTCGAGTCTTCGAGGGCGAGTCTGTGTCCACCAGCAAACCTTTAAAGTGCGGAGTCCCCCAGGGCTCCTCTTTAAGCCCTGCACTTTTTAACATATACATGAGGCCACTAGCTGAGGTCGTCCGCCCTTTTGGGATTAAGATCATCTCTTATGCGGACGACACGCAGCTGGTGGTCTCACTGGCGCAGGAGGCTAACATGCCTGCATCAGGCGGTCTTAAAGAATGCCTAGAAAAGGTCAAGGGCTGGATGTCCTCATCATCCCTCAAACTGAATGGGGACAAAACGGAGCTGATGCTCCTCGGCCCCCTGATCTCTGCTTCCCCAACTCTCTATGGCCCCCCTGTCTAGGCCCTCCTCCAACCCCTAAAAATAACATCAAGAGCCTTGGGGTTTGGTTGGACAGATCTCTTTCTTTTAGTGCCCAGGCTACAAAACTCTCAGCCACCTGTTTTGGCCTCATAAGGATGCTAAATAAAATCTTCCCTCTCCTTCCCATGTAGGCCAAACAGGTAGCTGTACAGGGTCTAATACAGTCACGCCTAGACTTCAACAACGTGCTTTACCTCGGCGCCCCAGAGTACACCCTGCGCAGACTCCAGATAGTGCAGAACTGCGCAGCACGCCTACTGCTCGAGCTTCCTCGCAGACAATCAGTGAGGGCCGGGCTGGTCAGTCTCCACTGGCTGCCAGTGCGCCAGAGAATTCTGTTCAAGGCCATGTGCATCGCACATCAGGCCTTCTGGGACAGGGGCCCCAGGATTACCCGCAACTTAGTCACCCACTACCTTCCCAGCAGAAATCTCCGCTCCAGCCAGACTTTTTTGGCTGTGGCACCAAGAATAAAAAGGTCCAGCGATGAGAAGACGCCATTAACCGTGCCCTCGACATAATGTCCTGGCGCGGGCAACGTTTGCTACACCAATAGCTAGGCTGCTCCACTTGTCTGCCGCACACAATACTAGCTAGGCCGGCGGCAGGCGTGGTACCATGGCCCACTGGCGCTGTCATTCACCAAGCCTGCCATCATCGGCGCATGCGCACCACCGACCCCCCAGCACCTTGGCTCGTTATCAGAGTGCATTGTACTAACAAGAGGGGCCTCCTTTTGGCACTTTCCATGTGGAACTGGCATGACACGGAGCAGCCGTAGCACAGACATTGAGACACGCCGATATGCACTGTTCAGATTTGTTTGTTGAATTCATGGTTTCCTTATAGAAAAATTGTAAAATGAGACGTCATTTATGGGACTGTTTATTTGCAGCACAACTGTACTGTAACTTTTTTTTTTCTCTTTATTTCATTGTGCACTAATGAACGTCTTCTAATAAAAAATATTTAAAAAAAAAAAAAGAATAAAAAGGTCCAGATCTGGCGGCCGGACGTTCGCCTACAACGCATCCAGGGCCTGGAACAACCTTCCCCTGCATCTTAGAGCTAATTCCAATCTCCCCACCTTTCGTAAACAGTTAAAAACTTTCCTCTTTACCCTGCATCACTAATCTCAGCTAGCCTCTCCTCGTAGGTCCCCCGGTTATTCTCAGCGCTTGGACGCCTCCGGGCAGCAATCCGCACTCTATAAATCTACATCCATTCCATTCCATTCCACACATTGAGTGTAAGGAACTCTTATTGACTGAAATCTTTCCTTTGTGTGGGTTAGAACTGAAACTAGGATGAGCAAGAACAGCACTTATTTTAAGGTAAGCGGTAATGTCCCAATAACTTCCTTTGTATAATAAATTACCTACCTAATATTGGCAGTCTTGTCCCCTCACATCCATGAATAAAGCATGCAGGGCAATTTTTTGCAGTTTGTTACATGAAGCAGCAGAAGTATATGGCAGTGCATGCCTGGGAAGGCGCAACAAATAGTTTTACGGATATGTTATCGTTTTCTGACATTGGTAACTTGAAACAGAGAGATTAGGAGACTATGACCAGATGGGACAGAGGTGTGGAATTTTAGAAAATAACGAAGGGACTTAAAGGTTCAGAAATCTACGCCTCTATTAGTCTCTACACTATTTCTTAAATCTAGTACTCCGTGAAAGGCAAAACATAAACCTCTCTTATTGGGTGCCTTTTGTTTCATGTCAGCCATCTAACAATACCTGTCAGAAACCAAAATCTCCCAAGAAACCCCTTTCACCACCCAATATTAAGAGGCAAGAATTGTTGAGATAAATGGATGTTGTGGTCTCTCCAAATCCAAACTGATTTAATCTGTAATCAAATTTCACTATATGAATCTATTTAAAGTGCTGGCTCCATGAACATCCACCAAGTCATTTAGGGGCACTAACTGATTCTGAATTGGGCAATTAGTATGCGATTGCAGGGTGAGGAATTGTCCATTGACCATATGTGGGTAAATGTGTGTGTCAGAAGAAAATGTAATAGTTTTGTACATCCCACCATATATGTGTTAAGTAATGTGTTGATTTCAACGATATCTTTTTTTAATGAATTTGGGTTGTTTACATTTTATTAGGAAACCCGACGGCTATAAGGGAGAAATCGGAGCAGACCAATATCTGACATTGATGTTTAGACATCCATTGGGGCAACACTGAACCAGATGTAATCTGTTTGTATAATAATATAGTTGGGAGCTTGCACAGGCTAGATAGCAAACCAGCTTGTTGTAGACCATGAGAATTTTGTTTGCATAGATGCTCAGGTTTTTATTGTTCCATATAAAGATGCATAGTCATGATTCTAGTTTATGGAAAGAATTAGTCAGAACATATATTGAAAGTTGTTGAAACCAAAAATATGAATGTGGAGGATTTGCCATTGTTAACAAAGTAAGGTGGAGGGAAGGTACAGGAAGATTTGGCCAATGATCTAATAGTTTGTATTTCAAAATAATAATTTGTTTTCAATAAATCATACCATTTTTAGTTATGATTTCCCCGAGATATCTCAATTGAGGATTAACTAGATTAGTCCAGATTTTCACCTGTTGGTCTATATGCCAGTTCATAATTTCTGTCTTCTTTTCATGTATCCAGAAATCCAAGATCTGTCAGAAAATGATATAATGGTAAGATGCTCCATTGCAAGTTAATAATTGTCCGCGTACAAATGAACTTTTATCGGGATCTCTCCCAGTAATAAAGGTGGTATTTTAGGGTTGTATTGCAGCTAGATTACAAACGTTTCAATATAAAAGACAAATAATAGTGGTGTCAATGGGACCATTGGCATGTACCTCTGTGCCTGTGAAAAGATCACTTAGGATCTCAATTTATAACGGGTCTACGTCTGGGATCGGAATAAATGGGCAAAACCATATTGATAAAATTTTTAGGCTGGTAAACCCTCTAACACATGACAAAATTAATCCCACTGCACAGAAAACTTTTTAGTGTTGATTAAAAGTGCTAAAGGGTACAGCAGAAGGAATAGACATATCTACACAAGTATTATGTACAGCAATAGTCTACATTAGGTGTCAAGCAAGTAAAAAAGTCCCTGTTGACCTTGGTGTACAATGTTCCCCATGGCCTCTTGCAAGCGGTTCACCAAAATTCCCTCAAGGATTTTGCCATCCATCATCATTCAGCAAAGAGATGGGGTAATAGGAGGTCGGAAGACTGGAATCTTTCTCTGGCTTTTACAAATCAATAATATTTGTCTCTGGCCAGGATGTAAGGAGTTTGCTAGAGCATATGGAATGGAGATAACATTTACATGTTAATGTTTCCCATAATTCAGCTGATATGCCATCAAAGCTTGGGCGTTTGTGATTCTTTGCTTGTTCTAAACAACTGTTATTGTAAATTGTATTTATAAGCTGTAGGAAGCTGGCTCTGCATGTACTATGCCAAAGTAAGGTATTGTGTGTACAGAGTCCAGTGGGCCCCCAGAGGTATAGCAGAGGCTAAATTAGATAATCACTATCAGCTTTATTGTGGTAGTGTGGTCAAGCAGTTAGGCTTATCAGGAGGGTATATTAAGCATTTATTGTATTCACTCAATCAAGACTGATGTCACACACACTTAGACAGAATACAGACCAATTAGTTAAGTATCAAAATAGTATACTTATGGTTTATTTTTAGAACCAAGCGGTACTTGGTACAGGCAAGTAATATATATTGGCAATTGTACGACTGTTCAAGGAAATGCAGTTGTATTTGCAATATCAATAGTTACAGGTTCCTAATACTTTTAAAATGAGGGTAGAATTACACAGTAATTACTTTTCGCGACTTTCAGAATACTTTGAGTATTTCGGGTGCTATGCCTAGATACCACACCTTGGGATTCTTACATACAAGGTAAGTACGACTTTGTATAAATTGCAATAGTTCTTACTTTTTCTCATACATTGGCAGTTCTATACTTAGCACAATTTCTAGACTCAAACTCTCATCACATGAATCTCGGGGGAATGAAAAAGGCTTATCGGTCTTGGAGATAAGTATTCGACTCACTAGGGTGAATTTTAGGGTTTAGGACCAGGATTCCCCAAGGTCCATATGGGCACTCGAGTGGCACCACCAACGGCACTGGGACGAGCAGGTGCAGAGTGCATGGACCCAACGTTAGCCAACGGGGCTAAGGGAGGCTCCGGTTAGGGATTGCTGGCAAGCAGGCTACTTTTGTGTGGGAGCAAAGCACTGAGGATTAAGGTTGGCTCTGCAGGGGCCAACAACCAACACAAGAACTGCACCGCCAGCAGCACTGGGATGGGCCGGGTGCAGGATGAAAAGTGGACATTATAGACCCTGTATTTCCTAATGGAGAACGTTAGTTTTGGAAGATGCTGCAGGCTTGGTCAAGTAGACTTCTGGAAGGCGACCAATAACTGGAGAGGTGCATTGGTATCTGGGAGGATGCCTGAACACTGTTGGTTGGGCCTGTTAGTTGGGCCACCCAAGGCCATGGAGCGTCGGGTGCTGAGGTGTCTTCTGGTGTTGGATTTCTTGGGCCGCGATCGGTCTCAGTCGAAGTTGGTCGGCTGGCCGTGGTCGGGTTTCCTGGACCATTTTGGTCAAGGTGGAGGTCGGCTTACCGCCCATGGTCGTGTTCAGGGGGGATCCTTCAATTAAAGCTTCAGGTTTGGTTTAGAAGCTTGTGGGAGGCCAGGGATCACCGGATCCCAAGTTTGGATCACCGGGGGAAACTCCTTGGGGTATTGGGCCACTCGGTCTCGGTCTGTGACAGCCAGGGTAAGAGCAGTGCAGAATTGCGGGGTCGACAGAGTCCGGACTCTGAAGGTTAGTTTTGGTTTGAGCATATCGGGTGCAAACAGGAGTAAGAGTTTGTTAGTTGAGTGCAGGGCAGGACCTCTGGGCTCGGGGGTTCTGCGGCTGCTGGACACGCCTGTTTCTTTGTTGTAGTCAGGCCGTGGTCGGTACAGGCCAGTAGGGTTGAGGCCAAGTTAATTGTTGTCCTCAGTTTCTTCCTGGGTCAGCATGGCTCTTCGGTCCGTCTTCTTTTGTAGTCAAATCTTCCTTCTGGGTAAAGGGCTGCCTCCTAAATACTGCATATAGAGGCGTTTTAGGGGTCTTGGGCTAGTAGCCAATGGGCTACTGACCTTAGGGTGACTACACTCTTGGTGTGCTCACCCCACGTGGTGGAGTCAGCACAATCCCTGATTCTGATTGGAGAGTGCCTGCCATCTGCTAGATGGCAGACACTGAAGAGCTTCCCCTCGCCTCCCCCACCTGAGGGGTAGGATTGGCAGAGGTGGGCACAGCTTCTGGGCTGTTCTACTTTTTGCCGCCTGTCTTCCCGCTGAAAGGGGGTGAGAAAGGAAGGGGGCCTGCTCCTGATAGCAGGAGATGCTGGGGTTGTGTTGCAAAGATGGCAAGGTCTTTGAAGCTCCCCTGCCACAGATGGCTCTCCCTGACCTGGGGGAGGTGTGAACACCTCCACCTAGGAAAGGATTTGTTTCTGGGCTCAGGGAGTGAAGGCTCCCACCCCAGGGGTCCGGAAACTTGTTTTGTGTGGAAAGCTGGAGATTACCAGTCAGGGAACCCATCAGAGGCTGAGTGCATTGTATAACAAATCAAATCCCACACTGGCATCAGTATGGGTTTATTATGCTGAGAAGTTTGCTACAGAACTTACCAGAATTCAATAAAGCCATTATGGTCCTGCGGAGTTCGTAATGTCAAACTCCCAGACTATATACTCTTTATGACTTTACTGCACTTACAATGTCTAAGAATTGACTTAGACACCTTAGGGGTACCATGCTCAAGCAACTGTACCCTCACCGTGGGATAGTGCCCCTAGCTAGAGGGGTGTCTAATGTATATCATAGGCAGTGGGCTGCAGGCATGGCACACAGGTATGTGTGCCATGTCAATTCTTCACTTTTCTCTGCACCAAAACACGCAGCCTGCAACGGGAGTGGGTGTGTGTTAAGGTACAGGACCTCTATGTCATGCTTGCCGTGGCTTTTAGTGAACCACGGCAGAGGAGTATGAATATCCCTCGACTCTGCACTCCTTCTAGTGTTTCCGAGTCCCCTAACGCTTCCGGGTCACTCACAATTGTGTTCCCGGCCCGGGCAGCAGCGTCGCAATCCTCAGCGTGGTTCCAGTGTTCTTGGGCTCGTATCCTCCTACGCTCCAGGCATATCTCCACGGATTTCCTTCCCTGGTGCCTGGTTCCAGTTCTGTCGCGGTCGATGATTCCTGAGCTGTCTGCTCACCTTGCCAGTTGCATTTCGGCAGTTCTTCCTTCGACCACGCCTCCTGTTTTGGTGGACCTGCATAGAAAATAGAAAACTCATTACTACGGTAAAAACTTTCTCTGCACATTGTGCTTGACTATCAGTTTGGCAAAATATGTATATGGATAAATAATACGTTTCTGAGCCATTTCCTCAGTCCTTGGGGATCTGCCTTGTCCAAATTTCATTTACCCTGCTCCTGAGTATAAAAATGATATTTTCGTTATTAGTTCCTGATGTAAGGAAGCACAAGGCAAATTCAGGGCATATACTAGCAGATTGCTAGTGCAGTTGGGTCTCTTCAGTTTCTTTTCTTAAAACTAAAGCAAGTTATCACACGAATCAGGTGGGTTCTATTTACTCTTCCTGTTTATTTTTTTACTATGCTCAGTGTTGATATTAGATGATATGTCACTGGTATTTGTTTCTCTCTATAGATAAACACCACCATATAATACTCCAATAAATGGGTTATTTAATGGAAGAGGAGAATTACTCAGGTATCCAGACCACAGTCACTTTACCATCAATTTAACACTTTAATACCTGATTGCACATATCTTACCCTATTCTTTGTTGTCATCTGTAGGAGCCCTCCTGCCTACCTGGACTGCCATTCGACTGGGCGACATCGTGGGACACATATTTCTCTCATTTTTCTTCCCCTTATTTACCATTGTTTGTGATTTTGTCCGCAGGTATATCTGGTCCACTGGTGTCCGGATATGTTGTGATTGGTTGATTAAATGTGACTAGTTAATACTGATTGTATGGCCACAATTTGAGGAAACTGTTGTGGAAGCCATTATGGGACTCAGGAACAAGATCCCTGCATCCTGAAAATACATTTTTTTTTAAAACATAGAGGGGCATGGTGGGCAGACCCTGACTCCAAGGGGGTATGCTGAGAGGGAGACAAAGGGGCCCCGTCGATTGGTTGGCCACAACATGGACATGATGCTTTGGAGGCCATTACGGGACTTGGGATAGGGATAGGGCCGTCATTAGAATATATTGTAGTGAATGTCAGTTTAAAAGGGACACCAAAGGGAGCACTTATAAAGGGTGATAACAGATTTTAGTCACAATATAAATAATTTTTGGTGATATTATGCTTCAATGTGCTCTAGCTGACCAGCCCACTCTTTCATGCGCCTGCTGCAGTCAAGACAGGATTCTGACCTCCTGCCAGGCAGTGCGACCACTCCCAGGAGTCAGGAACAAAGTCTGGGCACACCTCCTTCCACCCCAGCAGGCTAGTGAATTGACACATCAGCTTTAAAGGCTGCACCACCTCTGATAGGCTTCTGGGCTTTCCCCCTGAGGAGGACACAACCCTCCCCTTGCTCCAGTCGTGCTTGCACCCAGGCAGGGCGGTAAATTAGATTTGCAGGTGGTGTGCACCTCCAGGAAGGCTAGTGACACCTCCAGGGTGAGCAGCCTGACCTGTACACCTAAAATCAAATTCTGCCATCTTTAGGACTGTGGAAATAATGGGTTCTGGGCAGAAAAGGTGACCCACACCACAAGATGTGGGTGGATTAGCTGTAGGGAATAGCTGCCTATTAGCTACTAGCTCCCACACTCCTAACACCCCATAGTCTAAGATTTAAGGGACCCCCCCCCCGACACCAGAACCTCAGATCCGAACAACTTACTTCAGGGAAGGACCAAGAGGAGGCCTGTGTCGCCGACAACAGGACTTTGCCAACAGCACCAAAGCAAAAGAGGGATACTTTGTCCCTGAGGCAACAGACTTGGAACTGAGGGAACAACCCTTGTCCTTGGCTAAAACTTGACACTCCCAAGGAGAGGGACCCTTGTGGAAGTCTGATAAACCATCAGTCTCCCCTGGACTAGTAGCACTAGTCCCTGCAAACTGCAGGTAAAAACACTCACCGGATTCAAAGAATCACTGGCCATAGGCCCTAGCTGGGATTTTCTAAATCCAGGAGGTCCAGTTCATTCTAAGAGTTCTAGGCCCACATGTCTCAAAGTTTCAGTCCGCTACCTCACTCCCCAGGACCCAGTGAAGTTCCAGAAGCTTTTTTGTGTGATTACAGCTGCCAAGGCTTGTTGGTCACCAATCCAGTAACTGAACCCCACACTTGACACTGCATCTACAGGGAACACTGTGCAGCCAACATCCGATGTCAGCAGCTGTGTATCTGTTGTGTTTTTGCATTCTGTTTTTTGCAGCAATGTGTAAGCAGTGAAATCAGTACCACCCACGGCTCCCGTTCAGCACCAGGGACAGCCAGAATAACTCATTACCCGGATTCCACAGGCTTGTTAAAATTGATCATCTGATTGCTGTGGCCTGGTCCTGGGGCCTGCATGACCTTAACCCTATAAGGGTTCCATGAAACTCAACCTGCAAGTGACCGATTGTCACTAGTGGGTTTTGCTATTACCGCAATGGTATTTTGCCTATATATTTTACTGTACTGATTTAATATTGCTTCAAAAATCTATAACTCCAGTTATATATATGCTATTTCGTTTGTATTGGTGTCTAAATTAAGATAGAAATATACTCTGATTTTATATATATTGGTGTTGGATTTCTCTCGACTCGTCTCATCTTAATCACTTATTATCATCCATGTTGGTACTCTGAAATGCTTAGCACATGTTCCTCTAATAAAGCCTGACTGCTCTTTGCCACTCTACTAGGACTGTGCGGCGCATTTATTAGCATGAATCCAAGGTCCATCTTTGGGATATTGTGAAAATACCCAGCCATACCACATAATATTCCACTTTCCTACAGTGCACTAGAAAGCTAAAATGAGGGTTCATTTTCTATAAATTCTCGGATAGCTTCATCAATGTCAAGAAATAAGTCTAATATGCTGAGTTTAACATGTACTTTCCACACTAGCAGCAGCCTGACTGTTGATTCCCTAGTAATTTACTGCAGCTTCACCACACAATTCCAAAATGGAACTAAAGCACTAACATCCTGTGCTTATGACAAAAGTGTGACACACCTGAATGCCACAGTGATGGAATCAAAGCAGCAAAACTGAATGCATTTCCTACACAGGAGACTACAGTAAAGGAGCAAAATGGGGCGAGGGGCGTGGGGGGGTTGTAATAAAAATGATGGTTAGTGCTCTAAATAGGTAAAATGAGGAACTTACTTCCAACATCAGCAGCAGTCTGTCAGTTAACCTCATCCATGCTGTTGACGAGCTCAGCTCGTCATGGAGTACAGCTGAGCTCCACTCATGACGAGCTGAGCTCGTCACGGCCGTTGGAACGTTCGCACGTGGGGCTAATTTCCCTGCTGTGCTGAACGTTCTAAAAACAGGTGTGGCCATGACGAGCTCAGTTCGTCATGAGGGCAGCTACCACAAAAGTGGCCACTCCTGGATGCAACTGTGTTGTAATAGGAACAGTTGAATTAAAAACCTTTCTAGAGGATCAGGCAGAAGTAAGTGAGCAATGAGATGTTAATACAGGAGTGAAACCAGTGGGTTGAAAATGTGAGGGGAGAGATGGATTTTTAGTCATTTGAAGCATAATGTATTTTTGAGGGACTGAAAATAGTTAAAGAAAGATACCTGCATAAGTACAGCATCGCGTTTCAGCATCTGTTTGCTCAGCCTACTCGTTTTCTCAGTCACTTAACAGCTCCCTTATTTTAAAATAGTAACATAAACCCAAGGAATTCACTGAAAAAACAACGGTTAAAGTGACGTTACAGTTAGGTGTTGGAAGGCGATAGTAGCTAACATTAAAAAATATCCAGAATCACTGAAATATGCCAGTTGTAGTTTAGTGAAGTACAATAACTTGCACCCGTCATGAACTGCTTATGACCTCACATATCACATCACTTATGATATGTTAAATGACGTAACTGATTACAGCATAGACTGGCCTACAGTCATACTATGCATCCAATCTACATCAACACTTTGTACGGGAAAAAACCTTTACAACGCAACCTTTACAACGCACTACCATTACAACAAAACTTTTACAACGCAACATCCATTACAACGCATGCATTTACAACGCAACCATTACAACGCATGACACTTGATAAGCGTGGCTGAAATCCACCCGAGTGACTTACCGCACTCACCTATAGTTACCCAATAATAAGTCAGCCGGACAGTGGAGAAGAATGAATAAGGCAATTTTATTAGGCCACAAACTCCCATATGAGAGGGCCCTGTCCGACCTCACCCATAAGAGTGCGCCGAGAAGACTGACCCATCCCAACACAGCAGTACATTATATCAGGATACAGTAGAGTAAAACACGCCCAGTGTGGAAAAATACTGGACCCCTGGAAGAGCGAACAATGGCCTCACACAAGAGGCATTTGCACCTGCGATGGCAACATTTCTTTATCTCTGCCCAAGGCCGCGGAGACGGGCCTCAGCGACTCCAGCATATGAGAACACCACTGATAATGAATTTGTTATAGTTTCGGCCACAGTTAGCTGAGAAGGGAAAACTACTGCGTTAGCATTTCTTTTCTCTATTCCTACGGGAGGGGTGAGCGAGTGCGACTCGCACGCAGAAAGAAACACTTCCAAAATGGTGGCACATGAGCTAAGCTAAGAAAACATGATAGTATAACACGCAAAAATGAATATTAGATGAGGAATATGAGCAAGAATGCATAAATGAATATACCATATTAGACACATCCTGCTAACTCATAAATGTAAATGTAAATGGGCGGGGCATCGGGAAATGAAACCTATCAGCCCCTCCTTTTAGCAGGATTGTGGCTAACATATGCGCTGCCTTTATTAACCAAAAGAAGGGTCTTCACAGCAATACTAGGGGCAGGGAATCAATTACTCAAAAATATCATCATCAATGAGCATTAACCAACGAATATCATGAAGTTCCACATCATTAGAAACGGGATATTGTCGTGTTGGTCGTTTGGAAGCACGGATATTGCTGGCACACATGGAACAACAAGGGGGAAGGCAATAAACACAGAGGCAGCAAGTCAGTAGTACACCAACGATCCCTACAATCCCCATCAAAATCTTCCAATCCCAAGAGGAGAAGACACTCGACAACCATGTTTTTAAGGACCAAGTGCCTGTATCCTGATGAAGGTCAGCTGCCAACCTATGAAGCTTTTGCACCGCTAAATTAACTGTCGGTGCCGAGTCTGGAATGTAAACACAACAAGAGGTCCCGATGATGCGACAAGCTCCACCCCTATTTGCAAGGATGACGTCGAGCACCATCCTGTTCTGGATCGTAAATAATCTCATCGCCTGCATCTCAATGGACATATTGGCAGCAATATCAGCCTCCATATTCACTACCTTCTCCATGACCCTCGAGAGATGTCTAATGGCTCTACTGTTAAAGATAGGACCCCAAAATGGCAATAAACCCTTCGAAAAATCTGTGAATTGCTGTCCAGCGGTGTCAGTCTGATCAACATCCTCAACCTGGAGTGCCCTCCTTTTACGCTGACCGGGCATGATGGCATACCTCCGATGAGTCTTATGATAATCTGAAGGCGCCACATAGACAGGGGGAAGTAAGTAGGCTAGGTAACAGACCCCACCCCAACCCTCAGGCAACCACAGGTAGCCATTACTCCCGCAGACAAAATAGAATATTCGGGGGAGTAACTAATGAAGGACTAAGGGGCAGGCGAATTGAAGCAGTCACATTATAGGAGCTGTCTCCCACTTTAATGGGACCTCTCCCCAAAATAAAGAAATAAGGTGAGGGCCCAACAACCGCCAGGGGCACCAGAGAACGACCACTACTGTTTGTCGCGGGGGGGTGTCTATAGGCGAAGGAGGAGTTCAACTGCAGAAAACTTTCCCTCACTTTGTCAGTGTCGTTTGGTGTCACAAATCGTTCTACCTTCTTCGAGCATGTCTCTAAGAATGTCTGATCAAAACGTCCGTCAGTGAACAACCGTCCAAGGGAGGAAGTGGGCATAGGGCGTACTCGCATTGTCAACGTTGACCCAGTACCAGGCAATCGGGGAGTCTGAAAATCAGGCTGCTGAAAGAATTTCACCATACCAATCAAAGTGTACCAGCCTACACAACTGTTCACAGGTGTCAAGGGAAGTGCCAGCAATCTATCCTTCTTGTATGCAGCGGAAGGGAGCAACCCACAGACCCAACAATCTGTCACATTATACACAGCATGAGCATGATGTAGAGTTTTAATAAAAACATTATCACGGTAGCCCTTCCTCATGCATTGTTCACCATAATCAACAGTAATCATATTATGCTCCGGCAACGTTGAAGGAGTGGGAACTAACTTATGAAGAGGGTAAGCTTCATCCAGAAAAAACAGTATCCCAAGAACTATTAGAAATATAATGATGAAGATCACAATAACCACTATTTTCCCTTTTCGGGGCAGAGGCGCCATGGTGAATCTGGTTCTGGTTTACGGGGAGCTGCAAAAGGCTGTTCCTCCTCGGGAATAGGACGGCCAAAAGGATACATATTACCTAGCTAAAAGTCCAAAACTAGTCTAAAACAGGACTATAAAAATTGTCCCAGACACTCAAAAACCGGCCAGAGGGGTTCTTCACCCTTGAAAGGGATCTTCTCCCTGTGTCCATGAAAGCCTCACAGGTAGACTTTTATTGTTCAATCCCTAATCCCTCGACGGAGTCGCACGACTGTTGCAACTCAGGAGCACTAAACCTGGGTCCAGACGCAGTCCTAATGTTCCACGCAACAATGTCTCGAAGCGCACCAGGGCTCTTACCAGAAGTCCATCCCTAACATTGAGCTAACCTGTTCAGCAGCGTTCACACCTGTTCCCTAACTCAGCCCTTCTTCCAGTGCTCACTTTTCCTTTCTCTCTTTTCTGGGCCGCAGATTATAGCGAGTGCTCCCTCGCACTTCAGGATCTGTGAACAGAATGGGGGGATCAATTGTAAAACAGAAGAGGGACCCTGAATCTATGAAACAACTACAAAAGGGGAACAACCCGCCAGGGCGAGAACAAGAGGAAAAAACATGAAAGGGGTGTTCCCAAATAACAAGGATCAAAGTTTAATAAATATCAACAGTATACCCCACACACCACAAAAAGAATACATTTATTCAAAAGAAGTTTTTAATTTTCATTTTGACAATCAACATGATTTTTTTTGTATAATAAATAGAGTGATTCCATTTGTGCAATACAAGACATTTTGAAAAAATATACATAATCAGAAACATGCAAGAACAGTCTAAAAACTAGGACACGCAGTGACACTTCAAACAGTGTCACTTGCAACAGAATTGTGCCGTCCTTTAATTTAATTGAGGTGACTCCTTCACCTTCCAGCAATACGGTAGGGCGCCCTACCGTATTGCTGGAAGGTGAAGGAGTCACCCGTTTTCCTTCGATCCAGGACACCATTTTACGTGCACCGCCGGGCCGTTTCAGGCCCCCCATTCCCTGGGATTGAAGTTGTGCCAAATCGTGATGTCTTCGGTGTTCGTCTTACCTCAATTAAAGGACGGCACAATTCTGTTGCATTGAGGTCGTTTTTCACTGTTGGCTCCGGTGCTACTTACTGTATTGCATCAGTGCTTGCTATTCCTTTTGAGATACCTGGAATGTTTTCATTATATTGCTTTTAAACCTGGTTCCCTCGTACAAATGGATCCCTTGTGGGCCTATTCTAAAATGCGAAATTTCTGACCGGTGAAACCCTGGGATTGCGATCTACTTCACGATTTCTCAATCTGCTACCTCTTTTTTACATATTTAAAGGGGCCCCGTTATTGTAGGGTATTTAGAATACCCACCCACAGCCTTGCTGCTACTAGGACCGCTTGTCAGGACCGTGTCACAGACATTATCTATTCTGTTTGTCTGTGCCATATCTGAAGTGCGCCCTGATGAAGGAAGCCTTTATTGGCACTTGTCCGAAACTCGCGTCGGCGCTTTTCTTGTCCTTGTGTGTAGTGATATGGATGTGAATGTCTGAGTATGAATTTGATTGTATAAAAGGGATGTTTGGATGTATGAGTGGATCTATTTTGTTGCCCTGTTTGAAGTGTCACTGCGTGTCCTAGTTTTTAGACTGTTCTTGCATGTTTCTGATTATGTATATTTTTTCAAAATGTCTTGTATTGCACAAATGGAATCACTCTATTTATTATACAAAAAAAATCATGTTGATTGTCAAAATGAAAATTAAAAACTTCTTTTGAATAAATTTATTCTTTTTGTGGTGTGTGGGGTATACTGTTGATATTTATTAAACTTTGATCCTTGTTATTTGGGAACACCCCTTTCATGTTTTTTCCTCAGAATGGGGGGATCAACAGCAGAGGACGTAATTTCCGGTGTTTGCTCGCCACAATCAGGGGAGGCCTCACTACTCGAACTCAGAGCTGGCCTCCTTTGACTCTCATTTTGCGCGTCACCCTTCAGTAAGGCATCCGAAAAGGGGACGTAACGAGGAACTGCCTCTGTCTTGTGATCAGCAACGCCGCCTCTCACCCATTCATCATAAGGTAGTGGGAGTGGAACTTTCTTGACATGCGAAGCATGGGTCCACGCCTTCCGGCCCTCAACTCGAAGTGCGGGGCGCGTGGTGAGGAGCACTTGCCTTGGCTCCAACCACCTGGGCTCCAAGCAGGACTTCCGTTGGTATCGTCGTATTACTACCCAATCACCGGGTTTGATGCTGTGTCCAGGCCCCTCCGGCTGCGGCTTCAGGGTGTCTGCTACCTGCTGATGAATAGAACGAAGATCTTTAGTCAAGGCATACAGGTAATCTATCAACAAAGGATATTCAATTTCCGAAAAACATTTAGGTCTAGGGACACCCCAGACATTGGCGGCCTGCCAAATATGACTTTGTGGGGGGAAACGCCTGTCTTGGAGTTAACTGTCACTCTGGTGGAAAGCAAAGCACGAGGCAGTGCGTCTGGCCAGCGTAGCCCTGTACTCCCCTGTATCTTGGCCATTTTGAGTTTTAAGGTACCGTTGAATCGTTCCACCAACCCCGCTGCCTGGGGATGTTGGGCTGCATGAAATTTTTGAGATATTTGTAACCCTTTACGGATCTGTTTCATCAGTTCAGCATTAAAGGACGTGCCATTGTCACTCCAGATCACCCGGGGCAAGCCATATCTCGAAAAGTATTCTTTAATCAGCATTTTTGCTGTCGAGATGGCTGTACAATCTTTTGTTGGAAAAGCCTCCACCCACCTACTAAATGAACATACCACCACTAGAACATATTTCAAGTTGTTTACCCTCTCCATCTCAATATAATCCATTTGGATAACTTCGAAGGGGAAAGAAGGAGGGGCAAAATTTCCCACTGGGACAGGTGTTCCTTTGCCAGGATTGTGTCTTAGACAAACCATGCATTGCTGCACTAAATGTGTTGCCACTTTGGAAATGTTCTTATTGCTCCATACTGGGTCTAACAATTTGCAGATCCCCTTCGCACTAATGTGTGCTGGCCCGTGGGCCATTGTCACCACTGGGAGGACATATGCATCTGGGAGTAGCCATCGTCTTTTGTCTGACACATCCGTCCAACATTCATCCGAGTCCAACCTCCCCCCACCATCCTTTCATGTCCTCAACTCGTCATCCTTTGCCTTTCCCTGTATGTTCCGCACACTCTGTACAGTGTTCGCGAACATATTAACATCCGGTACCCACCTAGCTGGTCCTGCCACAAACATTCGTGGGAGTTTTGTCCGAGCCGTTTCTTTAGCTGTTTGGTCTGCAAATGCATTTCCCCGTCCTACGTCATCTACCACCACTTTGTGTGCACTACATTTGATCACAGCCAGTCTTTTGGGAAGTGTCAAAGCTGTCAATAGTCGTAATATCAATGGGCCATTCTGAATCTTCTGTCCGTGTGATCTCAAAAATCCCCGTTCTGCCCACAGTCGGCCATAGCTATGGGCCACGCCAAAGGCGTATTGGCTGTCAGTGTAAATATTCACATCCAACCCTTCACTCAGCTCACACGCACGCATCAATGCTATTATTTCTGCAGCCTGAGCTGAATGATATAGAATCCTAGAAGTCTCTACCACTGTTTTCAAGGTCGTGACTGCATATGCTGCAGTTGAGGTACCATCTGCAAGTTTGAAACAGGAACCATCAACATACAGTTCCCCATCGGGATCATCTAGGGGTTTGTCCGTCAAATCTATCCTTCCCTTTGTCTCCTCCTCTGTTCTAAACATACAGTCATGTATTCCATCGTCCTTTTCGTCTGAAGGGATAGGTATCAATGTGGCCGGGTTCAGCGTAGCACATCGTTTAATCGTTACATGGGGTGCAAATAACGTCATCTCATAACCAATAAGACGAGCACTAGTTAAATGCTGCGTCTGTGTTCTGTTCAATAAGATGTCTACAGCATGCGGTACCATTACTGTGAGAGCTGATCCCAGGACGAGCCCTGCCGATTGTCTAATTGAAACTGCAGCAGCCGCTGTAGCCCTCAAACAACTCGGTAATGCTCTTGCCACATTGTCAAGCATTGCAGAAAAGTAGGCCCACGGTCTCTGTTTCCCACCAAAACATTGAGTTAGGACAGACAACGCGCAACCTTCCGCCTCGTGTACATAAAGCACAAAAGGCTTCTGGTAATCAGGTGTTCCCAAAACAGGTGCAGAGCATAAAGCAGTTTTTAGTAACTCAAACGCTTCTTGACATGCTGGGGTCCAGGGCAGGGGTTCGCGCACTTCTTTAGTGGTCAGATACAGAAGGGGTTTTGTTAGTAGGGCGTAATTAGGTATTCACTGGTGACAATACGAAGTTATGCCCAAAAACGCGCGCACCTCTCGCTGCGTGTTAGGTACAGCCATGTTAGTTATCGCCTTAATGCTCTCCGGCGTCAGCCTCCTCCCCTCCTTCGATAGGAGATGACCTAAGTAGGTAACCTCCTGTCGGCAGTATTGGAATTTAGGAAGAGACACCTTGTGTCCCTTGCAAGCCAAATGGTGTAACAATTTAACAGTGGACTCTCGACACCCTTCCTCAGTGTCCGATGCGATGAGGAGATCATCCACATATTGCAATAAAACATTACCGTGCGGGAGTTCCAAATCATCCAACTGCGCCTTCAAAGCTTGACTATAAATGCTGGGACTTTCCCTATAACCTTGGGGAATTCTACAAAATCTAAAACATCGGCCAGCCAATGAGAATCCGAATAGGTAACGGCTATCCGGGTGCACGGGGATACTGAAGAATGCATTCTTCAGATCCAGAACAGAAAAATATTTAGCAGAGGGAGGAATCATTGTTAAAATCGTGGTAATGTCAGAGACCACCGGATACTGGGGCTCAACCACCTTGTTAATGTGGCGTAAATCAATCACAAAGCGATAAACATCAGGTGTACCATCACTGGAATCTGCAGAGGGCCTCTTAAGGATCGGGAGAATAGGACTATTACAACTGTTAGAGTCCGTCTCCTCCACTACTCCTGAACGAATCAAGTCTTGTATTATTTGCAACAAAGCCTTCTCTCCATCCCTAGATATCTTATACTGAGGTATCCGAGGCAATCCGGCTCCCGTCTTAACCTTTATCGACACAGGGGCAATATCCATTTTACCCACATCAGTATCGCTGCTAGCCCACAAACTCTCGGGAATCCCCGCAAACTCAGTTGGAAGGGGCTCATCTTTTGAAAAACACTGCTGCGCACGCGCGACAGTAGGACCCAACATGAGGTACACACCATCTGGGGAGCAGTAAATGGTAGCATTCAATCTTTTCAGTAAATCCAAACCCAACAAGTTCTCGCCACACTGTGATGTTAGAAGGAAAGGGGAATCAATAGTAAAAGGACCAATCGTAAGAGCGAGTGGTTTAGAGATGGGGCTAATCACCGGAGTACCTGCGAACCCTACGGAGATATTATTCTTGCCAGACAGAGCCGCCCCTGGGACCTGAGAACGGGCCACCGAACTCTTTGTAGCGCCCGTATCCACTAAAAATGTCTGGGGTGACCCTAAAAAATCTGCTGTCACGTAGGGTCCTCGTTGATCAACATCCACAGAAACCGGTCCCATGCCCTGTCCTACGCTGTCCTAGTTATGAGAAAATCCAGTCAAATCGTCCATAGCATAATCATCATTGTAGTACTGTCTGTCCCTACTACTGTCGCCCTGGCTCTGGAAGTGCTGTCGGTCCCTACCTCCATCAAAATAATTTCCACCCGGTCTCCTCCCTTCGTCAGACTGTCTATCATTCCTGTGAAATTCACCCCGACCACGACACCTGCCGTGTCCGGCAGTAGTCTGGAGTTCTGGGCAATCTCTCCACCAGTGCCCCTCCTTTTTGCAGTTGGCACATTGATTTTGCCCCAGACGCTCTCTCTTCTCTCCCCTTCCATAACCACTTCCTCCTCGACCAGCCGCCATGGGCGGGGCTCCCCGTCCCCGACCCTTCGCTACTTGCTGCAGTAACACTCTTGTCTTCAAATCCTTCGCCTACTTTTCTTGTCTGTCTTTATTCTCATTCTCCCTATGTTCATAGTACTGAGCCATACTCAGAATACCAGAGGGGGTGGACGTCGTCCACGTACTCTCCGACGCCTGCAATCGACCCGATATTTCCGGTAACAAATTTGTTACGAATCTATTAACGAAAAGGCGCAGGCCGCCATCTTGGGAAATATCCTGACCACTAAAATCCATGAAAGTCTCTTCCAAGCGAGTGAAAAAATCTGAAACCGCCTCATCCTTCTTCTGCAGTCAACTTATCCCAATCCACTTTCTTAGGAGGAATAAGGGAGTGCATATATTTTATTATGCGTCCCGGTAACGCTAGAATTTCAGCCTTCGGCTTCTCTCCTGGCTTTCGCTCCTTGTCCCAATCCTTAAGTTCCTCCCAGGTGCCACCCAGCTCTTCTGCATGATCCGTACCCTTCACCTGCCTCCACACATCCACTGGAACCAACAGTCCAAAAAACAACTCTATGTCGGCTAAGGTCATGACCGTAGAGGACGCTGCCTCTGTCAGCTCTTTGTAATAGGCAGTCAGATTCTTTCTCGAGTCGGGCAACTGGGCCTTCAGTGCTAATACCTCACTCCTTTTCCAAGGCGTATACACCCATTGTTCTTGGAAATGAGCGTCGACGCGAACTCGAGTGACAATATTAGTGTGCGGATCTACCACCTCGGGTATTTCAGGGTGGAAAATAGGGTGTACCTCCCGCATCGGATGTACCCCAGGGAAATGAGGCTCTCCCGCCGACGGCAGCTCATTTCGATACTCCAACAAGGACCTCAAACTGCGTAATACATCCTTCATACCAGTATTAGCTCTGTAGGCATTATTCCTAATGTCATGAAGAATCGCCGGCGCTTCTCCACCATATCCCTCTTCCCACAACGCTATCAATGTCGTCGACATATGCCATAAAGCATGCTGTTGCATCAGTGGTTCATAATCTTTCATCGTAGACCAAATATCCTCAATCGAATAAATAATATTCCTAGCCCACTGGCAAGCCTGATTAGCCACCACCGTTTTCTCATCCCACCTGACAGTAGAACGCGTGAGCAACTTCCATACCTGATTAAGCAGCCCACTTCCCGCACCTCGAGCCGGGGTCACCAACCCACCTTGAGGGGTAGCGCTAGCAGAAACAGTAGGGAGCGCAGAGGGGGCCACCGAGGGGGCAGGTGAGCTCGCCGCCAAGAAGGAGACCAAGGGCGCCGTCAATGAAGAAGTAACAGAAGACAAAGCTTGCTCAACATCACTCAACAATTTTGGAGCGGAAACGGCGCCAGATAGAGGAGAAGCACCTGCCTGCGGAACCGAAACCATCGCCGAGGAAGCAGAACCAGCCAGCACGGGGTACAAGGGTTGCGGGGCATATGGGGGAGGGGGGCGAGCGTTCAAAATATCCTCCATCTCATCTTGTTCTTCTTCTCTAGCCACATAGCTCTTACTATCCTGCAACCTGAAAAGCCTGTCTGCGCGTTCAATCCGCTGCTCATTCTCTCGCTTAGTGTGCTCTCTCGCCTTCTGCGCCATTGTCTGTGCCGCCCTCTTTTGAGCTACCTTCTCTTCCCTCAACTGTCGCTCCTTTACTTCCTTCTGCCACATCCTCAGAGAATCGAACATACACTGGCGACTGCGCCTAGCAAACAATCGATCTTGTAAATAATCTAATTTTGCCACGTCAAAAGAACCAGTCAAAGGCCACTGCAAATCCACATTTTCTTTCGTATATCTGTGCCACAAAGTGTTAAACAAAATCGGAGGCAGTCCATGTTTAACGTACATCTCAAAATTAGGGGAGCCCTCCACCGGGGCGGGTTGGCTCTCAGCCAATCTAGTGTCCGAAGGGCCACAGCAGCACCCAAGGCACCGCAGTTTACTAAAACACGGCATCACAACTCACTCAACCTCACACCAACACAACACGTTCGCTTCCCCGGGTCACACAATCACAACGAGAAATTCACACCCACACGCAGTTGCACTTCCTAGTTCGCCAACATAATCCCTGCCAAACACGTGTAATCAAAATGGGACGAGGCCCGTCGACCAAGTCCTGGGGAACCTGGACCCTTCCGCAGACCGAACAGTATACACACCGTTCCGAAATTGAGGGACACATCCGCCTCCCGGGCGGCACTAGAGATCGCTGCGCACTATGCCACGTAAGAACCGGGACCCTCACCCAGCAAACCACACACCCTAGGGGTTCGGGTAGGTTCCAAAATTCATCCGCAGCAAGCCACGCCTCGACAGCAGTACCATCCGGTCGGATGACAAACAATCGTCCACCCAATCTCCACTAAGTCTGTCAGGGCGCCACTCGCACCCTGAGTTACCCGGAGCACACTAGCCCCAGGAGCACACCAGCTCCTCCAATCACCAGAGACACACCGGTCTCAGAGACACACCTTCCTCATGGAGCATCCCCGCTCCCTCAATCGACAGTCGGACCACTCACCTTCTATGCGCGGTACCGACCTCTACCGTTCTCCACCGCCGGCTGCTAGGACCAATACGGTCAGCTCCAAAGTTCCGCCTTCTGGACTCCGGCGCAGGATCAGAAACCCGGACCTCTCCCGATCAGCAGGGCGGGGCAGCGCTGCGAGAACCAAGCTCGGCATCAAAGTGGGTACCCAGACCCACCGTGCCGACCAGAGGGTCCCCGGTCTTCTGCTACCCACTTACGGCTGAGAAAGATCCTTATCGCGGAGTCCCTGTTTGGGCGCCATCTGATAAGCGTGGCTCAAATCCACCGAGTGACTTACCGCACTCACCTATAGTTACCCAATTTTAAGTCAGCCGGACAGTGGAGAAGAATGAATAAGGCAATTTTATTAGGCCAAAAACTCCCATATGAGAGGGCCCTGTCCAACCTCACACATAAGAGTGCGCCGAGAGGACTGACCCATCCCAACACAGCAGTACATTATATCAGGATACAGTAGAGTAAAACATACCCAGTGTGGAAAAATACTGGACCCCTGGAAGAGCGAACAATGGCCTCACACAAGAGGCATTTGTACCTGCGATGGCAACATTTCTTTATCTCTGCCCAAGGCCGCGGAGCCGGGCCTCAGCGTCTCCAGCATATGAGAACCCCACTGATAATGAATTTGTTATAGTTTCGGCCACAGTTAGCTGAGAAGGGAAAACTACTGCGTTAGCATTTCTTTTCTCTATTCCTACGGGAGGGGTGAGCGAGTGCGACTCGCACGCAGAAAGAAGCACTTCCAAAATGGTGGCACACAAGCTAAGCTAAGAAAACATGATAGTATAACATGCAAAAATGAATATTAGATGAGGAATATGAGCAAGAATGCATAAATGAATATACCATATTAGACACATCCTGCTAACTCATAAATGTAAATGTAAATGGGCGGGGCATCGGGAAATGAAACCTATCACACTACAACGCACACCACTACAACGCATGTCATTACAACTCAGTCATTACAACGCACACCATTACAACGCATAACATTACCATCCAACACTTACCCTACTGTTGCACCCCCTGGAGTTAGAATAGTAATTTTACCCCTACACTATCCAACACTTACCCTACTGTTGCACCCCCTGGAGTTAGAATAGTAATTTTACCCCTACACTATCCAACACTTACCCTACTGTTGCACCACCTGGAGTTAGAATAGTAATTTTACCCCTACACTATCCAATACTTACCAAAACATGCAATGTAATGTTATGCGTTGTAATGGTATGCGTTGTAAAGGTATTATGCGTTGTAATGGAATGCGTTGTAAATGTAGTTTTTAAAATTTCGTTGTAATGGCATGCGTTGTAATGGAATGCGTTGTAATGGATGTTGCTTTGTAAAAAATGCGTTGTAAAGGTATGCGTTGTAAAAGTGTGCGTTGTAATGTCATACATCCCTTTGTACCCAGGCTCAGACAAGGCCTTGCACCTAACCCTCCGCGAGCATCAAACCCAACTGAACACACTTTGCAGACATACATAGGCCAGTGTCAGCAAACACCCCTCCACAAGTGACCAAGCTGCACTATGCACAGACTTTGAACATACACAGTGGAGATTGTCTGAAGGATCTGGTGTCACAACTAAGCCTGGGCGTAGTGTGCGTAGTGCGGCTAAGTGGAGCGCCACGGAGTTGATAACAAACTCCGTGGTGCTCCGAATAGCTCCGCTACGCCACCCGCCTCCCACCAGCCCTATAATGACAATTGTTAACGTTTTAAAAAATAAGTTTAAAGCACCTTACCTTATCTGCGGCATCTGCGGCGTCACCGGCTGCCCTACTCCTCTCGTCATCGTGTTTGTGGTATGCGCGGACTCCCCGCGGCTGGGTAAATACAAGTAAAAAGACAATGACCGACAAAAGTTCTTCATTTCTGAAATATAAAGAGTTGTTTGCATCTTTGGAAAGCTTACAGGCAAGCTTCTAAGAGTCCAACCATCGATTTAGGTTGTTGTATTATTCCTTGTTCACCAAGCCTTTAGCATAATGCCTAAATCCTTGGTTAATGCTGTTAATAATTCCTGAGGGTTCTAGATATGCTGAAATATGGACCTTTAGATTGACAAAACTGACCACTGTTTTCCAGATTTATAATGCTTGGAAGCGGCCAAAATCTTGTTACTAAGTTCCATAGAAAAGTAGTTATTATTTTTTCATATTAATTTTATTGTGATGATGATGACGAAGATGATGATGATCAAGATGATGAATTCTGATTATCTTTATTATTGTTGTTATTTAACAATCCCTGTTTTGTAGAGTGTTATTCTAGTGATTATTATTTTTATTTTTTTTAAACCTTTATCACTTTATTCCTTCCCCGGTTGTGCGTTAACATGAAACATTAACGCTGACAGTGCATGGGCAGAAGGACAACATGACTCTAATAAGCAGTGTCTGTGCTTGGAGGATTACTTTGGATTTAAATGCTTTGCCTGGCCCTGACTCTTTAAGACGGGCTCCACTCCTAGGAAATGATGCCATTACCTGATTAGGAGAACGGGCTTATTTTAAAAAAGGGATTTTCAAACACCCAAATCCTCTATCCCCTTTACTTATTAGCTGGCACTGGCGAGCATTTCTCCTGTCAAATATATGCACCGGAGTGATACTTCGATTTTTAATTTGGGATCCTTCAGCCTGCAGGCAGATTACTGCAGAACTTTCAGAGATTAACATGTTCACTGCAGGTTGTTTATTTTTAAAGAAAAAACAACTCCTTCATCTCTCACACTCACTTAAAAAGGAAAACTCCAGGCAGTTTTAGGATAAAAGCAGAGATTAATTAAACCAGCCTTGTCAAGCGCTGCAGGCATGGCTTTTGAAAAAAACTACTAATGACATAGAATGATCGAAGATTTAGAATAAATCAGTTTTGTTTTTTAGACCCAACAATTTCAAGTAAAGAATCTAGAAGTAAAAAAAGTGGCAAAGCATTTTCGGGACGTGTTGTACGCAGTGCTTAATTTGAGCCAGTGCTTTCCGGTGCTCAGTACCGGCACCTAATCCTCAGCACCGGGGCCTATAACACCAGTTAAGGACACACTTATTTAGAAGGCAGATGATTTTTACCAGAGACACAGGATGTTGAGCCACGCCGAGACTGGGTACTCCAGCTCCGAAATCGGCAGCTCTACCCATTAGGTCAAGTCCTCTCCAGGTTAATAAGTGCCAGGACTCTAGTCAGGAGGCAGTTAGCACAAGCACATTTATCCTGTTAGCGCTGTCTCCTAAAGAGAGCCCTGTTACAGCAAATAAATTATGGACGGAATGCTGACAATGCAAAGATTCTCCCCAAGTCAAAAGATCTGGGTTAAATCCATCGCTTTTTTGCCCACTATGCCACCCCAGTTTGGACCCAGCCATATGCAAATCAGTCTTGACCCTGTGCCCCATGGGAACAGTCCAGACCGAACTGCCAGGCCAGATCCTCCCTGGACCAGAAACAAACATCCTTGGACCGGTTTCAGGGTATGTCACCTTTTTTCAGCTAGGCTAGCTTGAATCCAGAAGCACAGTGAGCAAGGGCCCCATGTCTGGGCATACCCATCCCGCTTAGGGCGAAAAGTGTTACAGCAAACAAATGTTGGACGGAATGCTTACAATGCAAACTTACTCCCTCAGTCAAAAGATCTGGGTGAAATCCATCGTTCTTTTGCCCACTATGCCACCCCAGTTTAGACCCAGCCTTATGCAAATCAGTCTTGACCCTGTGCCCCAGCCTTCTTCAGCCAGGCTAGCATGAATCCAGTGGCACAGTGAGCAAGGGACCCACGTCTGGGCATACCCATCCAGCTTAGGGCAAAAGGTTTTACAGCAAACAAATTATGGACGGAATGCTGACAATGCAAAGATTCTCCCCAAGTCAAAAGATCTGGGTTAAATCCATCGCTTTTTTGCCCACTATGCCACCCCAGTTTGGACCCAGCCATATGCAAATCAGTCTTGACCCTGTGCCCCATGGGAACAGTCCAGACCGAACTGCCAGGCCAGATCCTCCCTGGACCAGAAACAAACATCCTTGGACCGGTTTCAGGGTATGTCACCTTTGTTTAGCTAGGCTAGCTTGAATCCAGAAGCACAGTGAGCAAGGGCCCCATGTCTGGGCATACCCATCCCACTTAGGGCGAAAAGTGTTACAGCAAACAAATGATGGACGGAATGCTTACAATGCAAACATTCTCCCTCAGTCAAAAGATTTGGGTTAAATCCATCGTTCTTTTGCCCACTATGCCACCCCAGTTTAGACCCAGTCATATGCAAATCAGTCTTGACCCTGTGCCCCATGGGAACAGTCCAGACCGAACTGCCAGGCCAGGTCCTCCCTGGACCGGAAACAAGCATCCTGGGACCGGTTTCAGGGTATGTCACCCTTCTTCAGCCAGGCTAGCTTGAATCCAGTGGCACAGTAAGCAAGGAACCCACGTCTGGGCATACCCAGGCTAGCTTAAATCCAGTGGCACAGTGAGCAAGGGACCCACGTCTGGGCAGACCCATCCCTCTTAGGGCGAAAAGGGTTACAGCAAACAAATGATGGACGGAATGCTGACAATTAAAACATTCTCCCCCGGTCAAAAGATCTGGGTTAAATCCATTGTTCTTTTGCCCACTATGCCACCCCAGTTTGGACCCAGCCATATGCAAATCAGTCTTGACCATGTGCCCCATGGGAACAGTCCAAACCGAACTGCCAGGCCAGGTCCTCCCTGGACCGGAAACAAGCATCCTGGGACTGGTTTCAGGGTATGTCACCCTTCTTCAGCCAGGCTAGTAAAAGAACAATGGATTTAACCCAGGTCTTTTGACTGGGGGAGAATGTTTGCATTGTCAGCATTCCGTCCATCATTTGTTTGCTGTAACACTTTTCGCCCTAAGTGCTTTCGACACGACTCCAGCAATGCATGACTTTTGGACTAACATGCGTCAGAATTACTGAAGCATCTGTCAATCCTTGCGCCATGGTGCGCCGTATTCTAAATACAGCGCATCCATGGTGGCGCAAAGGTATTGCAGGCTGGCGCAGGGAAACTGATGCATCTCTACAGATGCATCAGTTTCTTGTAAATCTGCCCCTTAGAGATTGGTGGGTGGGGTATGCCGTCAGAACATGAATGATGTTCAGTTCATCTTATTGCAAATGCCACAGGCTATAGTGCACGGGGAATATAGCGGAAGACATATACACTACGTTTGTGACGGAGTATCCAGTCCACCAAAGTCTAGATAAGGCCCTATGTTTTGGTAGAATAATAACTCACAAAATCTATTTAGCCTCTATACACACTGTTGAATTATTTCAACAACTTTTGATTTGGAGAGGAAAAAAATGTATTGTCTCATCAGACGAGAGCTGATTAGAACTTAAACAACTAGGCTAACCCTGGAATGGGTTGAGTGCTCATATCATGGTAAATGTGTAATCTTGAATTCTGTGAGATCAGTCTCACGTTGCACCAATAACAGTCAATGAGCCTCATTGAGGGAAAGGCAATGGGACATTGCAACAAAGTTCCCCCCAATAATTTAGGTCCTCATTATGAGTGGCAGAATTTTATCCAGAGCAATAACTCAGTGAAATTCCACTACCTGCAATTTTGAGTGTTTCTGAGCCTGGAATTGTCATTTCTGAAAACTCCAGGCCTGATGATTCTGAGCCTGGAGACCCCAGACATTGTTTAATGCTGCAGGGACAGGCACTGCTCCTGTCTGCTCCACCCGCAGCAGCACAAGGAGAGCAGAAGGTGTCCCATTGTGCATGGTCAGGACTGCCCTAACCTTCTTTCCTCCTCCTTTTCCACACCTGGTCCTTCTGCTGACTCTTTTGCCTTGACTTAACTTGGTATAGCTGGATCTGTGTGTTTAATGGGCATTCCGGGGAGAAAAGTCATACATTTGTGGATCAGAAAAAACTGTCCAGAATTGGAAATTGCAGCTGCCGTTTATGAAGCAAGGGATTATGTCCCTGTGGCCATCGAGGGTCGAAGTCACTACTCCCCGGACACTGGACGCCACTCTGGTGATGGGAGAGGAGGACAGGAAGTGGAGCAGAAGGACACTGGAGGATAGGAAGTGGACTTGAAGGACACTGGGAACTACTTCTGGTGAAACAATCTTTAAATGCCATTTTGTCACTTCTATGTGTGCTGCTTATTGCAGCATTCATCTTGAAGACCCCAACTCACCACGTTGTGTTACATCATACACACTATAGCAATGGCCAATGGAATTATGAAATTCTGCTGCATTTTCCACATAATGCATTTTTCGTTACTGTCACATAATCCAGCATTTTTGGATCAGAAAAAACTGTCCAGAATTGGAAATTGCAGCTGCCGTTTATGAAGCAAGGGATTATGTCCCTGTGGCCATCGAGGGTCGAAGTCACTACTCCCCGGACACTGGACGCCACTCTGGTGATGGGAGAGGAGGACAGGAAGTGGAGCAGAAGGACACTGGAGGATAGGAAGTGGACTTGAAGGACACTGGGAACTACTTCTGGTGAAACAATCTTTAAATGCCATTTTGTCACTTCTATGTGTGCTGCTTAATGCAGCATTCATCTTGAAGACCCCAACTCACCACGTTGTGTTACATCATACACACTATAGCAATGGCCAATGGAATTATGAAATTCTGCTGCATTTTCCACATAATGCATTTTTTGTTACTGTCACATAATCCAGCCTTTGCTACATAATTTGATGATTTCAGCATAATCGTGCAGTGGTAGACCTTTTCCATAGGTCAACTAATGATCATTAAGTTGCTGATTGCTCTAGTAAAGTGTTAAAGTGGAACTAATAAGATGACTCATCTGCCCATACAGTCGTAATAATAACTAGTAAAATTACCAAATGCAGCATAATACCACAAAATGTGCCGCATTGTACCAGATTATTTGCCTTGCCTTGTTAAGTAATTTAGTCAATCTTGCCGGATAATTTAGCCTTCCATTACAGCTTAACTCCTGCCTATAACCTACTACCCCACACTGCATCTAAAAGGCACTAACCCACCATAGAGTCACCAACCCCTGCCCTACATTAAAGGGCTCTTTTCAGGGCATTTTAGGAACATCATTTGAGCACATGTGACTTCATTCTTGGAGCAATAAACCACAGCATGGTTCTCATTCTGAAGGCATAAAATACTGCATTGTACAGCACCTTAGAGATATAAACCCTTCTCACTGCACTGTATCCATGGGTCACAGGTCCATTACACTGCACTTGGAGTTTTAACCCACTACACAAACTATGTAGTATTGATTTATAGTGCCACCAACCCTAAACATCTACTGCATCCTTTCAGCCCTAACCTGTTACTATGCACCGCATCCAAGGAGCTTTTGCCAACGATGCTCTACAGCATCTCAGGTGCACTTCACCACACTGCACTTAATCCGAGGGGCACTAACCCTTTACACTGCATTGTATCTCAGTGGCATCAATGCCTCACAATGCACTGCAGCCTAGAGGCACTAACACATCAGAGTGCATTGCATTTTACTGTACTGATACACCCCCTGCATATTGCACTGAATTCTAGAGGCACTCATCCGGGAAACAGCATTTACAACGCTGTTATTACATCGCGCTACTATTACAACGTGGTTGTTACAACGAACACGATGTTAGTACGCCATGCATTTACATCGCAAGTCATTACGACGACTTGCACTAGGGGGAGCTGAGGTATTGGAAATTAATTTCAACACCTTCCCTACTATTGCGCAAACTGGAGTAGGAATAGTAATTAATACTATTCATAAGTCCAGCGCACCCCCTAGTGCAAGTCGTTGTAATGACTTGCGATGTAAATGCATCACGTACTAACAACGCGGTCATTATAACAACCACGTTGTAAAAGCACGCAATGTAATGAGACATATTCCACTCATCCATAACACTGCACTACACAATAGGAACACTAATACATCACAAGACACTGAATTTTAGGAACACTACCCCATATCACACATTACCCTAGCAGCTGCTATTATCCACGTTGCTTGTAATCTTAGGGGAAGTAACTGGGCAAACATTACTGCATCTTAAGGGACACTATTACATGATCAGGTACCATAGGGATGATAACACACTGCATTTCCCTGAATATAGGAGAAGTAACCACATAGCACCCTGGTAACATCACACCACCACTAACCTACCACACTGCCCCTTAGAGACACTAGCATGTCACACTGCATGACATATGAGGAGCATCTACCCATTACTATGTGTCGCATCCTATGGATACCAACCTGAAGCCTATGGACAGTACCCTAGTACAGCATCCCAGAGTCTGAAACCATCAGAGAGCTCTGAATTACACTCCCTCCACACTGCATTTTAGTAACATGGACCCACCACACTGCATTTCATTTTGAATCCACTGCCACTAAGACTTGTTATTGCACTATAGGTCCTCGGGCACTAGTTCACCAAATAAACTCCATTCTATGGACTTTAACCCCTTGCATGCTGGTGACGAACCCCAGCCGTCACGCTCCGCGGTGCTCGTGTGCTGATGACGGCTGGGGTTCGTCACGGCCCCGCCCTGTTCGTTTGTTTACGGCACAGCGGCGGAAACGGACCAGCAGCGAAGGGGTTAAGCCAACACAGTACTGTGCACCTTCAAGACCATTACCTGATTCACTGTACTGCATCCTACTGAGCATAACACACCACACTACATTCAATATTTGAATGAATGGAGACATGAAATGCATCCAACAATCTAACTCACCAAACTGTACTGTTTCCAAGGGAAGTGAATCTACCCATACAACGCAGGGTGGCTTGAACTCTTGACTTTGTCCCTGTCCAGCACAACTTACAGTAACCCTAAAGCAACATTTGCTTCTAAACGTTATTTTGACACATATTCTTTTAAAATTCACATCTTGACTTCTACTTATTGGATCTTTGTTGTTTTGTACATGTTTTGTTCAAAATATAACAATCTATTTTTCTAAACTGGTGTTGAGACTTTTTGTGCTGTTTGATGTGTTACACAAATACTTTACACATTGGCTCTTAAATTAAGCCTGCCTGTGATGGAGCAAGGATTCGCACCTATAGCGCCTTGCTTGTATTCAAGAACCTCGAATAACTTTATATATACTAATCAACCTGTTTGTCTTATTAATTTATCCCTTATTCTGACATTTTGGGTGTCTCAGAGATGCTTGCATATGTGTTTACTAATCCTAATACGCTTGCTGCTTAAAATGGCTGCTGCTACGTGGGAATTTCTTCTGCGCATGCGCCAGTCATACCCATGTGATGTGACGCACTCGCAGTTCTGGTGGGAAATCTTTTGCACTTGCGCAGTAGGAATAAAATGGCTGCTTTATGTTCTCACATGCCTGAAGCTTGCAGCGATGCTTTTTCTATGCTGTTCATTACGCATTAATAATAATGCTATAGATATTATAAAGTAATGGGAGTAGTATAGTGACTCCTGGTATATAGTACATTCATTTATTCTGTGTTCTAAAGCTGTTTCTATTTGCTTTTCATGTATCGTAAATCCGTGGGCATGAGGGACGGGAATACTCCATGTTGAAAATCCCTTCTGCGCATGACAGCCTACCGCAAGGGGATGAGCTCGGTGTTCTTGAAACCAAGCCAGATGGAAGCATTAGCCAAGATGTGCCTGGGAACCATTAGTCTGACCCTACTAAGAAGATGATAACAACTACAATGTATAAATGAATAGACTGTCCATTGTTTGAGAAAGTCAAATCCTAGGAGGTGCGATGACCTGTCCTTTCTTGTGACCAATCGAAAATTGGGGATCCTTATACTTGCAACATTTGGGGGGTGGTACACTGACCCGAAAACAGTATAACTAGCCTAGTTTAGCTAGAGAAATTGTCCGACTTGTCCGAATAGCTGATCTGTCACTGACCCTATGCACTCAATAGCTGATTGAAACAGAGGTGCTGCGGATCACTCTGTCCGACTGATTCATAGACCCATTCGGGGTTTTGAGAACCTTAAGTGCTGGCGAAGCACTTTGCTGGGGAATTCAAGTACCCAATCGGGGTTTGGACTGATAGCTGCAGAGGAGGTGTAAGCAGGCGTTGCAACTGAACTGCGGGTGCTGGTCTTACCTTGGTGGTCCTGTCCTGATCCTAATCTGGTTTTCCTGTCCTGGGTTTCCATTCTGCACCTGCTGGCCTACTGGCGACTGCATTCCTTGGGGTTCCTACTGTCCTTAACTGACCCGTGGCCAGGGTTGGTCTCCATACCGTTCTAGGTAAATATAAATCTGTGGGGGAAAATTACACTTCTATCCTTTCTTTGCTGCTTTTGAACTGCTACAAGTCTTACTTACACATTTGTTCCTTTTCTTACCCTCCCTGTGCTGACCAATAATAAAGTTTCATACTTTAGCTGTCTTACTAGCATGTTCCATTTTTCCCTTACCTTTTAGGTTGGATAAATTAAAAGTACATGTTTCTGAATAAATAGATGTTCCTTTTCTTTACCCTCCCTTAACTGAACTAAAGAGATCATTTTGAATTATAGCGTGTTCCATTTTTCACCTTCCCTTTTAGCTACATGGTTATATCTAATCCCTTGCAGTACAAATAAAGGTATTTTGCCTTACTCACCTCTGTGGGGTACTCAAACTGCGATATCCTAGCATGTTCCTTATTTTCCCCGTCCTTTAGACACTTCATACCAAGTCTATTTTCTGAAAATTCCTATTAGCATGTTCCCTGTTCTTACCTCCCTTTAGAGTTCTAAATGGTTGGCATAATTTATTTTCTGCATGGTTACACGATTTTTATGATTCTGGTCATTGATAGCTTACTTGCTGTGAATTTCTTGCTTTCAAATGTTGATGAAGAATAGATAAAGGTTTTCAAAACTTCCTGAGTCTGTGGTTATTATAAGGAGTGCAAATATTTTATGTTATTGTATTTTGGTGACTGCTTATCTTTTACAGCTAGCTCCCTGATCCATTGTGATCATAGGTACCTGCGACGAGGATTGGTAAGTCAGGTACATTGGAAATAAACAGGAATGAACAAGGGTTACTGGTAGTAGAGTGTAGGTTACCCGATTAATGAATATGGTAAATTGAATTTATGGGCCCAAGTGTGCATATGGTAAAATTGTAGTCGCGCTCTATCACCTGCTCTGTGCCAAGCTACCGGAGGGTGAGCACAGGTACATTTTAGCTGTGATTCTGACTTAAACTGCCTACGATTGTGGTTCCTGTTTGTACAGGATGCATACTCTGCCAACCAGGAACGCAATTTCCAACAAGGTGTATCACACATCCTTAAAAAGATGAGCATGATTGTCTTCTAAAGCATATCAGCGGGCAAGCTACCTGGAACTTGCAACACATTTAGTTAGGTCCTGTCTGCCAGTTGCATTCATTTCAGACATTTGCACTGCCCTGTGCACACTACCTCTAGCACACAGCAATGTTCTATAACAAGAGATATTACATACAACCAGTGCTTAATTTGTGGTGGTGGTTGCAGGTGGGGTCCAGCACTTATTTTAAAACAGGGCGCTCCTCTGCTAAGGGGAAGAGCATCACCCCACTGCTTTTCAGCACTGCCAAAAAATTAGAAATAAAATGATAACACAATGTTATTATCATTTTATTTTTCTGTGCTGATGCAGTTGTGCGGGCCCGGGGCTGGGCAGAAGGGGGTGGGGGGGAGTTGTGGTACTCTCTAAGTGCGCCTGACTTTTTGGCTGGCCGTCTTGGGGCGGCCAGTCATGCGCACTTTGCATGTTCTCCACCGGCTGCATAGTACAAGCTGGGTGGAGACCATACCCAGGCTCTCAGTCCCTGTCTGCGCACCAATTTCTGCCAAACTACGGCACTCAGACCAATCACAACACTGATTTGTCACATTGTGATTGGTTTAGGGGAGCTGGGTGCTTCCTGTTCCATTGAAAGGAAGCAGAAGGAGAGGCCGTGGTAAGTGATCTTTTTTTTTTATCCCCCCTCCCTCCCTGCCCTAGGGTGACCAACCGTCCGTAAATTTCACGGACCACCCGTAATTTGGGCCTCTTGTCCGTTGTCCGTGAGACATTCTTCCACAGACACCTTTTGTCCGTAATTTCAAACATAAGAGCGAGCTGGCCCCTGCAATGGGAGTTCTGTAACTCTCACTGCAGGGGCCAGCTCGTAGTCCTGCTGTGAATTCAATGGCCAGCAGAAGCCCCTCCCCGACCCAGCACAGACTGCTATCAGGCCCCTTATCATTCTGTATGTCAGCCTAATTATCACATACAGAATGATAATGGGCCTCTTGGTGCAGTGACCTTATAACCTCAAAGGGCCCCATGATAGCCAAAGCATACATGAGCACCCTCTCTCCTCAGCCCCCCTGTCCCCTCTCCCCCCCCCCCCAGTGTCAGACTCTCAAGACTAGAATGTGTTCCACATCATCAGCAACAACTGTGGTGATACTTGGAAGAGACAGAAATGCAAGGGACGCGCAAAAAAGCAGATGCTTAGTATCCGGTTTCCATTTACACTCTAACCACACAACAGCAGCACAAATGAAGACTAACAAGATGTTTGAACTAGCCTCCCTAATTGTGCAACTTGGGCTCTCAGCAGATCTGACAAGTGCACGAGTGCTGTGGCACTTGATAACTTCAGCAATGCCAAAAATCACTGCCTGGCAGCATATACTAAAGCAAGTGCAAAGTTACACTGTAAAATGTTACAGTGCAAAGGTGCATTTTAGTAACATCAATGCAACGACTCAGAAATTGCAGCAGTGCCCTAAAAACAAAACAACAGTGACTACAAAAGCTGCAGCTTAGTAACATCCCGTCCAATAAGTGATTTGACTAGAGGTTACCTGTCATGTATAAGCTTACAAATGATTATCTGCTTATAAAAGTGGTCCAACTAAGCGTATTGTACAGGGTACTAGTAATGTGTGTGAATTCCTTCTTGAAGTGTCTGTTTAGTGTGAACCATCAATCGCATTTGTAAACCATAAAACACCCACTTTCACCTCCCACACTCTCCTGCCAACATGTTTGTATCTCAGTCAGTGGAGTTAGCAGAGTGTAGAGGGTGAGGTGGGACTCAAGCTGCTTCCATCAGCCATAAACCAGGTCAGTGAATAAATAGGTCTAATCATTAACCAGGTAAGTGACTAACCAGGCATAACAGGTATCAGGAAGACTAGACAAATCACAGAAGTTTAAACACTAGACAGCAAGAAACCTATCAGGTTACTCAGATCGTATTTATGGTGCAAGGTTCACAGAGGGAATCTATCCTTCTGGGTGCACATTTAACAGGCTCCCGAGAGTAACCCCTCCTGTTGGGAAGGTCTTATTTGTTCAGGCTTCAGAGCTGTTCATTGGGTTACACGTCCCGTCAGAAGGTCTTACGACACCTGTATTACAAACACCATGCTGAGTCCCATTTTGATTTGAAAACAAAATATTTGCTGTAAAATGAGTTGGATGTATAACATCCTATTAAATGGATACAAGCAATAAAAGACAATATTACTGGAAGCTTGGATGGAGGAGTTTAAAAGGAGTTGGAAAGCATGTCAGAAGCTTTGGTAGGGCTGGGGGCCAAACCCCACCATGGTTTGTTTAGTACATTTGGGTCAGCCTTTTCGTTTGTGATCCAAGAAACAGCTCGCAATTTGGATGACAAATACTCTAGGGAAAGTGAAAACACAAAATTTCTTTTAACTTAGAGCTGTTGCGGTATGTAGTTAGAAGGAACAGGTGAGGCTTTGTTTTATTATTTATGTGGTTTTTTTTTATTTCAAAACAGGTTGTAACAGGAGAGTGGGGTCCCGAAATGAGTGGGTCCAAAATCAAATAATTCCAACTGCCCTCTCCTTGTGAAGAGATCAGGAGGTTGGGGATTCTTCTCCAAGTGTGTTTGTGAAATTAGTGCTAAATGTGTTCAAGCATGTAAATGTACAGGAATTTATATAGCGCAAATCACCAAGCGGTTTCTAAGCGCTTGCTTAGGGAACCCGTCCTGGTATTCCCCTGTGAGATAACCCCGGCAGGGTATCCGCAAGGTGAAAGCCAGGCATCCCGCCGCGAGGGGCCATTGTGGAGATTAAGCAAGCTATTGCCCAGAGTCGCAGAGTGTGAACCCGTGAATCGAGTAGGCACCGGAGCGAGAATTGTCAAGTCCATGGACATTTTAGGACTCAAGACCCCGCCGAGCCGGGAATTGAACCCTGGTCCTGGGCTGACCTCTGCTTCCAGGTCTGCCTCCTCTAACCAGTGAGCCACACTTCTCCACTCAAGCATACTGGGCCAGTATCACTTGGCAGGATTGAAAGACTATATAGGAAGGTTTACATATTTCTGAAAGGTTCTTTCTTTAAAATATATGGACAATTTTGCTTTATGGATTTGAAAGCATGTGAATTAACAGAACTGTGTAAGCTGGTTGAAGAAGCAAGCATTAAGCCTCTCTAGGTGCCCTTTCCTAACACTTTCTGCAATTTTTGATAGCGCTTGGAGCTCAAGAAGTTCAATTACGTCACAGGCCCATGTTTCCTGTAAGCAGATTATATTGGAAACCATAAGAAACTCCGTTGCATCAGTGCACAGGGTTGCACACGTGCATTATATGCTACAGGACAAACATGCAAGTGGGTTTACTAGAAGAAAACTAGGTAGTGAGTTATTATTTGTCTATGGAGTGTTAGGAAAAGGACTTAGGGCTGATTACAAACTTGGAGGATGGGATACTCCGTCCTCTATATAACAAGTTCCAAAGGATATGATGGAATTGTAATTTGGCCGACGGGATAACCATCACGTTTGTGACCTAGTATCCCTGTCCGCCACAATCGTAATCAGGCCCTTAGACTTGAAATTCAAGATGGTGACAAGCCAAGTCTAATCTCAAGCCTATCCTTCAGTATTTCCTTATTGACATCAGAGGTTCAGGTGAGTAATCAGACATGATCGAATACTCAAGGCCTACAACCCTCTCCTCTCCATCCTACATAAAAGTAAGTCTGCCTCAATTCCATAAACTTCTCTTATTTCCAATTCCTTCAGGCAGGCACTTGATTCTTCAACAGTATTTACAATTGCTATCGCTTCTTTCAATTATAAATGCTTTTGCTCATAGTCTCTTCTGCAGAATGTCAAGTACATTATTCTAGCAGTTTATAAACGAAACACACAATGGCTTTGTGATGAGTGGTTTTAGTCAAATGTTTATTTCCAGATTTGATAAACAAGAGGAATTACATGGGGGTCATCATACACACTAGTCACGCTAGTGTGAAGGCACTCATGTGCACTAAGCAGGGAACGCGTTGCTTCCAGATTTGCCAAGCAGGAAGAACTTTATTCAATATGGAACTGATGTGAGTCACACTTGTACACTTGAGTGAGACATGTGCACATCGATGGCAGTGATGAAAGGTTGCGGGTGTGCACTGAGCGAGGCACAGGGACAAATAGTCACACTGGTTGCTTAGCAATGTTACAGTTTTATATGGTGAGTTCTGTGCAGTGTGTGAGTTGCACGTGATGGACTGATCAAAAATAAACATAAACGTGCTCAGTCAATTAATTATTAAAAACCCATAGAGGTGTTTCTTTCAGAATCACTTTGCCAGAAATGAGAAGTGCCTTACTTAGTTCAGACGCAACAATAGGTTGACTCCTTTCCTCATTCGCAAGGTGTGGAGTGGTTTCCTCTATCTCTTCACCTTGGTGTTGGTCTAGATGTTGCTGGTGGCGCTCATTGCCAAATTGAAGAAGTGGCATACACCGGTTTGAGTTTCAAAAATGTTGTATTATTTTATCCTCAGACTAGGAAGGTAAAGTTCCTTCCTGACAGCCAGCAGCCAACTTACTGGTTGGAACCTCACTGTGTGATCTGACTGGAACAGGTGACTAGTCATCCTGCAAGTGAAAATATTTACAACTGGTCACTTCTCAGACTCCTTTCATTCTGTAAATTCATTTCCACAAGCACCCAAGAGGATCCCTTTTTCACAAAGGAAGTTATCCACAGTTCCTTTATGCCAGCTTTTTCCCATCTGCATTCTCATCTTTAGCTAGTTGGCAATCCTAGAAGGACATTTGGAGACACCACGCACCTCTCTCTAATGAATATTCACAGATTTTCCCCTTGCTTCATTCCAGAAAAAAGCAGAGACAGGTAAGACCTGACTTCAACAGTAAGAAAGCAGCTGATCAGCACAAAGTAGAAGGTAGCTATCGAATTTCAAACAAGTATTGGCAAAGACAAAAGGTCCAGGTTCAATGCGTTTATTGATTGCAGCATTAGCATATTAGAGGGAGATCCACGAAACACAGCCAAGAGTATCAGAAAGAGAGGGTAATAGCTGTAAAGTAGTCCCTCATGAATTTCAGTGCAAGTGGAGGTGGAAGGGTACACCTAACTAGCCAGTAGCGTTAGGTGAGAGGTGATAACTCCACTGGGCTGAAGCAAAACGTAACTGTCAAAGACACAAGACGTGTCTGCTATGGATCTTTTCCATCACTGAGTACTGTACCAGCCCCATAACCCATGATTTGTAAAGCACAGCAGATCACCTGTGAGGGTCTCAAGGCGCTGCATTATAGGCATGGGGAGATTAAGTGATTTCCCAAATTCACAGGATATTGCCATCACCGCCAAGACTCGAACGTGGGTCTCACCGGCTCCCAAGTCGCCAGCTCAGGCCGTTACACCACAACCAGTCATCACCTGCTAAGCAGACATGCAATACCTGAAGCGATCTGACACATAAAGCAGGCCACTCGGAGAACTGCTCTCTTGGCCAGTATTGCATGTCCCAATTAGCTACATTCTATGCATGCTGCTTTCCTCTCACAATGGCACTCAAATATGAGATGCTGGTAACAAAGTCCATCCCAGCAGATCTTCCCGACCACTTCTCACACCAAACATGCCTGCTCGGGACCATGAGATGAAAACAAAATATCAAAATGGACAAACCAGTGCAATAACCATATAAATAAATTATGATCATATGAAATACCATAAAAATACCTGCACAGATGCTCAAAGCTGCAGGCATACAGAGAAAACTTTGAAGTCCAAGATGATCACACCTTAATATGAACTTATTTTGACTTGTACTTATGTTGGTTGTCTATTTATATACTTATTTACTATTGAGCAACCTCCTCTGATGTGTCAGTAAAACGTACCTTTTGCTGCGAATTTTTGTCCTGAATTTTGACCTCCTGTCCTGAATTTTTGTCCTCAATTTTGACCCTTTGTCCTGAATTTTTACACTTACTGTCCTGAATTTGTAGCCCTGCCAGTTGGTCACCCTACCTGACCCACTTCTACGGGAGCAGTCACCACTGTTTAAAAAATCAGACTTTAACCCAGAACAAGAGAGACAGGCAGCTTCATGGCAAAGAATGAGGAACAGAATACGGAAAAACAAATAAAAAAGCAGGAAGCAAGGGTGAACCTGCAAGAGTGAGACAAAGAGACAGGGAGTGTCTGGTGGTGAATGAAAGAGGCAGGAGGTGGAATCAAGACTAGGCAGCATTGGTAGTCAACTACCTCGACATTTGGCAGCGCCATCGGCGGGCTTCTGAAATAAATTGGGCTCTGACACCTATTCTTTTACAAATTAAACAGTCTCTACAGGGGAGTGTGTCTCCCTGTTAGGCATGTGTGCAGCCACGCTATTAAGGTGTCATCCGCACAATGCACTCAGCGATAATGGACACCTAAAAACGCCTTTCAAGAATATGCTTTTTTCACACGTTTTGTGAGTTTTGCCTTGTCCTTTACCACAATGAACTATCATACACCAGTGTAAAGTTTAGTTCATGGATTTAACGAGGGGGTCAAAACCTGAAATACATGGGCCTCATTTATGAAAAGTTACGCATCGCTGCGTGAACACAGCGATGCGTCACTTTTCACTGCGCCCTCCTTGCGACACTGTAGTGTTTGTTCAAGAACACAGGAAACGCTGTCTTTGAAGTTTGTAGTTTATTACTAGCTCATAGAGAACACAGCGACACAAGTGCACACCAGGCTTCAACTGCCGAGTCTTAACATTCTACTCGTAGCCCTAGAATCCTCAAAGTGGAGGGTTCTATCTACAGGTGCCAGTGAGGCACAGTACAGAACACTACATTATCCTCTTCCCTATAAACAAAAAGGAAAGAGCTCGAAGAACAGAAAAGAGAAAACATGGAAAAGAAAAGAGAGAAGAGAAAAGAGAGAAAAATAAGAAAAGGAAATGACAATGAAGAAAAGTAGAGTAAGGACTAGAACAAGAAACAGGAACCGAAAAGAGAACTAAGTGGTTATCTAAACCTGGCAGGAATCCTAAGGACTCTCGAACTCCTGCGAAGTCCAGGAAAATCACCACCATCATTGTTGACATCATAAGAGCACTTAGCATCATGGCGAGAATCAGATAGGAGGCCACGGTTGACACAATCAGGTTCCTTGTCATTGACTTTCACCACTTTACTGACATTCCACCAGTGATTATTATTGACACGAATGGCATTGCCGCAAACCTTATCAACAACTAAAGACTCAGAGAATTTGCTTCTTCCCTTGGTGACATGAACAGGGCTCTTAATACGAACAACATCTCCAGCATGAATACTATGCGGTATAGCCCTGTTTCTTTCATCAAAATAAGCTTTCTGCTTTGCTTGAACCTTCACAACATTGTCCCTTACAAACCCATCAATCCCGTCCATTACATTCATCTTAACCCACTTCGACATCCACCCTGGACAAATTTTTGTGGATGGTTTTCTCCCTCTTAGGAGTTCGAACGGAGACACACCAGTGGATGAATGAGCAGTGGTGCGGTAAAACCACAACATGGAGCGAACAGCATTTTCAAGAACACACTTGCAAGCAATAGCCCATTGCACGCAATTGTTTAACACACGGTTCATCCTCTCCACAAGGCCATTGGCCTGAGGGTGATAGAGTGAACTCTTCTTATGAGAAACACCACCTTGTTTAAGGAAACCTTCAAATTCTGAACTTACAAACTGCACACCATTGTCTGTCATAACGACAGAAGAGAACCCTTCCCTAAGGAAAACATCTTTAAGGAAAGAAATGACATTGGCTGAGGAAGGCTCACTGATAAACCGAATCTCTGGCCATTTGGAATAGTAATCAATGGCAACGATGGCAAAACGTGATGAAGAAGGCAAAAGATTGAAAGGACCGACTAGATCAACCCCAATCTTTTCCCACGCCCTCTCGGGAAGAACAACAGGTTCCAAAGGAGGTGTTCTAGGTTTATGGCTTTTGTCAGACGACCTACAGATGACACAACCATCAACTAGAGCGTCCACACACACATCCATCAGTGGCCACCAAAATACATCCCGTAATCTGCGTTTGGTGAACGTTTTTCCCAAATGTCCTTCATGCGCACCCTCTACAAGACGTTTCCTTAAACTCTCGGGGGGAATAAGTCTACCACCCCGCATAAGGATGCCATCTTCCACCGTGAGCTCATCAGCAACTTTGACAAAAGTCTGGAATTGTCCTGAAACATTTTTCTCTTTGGGCCAACCTTTTTTTTAAAAACTTAGGACCTGGACAAGTACCTCATCTTTCAATAACTCCTTTCTCCATTCTGCTTCATTGACAGCACACATCCCCTCAAGATCCAATGCAGCGACAAAACAGTCCTCTTGGTCATCATCATTTTCAAAATCAGAATCATGACCAGAAATGGGGAAACGTGAAAAATAGTCCGCCCTGACATTTTTTGAACCAGGCAAATAGACCACATCAAAATTATACTGGAGTAGCTTAGTCGACAACCTGGCAATGCGCGGAGTGTGTTCTTTAATCTTCTCACCGGACAAAATGGAAACCAAGGGATTATGATCAGTACGTATGATGAAATGACTGCCCCAGAGAAAAGAGTTGAATTTCCTCACAGCCCACCAACAGGCTAAAAGCTCTTTCTCTATCACAGAGAAATTCACTTCAGCGCCACGCAAAACCCTTGAAGCATACGCAATGGTGTTGTCGACCTGACCACTCTTCTGAGTGAGCACGGCTCCAAGACCGAACCCACTTGCATCTACAGTCACCACACACTCTTTATTGGGATCAAAAGCCTTAAGAACACTTTCACTCACCAATTGAGACTTAATCCACACAAAAATTTCCTGGCAGTTCTTATCCCAAACAAATGGCACATTTTTCTTCAACATATTGGTAAGTGGATGAACCTTGGATGCATAATCCTTTATAAACCTAGAATAAAACTCACTGAGTCCTATGAAAGACTTCAAACCTGCCTTGTCGACTGGAGGAGATGCATCCACAATTGCTTTCACCAACCCTGGACGTGGCTCCACCCCATTGTGTGAGACAACATGACCAAGGAATTCCATCTTTTCCTTCAGGAAAACACACTTTTCTCTTTTGAGAACAATACCCTTGTTTTGCATTATTTCCAAAACCTGATTCAAAGAACTGTCATGATCCTCTTTGTTTTCGCCAAAAATTAAAACATCATCTTGGAAGACAATTACACCCGGGGTATTCTTAAACATTTGACTCATCAATCTTTGGAAAACAGCTGCCGCCGACGCAAGGCCGAACGGCATTCTGCAGTACTGGAAACTGCCAAACGGGGAGACAAATGCAGTTAAATGTTTAGAGGACTCACTCAAAACGACCTGATGGTATGCAGAAGCTAGGTCCAACTTAGTGAACCACTTTGCGCCTCTGGTAAGGGACAACAAATCTGTGATTTTCGGTAAAGGGTGTGAGTCAATCCAGATGTTTTTATTTAGACTGCGCAAATCCACACAGACGCGCAAATCACCATTTCTTTTTCTGGCGACAACAAGAGGAGACAACCACAAGGATGACTCAATCGGTTCAATGATCCCCTTCTTGCATAGTTCAATAATTTCGGCCTCTAGACTATCCCTTACACTAAATGGAACACTTCTGACTTTGTGTTTGATGGGGATGGCACCATCTTTAACCCTGATCTCATGACTAAAGTCCTTGATCCTCCCAAGTCCCTTCCCAAAGACAATGGGAAACTTTGAAGGGAGACTCTCAATGTAGTCATTGGTATCAGCAAGGCTAGCAATACAGTTATCAGGTTCAGCCAAGCCGACTTGCTCTTTTGCCCCTGGTCTCAAGATCAATCCGAACAAACCCCCATGAAACCACCCCAAAATGTTCAATCCTTTAATCGCGACATATATTTTCCCAAAGATTTTCCTGCCCCTGAATTGTAGAACATCTTCAAAATAACCAAGTAGGGCTATTCTTCGTCCTTCAAAAGAAACAGGAGCTCTATCAGGAGGTTCAAGTTTTCTCTCTGGCCATGTTTCTCCAAATAATTCTTGGGTGATCATGGTAACCCTTGCTCCTGAATCTACTAGCAGGGAAATTACTTTGTCGCCCACACCAAAATTTTCATAGGGATCAACGCAATCAGATGGGTTACCCACAATGACACCATCCTCACGCACAGCTACAACCATCACCTTGCCATCTCCTTTAACATTATCAGACAAATGTGAGTTTTCATGTACTACTACAACCATGTCTCTAAGATCGTCTTGGATACTGTTAACTGGACTCGCACCCATACTTGTATTATCTTGCATATCTGAAACATTCCCAACTCCATTGACATTCCCTACACCCTGAGGTTTACTAACAAATGTAGAATTTCCCTGCCTAGGATTTTGACAAATTTTGGCAAAATGTCCATATTTTCCACAATTCCGACAAACAGAACTCCTGGCAGGACAAAATTTGTTGTTCTTGTTGTGAGAGAGATTCCCACATCTGTAACAGATGTCACTCCTAGGGAACGGATTTCTTTCAAAACGTTGATAATTTTGAACGTTGTTCTTATCGAAACGTTGTTGACTAGGGACTGATCTGTTGTCCCTATTCTCCTTAGTTCTGACTACGGAAACTGCTTCTTCACTCTTTTTCTCTAGTTCTTTAACTTCTTTCTTAGATAACTCAATACTTTTTGCAGTTCGGATAGTCTCTTCAAGTGTAGGGTTCCCTAAAGTAAGCAGTTTTTGTTGTATCGCCTTGTCGGTGCACTTACATATGTATTGGTCTCTGATTAGTTGTTCCCTGAAACCCTCAAATTCGCATTCTGCGCTCAACAGTCTTAGGCTAGATATGTAAGTCTCAACGTCTTCTCCAGGCAATTGTTCCTTTTTAAAGAACTTATGTCTAATTACTACAAGACTGGGTTTGACGTCAAATCTTAATTCTAATTTCATTCTCGCTTCGACATATTCATCGACCTCTTCCTCTGCGTTGTTCCTTACTAGAGGTGGTAAGTGTTTGTAAATCTCTCTCCCTTCGAAACCTAATGAATGTAGTAATAAGAATTTCTTCCTCTCAGCGCGATATCTAGACGCACCAATTGCCCCTATGTAGGTTTCGAATGCATCAAACCACTTCTTCCACGTGATTGGTGGATTGCCCGGTGTTTCAAGAAAAGGTGGAGGAGGAGAGACCGACTGCATGGTACACAAAGAGGGTTTATTTACTTGTTTATTTTATCCCAAATCAACAGACTATTCGTGTTTTGTCGCTGTGTAGAATAAGTATTTGGGATGAGCACAAACCCTATGTTTGCCTCCACAGAGAACAGAAAAGAGGTTTAACCGAAGCACACCTTCTTCCAAAAAAAAAATGTGTTTTACTTCCCTCTTTTTTTTTTTTTTTTTTATTATTTTTTTGCTAGTAGCAGTATTAAATGCAGAAGAAAATACTCGTTTTTTCCATTTGATTCTACTCGTAATATGGAGGAGGAAAGTTCTTTTTAATTATATTTAATCTCTGTCCCACAGCGTGTAGCACACAACAGTGAAGATTGCCAATCACGTCTTAGTCAAGTGAAAATGGCCGTTGTGTGCGTGGTCCCGCGTTGCCAACCACACACGTCATTGAAGACAGAAACCTTCGTTCAAAATGGCCGACAGGACGTCAGCGACGTGGTTAACGTTGCCAACCACGCGCTCCACTTCTGCGCCAACCACGGCCGTTACGAAGTAGTTCTCCGCCCCTCAGATGGACGCGCAGTTCTCTGCCCCTCAGATGGACGCGCAGTGGCAATAAATCAAAAACGGAACACTTATCTGGCAGTGTCCGTCGTCGTATGCTCCACTCTGGTCCAAGGTCACCGCAGTCTATACCCCCTCGACGGAAGGAATCAGCAGATCAGCGCCTTGCTTGTCAGGTACGAGGTGAATATCATAAGGTCCGTTGTCCGCAGATCGTCGCCATCAAATTTGTAGTGTTTGTTCAAGAACACAGGAAACGCTGTCTTTGAAGTTTGTAGTTTATTACTAGCTCATAGAGAACACAGCGACACAAGTGCACACCAGGCTTCAACTGCCGAGTCTTAACATTCTACTCGTAGCCCTAGAATCCTCAAAGTGGAGGGTTCTATCTACAGGTGCCAGTGAGGCACAGTACAGAACACTACAGACACCAATGATGCGTCATATTTACAGTATGACGCATCATGGCGCAAGGAGTTACAGATACGTCAGTATTTCTGACGTATCTCTATGGCGCAAAAGTGACGCATTGCTGGAGTGTGTCACAAAAGTGACGCAACTCCACCAATGTGTCCTTTCACATGGGGCAAGCCCCATGTGAAAGGGCTTGCGTCAGTCTTACGCCTGCTGCGAAGCAGGCGTAAGAAATTGACGCATTTGTGTCCTAGAAGTGGCGCAGTGAAATCTTATAGATTTCACTGCGTCACTTCTATGACCCTTTCTTGCGCCAGAACGCCCCCCCTGCATACATTATACCTGGCGTAGGTATAATGTAGCGCTGGGGTTTACAAAGTGACGCATCTACACAGATGCGTCACTTTGTAAATATGGTGCAACAAGGCACGTTTTTTACGCTGCTGGGGGCAGATTTATGAAGGCCCTGCGCCGCAGGTGCGTCACTTTTTCCCATGTTAAAAGTGACGCACCGGCGGCGTAAAAGTGACACACGGCCTCATAAATGAGGCCCCCGTATTTTACTAACCAGGCTAGGCAGTTGGCAAGCATTTCCCAAATGACTTTTCACATTCTACGTTTCACTGTATCACTTTAGGACGATTGAGTACAGGCCTTGTAAACCCAAGTTCTGAATTCTGAGTGCGTCAGGACCGAGACAGAGGCCTACTACCTCCAGGGTGCAACACCCACGCTAGGCCTGTGAGAGGGTCTGCTCGTTCAGACCGGGGTTTAAAGAGTATTGTATTTACAGAAAAGTCAATGTTAGTTACAGTTCCGCGCGTTAATCCCTGTGTGTGAGGTAATCTCTTAACCCCTCGATCTAATCCGATCTAAAACGCCAACCCCCTGATCCAGGGGATTTCAAACTGTGAGGAACAAGACACAGCCGAGGGAGTTTCGCGCGCGCTTCTTGTGGCGCACCAGAGGGGCTGGACGGCGTCAACACCACAGTAAGTGACATTTGAAAAATCCAGAAATAGCATACATTGAGCAAATTTCCTATAATTGCAAATATATTTCCAGGTTGCATTAGGGCGGGGCTTGTCGACGTCACAGATGGTAAAATCCTGTTTGGTATTCATTCTAGTCACAAGGAAAATGTATGAGGCTAATTTACGTATAATGCTTTTTCGGCTGGTAATATTCGTATATTTACCTTTGATTCTGTAAACCTGACTCAATTGCACCATGCGGTAGATTAAGTGCGTGACTTTTCTTTGATTTAAGGAGTTCATATTAATTCTTCTGTTTCTGGCACGTGTTATAATACTGTATGTGTAGCTTTAAGCAGTGACGTGCTCCCTTTGACATAGAGGGGCTTATTTACAAGCACCTTGCGCCACTTTTGCGTCATTTCCCCCATGTTAAAAATGGCGCAAAAGTGGCGCAAGGGGCTTGTAAATCTGCCCCTAAATTTTCAGGATTGCCCTTGTATACCTTTAAGAAAAGTATGAAAAAAAATCTCAGAATTCGAAAGAGACATTAAGCAGAAAATATGCAAAAAGTCACTTACTTTCTCGAATTGAATATCTCAATGGCTTGAGTTGGGGACAGGGTTCAATAATTTCTAAAATCTTAATGCCTAGTTTACTGGTTGAACACTAACCATAGTGATAGCTAACTAAAGTTAATGTGAGGAAACAGAGTTCTAACCTGCTTGGGGTGCTTAACCAGCCCAGGACTTTTGGGCTCATGTGATCGGTGCAATAATATTCTTTGACACTCTGTAAAAACCCTGATTTTGACTTTCTGTCGAATTTTCATGTGATGGATTGAAGAAGGTTTGCAGACCATCAACAGCCCTCTCGGCCTAATTAGGGACGAGAAAAAAACACGCGACAAGATAAGATGACATTGGTGGGAGGAAACATTTTTGGAGATTTTTGTAGAAAAATCCAGACTTCAAGTTTTTTGCGTCCTCTTTCTGTCTTACTTTATCAAGAAAAGTAAACACACTTCAGCACCCTAAGGTTATGGTTTCAAATAAAGAAAGGTTTGTGCGGAAATTGTAAAACATAGATATTGTCAGTGTTGTGTATTTTTTACCATTTTCACAGATTTTTAGCTAGAGGCGAATACTACCTTAACTTGCAGATGTGACATATGTAGTTACCACCGAAAAAGGCTGGTGGAAAGACTGTGTAAAGGAATGCGCAAAAATATGTGGTAATGTGGACTGTCCGACTTATCGACTTGACATACATTTATAAAGTTTCAGGACACGGTGAATGAGCAGAATGAAAGACAATGGTTTGGCTGATTAGATGTATTTATAGCGCACACGTGCACCTGAGGGCCCCTTGGCGCTGCGGTCCACCCACAAATTGGAAGAAGCAGGAAAAGAGGGACAGAGAACCAGTGAGAGTTAACAAAATAGGACAGTTTTGAAGGAGTTTCTGAAAGAGACACCATCCTGGATACTGGGTAGTGGTAATGGCAGGTTATTCCATATTCAGTGTCACATGCAACTCGGGCAATTTTCATCAAACTTAGTGATGCCCAGCTTTGGGTACGTTGATGTAAGTGATAAAATTGTCTTTGGAAATAAAATAATGCTATTGGCCCTACAGAGAAAATAGTTTGGCTCAAATGCAAGGTCGTATGTGACTATATCTGTCTCCAAAATTGCAGATTTTAAGTCCCCAGTTTAACAAAGGTCTCACCCCCACCACACTGGTGGCGAAAGGCCTGCTGTATAAAAAGAAGGCAAAAAGAACAATTGATGGACAGAATGTTGAACAATGTCAAACATTCACCAACAGTACAGAGATCTGGGACGAAATCTATCGTATCTTGCTCCCCCTGCCTCCCCAGTTTGGGCTGAGCCATATGCAAATCAGTCTTGACCCTGCTCCACATGGGAACAGTCCAGCCCGAACTGCCAGTCCAGGTCCTCCCTGGACTGGAAACAAGCACTCTAGGACCAGTTTCGGGGAATCACACCTCATCAGTCAGGCTAGCTTGACTCCAGTAGCATGGTAAGCATGGGACCTACATCTGGGCATACCCTGCCAACTTAGGCCAACAAATGCAAAAAGAACAATTAATGGATGGAATGCTGAAACAATGTCAAACATTCATGCCCAGTACAGAGATCGGTCCTAAATCCATCGGGGCAGCTTTACAAGAATGTGAAGCATCTGTAGAGATGTGTCATTTCCCTTGCGCCATCATATCAAACCCTTGCGTCACCATGGATGCACCATATTTACAATACGGCGCACCATGGCGCAAGGATTGACAGATGCGGCAGAAATTCTGACGCATCTGTTGATGGAAAAGTCCCGCATTGCTGGAGTCATGTCGCAAGCACGATGCAACTCCAGCAAAGTGCGTTGCTGTCTTTGCCCAATTCACTGTGTCACTCCTTACACCTGCTTCAAGCAGGCGTAAAGGTTTTGACACAGTGGAGTCCTAAAAGTCACGCAGTGAAATCATGAAAATTTCACTGCGTCACTTTCACGAGGCTTTCCTGCATGGGAACGCCTACCCTGCATACATTATACCTGACGCAGGTATAATGTCACGCAGGGCTTTACAACGTGATGCATCTCCCTAGCAATTTACAAAGACATTTAAGAGTAAATTAAGTGGCACCAGAGAAGTACCACTTCACAAACTCAAAAATGTCTTTGTGGATCGGTCCCATTGTTTTTAAGTTGTTTAGTAATGAGGAACAACTGAAGTATTTGCTTCAGATTAGAAGTCAAGGTCTGGATTCGACTATGGCAATGCTTTTTTGTAGTGCATTACAGAGGGCGTGGCATCATTATGTGCTGCACAATAAGCAACTCAGGCACCAACTTCTTTGTCTGCCTGGGACAATTTAAATTACACCAGCGTAATTCGCGTATTTTTGCATTGCCCTTGTTACATTAAATTCCTAATATTTCACAATTCATCCACTTTGTGTAATTGTGCATCTTTTCACTGTAAAGTTTTACAGCAAATGGGGCAATTCATTGTAAAAATTTACCAAAAATACACGGGAACAATAGAATGTGAGCTTGCGTTGTTCGCTGTGCTTTTGTTGAAATGTGTTGGCGTGCTAAAAAGTGACACAAGGACACATTTAGGGGCAGATTTACAACCCCCTTGTGCCAACTTTACGCCGCCGTGGCTTCACTTCTGTGACGCAGCGGCGTCGTAAACAATGTGCCACGATGCAACATATTTACAACGTGACGCATCTATGGAGAAGCGTCATGTTGTAAAGCCCTGTGCTACATTGTACCTGCGTCATGTATAATGTATGCAGGGTGGGTGTTCCGACACAAGAAAGGGTCGTAAAAGTGACGCAGTGAAATCTACAAGAGTTTGCTGAGTCTTTTTTACGACGCCACTGCGTCAAAACCTTGTGTCTGCTTGAAGCAGCCATAAGGAGTGACGCAGCATGATGGCAGCACTAGATTGATGCCCTGCACCTCTCAGCTGCCTCCTGTAGAGGGAAAGTGCGAGAAGAGGAAAGCACAAGAACATATGGCCTGCAGGAGCGCCATTAACCCCTTTCCTCCTAATTTAGCAGCTCGAGCGGGGGGGGGGGGGAGCGGATACTTCTGTGTAACATGAAACAATGAGGTTGTTATTTATGGATCTTTTTACTTTGATCGGATTCGGAGACTCTGATCTGCAAGAAGGACAAAAGGACCACTTGAAGTTGAGGGACCGAGTGGTGACGATAAAGAGAGAGGGGGAGAGAGGGCTGCATTGATGCAGAGATGGCTGGAGGGATGGATGGGGGCTAGATGATGAGGAGTCAGCTAACCCCCTTTCTCCATTAATTCACGAATGGTGGATTCATGGAAAATGGTTGAACGGACGGATAGACGGATGGACGGACAGACGGAGGGATGTATGGATGGCTGGCTGTCTGGATGGATGAATGATTAGATGGATGGATGGATGGACAGACGGACAGATAGATGGTTGGACGGACAGACGGATGGATGGTTGTATGGATGGATGGATGGATGGATGGCTTTCTGGATGGATGGATGGATGGTTGTATGTATGTATGGATGGTTGGTTGGTTGGTTGGCTAGTATTATTATTATTATTATTATTATTATGGATTTATTAAGCGCATGGCTGCCCTATGGCTTCCCACCGTGTAAGTGATCATATAACTGAATAGGGGCTAACCTGGCCTTAGAGATATTGCTTAAATAACCAGGTCTTAATCGCCTTGCGGAACTGTAATTCTTTCTCTATCAACCTATACTCCAGAGGCAAAGAGTTCCAAAGTTTGGGAGGGAGGTGGGAGAAAGATCTTCCTCCCCATCTCTCCCTTAAGACCATTGTTGGACGGACCGAGGGATGGATGGATGGCTGCACGGACAGACGGATGGACAGACGGAGGGAGGGAGGGATGGATGGATGGATGGCTGGATGTATGTATGTTTGGATGTATGGATGGGTGGATGGATGAAAGGTTGGTTGGTATGGACGGACGATGGGATGGCTGGCTGGCTGGCTGGATGGATGGTTGGATGTATTTTAGAATTATTATACATGCAATGAATTGTTTTTAGCTGTTTTGCTTGTATGATTTGTATTTCTCAAATCGAATAAAAGCTTATGACTTGGTTGGATGTATGGATGTGATGGATATATGATAAAAGAACTTAAGGAAAAAAAGTATGGAGAGAAGGATTGATGGATGAAAATTAAGAAAGAGGTAAGAGTCTGTGAAGAGGCTCACATAGAGGTGGCTCACTGTAGGGGGTCCTAGGGTCGCTTAGGACATCCCCCTTCAGATGGTTGGAGTTATTTACTGCATTCACCTGTAGGTGGACCACTGCCTCTTTTCAAACTCAGAAGGGGTCGCAGCCTTCAGAGCGTAAGGTGGCCCGGTAGCCTCAAACAGCCAGTCCACCTTTAACCAATGTACTGTTCCCATTGCAGGCACACGTTTGCATCTGGACTGTGAACAACCGGGCACAGGGTGTGCGGGCTCTGCTCTTCCCATTATTAGATCCCCATTTCATGCTGAGAAATAATAGCTACCCAAAAAGGGAAGGTTAAAACAGTAATCACAACCTTTCCCGCATCCGGCGAACCTCGACCGCTACTAATCGGCATTCAGCCGCTTTTGCTTCAATAGAAGGCATTACCTGCCTCTATTCAACATGCGCTGTCTACCCTACAGCCTTCGCCACATAACGCACCTTGGTGCTTATTCTTGATGTAAACATCCGACTAGGACCGGGTTGGAAATTTCACCGGTCCCCCGATACCACGTTTTTGCACACGTATTCAGCCCTGAAGAGTCACAGTTTAACACCCGATCTGACGAAACACGTGTCGGCTGGTTTCTTGCTCCGTGGGTCTCCTTTGGTAGGAGGACCATCCACATATCCATTAAAATAAGATAGAAAGAACACTCGTGTGCGATCTTATCCTTAACACCATACTGTGATCACTCATATCATTACATTTGTTGTGTGCTCTTGACTTTGTTTTCTACTTATCAGAAGGGTGAGTGTCCCCACCTTTCAGTCTCAGAGTCTTGGGTTTCCTCTGAACAAGTAGCACCAACCAGTATCACCACTTCTCGATTACTCAACCACTACCTGTTGTGCGCCATTTATTTCTGAACACTCTAAACCCATCGATGAACTCTAAAGTAAGCACAACATAATTTTTCCTGTTTCAAGGACTTTAACACAAGTAGGCCAAAACAGTGGCCCAATAACACGTTATTTAGAGAAACTGTACCAATAAACGCACAGTGACATGCTTATTACTACGGTGCAAGGGTAAAAATTGAGGGCTTTTTCCATAGCACAGCAAAACTAACATGAAAAAAATACTCTTCACTGCCTCAAAGATTCTATGTAACAATTAACTCTCCTAGTAGTCAGGGTTTCTCTTCAGTGCACTTTTATCATATTGCTCAAATTTAAACCCTTGCATCCTGGTTTTGATTAAATACATTTTGATAAAACAAGCACATATGAATAATACCATGCCGCAATCCATATGCACAGATGAGCACAGTACTATATGCTAATTATTACCATTGTTGAGGGAGGGGAGGGACTTCGCCTCTCGTGAGTCATGGCCACTCCCTACACCCAACTACATTTTTATTTATTTTATTTATTTATGAGTTTTGTATAGCGCGAACATGACTTGAAGGTATCAGTGCGCTTTACAGAGTAAGCACAAGAACAATGACAAGAAGGACCTAGAGAGTAGATAAAAACTATATAGTAACAGTAAAAGGAGTAAACGGTATACAGTGGGATATGTAAAGAGAATAGCAACAAGTATCCCAGTCACTTAATGCATAAACAAAAATAGGTAACAACATTGTAAAAAAGAAGGATCCGATAGACAGTAGGACTTCTGAGGTACTGGGATATGAGGGAGGGGAGAGTAGATGCATAGTTGTCTACCGAGGAAAAGAACAAACATGATATCTTAGCGCTTACGTTCATGACAACTTACCCCCAGATGCATCAAGCATCCATTTTGCGATTCATTATTAGCGAAAAATAAGGAATCGCTAATAAGGAATAGCAAAATGGTATGCAAGAAGAAATCACTTTAAAAATAGAGATTTCTTAAAATTCCTTAATTACGATTCACAAATTGCGAGTCGCAATTAAGGAATACGTCCCCATTCATTCCTATGGGCCTAGAGGGTGGGAAGGGGCGTAAAGGAGTCTGAAAATACCCCCAAACCCCAGCGTTTGGGTGGGTGTTTCTAAACTTCCCAGGAAAGAGTGCTTGAAATGTAAACTAGACATTGCCGAGATATGTGCGACAACCGAGGGACTTGATAAGATACAAGGGGACTGTATCGGAAATAGGGATTAAACCGACATGTACTGTAAAGTTTTATTATGCATTGTATGTTAGACAAAGAAAAATATTTTTTTTAAATAAACTTCCCAGGAAATAACTCCTCATGAACGCCCACTCCCCACCTCTAAAGTGGGATTTGCTTATTTGAAATATTACACCATCCTGGCATAAACTGCAAGCGAATAAAAAAAATGAAGCTATATGCTCACATAAGTCACACTTACATGCGAAAGGGCTTTTTGAATCCTCTCCACATGCAGGTAACTGACATTCCTGTTATGCAAAGATATGTTGATGGTGTAGGTTACAAAGGGAGCAAATGCAGAGCTGGCCTCAGGTGTATCTGGAAAGTCCATTTATGGTAAGTACAAGTCACAATAAAAATAAAAATAAATTACAAATTTGTCGAAGATTCTAATTACAGTATTCATCTGGGATCTGATCTAAGTCCTGGGATATCCGTATACAAATTTTTTTTTAGCATTTTGTATTTTTGCAGAACGCTGATATCTAACATTTTCTGGTGAATCGTAAAAGAGTCCTACCCACTTAATTCAACAAATGAAATTTCTTTTGCAGCATCTGTCAGGCTTTTTCTGGCATGCTTAGAGTCTGTATATGCGGTGGCGCGGTCTGGTGGCTGGAAAGGCAGGTTTGCTGAGGGTAAGACTCTAAATTCAAAGATTAGCTTGGCTTCATCCCTACTAATGTGCTCTACAGCCAGGATTTGTGTGGGGGGATCAGGAGGGTCCCAGAGCGCAGATGCCCCCAGTCCGAGCACGTCCGGTCTGATCTCCAAGCTCTTGAAATGAGACCTTCAAACACCTGGTGCAGGTTTTCTGAAACAAGAAGTTAGGAAGAGCCTTCCTACTCAGTGCTTCATTTGAGCAGGTGGTTTCCGGTGCTCAGCACTGGCACTTTATTGTCAACACGCACCTATGACAGTCTGCCACAGGGTGGCGCTGCTAATCTAATTTAGAGATACGCAGAACAAGGGTTTTATATGAATGCAATATACATTAAAATGACTAATACCTGCCTCCTCAGCCATTTCTTTCGCTTTGGGGACCTGGAATAATCTGAACTGTCACACTTGCAGGCAAGAGACATGGTTAGTATTTGTTTTGGCAGCGATGACAACTGTGATGGTTGGTACAAGCTGCAGTGGTCTCCTGGTCAGGGCCCTGGCACTTATTACTTTACAAATTAAGTGCTGGACTCTTACTGTTTTTTTTTATAGACTAGCTATAAACCCCAATCTTGGTAAATTTCCATGTGCAATTTTTTTTGTAGAATAATTTGAGTGTGATGTCTTCATTTTTTTTTTGTTTGAATATGTTTATTGCATTTTTGTTTTATCAGTTCTTACATCAAAGTACAGTATTACAAATCGGAGAAATGATAATCGAGTAGTAATGCTTGATTAGAAACAACAGAGCAATAGCTACTACAGTCAATCACGTACAGTATATAGTATGGCCGTGTAGGCCAGCATATGATCAGGGTAGCAAAGTAGCATAACAATCTCTCGAATAATCGGCATATTACCAGTAGGTAGGAGGTAACATGGGTGGTAGTAGTGCAGACGTTACGTCTCGGCATCCATTCAGATTATTATTCAGTTCGGAACATAGGATGTATAGTAAAAACAGCCCAAGGCAGGGTGGGCTCGTCCGGTATGCAATAGACATTCAAAACTTTAGTACTAAACAGGTAAACATATGGAACAATCCGAAAAGGTAGGTGGTAGAACCAGAAATTGGGTAGGTGCTTATTATTGTGTGTGTATGTCTACGTGAAGTGTGCAGGCCAGGCGAGCGGACACGGGCACGCGCACCGCTCCAGTGGCAGCGGGGAGTGGAATATACTGTCCGTCATGTGCGCAGCGGGCCGGGGGGGGGAGAGAGAGGGGGAGGAGGGCAAGGCGGGGGGAGGCAGGGAGGACAGGGGGAAATCGAGCCGGGTGGGAGAAAGGAAAAGGGGAAAAGACAGCAACGGGGACACGCAGGGGCAGGTAGCAGGTTCTAAACAATGCCACTACGTAAGCACTCTTGATGAAAGGCCGCTAGGAGGCCATCCCAGTCTTGCGCTATGGGATACTTGCGGAGCCCCGCAGTTTCTTCTCTGTGTAGCGCTGTGCTTTCCGCACGTGCCCAATTGTCAAAGGACGTACGCCAATGTAGTGTTTGAGGGGGAGTGGCGCTTTTCCAACGCCTAGTGATGAGGCGTTTCGCCGTTACCAGTCCCAGATCCCAAAATCGTTCTTGGACCTTTGTCTGTTTCGTCCGTTTAAACAAACCCAATAAGCCCGCTTCCCAGGTATGCGGCAATCGTCCTCCCGTCGCTTTTGACAGGGCGTCTATCACCGTCCGCCAGTAGGTGTGCAGGGAGGGGCATGTCCAGAGGGCATGGAGGAATGGAGCGTCTACTAGTTTGCATCTGGGGCACGCTGATGTGGTCAGTCCAAAGTATCTATTTATTTTATCAGGCGACAAATAGGCACGATGGATAATATAGTATTGTATAATTCTAAAACGGGCATTACGAGGCACGTGCAACATCCCAGCCAGTATCCGTGACCATTCCTTATCGGTCCAGTCCCGGCCCCGATCGGCCACCCATTTGTCACGCAGCCGTTGCGACGGGAATTGCGTGTGGAAGTGTAACGCCTGAGCAAGCCAGTGTATCACGTGGGAGCCGTTCCCCATCACATGTAGGTATTGGATCAACAGATGAGGTGGGGGCTCCTCTGTCAGTGGTCCCCAAGCCTGCGTCAGAATGTGTAGGAGTGTCGCGTGTGTCAAGAACTGGCCAGCCGGCAGGCCGCGTCTCTCACTATAGCCGCGAAGGGAAGGAGGGCTCCATCTTCAAACAGATCGCCTAGGCTCTCCAGATCAGATGCCGTCCAGGCACTCAACGCCAGTCCCGTGAGGGTACCCCCAGCCCAAGGCGTTCCCAGTAGTGGCAGGTTGGGTGCATATGGCTTGGTGGTGCTCGTGAGTTTCAGGGACCTGACATAGCACTTTCTGGCCACCGCGAGGTGCAGCTGGGCAGGACAGAGGGACTTAGACAGGGGGTGAAATAGAGCGTGGATTTGTGGGGTCATCATGATCTCATCCAGGGTAGCAGTATTGCCCAAATTCTTGCCGGCCAGCCAATATGTGACCCATTGGAGTTGTGCCGCCAAGTAATAGAGCTCGTGGTTAGGGACCGACAACCCTCCGTTCTCCGTTGCAGCGTACATAGTTTTCAATGCCACTCTGGGGCTCCCTTTGTTCCAGATCAGACGCCTGATCAGAACTTCCAGGTCTCGGAAAATACGAGTAGGAACGTATACAGGTAAGTTTGCATAGAAATACAGCAGCCTAGGTAGGGCAATCATCTTTGCAACTTGGGACGCTCAACGGCAGGGAGGTCCAAAAGGACACCTGGGCTGTGAGCGACGAGATTTGCCTTGTGATGTTGCCGTCCAACAGATCGGCGGGATCGCGATAGACCCAAATTCCTAGGTATCTGAAGACGGTCGGATACCAAATTAGTCGCTCCCCTGCCACTATGATATCACACTCCGGGGTGTCCGCAGCAAAAGAATACACCCCCGACTTCGCCCAGTTGACTTCTAATCCCGATACGACGCCAAAGGTGTTGAAAATGGCAGTGAGCGAGCGAGGAAAACAGGTCAGATCTCTGACATAGATTAGCAGATCGTCCCCGTACAAGGAAACAGAGTGTAACCCGTCAGCTAGGGGGATACCCCAATCCACTCCTGAGGCACGTAACTGTGCAGCCAAGGGTTCCATCAGGAGCGGAAAAATCAGAGGGGAGAGGGGGCATCCCTGTCTGGTGCCTCTGCGCACTCGGATCAGATCTGAAAAGAGTCTACCAGTGCGTACTCGTGCTACTGGGCAAGAGTAAAGGAGTTCCACTATCCGGATGTAGTCGGCACCGAGGTCATATTTTTCCAGAACTTGTATAAGGTAGGGCCACTCCACCGAATCGAACGCCTTTTCAAGATCCAGTATGACACAACCCGAACGCGGCCAGCGGGACACAGCCAGGCTCTGCACACGGAATTGTCTCCTGATGTTATAGGACGTGCGGCGAGTAGGCACAAAGCCGTTTTGGTCCGCGTGCACCAGTGTGGGAACCAGAGGCGCCAGCCTCTGAGCCAGGGCGGACGCCAAGATCTTATAGTCCGTGTTGAGGAGGGCTAGCGGTCTATAGGAGCCCAGAGTAAGCCCGTCTCTACCAGGTTTCAGAAGGGAGATTACATTCGCCTCGTTAAGAGTGGAAGGGAGAATAGCATCGGTCACCGCCGCTCGGGACATCCGTAGGAGCTCAGGAATGAGGATCGTTGAGTAGGCCTTGTAAAACTCCGCAGGCAAGCCGTCGGGGCCCGGGGTTTTACTGTTCGACAAGGAGAATATAACTGTCCGGAGTTCTTCCGCCGAGAGGGGGCGCGCCTAGCTCGTCGCGTTGGGACGCTGTGGCCGACGGCAATGGTAGGTCCGATAGGTACTCCGCGATGTCGTCCCTGGTGGCCTGGAGTCGGGAGCGGTACAGGTCCGAATAGTGAGTACTAAAAGCGTCATGTATGGCCCCCTGCGTGTATACCACTGTCCCCTGTGTAGTGCAGATCGACATGATCGGCAGTGACTGAGTGTCTTGTCTAATCAGCCAGGACAAAAGTTTGCCTGGTTTGTCGCCAGCATGGTGAGTGCGCGCCGAGTGTGCGGCAAAATTCAGATTTTTGAGCCTATCCATGAGCTGGGTATGTTGCACACGCGTGGCCATGAGTCTTGTGTCGTTACCCTGCGCAGCCTCCTGTTCGCATTCTAACAGTGTAGACTCCTCCCTCGTCAGTTCCCTATCCACCAGGCGCCTTGAGTGTGATGTCTTCATAATCAGGTCCTTTGGAAAAGTGAAGTAGTACTACCACACTTGAATTATTATTATTATTTTGCAGTTTTATATAGCGCAAACTCGACCCATAGGTATTGGAGCGCTTTACATGAGCACCAGTTACATTACACAAGGACACATGCATTTTTGGTAGGCACGGGGAAATTAGGTGATTTGCCCAGAATCACAGGATCTTGAGCCAAGGCATAGACACAAACCTGGTTTCCCAGTTCCAACATCGGCAGCTCTGGCTGTTACGCCACATCTAACTAATGCTGGGTATTCAGTGCTTAGTATGTAAAAAAAAAACTCATAAGGGCCAGGGCTCTCGTCCGGAGGCGGCTGCAGCTTGTACCACACATTGCCCCTGCCAGCGCTGCCAATGAGAGTAGCAACACAAATACTAACCATCACACTCCTTACAAGTGTGACAAATCAGACTATTTCAGGCCCCTAGCTCTATAAGAATGGCTTTGGCGACAAGTAATGGTAACTTTTTATGTATATTGAAATAATAATTAACTGGCGTTGTGGTCATCTCTACATTAACCAGACAGCGCCACCTTGTGTCAGACTGTCACAAGAGCCGTGTTGACAATTAAGTTCTGGTGCCGAGCACCGGATACCACCGGCTCAAATTAAGTACTAATGTAATACTGTAACTACCAGGTGAATATTTCCACATTGTTGTACGTTTATACATAGGGAAGGGGAAATTACAAATAAAAAAACGATGTTTGGGAACTGATCTCTGCACGTTTTCCCCCCAATCTCGGCAGTTATTCTAGGATATATTTGTCGCTGGTGAAAAGTGTCCCTGTGAAAACCTGAAGGTGTTGCTTTAACACACATCATGCAAACACGACTTCAGCGGAACTGAGTGAAGGCTTGAATCTGTCAAGAACAGACAAAGTGGGGTCAAATGTAACAGTGAAAACAGCAGGTGTGCAGTGGAGCATTTCTTTGAGTACCACTGAGTTGGGTTATGACAACCGTGGGCTGCTGTTTAGAGCCACAGCAACATTGGGACCATGCCCTATGGACTGAATAGCATTAAAATGGGTGGGTGGTAGCAGCACCTGTTATTTGCAGCACAAAGAAACTACAAAGTGTGACATGAAGCTCTTAATAATAAACATTATTAATTCCAACCAAATATTTACAAGCAGGTGGTCCCTCTCGGTGCAAACAGCAAATGCTTAGCTTAAGGGTCACTCTGGATTTGTTACTTTTTTCTTAAGGGTTCATCAGGGTTATTGCCATGAGATACTTAAAATGGCGGCGAAAGAAAAACAAGGAAGGGCAAAGGTCAAACTGCTCCACCTCAATGTTTAACCAATAGGAACTGTTGTGAGAAAGCACAGATGGCACAGAGACATGTTTGCAGTTTATTGGGCTTACTCTCAAGTGTGTGTGCAGAAAACGTAGCAACTATTTGGGGATGAATGGAAATAGGGAAGAGAAACTTTTATAAGACTTTATGAACCCACAGCAGAAGACGGCAGTCCTCCAACAAGCAAGGTTTCAGATAAAGTGGCCCTGTAGCACCTACCAGGGCTCTCAATCAATCAATCAATCAGGTATTCTTTTATGTGCGCTACTCACCGGTGAGGGTCTCAAGGCGCTGGGGGCGGGGGAGCAACTCCGGTTAGTCGAAGAGCCAGGTCTTGAGGGTCTTCCTGAAGATATACAGGGTGGGGGCGCATCTGATGTCGATCAGGAGCTTGTTCCAGGTCTTGGCCGCGATGTAGGAGAAGGATCTCAGTTTCATTATTAACTGGGAACTGTAGACTTAGAGTTCCGTCTCATTTTTTTTTTTTTTTTTTTGGCAACAACAATAGGAACATCTAAAAGTCGTACAAGGTACATAAATGTTATGTTATGTTACTTTAATTTATAACGCGCACAAATTACCCCGGATGGGGTATAAAGCATCACAATGGTGCACATGCATAATAAATCTCGTTCGGGCAGTACATCCAATTACACCAATGCAAAAGCAATACTTGTAGTGGTGAGTGGAAGTCAAGGGGTTACGGATATAGCAGAAACAGTAGGAGTTCAGTCGCAACGCAATATTCACAGGATTGTAAGTCATAGAAATATGTTCAAATACTACCATACAACCCAACGTGAAAGAAAAAACACCTCATTCACATCCAGGTGTGGGGGGATGTGCACCTCCCATCCCTCTTCTGCAGCCCTGGCGTGGCGCAGGGGCGCCTGCCCAGGCGCAGTGCAGGCTGGGACAGAGATGTCTGTGGTGTAGGGCCTCAGGCCCACATGATAATAATCGACACAGACACCAGGTAGTAGAGTGCAGTTACTAGCCACGAGCACGTGCACCCGGGTCCTTTTATTGGTGGGCCGCGTCAGTCGTGACACCCGTGATGGATGGCTGTGAGGGTGAGTGGCTGGGGATACAGCTTCCTGCTGAACACTAGAACGTGTCCTGCAGGACAGTACAAAGTCTATTGTGGGATGCAGAACTACATGCACGCCCGTCAGGATGAGATGGCAAAGCACTGCCATCTACAGGCACTCTAAGGCAGGTATGGGGACTGACTGCTGGTGCCCATCCATGCCTCTCCCGTGGGGGGCAGCAGCTGGCCCCTCGCACCATGCCCACGTGGCTTTAGGGAGCTACTAGACAATGGCGCAGCGGCACGCACCTGCTTCTTGTCTATAAATGGAAGGCTGAGCTTAAAAAGCAAGTTCAGCGTCTTTGCACACCTCAAGGTCCTCTTCCTGCCCAAGGGTCCCAAATGTGAATGGGCACCAGGAGGTTTTAAAACGGTGACCGCTGATGCCAAGGGGGAAAAGACTGACGATAAAAACAAAAGTACTACTACTGCTGCTACTACTCCTCCTACTGCTGCTACTGTTGATGCTACTACTACTGATACCATTACTACAACTAATACTGCTACTACTAATAATGATACTTTTACTAGTGCTAATACTACTGATACTACTACCACTACTACTACCGCTACTGATACTACCACTACTACTACTGGTGCTACTACTACTACCACTAGTGCTACTAATACTGATATTACTACTAGTGATACTACTACTACTACCACTACTACCACAACTACTACTATTTCTACTGCTACCACTACTATTACTGATACTACTACTGCTGATACTACTAGTAACACTGCTACTATTACTACTACTACTTCTAATACAGATACTACTACTGATACTGATACTACAACTACTATTACTGACACTACTACTACTACTACTGATACTACTACCACTACTATTACTGATACTACTACTACTGATACTACTAGTACCACTGCAACTATTACTACTACTACCACTACTACTTCTAATACTGATACTACTACTAATACTGCTGCTAATACCACTACTACTACCACTATTACCACTACTACCCTACCACTACTACCACAACTACTGATACAGCTACATGTTGAAAGTAACCTGCACAGTGCGTATGTAGTGAGGAGAAACAAGCTGTAGTAATGGAGGAGATATCAGGCATTGGCTAGAGGAGAGACACCCAGAGGCCCAAATGATCCTGTCAGACCGCCTGCACTGTTGGGGGAGCAGAGGTTCTATGATTGTTCGAAGGGTAAGTCTGGCAGGAGAGCCTGTGATAACTTGGGAGAGGGGCAAGAGTGAGCTTCAAGGGTTAAGGGAGAGATGGTACATTGAGATCATGGGTTTGGTGACACGCCCTGCAATCGCTGCTTAATTTGTGTATCTGGTTGCCGGTGACTGGCACCGACACTCATTTTTGGGGACCAAGGCTGGTTTATCAATTTCAGTCCTTGACCCTGCATAAGAGAGAGAAAGGCAGGGAGAAAGAGGAAGGAAGAAGTAAACTAGTAACCAAAGGAGGAAGTGGGGATGAAAAAGAACCTGTGCTGGTGAGATAAAGAGAAAGGAAGTACAGGATGGTAGAAGAAAGAAGCATGAGATGGAGTCAAGACTAGGCAATCTTGGTATTCGGCCACCACAGTATCTGTGGTGGGGTTCTAAGAAATTATTTTGACACCTGGATTAAAGACCTGATTTAGAGTTTGGTGGAAGAGGGGCATATGCCAAAAAGGAGTGAATTTCCACTTTACAGTGCATAGGGCCTGATTTAAAGTTTGGAGTATCCTACTCTGAATTTAGAGATGTCCGCCGGCCCAGGGGTTGTCTCTTAACACTGGCAGTAACCACTGTAACAGCAGTTCATGTCATTGTATTAAAAGTTTGATGGACGGCTCCGTCAAACTGATAGTACCACCCGCCAAACTTTCAACGTTTTTGTATTTTCAAAAGCAAAATCCCAAAGAGGGATTTTGTGATTGAAACTGTGAAAACTAGTGACCTCCACACCATGGGAATTTTCTCCCATGCTGTGGGGATCATTTAGTAATTTTCACTGACCTCTGCTGCCAGGCTTTACCTCAAGTTAAGGAGCAGTGAAAACTGGCCATTTGAGTGCCCACTCTAAATCAAGTGGGCTGTTGAATTACCAAACTTCCAACGACCATTACTCTGTCATGATGCCGGAGTATGTCAGCGAAGGAGACAGAGTATTCTCTGTTGCTCACATTCTTAAAGTCTGCCCGTCCGTAAATCAGGCCGTTGCAAATGAGTACTCTCTCTGCCAAAAACTAAATCAGCCTCATAGACACCAACACAATGTAAACAGGGTGGGTGGGATATCTACTAATGTTTTAGAGAGGACCATCATCTCCCAAACTCAATCTCAGGCCCTTAGGTTTTTCACCTTAAGGATTGTGTGCAATGAAAGGACTGTGTGGATATCTTGTGCCGGGGCCTCATAACCTCCCACTTTAGCAGCTAGAACAGGGGCTTGGTGCCATTTGACAGGTTGTATTAGCATAACATGTTTAATGTTTTGTTTTAGCACTTTTGACTTTGATTGGATACTGCTGGTCTCTAGTCAAAAATGGATGGATGAATTTATGAAGAAGGAATAGATGAATACATTTAAAGGAAGAATGGAGGAAACATAGACTTATGGGAGAATGGATGGGCAGGAAAAAGCGAAGGAAGAAGAATGCATATATGAGAGGAGAGAAGAATATGTGGATGACAAAGACATGGCAAGATGGAAAGAAGGGATGAATAATGGCAGATGGGAAACATCCTTTACAACGAAACTTTTACAACGCAGTGCTTTTACAACGCAGGTTTTACAACGAAAACCATTACAACGCATTGCACTGGGGGGCGCTCTAGGATAGGGAATAGTTTTAATTTACTATCCAACACCTTCCCTACTATCCACGGGGGCTGGAGTTGGAATAGTAAATTAAACTATTCACTATCCAGCACCCCAAAGCGCTATGCGTTGTAACAGCATGCGTTGTAAAAACTGCGTTGTAACAGCATGCGTGGTAAAAGCATGCGTTGTAATGTCATACATCCATGGCAGATAGTTGGTTAAAAGAAAGGATCAAAAGAAGGAAGGAAGGAAAAAAGGAAAGAAAGACATTAAAAGAAAGAACCATGCAGAGAAGGAGGGAAAGAAGAAAAGAAAGAAAAAAGATCAAGGCGGGATGCAAGAAAGGATGGAAATTTCTGAACTTCCCTTTGGAGAGCAAGTCGTTTAATGACTGATGGGCTTGCTCCCCTCAAATGCACAATCACTATTATTTGAGTTTTGGTTCAAAGTGGCGGTATTCTATTTTTCTGGCTACTCCCTGGCTTGTACTAAATAAGATTTCCAAGCGAGAGACACTGAACTCAAGAAAAGTTTGGAGGTGAAAGGCATTCACCACATTAGAATGTATATCATAATGGCATAAGTGTGCTCTGGCAGATTCATGATGAATAGGGGACAGGAAGTGGGTGTTGTGCATTAGCTCCCTATCCAGGCCCAAGATTCGTCTTGAGGAGTGGTTTCATGGAGGATAGAGGAGGAGCCAGACGTCGTTATGAATGTAAGCAGAGAAACTAATGGAAGACTAGTTGGTTTATGACTATCATTTCAAGGAGTCATGTGACTGGCGTCTAAACCAGGCCTTTGTTCAATACTACAAAAGTACTACTACTGCTGCTACTAAGCCTCCTACTGCTGCTACTGTTGATGCTACTACTACTGATACCATTACTACAACTAATACTGCTACTACTAATAATGATACTTTTACTAGTGCTAATACTACTGATACTACTACCACTACTGATACTACCACTACTACTACTGGTGTTACTACTACTACCACTATTGCTACTAATACTGATATTATTACTAGTGATACTACTACTGCTACCACTACTACCACAACTACTACTATTTCTACTGCTACCACTACTATTACTAATACTACTACTACTGATACTACTAGTAACACTGCTACTATTACTACTACTACTTCTAATACAGATACTACTACTGATACTGTTACTACAACTACTATTACTGATACTACTACTACTACTACTGATACTACTACCACTACTATTACTAATATTACTACTACTGATACTACTAGTACCACTGCAACTATTACTACTACTACCACTACTACTTCTAATACTGATACTACTACTAATACTGCTGCTAATACCACTACTACTACCACTATTACCACTACTACCACCATTACTACTACTACCACTACAACCACAACCACTACTGCCACAACTACTGATAGACCCAAGTATTCAACCTTTTCTCTCAAAAGCTCACAATTTTCCAATTTTAGTACAACACCCTTTTCTTGAAAAATGGAAAGCACTTGGTCTAGAATTCTGTTATGCTCCTCTATGGAGGATGCACATATCAGCACATCATCCAGAAATGCTGCGACCCCCTTCACTCCATTAAGAAGTTGATACAGTATTCTCTGAAAAATTGCAGCAGCCGAAGCCAATCCAAACGGCATTCTATGATACTGAAATGTATCTATAGGTGAAACAAAGGCAGTGTAATGTCTTGACTCATCATCTAAAACTACTTGATGTTAAGCCAAAGCAAGGTCTAACTTACTGAACTACTTTGGTCCCGTAATGAGTGCCAGTAGATCTGAAATTTTCGGAAGGGGATGGGAATCTACCCGGATGGCCTTATTCAACTTACGCCAAACCTACACAGACTGTCAAATCCCCATTGCGTTTGCGAGCCATCACCAACGGAGACAACCACAAGAATGACTCAATTATTCCTTTGTCACACAACCCTTTTAACTTTTTTCCAAATCCTCGCTGACTGAAAATGGAACACTGCGTAACTTTTTTTTAACAGGTAATGAACCCTCTCTGACTGAGGGAAATTTCACTCTTGCCTCCTCTATTTTCATATCAGAAATAACTAACACCTGGTCTTTGGTACTTGATCCCAAAGTCATTTTGAAAAGACCCTGGTGGAGCCAACCCAAAATGGAAAGACCTTTGATAGCCACATAAACGTTTAAAAAAATAATCCTTTCCCTGAGCTCCATTGTCTATTTGAAGAACCCTGTAAATTCTATACTTCTATACTTCTACCCTTGTACAAGACAGGCTCACGGGCTGGAAGTTCTCCTGAAATCGTTCTTCAGTGATCATGGTGATCCTGGCTCCTGAGTCTACCAACAATGGGAGTACCCTATTTCTCACCTTGACACTGATATAGGGATCCACACACTCTGATGAATCACCAGTTGCCACCTCCCCTTAACTGACTACCAACACCATATCTTACGGATCACTTTGATGCTGCTCATAGGAACATCTTGCCCCTTCTTCACCAGTATCAACAACAACATTTACTGTCTTATCGGAGTTCTTCTTGTAACTCTGACATACTTTGGCAAAGTGTCCAACTTTATTACCCATTTTGAAAGTGACAAACTTTGCTAGACACGGTCTGCCACCTCTACCATGTGCCACATTGCCACACCTGAAACAGCAATTAGATTGGTTGAAGTAATTACTCCGACTAAGTCTACACAGCTCTTTGTTGCCTTTAGTGACATCACTTTTGTTGCCACAATGATCCTTGGTCTTTCATACACTGACTGTTTCACTTTTTTCTTCCAACTCCTTAGCTGAAATCTGAGATGTTTCAATGATCTTGGCAATACGTAATGTCCCCTCTAATGTGGGATTACCTAAAGACAACAATTCCTGCTGGATGGGTGTGTTAATATAATGACTGATAAATTGATCATGTATGAGTTGGTCAGTGAAAAACTCAAATTTACATTCTGCCACTAGCCTCCTGGGTGCAGAAATATATGTGTAAACATTCTCACTAGACATTTGTTTCCTCATGAAGACTATATGGCGCAAAACCACAAAGTTAGACTGTACATCAAATCTCAGCTTCAGTTTATTTATTGCTTCTGCGTATTCTATTATTTCACCGTCTGCTTTTACGAGTTCAGGTCAATGTTTAAAAATTGAGAATCCATCAAGCCCAATAGAATGTAGCAAAAGAAACCTTCTACGCTCTGGACAAGATCTTGATCCACCAGTGGTTCCCAAATATATTTCAAGAGCATCTAACCAGTTCCGCCATGATTCAGGTGGTTCACCAGGGTTATCCAAAAAAGGAGGTGGAGGATCCACTGACTGCATGCTTCAAGCGTAAACAAATATAAATGTAATTGTCAAATGTTCTGTAGATCTGTTAACACACTTGCTGTGGATAAATGTAGAACATAAGCAAGAGTAAATGCAACAATATGGTTTTCAGGTAAATTCCTGTAAGGGCTGAATTTTATAAGAACACTCTCCACGATGGTGTTGGAAATGTCAATACTCCACTTTAAATGACACAACTTCAAAACACAAAACAAATACCATTAATGATCAGAAAAAAAAGTTTCTTCTTTTTTCCCCTAAAACTCAAAAATAATAAGAAAAAGTAAAAAACAAGAACGTGAGCTTGTTACCGACATAGCATAATATATAATGCTCAAAAAATGTTGGCAACACACATACAATGGTGTGCGTGTCACAGCTTAAATATGGCTTGTTTATGTAGAAATGTGATGTAAGCTTGACACCAGACCAAAGGTGAGTGTGGCACGACAAATGGCCAAAATTGGATACCACTTTCAATTAGGCAACACGCCTGTACTGATGGCGTGTCACCGCTTTAATATGGCAGATAGCTTGACTAGAAATGACAATATTGCAGCCCTGATACGCAAACAGAAAGAGGAGTACGTGTCACCGTCTCAACTTCCTTACTCAAAATGGCCCCTGAACGTTATGATGAGCAAGTCAGGAGATGCACAAAACACTGGACCGCACAGTTGTCCCATGTGAAAGGACACATTGCTAGAGTTGCGTCACTTTTGTGACACACTCCAGCAATGCATTACTTTTGCGCCATACAGATACGTCAGAAATACTGACGTATCTGTAACTTCCTGCGACATGATGGTTCACACAGTAAATATGACGAATCCTTGGTCTCGCAAGGAGGGCGCAGTGAAAAGTGACGCATCTCCTCATCACAGACATGACCTTAGGAGTACACTGTTCAGGTACGACAATTTCATCTCCTTCATCCTTGCATCTCCGGCACTCGCCTAGGTTTACCCAGCATGAGAATCCACATCAGTTAGTGATGCTGCCTGAACACATTTGGCAGAGTGTAACATTCAGGATAATAACAAACAAGTAGGCTCCTGGGAAGACACTGTGGGAGAGATAGTATTCTCCTGCAAACAACTGATCATGTTGAGCAACATGTCTCAAATCTATAGGTTATCCTAGATGATTTTCTTTTCTTTATTTTAAATCCTTTTTTGTTTAGAGAGTTCACATGAAATCATCACATAGCTGATAAGACAATTTAAATAAAGAATTTCAATACATAGATTAAGTATGGTGCTGCCACGATTGACCCACTTAAACATCCCCCTGTTCCTGGCTCAGGCTCTCTAAATGACAACATGCACAGACCATCGCATTTCATAATCCTGTCCATAGCTTCCTAAGCTTATTATATGATCCAGATCTTAAAGCATAACGGCGTTCTAGACCCTTAATCTTTTCCATTTCTGTTACCAAATGCTCAAAAGTTGGGGGAACCATAGAGTTCCAATTTTGAAGGAATAGGGATCTGGTTTTCAGTGTGGCCAGAAATAGTTATTTTTTTATCTGCCATCCGCATTCTAGGATTCGCAGAGACCCCCAGCATGATTGCCTGAGTGTCATGGGCAAAATCAATATTGAGCGTACAGATACAATTTTCTTTAATGGAGGCCAAGTATCCAGCTATTTTTGAAGAATCACAAATAATATGCAGTCTGTTTCCTTCACCCTCCTTAAGACACTTAAAGCATTTATATTGTATCTGGGGGTTAATTTTGTGTAGAAATTCAGGAGTTCTATATAGAAGTCACTTTGTGTAGTATTGCATCCGGTGGAGATTTGCACCTCTGAGAAATTAAATCTATTTGTGGTATTTCAAACATGGGCCAAGATTGATACACCCCCTCCCCTGAAGTAGCCATTTCTTTTTTTTTTAACAACAAATTTTATTGAATTTTCAGCATACCAGATGGGTGTAGCCCGACAGGTAAAATACAAAGGAAGTGCATAAGATAAAATCTCTAGGTACATTGTAGAAATCCCGAAGAGTCTGCAGAACTACAGACCAAGGAAAAAAGAAACACCTCAGTCCCCAAGACACACCAGACATAATTAAAAAATATTACAGGTACATACTTTGTAAATTTCCAGCCACGTATCATCAACGACAGTGCACTAAACAGGTGAATTGCTCACAACCAATCGTTCAATGGGATCTGAAGTGACGGACTGCGACAATGGGGGTAAATCTATACCTCTGTAAGCGGATCTTCTTGTGCTTCTGTGGGCACCCTTTCTTCTGAAAAACCACAATTTCAGCTGACATGCATCTGTGAAGTAGCCATTGTTTGTTAACTTTATCTAACAGATCCACCAGTCAATACTCCCGAAGTACAGCCATCCAGTGCTTAACAGGCCTAGAGTTATCAGATTTGATCAGATCTGAAACTAGTGCTGAACTGGCTTTAATTTTGATTAGATCTAGCACTTGACAAAAGTGTCTAATGTGGATAAAGGACCAGCGAAGGGCCACCTTCCCATGCCGAATGTCGGGTTCTATGTCTGGCCACTCTTTCCAGACATAGGCTCTAAAGAAATCCCCAACATTTTGATAGCCATTGGATTCCCATTTATGAGCGACATTTCTCTCCACAAGGTCTCTGTTCCTGTGGAGATATCAGTAAGATGAGTGGAGCTAATAATAGCATTGCACCCTCCCGTGGTTAGCACTGTAATTGGGCCCAAAGGAAATGGACAAAGTAGCAAGATTAATACCGAACTGCCAGTGCCCCTGGGTAGCACCACTGGGGGGAAAGCAAAGCTTCCAGACACCGTGGCCAGGGGTAGCAAAGAGTGTCCTAAAAATGCTATTCCTATAAGTAATGGTACTCAAAACCCACCAAGCATCCAGAAATCTTGTTCTGGTTCTGTGGCTGGTGGCAACATCAGCCACGGAAAAAGTAACGGTACACTGAATAACCCCCTGGCTTTACAAAATGTCTTAAAACCCCGCCCTGTTGTTCCAGACACTAGCCGCCCTACACTCCCAGTGACGAAGCCCCCCCCCCAGGATACCCACTATGAACCCTACCCCAGATTCCTACCCCTATGTGGCTGTCCTAACCAATGATCCACCTCTATTGGTAGGACAAAGAGAAACCTTCCAGATGTTAAAAAATAAGGTCATGCACTGGCTAAGGGTTAATAGGCCATTGCCCGGGGAAGTTGATGGTTTGATTATCGGGGTAAGACGGATTAATTGGATAGGTTGTACTCCTAAAAATCTGGGGGGGAATGTATTGTAATAAATTTTCAAGATCCAAGGGTGGCAGGTTGGATAACAAAGCCGGGCTGGGGCACCAATAGCGGAGGGGTTGGTATTGTGGATCTTACCTTTTTCTACCCAAGACCAATGGGTGTCCAATTTGGTGTGAATAACGACCTGGGTAGTTTTAGTTACTTTCCTTTGCTAGGGAACGTCCCCGACCGTGTGCCTATGTTACGACCAAACTCCTACAACGGTCAAACCTATAACTCCCATGATGGGACAAGAAACTTGGGTTGGGGCTGTTGACCGAAGTCGGGTGATTCCCTGAGTATTGGGGGAGATATGATAAAAAAGGGGGACTTATGTGGGAACTCTATTGTGCCTAGTTTGGACACAAGAGTGCCCCCAAAAGAGGTGATCATCGGTGGGAAGATTGCGAGTCTGAGGGCAAATTGTGGGGCCTGTACGTATAGCATGGGGCGAGAGGAAGTATTTTTAGCAAATACTAGTAATTCCCAGGAAACTGATAACAACTCTTTGGACTTTGGGATAGCCCAAGATGGGAATATTGAAAGCCCAACTAACCTATCTTCCACATTAGTCCCCGAGTTTGGAGCCAGAGATGGCCCAATCCCAGGGAAGTTCTTCTCGTGGAACATTGCAGGGCTATCTAGCCGGTTATTGTCCCAAAACTGGATAGATTTTATCAAGGGCGTTGAAGTGTGTCTATTTCAGGAGACATGGGCGTGTGAGCCTATTTTTCTACCAGGCTATTTAAACTTTTCAATCCCAGCAAGTAGAGGTGCAAGGGGCCGACCTATGGGAGGCTTAACAGTTTGGGTTAAGCAAGGTTTACAAGTTAAAGTAAAAATCCTGGACATGGGTTCCAAGGACATCCAATTGTTAAGAATGACATCGGACAAGTGGGGTGTGGTAGACATTTATAATATTTATGCCAGGGGTACCAACACTGGGAGTTCACCGACTCTAGAGGCCTTGTATACTTTCCTTGAATCACAGTCCCTGGGAAATAGAGTGGTAGTGGCTGGCGACCTAAATAGGACATTTGAACCGTTGATTAACACTGAGAATCCATTAGGCCAGGAGGAGGACACCCTATGGGTGTTCCAACCCTAAATTTGGTTGCAGTCAAAAGGTGGACGAAGGACATACTACTACTAAATGCTATGTGCCTGGAATACAGGCTGAGAGCCCTAAATGGAAGAACCAAGGGTGACCAGGAAGGTGTCTGTACATTTGACAATGGCTATAGCAAAAGTAGAATGAACTACGTCATTTGTAGCCTTAATTTCTGGCAGGGGGTATGCGATATGGAAATCGAGGGTAGATTGGAAAGCGATCACAATCCCCTCTGTGTCACCCATAATTGGTGGACGCCTGTGACAGGTTGCTCGCAACCTTGTGATGGAGTGTTGCCCGATATAGCCAACGACACACGTAGACTTAATTGGCCAAGTGTGTTGGCGAATGCGGAGTCCATGGACTTTATAAATTCAGAGGTGGATTCTGCAATTGGCGCCATGGAGGCAGTAAGCCCTATAACCCCAGGGTCTAGGTTAACCACAGATATACACAATAAGTTCTTTTCCCTTTTAAAACCTCATTTTATTAGACCTTTTAATGCAAATAGGAACGTTTTACCCAAACCAGCTAGGTGGTTTAACAAGCAGTGTAGGGCAGCCAGACTAGCATTGGGTAGAGCAATTAGAACTAGGGATAAGGTTGTGATCTGTGCAGCCAGGAAGCAATATAATGTTAGTGTTCGCCTGGCTAAGAAAAAGTGGGATGAAGAGCACTGGGAACAATTGCTTGAGGCCTCGGGGGCTAAGGACTCCAGGCTTTTCTGGAAAATTGTGGGGTAGAGGCGGCACCCCAAATAAACCAGACAATAACGTTGATGAGGCGGCCTGGGTGGAGTACTTTAAACCCCAGTATGCAGAGACAAAGGAAGTCATGGACGTGGAAGCAATTTCATCTGTATTTTGTACTGGAAGTTTGTTTCCCCCGAAAGAAGCCGAACTTGTAATTAGTAGCTTGCAAGGGGGTAGGGCACCGGGTTTAGATGGGATACCCTCCGATGTTTTTTAAAACGATAAAGTACGATGGGCCAGGTATGTGACCCTACTGGGAAATGCCATCGCAATGGGGGCTGCAATCCCAGAAACATGGAAGGGTGCCATTATTATACCCATTTTAAAAAAAGGAAATCGGTCACTCCCGGCCAATTATAGGCCAATAAGTTTGATTGCCACTGTCCAAAAAGTGATCGGTAAGATGGTGGTAAACAAACTGATGGACTGGGTTGAGGAGAATAATGCTTTGTCTCCCTACCATAATTTCAAAAAGGGGGTGGTGATGGAGCGAGTATCTGAGTTAATCAGAACACTCCTACCCAGTCAACAGATCAGGGCTTGATCCATCACCGTATTTTAGCTCACTGCACCATCCCAGTTCAGAACCTGGCTATATGCAAATTAGTCTGTCCCTGGCCCAGTGCATCATGGGAACAGGGCAGACCAAACTACCAAGCCAATTCTTCACTGGAAAGGAAACAAGCTTCCGGGGACCGGTTTCTGGCATTACAGCCGTCTTCGGGCCGGCTTGCTTGAATCCTGATGGTGCAATGAGCAAGGGACTCATGTCTGAGCATACCCTTCCACACTCATGGTGGCCAAAATAATTTCAAAAAGGGGGTGGTGATGGAGAGAGTATCTGAGTTAATCAGAACACTCCTACCCAGTCAACAGATCAGGGCTTGATCCATCACCGTTTTTTCGCTCACTGCACCATCCCAGTTCAGAACCTGGCTATATGCAAATTAGTCTGTCCCTGGCCCAGTGCATCATGGGAACAGGGCAGACCAAACTACCAAGCCAATTCTTCACTGGAAAGGAAACAAGCTTCCGGGGACCGGTTTCTGGCATTACAGCCGTCTTCGGCCCGGCTTGCTTGAATCCTGATGGTGCAATGAGCAAGGGACTCATGTCTGAGCATACCCTTCCACTCTCATGGTGGCCAAAATAATTTCAAAAAGGGGGTGGTGATGGAGAGAGTATCTGAGTTAATCAGAACACTCCTACCCAGTCAACAGATCAGGGCTTGATCCATCACCGTTTTTTCGCTCACTGCACCATCCCAGTTCAGAACCTGGCTATATGCAAATTAGTCTGTCCCTGGCCCAGTGCATCATGGGAACAGGGCAGACCAAACTACCAAGCCAATTCTTCACTGGAAAGGAAACAAGCTTCCGGGGACCGGTTTCTGGCATTACAGCCGTCTTCGGCCCGGCTTGCTTGAATCCTGATGGTGCAATGAGCAAGGGACTCATGTCTGAGCATACCCTTCCACACTCATGGTGGCCAAAATAATTTCAAAAAGGGGGTGGTGATGGAGAGAGTATCTGAGTTAATCAGAACACTCCTACCCAGTCAACAGATCAGGGCTTGATCCATCACCGTTTTTTCGCTCACTGCACCATCCCAGTTCAGAACCTGGCTATATGCAAATTAGTCTGTCCCTGGCCCAGTGCATCATGGGAACAGGGCAGACCAAACTACCAAGCCAATTCTTCACTGGAAAGGAAACAAGCTTCCGGGGACCGGTTTCTGGCATTACAGCCGTCTTCGGCCCGGCTTGCTTGAATCCTGATGGTGCAATGAGCAAGGGACTCATGTCTGAGCATACCCTTCCACACTCATGGTGGCCAAAATAATTTCAAAAAGGGGGTGGTGATGGAGAGAGTATCTGAGTTAATCAGAACACTCCTACCCAGTCAACAGATCAGGGCTTGATCCATCACCGTTTTTTCGCTCACTGCACCATCCCAGTTCAGAACCTGGCTATATGCAAATTAGTCTGTCCCTGGCCCAGTGCATCATGGGAACAGGGCAGACCAAACTCCCAAGCCAATTCTTCACTGGAAAGGAAACAAGCTTCCGGGGACCGGTTTCTGGCATTACAGCCGTCTTCGGCCCGGCTTGATTGAATCCTGATGGTGCAATGAGCAAGGGACTCATGTCTGAGCATACCCTTCCACACTCATGGTGGTCAAAATAATTTCAAAAAGGGGGTTTCCGGCGGGCGACCAGCACGGTAGACCAAGTATTCCGTTTCACCATGTTGCGGTGGGGGACGGTTTTGCTTGGCGACGGCAGCCTGTATGTCGCCTTTGTCGACTTGCGGGCTGCCTTCGACCTGGTCCCAAGGCGTAAACTCTGGTCAGTTTTGAACAGAACGGGGGTTCCACCCGAGCTGCTCACCTTGATCATGAGGTTACATGAGTGCAACTTTGCCAAAGTCCAGTGGGGGGTGAATGGGGAATTTACCGCCAATTTCCCGGGTGAGCGGGGAGTACGGCAGGGGTGTGCAATGGCACCCTTGCTCTTCTCCCTATTCATTAATGGAATCGTGGGTAGAATGTTGGATGCAAGTGTAGATGCTCCCTCGTTAGCGGGCCTCAGGGTCCCGATCCTGATGTTCGCTGACGACACCTTAATTTTGTCCAAGACTCCGGCTGGTTTGCAGCGTGCTCTAAATATATTTGATGTTTTCTGTCAGGAGCACAGCCTTGAAGTTAACGTTAGCAAGACCAAGCTGATGGCTTTTACCCCAAGGTGTAGACCTCGCCCAAGGATTTTCCTGAACAACAGTGAGCTTGAGGTAGTTAGTGTTTTTACTTATCTTGGGGTTGAGATATCAAGTAAGCCAGGTTGGTCCCACCATATAGGGAAGGCGGTTTTGAGGCACCAGCAGATCTCGGGGGCACTACGGGTGGAGCAATCTAAATCCAAAACTAAGCCTATAAAACCAGTTCTTGTCGTATACGACGCCAAAGCCATAGGGTCAACCCTGTACGGGGCAGAAGTGTGGGGCTTTGGGCGGCTTCTCCCCCTGCAAACATCAGAGAATAGGTTCTTAAAGGGAATTACGGGGCTCCCTCAGAGTGCGCCACTAATTCCGCTTGGTCTCGATCTAGGGAGGAGATCGGTCAGCGACCGTGCTCGACTACGGCCTATTCTTTATTGGAGACGCCTTTGGACCACCCCTGAGATTCTGCATTATGCCGACGGGTTTCTAGCCTTAATTAAATCAGATACTTTCCATAAAATACCTTGGTTAAAGAACCTCAGGGTTGCTCTGGGTGAGCTTGGCCTCCCTAATCTCTGGGATAATCCATCTGGGGAAGCATTTCCAAGCAAAAACACCATTAAGTCCCTGTATTGGGACTACATAGATGGTAGACTCTGGAGAAGTACAAAATCTGACACAATGGGGGGTAGATTTCTGGAATTTAAAATGAGTCCTGTATTAGAACAGTACTGGGACAGTATTACTGCTCCAATGGACAGAAAGTTATTTTTCCAGTTAAGGTCCGGCTCCCTTCCCCTGAGATCCCTGACGGGCAGATGGCGGAGCTCTAATATTTCATCCTGCCCAATGTGCGGTGCAACTAATGAAAGTACAGCCCACTTTTTATTTTTGTGCGAGGCATATGCCATTCCAAGGAGAGTATGGTTGGCCCCAGTTTGTCGAAACCTTGGGGCATTTAGTGGTGTTGAGGGCCTAAGAATTATTTGTACATCCACCAACATGCCTACTGTCCTAGGAACAGCAAAGTATTTGGGGTGGGCATGGTCCATTAGGCGGAGGGCTATATCTTTTAATGCAATCTGATATTGTTTTAAAATTTTAGTTAACCTCTTTATTTGATGAAGCTGCACAACTGTTTTAAAAATAATTATATGTATGAAATAATGTTTTTTATTAATGTGTTTTTTAAATGTTTGTTTGTGCTTTTATGAGTATACATTTCGAATAAAGCTTTATCAATCAATCAAGCATGAATATTAAAATATTACAAAAATTGTTCCTTATTTAAAAAGCCATCGTATATGTTTGTAACAAATTTTTTGGGTGATTTCATCAAGTTTAGAACATCCTTAATTTTATATTCCTATGCAATCAAATCCCAAAAACCTTACTGATTTACGGTTAGTTTGACCTCCTTCATAGCACTGGAACAGCTCATGCACTGTGGTTCAACTTTTCGTTCTGCTGGAAGGAGTCTTCCTCCCACTGTTACCTTAGTTTCCAAATCCTAACTATTCAACCTAGACACTCAACCTTACAACAAGGGTGTCAACATACATGATCACCAACATCTCCAGCAAGCTTGAATAGAGTGCATTCCTTGGGTTGAAGTTAGAACCCGGGAAATGCTTAGTTGTCGCTGTACACCGGTATAGGGCCTATTCACAAAGACTTTTCTATGAATCACTGGGAATTACTCTTGTGTTACTCCTGACTTAATCCTGAATTCAAGGAGTACTCCTAGCTTACCCACAACTTACCTCTGCAATTCAGAAGTACTACAAAAGTAAGTCTCCGCAAAATGTTTTTGAACCCGGTCCACAATATTTAGTTACAATTGGGTGCCACTTGCTTTATTTATAAATGCTTACAGCCTAAGATGTTATGCTGTTGCCGATGACATCCAACTTATTTTGATTCTATGGAGTGACATACTTTACTACTTGGGTGGATGCCAGCTCACTATGTCTCAATTACGACAAAACATACGCTTTGTTTTTTTGGCAATTCCTCTGGTGGTCAAAAAATGCAAACTTTCCTTGTCGCCCACCACCTCTGCACATGTCTTTGGAGCCACCATAGATATGTAGGTAACATTCAATAATGACTACAATAAGCTGCTTTTTACGTCTGATGGTGGTTCGGAAAACTATTCTTCTATTACTGTTCAGTTTTTGGAAACAGTAGTACAGTCATTAGTTCATTCCCAACTGGACAACAACAACACACTTTTTTTGGGTCTCCCTCATCTCACGATGTTTCTACAAAATGCAAAAATTTCTGAAAACCTTTTTTAGTTCTTGAACCTAACAAAAGTTCTAGCATTTCCCCTCATCTATTACATTTACATTGGTTGCCTATGCTCAAAAGTTGTTCACACCAAGCTTCGCTTTCGTTATTGGGCAATGCATTCTGCCTCTCCTAGCTATATCTAGCTATTGTTTATGTATGTATTATCATTTATATAGCACAAACCTAGCTGTGATGCAACACAGTGTTATAAGTTGCATGAGGGATTAGGAAACGATCTACAAGATCATGCACACCTTGTGGCGATTCCAAAAATAAATTTGACATACATTTAGACTCAAGAGGCCCTATTCACAAAAGTAATCTGAGACAAAATCCTAACTTTACGACTTTCGGTAGTCACAAAAGTCATTTAGTAGTAGCAAAGTTAGGAATCCTAACTTTACTACTACTAAATACCTTTTGTGAATACCAAAAGTCGTAAAGTTAGGATTTTGTCTCAGTTTAGTAGTAGGTAAGTTAGGAATCCTAACTTTACTACTACTAAATGCCTTTTGTGAATACCAAAAGTCGTAAAATTAGGATTTTGTCTCAGATTACTTTTGTGAATCCGGCCCATGGTGATTAGGCGATTTCCTCAGAATCACACAATATTGAGTCTAGAGCGGAGGCCCGGATCTGAACCTGGGTCGCCATGTACCAAATGCTGTCACTGGAGCCCTGGAGTAACTAGACAACATTCCCTTCCCCCTGTCCTTACTCGGTACCAATTCCCTTTTTCAATCTTTATGCTCTGAATCCTCTTTGGAGTCCCTCAAACCCATCAAACCAAATGTTGCGGTTGTACCATTGCTGTGCTGAGGCTAAAAGCCTGGAAAACTCTTTCCCGGTCTCTTCGTTCCACCAAGGTTTCCCACTTTTCATGAATAGTTAAAAATATATATTTAATTTCTTCTATAAACACTAGTTTGAGCTGTCTGTCTGATTAGGACCAGGGCCCCCTGCCCTGGGTAGCCATGCAATGTACATATGGATACATTCATAAAAAGCATTGGTAATGCATCGGTTTCACCTATGCAATGAGTAAAGAGCTGTTTTCAAGAGCACACTGACAGATAACACTGAGGTGGAGAGGAAGTGGTGCAGCGGCCAGAGCTGCTGACTTGAGAGCAGGGGATACCGGTTCGAGTCTCACCGCAAAACATCCTGTGATTCTAGGGAAATCTAATCTCTCCGGGTGATAAATTGTTATATAAATATACTGCACTAGTAAAAGGCAAAACTTTATGAAAATATAGTTTCTTCAAAGAGGATGTTAACAGCATTTCGGCAGCGGAAAACTGATAAGAGAAGCAGACGAGGAACAAGCATTGGTAAATGCAGGAAAATATGCTACAGCCGATAGAAAGGAAGGAAAGGTAAGTGTCACGCACAGGAACCAATGCGAAGCCAGGAAAGAGACCGGGTGGGATGTAAGTCCCTTTTAAGTTTATATTAAAAAACAATAGATTGCTCAAGAACAGTGCAAGCGCTTTGCAGGTCAAACCTAAAAATCAAGTCAGATTATCATTATGTTTTCAACGTACACCCACTCACAGAGGGCTATCTATCACTGCAGGGTGGGGAACACTGTATAATGTATCCTAGACATACTTTTAAGGTATTGCTATTTACACAACTGAGGTCCCTATCCCCAAACATAAAAGATTGTTATGGTGGAGGTCAGAGAGAAGATCCTGTTTACAGTATTTGGCACACAACAGTTTAATGCCAGAATTATTAAACATTATGAAGATTATGGTTAAAGGACCATAGTTGTTGTAGTTGAAGGGCAGGGTCTTGACACATAGGCTTAAACCACTTAGGTGGCTTCTTTATTCCATGTTAGGCCCTTTTACTTACAAAACCAAAGTTCCTATCAGGGCTCCATCTTAATAATAATTTTCTGCCTGCCAGGAAACATTCCATGCTTCATTACATTCTCTCAGCAGCCACATTTTGCATACCACACCATATCTCCAGAGTCCATGCATACACAGACATAGCAAGTCAATACAATGCTTTTTAGCTACTGGAGAATTCAGTTTGAAAGGGCCAGAACAGTTGATGGTCTGTCATTAGTGTGGACTGTCAGTGCTGTATGCATGGACCCCTTTGCATCGACTACGTCAATTGTACCCCCTCAAATATTGAATCTTGCATTGACATTTTGTTCTGACACTATTTGCTATTACAGGCCCTGCAACAAGGCCATTCAGTGATATTAAGGGGGATATTTACAAGAAAATCCCGGAGGACAGTGTTACGCTAAATTTGGCAACGATATTTTCAAAACGCTGGGATGCGTCGTATTTACAAAAATAAGGCGCACACTTGCGTTTTCCCTAGCGCTGGCGTTTAAAAAACTGCCTGGCGCTAGTCCAGGCTCTCTACTGCCATGCTGCAAGCGTGTCTGTGCTGCAGGGGCGATTGTTCATGAGCATAAAGGGACACCTTCCTACACGTAAGCAATCAATAATGGCGATTTGCTCTTTCTATGTGTGCTATTCTGCAGCACACATGGAAAAAGCAAAAAACGAGGAGAAATTAATAATTTCTCTTCGTATCACCATCCTAAAACCAGGTATTACCTGGCATTAGTTTTTGGAGCTGCCCAATTCTTCTAAATATGTGGCAGCATCAAAAAGAAATGTGTGTTGCAGGGGAACGCCCACAGAAACATCTCTGTGGAAAGGGGCATATTTACAAGGTGGCATTAAGCCACGGTAAGTGGCTTAGCGCCACCTTGTACATATGGGGAATGGAGCACGCCACCCTAGGGTCCGAAAAAGTGATGCTCCGGTGGCGTTAGGGGCTTCTAAATATGTCCCTACATTTTTCAATACGCCTTTTGTGCTGCCTTTTTTTGTTTTTTCAACAGAGTTCCTTTTCATGGGACATAGGGCCATATGTAGGTGGCCCAATACCGGTCGGTAACGGTGAAATTCGTTAAATTTCACCGTTACCAACCGGTATTTAGGCCTTTGAGATGCAGGGAGGATTCGGTATTAAGGAATCGGTAAATACTGATTCCTTAATACCGATTCCTTTTCGCCTTGCATTTAAGGAATCGGTAATACGATTCCTTAAATGCAATGTAGGTAGCTCTTAAAAGAGTGCTTTTGGGCCTTAAGGAATCGGTAATTACCACCAACTTCAAGTTGGTGGTAATTATCGAATTCTTTAAAAAAAGCACTTTCTTGCTTTTTTTTATGTGCCATGTGGCACACATCCATGCCTTAGGGCATGCATGTGTGCCACATGTGCACACATGCACATTTCAGGGGTGCAACAGGGTGTCCTTTGGACACCCTGGCACCCTTGAAATACCTCCCGGTATTACCGATTCGGTAATACTGAATCGGTAATACCGAATGTCTTCACATTCATTCCTATGGGCCTCCAAGACCATAGGAATGAATGGGTAGGTATTCGTTATTACCGAATCTCAATTACCGATTCGGTAATAACGAATATTAACAATTCAGTATATTTTACCGAATTCTTACCTACATCTGAAATTCCGATTCCTAAATACCAAATCAGTAAAATTCGGTATTAAGGAATCGGTATTTCCAAGTTACCTACATCTAGCCCATAATCCCATGCACATTAATTCCTCCTTATCCTAACTGGTGCTTTTAATATTATTTAAAAAGGTGGCAGCAGACCTGAAATGCCTGCCATGTCTAGGCCACCTGTGATTGGTCAGGTCCGACATGTGGTTCAAGATTTGCTTTCAAATACACCCCAACGATTTACTAAACTTCTGATTATGATTTGAGGGAAAAATTCCGTTTCCTGTGCAAACAGGATTAGGTGAAGGGATCAGAATTCTGAGTTGTGTAATAATTATCGCACCCTGCTGTTTTCCCTTGATGGAATTTCACAAGTAAAATATAGTAAAATTTATTGGGGGAAAAGGCCCTACAAAATAGCAAATAATGTGAACTTATCTGAGATAAATACCGAATCCTCATGTTGTGTCTCTTTTCCAGTGTCAAAATTTGTAATAGGACGTAATTTCTTCAGTGGGTAAATACCCCATTCCACAGTTCCAGTATTTACTGGATGTGGTAGTAATTCAAATTATTTAAAAAACGAATTAAATATTTGGGTTTTGCATCAATGTCGGTTTGCCTGAATCTTGCACGGTATTTAACTTTACAGAAACTGCGACCGTTTACTACTTTATGTGCGACATGAATATTTCCAAAATATAAGGTGTGTTTCCCCTCCACAGACAGTCTTTGAGAACATGTTTACCTGTAGTCTAAATTGGAAAAGGCCAACCGCCTGCATGCCCGCCTTGTAAGAGGATCTCGCGAGATTACCTACCGAACACACTTTAGCCTGAGAACAAGGCGCGATGGAAGAAAAGCATTTATTTCGATTAACAGGCTGCATGTCAGCAGGAGGTAAGCAGAATACCTTTGAGAAAAGTTTTAAAGAGTCATAAACTTTCTACTGTATTGCATGATTGTGTGTATTAATTGTATTAATGTATTTTATTTTTTGGATCCTGCCTCAAAAATAAAACTTGATTTAATTTAAATATTTTAAACGTTTCTTTCGTCTATTAGTCTATGAGGTAATGAAATCTGAAAGTTGGCGTGTCTAGTGGAACTGTCAGCTCCATGGCACTAGAAGGTTCCCCCTATTTATGGCTTGATTTCTGATAGCGTTTTATGCTGCCCATTGGGCCTCAAAGCACACCACAGAAGCTTCTGGCAAGAAAAAAACTCAAAGGCCCCCATGTGGCGGGAGAAAACTTCAAAAACACTCATTTTTTTTGTTTTAAAAAACAATCCTCCACTCTGGGGGTCTGTCTTTGAAAAGTAAAACAGAATTGCTAACCGGTTTGCCACGCTGTTGCGATATGGCGGACAAGTTGGCATTGAGCATATTTGCCAAAAGGGCTCCTGCTGTGTTAACGTAAGCACTTGTGGTGAAAAATTCCCCCTGACATAGTGGGGGACTGTAACACTGATGCTAAGCAACAGTGGTGAAAGCAAGACTTCTGCCACCTCAGCGGAATGGTGATGCGCCCAGCCAAGTATAAATGAAGCTCTACGTCACAAATGTTCCTTCCAAGTGATGGACACAGTGGGCCTCATTTCAAAATGGGATTGCAAACATTGTGCCCCATTCACAGACGTAACTTACGACAAATTCCTAAACTTAGTACTCCTGGTATTCATAGAATGCACTTACGACTGTCCTAAGTTTACGTCCGCACTCAGGACGGAATTTCTGCACCTGGAGTGTAAGCTCCGCACCCAGAGCAGAATTTCTACCATCGGGCCAGAATCTCCGCTTCCGTGCCGGAATACCCACAATCTGGTGTTAATTGACTATATCTGATGCATTGTGGGTATTCCGGCCTGGAAGCCGTGATTCCAGCCCGATGGTGGAAATTCCGCTCCGGATGTGGAGCTTACACTCCGGCTGCAGAGCTTACACTACGGGGGCGGAAATTCAGGCCCAGGCGCGGACGTAAACTAAGGACAGTCGTAAGTGCATTCTGTGAATACCATGAGTAGTAAGTTTAGGATTTTGTTGTCAATTAGTTCTGTGAATCGGGCCCATTGTTTGTGTGGCCACCATCTCAGCGTGTTCTAGAGATGACACAATATTTTGAGAGAAGTAAATAATCTTCTGTTCAAGGGGGGGTGGCATTGCTGACCACGCAAGATGGCGGACTTCAATTAGCGAAGCTCTGCACTTGGGGTCAACGGAATCCTCATTCATCCTGCAAATTCAGTGTGCCTCCCTAGCAGCCATTCAGGAGAGGTGTGTCTGAAACACCTGCGCAGCCGCTGACGCCCTCAGCAGAGGGGAAGCGTGAAAATCGCGTCGGGTTCACTGCAGCCGGCCTTCCTCAGCACCTCACCAGCTCAGCACGCACAAGGCTTGCATCGCCGCACTTGATTAGGCTGGCTGAAGCTGTTGCCCACAGATGTCTGTAATGTAGCCTGGGTGGAGAACATGCAAAGTGCCCAGACGACTGGCCAAAGCGTCACGTGCACTTGGAGTGGGCAAACCACTCCTCCCCTGCCCTGCTCTGTGAGCAGAGCAGCCTCGCCCCTACCCATCTGATCCAAGACAGAAAAATAAAATAATAACAATGAGTTATCATTTTTTTTTCCTTTTCGACCTGCTCGATGTGGTGACGCTTCTCCGCCTTAGCAGAGGAGCCACACCTGCCTAACTTGCAAATGCAAATAGAGAATCGCAATCTGTGAATCCCTAATGTACATGTAAGTAGCCTTTCCTAAATGCGAACTGTGCATTTAGGAAACGCTATTACCATCAACTTCAAGTTGATGGTAACCATGTGCAATCTTAGAAAAATGCACAAAACTGCATTTTTCAGAGTGCCATGGAGAGCACACATGCCCATAGGGAATGTGTGTGCCTTACGTGTGGACAAAACACACAAAAGGGGTGCAAATGGTCTAAAAAGGCTAAGGTAGTATGCTTTCTAATGTGGTGTGTGTATAAACTAGTGAGTGTAAAAAAGAAAACCCATCAGCCCACTTTTTTGTGGAGCCTCATCATCTGGGATTTTTCTGTAGACTGGAATCTACTGGGTACCTTACTGGATAGTATCGTGAGGAGACCCTAGTATCCGATCCACCAGTGATGCAAAGCCAAAGAACTATCGTGTTTAAGGCTGTGGGAAGAAAGTTGCAGTGCTCAAGAAATATGTGATATACCAATAGAAAGTGATATTTAAAATTGACTATTATGGTGCCAAAACATTAACTTTATTAGGGGGGACTGTTGTAACTTATCACTTGGTTCCTCCCACTTCTTCCTTTTCCCCCCTCGCCCCCTTCCCACTCGGTATGGCCCGTGCTGTCTCCTGAAGGCAGCAGTAGAATGTTGGTTTGTTACGGTCCTGTCAAGCAGGGAGCACCAATGTTGAATTGAACTGATTAAACGTTCTGGAACCTTACAACGTGTGGAATTTATTACTACATTTTGGCGACGAAGGAAACGGAGCTGAGCCAGGGTCAGTGTGGTGCTCTCCCCTGGAATTGAATGAGCTTGGACAAGGAATAAGAAAAGATGAAGAAATGAATTGATGATTTACCTTGGGCGTTTGTGTGTAAATGAGTTAGTAAAGAGGAGTAAGACCCAAGTATATGAGCTTTGGAAAAGGCGAAAGTTCGTTCGGTGAGCAGCTTAAGCTTATTGAGGAGAGCTGAGCGGTGCGGGGAACGTATTTTTAATCGTTGTCACCGCGTTTTGAAGTTTAAAAAATGAGCCTTGGTGACTGAGTTGAAAAGTGAGCGAGGCAAGGGTACGAAGTGTTCTCTGTTCCCGCAAGTGATTTTGAGGTGAATCAGCGCATTCTGCGTTCGAAGTGAAACTCCCCTCAGTTCATCAGAGCGCAGCCAATTGTTCCGTCATTTTTCATAAAATTCTCCTCAAATTTACAGCGCAAACCCGATACCAATTGGATATTGCACTGCCGCCGTGTGGCCATTTTGAGCATGAAAGCGCATGAAAATCTACAGTAAGAGCAGCGCATGACAATTCAACCATGTCATGGGAAAGTGGGGCACAATCAGTGGCGGTTTCCCTCGTTTGTGTAAAATGCCGGAAGGAAAGAAGTGTAACTCTCCTCAGTGCTATGCGTAGGAATGTAACTACACCGTAGCAGTAAAGCAGCATCAGTGAGTTTCGACTGATGGGAATAAGAAGACCCGGAGCTTACGCACACGAGTTTCTGGGAAAGGCTTATGGGTGAGTCTTTATGGCTGGGAGGAGGAGAAGTGAGCGGGGCCGGGAGCGATCTATTCTCTGAAACCCCATTTTGAATTTATGTGAAGCACGTCTGAGCGCGAGTGGGAGCTACCCTATGGGGAATTGAAAGGTCACAAAGTCTGATTTGAATTGAAAATAAACAAGAGCAGAAGCAGCCAGGCGCACAGGAGAGCGTGTGGTGGTAAAGAGACTTTGAGTATTCAACATTAAAACACGCTGCGCGAGGTCAATGCTCATGGAACAATTACATTAAAAGCTGTGCATAATTGGTATCATAGCAGATGTTTTCCCTCTGAGATTTTAACTGAACAAGAGCGCGAATGTGCTTATTAAGAATATAATATAGGCTTCAATTAAATAACGTGACGAAGTGGAGCAACAAAAAAGAGACTTTAAAGTGTAATATTCAAAACTAAGGGAAGGAAAGGTGGAAGGTAACACTTTAAGCGTTTCAATTGAGTTTCCCCTCAGATCTCCAGCGGTCAGTCAAGAGCAAACGTCATAACGTAATTGCGTCTAAAGGCCATTTTGAGTGAGGAAGACACCAAGCAGGGTTGCAAATTAAACGTGTGTGTTATGTCCGTAAGGGTACCTTTTCCCAAATTGCACCAGTCGAGTGTATAAAGATTAAAAGGATATACAGGAATGAGTAAAAGTGAACTGTATTTACAAGGTGAATAAAAGGTAGGAATTTCTGGAAACAAGTATATTTTGTCAAACTTCAAAGGAAACGGGAATAATACAGGCAGTTAAAAAATAAAATAAAACAAAAGTTGTTATAGGTAACCAAGCAAAGTAATATGGGTCTATCTTTGGAAATATATTTTTTTCTTTTGGGTTATCAGAAGTTTCGGAAGTAATTTGGTGAGGAGGAATCTTTTAGAGCTACTTAAGGTGAATGACAACTGTGCTCCAGAGCAATCACGCCATCGCGCTGGGTGGAATTGTGAGAATTTAGCTTACCTACACTCTTCACCTATTGCGTGCATCTCTAATAACATAGTACCGTGAGAAACTTACTGATTGTGTTCTACATATCCGGTTTTATTGCAAAATTAACATGGATATAAACAAAAGGCATAATTTATCACCGCCGGAGCCATTTTTTGAAAGGGATGGTATTACTACAACTACTAGGGAAAAGTGGAAGGAATATTTTCGCAATTTTGTAGCAATAATAGAAAATGAGGAACAACCATTACCTCCAAATGAAAAGGTGGAAATATTGTTGAATAGATCAGGTGCAGGAGGGGAAGAAGTCTACATTAACATTGAAAAGAAGGACCAGGAGGGAGCTGGAAGGAATGTTGGTGAAGAAGTTATGGAAAATACAGGGGATCATTATATGCAAGTGATGTCTCGTGATGTTCAAAGATATGAAGTTATCAGGGATGACAAGGATGACAAAGTGGGGATGAACGTGAGTAAAGTTAACCCTGTGTGTACTATCAACTTAGGAGGAAGTGAAATTGATGTAGTCGCTGATTCTGTGTCACATTATTCTACGGTGAGCACGAGTTTGTGGAAAAGTAAGTTAGCTGAAGCATTTGGATTTGAACTCAAAGAGACCATCATATCCCTTAAAACGTACATAGGTGATGACATTAACATAATAGGGGGCAAAGAGTTGGAATTGAGATACAAGAAAAGAAGTACTAGGAAAATGATTTACATCACAGAAAATGAACCCTCCGATCTGGGAGGGGCGGAACAAAAGAAATTAAGAATAATGATATACCTAGAAAGTAATGAACACAGGAGTGATCTGGCGAGAAACAACAGTACACAAATAGCCTGGTTTGAGCGGTTAAACGAAAGGATACCACCATATAAGGTCGAGGTGGCATGGAAAGGAACTGCTTGGAGAGTGGAATGGGAAAAAAATGTGGTTATGGACAAACTCAAAGTAAAACATGGAACATATAAAGGACTAGAAAGGAGAAAGAATTTAAGCAAGGAAACTGTGAAGGAAAAAAGTGAAGAAGTTAGGAAAAAAAGAAATGAATTTATTAGAAAAGGAAAATGTATGGTAACTTCAACTAAAGGAGGAAAAGTGTAATCCTATTCGACACAATCTTTGGAGAGAGTGGCATGAAATTATATGGAATGAGCCCATGTCCAGTGGTTCAGGTTCGGAGTATGGAAAGAGATCCGAAGTGAGAGGATGGTCAAGACCAGACAACGATGATGAAAAGGTGAATGAGGCCTGTGGTGTTACAAAGCGCAGACGCAGTGCAGTCTGGTCCAGGAAACTACCCAAGGAAAAGACCTCAAAAGTTATTATCACTCACCTGGATGGAGGTGATGATACGAGGGAGAGAAGTCTGGAGCACAATAGTAAAAGAGTTCCCTGGTGTCTGGGAAGATTATGAGGAGACAATGGAGGAGGGTAAAGAGGCTCACTATCAGGTTCAATGTCCACTCCTCGAAGTAAACTTATGAACTGACTGGTGGCTGACTGGTATAGCGGAAAAGCAGGAGTTCTAGGTATCAGTTGACCCTGCATCATCCGCCGGGGCAGTCTATGTTTCCACTTTGGATTATGGCCAGGACTTTGGTTGGCCATCACAGAACTAATAACTCTTTTTGACAGTAATACCACCTGTGAAATCTTAACTGAGTTTAACTAGAAGTCTGAAGTGTTGGCCCCTTAGGCTATGTCAATGGGGTAGTTATCCTTCACCAGTGTCCACATTATTTCCTTGAGGACAGTCACTTGTATTATTAGTAGCATGATGTCTTACAGTTACATGTTAAGAATTTAGGGGCTCGGGGTGGACGGGAAGTTGGGGGTGTCTTGCCCACGTATTTCCCTTCACTTCAGAGTCTCTTAATGGTTGGTAGGAACGGGGGGGGGCAGAGAAGTTAGAGTCTCAGTCATCACCCCCGTCTCTGTGTTTCTCCACCCCGTCCTTACATAGACAGTTTCTTTTGTTTATAGTGGACCTCTGCCAGCTTTGGTAGAGGCCATGGGTTCATCCTTCTACATTGACCCAGGTGTTTACCAGGGCCAAGGTCTTCTGTGCAGGACCCTTTGTTATGCTTGTTAGCGCATTTGCAGTTATCTCATACCTCTATGCTCTTTTGTCTTTCTCTCTCTTACTCTCTCTCTTTCTATCTTTCTCTCTCTTTTCCCCGCTCCTTCCTTTTCTCCACCCCGCTCCTATTTTCAGTTGTCCCCTGCCCTTACCCCTTTCCCCTGTGGTCTCCCTAGGGAGGATGATGTGTTGTAACTTATCACTTGGTTCCTCCCACTTCTTCCTTTTCCCCCCTCGCCCCCTTCCCACTTGGTATGGCCCGTGCTGTCTCCTGAAGGCAGTAGTAGAATGTTGGTTTGTTACGGTCCTGTCAAGCAGGAAGCACCAATGTTGAATTAAACTGATTAAACGTTCTGGAACCTTACAACGTGTGGAATTTATTACTACAGGGACACTATAATGACAAGGTTAAAAAGCAGAGTGTAGATAGTGTTTCAACAAATACTACTATCAAATGATGACCATTTGCACCCCTTTTGTGTGTTTTGTCAGTTAAACTAGGGGATAGGGTGCAAATAGGTCTTTAAATATTCCTTCCCCTGCAGACCCTTCTTCCATTTTGTGTTCTGTTGTTGCCTTACATGTGGACCTTTTTGTTTTTTTAGGGGAGCCTCAGGTGGGCATTACGCCCCCGTGCACCCTTGCCTTTGCATTACCTATTTTGCAGTTACCAATTAGGTAATCGCAATTTAGGTAATGCAAGACCATTCACACCTATGGACCTTGAAGCCCATAGGAGCGCATGGAATCGCAATTACAAATAGTGATTCCCATATTGCATTTGCAATTTTTAAGAAACCGCAACCAGGTAATCGCTATTTCCTGTCTGTTTTGTTACATCTCTTTTTGCGATTACCAAATAGCAATTTCTTAAAAATCGCTATTTGGTAATCGCAAAATTCTATTTTCATGCATGTGGCCCTAAACACTTTGAATAATTTCACAATAAAGAAGATGAAAAGGGGCATTTGTCACTTGACTATGTTCAACTATTCAATTTTAATTAGGCCGTGAATAGAATTAGTCACAGGTCTTAAATGTTTGCAAAAGAACATGAGGAATTGAAAAAAGACTCAGCATTCGCTTAATATTAAAAACAAATACACATTGGCTCTTCTAGATAAATCCAGCTAAGGGGTTGGGATATTTTGGCACTGGATTATGTTATTTGGCATGGCTCAGCTTACATTTCGGATTATGAGCATATTTAAAAAGCACCCAGTAAAATGGAAAATATAATTCTCGATAGGGCAGTTTCCATCATTCCTTTTCCGCTGATCTTGTTAACTAGTAAATTGACCTAATTTTTGTTGAATCAGAAATGCGCCAACGTCAAGAGATGCTCATGAGAAATCAGATGATGGCCGTGAACCCCCAAGTCATGGGTCCTGGACCGCAGAGAATGCCCGCCATCCCTTCGCCCTTCGACGCTCGCTTTGTGGAGAGGTAAGATTTTATTATTCTCAAACTAGTAAATACATTATTATTCTTAAAAATTGGATCTGACTCTAATGACTGAGCTGTGAAACCTCAGATGTAACTCTTTATAGGGAATGATAATGAGATATGTCAAAATTAGCTTAAGTCGAATGTCATATGTACATTATTCAACCCAAAGATGCCCTCTAGCAGGCAAACAAAATGGAAGCCACAATAACTGGGAAGCAACCTATTTTCTGATCACAGCATATGAGCAGAGTGCAAGTCCTAACAGAAGTGAGGAGACTAATCAAGTTTGGCAGTATGCAAGTGACATAATGGCGCGTGACATCACAGTGTGTGACATCACGGCACGTGATACCACGTTGCATCACAGGAAGTGGTATCATAACCCATGACCTCACAGGAAGTGACACGACAAGAAGGGGCAACAGACCTTAGGACCTCACACATATGTTTAGCACGTCTATCATGAATACATTTGAAAAGCATTACGATATCTAATTAATTCGATTTTGCGACTGGATTGTGCCAAAAACGTGACGCAAAATCTGGGCTTCAACCTATACATTTATTTTTTTAAACCCTACCAGAAAGAAATTGGCAACCAGGAGGAACTTGGCAGTAAATCTGTTCTGCTTAACCCCTTCCATGCTGATGACGGCCAGCAGCCGTCATGCATTACGGGGCTCGCTTGCTGATGTCGGCTGGGGGCCGTCATAAGCCCGCCCGTTCGCGATTCTGCCGCACAGGCGCAGAATCGCGGCCGCACGGAAGGGGTTAATTGGTAGCAAAGTGTGTATTTTAAAATATCTTATGGGTTTAATGCACATGCTGCAGAGATCTTTGTGTGCTAACAAAATCTCAGGGAATAATAATAATGGTAAGATAACTCAGGAGGTTAACTTCTTTGCTCGAGAGATCTGTGTTTTGTCTAGTCCCAGAATTGAATCAAAGCAGCATAGAGGGGTGATATGTCTCCTGTAACACATGGCAGATTTTTATTTTAAGTAAATGAGAAAGTGGGTTACTGCTTTCAAGACAGAGATCCCTTTGTTACTTGCAGTTCATAAATTGACATCCTTCTAATAAAGCACAGTGAGCTATGAAGAAAGAACATGTGGCTCCTAGACCTTGTAACCCTCACTGTCTTATGTAACACACACTACACATTGATTTACCCACATGTGATTTATTGTCAATCTATAATGCGATAAAAAACAAAAATAGCGGTATTTAAATTGTTATTTGTTTAAATACTGGGATAGAACAACACATCTGACAGTCTTACAGGCATGTGTATCTCTTACATACAGGGACTGAACAAAGTCAAAAGCATGCTTCTCTAAAGTACCTGTGAGTGATAAGCTGTGTGTCTGTATTTCCCCTCCATTACGTTTAGATGTGAGGCTCCCATACCTCCCAGCCAGGATACTCCAACAAAAGGAGGCTTGATGGCCACTTAATTCTCACCTTTGTTTTAGGCCTAACTGGAATCTGCTAAGCCCCCTCACTGCCTGCAGATTGCTACTTAGAAGGAAAGTATACAATCTGCAGGCGCTGCTGAATGTGTCCCGGTGTGTACAAATTAAACTAGGATAAGTTTAGCATATTACTGTGGGGTCCAACCTCTTAGCAGGGTAGATGACATCCACCCTGTGAAAAGAGTGAGTAGGCGATTTCTACCTGCATGTAACCTCAACGTGTGCCCTGCATATGACACAATGGATGTCACGAAACAGGAAGTGGATTGGTAATCAGCCACGCTCATGTTAAGATTCTACTTCCGACATCTTTGGGATTTTGGATAGCTCATTTAAAAAACTGCTTGCTTTAGCCAGCTTGTCTCAGAAGTCTGTAGCAGAGACATGAAGCAAATGGGAACAAGTAGGCTAGCTTTAAGGTCAGACTGGAACAGAAAAGAGGCTCAGGCACCAAAATTAGAGTGGCTTCCATTAAAGAATCAGATAACTAAAAAAGTGGCCTACTTTCTGCAAATCGGTGCAGTTTTGAAATTGTACATACATGCTATATATGTGTCTCGCAAAGGTACGGGAGACTGCCTGCATGCGTGCTTGTCGCAGAGAATGTTTGTTTTTTATCAGGCAGTGGCGGCTGGCACGGATCTAGGTTGACGGGGAGGGGTAAAGGGGTTAAAAAAAAAGACCCCTACCTCCTGCTGCTCTATCCCACGTCATCTCTCCTCCTCACCCGCTGAGCAGGAAGCAGCCAGGCTCCCCTGAGCCAATCACAACACTGCAGTGCAGCGTAGTGATTGGCTCCACTAAGCCAATCACAACGCTGCAATGCAGCGTAGTGATTGGTCTGAGCTTCGTAGTTCAGCGCTCAGATGGTGACTGGGGGCCTGGGCATGTTCTCCACCCTGGCTGTAATGCAGCCTGGGTGGAGAGCATGCTAAGTGCGCATGACTCTTAGGCCGGCATGAGACTGCCGGCCAAAGCGTCATGAGCACTTCAGTGTGCCCACCACTACTCCCCTGCCTCAATAATAATAATACTTATTGTTATTATTATCGTTATGTGATATTGCCATTAGCAGCCACAGTTACCCTTATCAGAGGGAAGCAATACTTAATTATTTGAGTCCTATATGACAGCAATAATAATAATAATCGTAACTATGATTATTATTATTATTGGATAATGCCTCCAGGAGCCACCGTTATGAACAACTCTTAGCACCCTTATGAGAGGTCCTAAATATTATTAGAGTCCTAAATAACAACAATATTAACAATAACGATAATAATAAATGTAACTATTGTTGTTATTATTATTATTATTATTATTATTATTATTATTATTATTATTATTATGCGTTAATGCCTTCAGCAGCCACTGTTATTAACAACTCATAGCACCCTTATGAGAGGCAAGCAATATTTAATTACTTGAGGTCTAAATAATAATAATTCTAACAATAATAGGTGTTAATGTTATTATTATTATGTAATAATGCCCTCAGCAGCCACCATTAGTAACCACTCTAAACACCCTTATCAGAGGGCAACAATGCTAAATCTTTGCGCCCTGAAAGACAATAACAGCAATATTAATAATAATAATAACAGTAATATTAACCCCTTCCCTGCTTATGACGGAACCCCGCCATCATGAGCCACGGGCGGTGTGTGCTCATGACGACGTGGTTCCATCATGCTTTGGACGCTCCGCCCACGCGGCACTGATTCCCCGCCTGTGTAGGCGAATTAGTGAGTGGGCGGAGTCGAGACGGAACCACGCCGTCATGAGCACAGCTCGCCCGGGACTCATGACGGCGTGGTTCCATCATGAGCATGGCGGCACCACGCTCTCCCCCCCTCCCCCCCTCCCAGCGCCGCGGCGGAATTAGCGCTGCCGCCAAGGGGTTAATAATAATAATAACAATACAAATAATAATAACAACATCAACAATAATAATAATAATTGCTGTTATTATAATTGTTCCTTATATATCATCCACAGGCATGTATTTAGCAGACCGGTTGATTTGCATGATAAGTATGTAAGTGACCCATGTGCCAGGATGAGACAAAGTCTTGTGCACTGTCATCTGTCAAATATGCACAGTCATCTGTCAAATGTGCACAGTCATTTATCAAATGTGCACAGTCATCTGTCAAATGTGCACAGTCATCTGTTAAATGGCTACAAGCATTCCTAGAAGCCTCACAAACACCATCTCCTTCGAGATGATCTCTCAACCAGACCCTCTACAAACAGGGGTAGCAAGCACTATATAAATGCAAACCTTTTTCCCTTTTCTATCCCTCCACAGTGACGTAATGTAACTTGAGGGGACCCCCTGCAGGGTACGTGGAGGGGCCCCCTCCGGACTCAATCTGGAGCTCTCCGGCTGAAGTGCGGTGCTGAGGGCCCCCCCCCAGGTTGTGTCCCCCCGTACCAAGGGGGCTGCGCGGGCCTGTGTTACACCCCTGTCCCTCCACTATACTTCTCAATCCAAGTAACTGACTAACATATCCACCACTCAAATTTCTTTCATATTTTCACTATACTAATTCACCACTAATTCTTTATGGGTTCTGAAGTAGCGCACTACTCGTTGAAAAAGTGCTTCAACGCCTCGTCAGGGGTAGTAAGCGCTATATAAATGCAATTACAATACAATAAATAGGTCAAATGAACTACACCAACTTAATTGAACTAACGCCCCTCCATCTACTTCCCCGTGCGCACTATCAGAGGGACCGGTGTTGGGGAACTGGCAGGCCTTTAAGCTAGTTTATTATGAAAAGAGGAACATATATTTGGCATTTTTTTAAATATAAGGGAGTCTTTGCCGACTGACATCAAAGGAACTTAAGACGCAGAAGCTTTGGAACAGCCTCAAAGCTTGTCTGTTCAATAACCGCCATTTCTACTAATAAATGGCCGTTCTACTGGGTTCTTCTGTTTTCGTTCTTGTAATGTACACCTTCCTTTGGCTCCCAGTGCCTACAGAGAATTTGGTTTGCGATAGGCGCTTTAAAAACGTGTAAAAAAAATACTAGTAACAGATGCAAATAACGCTGTATAGAGATGAAATTTGAAAACACTTGTGTCGCTGCTGTGCTTCCAAGACCTATTCAGTTTTTCTTATACTCTTTTTTTTAGATGTACTTTGATGTGTATGCGAAAGACGCGACTTTATTAAATAAAACTTCGAGAAAATACATTAATAAGATGTCATTGTAACTATTGAAGTACAAACAACTCAAGAGACATGGGAAATGTGTAAAACGCTGTATTTAAGTATGACCACAAGAGGGCGGCATTAGACAAGACATGCACGTATTTAGTCTTTACATCGGAGAAGTTTCAGGATCGTAATGTGTAAAACGCTGTATTTAAGTATGACCACAAGAGGGCGGCATTAGACAAGACATGCACGTATTTAGTCTTTACATCGGAGAAGTTTCAGGATCGTAGAGTTGCCGCTGGTCACAACGACAATCTGTGTGGTAAGAGGGGTCCGGGGGGCAACATATGTGCATCCCAAAGGTATAAGTCTAATTTACGGTCGAAAATGCATCAAAAGAAGTGCATTGTGGGACTGCATCAGAAAATCAAATCAAGTGCAAATTATCACATCATTTCTAAATTTCACATAGGAAGAAATGCAAAAACTCAGATTTAAAAGCCTTACCCAAAAATCGCACCTAAAATGTTCTTTGCACAGTACCAGCACCAAAGACTGCAATCACATTGTCGAGGTACATTTGTATGCCAAGATTGATGTAGTAAAGGAGATGCAAACTGTGCTTTAACACAGTGAATGTGTATATACATTTGTGTCTATGTACAGTGGCCAATTTAACAGTGTCACAAAACGTCCCAATTGATAGTTCCACATAATGGAAAGTGTAAATGGACCAATAATGTGTAGGGTGACTCTGCCATATGGTCTAAGAGTTTACAGAGCCAGATAATTGAAGCTGATGTCATATATTTTAGATCACTGTAACTGATGCCAGAATTTCAATAGGCCTCATATTTCTCATCAGCCACCCTGCATTCCTGGCAGACATTTTGACTATCATCGTCAAAAACAAGGTTGGTGGAGGGACTAAGGGGAAAATTATTTAAAGACCAAAGGACAGACAAACCCCTTATTCACAGTATAACAACACAAAAGGACTGTCAATGGTCTATACAACTTATGGGGGCAAAGAAAAATGTGACAGACTCTGTGTCTACCTGTAAAGTGTGTACAACAAAAAGGAAATTAATCCCATCAGCCCACGCATATGGAGAGCTTCATCATCTGGGATAGAACCAAAGATGGTCCGGTTAGGGAGCCACACACCTGTTGGAATTATGTGTTTCTCCAAACCCAAGGAACCACCAGTGATGGATCATACCAAAAATCAAATCAGTTTGGAATGGTGTGGGATGTTAAATTGCAGTGAGAAAAAATGTGTGCAAAAAGAATCAAAAATTGAGATGTAAAATTGGCTACCATGATTTAAGGAAAACTTTATTAGGGACAATCATGGTGTCAAAATTAAAATGAGTGTGAGACAGTTTGACACAATAACTGTCTATTAAGGATGGTATGGTCAACATGTTTCAGCCATTGTAGGAAAGTTAAGCCTACCGGGCTTTCGTCAGGACCTCTTAAACACTACTGCAATTAAGCTTAACCTGAGCTTAGTGAAAAAAGCAAAAATTAACACAAATAAATGATACCAAACATCCTACCGTACATTGGATTTTCCAGACGGGGATGTCTGTTTCATAAAGTTTTTAGGATTCTTTCCCAAAAATTCTTGGGAGAAAGCCTCACCTCTTCCTGGCCACTGCTCAGGGTTGGAGGCCCCGCTCTGTCCGTCGGTACCCCTGACTAACCAGCAGCTCAAGTTATCTCACTATTGGTTTCCCCATGCCTCCCTTTTAGCTTATGATGGGCTCCACATTGCCCTCATATCTTTCACCTGCATAAAACTTTTTACAGATTTCCTCAACTTCTTCTGTGCTTCTCCATCCTCACTTTGCTGGTGTTTTGAACTTTATTGTTGCATTTGTTTGCCTTCTGTAGCTGCTCCCATATGATGCACCACTTGTCCCACAAGGTTTTGTTGTTCAAGTCCACCACAAAATCACCATAGATAAAACTCACAACCCTGATACGCAACACACCACAGCCGGTAAGAGCATTGAAAGTGTATTTTTAAGTAGACCATTATTAAAAGCATGTGATCTTTTACATTTCATTTATTTAGGGACTTATTGCCATCCACTGAAATCATTGCTCCAACTGATGCCAGGCAGATGCACATGGCTTCCCATCTGGGGGCTTCCGTTCCAGGACACGTGAACATGTTATCCAACCGAGTGTACACAGGACCAGGTAAGAGCTACCGTGTATGCTGTCTGAGGTACATGCGCACAGAAAAAACTCAACACTGTGATTGAAACTGAGCCTCATCCTTTGTAATAGTGTAATAACCTTAAGACAATCCCTGCTGTCTTGTAGGAAATGCCTTTAGCTACAACTTTTTCCAGCCTGAATTTGATTTTCTAGGGTATTTTGCACCTGAGCGAGGACATCTCGCATATGGATCAGCTACTCTCAAGCTGTGTACACTTGTTCCCCTAGGGGGACTTTCATATGTTTGCGTTGCTGGCAGCTAGGGCCATATCAATATTATTTCTATAAGTGTATCGTTTTCCTAAATTGAAAGGAGTTTGTTTAAATTATTTTCTTACTGTTTGTTAGTTTTGAGAGTAAATGTGTATGTGTGCAAATGTATATGTGGTTGTGTGTGCGAATCAGACATTAGTCACATAGGCAGTGCCCGCAATCCGCAATCCTTAGTTCTGCCTCTCACCCTCACACTGCCCATTTGTTTTATAAGGGATGAAAGTTGGAGACCAGGGTGGATTAAGTTGCAGCATGTCCCAGAATGAGCACAGCAGTCTGAGCCCACTCCCTGTCTTTTTAAGATGTGGCAGGGCTTTGGTATGAGTGACGAGAACCCCCTTAAAAGTGTTCACTCCCTATCTTTCCAGCGCAGTTCCCTGACTCAGTAAAAAGATAAACAACAGATTAGAGCTGTAAGTGGTGTAGGGATTGCACTACCCCCTCCCTACATTTTACCCACACATGCTATGAGACTCTCTGTTTTTTGTATTGTGATTCATTTTAACTGCCCTATTTTACCTACCTTGCAAATACTTCTTTTAAAAGTATTATCTCTGACCAGACATAAAGTTTATTAATTGTGATTTGTGTGCCAAACTTCATGTTGGTTTAGAACCGGTTAGCCACTCCCAGAGTAAGCCTTGACTGATCAGCCTTGATACCTTTGGAGAGTCGAGCGTACAAACAAGGGAACTTGGTTTTCCAATTAAAGAACAATCCCCTGGATGCCAGGATTAAATGAGAGTAACTACCACAGATATCGCCCAATAACCACTGACTGCCCTAGCAACGAGAGAAAAGGCATCAAACCCTCTGACTGAGTATCGATAAAAATCATGACATTGATATATTGACATTTTTCTTTTCTTTTTAAGGCTATGGGTTTCTCCAACCAGAATCAATGGATGCTTTGGCCAGAAGGCAGGAACTTGTTCAAAAGCAAAATATAGCCAGGTAAATGTTTTAAATAACAACGTTAGATCATTTTAGCACGTAGAGAAATGTATAATGTAAGCATCAGGAAGCATGTAAAATAGAACGAACTGTGATAAAAAGTGGTCCAAAATAAAACTTGTTTAACAGTTTTAAATTTAAACTGAAAATGTATTTGATACATATTTTCTGTGGTTAGCTAATCATTGTGATATGGAATTCCTGTAACTAAAATAATTGCACAAAACAAATACATTAGATTAAGTTGATGAAATATGCTAAATTACTTTGCAACAGGAAGCATATATTTTGAGGAAAGTCAGATAGTTTAAGGGAAGTGCATAATGCTAACGGCTAAGCAATTACATTTATAATAATTGACTTCAGAGTGTCTGTAGAAAAAATGCAAAGAGACACAAAGGTATTCAATGGAAGACGAGTTGTTTAAAAGGGATTTTTCAAACCTAAGAAAAATGCGGACATGTCCTCCCATAAGTACAAAAAGCAAAAAGCATATAAAATGCCACTCGAGGGAGTGCTGCAGGGCGGTGGGGTGGGGCATACTTATTATTCAAGTCCATTAAGCTTTTGCTTGTCTGGGCCACCATATACACATTCATTTTGACCCTGACCTTTAAAGGAACAGCCCCAACCAACCTCCAAGGGCATGTCTGTCTGAACAGGAATACAAACAACCCCGGATCGTTTTCTTCCTTGTTCGGTCACATTAATAACATTTAGTTTCAATCCTATGGCACAAGGAACTCGGCACCCACACATTACACATAGCTTTTACTAACCTGAGCCCAGTGTTTAATTTGAGCCGGTGGTTTCCAATGGTCAGCACTGGCACTTGATTGTCAAAATCAGCGCCTATAGCTCAAAGATCTACCCAATGGTATTGGAGTGCTTTTCATGAGCATCAGTTAAAGACACATTCATTTTTTGAAGGCACGGGGAGATTAAATGATTTACCCAGAATCACAGGATGTTGAGCTGCTGCCGAGACTCGAACCTGTTTCCCCCACTCCAAGGTCGGCCGATCTGGCTGTTATGCCACATCCTCTCCCCACTTGTAGGGTTTCATGCTTAGTAGTTGGTTTTGTTATAGGCGGCGCTAATAGGAGCAATGGGCTGGAGCAAGCTGCCTCTTGACGAAAGGTCCAACACTTATTTTTTCACAAACGAACCACTGCCTGAACCCCTGATAATCACTCTGGGGCACATTCCATTGCATTGTTTTTTTTCTGTTCCATTAAATACAGGGACTAGCCAAATGCAAATCAGTGCTGTCCCTAATCCCAAAACATCCCAGTCTGAACTGCTGGGCGATGGTTACGCTGAATGGGCACACAACCAACCCAAGAATGACAGATCTTCTCAGTGAGATGCAGCTTTATTCTGGCAAAGCAAGCCACACATGGGGCCTCACCTTGTTGTGTGTTTAGAGAAAAAATTGCAGACCTGCCCAAGCAGTGGGTAACTGCAGATCCAGCACTTCTGTAGCTCAGAAAAGGACCTTTCTTCAGTTGGGACCCCTACAGGTAAATTCAGTTCTGTTAGTGGTGATGCGTCAACCCCCCTGACATATTGCAGGTCAATGTATAAGCCCGAACAGCGTAATAAGCAGGAGTAAGTTGAAAGCCTCCTCTTCGTTATCTTCATTATGAGGAACATGCTCCAGTCCTTGAGGAGCATTGGTGTCCCAGTCCAAGATGGCCTCCATCCTCCTACAATATTGCTTTAGAGGCAAGGGGGCAGGAAAAGAGTCATCCTCAACTGATTGTTGTGCCTTGTGATCTCACACAGGGCACAAGTCCTAAAAAAAGAAGTGGGGGGGACGCTGACGTCACGACAGCAAGCGAAGCCATGAAAGGTGGCTTGCACCATCAGACTCATTGCCTCCCCTCGCTCACCCCTTAGATGCGATTGCATCAGAGATGCCAGCACGTGAGCAGCGTGCTGAATGAGCTCCAATCTCGCCCCAGAGATGCCAAAGAGTGAATGTGTGGCTCCATTTGCTCCAGTTATTGAGCTCCCGGTAAAATAAGTGGGGGGACGCCGTCCACCCGCGTGGTACCCCGGCTTGAGTTCTGATCTCACAGCATGACATGGGACATACTCGAGCCGATGTCAGCTCTGAATCTGCGCATGGAGGTGGTGTAAAATTTGGAACTAGAGCCACAAAAGCCAGGACCTGCACTGGCACTGGAACAACCAGTGGAGTCTGTGGAAAAGGTTGGCCCTGAGTCCAGAGAATAGGCCCCTTCAAGTGCAAATGTAGGACTTCTCTCGGGAGTGGCACAGAGGCAAGAAGCCTCGTTTGCTTGGACACTTTGTGTTTGGCTTGGACTTATTCTTCGACTTTGATGAGGACTTACCTGAAAATGGCAAGCAGGAATGGGTCTAGGAAAGCTTTGCAACTTGAAATGGGACCAGATCCTCATAGAGTTTGGCTTACTATTTCCTGATGTCCCTCTGATGCATTGGGAAACACTTTTTGCCGGACTTGGAATGGTGTTTGTAGCCAAGACACCAAGGGCAGACATCATTGTGGTTTGTGACCTGCTTGACAGGTTCATAGGACCCATGCACAAGAAAAACTACCCCATTAGTCACTGCCTAATGAATTTGTGCGTTATAACATGTTTACATTTTTTTTAATCTATTTTAATTTTGTACTAGAATGACATTTTACTATCTTAAATGTAATTTTATTCTTTAAATATTTGTTGTTCTCAGTCGAGAACTAAATCAAATAAACTTAAACTTAAAACTTGAAGGTACCCCATTAGTCTTTCATCTATGTTTGGTCCGCTCACTTGGCGATGCAGGACGAAACCTGGAGAGTATACTTTTGTTAACCATCAGAAAGAAATGCTATTATATTATACTGTGCCCTCTATCCCTGGGGAGCATCACCTTAAGCAACAGAACACTCTCAATGTCAACAGATGTAGATTATAATTGAAAATATATTATAAATATATTTTTTACAAAATCTCCCAGAACGAGAAAAAATTGCAATATGATTAAATGCCGCAGGGGTACCATCAACACCACTCAACTACACCATCCTCTTAAACACATGAAATTACATTTATTTTCTGTGAAATATTTTATTGAAGTAGTCTGTGGGCTAGACACTATTTACATTTGGTTAGTTGATCTTCCTGTCTGGCTGCAAAATATAACTCAGTAGTCCTTTTATCAGTCAGTTGGTCTTAGTGGAATAATGTATTCTTTGTTTTTTAAACTTCAGAATGGAGATGGAAATGAATGTCATATATCAACAGAAAGAGATAGAAAAAGCACACCGTAAAGGACTACTTGATTTGGAAACATCATTCATCTATCCGGGAATGCAAGTTAACCCAGTCACTTTCCGAGGCAGACATCGACTGGCAGAAGGTCATCATCCAAATGACATGTATGTCCATCACAGCACACTTGACGACATTCATGGCGGTGCTATGCTTATGGCCAACGGTCCATACCCACCCATCGGCATTCTGCAAAGGGAGCGAGGTCGTCGGACGGGGAGGAGACCTGGGAATCAGAAGTCTTTAGATGGGAACATCAATGTCTCCAAGAGCCAAGCAGAGGATAAGAACATGGAGCGATCTTCTGCCAATCCCACTGCAGACGACGAAAAGGCAGATACAAGAGAGACTGATGTAGACACCTTTGGAAAATCGGACCAAATCAAAATGGCCATAGATTTATCAACCCCAATGGATGAGGGTGGGAAAGACTTTGAACGAGGCCTGACAAAAAGTTGTGGTCCTCATGATGTAACCCAGGAAACCAACAGTTGTAGAAATGGTAACGATAAAGATCAAAATAATACTTGCTCGATGTTTGATGAGAAATTTCCATACCCTCCTACACTTCCATTGCCGTCGACACCCTATGGTTTTTCAGCAAGCAACAACAATCTCCTGCCTACAGTATCAGGTTTGTCAAATGTTCAGATGTCAATAGCACATTCACCAGCGACTTTTGATGTTTTTAAATTGAAATTGCACTTCCTTTTCCCACCAAATATGCAATAGCCTTTGTAGGCATCACACATTGTCATCCATTAGGTCACTACACTATGCGGTTTTCCCATCTTTGCACAGTGAGGAGTATCTCCACAGTAATTCATAATATAAATATATAAATATTGTCCACACATCCAGTGGGTGCCTACAGGGGACCTATCATCAACAGTGCTTGGCAGGCCCTGCCCACGCTTTGCGCTCTGCTGATCTCCATCTTGCCAGTGTACCCTGGGTGCGCAGGGCCAGAGCGGGTGGGCACTCTTTGAGGGTGATTGCCTCCACCCCTGGAATTTCCTGCCTCTCACCACCCGGTGCATTCTGGACCACTGGGCCTTTAGCAGAGCCGTGAAGACTTGGCTATTCCCTGATCATTAGTTCTGTCCTCTCCACTCAGCCGACTTTAGCGCTGGGACACCGCATTACCGGGGCAGCCATGCACTCTAGAGGTACATTAACATAGCATAACATAACTGCGACTTCAGCGCGTAATATTTTCCATTTCATAACTGCATAGGAAAGTACCGGCACTCCAAAACTCTGCAAAAGTGTTTTAATCCCAAATGTGGTGGGAGATAACAAAAAGTGTCAATGCGTCTAAGCCTTGTTCATGATGCTGACCACCATATTTACTGCACATTTAAAGAAAAAATAAACACAAAAGGAGCACTGCCCTTCTCGTAATTTCGGGCACCATTTTGAAAGTACCCCATATTCAAGAGCACCATATGAATCACATTCAAAATCATCATGTGAACTTAAACAATTCATCCTAAATAATTTATATTGACTGTTCCATAATTGTTTTAAAGTATTTACAAATCCATACTGTCTAGGAGAGACATTCAACAATCTTAATACAATTCATTCCATGAAACTCAAATAAATTCTTCCCAAGTGGGCTAATGCATATACCATCACACTAGACAAATCAGAATGTCTCTCCTGCTGTTATGTTTTATTATCAGGCATTCTCTGAATTTCCTTTTTGTCACCCCCCTGGCAGTCTGTGTATATAAAAAAAACGGTGTTAAAACAGACATACTTAAAATCAGCAATTATATTAAAAAAGAAGGATGTTAATAGATGGACATGCATTTCTTCATCCACATTAAATCCTTGCGGTTTATTTAAGTCCATTTGTAAAAATGGTGTGATTCAAGTGACAAGCATGGCACCCTATGGTTTTCCAGCAACCAACAACAATCTACTGCCTACAGTATCAGGTTTGTCAAATGTTCAAATTTCACAAGCTCATTCAGCGGCTGCTTTTGATGCTTTTACATTTTGGAATTTTACTTTCGATTTTCACCATATTTATTTGCCTGTTGTAGGCATAAGACACTTTCATCCAGTAGGTCACTACAATATGCAGTTTTTCCTGTCTTTGGACAACAAGGGGTGTCACAGTGCTGTCACAGTGGTAATTCACAATTTCATTATATATATATATATATATACACACACACACACACAGGAAAAAAAATCACAAAGCCTCGACTCAATGACTTGTTGGCATTTTTATTTCCAAGTGGAACAGGCAGCTCATTCTCCTTACGCGTTTCAGCTGTGTTTACAGCCTTGATCACAGGTGAGCAAGTCAATAGTGCCATAATAGTCCATGTTAAATAGTTGTAGACACATGACCAATGGTAATCCTGCTATTCCCACATTGCACGATCAGTGTTCACGAAGACCTAGGATTTAAAAATAAGTGCTTAATAGAATTTGAACCCCACAATATTCAAAAGCGTTAGTGCATATCAGTGCATGTGTTAAAAAATTAAAGTCACATTTTGTAAATCAATTGCAGCTTGCTCTTCTCAGCTGCCTTTGACGGAAACAGTGTTTGTTTAAAATGTCCAAACCTGTCAAAGTCGGCAGGAAGAGATAATACTCATCCTCTCTCTTTCTCTCCTCCGTGAGTGAATCGTTTGGAAATCCTTTAATGTCTCACGAAGAGAAGCGGGACATGCTCCCCATGTAAAATCCTCACAGAAAATGTCTGCAAGTGACGGGAGCCCCCATCCCTGCAGGGAGGCTTCGAAATGGGCATGGAGCAGCCGCAGATGGCGTTGCAGCGCGCGCAATGTGATACGTTTTATTTATTTATTTAGTTACTTATGCCGTAGTTTACTACCCCCACCCTGCCCCTCCCCCACCCCGCCCCACCACCCCGCACCACTCCCTCGAGGAGTCGCTACTGCCTCTAGCAGCATTAAATGCACTTACTAAAGCTAATACTGGTCCTGTACCTTCTTTGTAGCTTCTTTGTAGCTCCCTACATATCTGTGATAGAAATATTCTATTTATTTGCATAAAAAATATTCAGGCAAGTGAGAGAGCAGACCAGAAACTAAAAATACAAGTAAATAAGACAGCAGGTTAGAATGCACGAATTTGGCTACAGGGACAAACCCAATCAAAAATGAATGAAAGCAGGCAAATGAACCAGGAACCAAGCAAGCATGTGTTAAAGTGTGAAGCATGCAGTCATTTTTCTCTTTACCCTCTCTCAGGTATTCACCCTAACCGTACTGGGCCCTCTACGATTAGAGTAAAACTTTCTTCAATATTAATCTACCACTGAAGCAATGGTCCTCTTATGAATCTTTCTCCTCCAATAGGAGGGGTGGAAATAAGGCTATCCAGACACTTAGTTAGCTGCTCATTGAGAACCATTAATTGACTGCCAATTTACAAACTAAATCCCCACAAGACATTAAATCATCAATGCAAATCTCACAGTCTAAAGGGAAGAAATCAACAGGACTGAATAATAGACCCTGACAAATTTAGATTAGATTAGAATAATTGGATATTGTATTAGGCATCACAATTTGCATTAAGGTGTCAGACATTTAGTTAAGAATAGTTACGAAATATACAGAGTTACAAAGTCCTACTACTCTTTAAGGCAGAAGGATAGTTTGTCGGTCTAACAGTTCACATCCTACCAAGCAAAGGAGAAAGTTGAAAAGTAAAGTCCTTTTAAGGCGAGTCCATTAGCATAGAGCTAAAACAAAAAGTGAAAATTGGTTCAGCAAGGAAAGTCTAAGTCCAACAGCTACTAAATGTAGTATCGACAAATAGTGCAAAACCAAATAGGATGGTTTGTGAATCTCAAAAATCTATCAGCATTGCATGCTGCTCACGATGAGCAAGAAAAAGGAAAGAAAAAATTTGGCGTTACCACACCTTTGGGGTTTCTTCTTTTATAAATTCTTTACCAAACGTCCAGTGGCGTGGCATCGCACCACCATCTAAAGATCATCATGTGTTCACCATGTGCATTAAGTCACCTAACTATTGTGGTATCAGAATAATTTCCCTTGCTAGTCATGAGAAACGACAACTACATGAATCCGCATATGGTATTAATTGGGGAAAAGAACCATAGTTGTGACTTAAAAGACAGTGGAATTTCCATTCCTTTCCATGGGAAATTTTACTGATCACACTATAAGAGTTCAAGACTGTCCCCTTGCAGTATAAAAGGTGCAATAATTTACTAACACAGAGTGAACTATTGTATTAGAGCAGGGGAAAAGGTCAGCACTAGAGAAAGCAATTTCAAAAAGGCCTTTAAGTTGACTTGACACATTTTCATAGAATAAGCTTTAAACCATCACTAAATTAAATACAATCATAGAAAATCATGAAGAAAATATAAAATGTGCACAAATCATTATTACATGGAATTAGTTAACGTTGGGAATACCCTATTACTGCAAAGTTTCACTATTTTATATAAATACACGTTTTTCTAAATGAATCCTACAAAAATCGTTTCAACATATTCATAAACTATAACATCTCTATTATCAGTCTACAAAATGTCAAGCTTATATCTTATTGTTATAAGACGTAGCACCTATTTTTCTAGCTGGTATATTCACTATAAAATGTATTCAGTCAGTCAGTCAGTCAAACCACTTTATTCGATTAATTAAAATCAAAAAAGTTCATCAGAAAATTCACATAACATTAAAATACAATTGGGTGACACAATATTTTTTAAAACAATCTCATATTACACTAATTCCATATGCTATTTTGTTTTACTCTAACAAATACAATAAAATTTATATTACAATCATTACTGGACATCCTATTTTTTTCCTCCGGGCAGCAGCTACCAAAAAATTTGCAATATAAAAAATATTCCATGGATTATCCAGTAATTGCAAATACATTAAAGCAGGTTTAACCTGTAAAAACCCCTTCCCTCGTAAAAGTGGGATAATAAACTTCTTTCTAATATCAGAGTACAGATCACAAAATAATATAAAGTGCACAGTATCTTGAAGGGAACGGTGATCACACTCACAAAGTGCTGCATCCTCTGGTTTAATCCAGCCATGAAAATTCCACAATATACAATGAATCAGATTAAAGCGAAATCTTGTCAATAACCAGCGATGAAAAGGCTTAGTTACTAGCTTTAGGTAAGGCCCAATAGATGGGGATGTAATTAATAAAAAATGAGCCCTTACCAGAGGTTTTTTTAATTCCTCGCTCTCACGTTCCTGTACCCTCAGACTCTGGAAGTGTACTTTGACCCAACTAATATCACCTTTGGTGACTACTTCAGGTTTTACATAAATTTCTGGGCGCCCTAGTTTTAAAAACGTTGCTTAAATATAAGAGAGCCAGGGTATATCGGTCGCTCTGTCTAAAATGACGCAATCTTTTAAAATCTGACGATTAAGAGTAAGTTCGGGGTTCAGCCATGTTTTTATCAACATATTAATGGAGCCATACTCGTCAGGTCGGAAACATATCCCATCCCCAGCTCCTGGTGTACAGCAAAGGTTGGGGTTGATTGGGGGATAGATAGAAGTGAACACAAAAATTTAATTTCAGCCTTCTGTACTCCCTCCGCTTGCTTGTACCCCCATATTGCTGCACCATATGTCGCTATTGCTAAACATTTTGCCTTGTAAATTGCGAGAACAGCCTCATATGGCTTACCGCCCAGTCGACGGGCAAAACTTAATATGGCAGATGCGGACCTACCTACACTATTTCTTTTAGCTAAAAACTGGGGGACCCATGAGCATCTGTCATCAAACAGGACCCCGAGGTAGGTAAAAACCTTAACTCCTGTGACCTCCGCCCCTTTGCAATAAAAGGTCCTAACCTTATTTTTGCGTGGTCCCAAGGTCAGGACATGTGATTTCGCAATATTTACTACCAGGTCCAGAGAACTCATGAACTCCCCAAATGAGTTCAATAGTCTCTGTAGGCCTAGCGGGGTACGGGCTAGTAGTACGGCGTCGTCAGCGTATAGGAGAACTGGGATGGAACTGTTCCCTACACGCGGAACGTCCAAACTAGCTTTGTCTAGCGTTTTATCTATACTATTAATATATAATGTAAAAAGTAAAGGGGCCAAAATGCACCCTTGTCGAACCCCTCTTCCCGATTAAAAGTGCTGTGTGCATTTGCCCTCATGGGTCACCCTCACTGCCGCAAACAAATCCTGGTGCAAATCCACTAAAAAATATACCAAGCAGGGGTCTATCCCCAGATCAAGCAAAATGGTCCACAGCCTCGATCTGTTCACCAAATCGAAAGCCGTGGATAAATCCATAAAGCCCAAATACATGGATCCTTTAGTAGCTATGGTATACTTATTTATTAGTAAATACAGGTTTAGGCACTGATCCATCGTGCTTCTACCTGTTCTAAAACCATATTGAAGGTCTGACAGAATCCCTTTTTCTGTCACCCAGTCTGAGACCTTATTCAGGATTACTTTGCCTAAAATTTTAACAGCAGAATCTATAAAAGAAATAGGTCTGTAACACCTCGGGTCACCTCTCTGCCCTTTTTTAAAAACAGGAATAATAATCGATTGAGACCATGAGACCGGGTACCCCTGAACGGCACTAGCATTAAAAACATTAGTTAAAATATTGGTCCAGAGTTCAACATTACTCTTGTAAAGATCTGCGGGGACACCATCTGATCCAGGAGCCTTATTACTCGCAGATTCGTTTATTGCCCTCTTAACATCCCTTTCATTAAAAACTAAAGCAGGTAAAGGAGGGTTACTAGCAGGGGCCTTAAAGGGTTCAAACACCTCATTACTTGCATAAATACCTTTGAAGTGAGTCAACCACTCATCCTCTGGGATATTAATATCAAGTAGACCATTTTCAATGTATTCAATAACACTAGGCTACTTCACTTATAACATCAAATCTTGCCCGTTTTGGGCCTCGACAAGAAAGTGACGCATTGCTGTGTTAAAGCAGCGATGCGTCATTTTTCTTGTGCCTGCGATAGAAACCCTTGCGCCACCATGGATGCACTGTATTTACAATCTTGCACTCCATGGCGCAGGGTTTTTAGGCACATTGCTGGAGTTGTCATGAAAACCGACAAAACTCCAGCAATGCGTCAAAATCCAAAGGTGATGCATCAGTTTTAACTAACACGTCACCTACTGAAGGGGGACCAATGTGTTTGAGCATGACAAGTTGACAAAGTCACCTTACGCTCAAATATATTGGTCCTGGATGTGACGCATAAAAGTGGGCATAGTGCCCACTTGTATGTGTGACATCAGAACGTATTGTCACAAATTGTGACATTACCTGCATATACTTACTTTAGGTGGCCCACTTATCTTGTGACTTGTTTTTAACTTCTTTTTATTGGCATTTCAAGACATAAAGAAAACTCCTTAAACAATCAGCCAGTATACAAGAATCAATACACTTACCTTGTGACTTGATTGCATATTGCAGTCAAGTCACTACAACTGGTGTGGTCCCTTGGGCACAATCAATGCATCCGCCCTATGCCTGAGTTTGGCAGGCGTAGGGATTGTGGGGCATTGGCTGCGCAGCGGCAGGCTGAGACAAAACAAAAAGTGGTAAATACCACTGCGCCAGTTCCAAGATAGGCGTTTCCAACGGAATGCCTTCCTTGCATAAATTAAAATCTGGCGCGGGGCAGGCGATTTTCATGCACGTGAAAACCGATGCAGCCTGTAAAAAAGGGACACATCAATATAAATATGGAGCAGATGCAGTGCCGCTGTTGCGTCAAAAAAAGTGACACAATGGTGGCTTAAGGGGCTTGTAAATAAGCCCTTATATATGTATTAGTGTTAATTTGCATATGTCTCTCCATATTGCGTTTAAAAGTACCCTTTTATGGTGCTTCTACTATTATTGTCTCTTTCATGAGTGTTACTGTGTCTAACGTGCATCATGTAATTTCAAATTTGTGTTTTTATATCTGCATTGTTTCATGTATTATGAATTTAAAAAAAATTGTGCTACATCTCATGCTAGCACAGTAGGAATCAGGTATTCAAGTAATCAGATAAGCACTGACTCCACAGTGGCACAAAGCACGCCCACCCATGGTCAGTGTCGGTTGGTGACAAATCCCATTGGAGGAGCGCAAAACACATAAAAATTAAACATAATATACACAATAATATAAATATACACATAAAAAATTCACTTACCTTACAATGCACTCGGAGCGCGAAGTCCACAACCATCCAAGAAGAAGCTGTTCTCATGTTATTAAGCAGTATGAGTGAAGCATCTTGATTGGCTGGGGTGGGCATGCTCTATGCTCCTAAATGTAAGAAATAAACAAACGTCCCTAGGGCCCAGGGTGGGGGAAGGAACTGGCAGCTGATTACAAGATCCACTAGTCTTCAATAATTTTGACTTTTCAAATTTTACAAAACAAATAGAAAATTTCTGACAATAAAATTTTGTGTAAAAAACATTTCCATTTAATATATCATCAACAGACAAATACAATGTATTTAAGTGCCATTACGAATAAAATATTTAAAAACTGTGATGTTTCACAGTGACATTTCATTAAAAAAATGTTTGTACACAAGATCGCATAAAAGAACCAATAAGTCGACGCAGCGTTTCGGTATGTTCAAATACCACCTTCTTCAGGACAGTTCTTAATCCTAGTGTGTGCTCACAACTAGGTTTTGCTTAACTAGATCGCCCGAAGTCTTCTTTGGGGCCGGGGAAAGACTTTGTCTTTGTCTTGATTCTACCGCTTCCGTCGGTTTACACCCTTCCACGAGTAGACTAATGAATTTTCTTTCCTTCGTTTCGGCTTATCATGATCAGAGATATCTTCGTTTGATTGATTCGACGATGTGGGGCTGTGTGATATACTTTATCAGGTTCTCTGCATACGGAGGAGCCACCGATTATTTGTACCTTTAAAAACGGATGGCTAAATGATTAATAGCACCTCAACAGATCCAGACGCGGTTTTGATTCCCACTTATTGATAAACTGGATGCTTGGTTTTTTTTGGCCGGTGGTTTTCTACTTCACCATCTGTATCGATGCGGTCGGCCTCCCTGCTCCTCACGTACGTCTCTCGTTTCTCGCCAGGTTCGAATCTACAGATGGTGAAGTAGAAAACCACCGGCCAAAAAAACAAGCATCCAGTTTATCAATAAGTGGGAATCAAAACCGCGTCTGGATCTGTTGAGGTGCTATTAATCATTTAGCCATCCGTTTTTAAAGGTACAAATAATCGGTGGCTCCTCCGTATGCAGAGAACCTGATAAAGTATATCACACAGCCCCACATCGTCGAATCAATCAAACGAAGATATCTCTGATCATGATAAGCCGAAACAAAGGAAAGAAAATTCATTAGTCTACTCGTGGAAGGGTGTAAACCGACGGAAGCGGTAGAATCAAGACAAAGACAAAGTCTTTCCCCGGCCCCAAAGAAGACTTCGGGCGATCTAGTTAAGCAAAACCTAGTTGTGAGCACACACTAGGATTAAGAACTGTCCTGAAGAAGGTGGTATTTGAACATACCGAAACGCTGCGTCGACTTATTGGTTCTTTTATGTGATCTTGTGTACAAAAATTTTTTTAATGAAATGTCACTGTGAAACATCACAGTTTTTAAATATTTTATTCGTAATGGCACTTAAATACATTGTATTTGTCTGTTGATGATATATTAAATGGAAATGTTTTTTACACAAAATTTTATTGTCAGAAATTTTCTATTTGTTTTGTAAAATTTGAAAAGTCAAAATTATTGAAGACTAGTGGATCTTGTAATCAGCTGCCAGTTCCTTCCCCCACCCTGGGCCCTAGGGACGTTTGTTTATTTCTTACACTGTTTTCTCCTTGTCCCTTGATGGATTTCTAAGGAGACCTCCTTTTGTTTATATGCATCTATGCTCCTAAAGGCACTATAGGCCTGCGCCTGCTTCCAACCCAGCTTCCAAGACAGCTGGATAAGAGAGGTTTGATTTGCGCATTTTGGTTTGGCCGTAGCAAGGTAGCCGGCAAAACCAACATGCGTAATGCAAACTTAGGTAGCTACTCCTCACTGCCGCCAATTATTGGTAGCATTCACGCACTGGCCCCGCCCTGTCCCCGCACTCCGTTTGCAGGTATAGAGCGAAAAATTAAATGGTAATATAATCATTTTATTACCATTTTATTTTTAGGTCTCGTAGGCGTTAGCCGCGCGAAGCGCGGTCTCGCCAGAGACCCTATTGTCAGCGAGTCTTTGTTCCAGGAGAGGAGACAGGAGCTGGCCGCGCGCTCGGAATTGAGCGGGCCACGCGCAGGTGAACGCGCTCGCTGTGGCCAGCTCCTGTCTCCTCTCCTGGAAAGCTGTACCACACAGCCACACCTCCCCTTTCTTACGCATGCGCAAAAACAGAGACACACACATGAGCACACCTACAGACACGCACGCACACACACATACAGAGACCCCCGCCGCACACACACAGAGACACACACACGTGTGCACCTACACACACGCACACTCACATACAGAGACCCCCCCGCCGCACACACGAGCGCGTACACACACACAAGCGCATCCCCCTCCCCCCCACAAGTAAGGCCCACTTACCGCCACTCCGGACTTCAGCCGCCACCGCGGGGCTCTCCCTCGGGCATGGGAGCCCAGCGTCACCAGCACTGCTTCTCTCCGTGGCACTCCGTGGGCGCGTGCGCGGGCTTCCGAAGACGGAAGTCCCGCCCCACGGAAGGTTTCGGTTTCGCTCACGTCGGAATCGCTGGGGGCGTGTGGTGAGTGCGAAGATAGAAGGGAGAAATGGTGTTTGTGGAAAACAATAAAGAAAGAAGGCAAAGAGAACCTGCGAGACGACTGAGACGAAGAGATGAAGTGCGGGGTGGTGGAAGAAGCACATGACTGTAAATGAACGAAGACCAGGCATGTTTCACAACTTCGGCGCGTGGCAGCGTCGGCTGCACGCTCCTGAGTCAAAGTTGGAGTTTCTACTCTTTTTAATATACAAAATAAATGCAGTACAGGGATTTGATATTGCCCATAGTCGCGGTGGCAGTGTGTAGGCATGGGATTTTAATCCTCTGTTTAGACCTTTACAAGTACAACCAGGCGAGACTTGCGTACGGGGCACGTGGCAGTGGTGTGGTGAGTGAGTGGCATCTCTGTGTTGGCAGATATCTGAGGTTTCCGGGGCAAAGTGGTGGCGGTGGGCAGAGGAAATTCATCATAATCAGAGGGCACCAGTGCATTGTGGAGAACGACGCCAGCGTTTATTTGCGGGTGCGAGGCTGGTACTGCCAAACTAATCACTCTAATCCGACCGGGCCCGGCTGGGGTGAGTGGTCTGGCACCGGAAGGATGGGAGAAAGGAAGAGGAGAGCATCGCTGAGGGGCCCCAGCAGATGGGACATCGGGCAGAGAGGGGGGCTGAGGGAGAGGTGATGTTATGACGCAGGATCGGCCGCCGGCGGAGGAGGTGCCTCATCCCGTAAGTTTAGTTTATTTGTTTTTATTACTGTATTGATTTCATTACCCCCGACCTCCTACCCCACCCCCCCACCGCGCGCGTTCCCCTGGAGTCATGCAGGCCGCAAGAGGGACCTGTAAATTTGATGCCCCCTCATGCACTTACATGAATGGTGCGGTGGACTTTTTAAACTACTTTACTTTCTTTGGCCCTTACAATCAAGTGCTTGCTGCTGCCGCGATATGAGAGAGAGAGAGTGTGAGCGAGTATGAGAGCGAGAGAGAGAGGCAGCCTTCAAAACTGACCTCAAAGTTCTCCTTCAAAGACACTTCAAAACTGAATTCACGCCCTCTCTTTTACCTGAAGGAAGACCTTCCATTATAGAAAATTCTTCTTTCCATGACTATGGAAGTGCCTTCCCAGTGTGTTCTTGTGGTGTGAGTCTGCCATTTATTGCAGTATTATCCTTGTACCTATGTTTGGCACTCGTTTATATCATGCACACGTCACTTTTCTCTTGTATCACACCGTTTGCTACCTCTTACATTTTGTTTGCTTTCAATTCTTGCACAAGTGCCACCATTGCCCACGTAATCTTTGTGTTTTTGTGTTTGAGTGTCCTCCATTTATTGACGCTTTTGTAACCTGCACACATGTCACTTTTTTCTCCTGTAATGCACCGTTTGCTACCTCTTGTATTTTGTGGCTCACGATTGTCACTTTTGCCTCATGTAATGTAACGTTTGCATTTGTAATTTGCTTACTTGTAATGTTCTCATGTATCAGTTCTGTTCCTATTGTGAAGCGCTCTAACACCTTCGGGTAAAGTCCGCGCTCTATAAAAATGGATAAATAAATAAATAAATAAATTGGGCTAAAGGGGCTTCAGCCCCCCCCCCCCTTGTCTTCTGCAGCCTGGGCTAAGATGACCGCATGACACTTTCCTGACACGCATTAAAGTAATTAAAGCATGGAAACCTTTCTTCCCCAGTTAAATTTCTATTTAGGCTGTGTGTAGCATCATGCTTTAGCAGATTCCGAGAATGTGACTTTAATTACCCTTCCTGAGAAGCCCAGAACCAGCCCGCCTCTGAAAGGTTTCAGCAACCCTCCCTGCCCCCCACCTCTGCCGCTGACCGCGCGACACGCAGGGGAGCATGGGCGGGCAGCGCCCTAGTACCACACGGCGGGCGAGCGGAGCTGGTAGCACGTCAACCCCTTGGAGCCGCCCTCCTCGCCAACAGCCAATAGGGAGGGCTCACTTGGAAAAGGGGGCGTGCCTTTGAGTATAAAACAGGCCCAGCAGCTAGGCTCGGCCTCTTTTTCCCGCGCCTGGTTCCCCCGGCAAAATGGCAGGGACTTAGGAGAGACATGCCTTGACTTTGTTCACCCTACATATAAGTACAGGCACTGTAAGATTGCCAGATGTCTTTCTCTGTCCTTGTACTTACCCAAATAACGTTGGATGAAGCACTATTCATTCCTTATAGCACTACTCTTCCCATGCAGGATGGTGGAGCGCTTGAGTAACATGCACATTATACATGTACACTACATTGCGTAAGTGGGTAATAACAGCAGTATACATAGTGCTTCATGTGTTGGCGAGGGTCACGAGGTACAGGAGTCCATTATCCTTCATAGTCCACGGTGGTACGTTAGAAGGATGCTAGTTTTATGAGCTGCAAGTAACAAATATAACAAATATAATGAGTCATCTGCAGGATACATGATGGCTTTCCACTGCAGGCAGTAACGCTATGCCTGCCATACCCATATCTTTTGGTTCCTGGGACCTATATCAACGGTCTTCAATTAGCATGCAATAAAATCTTGCAAATAACATGCATAATGCAACAGAGAAGCAGGGACCAAGCGAGGATGGGTGGCTCCTTTTGTAGATATTGACAGGTAATGCCAAACGGCCTAATTCAAACTGCAAGGTTCACAAGAGGTGGAGGGCCCTGGGCCAGGTACACGATTAAGCGGGCGCCCTGAGTCAGCGTGTTAAGGGTTATTCAGGTCCCAAGGTGGCAAGATCAATGTGGTGGTAACGAGTCCTGTGAGAGTGAGACCTGCCCTTGTAGCATAATAATGTGCATGCAGGTTCAGATGGGGCGTTACCATGCGATAACCAGGTAGCAATCCTCATTAGAGGTGCGGCTTATGTAACTAAGGGCGTGTCCTAAGAACGGTTTTAAGAAATCTCCATAAGGGTGTGGCAAAGGGGACTATGATAGAGGTGCACGAAACAGCGTCAGAAAGTAGCTAGGTGGGTGGGGGGCACTGTCATCGACGGGGGCCTCCTCCAGAGCTGTGGCGGAGTACAGGGCGATCTGGAAGCAGATGGACAGTAGGGGTACCTCTGCGGCAGAAGGATACAGTCTAAATACCTCTGCCTGGCACAGTAAGGGTGCCTGAGCCAAGAACCTGGAGCCGAGGGGGTTCCAGGAAACAGCGTCGGCGCCCCGTTAGTCCTTCGGGAGGTCGGGGGGCCTGAACCGACCGGGGGTGTGCCTCATTGCTCCGCCCTGACAGGGGGGGCGGGAGTATAACGAAATAAAATGGTAATTTACTGCACCGTCAGAGCATCGACTCGCCGTGCAAGATGGCTCCTTAGGCATGCGGGTCAGTGAGGGGCTGCCGCATTGGATCGCCTGTAAGATGACCCACCTTATCAGCTACCTGTTGTACGAAATAAACCTGCGACAGTGCTTTCCCACAAATATGTCTCATGAGTTTTCCTTGGTATATAAGTGTTAATGTGCGCAGAGCGGAGCGAGCGCTGGCGGTGTGGGCACTATGCTGCGGACCGCGCGACACGCAGGGGAGCATGGGCGGGCAGCGCCCTAGTACCACACGGCGGGCGAGCGGAGCTGGTAGCACGTCAACCCCTTGGAGCCGCCCTCCTCGCCAACAGCCAATAGGGAGGGCTCACTTGGAAAAGGGGGCGTGCCTTTGAGTATAAAACAGGCCCAGCAGCTAGGCTCGGCCTCTTTTTCCCGCGCCTGGTTCCCCCGGCTCTGCGCTGATCCCACCCTGAACCCTGACCCAGCGGCAGAGCGGCGGGCGAAAGTTGTGAATTTGTTAATGGTCATGTTTTGTGTTGCAGGCGGAGTCACAGGGCAATCTGGAAGCAGATGGACAGTAGGGGTACCTCTGCGGCAGAAGGATACAGTCTAAATACCTCTGCCTGGCACAGTAAGGGTGCCTGAGCCAAGAACCTGGAGCCGAGGGGGTTCCAGGAAACAGCGTCGGCGCCCCGTTAGTCCTTCGGGCGGTCGGGGGGCCTGAACCGACCAGGGGTGTGCCTCATTGCTCCGCCCTGACAGGGGGGGCGGGAGTATAACGAAATAAAATGGTAATTTACTGCACCGTCAGAGCATTGACTCGCCGTGCAAGATGGCTCCTTAGGCATGCGGGTCAGCGAGGGGCTGCCGCATTGGATCGCCTGTAAGATGACCTACCTTATCAGCTACCTGTTGTACGAAATAAACCTGCGACAGTGCTTTCCCACAAATATGTCTCATGAGTTTTCCTTGGTATATAAGTGTTAATGTGCGCGGAGCGAGCGCTGGCGGTGTGGGCACTATTGTTTTGTTTTGTTTGAGACGGGCTGCCACCGAGGTCAGGTGATATCCTTGCCTGAATGTGGGGATTTCACCTAAGCACTTTTGGTGTGTTGAATTTGTATTTAGTAGTTTTACCAGGCAAAGCAGCAGCTGCTTTGAGGGGAACATTGGCCCCAAACGGAGAACAAAGCTTGAAGATAGGTGGTGCATGTAGTTTTGGGCACATGGGCCTCACATGTCAACGGTCGTTGGTGGGAAGATAGTAGATGTGTCCTAGAGGCTACATTTCCAGTTGTTGAACCAGAACGTCTGAGGTCAAATCCCGGCTTCCCCCCTCTTAAAATGTGTAATCTCGGGCATTTCGTTTTACATATCACGTTTTTTTCAGCTCAAAAATGTAAACAGTATAAAGTCTAATCTGAAACATTATATGAAAATAGTGGACATTTACATGTCTGTTGTCAATGCCAACAAGAGGAGAATCTGTTTAAATGTAATATTAGTTTAAAAAAGGTAATGTTATTGGGAACGCCTTTTCTGACCGGTCACCACTTCTCCATAAGTGCACACTTCCACCAGGCACACAAACCACCAGCCATCAGTGCACATTTTCTACAGGCACACACACCACCAGCCATCAGTGCACGCATCAATTGTTAACACATCCACAATTAACTATTGTAGCAATCGCAGTATGGCGCACTTTATTTTTAAACATGTCAGTGCACGCTTTTCCACCATGCACACACACCACCAGCCATCAGTGCACACTTTCAACAGGCACACACACACCACCAGCCATCAGTACACGCTTTCATCAGGCATACACACCACCGGCCGTCAGTACACACTTTCAACAGGCACAGACACCATAAGTCATCAGTGCATGCTTTCACCGGGCACAAACACCACGAGCCGCCAGTGCACCCTTTCACCAGGCACACACCACCAGCCGTCAGTGCACACTTTCACCAGGCGCAGACACCATAAGTTGTTCATGCACGCTTTCACCGGGCACAAACACCACCATCCGTCAGTGCACGCTTTCACCGGGCACAAACACCACCAGCCAATACAGAGTTTGCAAAAAAATTCATGCAACACATTGTCATATACAATGCCAATAACTCAAACTTGAATGCTGCGAGACCTATTGCATTGCAAATGCTTGTTAAAGCTTTCTGTGCAGCAGCGTGAGGGGGCGATGCTCCGCAGCTGCCCATGGTGCTGTATGGTTCATCATCATGCAAATGTGAAGGGTTGTCACACTGACAAGGAAACACAAAAAGTTGTGCACTCAATAAGAGAAGAGCCATCACATACCCAGCTGTAGGCTAGTGCTCTCAAACTATGACACCCCTATGCAAACAGTCCCAGCAGTCACAAGTACTACTCTGCCTCCCACCTGTGCCCCCCACCACCCCTCTTTAGAGGCACAATCCTACCTACAGAAGAATACATCCAGAGAAGAAACAGCAACATTTGTGCTGCCCACTGCTTCTCACTACTTGAACTGTTTCAGCAGTTTTCAGTGGTAAGTGATATTAATCAGCCATTTTTACCGGCTAAGACCTCATTAGGCGGGTCCAGTGATATAGATGTGGATGGAATCATGATTACAACATTGCAGTAGCTCCATGTAGTGGAAATATGGAACCCAGAGAATCCTCCTGCTAAATGTAGGTGGAGTCTCTGGGTGAAACTCCATGGGAATAAGAGGAATCTCAGACCAATCTGGGATGAAATTACAGATTCTCCTTCTAAATCCTCATTTCTGAGTGGACCCTCAGGATCACACACCCAATATGCTGTAACTCCACCCTCTGACACTTACGAAACCCCTGTATCCATACGACACACTTGTAATAAAAATTCCAAATTTCCTAATTTTTTTATTCACATTTATTCCAAGTCATATTTCCAATTTTTAAGTTTCAGCTCATCAAATGCTTTTTTTTAAATTTCTTGGACTGGACCAAGATTGCATCACTGCTAAACTCCTTTAATTACGTGTTTTTTATGTGCTACACCCTTCTGTTCTGAAGGGAGAATTTGTGTTCCTCGTGCTTAAACAAAGGAAGCAAGAGTCACAGCCATACACCACTGATATTATGTTTGCATGAACATTCATGTCTGATTTTGGAGGGTGTTCTGGGTCAAGGGCCTTCCACGCCCCTATTTGACAAGAACTCGGTCAGAAAACTTGAAATTAATCCACAACTGTTCACTGTACTGTACACAGAGAACATCCCAATATACCATAAGTAATATAGTGTATTTTAATTTTATATGTCTGACTTTCACAAAATAATGCTCTTTTTTCCTTAAAGGAGCACATGGTTTGTATCTCAATGGAGATGACACTACTTCTGTTGAAGACATTCGTAAGTGGACTGCCGATGATGTACACAACTTCATTTTCAACCTTCCAGGGTGTTCAGAATATGCACAGGTATTTTTTGAAAAATTGTTAGTAAGAAAGGTCCTAAGTAGTAATGATATTCCCTCTTAGGCTCTGAGATGTGCAATATATTAATAGGTTAATATGCTTTCCATGTTTCCTATGTTTTAATATTGTTTACAATATGCTGGTAGCTTTAACTTTTGAAGTATGTTGGTGGTTTTTATTTTTATAGTAGGACCCGTCTGTGTATTCCGCAGTTTCCTAATAAAGGAGTAAGAACTTGATTTAGAGGAGGTTGGTTATGGAAAATTTGCAGCGTAACAACAGATTTGCTAATAGCCCCTGCAGCAAAATACCCACCTGTACATAGAGTGATGCAGTTGGTGGATATACCACCTGTGTAATGTCCTCCATCTCTGCCATCAACCCTGCCAATGTTTGGAGGTATTACCCCCAGAAATGGTTGTGGTTCAAACAGCATATCTAAAGTGGCAGACAAGCCACCATTTCTGTTAGCGTTCCACCTGTGAACGCAAGCCACACATACGGTGGTGGTCATTCATTGAAGGATCTGGAGAGTGCTCAGATGTTGGAAACTCGCCACCTTGATTGTGGGGGAGAATAAATATATGAGCACTGACAATGCACCCCATCTTTGAGGATAACATTGTGGTGTCCACATTTGCTGGTACACTTTCCACCAGCAATGATGGACATGGGCGGATTTTCTACCAAGGTGTTTCTTCCCTCCACGGTGGGGGCTCCCATGGAGCATACAAGTTTCATAGAACAACCTCTTTTGCCTTATCAAATTACCTTAATCTGCCACATTTTCCTCACCTCTATAGCATATAATGAAATTCTGCAATGATCACTGATGGTACTCCTGGCATCTAAGATCTTAATTTGGTGTGAATTGAGTCCCTTCTTATGAGGGAGGTATTAGGTAGTGTATCAGACACCTTCTAATATGAGTGTTTCAAAATTAATTCCTCAAATAGTTCTCAGTTTGTTTTATATCTAATACTTGTGGTTCAAATTATACTTGCTAATTTTTCATAATCTGGTGAGATAAACTTTAAATTCTATTATATTCTACCTATAAAGGCTGCAGGTCAGCTGAGCAGATAGGTGTAATCTAAAAGGCCATCATGGACTTCACCATTCACTTATTTAAATTGAATAAGGTGGCATTTTATTTGCACATGTTACTCTTCACAGTATTGACCAGGGTTCGTAGAAACAACATTGACACATAAAGACATCCAATAATGACCAAATAGGAAGTATAGGAATTTTGGATTGCCCATCAGTATCCATCACTGCTGGTGAAAAGTCTACTGGCAAATGTGGACAGTGGAATTGTACCCGCAAAGATACAGTACATTATTAGTGCTTACATATCTGATCTCCATTTCATTGAGGGTGGCACGTTTCCTAGTATGTAAACACCATAATGACCATCGAGTGAAAGACCACCACCTTTTTACACAGGAAACTCTGACAGAGATGGTGGAATATCTGCTACTTGAAATTTTGCATCTGCCCACCATTAATTATGGTGGAGCTATCTCCACACAGTGGGAGGCCTGATGAAAGAGATGGCTGGCATTCCGTTGGCGGGACAGGCTCGTTGGAAATCGGGTGAATCTGATGCATAAATAGCAATTAATCTGGTAATACCCAAAACCTCAAGGTTCCACTCAGAATACCAGCTAACTCCACATGTGTTGCTTCTCTTACAGTGTGTTTACTCCCTGTGTCCGGCACCAACTGACTTCTGAAGTTTAGCCCCTACGACTCCTGATCGAAGGCTATTTACCCATTCTTCTATGAAGGCCATGCCTGTGTTCATTTTGAGCCTACCCAAAAAGTGCTTATGATGCATAGTCATATTTTCCATTAAATATGCCCCCTTCGACTATCTCCCTTTAAATGTCTCAATCAGCTCTCCTCCTTGATTCCCTCTTCCAGACCACGCAGATTTAAGTTTGTGCATCTCTTTTGTACCATTTGGATAGAATCGGTTGCATCAACTACTCTGTACTATCACATATTTATTCCAGTCCTCTTCGATAGAACCCTTTTACCTTTGGGGTTGGAGTTTTTTACTTTAGAAATTTATAGCACAAAAAAGGGCAAGGGAATTGCCACCAGAACTGAACACACTAGTCTAGGTGAGGTCTCACTAACGATATAGACAAAAGAGACACAACCTCCTTTTTCCATTGTTTATTGTCCTCCCCATGCACTCAAATATTTCCCCATATGCCCCAAATTATTTCTAATGTTGTATTCAGATACCCATGTAATAGTATAGGATAACACCAAAATCCTTCTTGTGAGTATCAGTTTCCAACATACTCTTCCATATCTTAAATACCTCTACAGAATTTCTAGATCCTGACAGCAGGACTGTGCATCTAGATGCACTGAATATTGGATTAAACCTCTCAGCCGCTTCTCCTCCCATACTTTTCCATATCTTATCTCCTTCATTCTACCCCTTTAGGGGTGTCAGCATTATTTAAGATCTTAGTGTCATCCGCAAAGAGACATCACATACCTCCCATTTCTTCCTTATAGAATTGCATTGATGAAGGAATTGAAAATAATGGGGAGTGCTGCTGGTGATTATGAAACTTTGCTGTCCCCCCCCATACCCCAAGTTAGTTTAGCAGTGCTGCTAGTGCTGTGGCAGCATAGATTTCTTCTGCATTGAATGATCCCCTGGGAATGGATTGCAAACTTTCCATATGTAGCAAGTTATAGAAATGTTTGCTTTCATCGCTGATCACATGTTCTATCTATATAATGCCATGGAGTACGTGTTGGACTTGGCCCGTTTTGTAGGGTCATCTCCAAATTAAACCAGATAACCACAGTTGCCGTTTTGCGCTTTTAGGCACTATTTTTACTTAAAACTTTGAAATAGTATAATTGCGGTTCTAGTGATTGGATTTTTGTCATTTTGGTCTCAAATAATTTAGTACATTTTACTCTATTTTCTAAATTGGTGTGGGATTTTCCTTGTGTTGTGTTTTCACATTATTACTTTTTGAAGTGATGCATAAATACTTGACACATTGCCTCTAAGTTAAGCCTAACTGCTTTGTGCCAAGCAATCAGAGGGGTGAGCACAGTTTAATTTGGGGGTTGCTTGTCTCTCACCCTGACACAAATTTTGGTTGCTGCTTAAGTAGGGTTTCCCTGCCTCAAACAGTAACCCAATGTCCTACATTACTCATTGATTAAATTTTAATAACACTATTTGCATAGCTTTTGCCATAACTGTACAATCACAGGATTTAAAGCCCAGGGCCCCCAGGAAAGTATGGAGAAGGCGCTATATAAATGCCAATACCATTCAATAAATTGGTGTTGCCATTGAACACAATGGAGCTCTTCTGTTACCTCTCTTACACCAGAGGATGGGAAAAACAAACAATCCACTGCCAAACAGGAGCTTCAAAATTTAAACCTAGAAAAAACTCTGCCACAGAATGGCCACTATTGCTAAAATCAGACAACCAGCCAACAGAAGAGAAGCCTCTGAGTGATATGTAAGATGGAGCAAATAACTGAGTCCCACTAATGAGTCTTCCTTGGATGAGAGTGTTGAAAGTCCTTGCTGAAATGTTCTTCTTTTGGAATCTCTAGAATTTCCCATGCAATAGATTGTTGAAGGACTGCACCATTTGGAAATCCCTTCCACAGCGTCAAGCTTCTCCCTTACTAGTCCGAAAAATAAAGACTAGATGATGGCATTATCCTTGTACAGTTTCTAGAGTCCACCCAGCATAAGGAACTGATGAAAAACTGCTTGTGCAAGCAATCTCATTGCCGTATCTATTGTTTCTAAAACTAAAAACTTGAGTACAACCTTGTCTCCAGATGTAGGGAGAGCAAGCACCAGGATCGTTCTATACAGTAAATATAGAAAGATAAAGAAAGATGAAAAGGGTTTTTGTAGAGAAGGGTTTGATGGAGGTAGTGACAGAGAGGTGTGGAGAAAAGAGTTTGATCCAGAGGCGGTAGGAACTGAGCACCAAGGGAAGGAGGGAAGGGATATGGATGTCCCTGCAATAATGTAAACTAAACTTAAAGGACAAACAGTAGATAAATTAAAATAAAACAATAACATTTAGTTTTTTTTAAAGAGTATAATATACCAGATTTCATGACAAAAAAATTAGTAAACAAAAACAAAATAAATATATAACAGAAACTAATGATGCATACTATTACAAATGAAATACTTGTAGAAGTAATTAGTACTCTGTACAGAATGCTACAACTGACTCAAACTTCTTGGAATGGTAGCAGTAATTATATATATTTCCCTCGAATCTTACGGCCACATGCATCAAGTGAATTTGGAGTCGCAAACGGTGCGAATCGGAAAAATCGGCCGTTTGCGATTCCAAATTCACTTTTTGGAATGCATGAAGCAATTTTTAAAGAACCGCAAATTTTTGCATTTCCCAAAAATGCGATTGCATTTAAGGAATCGCATTTGTGCGATTCCTTAAATGCAATGCATGAATTTTTTAAAAATTGCGATTTTGGAAATAGGAGGTGCAAATTAACACGAGGTTGACCCTCGTGTTAATTTGCGAAATCTTTCAAAAATGCTCAAAAAAGCATTTTTGAAAGTGTCATGTTACACACACACATGTCCTTTGGACATGTGTGTGTGAAACTTGCACTTAAAAAAACATTTCAAGGGTGCAGGAGGGGGTCCTTTGGACCCCCCTCAGCACCCTTGAAATGCATCAACAAATTGCGATTCGCAAATTAAAAAAATGCAAAAAGGCATTGATTCCTATGGGCGTCTACGCCCATAGGAATCAATGTAATGCCATTCCTTAATTGCGATTCGCAATTAAGGAATCGCAATTTCCGAAAATTAGGAAATCCTAAAAAGTTTAAAGATTTCTTGATGCATAGGATTTTGCAATTCCTAAATTGCGATTCCTTAATTTTCGCAATTTAGGAATTGCAAAATCCTACAATGATGCATGTGGCCGTTAGTTCAATAGATGGTGTTTATTTTGGGAAAATTAATCCTGCAAGACATAATCCTCAGGGGTAAAGAAGAGGAATAAAAACACTGGGATCAAGAGCATCAGGGACAAGAAAGGGAAGTTTTAGGACATAGAGAACAGGCAATCTCAATAAATCCAAAATAAAAGTAGGGAAATAAGAAAAGATCATAGGTGGAGTGGACTCCCTCATTAATTAAATACATCAAATCACATACATAAAAAAAAAGGAATAGTAAAATGAAAGGAAAAAGACCAAAATCTGTGTGCTAAAACTGGGAAAGGGCAACAGTGGAGTTTTCTGTACATAAATAAAAATGTATATGTGGTTATATGTAAACATATTTTAGACGTACCTGAAAATATATTAACAGGCCCACAACTCAGTCAAAGAAGTAACATACCTTCTAGAGTTTTAAATAACACAACATTTGCATTTGAAAAAATTATTAATCCTACGGTAAAATAAACTAACAAAAACAAAGAATCTCAATATTAATATTTACTAGGAGATTACTTTTCTGGGCTGAATCTAAAAGAATTGATTTGATCGAAATAAATGCATGGAACCTTTCAATGAAAGGTTATGGCAGGGCATGAATAATACAGGACCTGTGAGTAGGTGTGTCTACCTGTATTGAATGAGCTTAGAGTGATTTGGAGTTAATAGTTGTACTGCCTAAATGTTACAGGGAATTAGGAGCAGTTAACTTCCCTTTCAGCACATAAAACACTCTCCATTTCCACTTGCCCCTAACTATGGGTAAGGTGGCCCCTAACTATGGGTAAGGCAGTTAACAACAGTTAAAGCCTTCAATGCAGGCCATCAGTAAAGGCCATTAACCTCTGTTATTGTTCATGTAAAAGTAAAATAATGCCTAATACATACATAAAGCCGGTCCCCTGTTATGTTTTTACCTTTTAGCACATTCCTGAATATTCTCTTTGACCCTCGGCCGGCACAGGAATAGACCAACTTACCAGCTTGAGCAGGAGAAACAGAAGGACTGTTTCCGATGTATCTACCACAGCTTACTAGATATAATGCATATTTCCATCTATCAGATTCTGCCATTGAATGTAAGGAACACACTTTATTTTAGTGAGTTACTGAAATACTTTTCCCAAAAGGATACACAGACACTAGAAAGCAACAATAGGGGGAAAAGGAACGTTTACATGTGAGTAAATCCATACGTTTGCTCTTACACTATGTAGTACATTTACTATTTTTGCTAATCACAGAGGGTATGTTTACTACAAGTGTGCTGAAATTTGAAAAAGTTTATTATAGTATAAAAAAAGTACAATTTATGTTAATAATGTAAATTAATTGTATACATTTATTTTAAATGCAGATCAAAATAAAAAAAATGCTATAGCCCTATTAACTTAATTTTAAATTAAATATTTAATGAATTTAAATTTATATAAATTATTTGTAGAAGATTTATTGAATAATACCCCTCCCAAAGTAAAATGTTTATATTTATTATGTAGTAAAAAGTTATGTATAGAATTTATGGACATGAATGTAATGCTTTTTAAAAAAAAGAAAGGAACATTTATTTTTAATATTATTTAATTATGTTATTAAAATATGATATCATAAAATAATATTTATTTTTTATTTACATATAATCTTTTAACATTAAATTACATTTAGATATATTTTTAAATGCCAAATTAAATTCATGAATTTTCAAATTAGTTCCTATGGGGTGTTATTTTAAGTCCTTACCTCAATTATCTTCTGTGGGAGGGTGTTGCAGTACCAGTGGTTAGCCTTGTGTGGCACTCGTCTGAACTTACTCCAGACCTGAGCTGCAGTACAGTTACTACTGTTCTGAGACATTTTTGACCATGCCAGTAGTCCACTCCTCCAGCAGGGTCGAAAGTGACAAAACAGGTGGGTCAACAGCTCCCATTCCACTATAGGTACAGCAGACAGCAAATGTGTATTCTCTGTCTGCACTTTCAGAACTGGTTTGAGTCGGATCTTATGTTATTTGTCCTTCTCAGGCTGTCTTCCAGCCTCAGGCTTTGTCTAGAGTGATGGTCGTCAGAGCAGGGTCATCTCCAGCTTGGAGTACCCAAAACAGAGCACAAAGAGAAATGAACATTCTGAACACACGTGCTCAGGGATATCAGTGCAGAGATCCAGGTGACATGTAGCAGTGGAACTTTACATAAATGGGCCAGTAGGCCCACATATCTGGTCACACTAAGATCATTAAAAGCAAAATATTCTGCCACCACCGCACTACACATTTTAACATGTGATAGCGACAGTGGTCCTCTGTCACTATGGCGTACACGCTTGGTGTGCCCCTCCTGGTCCAAAACACGTCCAAGTCTAAACTCACATCAAGGAACAGGCCAGGATCTTCGCATACATGCTAGATTAGCTTGATGCCAAGCCAACAATCCAAAAGCCATGATACCAGATACTCTCAGTTGGGCACTTGGCGCAGAGGACAGTACACAATGCAGGATACATTTCATTCTCACAGGCACACACTCATACCTGTTCATCATTTATACATTTCCAGTCCATCACCCTGCCCGTAAGCAAAGGCCAATCTTTATCTCTGTTTTTTAGATTCTCTTACAAGACTCAGATAGAAAGAGAGAAAGTGCTGCCTTGGCACAGGCCGTTTGCCTTTGATGCTCATTTTGTATTATCTGAAGCTCATGTCTTTAAGAATGTCTCAAACAGGGTTTACATAATATTCTCCACATTATTTTGAGAAATCTTCACTTTGTGATCCATGATCGATGGTGTGTGAATAAAAATGTGTGAATTCCCTTGAACATTCATTCAAAGCGAATAAGCCTATTGTAAATCACTTCCTTTATGAATATAACGTATTAATTGATACTGCATTATCAATCTATAAGAAAATGTATTGTGAACGCATATAAATGAAATAGCAAACAGTAATAATGTTTTATGGAATATAGGTTGCCTTTAGCTTTAATGGGCATATGAGTAAATACACAATATGAAGTGGCTTTGATGCAGAAATAAGGCATGGCATGGGACACCTTGCTGCCCCTTCCCTAACTGTTTCTACCCCCCCGTCACCTTGCGCCAAGTGCCTTCTAAAGCACCCCATCCTAGACTAACAACTACAAGTAAGATAGATTTCAGCAAAAGCATGGCTGCAGAATGGGCCTGATGTACAAAATCACGATTTTGCGATTTTCTAATAGCGAATTTTGCTATTAGGAAATTGCAAACTGCGATTTACTACAGTTTGTTTAACACTGTTTGCGATTCCCAAATGGGTCACAAGGGACCTGCCTCATCAATACTCTTGAGGCAGGTCACAATTTGTGACCCATTGGGAATGGTCTGCACTCACAGGGATGGTGGCCTACTAGGGTCAGCATCTCCTTCACTGAGTTGGTAAAATAGGAATGTTTTGCATTCCAGTTGCAAAACATTCATACATGCCCCTCCGGCTTGCTATTAGGAAGAGATGACTTTGACACAACTCTTCCTAATACAGATTCACAAATGCTATTTTGTGAGTCCATAGTAGGTTACTGACTCACAAAATAGTGTTGGTACATGCTGAAGGCCCAATTCTCTGTTTCCGACTGCTAAAAACGGTCATACATCTGGCCCTATATGCTGTTCCACTGTTGTAAAGCATAGTTGTTAGGTGGTATGTGTAAACCATAATGCCTGTCAATGTCTTATCTGGTTAGTCATGCTGTCAATTAAACTTTTAATGTGGTGCGCTTAGAAGAACAAAGTGCATTGCAACTGGTGGAGCAGTCATGATGAAGAAAGAGTGCAACACATTGATGTGGAAGAGGATCAAGAAATTCACTCCCTTCAGCTTTCAAACCCAGGTCCATTATGACTGAATAATGCTATGCTCATTTGAGCAGGAAGCATAACGGTGATAGACCCCCCTCCGCTCCTTCCACAGATGGCTAGGAAGTAAAACACAGATACAGTGACTTGTAGGTGATACTTTATTTTGTATCAGTGATTGATATTTTGTAGACCATAAATGCCAACACTTTTAATGGTCTATATTTGGCTTCAGCAAAAGGAGTGATGTACCAAACAAGAAAAGCTGTATTAAATCTATTAAATGCTTTACACAATAGAACAGTCCTTTAAAGCTCGCATAAACATTATCGCTGTAACTGTTTTTAAAACAGGTATTCAAAGACCATGCTATTGATGGGGAAACCTTGCCTTTACTCACAGAGGAGCATCTTTTGGACACAATGGGACTAAAACTGGGGCCAGCATTAAAGGTCAGATCCCAGGTATGTCATTGTCTTTTTACAATCAACAAAACAGTGAGAAGAGAAAAAATGTTTGCAAATAAAATAATGCTGTTTGCGAATGAAAAATAGTAGCAAATATGTACGTAGCATTGATTGGCACGTTAGTGTCACTTGAAATATTTGTAATAAAAAGATGGCGATATTTCCAAACTTAATGCTACTAATGAACTAAGGCGTCCTTAGTAAAGTGGCCTAAACGTGTGGACTGACATACCTAGACATCAGAGTTTCACTGTTTGAAGTATTACATTGCTGCTGAGCACTTGGCTCTAGATAGCCTTTTTCCTGGATGTGGAAGTGTTGTGGGAAGATAAAGTACATCTACTGAACCAAAGCAAAACTGAAGCACTCCCATGGGTTCGTATAGACATTTCTTGATCTAATGCCCTGATCTGGTAGGTCCCAGTCACAATGAAACTCAAAGGCAGGCATGAGCTACCTTTATAGAGGTTAAAGCGTCATCCGCGTGCATCAAATGAGGGCGCCTATTTACATAGGTTCAGGTCTTAGTCTGACCCTAGTCTATCCCCCTTTCTCCTACAACCTCCATGTTGGAGTACTGTGGTTTGTGAAGCTCCTCAAGAAAAAGGATTGCCTAGATTCGCACCTCTGCTGTGCCTCGCATTGCTCTGGTCCTCATCGAATGGTGACGGGGAGCAAGTGTTTGGACCAGCTGCCAGTTGACCAGAGGATCGGGTTCTGAGTACTACCGTCTGTGCGAAGTATGGACAGAGTCCTGATGTTCGTAGGGAGTGGAAACACGTTTATTGCCCAACTTTGTTGGTAGCTGAAGAGGATTTGGAGTATTTGGAGTATTTGGAGTCTTTCTGTGTGAGTTCCACCAGAGAAGAGACATGCCAGGAAACTCTGGGCCACCGGTACCTCTATGTTATGTTATGTTATGTTAATATAGACTTATCACCCAGGGGTATCTAAGCGCTATCAACGGACGTACACCACCAGCAAGGGACTTAGAGACCCTACTCAGACAGGCCCCCAGGCCTCCAAGAAAAGCACAGTCTTCAAATTCTTCCTAAAGGGGAGGAGATTAGTTTCTTTCCGAAGTTTAACTGGAAGGCGGTTCCAAGCCTGAGGGATAGTGGTAGAGAAAGCTCTACCGCCCCTATGCACCATATCTATTGGCAAGAAAACCCTCCAGATGGACTAAACATAGAATCCACTTCTGTATCAGGCCTCACAGTACAGTGCAGAAGAAGTAGGCCCTCCTATCAGTCTAAAAGGTCTGTAGCACTTTAAGTGGAAATAGGAGGGTGGCATGCCTTTATGTTTCTTATTCACATGTTAAGCAGGGATCTCCACATATTCGTCCAAAGCTTCTGTGTTGAAAGATTCAACAAGAGAATATGGGATTAGGAACAGAATTAAGAGCCTATTCTGAAGTGCAGCTCTTAAATTATACATTTTTCTCCACACAGGACAGTGATAAGATGTTGATGTCACACCAAACGTTTACTCTGGGTAAATAAAGAGATAACTAATTATAGGTAAACAAAGGCTCAAATGAAGTTTGCAGCATCATAACTCGAGTGTGAGAAGATAGTTCCCAAGTATGAATACTACTGCTGCACACTACTGCGATTCCCTGCTTTCAGTACCATTTTCACAGAACACAATAAAAATTTTATAACTATGATTTCCTAGCCCTGTGCATGTATGTGCAAGTGCTGAAAGTGTGAAAAAATGCACTAACATTTACCATTTTCAAAAAAGTTTTGGGCAAAAGAAATACTTTTCATACAAAGACATTTGCCATGCAAAGAAAAAAGGGCAAAAATAAATGTTCACAAAGTCTCCAGGTAAGCAACCAGTGCTTACTTTGTTAAAAAAAAAAAAAAATCAATAACTAGGATATTGTTGGCTATCGCAGCAGTTTTAACTGTCCTATCCTTGAATCTCATGCCAATGATACTTCCATTTGATCTAATGTTGGGCAAAAGAGGTGTCAGGACTGTTAAAATAGGGAAGGAGAGAGTGGACAGCCTTGTCTGGTGCCTTTATTAAGTGGGAAAGAAGCCTTAATGAGTACGAAGGAAGAGTTCTAGAAGGTCTCTGGATATACTCTTAAGAGACAAATCAGAAGTAAAATTATTAAATAAACTAGGTAGTAATTTGGGTCTAGCCTGGCAACGCAAACACATGAAATATTTAGGCATAGAATTCACGAACAGCCTCCTAGATACCATTAGACATAATGAAACCTTGACAATTAAAAAAATCACAAATCTATCAGAAAGCTGGTCCCCAACATTTTTATCATGGTGGGAAAAGCTTGAAATATTAAACATCATAACACTTCTTGTCAACTATCTGTTAAGTACGATCCCCCTAACTCTATCAAGTGACTTCCTGAATAAACTAGACGGAATATTTACTAACTTTCTCTGGCAGAATAAACAACTTAAAATTTCCCTAAAGAAACGAAGACTGCCAACAAAGCTGGGCGGAGTTAACTTAGCTAATTTTTTGACTTATCAATCAGACTTCCTTGTAAACAAGGCACTTTGTAGCTGAATCAGAAAGGAGATTACTACGCAGTGGGGTTTGAAATAGAAACTTTGATTCTGCTAGTTGGTAATTTAATCTTGTATCTCTTCATGCACAAAATGAACCCCTTGCACTCTAAACATATCCTAGTTAGCACTAAGATGGCCATCTTAAAAGTTGATTCCCTCCTGGATACCAAAATACATAAGCTATCATGAGAAAGTGAAACAATATGCACATAGTTTTATTGGAACCACACCAAAAGTGATGAGAAGAATGCTTGCAATTTTGTCTAACCACTGACAATCGCTCGGGGTAGGATCCCAACCCATTGTTCTTTTGCTCACCATGCCACACCAGTTTGAACACAGCCATATGCAAATCAGCCTTGACCCTGCTCCTCATGGGAACAGTCCAGCCTGAACTGCCAGGCCAGGTTATTACCAAAGTGGAACAGAAGCAACCTAGGGCCAGTCTTGGGTAGCTTGTGTTCCAGTTCAGAGAGGACCTGGCTTGGCAGGTTGGGCTGGAATGTTACCATTGGAGCAGGGTCGAGGCTGATTTGCATATGGCTGGAGCTAATCTGAGGTGGCATGATGGCCAAAAGAATAATGGGTTGGAATGCTACATTGAGTTATAGCCAGTGGTTAGGCTTATTGAAAGCATTACTCTCATCACCTTGTGTGTGTTTGAGATAGTTGTATTGCTCACTGAATTAATTTGTTGTCTCTATATTTCCCAGAGTAATATTCATGGTGATTAGGAGAAATCCATACAGTTTATGCTTGTACACTCACTATACCATGTTTATTTTATAACCTACTGTCATTTTCTGTGTCTTAAATTAATAGAAAATTATGGAAATAAATACATAAATAAATAATAAGTGCCAGGACCCAAAGACTGGCTTAGAATCCTTTTGTGGAGAAATAAAATAAAAGCTAAAAATGGCACCCACGTTTGTGTAACACATACGCAGAAATGGTCTCCTAGTAGAAATTCTCCAACTGTATATCTTAAACATGTCAATCCTCCTGGGAAACTACAATTGTGGTACTTTTCAGCCAGTACTCCACAAATTCTTTAAGAAAATGATCAGGGCATAGGAGCAATCTCACTGGGGCAAATATCTCACATTGTACTCCTACTCTTTGTGAATCAGGTCCCATATAAATGGTGTCTGAGGACAGGGCAGGCTTTGGGTCAGATGGCGGAGCATTCTAATTCCACGCTCCCACGGTGGCGATGGTCGAGACAGGTGTCTCTGCCCAGTCCTGCATAGGATTTTTCTAGGTGCGTTTCGGCACCTGTTCAAATCATCCAGTGTTCTTGCACCAGGCAATCCTGGGTGCATTAACCAGTGGCGGCTCATCCACAATGGCAGAGTAGCATCACCTCACTGGCTCAGAACCAGCAGCTGAAAAATAAAAAAATATTTTATTATCGTTTTATTTTTGGCTGAGCCTGCGTGTGCAGGGTGGGGCAGGCCATGGAAGGGAGGAGGAGTGGTTGGTGCACTTTTAAGTGCGCATGTCAGTTTGGCCGGCTGTCCTAGGTGCACCTAGGTTTCTCCAACCCAGCTGTATTGCCTGAGCGAGCATTAAACAAGCCTGCTCAGGCCAATCCACGCACTGCTCTCAAGCTACATGAGAGCTGTGCTGGGATTGCATAGGGAGTCTCTGATGCAGTCCCTGGGGTTGCTAGGACCAGGAAGCAAAGGAGCACCGAGGCACGAGGCGGCAGAAGCAGCATCAGGTAAGTTTTTATTTTATTAACAATTATTATTCCCACCGTACCCTGTACTCTTCCCTCACACCCCCTCCACCCACCTCACCACTGTACAAATGCGTTGGCTGCCACTGGCATTAAAATACGGCCAGCTGCGATCGGCTGAAGTACAATCCCTCTTAAAGATTGCTGCTCTTGCTGACTTCCAAACAGTTCCATAAGGGGAGTGAAATGGACACAAAAGAAAACCTGAAATTTAATTCTAATGTTTTTGCCTTATGATCTCAAACAGTAGATGTACCTGTGAAAGGTCATTGCTCAAAAACTGTAGGAGCTACAGACATCTGGTTTTAGTTTGTTGTTCTGATCACAAGTTCAGAGTTGAATTCTGATCGTAGTGCAAACTGAAGTTTGTAGAGGGAGCACACGTCTTATTTATGTGATAATTATCATACATAATTTAGCAGGTAGTACTTGTCAATGTTTACCTGGGCAAAACTCCCAGAACAAAAAACAAACATATGGAATTCAGTGTGTTTAAATATGCCTTGGCGTGTTAGAGTGGAAAACTACAGGAAAGTCCAAGACACAGATGCCTGATGTCCTAGTAAAAAAAAGTTTAAAACAAAAAGTTACACAGGGCTACATACTGAAATGATTGATGCCAGTGCTGCTGCTCTATGAAAATATGCAGAATGTCTGCAGAGAAGCCACTGTCATGTCATGTGTGACGCCTTCAACCACTCCCTGCTTTTAAATCAACACCACTTTGCATTCTTACATGTTTTGCTGATCCCATTGGAAGTATGCTTTTTACACAGCCAGCATGTAAACTGTTTTTGGCTGAAAAATTCACTAGTGACAGCAGGTGTCACACCTCTGTGAGTACCATTTCATTAGTGTTTATTCTGTGCACTCTCTTACTTTTAAACTTGATTTTCAAGTAACAAATATAGAACTACAAGTCTCTGTGCAAATGTAATGGTCATTTCAATTGAAAATCTGTAATGGCAGCGTGCTACCATGACAGGCATACACCGTACTATGCAACTCAACTCCACTCTACGATATGCCACTTCACTTCACTCAACTCCAGGCCACTCCATTCTACAACCCTCCACTCTATGATACACCAGTACACTCTATGCTGCTCTATGACACACGACTCCACTCTCGACATGCCAATCTACACCCCTCTGCTCTACGACACTGTATAACAAACCTCTCTACGACTCACCACTCTACTCTGCGACATGCAGCTCCAGTGTACGCCCCTCCACTCTACGCCACAACTCTCTATTCCACTTTACAATACTCCGATCCACTCTAGGACACTCCACTCTATGACACTTCACTCGACTCCACTCTACTCCACTCCAACGCACTCCACTTTATGACACTTTACTCCAGTCCACAACACTCGATCTATGCCCCTACACACTATGCCCCTACACTCTGACACTTATCACCACTATTGAACACTCTACACCCCTCAATTCTACTACACTCTACTCCCCTCTATGCCACTCCACTCTATATCACTTCACTCTATGAAACTCTATGCAACTCAACTCTATGACACTCTACAGCACTCTACTCCACTCTATGACATTACTCCACTCTCTGCCACTCCACTCTATGTCACTTCACTCTATGAAACTCTATGCAACTCCCTCTATGCCACTCCACGCCACTTTAGTCCACTCTACTCTACAGCACACTACTCCACTCTACTCTATGATTTGTTACTCCACTCTATGCCACTCCACTCCAAAACAGTCTATGATGCTACTGTACTCAATGCCACTCGAATCCACTCTATGATGCTTCTTTCTATGACACGCTACTCTACGACACTCTACTCCATTCTGTGCCCCTCCACTCTATGACACTCTATGCTACTCCACTCTACGGTACTCTATGCCACTTCACTCTGCGACACTCTACACCACTCTATGTCACTCTACTTATCGACACTCTATGCCCCTCCACTCTATGCCACTCCACTCTATGACACTCTACCCCACTCTATGACACTCCACTGTACAGCAATCTTCTCCACTCTACTCTACAACACTCTACTCCCCTATATGCAACCCCCTCTATGCCACTCCATGCCTCTTTACTCCACACTAAGCCACTCCCCTCTAATCCTCGACACTCTATCATACACTATGCCACTCCACCCTACGACATTCTGCTCCACTCCATGACACTCTACGCCCCTCCACTCTATGCCCTTCCACTCTACGACACTCTACTCCCTCCACGACACTCCACGAAACTCTAAGCCAACCCACGCTACACCATTCCACAACAATCAATGCCACTCATGACACTCCACTATATGTCACTACACAATACTCCACTATACTCCACTCCAAGACACTCTCCTCTATGCCACTAGCTTTTAGCCATGCTGAACAGCAGCCACGCTGGTGTACAACATGGCTAAAATACACGGTCAATAGCTTTTTTGCATAGGCAAGACATATTGACTTTGCAAATGCTTGTTACTTTTAATATTTACTTCTAATAGATGTAGCCCCCAGTCCCCCAAAAAACATTTAATCCTATCCCTCAACTTAAAACACCCTATATGTTTTCATATATATTATAGTTATATATACATTTTTATTTTGATTTTAATGGGAGGGTAAATGGCCCACATACAGCTTTAAAAAAAAAAAAAAAAAGCCAACTCTAAAAAAAAGTCACATCTATTCCAAAGAAACCCCTAAATTCTAATAAGTTTAAAATGTTATGTTGTAACTGAAATGTTCACCTAACTATAGCTTCACTTTAACATTTATTTTCTTAAGGTGAAGTAAGAAATTATTTCCATACCGAACTATAATGTCTTTTTTTTTTCAAACAAAGTAAGATTTTATTAACATCCCTAACTTTGCAAGCCCCCCGTTATGCATGGCCTTTGGCCATGGCTGGTATGGAGTTCGCCGCAAGACCTGGCCATGCATACCAGGCCCTTTGTCTATCCGCCATAGGTCAGCCAACCACCCTGTCATGCAAACTCTTCAGCTGTGTGCAGCACTGGATTGGCCGCAGGCCCTGTATCCACACCCTCTGTGGGAGGCCAATCGCCGGCATGCACGGCCTATGGCTGTGTGTGGCATGGAGTTGGCTGCAGGGCATGGACTGCACCCAGGCCCTACCCAATCCCCCCATGTGTGGTCAACCCTGTCCCAATCTCAATGAACACCAACACCCCCCTTTTTTTAAATTGTTTTTCTGATCTGGCGGAACTTTCACAGGAGCCATTAGCCATGCTAGTTCCAGTGGGACTCCAGCAGAATCTAGGAGCCAATGCTGGCTTCCGCAAGACTTCTGCTGGATTGCGGCGCCTCAAACAGGTTTATTTGACCTCGGGGTAGGTAATTTTGAGACTTCCCCCCACAAGGTCCAGGGCGTCAGATTACCCCTAAGCTCCCTCCTTATACCTAATTTTATCTTTATTTTCAGGACTCAGGGACTGAGTCCCCGAGTTCGGCAATAGCAGCAGCAACCTTTTTTGTTCAGGTTGCAGCCAGCCAATCAGAACGTGATCTTATGCAGGACTCACGGGAGTTTCTCACTCCCACAGTGCAAGGCGACCAACAGGAAAAAAGCCCCCTCTGCCAACCAGATCGCTCTATTTTTTTAAGCTGTGTACCTGCTGGACTCTTGCAAGCTTCCTGTGAACCAAACCATCTAGCTACCTATACATTTTGGACCTTAATTTCTCATTAAATACTGAACAGATTTACACCAAAATGATATATAAGCACACTTTCTGTGTAAAGATCTACCTTTCTGCCAAATGTGTTATGAGTCAATTCAGCCATTTTAGCTGTAGCGCTGTTCAAAAATACCAGTGGAAATGTCATAGGGAAATTGCGTTTTGAGCCCCTCCCTTTCCTTTTTTCAAAGCAGCGAGTTTTTTTAATGCAATGACAGTGCACATTTTATACGTTCTGCACAAGGTAACATGCGGTTTGTTTTATAATGTTTTCACTTTTAGAAACATCTAATCTCAAGCATTCATTTAAGAATGATGGTTTTAATTGTGATTTTATCATGCTTTTATGGTGTTTGTGGCCGAATAAAGATTTATTAGAATGTGGATACATGAGATTTAGACTAGGTGAAAATTGGGGGGGGGTCTGTGTGTGTCTGTGTATGTGTGTATCACTACACGTGTGCATGTTGTAAAAAGGGGGAAATGCATTGGAGAGCCTTTGAGAATTTTCGGGCTAGTGCTGCAAAACTCCAAGGCTAGCTCTGCTGAATTACATTTATGAGATGATATTGGGGATACCTGAAAAGTAGGAAAACTCAGAATCAAATGATGAGACTGTACACACCTATTGTTGAAGTCGTTGTTCAGTTATTGAATCATGGAACTTAATTTTGTTGTGAAGTAATCAAAATATAGATATGTTTTCTTTCTTCGAAGGTATCCCGGCGTTTGGGTAATGTGTTCTACATGATGAACCTTCCTCTTCCTCTACCTCTTCAATCCTCCTCAGGCAAAGCCACTGATCAACCGGCAGAACTGACCTCTCCAATAAATGGCACTGATGTAAATAGTATGCTTGGGAGTCCTGGTACCCAAGAGCCAGATCTTTGTAAACAAAGTGAAGTCATAACCACACAAGCAAAGGATAATCAATGCGACCTGGCTGCCTCCCAAGCCGACTTTCAAATTAACTTTCTAAAGAGCTGATCGGTTGGCTAAATTCTGGATCTAGCGCATCAAATAGCTGCAGGGCAGCATACATGAGAAATACAAAACACATAAAATAAAACAAATATAAAATATATGTAAAATGTAAACAATGGGAATATTTGCTACATGTTGAAATTTGGTCCTTGAAAAAGAAATGGTGGGGTGAATTTGAAAAATTTAATTAACACACACACTCACACACAAAAACTGTAATAAGAAAAAATATGTTTCAATAAAAAGTAGTTAGATGAGTAAAATGTGTTTCTATAAATACACAAGTCATATACTGAGTGTTTAACTATGAGGCGATTTGGCGAAGAACACGTGTATTTGTTTGATGTGTGGGCACAGTATAAGGAACTTTCCAGCACTTTTTGTTTTCAGATTAAAAAACTGAATGAAATTTTATACATAGATTTGTATGTTTGTATCTCTTTAAAACTACTTGTTCTGCTTACTTTAATGTACTGCCTCCTTTTTATTGTTCCTTTATGTTTTCCTACAAAGGTTGAATTGTCTGTCTTCCAAATACTAAAATCAACAAAACTGACTTAAGCTACAGGATGAAAATACATGCATCTTGTTATGAGTGTATACATATACCTACTTGGGATAAAGGGTACAATACTTCCATTAACACAGTATGTCCTCTTTGGGTGTTTTCTTAATTGCTAACCTGTATATTCCCTCTTATTGTTCTCTATCTCCTCAGTGTATTTCCACAGAGGTGGCTGAACAACAAATTAAAAAATTCATAGGGAGAAATTCAGGCAGAGCTATTTCATGGGTTTGGCATTGACCTAAGAGCCAAAATACGATCTAAGCCATCAAAAGCACTGACATGTCAATAAAATAATCAATTTCTTTAACATTAAACTTTTTTCCAATTTAGTACGCTATGGCATTGGGTGACATTTCTTTTAAATTAATGGCCTAATGTAGACTTCAGCATATGGGCTACTCCATCACAAATATGACAGACATCCTGTCCACATTATTACAAATTGATGATATCCTATGGCATTGGTAATAATTGAAATTCATCATATTTGTGATGGAATAGCCATCGCCGAACTCTAAGTCAAGCTGTAAATATGTACAAATATAATATTACAAAGATTCAAGGAAATGCAACACTTCTGCCAAAATACCATATTTCTACTGGATTGATCGTATTCCTCATTATTTGGCACCACCAGGTGAAGCCACCTGCCTTACAGGAGCACCGGCTCTGTACAGACTGATATGAAGATGCTGCCATATGTGAGCCTAGAGACTGTTCAGAGTGTAATTTACATTATATAAATATTATTATATGTGGTGCAAATTACAGTCTTTTACAACATATACAAGTGAAAAGGGATTGTGTGGTTTCTAAAGTTTACAATCTGAATTGAATTAATACTAGACACCTGTATTTGAGAGTCAATGTCATTTTGTTTGAATGAAGCAATATGATTTGCCTAAGATGATTACAGTTTTGTTAAGAGTGGAAGACATTTTAGGTAATGTTTTTCCAATCTCCCTTTGGACAGAAAAGAAAAATGTGTTGTACATAGTTGTCTTTCTGGAGATGTATTAGTGTACCATATATATATATATAGTAGTACACCGTGTTCAATAAACCCACTTACAAAAACACATATTACATGCTAAATCAATCTCACATTATTTCGAAACTCTTTCTTGAAACAAGTTAGGCAAATGGACTATTACTCAGCCTTAACAGAGACCAGTAAAAAGAGGAAGGTGTTGGCACACATTACAAAATGCATTTGTCTTGTTTTTCGAGATACAAAATCACGTGCAAATAAGCACATAACTCTACGTATATGTTAATATCAATGGTCTTAGTTAAAACTATGTTTAGAAAAGAGCAACATCTTCTTGAAGACAATTTAAAAAAGTCAACCAAACAATGCAGCTCACTCCAAGGTTATAAGCTGTCCATGGAACATCTGCTAAATAAAGTGCCTATCTGTACATACAACTTCGCTGGCTATCTTATCGCATTGACTGCAATTTTAGTGGAGGACATTCCAAAAGAAAAGCATATTTTGGAATTGAGTTTGCCCCTGTATAAAATCTTGCCAGCTTCTTTTAGCAGGACACAACATTTATTTCCCACATGAATTACTGGAGGGGAGAATATGGATACTACTGTGAATGATGGCCTCAAGTCTGAAATATATTGACCATCCTATTGAATAGCCAAAGCGTGCACAACAATTATGGGTCACCAGTAAGGATATGCACCCAATGGTTTACTGCCTGGTAACACCTAGCAGTGCCCTTTATAACCCTTGCCTCCACGGTCATTAGGACAGAGTCAGTAATAGAAACTAAGAAGATCATTAAGATCCCTATTTACTTTCTACATTTTCTCTTCTTTGCCATAAGCCTGGTCCCCTAGCAGCAAATAGGAGGCTGTACAAAGCCAAAGGTTGAGGCAAAAGGTCAACCCTCTTATGTCAAAAGGAGTTAAACTGAATGTGATGTCAGTTCAACTACGCCTGCCAATTTGATGAATTAACACCCATGAGCTAGAGTCAGACATTTAGCCTAAGCCAGTCTCCAAACTTCATTGGCTTACTAGGGCCACTATTTTAAAACACTACTCAAACACAAAAAAATAAGTACTTTTGTAGTGTGAGAGATAGTAAAGGAGGTTTTCAAATGTGTGTGTTAAATGGACATTAAAGTTTCTGGAAAATGAGAAGGGTCTAGTGCCTAATCTCCTGCACCATAAAAAGAGATCCCCAATCACAGCCATATAATTTTAAACAACACAATCCAGAGAAGCACCAATCAAAATGATTTAAGGTAAATTCTACTGTGATTGCCCAATATGTCATGCAAGACAGACACTCCTCCCCAAATAGACTGCTATCCATACAAACTTTATTAGCTTGTTCAATAAAATATATTCAGCAGGACATTACAGACTTTAACTGAGCGCTTCCTCTGGACTGTAAAAACTACAAAAAAATGTATATTAATGCAAAGTTAAAACTACATATCCATACCTTGAGAAAGACAATCTAAAATAGAGACACAAAACATGTGTAACCATTTTACCCCAAAATGGTGTAACCAGGATATTTGATTACACTGATGAAAGAATACCACAAATGATTGTACATTGAGTAACCTTCTCTAATTATAAACATATGACTCCAAATGTATACAGAAATATCACATAACTATCACAAATAAAGAAAAAGGAAAGATTTGGCAAGAAACAAAAAGCGAGAATACACACATTTCATCATTTCGTAAATATGAGATCATTAAAAACCATTAGGCATGGTACAGAAAAAATAAATAATCACCTGCACTTTGTAACCTGTATGGTCTATTATTTGCATTATAGCAACTTAGCCTCCTACATTATTTTAATACACATTGTCTCCTATGCAATTGTAATGCCACTGTATTGAATTATATCAATACAGTGACACACTCGATAACCTATCATATGGGGCTAGCTAGTTAGTTATCTGTGGCACAGGAGACACAGGCGATACCTAATTAACCAATTCATGTACACCATGCTAATAAAAAGCTCAATGATAACAATTTAATTTCAAAACATGAAATTCTTACTCATTATAAATAATAATTGACTTGCTAATATTCAAGAGTCCCATATTCAGAGTATGTAGCACTGATGTATGTATAAAGAAGATAATTCCTTTTATGTACTAGAAAAATCTTACAGATGAACTTATCCAACAACATTTTTTTTCAATCATTTCAAGCTTAACTATCCATGAACTTCATTACCCGACCTCTCTATTGTTAACACAATTAAATCAATAAACAAATTTACATGATTGTTATCTGAAAATTACATGTGCTAGAAATAAACAATTCTATGACAAAGAAACCAAATATAGTGACACCCATATTGTTATGCCAAAAAACTAATATTAGCGGTGTATAAAGAATGGCAAACAAAATATGATGACTGCCATATTGTTACGGCAAAGTCTAATATTACTAATGTTGTCCTAGTAGTGTAATTAGTTGAGCGAAGCACGTCTACCCTGACCAATTTCAAAACGTATCAGTCAGTGGTTATTTTGAGCAGTGACACCACAAACAAAGCACCATCAAGAGAAATAGCAACACTTGTGTATCTCACACATCCAAGTCACGAAATTCTTGTCCAGCCTGTGCTCAAAAACAGCATTGATGACAATTCATATTAAAGCAAAATTCTACATGGAAAACACACACCATCATCACAACAGCAACACAATCCGCTGTACCTCTTGGACAAACACTCATAAAAGAGCATAGATATATCGAGGAATGTGTTAATCACCATGGATATGAAAGTTTGAGATGAACATAGTGGGTGAAATAGCACATTTAACTAAAGGAGCCAAAAAGTGTGGATTGCTTTTTTTCTGTACACTGGCCTACTAGTTGTCTTGAATATATGTATATATTGTTTCTGATTTTAATAAAGTATATCGAAAATAAAACTGGAGCCCTACTCCGAAGTTCGTGCTAAACCTCATACAGGGAGAAAAAGTGTAAGACTTTTTTTTTATAACCCTCACCCAGCAAGGTTACCCCTTGGTGGCATGCAACAACAAAGTGCAGCGAATTTACACACTCTGCATGCTCAAATACACGTTTCTCCTACTTCCTATTATATTTTGTGATACATATAAAAAGCAAGAATTTTGCTCCATAGGTCCTCCGATGGCAAGGCGAGCCTGTAGTCCAACTTGCATCAAACTCTTGCCTCGGTAAATTTACCTGAGACGCCATCACCAGGGCCTGACTTTTTGTGCGCTCTCTGGTTAATTTGCCGAGGTGGGACCTTGATGCAAGTATGACTACCTTTGGAGCAAAATTATTGCTTTTATATATAGTACCAAGTAGGTGAAAAGTCTTTCTGTTCATGCAGGGTGTGTGAAGTCGCTACACTTTGTTGTTTTTGAATAGTCTAACTAAGACTGGTATCAGGGAGTGTAATCCTTTGTCCCTACAAAAGCCACAAGGAAGGGTGGCTTTAAACATGTAGTCCATGTAGAAAGAAGGGTCATTAAAACCACACATACTTTCTACCTTTCCTCCCTTTTTAATCACAGCCGGTTGAGAATGTAATAAAGCATGGCTTTCCTACCCAACAGGTATTTTTAATTCATAATAAAACGCCTCAAACTCCTATTTACCATCATTTGGTGTATACCTTTCAGTGCTCCCAGGTAGCAGCACACCAGTTCCGCAGTGGAATGGGAAGAACCCTATGATGAAGCATGCCACCAAGGGGTAACCCTGCTGGGTGATGTTATAAAAAAAAAGCCTTGCTCTTTTTCTCCCTGTAGGAGGTTTAGCACGCACCGCGGAGTAGGGCTCAGAGTTGTTTCCGATATATATGTACTAGGACGATGAGTCCCCCTCTGGGAAATTCCACTTATCTCCCCCTATTTCTTTAATACATATATTATTTTAATGAAGGCCTAGATTTTGTGTTTGAAAAAAACAATTGATAATGTCCTGCTGAATATTTTCATGGCAAAGATGACTTTTGATTTCCATCTCATGTGAGCTTGTGTGAGTCATTGGCTGCACTTCTTCTATATGGCTTTAGACATACACTGATCTAGAGACTGATCTCATCGTATACTATGAAAAATCTTTCACTGTGCCCCTATTAAATACAGGCCTTCATTAGGGTGAAAGACCCACCTTTGCCCAACAGTCCAAACTATTGTTTTTGAACTTTTTGAATTGGACATTGACATGTATACAGTTTCAGATGAGAGCCTGATTAAATACTTTTAACCCTGTAAAAATGTTGACTAGACGAACAATGGTGCATTTCAGAAACTGCTTTTTCCAGTACATTTAATGATACTGCATTAGCACTGTTTATGTTCTACAAATGCTATTCACTAATCTATGCCTCCACCTATCCTATCTTCTATGTGTGGAGATCTCAGCCCTGACTGAGGAGAGCTTCATAGATGTAGGTATACAAAGTAAATGTGGGGGGGAGGAGAGTGGCGTGAAAAAGGGGAATACTTAATACAAAAGTATTGGGTTTTGAGGGGAATAAGGAGGGGTTATGGGAGAGCTGGTGTAGGTTGGGGAGGGATATGCACCCACCCACAAAAAACTAGAACTGTTTCTGTTATAAACTGCACTTTTATAGTCACTACATCCACAAAGGAACCAAATCAGTCATAACTGTACCTTAGTTCAGAGCTTTAATATGTCCAGCATCACCCATGACCACTAACAGGTACTGTAACACCCTGCCATAGAAAATAATGGCAGCTTAAAATAAAACCCTTTTAAAAACCACGTAGGAAATAAATGTATTTAAACTTTTTAAAATATATACATATATGTTAATGTTAAAACGTCAAATTTAAATTATAAATAAATATTATTTTATTAAAAATATTATAATAACCTATTTTAATTTAGTAACTTTTATAATATAATCAATAAATATAAACATTTTACTAAAGGAGGTGCTATTATTTAAATAAATCTTTAAAAAAAATTATGTACTATTCTTAAATTAGTTACATCTAAAATGTAAGATTTGGTTAATAGTGTTATAGCATTTTCCAAAAATTAATCGATATTTAAAATTCTTTTATATTATTTACAACTTTTTAAAACTTTACTTAAGTTTTCAAGTTTGCCTATATTTTGCCATGGGTAGATCTCTGTCCTGATTGCCCAGGTCTCCACTATGTAGAATTTCTATTACAGTTGTAAAGTCTAGTTGTAAATTTATAGTTGTATATGATGCTTTTACTGACTCCACTCTCCTTGTGTGTGGGGACATGTAAGTCTACACTTTTGAGTAGGATAGGCCCATCACATCTTTCAACTAACATGACAGTGCTCAGTTATGGAGAATACAGAAATATTAACAATAATACTCACTAGGCAGTGTGAGGAAATCACACTGCCTAGTTCCCTGCCTAGGCCAGTGACTAGTTCAGTGACAAAAGGTTCAGAGACAAAAGGTTCATCAAAGACAAAACATCCAGTTCAGTGCAACAAACAGGAGGGGCCAACGTGTGAGAGATGACCAGCCAAGATATCATCTAATTGTGCGAGTGAAGGTAGTCTGAGACAATATGAAGATCAATAGCATCAGGCATTCGCAGTTCTTAGGGTAGCGCCTATGCCAAAAGTGCTGATTGAATCTTGTAGCAGTACTGCTGCTAAAGTCAGTTACATAACAAATCTTATCTTATCTTATCTTAGGTGAAATTTATAAAGCGCACTGACACCGAAGCTTCCTGGCGCTGACAGACAGAGCAAGTGAGGGGGGAGCACAGGTGGCGAGATTCTAGCTGAGGGTAGGGAAAAGATGAGTTTTTAACAGTTTTCTGAAGTTAAGGAGGGAAGGGGAAGATTTGATTGAGAGAGGAAGAAGGTTCCAAAGCACAGGGGCTAGGCAGGAGAAGCGGCGACCGCCGAATTTCTTAGTTTTGCTTTTAGGGGTGACTAGCAGATCATGGTGGGCTGATCGGAGGTTGCCTGTTGGGCAGTGAGGACGGATGAGAGATTTAAGGAACGTGGGACCAGAGCAGTGAAGGGCTTTAAAGATGAGACATGCCACCTTGAAGGCGGCCCTTTGGTCAATAGGAAGCCAGTGGAGGCTGATGAGCAGAGGCTTGGCTGATTGCCATCTGGGGATTCCATGGATCAAGCGGGCCGCTTGATTCTGGACAACTTGGAGACGTCGTGACAGAAATTGTGGAAGGCCATGATAGATGGTGTTAGAGAAATCCAGACGGGAAAGTACAAGTGAGATGACAGTTTGGGTAAGTGCCGCGGGGGGAAGAAGGTGGCGAACTTTGCGAATCCTCCGAAGTTGGAACATGCAAGAAGAGACCACCGCTCCAACTTGAGCTTTGAGGGAGAGTTCGGCGTCGATGATTATGCCCAGACTCTTTACTGTTTTGACTGGAGTAGGGGGGAGGGGGGCAAACTCCGGAGGCCAGAACTGCGGGCCCCAGTAGATGTGGCTGAGTCCAGGAAGGAGGAGCTCGGTTTTACCGGGGTTCAACTTCAGTTGGTTCTGGTTCATCCAGAGTTGGATGCGGATCATGGCTCTGTGGAAAGTTTTAATGGCATGTGGTGAATTGAGTGAGAAAATGATTTGTAGGTCGTCGGCGTAATTATAGGTGATAATGTCCCATTTTAGAAGAGACTGGATCAGTGGTCGGAGATATAAATTAAATAAGAGCGGGGAGAGGGAGGAGCCCTGGGGGACTCCGCAGGATGTGGGTTTTTTTTGGCAGTGTAAGGACCCAAACGGACCACCTGTGTTCTTCCCGTAAGGAAGGACCTGACCCACTCAAGAGCAACGCCCTGGATGCCTGCCTGCCCGACAGTTACATTTCCACACCCAGTGGGGTCTGAGTTATAGCTGGGGTTGTAATGCATCATCTTTAGCTTTAGTGATAGACTGGAGTTCAATCAGCAGTACATCCCAACCCTGCGAAAATATCCGCTTGCAAAGACCACAGACCTCTTTCCTTCCAAAGGTTGTGCTCTCATCCTCTCGCCATAGCAGCACCTCGTGGTGCCATTTATTAATAGTAGGAGGGGCCACTGGCCTTCCAACAGTGCATAAGGGTGCATTTACCAGAATAAGTTATAGATTGAGATATGTTGTTGTCAGTTTATGTTTCATGGAGCAGCAAAATACGCATAGTGTGCATAACTTCTTTGTATTTAGGTCAGTGTGCCGTGTGAGTTGTGCAAGTTGCGATGTGCGCGTTATCCAATAGTGGGATAAAGAAGGACACGACCATAACATATGCATCAGGTCGGTGCCGCAGTATTATATCATGGATAACATGCATTTGCGTCTGGGAAATACTCATTTATTTAAGCCAGTGACAGATGGGTCCTATGCAGGATGTTAAACTGAATTAATTAATTAAAACCTAGCATTCCTAGACACTTCTGAGTGATCTGAGTAAATCTGGGTCCCCTCTTGACCCAAGCCCTGCCAAATTTCTGGCAAAAATGGTGGAAGTCATAAATCCGCTGGCGAACCCGCTCCTGAATCTCTCTTTGAGTCAGGGTGTGGTACCGCAGGCATGGAAGCAGGCAATGGTCATCCCTTTGCTTAAGAAGCCCAGCCTTGATTCGGAAGTCCTGGCCAATTATAGGCCCATCTCTCTTCTCCTTGCGCTCACGAAGATTCTGGAGAAGCATGTGCATATTGTGCTTTCCAATTTTTTGGAGTCTCATAATGTACTGCACTCTACTCAATCTGGCTTCCGCCCCAATTTAAGCACCGAGACGGCGCTGTTGGAGGTGTCTGAAGCCATTAAAGAGGCACTGGACTCGGGAGGCAAAGTCATGCTTGTCATGCTGGATTTGTCGGCGGCCTTCGACTCCGTCCCCCATGAGGGTCTCCTCGCCAGACTCCATGACATCGGTCTGAGGGGGACGGTGTATAACTGGTTTGGATCATTTCTGGCTGGCCGCCGCCAAACGGTCTGGGCCTCATCCAGCTCGGCCGTGATGCCGCCATTGGGAGTCGGAGTTCCGCATGGATCTGTGTTGAGCCCGACTCTTTTTAACATCTTTATGACCCCTTTGGCGGCATTGGCTGAGTCCTTTGGGGCCCAGATCGTATCCTATGCCGATGATACCCAGCTCCTCTTTTCGTGTAGGAAAGGAGAAGATTTTGATGGAGAGAGTATCCGTGAGTGCCTTGGGGCTGTTTTTAAATGGTTCCAGCTGAACAGCCTCAAGTGCAACTCAGATAAATCTGAGGTACTCTTCTTCGGCTGCCCTTCTGACCCAGATTGGCAGGCATGGTGGCCTGAAAACATGTTCCCTCCGTCTTGCTCTTCCCAGCTGGTTAAGAACTTGGGGGTCAAGATAGATAAGGGTCTGACGTTAAGATCTCAGATCCTTGGTCTAACGGGAACATGCTTCGGTCTCCTCAAGATGCTCCGGACGTTTCTGCCTCTACTTTCAGAGGAGCACAGGAAGACGACAGTGCAGGCTCTGATTGGTTCAAGACTGGACTATTCCAACGTCCTTTATCTGGGCCTGCCGGAATATCTTTTGCAGCGGCTGCAAGTCGTCCAGAATTCGGCTGCGAGGGCGATCTACGGCCTGAACAGGCGAGCTAGTGCTGCTAGCCTTTTGCAGTCGCTCCATTGGCTGCCTATCCTGAAGCGGATAGCTTTTAAGGCCTTGACCTTGGCCCATAAGGCTCTTCATGCTGTGGGAGCACAGTATCTCCAAAAGAGACTCGCTTTTTACCACCCGGCCTGATCTTTAAGGTCTGAATCTCTACTTCTTGCGGTGGTCCCACGAGTCAAAAGGGCTCGTATTGGTGGCCGTTCCTTTGGGTTGCTAGCACCACAGCTTTGGAACACTCTGCCTCTGGCTCTTCGTGGTGCTACTAATCTGTTTACCTTTAGGAAGGGCCTCAAAACTTGGCTTTTTGCCCTTTAGGCTATTTTATTCAGTTCTACTAATCTGTGATCTGTTTGGTTTCTTTTTTTGCTGTGTTGTGTTACCCTGATTCAGGTTCTCAATAAAAGCGCCGGGACACTCTTTTTGAGTAGCCGTGCGCTATAAAAGACAATATATAACATAACATAACATAACATATGATACTATCCTGTCCCATTCCTTGTGATTAAATGCCCTACCCACCGCCACCTCCTATCTGTCCCTCAATGCTGTCAGTGGTGTGTGAGCGTGCTTCTCCATGGCTCTTGCCAACCAACCAATCAATCTGGCCCTACTAACCATGGTAAGTAGGTATTGCATGACAATATGTGTTTGCGGTTCCACAGACACTATGGTCCAGTAGGTATGTAGGGAGTTAACCCGTGCTGTGTATGCCAAGAATTGCCCTCTATGTATATTAAATAGTTTCATAAGGTTATCAAAGGCCAGAAGATGCCCCTCTTGAAGAAGATCACCAAGCATAATAATGCAGGTGGCTTCCCAAGTCTCGAGATAAAGCTGTATCTGGGAAGATGCATCACTCACAAGCCCAGCAGTGGGACAGCTGGGGCGTATGGAACATCCTTAGCTTTGATACGTAGAGTCCTTCTAAAACAACCAGCCATGCACAAAAGCTGATAGTTAGAGGGAGATGTGTCATTAATTGGGGTAAAGGCATCCGATTTGTGACAATCGGTAAGCAGGATCCATAGTTGCAGTGTACTCCAAATGGCTTTGAGACAGCCAACAACATAGCCAATGTAGCTTGTTGGAAGTAAAAGTTATCAAAATGCGGATGCCCCAGTCTTCCTCTGTCCGTTGGCAGCCTCAACTTTGCAAGAGCCACTCTACGGTGGCCAGTGTGTAAGTGACCAAGAACACTATGATAAGAAAAGCTAGGGATGGACCTGGCCCTTTTTGCGGGGTTATCCGCAAACTTTTTGCTTTCCTCCTGTATTTTTATGACTTCGTTTTTGCTGGTTTTAGGACTGTGGGCACTTTACCATGGCTGACCAGTGCTAAAGTGCAAGTGCTCCCTATGTAAATGTTATTGGTGATTGGTTTAACCATGATTGGCATATTGGATTTACTAGTAAGTCCCTAGTAAATTGCACCAGGTGTGCCCAGGGCCTGTAAATCAAATATTACTAGTGGCCCTGCAGCTTGGATTGTGCCACCCACATAAGTAGCCCTGTAAACATGTCTCAGGCCTGCCACTGCAGTGTTTGTGTGTGGCGTTTTGAACTGCCATTTCGACCTGGCAAGTGAATTCACTTGCCAGGCCAAACCTTGTCATTTATTGCATATAAGTCTCCCCTAAGGTAGGCCCGAGGAAGGCCCATGGGCAGGGTGCATTTAAAAGGTAGGATATGTACAGTGGTGTTTACATGTCCTAATAGTGAAATACTGCAAATTTTGTTTTTCACTATTGCAAGGCCTATCACTCATATAGGGTAACATGGGGATTGCCTTGAAATATCTTTTAAGTGTAATTTACCATTGGGAGCTGATAGAGATTTGGAGTTTGGGGTCTTTGAACTTGCAATTTTAAAGTACATATTTTGGTGATGTTGGTTTTTAAATTGCATGCTCGAAAATTTCATTTTTAGAAAGCGGGCATTCTCTTGCTAATCCATTCTGTACCTCTGTCTATCTGTAGAATCCACGTCTGGGCTGGCTGACATTCACTCTAGACAGTCACACAAAGGGAGCTGACGTGTGCCTTGCATACCCTGATGGGCCACCACCAGGCTGATGGGCCTTCCTGAGCTAGAGTGGTGGGAGGAGTTGTCACTGACATCTGAATAGGGCAGTTCTTGTCCTCACACAAAGCTGTCTCAACACTCCTATAGTGTGTCTGAAGCCAGGTCAGGATCATGTGCACTACAGAGACTTTCCTTTGAAGTTTGCCTACTGCAAAGACAGCAACTGGTATAAGTACTGGAGCATTGACAACATAACTACAGAATACTTCAGGACTGAAGGACATTCTGCAAGGAAGAAGAACTTGATGCTGTAGGAAGAACTGCCACTCTGCCTGTTGCTTTGTTGTTCTGGCCTGCTGCTTGCTGCGTCTGTCCTGGGAGTGAAAGGACTGGACTGAGCTTTCTGTATCCTGCTTCCAAGGTTCACCAAGGGCTTGTGTGTTCTTGCCTCCTGCTAAGATGTCTCAGGAATATCAAAGCCTTCACCTACCACTGCCTGGGCTCTTCTGCTGAGAGCCCTGACTTGCCAAGTGGCGCCAAATCCAGTTCCTGGGCCCTTGGAAGTAGAATCCGGTGATCTAAGAAAAAAATCCACGTATTGGCTCCCAGCACCTGTTTTATCAAAGCACCGCGGCCCAATATTGCACATCGCCGCTGTGAGGCAGAAGAATCAACGCAATGCCTGAAGTGTACCTGAAAAATTGCTGCGGCATGACTCCTGAGCCTCGTGTCACCGACATCCATGGCACCGGCTCCAACTCTGACGCACCCCTTGTTTGCAGCTGTGGAAATGACGAAGCCCATGCTACGCAGCTGCCGCATTGATGCAGCACATCTGGATTTTCAAAGCTTTGTTCCTGGGCGCTGATTCTTCATTGACACCGTACCGCAGTAAGAAACCAAGGCTGCTTGGCTGGACCGCGACACATCACCTCGCCTGTTAGCAAGGAATTGATGCATCTCCCCTGTCAGCAAGAAGGAACCAACGCATCACCTCCTCTGCAGTAAGGAACTGACACATCACCTCCTCTGTGCAGTAAGAAACCGATGCATCACTGTGTTTTCAGGCACCTCACCTCCCCTGCGGCCCATATCATCTTTGTTTTTGACACATCTCGGGTACCAGCGGCCTATAGAAAATATATCATAAACAACGCTACCCAACTTCATAACCTATAAACAAAATTCTATACTAAATATGGACCCATTTATAAACCTGACATATTTTGGGCCTACTGAATCAGGTGGTCAAATTAAATCTATATACACATTATCTACAAACTATATACATTTTATACATCTGCGAAAGGAATATTGTCATTAGAATAAAACTTAACCATTTAAATGACCACCATTGGCGACGTGATCTAGCTAATAGTAACCTACACTTCTGAATAACCAAGACCAGCTTGTTTGTCAAAAGTAAGATTTTATTTACTAAATTATGGTATATAAGTTGATAGTTTTATAAATGAATTTTATTTGCAATAAAGCAAGTATGATTGTAAAGAAATATGAGAAAAATACAATTTAAGCAAGTGAATCAAAATCAAAGTGAATATTTAAAGTTTAGCATTTCTAAAACCTAATTCCCTAACTGAGCTAAATAGATAGAAATTAAAGGAAAGTTCTTTGAGGATTCTTACGTGCTCCACGCAAAGTCCGACAGCACATCACCCTCATCGGAAAGTCAGAAAGCAGCAGCCAGCCCATCCCTAGGGGCATGACTTTTTATACCTTTCTACGCTAACTAAACCACGCAAAGGAAAGTTTTCAGAAATCTTCGACGTCCCATTGGCTGAGAGTGACAAGTGACATGTCACCCACTTTTCAAAAAGTTCCATTAGATCATGTTTCATAAAGACCATTGTCTCTTCCACGTGAAACCAGGAGCTTCCTGAGTTTGCAACAAATGTTCAAATTTGTTCTCACTACGTCCAAGCAACTTCCGCGGATGCCAAGTTAAGGCTGACAAAATGTTCACTTTCGACCTTGGCCATGTCCGACAGAATGATGACAACACATCAGTTTTTGCTTTGTGAATGCAGCTTTGATAAACGCTTTAATTCAGAATGGGCGTCTCGTGATTTTTCCAGAATTACAAGTCAGCTCTTTTCTGCGACTCAAGTGACTAGGCCCAAAAGCAGGCAACTTATGATTTCTAGTATAAAACAAACACAAGAAAAGTATTAATGTAAGAAATAATGTAGATTCTGTATCCACCCCAAGATTTACTAATTAATTAACCCACCCGATTAATCCAAATGTTACCTAGCCATTGCAAACAAATAAAGCAGCGTTTATATCTACCAGTCTCCGTTATTCCATGAGACTTATATGCACCTAGAATAGTAGAAATGACATCACACAGACAAGGAAAAGCAAAACAAGCACATGCTTCTTTTAAGTTTGCAGCAGTTAGTAATGACAAAAACGAAAACAATAAATTATTTTATTATTTTGCACGAACAAAAAGATGCAACAATTATGCACGTTTATGAGCACACATGTTAGTCCCCCCATGTGTAAAGTTTAATCTAAGTTGTATTAGCACGACATATCACAAATCATTAATATTATTATTCATGTTATGGAAATGTGACTTCGCGAGTTTAAACAAAATTTTGTTTTCTATCTCGCTCCATCAACTCCCTCATCTGGTGATTAACAAATCACCACACCAGCACTCAAAATTTTGATAATTTAAGTTTTCAAGAAATCGATTCAAATTCATTTGTATCAGTAAACCTAAAAGTCTGTTTCTGCATAATCTTTGGAATTAGCATAACGCTCTCTATGTAACTCCTGTAATTCGATCTCCCTTTCTTCTTCTTTTCTGAGTTTATAGATTCTTTTCTTTTCTTTCAACTGTTTCTTTCTTTTATGTAACAAACAACCTATTTTGGTCAAAATAAAAATGAATACTATTATAATCAAAGGTGCCAGAATCTTGCCAAGAATTGAACTTCCGATATTATGAAACCAGTTCTTAATTGCTTGAAACCTTTTTGAAAGTTTCCCTGTAAAATCATCTTCTTCTAAAGGAATTATCTCTGAATGCATCTGTGTAATATTCTTAATATACATTTCAATATTCTTACTTTCATCAGGTATATATGTACAACAATGTTGTACATGTAAAATGCCACAGACTCCTCCCTCTTTTGCTAGGAGTATGTCTAAAGCAAGGCGGTCTTGAATTACCATAGATCTAATTGCAATAACTTCAACATTCACTAATTGAAATCCATCAGCTGTGTCAGTTGATAATCTATCAACTATAGTGGACAATTTTCTGATTCTCCCTGCATTTAGGGTTATACCAACAAAAGGTATTACAGCTTGAAAAATATCTCCCAGAACTTCAGTAAAAGTTTCTCTTTTAACTCTATTTACATAATTATGAATTTTAAACAATCCTTCTGAATCTCTGTCAACATGAAACACTTTAGGAAAAACAATTCCCACATAACAAGTTCCATACCAGTGGTCTGGAAGGTTGTAGTAGGCTTTGTCACCACAAACAAAATAAATCCCAGGAAAGATTGGATCCTTTCCACCTTTGAATCCCCAACCTCCCATAATCTGATAAGTATCTTCACAGTTACTTGCACCTACAAAATAATTATCAAAAAGTGTATTATCTCTTCTAATGCAAAGTTTTCCACTAACTGGTTTGTCTATGTGAATTGCAATATTTTCAAGCATTTTGCCATTTAATTTCTCATCCTCTCTCTGCCAGAAGCTTGACTTAGTCTGCTTGACTAATTCATTCCTCTTATAAATTGCTCTTCTCTCCTCAACCATGTTCAAAAATTTCTTTCCTTCAGCACTTAATTTACATGTTAGATTATTCTTGTAAGCATACTCGTAAGTGAGTTCGTTAGTAACAAGGAAAAATTCTCTCATTTGTTTTGCTTTCTTATGCTTATTTAAAGCATTATCAATCTTAATATTTGCAAAAATTTCATCATAATTTGAATAGTAATATTCTAATCGTCCAGTTTGATAAAATAAACTAGTTAATACACTACATGTTACAGCATAAGTGAGAGGAAGCATATTATATGTTACTCCCTCAGAAACAGAAGCAGGTAACTTAACGCAGACGTAGCAGTCTTTTGCATCCATTACCTTAACGTATTCACTCAATAGCTTTGTGAATGTATTACTTGAGAAATCACCAATTGATTTATCTTGATGAATGTTAGGCTGATGATCAATAACTTTTGCAGACGCACTATGTTTAGTTTGGCTAACCAGAGCTTTGCTTGTTATGTTAACTTTGTGTAATTCTCTATTCATCTCCAAAGGGATAATTACAGCTAGAACCAACCAGAGCAGAACTAAAATGAGCAGACACACCAGAGTCATCTTACAGCATCTTTTAAAAACAGAACACTTTGAAGTGCTCTCCTTAACATAAGGCATTCTTGGTTAATTTTAGCCTCAAAAAATAAAAATAATAAAAATAAATTTTAAAATTCTAAATTTATATTTACACCCCCCTTTTAAAATATTTTTTTTTTTTTTTAAAACCCTAAACAAGATTTCTTCGACCTTATGTCATACATAAGTTTTCTTCAACTAAACAGTCTTTCTTCGACCTTGTGTCAACTAACAAATTTTCTTCAGCCTTTTGCCAATTTAATATTTCTGTACTTCAATCATTGTCACTAATTTCTTGGATTTCGTTTTCTTCTTCACTACTATCATATATGTCAATAACAGGTGGAATTACTAAGTAAGTCCACTCAGGAGACTTGTATTTTTGGTTTGGTCTTATTATTCTCTTTCCTTTTCTCGATATCACTTCAATTTTTCTTCCAACTCCAACTTCTTTTCCAGGACTCTTTTGACTACTGATTTCTTCAACTTGTTCTTTTGGCTTTTTGATCAATCTGACTCTCAATCTTCCACCTGGCCAGTAGTCTGCTTTTCTCACGTACTTCTTCTTTGGTTCAGAATTATTTGATTCTGACTTCCAAGTCCTTTTCTTTCTGTTTTCACTTTCACCTTCCACGTCACTTTCTTCAGTTTCGTAGTCTGAAATTTCAATTGACTCAGGAACTTCTCTATTCGGCAATTTCACTCCTTCAGGAACTTCACTTTGTCTTCCATCACTGGTACTCGGTAATTCGTTCTCCTCCTCTTCCTCAATTACCCCCAACTTCCCAGATTTCGGATTTTTGTTCCTTACTTCAGAGTTTGTTCTCTGCCTTTCGATACTCTCCTGGTCTGAAACTTCTTTTTGTTTTGCTTCTTTGTCTTCAATGGAGACAACCGAATCTTCAGTTATCTTTCCTTTTAACAGATTCTCTTCACCTTCAGAATCTATTTCAATTATTTCCAAGTCTTTTCTTGTCAAATTTCCATTCACTGGCACAGTTTCCAGATGTCGACTTTCTTGTCGATCTTCAGAATCTGGAATTATTTCACCTTCTGTTTCGCCTTCTGCTTCAGAATCAGAATCGTCTGTGGTATCACTTTCAACATCAGAACTTTCAGGAGTTGGTACTGGAATAGTATGACTAGGATGAATCCAACGTTTCAATCCTCTGCACTTTACAGCATTAGTAGTGATCAAAATTATCTGCCTAGGTTTCTGCCATCTAGGAGCTAGACAATTCCTTCTCCGATGTACTTTCGTTCTGACCCAATCGCCAGGTCTCAGATCATGTGTCAAAACCTTTTCATCTGATTGAGCTTCAGTTCCCACCTGATTAGACACAGAAGTTACCATATCAGATAACCTTTTACAGTAATCCAAAATTGCACTGTCATTTATGCTCAACAGTTTACCTACAGGTACAAAAGCTTGCCTCATAACTCTTCCCATTAAAATTTCATGAGGACTCAAACCTGTCTTTTTATCTGGTGTACTTCTTAATGACATCAAAACAAGTGGAAGAGCATCAGTCCATTTTATACCTGTTTCAAGACACATTTTTCCAATTCTGTTTTTAATTGTTCCATTTATTTGTTCAACTACTCCTGATGCCTCTGGTCTGTATGCACAGTGTATTTTCTGCTCAATGCTCAAAGCTTCGCAAATTAACTTCATCAGTTTGTTATCAAAATGGCTTCCTCCATCACTCTCAATAGTGACTGGAAAACCGTACCTTGGTATGATTTCTCTGAGCATTAGTTTTGCCACTGTAATTGAATCACAATGTCGTGTAGGGAAAGCCTCTACCCATCTTGAAAATAAGCACACAATTACAAGCACATATTTCAAACAATTGTGTAAGGGCATTTCAATGAAATCCATTTGTAACCTGGTAAAGGGACCACCTTCTCGACCAATTATTCCTGTCCCCACCACTGATTTTCTGTTTGGATTCATTTGTTGGCATGACAAACACCTTTGACAAAAAGATTCAGCAATAGTTCTAAACTTGGTATTGAACCATGTTTCTCTGAAAAGTCTAACCATAGAATCTCTTCCGAGATGTGCTGGACCATGATATAATCTGGCCATGTCAGCAATCAAACAATTTGGTAAGACTACTCTGCCATCTTTGTAAACCCACACTCCATCTTCTTCACGTGGTCTACAATCTGATCTTAACCATAAGTCTTTTTCTTCATCTTCTGCTTCATTTTGTAAATCTCTAATCTCATGCCATGTTTCTACAACAGTTGTTAGCATTAATGAATTTGAATCAGTTTCTTTACTCCTCTCCCGATTGTATGAATAATTTTTCCTTGCGCAGTATTTAGCTGTTTCATCTGCGAAGGCATTTCCCTTGGAAATATAATCAGTTCCTCTAGTGTGCGCTGCACACTTAACAATGGCGATTTCTTTTGGCAATTGTATTGCTTCAATTAATCTCCTAATGAAAACTGCATTTTTAATTGGTGATCCTGCTGATGTCATGTATCCTCTCTGTGACCAGAGTTGTCCATAATCATGTACAACTCCGTATCCATACTGACTATCAGTAATGATGGTAACTCTTATATCTTTTGATATTTCACATGCACGAATTAAAGCAATTAATTCAGCCACCTGTGCTGAACGAACTCCTTCAAGACATGATGCTTCTTCAACATCTACGACTGTACAAACTGAATATGAAGCTTTTAAGACACCTCCTTCGGATCTTAAGCATGACCCATCTACAAAGTAGACAAAATCCGATTCAGACAAAGGTCTGTCTTTGATGTCTTTTCTTGGTTTAGTGCAGAATTCCATGACATCTAAACATTCATGTTCTGTTTCAATGTCATCAACAATTTCAGAATCAGGCAGTAATGTAGAAGGATTCAGATTTAAACATCTTGAAATCGAAACATTATCTGCTCCTAGTATGATTTTCTCATACTTTGTCAATCTACTACTTGTTAGATGTTGAGTCTTACCTCTTGTCAGTAATATTTCAACTGAATGAGGCACAAAAACTTTCACAGGAAATCCCATAATGATCCCCTCACTTTGTTCGAGGCTGATACTTGTAGCTGCAACTGCTTTCAAACAACCTGGTAATGCTTTAGCAATTGGATCAAGAACTGCAGAGAAGTATGCAATAGGTTTCTTTAAATTTCCGTGTCTCTGAATTAACACAGATAATGCACATCCTTCTCTCTCACTGCAATACAGTTCGAAATCTTTCTCATAATTTGGCATACCTAAAGCAGGAGCTTGGCATAAGCTCTTTTTCAGGTTCTCAAAAGAGTCCATCTCAGCATCATTGAGAATAATTGGATCTTTTACATCTGACTTTGTCAGTCTTTGTAGTGGTTTTGCAATTACTGAAAATCCACTTATCCATTGTCGACAGTAACCAACCATTCCCAAGAACATTCTGACCTGTCTTTGTGTTCTTGGTGGTAACATTGCTTGAATCATTTTTATTCTCTCTATTGTTACTTGTCTTTTTCCCTTTGCAATTCTGTGACCAAGATATTTTACTTCTTGTTTGCAAAACTGTAGTTTTGCTGGGGACACTTTATGTCCTTCTTCTGCAAGGCGATTTAACAGAATTATTGTGTCTGTTACACAATTTTCTCTTGTCTTTGCAGCTATTAACAAATCATCAATATACTGCACTAGCGTAGACCTACCAGGTAAGTCTAGGTCTTCTAATGATCTTTTTAACAGTTCGTTAAAAATTGAAGGACTTTCTGTATAGCCCTGAGGGATTCTTGACCATCCGAGGGTCTTACCTTGGAATCTGAAAGCAAAGATTTCATAACTGTCTGGATGTAAGGGAACAGTAAAGAATGCATTGCAAAGGTCAATGACTGTATACCATTCAGCATCATGTGGAATCTGAAATAGAATTACTGCTGGATTTGGAACCACAGGACAACATGGAACGACAATTTGATTAACCTTTCTCAAATCTTGTACGATTCTAAATGTTCCGTTAGACTTTTTAACTCCCATAATTGGTGAATTACAAGAGCTACTTTCCATTTCTTTTAATACACCTTGCTTGATTAATTTTTCAATTATAGGTGTAATACCTTCAATTGTTTCTGTTTTCATTTTATATTGTGGAGTGTTTGGAAATTCTATTCCCTGTTTCAATGTAATTTTTACTGGATCTACGTTTTTCATCAGACCCATCTCATTTCCAGTAAAATCCCATATTTCAGATTTCACTCTTTCTTTGAGTTCTTCAGGTAAATCTTTTTCTTCAAATGCAGGAAACAATTTTGTTTCTTCTGCTTCCATCATCATCATTGTCATTCTGTATAAACCATCTTCCTCCATTGTTTGTAACTCAACTCCATCAGGAGAACAATATATTCTACAATTCATTTTACATAGGATGTCTCTGCCCAATAGATTTACTGGACTACTATTACAAACCACAAATCTGTGTTTATCTCTGTAATTTCCAATTTCAACTGGTACTGGATCAGTTAAGTCAGTTTTAATTTGTTGATTACTTACTCCGACAACTTGGATGGTATCCCCAGAGAGAGGTAGGTTTTCAATTTCCACTGATCTAACAGTAGAACGGGTAGCACCAGTGTCCACTAGAAAAGTGATGTCTACATCATTAACTTTCCCGTTTACAAAAGGACCAGACTGGTCAACCTCAAGAGTGGCTCCAACAACACACTCTTCCTCCTCTCTCGGGCACCGTCAACAATAATCATCAGAATCACTGTCTTGACTTTCTGCTAATAAAAATTGTTGTGAAGCATTTTGCATTTGAACCCTTTGCTGCTTTTGCTGTTTTTGTGGTTTTATTACCTGTTCACTTCCCTGAAATCCCACGTTTGGATTATATTTTTGAACTCCCCCACAATTCGGAAAAGGTGGTTGTGGCAATTGGTCTTGACGATTATTCATCTGTTGTTGTTGCTGTTGCTGTAACTGTCGCTGAATATTAAATTCGTTTAACCCCTGTTGCATCTGTAGCTGTCGCTGCAGGTCAACACCATTCTGCATCTGTGGATTCAATAAGGGATTCTTTAAGTTTTTAGGAGGATGAGGACACTCGTCTCTCCAATGTCCAATTTCACCACAATTAAAACAAGGTAATCTTTGTTTCAACTCCTCAATCTTTGGGCTAAATTTCTTTGGGAAATTATTACCTTTAAACTTTCCTTGTATCTGGTTTGTATTTCCAGTTTGAACAAAATTAGTGTTCTTATTACCCATGCTGGCAATCTGTTGCTCAGCCACTTTTACTTGAGCCCACATGGCTTTCTCCTTCAGCTTCTTCTGTTTTACTTCTATTTCATCACTACAATACTTTGCTTTTCTTAGAATATCATCTACAGATAGTGATTGCCATCCGACAATACTATTTCTGATCATTTCTCCAATTTCAGGTTTCAGTCCATAAACAAATCTATAGACAAAATGGCTCATGTCTTTTTCATCTAATTTTTCATAACCACTGTATTGTTTAAAGATTAACAGTAGTCTTTCATAAAAAGAATGGACTGATTCTTTTGTTTCTTGTTCTGTCCTTTCTATTTTAACCCAATCGACTTCTTTGGGTGGAATTTTGTTTTTCATCCAAACAATTACTTTTTCATAAAAATCCATTACAAGTGGATTTGGAGCACCTGTTTCTTTGATTCGCTCAGGTTCTGTTTTTGGCCAACTAATCGATATCTTGCATTCTGTCCAAAGATCTGATGGAACGACAATGTCAAAAAATCCATCTAAATCAATCCACAGAACTTTTGATACTTTGATAAATCTATCGACTTGCCTGTACCACTCAACTGGTTTTTCCCTCAATTTCGGAAAGTCATTTGTGAATAACAGAATGTCCTGTCTCGACCAAGGGACATGAACATATCCTCCACCTGCAATTTCTCTCATTGGAAATTGTTTTGACAATTTTTCCAATCTTTCATCTTCCTTCTTTTTCGTCCATTTTACTCTCCATTTGTTCAGTTCTCCTAGCTTTTTGATATAGACAATCAAATCTTTAATATGAACTATTCTTCCCATTGAGTTTAAGCTCTCGATGTCACTTTCTGAAAAGTCTAATCTGTAATGTTTCGCAAAATTCTTTTGTTTACTCACATCGATTTCAAGTTCTGCTGCTAGATCTTCTAGTTGATCATATTTGTTTTTCGTTTTCCACTGAATGCTTTTGCAAATGAACAGTAGTTCATCATCTCGATAGTAATTTAAACTATCTGGACCAATTGTTCCAATTATTAATTCTTCGATATTCGCTTTTAATTTGGCCACATCAAGTTTTGGTGTGGTTACCCTGACTTCAGGACTCCCTATATCTGATATAGCACCCATTGGTGTTTTTGGAGATAAATCCTCATTAAAAGTTAAATCAGGCATTCTCGATTTAGAAGTGTTTATTTCAGATAAGTCTGAATAAAATTTTTCAGCAGCCTTTTGAATTTCTGTATTTAAAGGAATAGTTAATCCAGTTTTGTTTGTTTCCTTTTGATCAAATACGGGCTGAACAGGACCAATTGTTACTGGAACTGTCACAGCTTCCATGCCTTTTGTCATTCTTTTTATTAATTCTTCTTTAGATCTTAAATATTCATTATAATCAACGTCTTCGACATTTCTTGCCTCTCTTGAATAATCTTTTGGAGGTTCTCTTGCTCTTGGAGCCATTGTAAAATGTCTACCTTCATTTCGAGCATTCTCGAATTCTGGTCTTCTAGGAGTTTCAATAATTTCACAATTATTTGGATAAAGTTTAGGAGCTTCATTAATTGGAGGTGCACTCGGTGAAGTTTCAGTAGAAACCACCGGAGTAGACCATGATCTAGGAGGTCTCAAAGGCTGATTCTTTCTAGCAGTTGTATATATTTCTTCCATTACTGCATCCTCAGATTCATTTTCCATAGATTTCCCTGTAGGAGTACCCATTACCATTTCATGAATTAAATACAATCCTTCACTCATGTTTCCCTGTCTCCACATTCGCAATCTATCTTCATGAGTTTCTCTTCTCCAAGGTGGATTTTTAGAAGGTCTTTTAATTCCACTAGCTTCTCTTTGTAACTGATACATCTCGTCTTCCCACTCAACTAAAGCTTCAAATTGAGTTGGTCTCGGTTTCGGAACAAGAGCATTCATTTTCTCTCGTAAATTTCTTAAGACTTTTACATTAAATGAACCATCATCAGGCCAAGTTAAAACACCGTCGTTCTTAGTATAGCGTTTCCAACTATCGAACCATAAGACAGTATGATATCCATATTCACCTTCCATATACGCTGCAGGTGTTTTGTACTTATGAAGTAGTTTACCACCTCGCGTTTCGATTTTCTTGTCAGGTGAAAATAAATTCTTAAACTTCTGAAATAATGTTGGCTTTTTCTCAACATGTTTAAAATGATAACTCATTTTTAAGAGTTAAATCTAATTCACAAAATCGTTCGTAAAATATTTCCGGGATGTTCCGTAAAACAACCAATCCGTGCGCGAAACACACCAACAAGCCAATGACAGTTGAGCTACGTCACTTTTCTGCTCAACCAATAAATTTAGAGTTTTTACAGGCCGTCAGAGACTCAAGAGCCAATCAGAATATAGCTTGTGACGTAGGTCACCCAATCCCAGCGCGGCTCTGTGACGTACACAGCAGCTGCGGTTTCTCGTTTCTCACTCCTGGCGCTTACCCCTCCTTCACAAAATCTTTTCACAGCGCCATTTTAAGAACACTTTTCAGTGTAAATTAATTCTTAACAATGACTATAAAGACAACATCTGTTCGTTTCACTATTTAGGATAGTTTACATACATTCAAGTATCCACACTTCGGAATAGACGGCGCTATTCACACTAAGGATAATATTCAATTGTTAGTAGAGTAACCTTACCCCACCCTTCTAACACGTATAATTATGAACTCGCTTTGCTCTGAACCCACCGCGAAGTGAAAGTTCTAAGAGTTCCACTTGAACATAAAATACAATTCAAACTCGCACTTTCACACTGAAATTTCCCTAATTTCAAACACACATGAAATCCGTACAGGACTCTCACCTGTTTATAGAGATCATGCACCGTTAGCAAAATAACGACGTTATCCGTACAGGGCTCTCACCTGTTTATAGATATGAAACATGTACCCGTACAGGACTCTAACCTGTTTATAGATAATCATGCACCGACGCTAATTTACCCTTCACTCAAGCTCGGATATAACTAATACTCTTATCACAGTGAGTTTTATGGAAGGCGCTTTGTCCCTATTCTCATGCTGCTCTAATTTCTTAGAAAACCCTCACTATACAAGATTCACACCTAGCCCTAAAACTGTGCTGCTCGGCGACAACACTATGGTACACGGCGATACCTCTTGTGATACTCGGCGATATCACTACAAACAGAACAGATGGCTTGCGTGACTAATTTCTCGCCACACAATCTATACCGGTATAGCTTACAGATAGCACAAAAAACGAACTCAACATGTGTTAAAACATCGATCCTATTTCCATACCATAATACTTTAGTAACCCTTAGCAACCACCATATTACCTTGGTTACTCTTAGCAACCATCAATTTCTGCTACCAGAGAATTGATCCAGCGGCCTATAGAAAATATATTATAAACAACGCTACCCAACTTCATAACCTATAAACAAAATTCTATACTAAATATGGACCCATTTATAAACCTGACATATTTTGGGCCTACTGAATCAGGTGGTCAAATTAAATCTATATACACATTATCTACAAACTATATACATTTTATACATCTGCGAAAGGAATATTGTCATTAGAATAAAACTTAACCATTTAAATGACCACCATTGGCGACGTGATCTAGCTAATAGTAACCTACACTTCTGAATAACCAAGACCAGCTTGTTTGTCAAAAGTAAGATTTTATTTACTAAATTATGGTATATAAGTTGATAGTTTTATAAATGAATTTTATTTGCAATAAAGCAAGCATGATTGTAAAGAAATATGAGAAAAATACAATTTAAGCAAGTGAATCAAAATCAAAGTGAATATTTAAAGTTTAGCATTTCTAAAACCTAATTCCCTAACTGAGCTAAATAGATAGAAATTAAAGGAAAGTTCTTTGAGGATTCATACGTGCTCCACGCAAAGTCCGACAGCACATCACCCTCATCGGAAAGTCAGAAAGCAGCAGCCAGCCCATCCCTAGGGGCATGACTTTTTATACCTTTCTACGCTAACTAAACCACGCAAAGGAAAGTTTTCAGAAATCTTCGACGTCCCATTGGCTGAGAGTGACAAGTGACATGTCACCCACTTTTCAAAAAGTTCCATTAGATCATGTTTCATAAAGACCATTGTCTCTTCCACGTGAAACCAGGAGCTTCCTGAGTTTGCAACAAATGTTCAAATTTGTTCTCACTACGTCCAAGCAACTTCCGCGGATGCCAAGTTAAGGCTGACAAAATGTTCACTTTCGACCTTGGCCATGTCCGACAGAATGATGACAACACATCAGTTTTTGCTTTGTGAATGCAGCTTTGATAAACGCTTTAATTCAGAATGGGCGTCTCGTGATTTTTGCAGAATTACAAGTCAGCTCTTTTCTGCGACTCAAGTGACTAGGCCCAAAAGCAGGCAACTTATGATTTCTAGTATAAAACAAACACAAGAAAAGTATTAATGTAAGAAATAATGTAGATTCTGTATCCACCCCAAGATTTACTAATTAATTAACCCACCCGATTAATCCAAATGTTACCTAGCCATTGCAAACAAATAAAGCAGCGTTTATATCTACCAGTCTCCGTTATTCCATGAGACTTATATGCACCTAGAATAGTAGAAATGACATCACACAGACAAGGAAAAGCAAAACAAGCACATGCTTCTTTTAAGTTTGCAGCAGTTAGTAATGACAAAAACGAAAACAATAAATTATTTTATTATTTTGCACGAACAAAAAGATGCAACAATTATGCACGTTTATGAGCACACATGTTAGTCCCCCCATGTGTAAAGTTTAATCTAAGTTGTATTAGCACGACATATCACAAATCATTAATATTATTATTCATGTTATGGAAATGTGACTTCGCGAGTTTAAACAAAATTTTGTTTTCTATCTCGCTCCATCACTTTGTGCTTAAACACTTGCATCTATTGATTTCTATGGATTAAGACATATTGAACCTTTGAAAAGTGATATCTATTTCTTTATGTTGGATTTTTGTCTTTTTGGTCTTGTTTTATTCAGATAAATACTGGCTATTTTTCTAAACTGGTGTGCACTGATTTTGTAGTGTTTTCACTGTGTAACTGTGTGTGTATGTACAAATGCTTTACACATTGCCCTCTGAGATAAGCTTGACTACTCGAGTAAGCTACCAAAGGGGTGAGTAGGGGCTGTCTCAGCTGTGTGATCCCCTTATCCTGACTAAAGTAAGGTCCCTACTTGGACAGGGTGCATACCGACTGTCAATGAGAGACCCCATTTCTAACAGGAGGAGAAGGGTTCCCCATGGGTCAGCTTAGTGGGATCTGATAATATGGATGAAGGGATCCAACTAGGTTCAGGAAGGCGTAGAAAGGGAATAGACCCCTGCGGTTGCAAGCCAGTTCCATGTTATATGGCCCAAGCAGGAAAGCCTATCAAGGTTTGGATTGGTCTACCCTGACTTTAGGCTGGAAGGGGGTGTGTTGGACTTAGCCCTTTTTGCAGGGTTATCCCCAAACTTTTTGCTTCTTCTTCCTAATTTTCTTTGACCTGTGGTTGTTGGCTATAGGACTATGGGTACTTTACCACTGATAATCAGTGCTAAAGTGCATATGCTCTCTGTGTAAATTGTTGTTACAATTGGTTCTCCCTGATTGGCATATTTGATTTACAGGTAAGTTCCTAGTAACGTGTACTGAGAGAACAAAGACATTTATAGGGTGTAAGTATTAGACCTAAAACCCCTGAACTTTAGACTTCTTCTGGAATCAAGAGGAAACTTTGCCAAGGAGAACAGCTGGACAAACTGAGGAGAAGTACTGCCCCTTTGCTGTGTGTCTGGGGTTGGCCTGCAGTAGCTGTTTCTGCCAAAGCAAGGAGAAGGACTTTGCTGTGTGCTGTGTCCTCTGCTTGAAGAAGATCTCCAAGGGTTTGAGTAGAGCTTGCCTCCTGTTCTGAAGTCTCAGGGACACAAAGACTTCACTCCCAGCAGTTCCCCTGAACTTCCTTGCTCGGAGTTCTGACCTGCCAGTAGGTGGCTGTGACTGTCTTGGGCCTTTGGAGGTTGTTTCTACTATTGGGAGCTTGAAAAGCAACGTAACTACAAGAAAATCGATGCATTGCTCTTCTTGAGGCAGTTTTTCCCGACGCAGCACCACAGTGTGAGAAGAATTTCCACGCATCCTAGCTCCACTGCCGAAACCGATGCAACGCCTGTCACCGCTGCAAGAACTGATGCATTGAGGGGTCGTGGCTGAAGAAATTGACGCATCGCTGCTTGACGCCGCCGGATCTATCGCTGCCGCATCCTGGATTTCCATGCATTGTACTTGTGCGGCAAGTTTTCCCAATGCATCACCTGTGGATCGGAGTTGCCTCAGAATCGGAGCATTGCTTTTCCCCTACAGACCGGGGGTGAGATGGGGTTATCTAAAGTGTGTATCCTCCTTACCCTGATTAGAAGCAAGGGTCCCTATTTGGACAAATGTACCTTCCTCTGCCAACTAGAGACCCCCATTATTAACATGACTCATTGTGAGAATTAAACATTTAAAACTCCTGATGTCATGGAACTCTTATCCCCGCTGCAAAATGAAATGCTTGACATCAAACTGAAGCTGGATCACCTTCGTAACATGATAAAATGTCTGCAAATCATTCTGGTCTCTCTTTCTCTCTCTCTTACAGGCAAGTTCCTCGTGGGAACTGCTCTCTTGACACATCCATCCCCTGTGACAGCTCACTTGGTACACCTACTCCTCAAGAACCCAACACGCACACCAACCAACCGATTTAGAGTATCCCTCAATTGAATTGTCTGTAATGCACCCCACACAGTGAATAATCAGGGACCACTGATTCCACAAAACATTCCATTACCACAATCTCCAAAGCTAAAAGTCCAAAACAAAATCAATGATCAATCTGCAACCTGCAACCTAAGAAGAGTTACCTCCTCTCAACCCAGTGACTTATTCCCTATACATCACATTAATGCTGCACTCTTGAGTTGTAGGTTTGTGTACTCACCTTCCATGTGTGCCCTCATTGGAGTTTAGTTTATTGTACAATTAATTAAAACAGTTACAAAGTGCGAAATAAATAAGCAGAGAAAAAAAAACTACCCTAGTTAAGACATACAATACAATTCTTTTAAATTAATCGGGATCAAGTATAAATAGAAGAGCTATCATAGGCAGAATAAATTCTGTCTCAGGGGACCATTAATCTTCTCCATCAGTTTACACAAATAGCTTAACTAGGCAAAGTGACAGTGCTTATTGGTTCTAACAGTTCAGTGCAAACACGCTTATAAAGTGGTAGTGCTCTGAAGTTATTCATCTTGCATGCAGGCCTATTGACCTCACTACTCCCCAGTCTCAAGACCACCAGCTGATGGCAAAAATATTCCTAGTGCTAGTTCTCAATGGATAACCTTGTGCTCAGCTATACTAAATATGGCCTAGTTGCTTTCTAAGTGCCACACTTTCTTAGTACTTCAACTGCTACCATCAAGAGTAGCTAGAGTTTTTACCAGTCCGAGTAATGTTTTCATTGACCTCAGTCAGTTTAAATTAATCAGAGTCTTGTTGTGGTGAAGTTCAGTGCTTAATTTGAGCCAGTGGTTTCCGGTGCCTGGCACTGGCACTTAATTGTCAACACCGTTGCTCATAACAGCTGCCGCATGGTGGCGCTGTTTGTGTGATTTAGAGATAAGCAAAACAATTGTTGTTTTATTAATTCAATATACATTAAAAACAACTAATACCTGGCCCCCAAGTAATTCTTATAGCTTTGGGAGCCTCGAACAGTCTGAACTGACCATTTGTAGCGGTGTGGTGATTAGTAGTTGTGTAGGTACTGTGAAGGCTGCGTTGACGGGGCAATGGTTGGTGCAAGCTGCTGCAACCTCCTGATGAAGGCCCTGGAACTTATTTTATTTTTTAAGCACTGGCTGAGGTTAAAACATATTAACAGAGACTGCCTTCAGCAACTTTACTGCATGTTGCATAAATGTCATGAATAGGGCTGTGAGCTGGGGCGATTGCGGGGATAGACAGGCTGTTATTGCCTCCCTTCATCATCTTATATGGAGTTGCAAAAAAAAACAGGGGCCTTCATTCAAAACTGTGACCTCAAGGAAACCTGGCTCCCCACATCCTCCATATTGCTATTTGATCTTATTCTACCACTAGTAGGCATTATTCACCACCTTGGTAAAGCAGAAACAATTTTGGGAGGTTAGTGTAATCCTTATCGAATCCCTAAAATGCAAAATGTTTAGTTCAGTAAATTCCTCCTCCTTCTAATGCTTCAATATGGAAATTGCAAACACGACATGTAAACCAATGAGGCTAAACATCTTATGGAGCCTGCTGGGCAGCAAAAAAGGGTGTGCTTTATTGCGACACTCACATCCCACAGATTACAGAATGTGTTACATTACTACTTTTGTCACCCTTATGGGTATGTTGCAATAAACAATCCAGTTTTTGAATATCACCAGCAATTTAAGTATTTCAAATGGAAATAAAAAATTGGTTCAAGGTGTACTCAAACGGTTAAATTAGAAAGGCAATATCCTAGTGTTGTAAAAGTCCCAGCAAGAACACAATGATGCCCTTGTGAAAGTTTATGCAGCAGTCACTGCAGAAATATGATTTCTGTCACTTGTCACTGATATTCAATAGATATATATTCTTTTGAGAAGGCATGAAACCAGATGTAAAAAGGTGGATGCTACCACTAGCCTTCTTCAATATATTGTACACTCACTCTTTTCTGGGTATGCCCAAATATTACAGAAGGCACATACATAATTTTCCATCCTTAAGTACCTCACAGAGACATATGGCCATAAAGGGACATCATTTCATTGGTCACAAACTTGCCAAGCAGCTTTGAAGACATCAGACTATGCACAGTAGAAACCATCAATGTGCCTTATTTTGACCTATCCTTGTGGACCGAAATCTTGGTGAATGCCAGCCAATGGGGCTAGGCGTCATTTCTACTCAATGAGATCATGATGCTGAAGCACAATCCAAAATCATCACATACACCAGGAGTAGCCTGACCATACCTTACAATACTAAAACATATATTACATTTCACACAGAAACTTTAAAAATATGTCACGTCCGATACCCTACAAATCCTTAAGATAGCACTGATTTTGAGAGACAGAGTTAGAGGTAATGTTAGATTTGGGGGTCTCTAGTTGGCAGAGGTAGGTACCTTTGACCAAATAGGGATCCTTGCTTCTAGTGAGGGTAAGGGTGTACACTCCTAAAATAACTCTTGCTCGCCCTCTTGTTAGCTTGGCACAAGCAGACAGGCTTATTTCAGAGGCAGTGTGTAAAGCATTTCTGGACACATACAGTAACCCGGTGACAACACTACAGATGGACGTCACACAAGTTGTAGTATAAAAATAAGTATTTTTATATAGACTTAACACAAGACCACAAACGACAAAGATCCACAATACTGTACTTAAAAAATGGTAGAAATAGCTTAGTTCTGTAGTAGGGGATCTCTGTGTATAGTCATAATCTAGTGAATAGTCCCGCCCATGTGCGTGGACCCCGGAGCAATCAAAAATAATCTCTTACAGTGTCAAAAAATGCAGAAATGCATAGACACTTAAGAGAGAATTTAAAGACAGATAATGCAGCCAAAAAAGGCTACACTGTCCAGTACTTCAACTAGAAATTCCACCACAAAATCCACAAAACAGCAAAGCCTGTACAGATTTCCCTTGCTTAACAGCAAAATCCTTCAGGAATGATAGAGAGAAGAACCTGGACAGACAAGCCCCATAGGCTGCCATTATGTGGCTTAAATAGGATACTGTGCCTTTAAGGAACCTTCCAGAACCTTCTCTCAGTATCCCAGAATGCATAGCAGGTCCAACTTAGTTTCAGTTCTTTTTTCCGGCTCCTGCAAGCAGGACCCTGGAGCATTGAGCTCTCCCTTTTCAAGGGTTTTGTTGGTTTTTTTTGCACTAAATTCGATTTTTGTGCTTTCAGAGTACTTTGGTGACTTTCTTCTTGGGTTTCTGCACTCTTTTGTTGTCAATAATGCCTGCATTATTTGATAAATGCCCGGAGTGCTCCAGGAAGAAGGCCAAATCAGACCCCCATGAGGTCTGTATCCTCTGCCTTCCCTCTTTCCACATCCCTGAGGAGTGTGTGATCTGTAGAGGCTTCTCTGGAAGGACCCTGAAGGACAGGAGAAAAATCAGACTTCAGGGACTTGAAGAAAGAAGATTGAAGGCTCGAGGTGGGTCTGGAGGGGCTCCTTCTGCCCATGCTGAGGCCTCTGGGGGGCTCCCCAGGGGCAGGAAGTCCGGCTCTCGTCCGAAATCTCCGTCTGGGTCAGTGGCTATGACCACGACGTCGAGAGGAAGGTCCACGGCCAGTTCCCGATCTCCCCAGGGCTCTGGGTTGAGAAAACGTCGCCCGTCGACGTCGAGGGACGTTTTCAGGCCGCCGTCGAAGCCGGTGTCGATTTCCTCGTCGTCGACGTCGGCGTCGAGTGGACGACATCGGAGGACCCGGCGTCGGCGCTCACCGTCGAGGCGACACCGCCGTTCGTCGTCGAAGTCATCGTCGTCGAGGGGATCCTCGTCGTCAGGGTCGCCGTCGAGACGGAAGAGGTCTCCGGCGCAGAGGAAGTCGATGTCGAGACGGTCTAAGAGATCGACATCGAGACGGTCTAAGAGGTCGACGTCGAGGCGATCTAAGAGGTCGAGGTAGCCGTCGAGGCGCCATCGCTCGTCGTCGAGATTTCGCGGTTCATCCATTTGGTCGGGGTCGACGTCGAGGCATAGACACCGGTCGACGTCGAGGAGTGTGGAACGGTCGACGCCGAAGGACCGATCGCCGTCGAAGGACCCACATTCGATGTCTGGGCACCGGTCTTCGGCGTCAGGAGGTTGTCAGGACAGGCCCAGGACTGTGGGGGGCTCCCCACAGTCTGGACATGGTGGTGGCTCTCCGGGAACGGCGTATTCCGTGGTGTATACCCCGAAGAAGCCTACTCCGCCTCCTTTACCCAGGGGTCCGCCTCCGAGGGCTCCGACCCCTCCCCCGTTGCCTCCCCTGCCGGCTCCGAAGGTCCCGGTTCCGGTTACGCCTCCTCCACCGGTTCCGCCGAGATCGGTGTCGGTACCCAAGTACCCGACACCCCCGAAGAAGACTCCTAAGTCAAAGGTTCTTCCGAAGCCTAAGGCGTCTGACCCGGGGAGGCCTACGGACAGGCCCAGGCCCAAGAGATCTAGATCTCGTTCGGGTGAACGAGACAGATCGAGGAGTGGTCGCGGGTCTTCGTCGAGATCCAGGCATCGCCATAGGAGGCATAGGTCCCGGTCCCGTTCTACCTCGGGGACCCGTTCCTACTCGCCAACGTTATCTGATTCACCGGAGACTAGGGTGTCCCCAGTAGATGACATTGGTACGTTTCAGGAGGTTCTCCTGCGTGGGGCGGCGAAGTTGGGGATCAAGGTTACAGCTCCTAAGCCTTCAACTTCTGTGATCTTTGAGACATTACATAAGAAACACCTGTCTCGCCCCCTACTGCCTTTGGTGCCAGGGCTCCTTGAGCCTGCGGAACAGCTCTTCCTGACACCGGCGGTGGTGAAGTCTGCGCCCTCCAGGCTCATCAAGAAATACAGAGCTCCAGAGTCGGACCCAGCTTTCTTGAGAAAGGACCCGACACCGGATTCGGTGATCGTGACAGCGGCTCGGAAGCTCCATGCCACCTCCCCTGCATCCACTGTGCCTCCTGATAAGGAGAGCCGCTGGATGGACTCGGCTGGACGGAAGGAGTGTGGGACGTCCTCCACAACGATGAAGGCCGCCAGTGACTCGGCTCTGTTGGGACGATATGACCGTTCGCTGTGGGACTCGATGGAGCAGTTTGCGGACCTCGTTCCTCGCGACCGCAGAGAGGACTTCATGGAGATCGTCCAGGAGGGGATGCTGGTCTCTAACCAGGCCATTAGTGCCGCGGCGGATATCTCCCTGCTGTCCGCGCATGGATACTGCCACGGTATAAACCAGAGGCGCCATGCTTGGCTCAGGTTGACTTCCCTTAAGCCTGAGGCGCAACAACGTGTGGCGAATCTGCCGTTTTCCGGAGATACCCTCTTCGGGAAACACGCGGATGATGAAATGGCCAGGATGAAGGCTGAGGCTGAGACCCTGACGGCGGTGGGCCTGGAGAAGCCCAAGGAGAAGAAACCCTACCGCCAGTTCCAGCGACGGTTCGGGTCGCAGGGTCGAGGAAGGGGACAGTCTTCTGGGTAGCATCAGCAGCAGCCGCAACAGCAGCAGTACAGAAGGCCCTTCCAGAAACGCCAGGGGGGTAGAGGTAGACAGCAGTCCTCTACCGCGACCAAGGGCCCGGCCGGGTCCCGACCCTGAGCGGTTACTTCCCCCTCGTCCGTTACCCGCTCCGGTGGGGGGAAGCGTTCAATTTTTTCTGGCAGAGTGGAGAAAAATTACTCAGGACAAGTGGGTGCTGAATATTGTTTGCAATGGATACAGTCTTCGGTTCATCAGCCCTCCTCCATCGATCCCTCCGGTCAGCTCGCAGTACCAGCTGCGCGAGCTCCAGGCAGAGGCAGACATCCTGCTGAGAAAAAGGGCGATAGAGGACGTACCTCTGTCTCAAAGAGGAAGAGGTCTTTACTCTCGGTTCTTTCTCGTCCGCAAGAAGGACAAGAACGAGTTCAGGCCCATTCTGGACTTGCGACAAGCAAACAAGTGGATTCGCAGAGAAAAGTTTCGCATGCTGTCGTTGCATCAGATCTACCCTCAGCTGCAACGAGGAGATTGGATGTGTGCCATAGATCTACAGGATGCATACTTCCATGTGCCTATTGCATGCAAACACAGGAAGTTTCTGCGTTTTCAAGTCGGCACCAATCACTATCAGTACACGGTGCTTCCCTTCGGGCTGAAGTCTGCACCCAGGACCTTTTCGAAATGCATGGCAGTGGTAGCGGCACACCTGAGGAAGAACAAGGTGTTTGTCTACCCGTACCTGGACGATTGGTTGATCAAGGCCTCCTCCTTCTCGGAAGCTCAAGCACACTTCCAGAGGACGTGCGTTCTCTTGAACAAGCTGGGGTTGCACATCAACATGTCCAAGTCTGTCCCGACTCTGGTCCAGTGCATCCAGTACTTGGGAGCCTCCATCAACACGCTGTCAGCAAGCGTGTCTCCTTCGGAGGAGCGACGTTTATCACTCCTTCGGAAGGCTCAGGCTCTCATGTCTACTCCATCCACAACAGTGAGGACGGTGTCTTCTCTGCTGGGATCGATGGCCTCGTGTATCTTCCTGACGCCACATGCGCGGCTGCACATGAGACCGCTGCAGGAGTGCTTGGAGGATCAATGGGACCAGAGGAGAGGATCTTGGGACGACAAGATACGACTGTCTCTACATGCTCTTCAGTCTCTGAAGTGGTGGTGCTCGAAGGAGAATCTTCTCAGAGGGGTTCCCTTCCACAAGGACATTCCCACACAGACTATCGTGACGGATGCTTCTCTCCAGGGCTGGGGAGCGCACTCCGGAGACCTGCAGATTCAAGGGACGTGCTCCCAGACGGAGGCCACGTACCACATCAATTTCCTGGAACTCAGGGCTGTGCACTTGGCGCTGAAGGCTTTTCACCCGTCCTTTCAGACCAACTCTCTGCTTGTTCAGACAGACAACACGACAACGATGTATTACCTCAACAAGCAGGGGGGCTCGAGATCGCGCACTCTGTCGCAGGAGGCGCAGGCGATCTGGCACTGGCTTCTGGCTCGAGGACTGTCGATAACGGCCACCCACCTGCCAGGTGTGCAGAATGTTCAGGCAGACGAACTGAGCAGGCTCATTCAGGAAAACCACGAATGGGTCATAAGCGACGAAGTTCTGGGAGAAGTCTTCGCAAGGTGGGGGACTCCAGACGTAGATCTGTTCGCCACCGCCGAAAACAGAAAAGGCCGAGGCTTCGCCTCCAGGTACTACCAGCCGGGGACGCTGGGGAACGCGTTATGGATCAACTGGTCGAACAGCTTTCTGTACACTTTTCCACCAATTCCCCTGATTCCGGCGGTTCTCATCAAGCTGTCCCAATCCAGGGCGAGAATGATTCTGATTGCCCCGGAATGGCCCAGACAGTGGTGGTTCACGGACCTGCTTCACCGGTCTCTCCTTCCTCACATGAAGCTGCCGTGCAGGCCGGACCTTCTCACGAAGTTCGGGGGGCGGATGGTGCACCCCAACCTTTCGTCTTTGAGTTTGGCGGCATGGCTCCTGAAATAGTGCAATATGGCCATCTGAATCTCCCAGAGGATTGTATGGACATACTGAAGGAGGCTAAACGCCCTTCCACTAGGACTTCTTATGCTTACAAGTGGAAGAGGTTTTGCATCTGGTGCAAGTCTAAGAACTTTAACCCTACGACATGCAAGGAAGATGTCATCCTTCCATATCTACTGCATCTGGCGCAGTCGGGCCTTAATGTCCATTCCATTAAGGTTCATCTGGCTGCTTTGACTGCCTACAGGAAAGGCCCTTCACAGACTTCCTTCTTCCAGATCCCTGTGATCAAAGATTTTTTGGAAGGCTTGAAGAAAGTATTCCCTCCTGTCAGGCTTCCTTCGCCTTCGTGGGACTTGAATGTGGTGCTGTCCAGATTGATGAAGGAGCCTTTTGAACCTATTCATAAGGCTTCGTTGCAGCACCTGTCCTGGAAGGCGGCGTTCCTCGTGGCCATTACATCGGCCCGCAGGGTGAGTGAAATTCAGGCGTTGTGTTGCCAAGAACCTTATACTGTTTTTCATGCTGCTAAGGTTGTTATGCGTACTCACCCTAAGTTTCTTCCCAAGGTTGTTTCTGATTTTCATATCAATCAGACTATCACTTTGCCTACGTTCTTTCAGAATCCGTCATCTCCAGCGGAAAGGTCTTTACATTCCCTGGATGTGAGGAGGGTGCTGAAGTTTTATCTTGATAAGACTAAAGATATTCGTAGGTCAGACCAATTGTTCATTAATTATGGCTCAGTCAGGACAGGTCTTGCTACCTCTAAACAGTCCATCTCGAGGTGGATTGTGTCCTGCATACAATTGTGTTACTGCAAAGCTAATAAGACCTTAGTGGGTAAACCTAAGGCTCATTCCACCAGAGGCAAAGCTGCCACGACAGCTATGCTTCGTAATGTTCCCTTTGCAGAGATCTGCAAGGCGGCCACTTGGAAGTCGGTCCATACCTTTGCTAAGCATTACTGCCTGGACACTGATGCCAGGGCAGACGCTCAGGTTGGGCAGGCTTCGCTGCGGAATTTGTTCGCACAATAGTGGCGTAATTTCATGCTCTCCACCGCCGCTTGATGTGGGGATGGGCTTGCCATTCTATTCACTAGATTATGACTATACACAGAGATCCCCTACTACAGAAGGAGTAGTTTCTGTCCTGTAACTCCAGTTCTGTAGTAGGGGTATCTCTGTTATAGTCATAAGCGCCCTCCCGCCTCCCCGGTGGAGATTTGTTCAGGTGCATAATGCTACAGGTCTGGCGTTTGTTACGCCTTCAAAAAGAACTGAAACTAAGTTGGACCTGCTATGCATTCTGGGATACTGAGAGAAGGTTCTGGAAGGTTCCTTAAAGGCACAGTATCCTATTTAAGCCACATAATGGCAGCCTATGGGGCTTGTCTGTCCAGGTTCTTCTCTCTATCATTCCTGCGGGATTTTGCTGTTAAGCAAGGGAAATCTGTACAGGCTTTGCTGTTTTGTGGATTTTGTGGTGGAATTTCTAGTTGAAGTACTGGACAGTGTAGCCTTTTTTGGCTGCATTATCTGTCTTTAAATTCTCTCTTAAGTGTCTATGCATTTCTGCATTTTTTGACACTGTAAGAGATTATTTTTGATTGCTCCGGGGTCCACGCACATGGGCGGGACTATTCACTAGATTATGACTATAACAGAGATACCCCTACTACAGAACTGGAGTTACAGGACAGAAACTACTCCTTCTCTTTAGATGGTAAATGCAACACTTTATGCTCAATGTACCTTTGGATGCGTAATGCTATACAATGAAAGTGTTGCAGGGAAGGTGATGCGTTGGTTCCTTACACACAAGAACGGTGATGCGTCGGTTCCCTACTGCTGCACAGGGGACGGTGATGCGTCAGTTCTTCTCCGCGTGGGGAGATGATGCATCGGTTTCTTTATGCCTTCCGTGGCGGTGCGACCCGCTCCCCGTGATGCGATGAATATCCGGTGCAATGAAACAAAATGGCATCTTCTTCTTGATGCGACAACAATGCCTGCACGCCCAACGGCTGTACTCAACGAATCTTCTTGAGCAGCGACAGGCCCTGCGACACGCTTCCTTGGTGATGCGAAGGCGTCTGCTACGACGGTGATACTCTTCGCTGGTGATGCGAGGTGCTTCGGTGATGCGATGCGACAGCAGCAGCGGCGACACACTTCTTCAGTGATGCGACGACAGCGGCTGCCGCGATGCCCCCCACGTCGACCGACACCAACTTCGCAGCCACAGGACTACACAGATGGATCTTTAACTGCGTAGACAAACGTGCACTTGTTCGCAACCTCGACAGACAATGCCCCAGAAAGACCACCTGGTTAACCGCCGACCTCCAAGAATCCAGACGCACCTGCAAACATCACGAGAAGAATTGGCAAAACAGCAAAACGTCAGAAGACCACACCATATACAAGAACGCCTTGACAGAATACCACTATCTCATCAGATCAACCAAACAAACCTTCATCCAGAACAAGATCATCGCCAACGTCTGCAACTCGAAGTAACTCTTCAGCATCATCAAAGAGTTCACAAAACTCCCCAACGAGGCTACGGACTTCACCCTTCCCAGTACCTCTGCAACAAGCTCAGCTCCTCCTTGCACCTGAAAATCAAGTCCCTCTACGGCAACTTCAAACAACAGACACCAGACTCTGACACCACTTCCTTCTCTAGCGACACCAGCCAACCAACCAATTCCACCTGGACCCCAGCCACCACCGAAGACACCGAATCGACCATGAAAAGCATCCACTCAGGAGCACCCACGGACCCCTGTCCTCCACACATCTTCCACAGGGCCGTCACTGCCATTGAACCGGAACTATGACACACCATCAACACCACCTTCGAAACCGGCACCTTCCCCGATGACTGGAAATGTGCAGAAGTCAAGCCCCTGCTCAAGAAGCCCTCGGCAGACCCTTTGTACCTCAAGAACTACCGTCCCATCTCCCTCCTCCCCTTTGTGGCCAAAGTCACTGAGAAGACCGTCAACGCTCAACTAACGAAATTCATCAAAGAGAACTCCATCCTCGACCCTTCCCAATCCGAATTCCACAGCAACCACAGCACTGAGCCCGCCCTACTCGCCGCCACAGATGACATCCGCACCCTCCTCGACCAAGGCCAAACCACAGCACTGATCCTAGTCGACCTCTCTGCAGCCTTCAACATCGTCTCCCACTGCACACTCTTTGCCAGATTCCACGACGCCGGCATACAGGGAGCCGCCCTCCAATGGCTCTCCTTCTTCCTCACCAGCAGGACCCAAAGAATCAGACTGCCACCCTTCATCTCTGAACCCACAAAGATCTACTGCGGAGTACCTCAAGGATCGTCACTCAGCCCAACGCTCTTCAACATTTACATGGCCCATCTCGTTGCCATCATCAGACAGCACAGACTCAACATAGTCTCCTACGCCGATAACACCCAGCTCATCCTCTGCCTCACCAAAGATCCTGTCACCACCAGACTCAGCTTCCAAGAAGGAATGAAGGGCGTCGCATCCTGGATGAGCAGCAGCTGCCTGAAGCTCAACTCGGAGAAGACAGAAGTCCTCGTCCTCGGACCCTCACCGCCATGGACAACACCAGGTGATCTACTGCCCTTGGAAACCCTACCACCCCCTCAGACCACACCTGGAACCTCCGCATCATGCTCGACTCCTCCCTCTCCATGACCCGACGGGTCAACGCCTTCACCTCCACTTGCTTCAACACCCTCCGCATCCTTCGCGAGACCTTCAAATGGATCCCCCCCGAATCCAGAAAGACCATCAGCCATGCACTCATAACCAGCCGACTGGACTACAGAAATGCCCTCTATGTGAGAATCAACAAGTCTCTGCTCCGCAAACTCCAAACCATACAGAACACCGCAGCCAGCCTCATCATCGGCATCCCTCGACAAGAACACATCACTCAACACCTGCGAGACCTCCATTGGCTCCCCGTCGAAAAGAGAGTAACCTTCAAGATACTCAACCACGCCTAAAAATGCCTCCACAACACAGGACCCCAATACCTCAATGAGAGAATCACCCTCCACATACCCGAGAGAAACCTCTGATCTGCAGTCCTTGCCCTCACCGAAACCCCATGCATCCGCAGAGCCAGAACTGGTGGAAGAGCCTTCTCCTACATCACGGCCAAGACCTGGAACAAGCTCCTGATCAACATCAGACGCCCCCCCTCTCTAAACATCTTCAGGAAGACCCACAAGACTTGGCTCTTCAATTGAATGGAGTGGCTGACCCCACAAAATACAAATAATAGTGGAGGGTCAAAAAACGAATTTCTAAGGAAACGACTATGTGTGAGAACCAGTGGCAATAGTCCACTAATCAGGGTACATCATTCGTGGTTGTTGAAAAATACCCATCAGTAGCTCTTCCTCAGCGCCCTTTTCATCATGTGGGTTCCTTCTAACCATGAAGGATGGTTTTTTTGGTATAGTCAATATCGACAGCATAAGGACCAGTGATGGTATAACTGGGTCACAGGGAGCTACTGAAAAGCAGTGCGAGGGGGTGTGGTAAAGTGCAAAAAGTGCAGGATAGTGATATATAAAATTAGATAACTATGAGGAAAAATTATTTATTACAGACCTCAGTGTTTCTAAGAGTTTAAAAGAGCGAAATTGGTAGTTTCACCTAATAGCTACCAACAGGTTGGTCGACATGTTTCAGCAGATTTTTGGATCACAGAGGTATCCACTGCATTCCTCAGGACCTGTATCGCTACTGCTTGTGATGTGTTAGAAAAAATAAAAAGGAAATATTTCACCTGGGTACTAGTGAAGAATCATTCTCCCAGCTGAGAAATCCAGTGTAAACCAAACATAGTCGAAAACAAAGAAAAACATACAATTAGTATATGTACGATATCCAAAACACTTTCATGGTATATGTGAGAAGTTGGCCTGATGTGCAGTGTTCACTATTCTAGTGATCACTATATATCAGTCCAAACAACCCTTATTGATGATTGGTTGTAAGTCAACCTTATAGACCAGCTATCCTAGTAGCATGGATACGAGCAGTCTAAGGCTAAGACTGTAGAGGGCGTGTTAAGCCAGCTGTTTTACCATCACATTACCCCTTGAACACCCAGTGAAAGGACACCACACAAGTGTTATGAAAATAAACAATGTATTTATTAGAATCACAACAACCCTGTACTCTTTATGAGGACAGGGTGCTAAGCACACAACAAAACTCTTATGAAAATACTTAAGTTAGCACGTTATACACAAATGCCCGAGGGGCACGAAAAACCATATACTCTAAAAGTGGAATGCGAGATTACTAGCAGGTAAGTACAGTACTAATAGGCTTTGGAATCGCTAGGACTTGACTAGGGAATCGTTAGATTACTTCTAGGAGACCTAGGGGACTCGGGTGCAGAGTGTGCACTCTCACGCGGGATGCGGGACAAAGTCTATGGAAGCTAGTAAAGGCAAAGTTAGTGTTCACGGGCGAACCCGACCTGGTAGGGAGAAAACGACAGTGGATCCTGACCCTTGGATAGTGAGGCTATGCTGGGACACCGAAGTGCCGAAGTTACCTAGCCCAGGGGCTGCAGCTGCATAGGTCTGAAAAGACGTCGGGAATCTCGTTGCCGGACCAGGAGCCTGGAAGAAGGAAGTTGCTGGCAGGCGACCAGTGAAGAAAAGTTCGATGGATCCAAGCCTGGATCAAGGAAGAAGGAAACCTGAAAGCAGAGGGGACCAAGTTCTTGAATCACTAGCCAGTGATTAAGTGGGCACCAGGATGGCACCGGGCGAAGTCACCGCAGTCAGGTGAGTGGGCGCTGCTGGGCTCTGCAGTCTCTCGGACCAGGAGGCGTTGTCGGCGACCAGGATGGAGGTGCGAGCTGTCCCACGAAGGTTCTTGCTGTCGACGTCGCTGGACCCAGGATTGGGCAACAAGTCTTGGCAAATGCAAGGCCCACGCGGTGGACCTAAAATGGCGTCTTAGCCGGACCAGGAGGGTCCAGGGTACTTCTCCGATGGAGGGAAGCAAGGGCCAGTCTGGAGCAACCAGACCAGCAGCAGTGTTGTCGTCGGGCGTCGTTCGGAAGGCCACAAGCCAGCGGGCTAGTAGCCAAACAACGCGGTGAGCAGCAGAAAGCAGAAGGGCCCCACGCCGATCGTGGAGATGCTGGGGGGGCTGCTCTTCGGTGCTGGAGCTGCTCAGGGTGGGGGCTTCTCGGACCCCAAAGCACTCACCAGGAAATTACTCGGTGGGCTTGCTGTGCAGAAGTCGTGCAGTCTTGGCGATGGCCGGTCCCTCGAGGTCTCGTCGCACCCACGGTTCTCAGCTGTGCTGTAGAGGTGGGTAGAGGTCAGAGGTGCCAGGGAAGCCGGGTCTCGTCGAGCTGGGCAGTCGGATTCCGGAGGAAGGACGTGCAGCAGACCGCAGTGTTCTTAGATGGTGCCTGCGGATGCAGGGTGACTACTCCTTAGCCACAAGGGAGAATCTTGAGGAAGAAATTGTGAAGTCCTTTCGTGGAAAGTGGTATCTTGATTCCAAAGATGATCTGATTTGGAAGGGGGCCAGTCTCTACCTTTATCTTGGAAAAGGGGGCTGGCACGCGACTAAGTCCTGCCCTAGGGGTGGGACCAGGAGGGGGGTGGTTACACCCACTTCCTTGGCGGGCTTTTCCCCAGCACAGGGTCTGGAGTGTCCCTGGAACTGGTTTAAGCCAGCCTATGCACAGTGAGCACCGGGGTGCCACGTGCAGTCACCTTCCTCTGAAGCCCTGCCTACCTACAATACACAAAACCCTGTCTGGGACGGTGCTGGCACCGCCCCTGGCAGGAAACCCTTTGTCCTTATCTCCTGCTCTGGGAGGACTCCCAGCAGCAGGAGGGCAGACTTGTGTCTCGGTGGCAGCATCCATTTTGTGGATGCTAAGGCTCTGTCTGACTTTTAACCGGGTTATAGGTTACATGCATGTCGTGTCCCTCTAGAAGGGTGGAATGCTAACCCCGTCGCCAGAATTGGCGAGGGGTTAGTATTCCATTTCGTATGACACCTTACTCGACATGTTTTGATAAAGCGATACCAGAGTTGGCATATAACCGCGAGGATTATAATGCACTTAAGAGTATATGGTATGCGATATCATGGAGACGGCTAAGGGATGGATCCCGAAAGCCGCAGACAGGCTCAGCTCATGCCAGAGCACCATCTCACACGATTCCAAGCACTCTGCCTTCAGGATTGTTAAGGCCTGCCATAGGAGTGACTGATAGGAGATCTATGTGTCCATCTTAGGGTTAGATATAGGTATACTATATCTAAAGCAAAGGGTGAGTACACCACCTTGCCCCAGCTGTCGTGCAGCCAGTTGTGTCAGTTTAGTTAGTCAGCCCAGGGGTGGCATAATACATGCTTCAGCCCCTGGGAGACTTCTGGGTACACCTCAGCCCTGGGTACAGGGACTTGGAGAGGGCCCAGTGCCAATTCAGTACCTGAGTACAATTTGGATAGAGAGAACAGCTAGGCTGTGGGTCTGATTAGCAGGCCCACAGCCAGGGAAAGTTGTAAACCAGTGCAGCAAAAAGCAAAAATCTGGGTGATCATAGGATTGCAGACCCTACTCTCCTACATGACCCCCCCCCAAACTTTGGGACAATAAACTAACCTTGACCAGGTGAGTCTTCTTGCTCTAAGTGGAAATACCTGGAGAGCCCATCAGCATTGCTGTGATCAGTACCAGGTCTATGCTCCACTGTAAAATCCATCCCCTGTAGGGAAATGGACCACCTAAGCAGTTTGGGGTTTTCACCCTTCATCTGATTTAGCCACAAGAGGGGCTTATGGTCTGTCTGAATGGTGAAGTGAGTGCCAAACAAGTAGGCCCTCAGCTTCTTCAGGGCCCAGACCACAGCAAAGGCCTCCCTCTCAATAGCTGACCAATTTTTCTCTCTGGGTGTCAACCTCCTACTAATGAAAGCAATAGGCTGATCATTACCATCAAAATTCAGTTGAGACAGAACAGCCCCCACACCCAACTCAGAAGCATCTGTTTGGACAATGAATGGCTTGGAGTAATCTGGACTCTTTAGGATAGGTGCTATGCACATGGCCTGCTTTAGGTCATTGAATGCTTTCTGACAGCTTGCTGTCCACTGAACTTTCTTTGGCATCTTTTTGCTTGTCAGGTCATTAAGAGGGGTCACTATGGACCCATAATTTCTGACAAACTTCCTATAGTACCCAGTCAGGCCCAAGAAAGCTCGAACCTGAGTCTGGGTGATTGGAGGAGTCCAGTCCTTGATGGCCTGTATCTTACTCTCCAGTGGCTGAACCTGGCCTCCACCTACAAGGTGGCCCAGGTATACAACCTGTGTCTGCCCTATCTGGCACTTTGTGGCCTTGATAGTGAGGCCTGCCTTTTGCAGAGCCTCTAACACTTTCCTCAGGTGGACCAGGTGATCCTCCCAGGTGGAGCTAAAGACAGCAATATCATCAAGATAAGCTGCACAGAAGTCATCCAGCCCAGTGAGGACTTGATTCACCAACCTTTGGAAGGTGGCAGGTGCATTTTTCAAACCAAAGGGCATTACCACAAACTGATAATGCCCACCAGGGGTAGAAAATTCTGTCTTGGGTTTGGCCTCCTCAGCTAACCTGATTTGCCAATACCCAGCTGTCAAATCAAATGTACTTAAGAATTTGGCAGAAGCCAATTTATCTATAAGTTCATCTGCTCTTGGAATGGGGTGGGCATCAGTCTTAGTGACTGCATTGAGGCCTCTGTAGTCTACGCAAAACCTCATCTCTCTCTTACCACCCTGGGTGTGAGGCTTTGGCACTAGAACTACTGGGCTAGCCCAAGGGCTATCTGAGGGCTCAATGACTCCCAGCTCCAACATTTTCTGCACTTCAGTTTTGATGCAGTCTCTAACATGATCAGGCTGCCTGTAGATTTTACTCTTGACAGGCAGACTGTCTCCAGTGTCAACATCATGGGTACACCAATCAGTTTGGATGGGTGTCAGAGAGAACATATGTCTGTAGGATTGCAGAACTTGCCTGCAATCCTGTTGCTGATGTTCAGTGAGGCTGCCACAAAAGACAACACCATCAACTGATCCATCATCAGGATTCTGAGTGAGCAGGTCTGGGAGAGGGTCACTCTCTTCCTCCTGTCCCTCATCTGTGGCCATGAGCAAGCTCATGTCCTTCCTGTCAACATATGCCTTGAGCCTGTTAACATGGAGCACTCTGAGAGGGCTCCTGGGAGTTCCAAGGTCCACCAAGTAGGTAACCTCTCCCTTTTGCTCAATGATGGTGTGGGGCCCAGACCATTTGTCTTTCAGAGCTGCTGGGGCCACTGGCTCCAGCACCCACACCTTCTGTCCTGGCTGGTACACAGTCAGAACAGCCTTTTGGTCATGCCAAGCTTTTTGAAGTTCTTGGCTGGCCTCAAGGTTTTTAGATGCCTTTTCCATGTACTCAGCCATCCTGGAGCGGAGACCAAGTACATAGTCCACTATGTTGGTTGCAGGCTTTTTGAGAGGTCTCTCCCATCCTTCCTTCACCAAACACAGGGGTCCTCTTACAGGATGTCCATACAGAAGCTCAAAAGGGCTGTAGCCAACCCCCTTCTGTGGGACCTCTCTGTAAGCAAACAAGAGGCAGGGGATCAGGACATCCCATCTTCTCCTAAGAGTTTCAGGTAGTCCATGAATCATCCCTTTCAGGGTCCTGTTGAATCTCTCAACAAGCCCATTGCATTGTGGGTGGTAGGGTGTGGTGAACTTGTAGTTCACACCACACTCCTTCCACATTGCAGTCAGATATCCTGACATGAAGTTTGTACCTCTGTCAGAAACGACCTCCTTAGGGAAACCCACTCTGGAGAACACTCCAACTAGGGCTCTTGCCACTACAGGTGCTGTAGTGGTCCTAAGGGGAATAGCCTCAGGATACCTGGTGGCATGATCCACCACCACCAGTATAAACTTGTGCCCTGATGCTGTCTGGGGTTCCATTGGACCAACAATGTCAATCCCCACTCTCTCAAAGGGAACCCCCACCACAGGTAGTGGTATGAGGGGGGCCTTTGTTGTGCCACCTGACTTACCACTGGCTTGGCAAGTGACACAGGAGCGACAAAACTCCTTGGTATTCTCATTCATATGGGGCCAGTGAAAGTGTGAGACAAGCCTGTCCCAAGTCTTTGTCTGACCTAAGTGACCTGCAAGGGGAATCTCATGGGCCAAGGTGAGAAGGAAACCTCTCAGAGACAAGGGGATGACCAGCCTCCTGGTTGCACCAGGCTTGGGGTCTCTTGACTCAGAGTATAGGAGTCCATCTTCCCAGTATACCCTGTGGGCACCTGTGGCATTCCCTGCAGCCTCAGCAGCAGCCTGCTGTCTGAGGGGTTCAAGGGAAGGGCAGCTCAACTGTTCCTTCCCCAGGTCTGCTCTGGAGGGTCCCCCTGAGCCCAGAAACTCAACTTGATCAAGTTCAAGCTCTTTAGGCTCAGTTTCCCTCAGCTCTTCCAGATCAGCCTCCTCAGAGACTTGATCCTCAACCTGGGGCAAGGGGGAAGGCAAAGCCTTACCCTTACTGCTCTTCTTCTTGGAAGGTGTCTGGTCCATCATTTCAGGATCCAGCACCTGTTCAGTGGGGCATTTTCTGGCCTGGGACCTAGTCACAGCAAGCACATGTGCTGGCAAGCCTAACATTTCCATGTGAGTCCTCTGCTCCACTTCTGACCATTGTGATGACTCCAAATCATTGCCCAACAAACAATCAACTGGGAGGTCTGAACTGACTACAACTTTCTTTTGTCCCTTCACTCCACCCCAGGAGAAAGCCACAATTGCCACACTATGACTAGTAGTGACATTGCTGGCATTGGTCACCAGGAAATCAGTACCTGGCATGATCTGTCCAGGGTCCACAAAGTTAGGTGTCACCATGGTGACACTGGCACAAGTGTCCCTATAGGCCTGAGCCATTTTGCCATTTATCAATGGTGTCTGCCTGTATTTGCCCAAAGTATTGGGACTTATTTCAGGGGACATATCCATATCCCCTGTACAGACAAGGACAGCCTGAGTGAGTGTGCCAACTAAGTTGTCAGACCCCTCAGTACCCAAGGTTAACCCAACTAATGCCTTGGGAGGTACACTACCACTACTGACTGTACTAGGGGGTGCAGTTGCCTTAGGGGCTGTAGTGGCAGGAGTTTGTCCTCCTCTTTTGGTGCACTCACTAAACCAGTGAGATTTACTTTTACAGTACTGGCACCACCTTTTTGACTGGCCTTCTTGAGTCTTCTTCTTCTGGGAAGCCTGACCCCCACCCTCTTTGGTTTGTTGGGGACCTGGTGAAGACTTCTGGTCATTTTGCTCATTCTTAGCATTACCCTTCTGGTCTGCTTTCTTCTGACCACCCTGGTTCTGGTTCTGGTTCTGCTTGATCCTTGTCCTGACCCATCTGTCTGCCTTCTTTCCCAATTCTTGGGGAGAGGTCAGATCTGAATCAACAAGGTGCTGGTGCAACAACTGGTTCTGACAATTGTTTAAAATTTGTTCTCTCATCATTAGATTATACAATCCTGTGTAATCTGTAACCTTGCTACCCAGCAACCAGCCCTCCAAAGCCTTAGTGGCACAATCCACAAAGTCAGACCAGTCCTGAGACTGAGTTTTCTGGGTGTCTCTGAACAGCAACCTGTACTGCTCAGTGGTTAAACCAAACCCATCAACCAGTGTATTCTTCAGGACCTGGTAATTGTTAGCATCCTCTACTCTTGTAGTGAGGAGCTTATCTCTACCTTTACCATCAAAGGAGAGCCACAGTATAGCTGCCCACTGACTCTGGGGAATGCACTGCACAGTGCAGGCCCTCTCCAGAGCAGCCATCCATTTCTGGATATCATCCCCTTGCTTAAAGGGGGGCACTATCTTAGTCAGGTGTTTAGTATCTAAACCCTTCTCTCTATCTCTTGGGAGATTGCTGCCACCAGTGGGAGCTAACCCACTCATCTGCTGCTCTCTTGCCAGGGCAAGCTTCTCTTTGGCCAGGGCAATTTCTTCCCTTTCAATCCTCAGTTCAGCTTGTCTCATCCTAGCTTCATGCTCCCTTCTCTGAGGGGAAGTAAATCTCCTCTGTGGAGGATTCCTTCTCCCCTGAGAAGAGGCATTAGAGTGCAGAGATCTATTGGAGTCCCTAGAAAGAGATCTATCTCTCCTAACTCCAAGGTTAGGCCCACTTCGGGTTAGTACTGGGGGTCCCCCAGATCCTAGCCCAAGTAAGTCTAAGTTGGCCCTGGTTAGCCTTCTGACTACCTCAAGACCTTTGTCTACCTCATCCCCAGAGAGTTCCTCCTGATCCTCCTCCTCCTCAACTGCAGTAGCAGTGTTGGGGAGGTCTGGATCCCCAGAGGTTCCCTCTAAGGCTGGCATGTTCTCATGTAACTGAGAAAGCTTTCTGGCATCATATGTCTCTAAGAGACCTATCAGAAAGGGAATGGTGGGGTTAGACCCCTGCTTCAGTTTTCTGGAGACACAGATCTGTCTCATCTCCTGGAAACTGAGAGCTGCATATCTTGAAGTGACCTGTGGAGGGTCAACACTGACCAGGGGAGTCTCAGTAGAATCTCCCTGGGTAGACATGCTTTTCTAGTGAGGTGTAAGTGGTGCACTTACCTACACTATATGTTTGCCTACTGATCCCTTGCTAGAGTTGTAGTTTAGGGTGTGCTAGGCCCTAGGAGCTACAACAGCTGGTTCAGTAGAACTCAGAGTATTCTAAGCTAAGTTATATGTACCTTTAGTACTTATGTGATCTTTCACAAGATATTCTTAGGGCATGTGTGGTAAAACAACAGCAAGCTCAAATCCCAACCGCTGCTCACCAATGTGAGAAGTTGGCCTGATGTGCAGTGTTCACTATTCTAGTGATCACTATATATCAGTCCAAACAACCCTTATTGATGATTGGTTGTAAGTCAACCTTATAGACCAGCTATCCTAGTAGCATGGATACGAGCAGTCTAAGGCTAAGACTCTAGAGGGCGTGTTAAGCCAGCTGTTTTACCATCACATTACCCCTTGAACACCCAGTGAAAGGACACCACACAAGTGTTATGAAAATAAACAATGTATTTATTAGAATCACAACAACCCTGTACTCTTTATGAGGACAGGGTGCTAAGCACACAACAAAACTCTTATGAAAATACTTAAGTTAGCACGTTATACACAAATGCCCGAGGGGCACGAAAAACCATATACTCTAAAAGTGGAATGCGAGATTACTAGCAGGTAAGTACAGTACTAATAGGCTTTGGAATCGCTAGGACTTGACTAGGGAATCGTTAGATTACTTCTAGGAGACCTAGGGGACTCGGGTGCAGAGTGTGCACTCTCACGCGGGATGCGGGAAAAAGTCTATGGAAGCTAGTAAAGGCAAAGTTAGTGTTCACGGGCGAACCCGACCTGGTAGGGAGAAAACGACAGTGGATCCTGACCCTTGGATAGTGAGGCTATGCTGGGACACCGAAGTGCCGAAGTTACCTAGCCCAGGGGCTGCAGCTGCATAGGTCTGAAAAGACGTCGGGAATCTCGTTGCCGGGCCAGGAGCCTGGAAGAAGGAAGTTGCTGGCAGGCGACCAAGCCTGGATCAAGGAAGAAGGAAACCTGAAAGCAGAGGGGACCAAGTTCTTGAATCACTAGCCAGTGATTAAGTGGGCACCAGGATGGCACCGGGCGAAGTCACCGCAGTCAGGTGAGTGGGCGCTGCTGGGCTCTGCAGTCTCTCGGACCAGGAGGCGTTGTCGGCGACCAGGATGGAGGTGCGAGCTGTCCCACGAAGGTTCTTGCTGTCGACGTCGCTGGACCCAGGATTGGGCAACAAGTCTTGGCAAATGCAAGGCCCACGCGGTGGACCTAAAATGGCGTCTTAGCCGGACCAGGAGGGTCCAGGGTACTTCTGGAGGGAAGCAAGGGCCAGTCTGGAGCAACCAGACCAGCAGCAGTGTTGTCGTCGGGCATCGTTCGGAAGGCCACAAGCCAGCGGGCTAGTAGCCAAACAACGCGGTGAGCAGCAGAAAGCAGAAGGGCCCCACGCCGATCGAGGAGATGCTGGGGGGGCTGCTCTTCGGTGCTGGAGCTGCTCAGGGTGGGGGCTTCTCGGACCCCAAAGCACTCACCAGGAAATTACTCGGTGGGCTTGCTGTGCAGAAGTCGTGCAGTCTTGGCGATGGCCGGTCCCTCGAGGTCTCGTCGCACCCACGGTTCTCAGCTGTGCTGTAGAGGTGGGTAGAGGTCAGAGGTGCCAGGGAAGCCGGGTCTCGTCGAGCTGGGCAGTCGGATTCCGGAGGAAGGACGTGCAGCAGACCGCGGTGTTCTTAGATGGTGCCTGCGGATGCAGGGTGACTACTCCTTAGCCACAAGGGAGAATCTTGAGGAAGAAATCGTGAAGTCCTTTCGTGGAAAGTGGTATCTTGATTCCAAAGATGATCTGATTTGGAAGGGGGCCAGTCTCTACCTTTATCTTGGAAAAGGGGGCTGGCACGCGACTAAGTCCTGCCCTAGGGGTGGGACCAGGAGGGGGGTGGTTACACCCACTTCCTTGGCGGGCTTTTCCCCAGCACAGGGTCTGGAGTGTCCCTGGAACTGGTTTAAGCCAGCCTATGCACAGTGAGCACCGGGGTGCCACGTGCAGTCACCTTCCTCTGAAGCCCTGCCTACCTACAATACACAAAACCCTGTCTGGGACGGTGCTGGCACCGCCCCTGGCAGGAAACCCTTTGTCCTTATCTCCTGCTCTGGGAGGACTCCCAGCAGCAGGAGGGCAGACTTGTGTCTCGGTGGCAGCATCCATTTTGTGGATGCTAAGGCTCTGTCTGACTTTTAACCGGGTTATAGGTTACATGCATGTCGTGTCCCTCTAGAAGGGTGGAATGCTAACCCCGTCGCCAGAATTGGCGAGGGGTTAGTATTCCAATTCGTATGACACCTTACTCGACATGTTTTGATAAAGCGATACCAGAGTTGGCATATAACCGCGAGGATTATAATGCACTTAAGAGTATATGGTATGCGATATCATGGAGACGGCTAAGGGATGGATCCCGAAAGCCGCAGACAGGCTCAGCTCATGCCAGAGCACCATCTCACACGATTCCAAGCACTCTGCCTTCAGGATTGTTAAGGCCTGCCATAGGAGTGACTGATAGGAGATCTGTGTGTCCATCTTAGGGTTAGATATAGGTATACTATATCTAAAGCAAAGGGTGAGTACACCACCTTGCCCCAGCTGTCGTGCAGCCAGTTGTGTCAGTTTAGTTAGTCAGCCCAGGGGTGGCATAATACATGCTTCAGCCCCTGGGAGACTTCTGGGTACACCTCAGCCCTGGGTACAGGGACTTGGAGAGGGCCCAGTGCCAATTCAGTACCTGAGTACAATTTGGATAGAGAGAACAGCTAGGCTGTGGGTCTGATTAGCAGGCCCACAGCCAGGGAAAGTCGTAAACCAGTGCAGCAAAAAGCAAAAATCTGGGTGATCATAGGATTGCAGACCCTACTCTCCTACAGTATATCATATCTGTAAAGAGAACCTATAATGCAATTCTCTCTGTAGTACTTTTATTCCTACATATAACCACAATACCTCGAGATGATATGTAGTAGGACTCTCACTTACCATTTAGTGCAGGAGAGTACTGCCTCACCTCACCTGGCTCACGGCGCAGGTAGTTGAAGCACCGCTCTAATATAAAAAGAAAGACATACAAAGGCACGTCAGCTACCGCTGACTTCACACTTAATCACAACTTTTTCTGGCGTGTTTGCGGGTCAGTTGGCCAATATGCCCTATCTAGGGCCTCGGCAGAAATTAATAGCATGGCAAAAGCGAGACCTCCGTTTGCAGGGAAGGATGTCTTTTGTCGGTTGTTCTTAAAAGAAGAACGATTGTATTCACTCATAAATTGAAGCTTAAAAGGCATCTGTGTTAGCCCAGATCACCGCCTTACAGTGACTCATGGTTATTAGATGTCGAAGTTAACTTTCATTGTTTAGGATTATGTACACAAGCGGCCATGACTCTGTGTCACAAACAGTCCCCCTGAGCCTTCTAAATAAGCCACAGAGAAATTCCTGGCGTCTATCATTGTGTCTCAATCAGGGTTCGGTCGCGTTTGGACTAACACGCGATTAAACAATGCCCCAGATCTACAGCGCAACTTAGCAGTTATAACAGTGTGTATTCTGCCGCAGTGGGTTGGTGGAAAGACATATATTCTCCCACCTTGCAAGCGCTAGTGAGTTACGCTTCGAGCGGAAGGCAGCATGACCAGTTACAGGCACTCGCGCTCAGCGCTGTCGAGCTCTCCCTGCTCTGTGCGGTTGTGAGGAGAATGCACGCATTCAGTGGCAGCAGACTTCAGCGATCGCTGACGGGCAGGCAGAGAGAGGTGATCTCTTACCTGTCCGTCGGTACTTCCAGCGTCCCTCTGGCTGTAAGGGGAGGTGACGCGCGTAGCTAACAGCAACAGTTTTACCTCCTAGAGTGGGCGTGTCCCATTACATCCCCTGACCCCAAAGGATTCTGGGACATGTAGTCCGTAATCCGATGGTTTCAGAACACATAGTCCCTAATTCTGCACGTTTTGTTTGCATGATCAATTAAGCATACATTATATTTACATGATCAGCTACGCAAGCAGTTGTTCAAGATGGCACTGCGGTCTGATTAGACGTCAAATTTATCATTAAATTTTAGAATGCCAGCAGGCCTCACTGGCAGGTTGATTGTTGATATGCACAACTGGGGTGTTGTGGGATATGTAGTGCCATGATGAATAGTGCATCAATGGTAGCCTGTTCATAATAGGATCCACACTACTAGATGAGATTCATATTCAATCTATGGATGATCTATGGGTGATGATAATATGTGTAGATACCATCACCAGGAGTGGGCAAACGTAGCCCATTTTCTGGTCAGAACTAGTGCCAAACCCCTGGTGGAGTGTATATCTCTGAAGTCCACCCTCAGATTGCTACAGGGGAGTACTTGTCAGAGTGACATCCACGGGATGTCATCATTCAACCCGTCCTTGTCTGAGTTAAGGGTATACACCCATTTTTGTTCTTTCTTAAACAGAAACTTGTTTATATCTGTCACGTGGTTTGGTATCAGTGGTTGTTCTAGCACAGTCCAACGAAAATCATTTGGGCCGTGTCCCACCTCCAGAAAGTGATTGGTCATTTTGGTGGACTGTTTCCGACACCTGATGGTACTTTTATGTTCGGAAATGCGTGTCTTTACTTTTCTGGTTGTCATCCCCACGTATTTAGACTCACAGGGACAGACTATCAGGTAGATGACATTTTGACTATTGCAATTGGTGAAGCGCCTTTGTTCCCACGGACGCCCACCCAAAATGTCAATAGTTCTTGATTTGGCAGTCTGCGGGCATGCAGCACAGTTCCCACAGGGATGGTGACCTGTCACGGCTGGCATGTCCCAGAGAGTTCCTACTGCTCTAGGGGTCACTGATCTTGGTCTAGTGTGGACCAATTGGTCCTTTAGATTTCTGCCCCTTTTGAAGGCAAACAGCGGGGAAGGCAAACTGTCATTACCCGTGTTAAGGATGCCCCAGTGTTTTTTTATGATCTTCTGAATCTGATTGGAACGAGTGCCAAACGTGTTGACACAGGTAATCCGGGGTTCTTGTGTTTTGGGTACCGATGGCTCCAGGAGGCTTTCGCGGTTGTTATTGAACGCCCTCTTTTTCGATCTTCGTATCAAGTGCTTGGGATACTTTTTTTCGAGCAAATTGCTCTCCAATATTTTGGCATGATTGAAGAAACTCTCCTTGGTCGAGCAATTCCTCTGTATTCTCAGGAATTGCCCGTAAGGCAAGTTGTCTCTCAGAGCTTTTGGGTGACAGCTCTCGTAGCTCAACAGAGAGTTCCTTGCCATCGGTTTCCGATAGAGTTCGGATTGAAGACCAGTCGAGGTGACATTGATCTTGAGGTCCAGAAAAGCCAGATGTGTTTTGCTGTGTTCAACTGTGAACCGGAGGAATTCATTTCTGCTGTTTAACCAAACGTGGAAGGTTTGTAGCTCGTCCAAAGTCCCACGCCAGACCACAAGGACGTCATCGATGTAACGTTTCCATAGACGTAGCGAGGCGAAAAATGGGTTCGTTTCGGTGAGGATGACTTCTTCTTCGAACCGATGGACGTAGCGATTCGCCAGGCTAGGGGCAAAAACGCTGCCCATGCTGGTCCCAGAGACCTGTAGATACATGGAGTCCTCGAATTGGAAGTAATTTTCGGTCATCGCTAGATTGGCCAAAGTCATGATGAAAGAGACCGGAGTGATTGAGTCTAAATCACGCGCTCGTAGCAAAGTCTCAATCACATCAAGGGTCTCCCTTTGGGGAATTGACGTGTAGAGAGATTCTACATCGAAGGATACCAGGAGATCCAGGTTGGCATCAAACTCAACGTCTGGTAGAATCTTCAAAACATCCTTCGTATCTTGTAGGTATGTAGGCATATCGTGGACCATGGGTCTCAAAAAATGATCTACGAAGGTGGAGAGGGGTTCGAGCAGAGACCCGATGCCCGATATTATTGGGCGTCCGGGCGGTGGCCTTTGAGGTTTGTGCACTTTGGGTAGCACGTAGAAGTATGGGATAACAGGATGTGCCAATTGCAGGTATGATGCCTCCTTTGATGTTATCCATCCCTCAGAAAGTGCTTCTTCAACATATTGTTTGATGGCCAATGACAATCTTTCGGTAGGATCCTCAACGAGTTTCCGATATGATCTCACATCGTTAAGTTGTCGAATGCATTCCTCACGGTATGTGGTAGTGTCAAGGACAACTATAGCTCCGCCCTTGTCGGCAGGTTTGATCACTACCGAAGAGTCCTGGGTAAGGTTTTTTAGAGCTACCTGTTCTTTCTTAGGGAAATTGACAAAGGGCTTGCTGTTCTGTTGTAGCAGATTCTTTATATCGCTATCCACCGCTTCTTCAAAGGCCATTACCTTAGCTGGAAGTCCTGTAGTTGGTGGATTGAAGGTGGAGGGTCTTTTCAAACCCGTATTCTGGTCCATCAATGCTGGATCTCTTCCGCCTTCGTTGTCTTTTGCGAAAAGGAAATGTAGACGGATTTTCCTAAAGAATTTCCCCATCTCAATTTGAGTCTGGAAAGGGTCGCCGATATTGGTGGCCACAAAACCCAAACCTCTGTTGAGCATTTTCAGCTCCGTCTCAGAGAGTGTTCGTGAACTGAGATTTATCACGAGGTCGTTCCTGATGTTGTCGCTGTCGTTTGATCCTGAGGTATTTGTTTCCCATTCCGCAGGCCCATCATCTGAGGTGCGAGGTTCCACTGCACTTGGTTCTGCTGTTGTCCTCTCCTCCTCCCCCTTTGTCTCCCCCTGCCATGTCCTAAAAAAGACTGGGAATTGAAATCAGGGAAGAATTGCTGGGGACCGAAGGGCATCATCTGTTGTGGGAAGGGGGCTCCCTGAGACCACGGATTCGGTTGCCACCATGGTGGAAACTGGGGTTGGCTATAGTTCTGACCAGGTCCTCTCCAGTTTCTTCGGTTGCCTCTCCCTCGGCCCTTATTGTTGGTGTTACTACCTAGGCTAGATGAGTCTGAATCACTAGACCCATCGCCAGAGCTGGAAGTACCGTAAGTTGACCCTCCTTTATGACCCTTTGTGTTGTAAACCGGAGGGACAAAGGAGTCACTTGTATAGGGATAGATTTTCTCAGTGGCAAATTTCTCTATGTCTTTTTTGCACTTCTCTAGTTTCTTAAATAGAATTGAATCTCTGAATTCTTTGTTGGCCTTATTATTTTCATCTAGATTTTTTGTGAAGATTTTGCTCGAGAGTGTAGTTCTAATCTGCCCCTCTAGTAATTGAATCTCGACCAAGATTTTATCGGCCGCTTTCTTCGCTGTTTTAATTATAAGCACCAACCAATCGCGGGTACATTTCCACGCGATTAGATACCAATTATTCAGGAACTCTTTGTCATCCAAGAAGAGTCTAGGAACATTAGTCACAATTAGTCCACTGGGCGCGCAATTGCCGCGTAGGTACTCAGCCATTACCAAGCCATGGACACAAATACGTGATTGACTCTTTTTAATAGTTAACATTTTTGCCCAACCTTCATCGGTGCTTACTTGAGGAATGGGTATGTTGTCCAGAATACTAGGATTCTCGTCTAAGATGGACTGAATCTCTGCTTCATCAAAGAATAGGCCAAGATTAGTTGCCATGATGGTGTTATGACCGCACAATTTACACACACAGAAAGAAGTAGTGAAGGTACGTATAGTCAATGTCTATCAAGCTCTCACAGAGGGGGTGAAAAAGCAATAGACCCGCGGCCTTGGCCGCACAAAAGCATTAATTGAACAGGGGTTATTTTGGGTCTCAGGGATTATTTTTTATGACCACTCAGCACTATACTCCCCGGGGGTAACTGAACAAAATACAAATAATAGTGGAGGGTCAAAAAACGAATTTCTAAGGAAACGACTATGTGTGAGAACCAGTGGCAATAGTCCACTAATCAGGGTACATCATTCGTGGTTGTTGAAAAATACCCATCAGTAGCTCTTCCTCAGCGCCCTTTTCATCATGTGGGTTCCTTCTAACCATGAAGGATGTTTTTTTTGGTATAGTCAATATCGACAGCATAAGGACCAGTGATGGTATAACTGGGTCACAGGGAGCTACTGAAAAGCAGTGCGAGGGGGTGTGGTAAAGTGCAAAAAGTGCAGGATAGTGATATATAAAATTAGATAACTATGAGGAAAAATTATTTATTACAGACCTCAGTGAAAAACAACTGGAAAACCAGGGGGGAGCGACCTCGCTGACGCCGTGGTCGCTCCCCCCTGGTTTTCCAGTTGTTTTGCCCATAATTTGTGCTTGTTTGTTTCTGCCGTCTGTTCGTGTATTTAGCTGTTTTTCCTTGTTTTGCCCGTAATTTGTGCTTGTTTGTTTCTGCCGTCTGTTCGTGTATTTAGCTGTTTTTCCTTGTTTTGCCCGTAATTTGTGCTTGTTTGTTTTTGCCGTCTGTTCGTGTATTTAGCTGTTTTTCTTTGTTTTGCCCGTAATTTGTGCCTGTTTATCTCATTGTAGCCTCTGTGCCGTGCCCAGTCTCCTTCCTGATTGATCGCCGCCCTCCGCTCCCGCTTCCCGCCACTGCCTTTGGCCCCGCCCCTTTCTCTTCTGTTCCCTCCCCGCTCCCGCCTCCCAGCTGCTCCGCCCACCCGCGCACTTCGCCTTAAATGGCGACCGTGCGAACGCGCAGCGGTCACGCGCAGCGGGCGTGCCGATTGTGCGCCGAAGGCGCGCCAAAGGTAAGCCCGTCTACGCCCGTCCGCGACCGGATCGCGACCAGCGCCAGGACCCCTGTCCGCCGAAGACCCCGGCCGACCCGCCTGACGTACGCCGCCGCCACCCTCATCGCACTCAACACCGGCCGACTCCCAGAATGCCATCAAGCCACCCCACGGCGCACCCACGGACCCTTCAGCTGCCACGCCTGCAAGTTCACCTGCATCCGGACCTGCCTAGCACCAGCACCCACCAAGTCGAACGCCAGCAGCACCCACCTCAAGTGCATCCTGCTCAACACCCGCTCCGTCCACAGACACGCCATCGAACTCTGGAACCTCCTAGACGCCACAGCCCCTGACGTCGCCTTCCTCACGGAGACCTGGATGAACGCCTCTTCAGCCCCCGACATCGCCATCGCTATCCCAGAGGGCTACAAGATCGTCCGGAGGGACCGCAACGCCAACCAGATGGGAGGAGGCATCGCCATCATCCACAGGAACACCATCCGTCTCACGACCAGCACCGACAACACCCTGACCACCGCCGAACACCTGCATTTCCAGATCCACACCAGCCCGAACACCACCCTCAGAGGCACCCTGATCTACCGACCCCCGGGACCACGCACACAATTCAGCGAGGACATCGCCGACTTCGTCAGCCCGCATGCCCTCCCCTCCGCTGACTACATCCTCCTAGGCGACCTCAACTTCCATCTGGAGAACAACAACGACCGCAACACCAGCACTCTGCTCGACAACCTCGCCAATCTTGGACTCAATCAACTGGTGTCCACCCCCACCCACCTCGCCGGACACACACTGGACGCAGTCTTCTCCTCCAGCCCAGACATCGACTTCAGCCACGCCACAGAGCTTCAATGGACGGACCACAGCTGCGTCCACTTCACCTTCACGAGAACGACGACCCACCGCCACCAGCAACAGGCCGCCCGCAGAAGCTGGAACAAGATCACAGCAGACCAGCTCGCCACCTCCCTGAGCCAGCACCCTCCTGCCAGCTCAGCGAACCCCAGCCAGGCCGCCGACAACCTCACGAAGTGGATCAGCAACTGCGCGGACGAGCTCGCCCCGCTGAGGACCCCGCCCAGCAGACCCGGCAGCAAGAAAGCCCCGTGGTTCACCGACGAACTCAAGAGCTCCAAGAAGAACTGCCGAGCCCTCGAGAAAGTCTGGAGAAGGGAACCTACACCGGACAACAGGACCTCCCTCAAGCTTGCCAGCCGGAAGCACCACCAGCTGATCCGCGCCGCCAAGAAAACAGCATTCAAGGACCGGTTGGACAACAACGCACACAACTGCAAGGAGCTCTTCAACATCGTGAAAGAGCTCTCCAACCCCAGCGCAGGAAACAACGACATCACCCCATCGCAAGACGTCTGCAACTCCCTCGCTTCATACTTCCACAACAAGATCTCGGACATACACAACAGCTTCAACAACCAACCAACGCACACCATGACCGAACAACCACCCCCCACCACCACCCTCCACGCCTGGACCCCGATCAGCACCGAAGACACCATACGCACAATGAACTCCATCCACTCCGGATCACCGACCGACCCCTGCCCTCACCACGTCTTCAACAAGGCCGACGCTGTCATCGCACCCCACCTGCGGGACATCATCAACACCTCCTTCGACACCGCCACCTTCCCTGAGAGCTGGAAACACGCCGAACTCAGCGCTCTCCTCAAGAAACCAACAGCGGACCCCACTGAACTCAAGAACTACCGCCCCATCTCGCTCCTCCCGTTTCCAGCTAAAGTCATCGAGAAGACCGTCAACAAGCAGATGGCCGCCTTCCTCGAGACGAACGGATCCCTCGACCCCTCACAGTCAGGCTTCCGAGCCAATCACAGCACCGAGACCGCCCTCATCGCCGCCACCGATGACATCCGAGCCCTGATGGACAATGGAGAAACAGCGGCCCTCATCCTCCTAGACCTCTCCGCGGCATTCGACACTGTCTGCCACCGCACCCTAGTACAGCGCCTCAGCAACGTCGGAATCCAGGACAAGGCGCTGGAATGGATCATCTCCTTCCTCGACGGAAGAACACAGAGAGTCCGCCTACCACCGTACAAGTCAGAAGCCTCCGAAGTCATCTGCGGCGTCCCCCAAGGGTCATCTCTGAGCCCCACCCTCTTCAACGTCTACATGAGCCCCCTCGCAGCCATCGTACGCAAACACAACCTCAGCATAATCTCCTACGCCGACGACACCCAGCTGATCCTCTCCCTGACCAACGACCCCGCCTCCGCCAGAGCCAACCTGCACGAAGGGATGAAAGAGGTAGCCGAGTGGATGACGACCAGCCGCCTGAAACTGAACTCTGACAAGACGGAGGTCCTCATCCTGGGCTCTTCACCCTCCGCCTGGGACGACTCCTGGTGGCCTCCCGCCCTGGGCACCGCACCCAAACCGACAGACCATGCACGCAACCTGGGCTTCATCCTGGACTCCTCCCTATCCATGACCAGACAAGTCAACAACGTCTCCTCGGCTTGCTTCAACATCCTACGCATGCTACGGAAGATCTTCTGGTGGATCCCCACCGAGGCCAGGAAGACCGTCACCCAGGCCCTCGTCACCAGCCGACTGGACTACGGCAACGCCCTCTACGCCGGTACCACCGCCAAGCTCCAGAAGAGACTCCAGCGGATCCAGAACGCCTCAGCCAGACTCATCCTCGACATCCCACGAACCAGCCACATCACCGGACATCTGAGAGACCTCCACTGGCTCCCCGTCAACAAAAGAATCACCTTCCGCCTCCTCACCCACGCACACAAAGCCCTACACGACCAGGGTCCGAGCTACCTCAACAGCCGAATCAACTTCTACGCGCCCAACCGCCACCTCCGATCAGCCAACCACGCCCTCGCCGCCGTCCCCCGCATCCGAAGAGCGACTACGGGAGGAAGGTCCTTCTCCTACCTGGCCGCCAAGACCTGGAACTCCCTCCCGACCGACCTGCGCCTGACCCAAGACCACCTCGCCTTCAGGAAGAAGCTGAAGACCTGGCTGTTCGAGCAGTAGCGGCACCCCCCCCCCCCAGCGCCTTGAGACCCTACGGGTAGGTAGCGCGCTATATAAGTGTCACTGATTGATTGATTGATTGACCTCAGTGTTTCTAAGAGTTTAAAAGAGCGAAATTGGTAGTTTCACCTAATAGCTACCAACAGGTTGGTCGACATGTTTCAGCAGATTTTTGGATCACAGAGGTATCCACTGCATTCCTCAGGACCTGTATCGCTACTGCTTGTGATGTGTTAGAAAAAATAAAAAGGAAATATTTCACCTGGGTACTAGTGAAGAATCATTCTCCCAGCTGAGAAATCCGGTGTAAACCAAACATAGTCGAAAACAAAGAAAAACATACAATTAGTATATGTACGATATCCAAAACACTTTCATGGTATATCATATCTGTAAAGAGAACCTATAATGCAATTCTCTCTGTAGTACTTTTATTCCTACATATAACCACAATACCTCGAGATGATATGTAGTAGGACTCTCACTTACCATTTAGTGCAGGAGAGTACTGCCTCACCTCACCTGGCTCACGGCGCAGGTAGTTGAAGCACCGCTCTAATGTAAAAAGAAAGACATACAAAGACATGTCAGCTACCGCTGACTTCACACTTAATCACAACTTTTTCTGGCGTGTTTGCGGGTCAGTTGGCCAATATGCCCTATCTAGGGCCTCGGCAGAAATTAATAGCATGGCAAAAGCGAGACCTCCGTTTGCAGGGAAGGATGTCTTTTGTCGGTTGTTCTTAAAAGAAGAACGATTGTATTCACTCATAAATTGAAGCTTAAAAGGCATCTGTGTTAGCCCAGATCACCGCCTTACAGTGACTCATGGTTATTAGATGTCGAAGTTAACTTTCATTGTTTAGGATTATGTACACAAGCGGCCATGACTCTGTGTCACAAACAGTCCCCCTGAGCCTTCTAAATAAGCCACAGAGAAATTCCTGGCGTCTATCATTGTGTCTCAATCAGGGTTCGGTCGCGTTTGGACTAACACGCGATTAAACAATGCCCCAGATCTACAGCGCAACTTAGCAGTTATAACAGTGTGTATTCTGCCACAGTGGGTTGGTGGAAAGACATATATTCTCCCACCTTGCAAGCGCTAGTGAGTTACGCTTCGAGCGGAAGGCAGCATGACCAGTTACAGGCACTCGCGCTCAGCGCTGTCGAGCTCTCCCTGCTCTGTGCGGTTGTGAGGAGAACGCACGCATTCAGTGGCAGCAGACTTCAGCGATCGCTGACGGGCAGGCAGAGAGAGGTGATCTCTTACCTGTCCGTCGGTACTTCCAGCGTCCCTCTGGCTGTAAGGGGAGGTGACGCGCGTAGCTAACAGCAACAGTTTTACCTCCTAGAGTGGGCGTGTCCCATTACATCCCCTGACCCCAAAGGATTCTGGGACATGTAGTCCGTAATCCGATGGTTTCAGAACACATAGTCCCTAATTCTGCACGTTTTGTTTGCATGATCAATTAAGCATACATTATATTTACATGATCAGCTACGCAAGCAGTTGTTCAAGATGGCACTGCGGTCTGATTAGACGTCAAATTTATCATTAAATTTTAGAATGCCAGCAGGCCTCACTGGCAGGTTGATTGTTGATATGCACAACTGGGGTGTTGTGGGATATGTAGTGCCATGATGAATAGTGCATCAATGGTAGCCTGTTCATAATAGGATCCACACTACTAGATGAGATTCATATTCAATCTATGGATGATCTATGGGTGATGATAATATGTGTAGATACCATCACCAGGAGTGGGCAAACGTAGCCCATTTTCTGGTCAGAACTAGTGCCAAACCCCTGGTGGAGTGTATATCTCTGAAGTCCACCCTCAGATTGCTACAGGGGAGTACTTGTCAGAGTGACATCCACGGGATGTCATCATTCAACCCGTCCTTGTCTGAGTTAAGGGTATACACCCATTTGTGTTCTTTCTTAAACAGAAACTTGTTTATATCTGTCACGTGGTTTGGTATCAGTGGTTGTTCTAGCACAGTCCAACGAAAATCATTTGGGCCGTGTCCCACCTCCAGAAAGTGATTGGTCATTTTGGTGGACTGTTTCCGACACCTGATGGTACTTTTATGTTCGGAAATGCGTGTCTTTACTTTTCTGGTTGTCATCCCCACGTATTTAGACTCACAGGGACAGACTATCAGGTAGATGACATTTTGACTATTGCAATTGGTGAAGCGCCTTTGTTCCCACGGACGCCCACCCCCAATGTCAATAGTTCTTGATTTGGCAGTCTGCGGGCATGCAGCACAGTTCCCACAGGGATGGTGACCTGTCACGGCTGGCATGTCCCAGAGAGTTCCTACTGCTCTAGGGGTCACTGATCTTGGTCTAGTGTGGACCAATTGGTCCTTTAGATTTCTGCCCCTTTTGAAGGCAAACAGCGGGGGAGGCAACCTGTCATTACCCGTGTTGAGGATGCCCCAGTGTTTTTTTATGATCTTCTGAATCTGATTGGAACGAGTGCCAAACGTGTTGACACAGGTAATCCGGGGTTCTTGTGTTTTGGGTACCGATGGCTCCAGGAGGCTTTCGCGGTTGTTATTGAACGCCCTCTTTTTCGATCTTCGTATCAAGTGCTTGGGATACTTTTTTTCGAGCAAATTGCTCTCCAATATTTTGGCATGATTGAAGAAACTCTCCTTGGTCGAGCAATTCCTCTGTATTCTCAGGAATTGCCCGTAAGGCAAGTTGTCTCTCAGAGCTTTTGGGTGACAGCTCTCGTAGCTCAACAGAGAGTTCCTTGCCACCGGTTTCCGATAGAGTTCGGATTGAAGACCAGTCGAGGTGACATTGATCTTGAGGTCCAGAAAAGCCAGATGTGTTTTGCTGTGTTCAACTGTGAACCGGAGGAATTCATTTCTGCTGTTTAACCAAACGTGGAAGGTTTGTAGCTCGTCCACAGTCCCACGCCAGACCACAAGGACGTCATCGATGTAACGTTTCCATAGACGTAGCGAGGCGAAAAATGGGTTCGTTTCGGTGAGGATGACTTCTTCTTCGAACCGATGGACGTAGAGATTCGCCAGGCTAGGGGCAAAAACGCTGCCCATGCTGGTCCCAGAGACCTGTAGATACATGGAGTCCTCGAATTGGAAGTAATTTTCGGTCATCGCTAGATTGGCCAAAGTCATGATGAAAGAGACCGGAGTGATTGAGTCTAAATCACGCGCTCGTAGCAAAGTATCAATCACATCAAGGGTCTCCCTTTGGGGAATTGACGTGTAGAGAGATTCTACATCGAGGGATACCAGGAGATCCAGGTTGGCATCAAACTCAACGTCTGGTAGAATCTTCAAAACATCCTTCGTATCTGGTAGGTATGTAGGCATATCGTGGACCATGGGTCTCAAAAAATGATCTACGAAGGTGGAGAGGGGTTCGAGCAGAGACCCGATGCCCGATATTATTGGGCGTCCGGGCGGTGGCCTTTGAGGTTTGTGCACTTTGGGTAGCACGTAGACCCCACACCACCAGCGCCTTGAGACCCTCATGGGTGAGTACAATACCCTGATTGATTGAGTGATTGATCGCACCACTGTGCATGGTGTCACTGGTGTTTCTCCTTTTAAATCCTGCGTGGCTCACAGGTTCATGTCATGAGAAGACTGCTGTGAAGGTCAATGGAGCAAATGACAAGGGCGTGTGTGTGGGGGACTTGGTCAAGATTAAGCATGGCAGAGTTTGCAAAGGGTTGTATAAGTTTTGGTGTCCTTTCAAGATTAAACAAGTATTTGACAACTATGTGATCTTCACCAATGGCAACAAATGGAACAAACGCAGAGTGGTGTCATATCAGAAAGCTGGAGGGCTGGTGAATAAAGGGATTGGCCCTGATGCGTCCAGTCTGCAAGGGAGGTTGAACAGTTTCATGCTGATGTCTGATGATGAGATCACTAGCAGGAGAGCCCAGACCAGGAGTGTTTGCACAGAATGTGGGTCAGGTGATGCTCATCTTCTTGGTTTGGCTGACTGTTCTGCTTCAGATTCTGAGGGCTCTGTTGCCCATAATAGAGCGAGTGTATTTCACTCCTTCAGACTGCGTAGCCCCCCACGGTATTTGGAAGAGTATGTACAAACGGAGTGAGGGTGTTTTAGAAAGAGTGCTCTTTGTTGTGGGCTTCTCCCTCTCTGTTGCATGGAAAATGTATTCCTCATTGCGTTTTCAATGTATTGCTTTTCCTGGAAATTTGTAGAGATTCCTTACCTAATTTCTCATTTTGTTTATCCTTCCTCCCTTGTTTTCCATTTTTATGTTTATGTGGGGTTTTTTGTGGGGTAGAAGGGGGGATGTAGTACTTTACTTCACGAGGCTTTGTGAGGTCATTACCTCTTTACTCTCTGAATGTTCGGTGTTTGGGATTCTCCCTGAGTCAGTTGCTCCGTGGCTGGCGAGGGAGGAATCATGCCACCTCTGGTGTTCCCAAATAAACTGTTTGTACTAGATTAAATGGTGTGTGTGTGTGTGTGTATAGTCACTTCAACAGTATCCATTTTTTCCCTACACCCAGTCCAAAGGCCCGATTGTTCGGTGACACAGAGACTACAAAAGTCGGGGTGAAAAAAGAGGGGAGGTCTGGAAAGGAGGAGGGGGCAGGCTTTGATGCTGTCAGTGGCAATTGATGGACAGAATGCAGAACAATGTCGTACATTCACCCCAGTACAGAGATCTGGGCCTAAATCCATTGTGTTTTTGTTCACCATGCCATTCCAGTTTGGACCCAGCCATATGCAAATCAGTCTTGACCCTGCACCCAATGGGAACAGTCTGCCCGAACTGCCAGGCCAGGTCCTCCCTGGACTGGAAACAAGCATCCTAGGACCGGTTTTGGGCTTTCAGCCCTCATCAGCCAGGATAGCTTGACTCCAGTGGCATGGAGAGCACGGGACCCACGTCTAGGCATACCCGTCCCACTTGGGGTGACAAATGCAAAAAGAACAATTGATGGACAGAATGCAGAACAATGTCATACATTCCCCCAGTACAGAGATCTGGGCCTAAATCCATTGTGTTTTTGCTCACCATGCCATTCAAGTTTTGACCCAGCCATATGCAAATCAGTCTTAACCCTGCACCCAATGGGAACAGTCCAGCCCGAACTGCCAGGCCAGGTCCTCCCTGGACTAGAAACAAGCATCCTAGGAGCGGTTTGGGGCTTTCAGCACTCATCAGCCAGGATAGCTTGACTCCAGAGGCATGGAGAGCACAGGACCCACGTCTAGGCATACCCGTCCCACTCGGGGTGACAAATGCAAAAAGAACAATTGATGGACAGAATGCAGAACAATGTCATACATCCACCCCAGTACAGAGATCTGGGCCTAAATCCATCGTTTTTTTTGCTCACCATGCCTTTCCAGTTTGGACCCAGCCATATGCAAATCAGTCTCGACCCTGCGCCCAATGGGAACAGTCCAGCCCAAACTGCCAGGCAAGTTTAATTACAGTTATGGCATACTGGTATTTGGTGCAATGCAAAAGGAGCATTACATACACACACATGCAAGGGTGCCAGTTACTTGCTGATGCAGGTCTCATTCTAAATGCAGCAATGTATGAGTTCACTAGCCCAAACTGAAATTCTTTGGCCACATTTTCTCTGATGGGGGAATGACACCTGACCCAGATAAAGTGTGAGCACTGTCAGCTACCTGCCCCCCACAGGATGTCACCATACTTCGATCTTTCTTAAGCATGGCCAGTTGTTGCTCAAGGTAATTTTGTGACCTTGGTACTGTGAGTACCCCATTGAGAAACTTTACAAAATGAGATGTCCCTTTCCAGTGATCTGCTGAATGTGATCAAAGCTTCAAAGTTATAAAACATGTGATTGAAAATGCAACTGAGATGGCCTATTTTGACCTCAAGTTACATACTGGTATCACAGTCGATGCTAACAAGTTGGGGCTGAGGGCAATCCTTGCTCAACATAATAGTCATCCGAATGCTCAGAGACACATTGTGGCCTATGCCAGTTGAAGCCAGTCTGACACAGAACATGCCTATTCACAGCCAGAGAAGGAGAGTCTGGCTGTAGTGTGGACCTGCAATTATTTTCATGTGTTTCTATATAGAAAACGTTTCACTATCATTACAGATCACAAAGTGCTGCTCACTATTTTTGGAAACCCCCCCAAAAAAGCCAAGATGCCCCCTCGCATTTAGAGGTAGGGGTTGAGACTGCAAGAGTATGACTATGCAATTGTACACAAGCCGGGTAAAGACCGGAACCCTGCTGATTCCTTGTCATGAGTACGGTTACAGCAGCATAGTTCGACATCCAACACAGCTTAGGAGTACATTAATTAACATCATTGTGAGGTCCAGCACGCCAGAAGCCCTCTCCATTGAACAGATTGTTGCTGCTACTAATGCTGATAATCAAATGCTTATCCTCAAAGACATTATTTCTACTCAGTCTTGGAAGGAGCATGCTCCACCTTTCGATGAAGAAGTTGAATTAAAAAAATTCAAGAATGTACAGGATGAACTGTCTGTTACTAAGGAAGGTGTTGGATTGAGAGGCTCACAAATCATCATACCTGAAGGCCTTAGACAGCAAGTCATTGAACTAGCCCATTAAGGACATTGTGGCATTGTAGCCATCAAAAGTGCCCTAAGAGACACATTGTAATTCCTGCATGTAGATGAACAATTGGAGAGGATACTAGAAGATTGCCATCTTTGTAACTGCCTTTCTCCCAAAGTGTAGAACTCCCACTGACAATGTATGACCTTCCTGCACTTGCGTGGGAAACAATTGCAGTTTATTTCTTTGGACCTTTAGAAAACAGACATCATATCATAGTAGTCGTTGATTACTACTAACGTTTTCCTTTAGCAGAAAAGTCATCGTCAACTACCCATGACAAGGTCATCGAGCGGCTGGATTACATCTCTGCAGCATGGGGTATCCCCACCATTCTCCAATCTGACAATGGTCCAGTGTTCAATAGCAAAGTATTCAAGGAATTTCTCGTCACACTAAATGTCAAGCATCAGAAGAGCATACCTTTGTGGCACTAAGCTGATATTGTTTTGGAACGATTCATGGATACCCTCAAACGCGTAATTCAACGAGCATCGACTGAGGGAATCAAGTTAAACCAGGCCCTGTGTCAAGCCCTCCGTGCCTATTATTAAACTCTTCGCTCCACAACTGGTCAGAGTCATGCCGCCTTGCTATTTGGGAGAGCCAGCGGAACCAAACTGCCACAGTGGACAGTAGACCAATCCTTGAATGCTGATAAGGTTTGTGTCATGGACACTTTTCGTAAATGCCAGATGAAAATATGTAGCGATCATCGTTGATGAGCTCAGGAAAAAGCCTTCGATGAAGGTGACTGGGTCCGGGTCAAGCAGAAACGAAAGCAGAAAAAACACACTCAATTTGATGTCAATCCTCGGAGGGCTGTGATGTGCAAAGGATATAAGGTGATAGCGCATCATCCCAGAAAGTCCATCACAAGGGACTTGTCACACCTTAAGCACCTATCTCAAAGATCGTCAGCTATGCAATTATGAATGAGGCGACCCTGCCTGGCAGTCCAGATCAAGCATCAAAACCTGTGACATCAGTGCATAATCAGGATGCATGTCTACCATCTCATGCCACTTGATCTGGCCGACTAGTGCAAGCGCCTCAACGCCTTATTGAAGAAATATGATATGACTATTGTTTGTACTTTCCATTTAACAGGGGGAGAGATGTAGTGTTGTAAGACTATGTGTGCTAGGAGCCTTGCGGTTCTAGGTGAACTCAACAAGGAATTGTGTAGCTTGCTGGGAGGTGTTAAGGTGTGGTTACTAGCGGTTATGATGTAATAAGAAGCAGGATGTGATTGTATGCTGAGGAATAAAGATGTATAATCCAGAGCTTCGTGTATGGGATATTTTATTTCATGCTTCTGGAACGGGGAGAACGCTACAGTCTACAAGCTGTAATTACCAATAAATGGGATCAACTGCAACCCAGGTAGCATTGGTGGTGTCATAGTTTTCATAGCATTATGTTTGGCAACAAGAGGAGCTGATAATTTTTAACTAACAACAAATGTAATACCCTCTAAATTAGGGCTACGTGATTCCACTGAGCATTCCTTTTAAATGATCCTCATGGTCCTACTCACATTTTACCTCAATATTTAATTAAACAAATGTCTCTGTCTCCAAGATGACCCTCCAAAATAATAATGGAATTGGATCCATTTCAAACGTTAGCATACATGCCAACATTTTAGAAGAGAGAAGTTGGAGATTTCTAAAAATAAATCTGGGGAATGTATTTCCCTTGCTGACTTTATTGTGGCCTGAATCGAGTTAATGTCATGTATGGGCTCTACAGTCTGCTCCTGCAGGATCGGATATAAGAAATGAAAATGTATGGGTTTGTTTCTTATCTGTCAGAAGCATGGAGAAAGCACAATGGCAGGCAGAGAAAGCATGATGCACGTTTTGTGCACTGGCTTGCAGGAGCAGGTTACTAGCAGTTACACAATACCAGGCCCTGCCAGCTGAAGTCCGCAGAGGAATTGGGTATGTGCATGAAGGAATTGGGAGGCGGGAGACTAGCCTTGAAATCGGTAGTCTACCGTGTGAATCGGGAGGGTTGGCATGTATGCGTTAGAGCACGGGTACTCCAAAACATTTTTCCAGGGGACAATAAGTTTGGTCTGTGATGGGACTGAGGGCCGTACTGATGCCAGTTGGGTGGGTATAGAGGAAACTAAGCATATACTTCTAGTGACTGAATTGCACAACGCAAAACCAGAAAGTCTAGGATTAATCCTGTTTTCCCCACTTTATTGAATTGTGTGATCCTAGGCAATTGTTTTATTTCACTTTCCCTTCATTTTCATTATTATCACATATAAGTGGACACTGATTTAATCTGATGAACTATGGTGAAAAGATCTGCATTTAAATTAATTAACTTTTTGAATTTTGGAGACTATCATATTTTTAGACTTATGCTGCAAGATGTCTTTAAAATGAAGATGTTGCTAAAAAGTTGATCAGTGCAGGACTCCCAAGTTACTTCCTTTCTCTAACGCAAATAACCATTTAAATAAATGCCTCCCTGTTCATATAAAAAAAATTGTATTGTTCGTGCTGAGATGAGTAAACCTCTGTTGACCAGGGGCCATATTAATGCTGCCCGCGGGCACTACTCTAAGTATCAGTGCGTTAGAGGATGCTAATCGTAATCGTGGCATGTTGCACCCTCCGAGTTTCTGGAGGGATCGCCCACTGAGCCTTTACCAACATGGCCGCAGGTTGGGCAGAGATGCCTCGCTGCTGTGGAGTCTGAGCTGGCGGCTCTCCCCCCTCCGACCAGGAGGAGTGGTGATTGTGGCGAGTAGCCTGCGAGGAACCGCTCCAGTGTAATCCATGGCTGGAAACCAGAGCCTGTGGAAACCGGAGCCTGCAGTGAGTGATGGCGGTCCTGCGATTTAACCCTGGACATGTCTACCCTCCAGTCCCAACCTATAATGCTTAGCACACCGCAGCCCCTTCTACAACATACCCACCCCAGGCCCCCAGAGAACACTCTTCATCGGAGCGGCCTGTCCTGCCACGGACTCTCATGGACCTCTTTACTTTTTCTTTTGTCCTGGCTGCCATTATGCTGCTGTTCTCAGCCGCTTTTCTCTGGACCCTGACCCACCATCTTGCCAATTCCCTCGTCCTTTACCCTTTTCCCTTGTTTCCCCCTTGACGATCCTCAAATGTTTCTTCTCTTTTCTGCTTTGCCTTTTCTCCATACCCTTGTATCCCTCCCACCCTCCCTTGGTGCTGTGACTGCGTCCCCCCTCCGACCCCACTTAATGGAACTCTGCTCTCCTGTTTTTTGGGGGGGGTTTTTGGGTCTTGACCTGAGAAAATCTACTATGCGTGTATATATATATATATATATATATATATATATAGAGAGAGAGAGAGAGAGAGAGAGAGAGAGAGAGAGAGAGATAACTCTAATCACTAGTATATGCAGTAGACCTTTGTACTCTCTACCATTCCTATGTGACTCTTAGATTATATCCATTTGTATCTCTCCCTTGAGTGACTTTACTACTTGTGCATTTGTAATTTTTCTTTCTGTTTTTATCTCTTCCTTGTGTGACTTTACATCTTGTACATTTGCATTTTTTTCTGTTTGTATCTTTTATGTAACGCATGTAATCCTATATCCTTATGTTTTGCAACTGGTTCTTATGTAAAGCGCTCTGACACCTTCGGGTAAAGTTCGCGCTATATAAAATCGCATTAAATAAAAATAAAATAAATAAATAGGATATTCTAGGCTAGGGTGTTCTCGCCCAGTAGAAATAAATATGGGCGGTCCCTATTAGTCCTGTTATGGGGGCTGGCAGTGAGATCTGGAGCTGACTTCATTGGGGGCGACGGGGCAGGTGGGATCCTGGAAAGCATCGCTGTGGTGTCACCATGGTCTTGGATGACGTCACACAGCCACCTCTCTACCCGGTGACTTAGCCGCTATTCACGATTGTTGCAGCAGACCTCTCGCGAGACTTGCGGCCGCCCTCCTCTCTGTGTCGGCTCCACGTCACGCTCCAGACAAACGGTGAGAAAGATGGCGGAGCGGCGAAGACAGAAGAAACGGAGCCAGGTAAACAGAGGCCGCTCCTCCCTTCATGCATGTTCACTGGTGGAGGGATGCAAGGGAGAGCCCTCTTGGCGCAAGGGGGAGAGAACCTTTGAACATGGTGGCGGCTGCTTTACGAGTGACGACCACCTACCCACCTCGCATCAGGGGTCCGTCCTCCTGCTGGAATTCCCCTCCAAGCTGTGTGCCGCAGTGTGACTTCTGGGGGGGGGGGGCGTTGTACCGTGCAGACCCACGCACCCACCAGCTTAGTACCTCCACTTCGGTTTGGGTAAAGCCCCTCCCTAACTCTTGTGCCCCCACTCTCAATCCTGCCTGCAGTCACAGCTGCACCCCTTGGATGGGTGGTGGAGATAGCTGTCCTCCCTCATGACGCCGTTATCCTCTCACATCGGCCTCCAATGTGCACTTTGTAATGTTGTCTTTTAAGTACAGCGTGTCCAGTTCAGGTCACTGGCATATATCACCTGTTTATCTGCCACATCACCAGATTTTGAAATGCAGACAGATACCAACACGAGTCCAAACGTTGCCCTGTGTTTGTGGAACATACACTGGCTTCCTCAAAACGGTTTGGAGTCAATATCCATATTACCTGGGTAAATGGGTGCGTGATGGCAAAACTTTAAATGGAAACAACGTATCAGTTCTGCCCATTGTGTATATCGGGCAGGAATGGCCATACTGAGTAATACCTGTGCTATTCTACTGATAAGCAAATCTGCTGGAAAGTCACTGTCCCTTTCTGTATAGGCGCAGTAGCACCGCTGAATTATCACTGTGCTGTCCCTTTGCATGGCCAGAAGCTCTGCTGAAAAGTCCCGCTACTTTTAGATGCTATCTCTGGCACGAAGTGCAGATATATCCTATAATTAAATTGACTCTTACCTCTCATATAACACTGCAATCAAGTGCAAGCACCGTTATCCGTGACCAGCCATCAACCGCTGTCTCTTTAAATGTACAGTCGATGTCTAATACATGCTATAACAAAATGTTAGAAAGTATGAGTCCTATTGGATGCTGTCAGCGGCTTCTGGCTGTGTTCTAACCCCCGTAAAGGATGCAATTCGCTTTTGTCACGCAATTGAACTAGTCTATGGCATTTTTCATTTTGTGTAGTTATGGTGATTGTTGTTGCATCTAACTCCAGGAGGCTGTATTGAACGAAATTATAGGGTGCGAGTGTGGTAGATATTGTAAACATTCAATCTTTAACCTATTTGAAATCTTCCTTCGCAATTCATCCGACTCACTATATTATATTATATTTAATTCTTTTTCCATGATGACATTTGAAGATATTTTCGTATTGCTTATCTTTCTCTTTATCAAAGGATTCCATTTGTTTGCTATGTATCGTTAATATAATTATAATTTACTCTTCCCTTTTAGTTATGTCTTCTCTTATTATTATGTATCAACATTTCTTGGAAATAATTGTAATCGTTGTCAGTCCTTGTTCTGCCGTTATTTTGTATATTAAAGGCTACCTCATTCATTTTGTCATGAGTGATGGCTGTCTAATTTAGAAAGCGAAAGTTGCACATCACTTCTTGAAAAGACTCGTTATATTATATTTACTGCTTTGTCTATGATTACATTTGAAGATATTTTCGTATTGCTTATGTTTCTCTTTATCAGAGGATGCCATTTGTTTGCTATGTATAATTAATATAATTATAATGTTCTCTTCCTTTGAGTTATGTCTTCTCTTATTATCATGTATCAACATTTCTTGGAAATAATTGTAATCGTTGTCATTCCCTGTTCTGCCGTTATTTTGTATATTAAAGGCTACCTCATGCATTTTGTCATGAGTGATGGCTCTCTAATTTAGGGAAAGTTGCACATCTCTTCTTGAAAGGACGGCTATCAGCTGTCCTCTTTTGAGAGGGATTTAGATTCCCCTCATTGTGAATTGACACCTTTTCAGCTTCTCCTTCTGTGAACATTGGCTTGTCAGTGGTCCTTGATAACTGATAGGCCTTGCCATGAAGTAAGGTCCCTTCAACATACCTAGGATAGCTTCACTTTATGTAGTTATTCTCACCATGGTGGACTCTGGGATTTCTTTGCCTGATTGCCTCACGTCTACAGGTAGTTTATGCAGGACCATGTGAGGATGCAAAGCACCAACCAGGCTGTGTCTTGCCCTACACTGTAACCAAGAGATTGAATCTGTAATCTTTATGGACTTCCATGTGAGCCATTGAATAATGATGACATACATCAACAATGGATCTTAGTGGGTTTCCGCTTTTGTCACAGAGATCATTTTGTTACTTGCAGTTAATCGTACAATCCTAAGGTAGCACAGTCAGCTATGAACTGTCATCAGATGCCTGCATGCAAACTGCAAGATACAGTTTTGTTTGCGCGCAATCCATTGTTCCTCGCACTAAGGTATGCCAACCCTGCGGCTCTATGCGTTGTTCTAAGGCTACAAATGAGACCCCATGTTGTTGCCTCCCTCCCCCCCCCCCCCCCCGCAAAGGCCGAGTATGATGTGGAAAAGATTTGACCTTTGTATTTCTTACACGTCTTTGTAGCTTCAGAGTATGTGAGGTGAGATTCTTGGAGGAACACTATGTGAGCCTTGCATCTGTTTAGTTGTGCATTCATTCTAAGACGTTTGTGTATGGAACCCAGCCCCCGAACATTCCAGGTTACTATTGTATATGTGTCTGGCATGTGGTCAAGTGTCTACGTGGATTGCAGTCAGTATGACGGGGTACCAGGGCAGATATGAGAAATCGTAGTGTGTGGGGTGATCCAGAAATCCAGAACTCCCTTGAATTAACTTGAAATACTAGGTCCGGTGTTATAACTACACTGGTCCAAACTGATAGCACAACAGTGTCAACTGTAAACAGGTTACAAGGTGCCTTCGCATTCCGGGGAGTGCTTCCTATGTTGTACATAGGGATGGTTGGGGTGTTGGAGGCCATATTACCCAGACCCAATACATATGTCAATGTAGTAATGCCGAAGCTGGGAAAATGTGGTGCGCGCTGCTGCTCTCAGATATCTTACCGGTTACCTTTGTAGAGCGACCAACCGGAGGAGTCATCGGGTGAGTCAGATTTCTCCCCCCCCCCCCCAAAAAAAAACTATATATTAGCCCAGCAAGTCGTCTGCAGTCTGACGAGTTAAATTAGGAAACAAAGTAATACTGTTTTCTGAGTCAGAGTGAGCAGTGTTCTCCTCAGATGATTCAGATGCCGAGTGGAGGTTTATGTCTCTGAAGGTGCTTGCCGCTGCTATCGCCTCCACACTGCTCCCCAGTAGGGTTACCACCCTGGGATTTGTGAGCAAGGTTATTACAAAGATCTCCGAGATCCCGGTGTCTTCTGGCTGTGAGTCATACTTTGCGTGGAGGACCCAGATGTCGTCAGGGGGAACATAATCTCCAGCCAGTATCAGCTTCCTCTGGAGTGTCAAAGTTTGCTTTTTGATCATATATGACTTTCAGGTGAGTCAGGAAGAGCAGGGCGTACTTAAGATCCAGAGTTCTAAGTTTTTTGGTCCCTTGGTACGAGAACCTTCTGCTCTGTAGGAGCATCGTGTAGTCAGGGTATAGTGACATTCTTTGGTTCTTGTACTGTATGGGGGGCCCCTCTTTTGCCTTCTGAAGTAACATGTCTCGGTCCCTAAAATTTAATATCCCGGCGATAATAGGGCGGGGCATGGGTCCCGCTGTTGGTCGGTCTTTTGGGATTCTGTGTGCCCTCTCTACACAAAGTCTGAAAGGCCCTCTGTGGCCGGCCACATGTTTCCTGAACCACTGCTCCATGAATTTGGTTGCGTTGTGCCCCTCGCAACGTACCTGGAGGCCTATAATGTTGACGTTGTTTCGTCGTTCTCTTACCTCTCCATCGTCAACCCGCTCCTGCAGTCCCGTCCCCTGGCGTGGCAGTTGTTAGTTACGTTGCATGTTCCTTATGTGGCGGTACTAATTCAGCTATGGCGATTTTGTTGTCTTTAATGGTGGTGGCAAGTTTTGGCATGGTGTGCTTTCAGGAGAAAGAGTCCTGTTGTCAAGGAGCCAATTTGTTGCTCTATGGACTTTCTGGATTCTCGTACCTCCTGGAGAATTAGGTCCAGTTTGTCTGGTTCCGAGACCATATGAGGAAAAGACAAAGGGCAGCAATGTACAATTCAGAATTTTTATCATTTTTTATTATTAGTTTTTCTGTCAATAATAGAGAATAGTGCATCTACCGAACATCATATTTAACCTAGATTAACTGCCAGTTCATCATCCAAGTTGAGTCTTTTTGGGTGAAGGATGCTATACTTGATGATAAGTTTTGATTCAAGCCTTCTTAGCTCCTGTGTTTTTTTGCCGCCTCCTTCCTAAAGTGGGACCCTGTCCAACACACAACATATTAACAGATTGGTGTTTTTGTTACGTTTCATTTTGAACTGCCTGGCAATAGGATATTGTTTGTCTTCTTTATTTATTGCCTTCACATGTTATAACACTTTTTTTTTTTGCTCCGTGAATAGTATTACCAATGTAATACTTGTTCTTGCACCATAATGTATAGACACAATGATCTGAATTACCTGTTAGGTATTTCGTTATCACACATGGCTGGTGATCTGTTGACCACTGGACTGTTTTACAATTGTGGCTGTATCTGCAGACTTTGCAAACACCACATGTAAAGAATCCTTGTATGTTGCTTACTTCATTTTCGGGTTTCACCAAACTATGGCTAAAGGTGTCTTTTAGGGATAAACTTCTTTTTTGAATGTGATTTGTGGATCGTCATTAATATGCTTGGCCAGATGTTGGTCAGTTTTTAAAACCTCCCAAAATTTCTTGAGGCTACATTTAACCTCCCTCGCCTGACTGAAAAGAGGTAATGAACCTTACTGGTTGTATATCTGAGGTGCTACTAACATTCAAGTCAATAACTCATCCCTTTCAACCTTATTTACTTTTTCACAGGTCTGATTTATCACTTTTTTTTTAGAATACACTCTTTTTAGAAATCTACACTTCGTGTTCTTTTCTTTTTGGAAGGCGTCTTCAGAACTATACTTCCTTTTTGCTCACAGCATTTCACTGTATGGAATACTGTGCATCAGGTTCTTAGGGTGGCAGCTTTCTGCATGTAGCAGGTTATTGCCTACCGTTTCTTTTTAGAAAAGACTGCTTTCATGTTTTGTGCCTCTGACTTCTAGTTGTAGGTTCAGAAATTCTATTTTGGTTTGATGCATGTGACTGGTGAATGTGAGTTTCAAAGAGTTGTCATGTAATATAATGACAATTCATAGGCTTCTTCCTTGTTACCTTTCCAGATATAGATGTTGTCTATATAGCACACCCACAGGATGACGTGGTCGTCAAAATGACTGATGTTACTGACGACCTGCTCTTCCCACCACCCCAGGTATAAACCTGCAGAGCTTTGGGCAAAGCAGGCTTCCATCACCATCCCTTGGGTTTGCCTATAGATTTGTTAGTCAAAAATGAAAAAATTGTTTGTTGTACATAAATACTTCATATCAAGAAGCATCTTGGTGTGAAGCAGATCAGATAAGGACCGAGCTCTCAAAAAGTGTCTTTTGGCCCTGATTCCTGAGTCTTGAGGAATGCAAGTGTGTAGGCCGTTCACATCTAGACACAACAACATGTATTTCTCCTCCCAGGTAATGTCATTGATCAATCTTAAAAGATCACCTGTGTCCCTGATGTGTGGGAAAGGACTGTACAAAGGGTCTGAGGAAAACATCTACGTATCTTAATGTGTTTTCTAACATACTGCCTCCAAGGGTGTGGAATTTAATCAAATATCTACGTGTCCATGTGGCAGGTTGCTTCATAAATCTACTTGTGCTGTAACAAAATCCACTTGTCCCTTTGGTGCCATGTAGTGAGGCGACAAACTATGGCAGCAATCTCATTATATAAGAGCTCGATATAGCCTTTGATTATTCCAGGGCATATACCATAGTAGTGTTTGAATACTTGCAATCCCCTTATGTTGCCACATTTCTGCAGATCTACATACTGGGGCTCACGTTAGTGGTAAGCAATAGTTCCATGGTTAGAATGCCCCTTTGAGTCTGCAAACCTACTAACTTGCATGTTTTAAGGGGTTTCAACAACTGTTCTCTATTCTTTTCCCATACTGAGAAATGTTGGAAATTTACTCTGGACAATGGCAGATGGGGAAAAAAGTTGTTGGAGCGAAAGTGACCTTGAAAAGACTCTCATTTTCGCATGAGCAAATCTACACATGCATATTTGCATCTTGCTAAAATGCAGTTCACAAATATTTTCTAGGAGTACTAATTCTTGTCCTACTTCTGTAAATTATTGGGAATTCATGAAAGCCGTATAGCTGCACTTAATGCAAGGACATATACAATGGGTGCACTTTTGAGATTTTCTTTAATAATTGGGCCCCTAATTTGGTCTGGCGTTGACCATGATCTTTTGCATTTATTAAAATTCTGTCTCTGTATCGGCTGTCTTCACTGTGAGTGACCGCAGTCTGCTCTTTTCACAAGGAGCATATCGGCACACACAGTAGTTTTGTCATGTGCCAGTAACTAGCGTGGCAGTGTGAGCTTTTTGAGACCAAAAACAATCTTTGTTTTTCCACTGTTTGTTATAGTGGTGAGGGCCCGGCAGCTCCCACCCCAATAAGGTTTTACAAAAACCATGCCAAAACAAGTCACACATTGACAAAACAAAAAATCTGACCACCAGTTTCAGATCTGCTGGCTTTGCTAATGCTTTTTTATTTTTGTTCCCATAATCTTGTTGAATCTGGTTACACTGAATTTTCCAGCCGCTTATTTTGCAGTGGGGTAGTGAACCCCCGCACATACCAACATTCAATTTTTCAAAAAAATGACGTCCTTTTGGAAGAGAATATGGTGTAAGGGTTTGAGTTTCGGCATCTCAATGCCTACAAAAATGAATGTGTCCTTGTTTAAAGTATCTGGTGTTAATGTAAAGTGCAATAAAACAAAGAAATTCCTTTCTGTGTGTTCCAACTCATATACTCACATTACTTTCCAAAAACCATTTGTTTAGGCCAATTTTGAATTATACAAAGCCCTGTGTGGACATTATAATCACAACATAATCATGTATGTATCTTAATACTTTTTATTAAAAGAAGTTCAGAAATAGATGCATATTTGTTAACAATCAATTAAAATCAATTACACATATTATTCACAATAACAACATCATGTTCAATTTTGGTAAAATTCATAGTGAATCAGTACATATCTCACAATACATCATTTCAATAAAACATTTTTTATATACACATAAAAAAGGTCCGTATGTCAACGCGTTTTGGTGCTTCGTTTTTATAGAACACCTTCCTCAGGACGATATGGTTTAAAAACATTGAATCTTCTTTCTACAAATTAAATACATACAATTAATGGCACTCTACTTAAAAAAAAAATCTTTTTATATCTAGCGGGCTACTAGAAAGAATGGTCATAAACAGATCTTACTTATTATAAATGTTTATCTTTCGGGTACCAGATAAGTATCCCTGGGGTCACTGTAAATGATGAACCTCCACTTCAGCTCTGTATTACATCAGAGAATCTGCACAGAAAATAATATATACTTTTAGTTATAGGATTCGGTTCTAATGTCTAAGGTTTTAAAGACATGTACCCCAATATGTACTTACTAATTGCTTGGTGTGCCGCGCTTAGTTTTGAATTATTTTAATCTTTCAGTCCTCAGGATTGTGGTGAGTAGGCTCTTTCTTGTCGCCTCCTGGCGAGAGCAGTGTGTATGGTTCTTCCTTTAAATTACTATGAGTATTCAAATGCGCAAAAAAACTTGCATGCTCCGCCCATTTGGCTCCATACCACCTTCCTTAGTATGCAAATGTCTTCCTGCCTCTTCCCAGGTTACTGGATAGCTTAGCAAAAAGCCCCTCGAGCACATTTCCTGCCAATTTTGGTGACATGTTTTTGGGGCTGAGGAATATGAGGACATCTCCACCAAAGAAGCACGTACTTCATATAATTAAGAGGAAAACCCTTGTTTGATGGAGATTCACCTTTCTGTAGTATCAACGTCTTCCTTATTGGAGGATTAATATTTTCACAGATATCTGGAAGACAGCGGTTTGAGGAGCAATCATATTGCTGAAATTCAACGCACACGAGGTAATTGGAGACATTGCCTCCTGGTCCACTGTGCAGTAGTGTAGTATATGCACTAGACATTTACCAATTGTGTTAGCACTTAATAATTAACAATTGGAGAGTAATCAGTTGGGTAGACATTTTGTGCAAAACTTTGGACACTCGCATGCCTACAAAGCCACTCACCGGCTCATACAGCCATTCACACACACACATAACCACTCTCACATAACCACTCGCACACCCATACAGCCACTCACCCATCACCCTGAACCCATGCAGCCACTCATAGACCCCATAGTGCCACTCATAGACCCCATAGTGCCACTCATAGACCCCATAGTGCCACTCATAGACCCCATAGTGCCACTCATAGACCCCATAGAGCCACTCATAGACCCCATAGTCACTCATAGACCCAAAGCAATAGGTCTCACATTTATGCGAGTTAAGTAATGCCTATGCCTTTCGTTTATAAAAGGCATTGTCATTTACAGTGCCATTAGCTTAAACTCGCGTAAATGCGAGATCTAGTGCATTGCAAATGCTTCTTTTTTTATGTGTACATTCTGTGCTTTACATCACTGGAGACTGAGGCTAAGGTTCCATTGTTCCCGAAAATCTATGGGTTATGACCAGTTAAAAATACGAAAACCCCTGTGTACCTTAGATAGATGAACTACAGATATTCAAGAACTCTGCCAACTAGTCTTAGATTGTGTCAAAGCAGACGTACTAGGTTCTTGACACCGCAGTTTGGTACGTTAGGTGGTTGAATTTTCTTAAAGCCAAAACTGTCTTTTTAAAGAATGAGCAAATATTTAATTCCTAAAATTGTATGTCTTAAGTCTTTAAACCCAAAGACTTGCTTAATTTTCTAATCCTAGTTGTGGTTACATTGCACAGAATATTATCCTGCATTTTCCAGTCCTTATGCCTGTCGCAGCGTAAAAGGAGGTCTTGCTTCTTGACCAACATGTTCACATTTAGTAGGTCACAAAGTTGGTCATTGCCGCTAGGACTTCTTAGGGCAGACCCGTAATCTAAGTAAACAAGCAGGGGATGGAAAATAGTTCCTGTTCATGTATAAAATGTTTTTTCACTATCATTATGCTACCCTCATTTGCACAATCTTTCATAGTTTAATCAGACCATCAGCTACAGCTGCATTCAAACATTACCACAGTGGGATTATTTAGTTTATGCCAGTTGTCACAAAAAATCCACACGATGCTTGAGAGGAATTTTTAAAAAATATATATTTTTTAAGACACTTTTTCATTTCAGAGCTACTAACATTCCATTCTGAATTTTTGAAGGCAGTATTTAAATGGAAAACTCTTAAGCTTGCAGGTTAAAAATGTGGTACTTTAATAGTATCACAAGATTCTGTCAACCAAGGTGTTTATCAGCAGATGGTCTTCAAGGTGGTTGTGTGAAGTGGTAGTGAGCACGCTCAGTTGGTAGTCTTTCACCCTATTGGGTTACTTTGCCCTGGCTCAGTCGCTTATCCTTTGTAGTAGAACTTGGCTAGTCACATTAAAGCAAAATTGATCTGCTTTACTGGGTGCTTGAACAAGAATGTCGTTGGTATACAGGAGTGTTCACCCACCTTGAGTGCCTGACTGCTTGTATATATGGTATATGGTGGCACATTAATCTAGCAAATGGGCATAGGCCTGCGACTGGCTGTGCGATTTCCAACTCCTGTCATGTGACCTGGTGGGATGCACCAAATGCGCCCTCATAGTGGGTAGAGGGCTACTGTCCCTGCCCTTGGTTAACACACTGATTGGTAGTGGCAGCATGCAGTTTTATTAAGATTAATAGTGACTGTTATATTTTTAGGTCGAGCTGACGTTAGCATTCATGCGAAGCATGAATGCTGTCAGCTCGACAACTAATGTGATCCGTTTTTAGGAGAGTGGACACCAAAGTGTTACGAGCGTTTTCAGTGCCGGATTTCACCTCGGGAGCGCGCAGCATTGTCTGCAGTGGCAGTGTCAGTTTCGCTTTTTTATTACTTTCGTTTTTCCCGAGGCTGGCTGAGGCTGGCTTGGAATGAACAGGCTTGCCCCCGCGCATGCGCAGAGTAACTCACAGCCCTTGCTTTTACAGACGCAGGCAGGCAGCCCCCACCCCTCTGCATGCACGCACGCACGCACACACAGGCGAGCGCATGCACACGCAGGCACACACATACAGGCACACAGACACTCGCTCACACACACACACCCCCCTCCCCCACAGTCACACGCACGCACACATACATACAAAGCCCGCCCGCCCGCACATGCTTTCCCCGCGCCCCCCCCTTCCCCGCGCCCCCCGCCTCCCCCTTCCCCGCGCCCCCCGCCTCCCCCTTCCCCGCTCAGCAACGCACTCACCGGCTTCCTTCGTGCGGCGGCTCTCCTCAGCTGCAGGGCCCGGCAGCAGGACTCTTCTTACCTCCTTCTGCACCGGGGCGCAGGGTAGGCTCCTGCCTGCTCCGGTGCTCCAAACACGGCGGCTCCGTCCAATCGCGGCTCTTCCGTGGGAGGCGGGGTAGGCTCCCGCCCTCCTACTTCCTGTTTCCTGTTGACGCGCCGGCCTGCCTGACTTCCTGGTCGCAGGCCGGCAGAGTGACGGCAGTGATTTGCGGTATGTATTTAGTTAGTTATTTATGCATTTTTATATAGCGCGGACTTTACCCGAAGGCGCTATTTATTTATTTATTTTTTTGGGACGCTACCTTTTTATTTAGTTTTAAACATTGATGGCTGAATTTTATGGCACTGTACTTCTGAAGTCCCCTCGAGTTTGGTTACAATACTTTCTATCCAAGCCGATAGCGTAAGGCGTTTGGATATGTACTGATCCTGGACCCCATATCTGAACCGAGTCATCACATAATTCATAAACCGATCGAGCACTCGAAATCAAGACACGGCCCTTTTTTACACCCTTTTTAGTTGAAGTCATTTACTTTGTCCATTACCTCATAAACCGGCTTTAATAATGTTACCGCTCTTTAGGGGCTAACATGCAGAAACCCTGCAGCCTTTCGGGGGGATCCTATTCAGCCCAAGCTCATTACATATCTGCGAGGCATGCTTTATACTCAAGAGCCTCGGGGCCTCTTCGCATTCTGCAGGGGGGGCATCATTTTGCGCTCCGCCACAGCAGGCTGCCTCTCTGTGCCCGTTCTGCATTGGCGAAGGCTTGTACCCCAGCTCTCAGGCAATTCACGGGTGCTCGGACAACGGCTTTTTAACTAATTTAAATGATAAGGTTTGCGGCTATCACTTGTTTGTTTAATATTACGGGCATGTGGGTTGTGTGATGCTGCATAAACAGATGCGTTTGGAGTTTATTTACCGATCCGCTATGGAGGGGCTTTTCTTTAATCTGTTGGTGGCTGTTTTTTTTTTTTTATTTATATTGCGTCTTCATGTACACATGATGTTTGACTTTTTGAGCAATTCGTTACGTTGGGCTTTTGTATAATTTGATACTAGCTGTTATTTTATTTATATTGCGTCTCCCGATGGTTGTGTGATGCTGCATAAACAGATGCGTTTGGAGTTTATTTACCGATCCGCTATGGAGGGGCTTTTCTTTAATCTGTTGGTGGCTGTTTTTTTTTTTAATTTATATTGCGTCTTCATGTACACATGATGTTTGACTTTTTTGAGCAATTCGTTACGTTGGGCTTTTGTATAATTTGATACTAGCTGTTATTTTATTTATATTGCGTCTCCCGATGCTGTGTTTGCCTGCCCCGCCAGCTCTCCAAGGTTGCTATTTGTTTCTTTCCCATCTGCGTACATCACTTGCGGGATACAGGTAAATCTGCATTCTAGAGTTGCCTTTATTGTTTTGAGGCCGGGCGCAGGGGCTGCTCCGATGTTATCAAGGCTGCTATCCCACTGCTAAGGCGGTGCTGCACTCACTGCCTTGTTTATATTTGTTTTAGTTCCGTGATGCTCCGATCTTTGCCCCTTCCGAGTGGAGCTTCCGAGTGGAGCTTCCGATTGGAGCTTCCGAGTGGAGCTTCCGAGTGGAGCTTCCGAGTGGAGCTTCAGAGTGGAGCTTCCGAGTGGAGCTTCAGAGTGCAGAGTGGAGCTTCAGAGTGGAGCTTCCGAGTGGAGCTTCAGAGTGCAGAGTGGAGCTTCAGAGTGCAGAGTGGAGCTTCGGAGTGGAGCTTCGGAGTGGAGCTTCAGAGTGCAGAGTGGAGCTTCAGAGTGGAGCTTCAGAGTGCAGAGTGGAGCTTCAGAGTGGAGCTTCAGAGTGCAGAGTGGAGCTTCAGAGTGGAGCTTCAGAGTGGAGCTTCGGAGTGGAGCTTCGGAGTGCAGAGTGCAGATTCAGAGTGGAGCTTCAGAGTGGAGCTTCAGAGTGGAGCTTCAGAGTGGAGCGTGGAGCTTCAGAGTGGAGCTTCAGAGTGGAGCTTCAGAGTGGAGCTTCAGAGTGGAGCTTCAGAGTGGAGCTTCAGAGTGGAGCTTCAGAGTGGAGCTTCAGAGTGGAGCTTCAGAGTGGAGCTTCAGAGTGGAGCTTCAGAGTGGAGCTTCGGAGTGGAGCTTCAGAGTGGAGCTTCAGAGTGCAGAGTGGAGCTTCAGAGTGGAGCTTCAGAGTGGAGCTTCAGAGTGGAGAGTGGAGCTTCAGAGTGGAGCTTCAGAGTGGAGCTTCAGAGTGGAGCTTCAGAGTGGAGCTTCAGAGTGGAGCTTCAGAGTGGAGAGTGGAGCTTCAGAGTGGAGCTTCGGAGTGGAGCTTCAGAGTGGAGCTTCAGAGTGGAGAGTGGAGCTTCAGAGTGGAGCTTCAGAGTGGAGCTTCAGAGTGGAGCTTCAGAGTGGAGCTTCAGAGTGGAGCTTCAGAGTGGAGAGTGGAGCTTCAGAGTGGAGCTTCGGAGTGGAGCTTCAGAGTGGAGCTTCAGAGTGGAGCTTCAGAGTGGAGCTTCGGAGTGGAGCTTCGGAGTGGAGTGGAGCTTCAGAGTGGAGCTTCAGAGTGCAGAGTGGAGCTTCAGAGTGGAGCTTCAGAGTGGAGCTTCAGAGTGGAGCTTCGGAGTGGAGCTTCGGAGTGGAGCTTCGGAGTGGAGCTTCAGAGTGGAGCTTCAGAGTGGAGCTTCAGAGTGGAGCTTCGGAGTGGAGCTTCGGAGTGCAGAGTGCAGATTCAGAGTGGAGCTTCAGAGTGGAGCTTCAGAGTGGAGAGTGGAGCTTCAGAGTGGAGCTTCAGAGTGGAGCTTCAGAGTGGAGCTTCAGAGTGGAGCTTCAGAGTGGAGCTTCAGAGTGGAGCTTCAGAGTGGAGCTTCAGAGTGCAGAGTGGAGCTTCAGAGTGCAGAGTGGAGCTTCAGAGTGTCAAGAGCAATGCCAATAGCTCTAACTTTAACAAAGGCAAAACCATTGCATTGTAAATGCTTGTTATTTTACCGAATCACATGCTCATGCTGCTGCCTGGTTTGTCTACATGCACACAGGCAGAATCACTCGGTACAAAATGGCTCCTGTTCACTCGTCAGTACGGTCTTGCGCCGCCCCACCTTCCCCCTGCCAAATACATTCATTCCAAATACTGCTTATTTTCATATCAGACTGACTTCTCACATCTGGGATAGCAGGGGCACCTTCCACAGTGATTAGTGCTTCACAAAAAATAATTCTCGGCTAGCGCTCAGAAGCCTTGAAGCTTTGATTGAATGACACTGCAGTTTGATGCCCCGCTCGTTTTTTGATGCTATGCGTTCCAGACACTGATTTTATTAAGACTCACTTGGAGCTCTAAACTGTCACTTGATCTTTCTTTGGGTCATTTCGTTTGCCCGGAAGGACTAACATATCTGTGAAACCCTCTTCTTTTATAGTTTGAGCATCGTCTTCGTTTAGCAGGATAACATTATACATTTGAAAATACAAATATCCGGGAAGAGCAGAGAGCAAATCTCCGCGATGTTGGGCATTCTCCTATCATAAAGGAAGCGTGTTGGTGGGACCTGTGGCATCTAACGCATCATTTAACCCTATATGCGTGGGCACCTACCACAATAATGTATAGGATGAGTTTGTTCCGTTCCCGTTTTTAATTTGATGTAAAACTCAAATCACTGCACACTCTCTACTACACACTCTCTACTACACACTCTCTACTACAGTCACTACTCTCTACTACACACTCCCTACTACAGTCACTACTCTCTACTACACATTCTGCTACACACTCTCTACTACAGTCACTACTCTCTGCTACGCACTCTACTCTCTACTACACTCTACTACACACTCTCTACTACACACTCTCTACTACACACTCTCTACTACAGTCACTACTCTCTGCTACGCACTCTACTCTCTACTACACACTCTACTACACACTCTCTACTACACACTCTACTACACACTCTCTACTACAGTCGCTACTCTCTACTACACACTGTACTACACACTCTACTACAGTCACTACTCTCTACTACACACTACTACCCACTCTCTACTAGTCACTACTCTCTACTACACACTCACTACACACTCACTACTACAGCCACTACTCTCTTCGACACACTCTATACTAGACACTCTCTACTACACACTATCTACTACAGTCACAACTCTCTACTACACACTGTACTACACACTCTACTACAGTCACTACTCTCTACTACACACTACTACACACTCTCTACTACAGTCACTACTCTCTACTACACACTCTACTACACACTCACTACACACTCACTACTACAGCCACTACTCTCTTCGACACACTCTATACTAGACACTCTCTACTACACACTATCTACTACAGTCACTACTTACTACACTCTCTACTACACACTCTACTACACACTCTACTACACACTCTACTACACACTCTACTACACACTCTACTACACACTCTACTACACACTCTACTACACACTCTACTACACACTCTACATTACACACTCTACATTACACACTCTACATTACACACTCTACATTACACACTCTACATTACACACTCTACATTACACACTCTACATTACATACTCTACATTACACACTCTCTACTACACACTCTCTACTACACACTCTACACTACACACTCTACTACACTCTACTACACACTCTGCTACACACACGCTCTACTACACACTCTACTACACACCCTCTACTACTCTCTACTACTCTACTACACATTCTCTACTACTCTACTACACACTCACTACTTTCTACTACACTCTACTACAGACTCTCCACTCTCTACTCCACACTCTCTACTCCACACTCTCTACTCCACACTCTCTACTTCAATCTCTCTACCTCAATCTCTCTAATTCAATCTCTCTACCTCAATCTCTCTACTTCAATCTCTCTACTTCAATCTCTCTACTTCAATCTCTCTACTTCAATCTCTCTACTTCAATCTCTCTACTTCACATTCTGTATTACACACTCTCTACTACACACTCACTACTCTCTACTACACACTCTCTACTACACACTCTACTACACTCCCTACTACACATTCTCCTACACACTCTACTACACACTCTACTACACACTCACCACTCTACTACACACTCACGACTCTACTACACACTCACTAGTCTCTACTGCTCACTCTCTACTACACACTCTCTACTACACACTCTCTACTACACACTCTCTACTACACACTCTCTACTACACACTCTCTACTACACACTCACTAGTCTCTACTACACACTCACTACTCTCTACTACACACTCACTTCTCTCTACTACACACTCTACTACTCACTTACTACTCTCTACTCACTCTCTACTACTCACTACTACTCTCTCTACTACTCACTATTACTCTCTACTACTCTCTCTACTACTCACTCTCTACTACTCACTCTCTACTGCTCATGACAATGCCATTTATTTATCTGTTTCCAAAACCAACACATAAATAAAACATTTGTCATTTACAATGCCAAAAGCGCTAACTTTTGCAAAGGCGAGACCGTTGCATTGTAAATGCTTGTTTTATTGAGTTAATGAGAGGATGGCCCACTCATGTAAAGTTCTACTGTTCTATGAATAACCAGATACTTGCACTGACATACTGTGTCCATGCCGAGTGCATGTTTGTAGTAGTAGGATTCTGTGAGCATATGAGTCTGAGTTCTGAAGCCAGTCATAGCCATTTTGGATGCCTCTCTTTTAGCATGGAGAAGATGGGGGATGAGGACAGCTACTTCAGTCAGCGGAAGGGTATTGTCTGCATTCCTGTAACTGGTGGATGGAGAGCCAGTCACCAAAGTGAGGAGGGTGTACACTTGGCTACATTTAGAAATTCCCCCAAAACTTTGTGAGCAAGGGGTGCTGATTATTTCTTCCTGAACACAGCCTTATGGTGGATGAAAGGGCTGAAGGTGGAGACTACAGCTTTTGTTTGTTCAGGGTGAGTATATTTCTGGGTGCCTGGGCCCTACCCCATATTATTGCTTTAGAGAGGCTGTTGATAATCAGGTGCAGAAACCTCACACTTCATTGTTGTAGGTTGGAGACAGCCCCAGTAATACAAGTTGTGATAAGCTTCGCTCTACACAAATGCTTCACTCTACACAAATGCTGTCTGTCGAGCCACCTGATAGTCACTTGAAAGTGAACGACCTCAAACCAGTTCTGCAGTTAGACACGGTGGATTATCATCCCCTGTCAGGAAATCTGTATAAAATGGCACCCAGACACCCCACTTTGTTTCAGTTTGAAGTTCTTCATGACCATGAAAGTAAGTGCTCCGCAGAGTACTCGGAGGACTTCTGTGTGACAAGGGCTGATGTCGGTCTGACAGTCCGCCTATGGTTGTCTAGGGACATCACCTGAATCTCCCACACATTGGCACAGTCTTGGCTGCAACTGCTATGGTGTTTGCGTTTGCCCAGACAGTGCTACAAATACAGTGCTGTGTGCCTTGACTTGGTTGGGACTGTAACTGCTGTGGTGTTCGCATCAGCCTGGTCAGTAGTTGCATTTGCCTCTGCGACTTCACTGGCCAGGACTGGGCCACAGCTACCTGAATCAAAGGTTGTACAGTGGTGCTAGGATCCCTGACTAACACCAGACTAATATTGGTGGTTGTGAACTGACAGACATGAGCTGTGCCCAGCATCCCTGGCAGCTGTTGCGTGACTGCACCCGACTGTTGCAGTGTTTGTGACAAAGAGACTGAATTACTTCATCAGGGGTAAGTTTTGAGCAAACTATTACTCATTGTTGGGACACTCAAATCTACACCCGAGTCATAGTCCTGCTTCTACTGTAAATTGCTGGGGGCAGTTTCTTCTATGGCCACCACGGTGGGAGATAATTTGCGTAGTGCCACTAGAGGTTTACCCAGGATCACTACACTGTATACTGGGTTGAATTGTGTACTAGTGAATACTGCTGTGAGATTGAAACATCATTTATCATCTAAAACTGATAAGCACTTGGCTGGCCCATGAATTTATTGTAGCTGTTGGATGATTGAGTCCCGAGCTTATACTCCCCACACTGAGAAGCCTGTGACTGCTAGCCCATGTTACCCTGAGAGTCCAGTGCATAAAGATGTGTACATGGCCCAGGTTGCAGAGCCGTAGTAAACTGTACCCCAGTGCTCGAGTAGCAAACCAACTCAGCTGCTATGGTTGGGGCCCAGTAACTCTTGTCTTGCCTATGGCCCCTCAAACGGGGTCTGACGCTGGGTAATTGACGCCTGTTTGGCGGCTTGGACTGTAACTTAAGTATTGGAGCATTTCCTTCCTTTCCTCTCTATTTTACCTACAGTGTAATGACCACCATAGTAATCGCAGGCCACGCTGACCAGTAGCAAGAGTCATAATACTTTGTATTTATTTTTCTCACAGTGATTTAATATTTAGTTTCACCTCAACCAAAATATTCACACCAGGCTTAAGTTCTTGAAATAGTTTATGGTTGGTTCCCAGTTTATAAGCTTAAAATGTGCGCATTTCAAACTGAGTATGGGTTAATGGGTGCATGTTACTACCATCGTCCTATAAATTGCGAACCTATTTGTTTTCTGCACTGATTTTTTAAAAAATTTTTTAATGTATACTTATTTGCTCATGGTACGATTAATTGACTGTTATAAATGCTTGTGTCTTTTTAAAATACTGACTCCAAAAGGATAATAGTATTTCTGACTCTGAACTTAAACTATCCTGTGTGATTGCTTAACACTGTAACACATAACCGCCATGATCTCTTACTAACTCTGTTGACCGGATGTTCCCGTCTCCGGGTTGAGATATGAAGTGCCCTCGTCACACGAGGTGAGGTTTTTATGCTTTACTTGTTCAGCTAAACAACACACTACCTTGATTGAAGTTCTTCTGAGGAACAGCTAAAAGGGTAATAACTTGTACCAGATTAAGTACACATAATAAATATAACAGACAGTCTCCCGTCCCATAATAGAGCGTTAAATAGACTGATGTAACATACTGGGTTCTCACTTCACCATAGGGCATCTTGGATACAAGCTGATTCTGTAATTTATCCTTTAGCACTCAGCAGTTGACGTTTATTTGCAAGCTATGGATGTAATAAAATATGTACACAAACTTAACAAGGTCCTCACAACCGAGGCAGAACATTTAACAGACATTGAACATATATATCAGACCTTTTAAAAGTTGAAATTCTGCCAATTCTCTGTACCCGTGTCACTTTGTGATTTTAAGAGATCACATCCCTTAAATTTAGCACGAACGTTCTGGAGGCAAAGCATGAAAAGTTATTAAACGTCTGTTGTAATACTAGACCTGTGTTGTATCTGGGTTATTTGAGACTTGGCCCTGAACAATGTCATGGACCTCCCTCCTCTTGACTATTGGAAGTACAAGTGCTGCCATGTTTGAAGAAGCCACCCTTTTTACTCGGTAATAGGAAGAACTGCCATTTATTGAAGTTAAAGTGAGACACTTAGGTTCTTGAAATGAGGCTTCTTTTTAATATTGTATCTCAAAAAACGTAGCTTGATACGTTGGCCGTGTTCTGAAATCAGGTATGGGGTGGGCTAAAACAGAGGTGATATGTTACGGTCATAGTTTTACCAGCTCTGCCATGAAGTTCTTGATATGGATGAGCCTTCCTTCAACACATTTGTTCAACAGACCCAGGAAGGACCTTGTCGTGGTTCTGTTGCTCATAGCAGAAATGCTATGCTAACGCTTCCTGTGACTACAACACTCGTTTTATAAACAGTGTGATAAATCCCTAAAAAATCAAAGTAGAAAGCTCTCACTTCAGATATGTAGATTTAACATTCTTCTTTTCACTTAAAATATATTATGTACGCTTTCTATGGGAGTGGTTGCAGAGAGAACACATCAAACCATTGTCAGGTCCCTATAAACTGTACAGATGTACACCAGCCACTGTTTGCTCCTCTCTTTATCTCCTGTATGTTCTTTCTCTCCGCTTCCTCTTACCTTTATTCTATTAGCTCTGCTGCTGTTGGTTGGAATTGCCTATAGGTTAGAAGGAGACTTTATAACTGAGGACAATACAATAGACAAGATTTCTGTTAAGGTTTTTTTTCCTTCCTACTTACTCTACACAGTATTGCACTGGCACTAACTCACCGTACCTTCCTTGCTAGACTGCTGCTATGGTATTTGGCAAAAACCACACACTTCACTTAATCTTCTGCTAGAAAAGGTTGGATCACAGCTCCTCAGTGTCTGCGGATTTCAAGATCCTATGTCACTCATAAAGTGGCCTGGTGCCATTTCTTCATTTTCATATTGCCTTTGTCGTCCTAACTTACCAACTATGCTGTTCCCTCCAAACTTGTTTCGGTTGAGACCTGTTTGTTTTTAGAGGGTAGATTCGCCCTCTAAAAAGCCCTTGCTCTCCATATCTGCTTAAACACAACTGCCTCAAATTCTGGAGGGTGCTCAATACCCATCTTTTTGACTGTTAATATGGAATCTGGAACTATGAACCGGTCTTTCTTTAGAATACCCTTTACCCCATTTATCCACCGCTTCATTGTAGCACATTGAAGCAGTCTAATGGCTGCCTGATATCTAAATAAAAACATGATTCTTCCCACAGCTTTTTAATATTGGTCTAAAACAAAGGTACTTTATTGTTCACTGTACTGACAGGGCAAAAGATTAAGTTACTTTACATGTGCAAATAATTTGTACACAGTAGTTTTGAGTTAGTCCGTATCTAGGTCCGTGGTTACCAAACTTTTTCCCCCGGGCTCCCTCGACCTATTGGCCTGGCTGTGGCTTCCCATTATGTTACTTTTTTTTGGGAGCTGGTGTGATGTAAGCCTGGCCTCTGCAGTACTTGGAACGAAGCCGATGAAGGTAGCATAATCATAGATGTAACAAAATAAAAATATAACGATTTTTTAATACAAAACAAAATCTTTAGTTGGGAATGTCAGAAACAGCACTTGGCTGTACATATTTACTACGAATCGAAGTTAGATACAATTTGCGAAGTAAACCTCAAAAGTGAAGCAATCTAACCCTTTTTCCGGTGCAGCTCTAGATAAGCCATGCTGTTCGCGAAAGTCTTCACACTGTTGGTGGCACACAGAATCGAGAAGCGCACGGGATGTGTACTCTGCAAATACAAATTTCCGAGATTATACGAGTAAGCAGCTGTAAGCAGCTGTAAGCAGGCAGTAGCTTTACATGCTCTGCTTGGAGCCAGAGTGATTTGGCATACATTGGCCAATCTGAAGGAAACATGGAGGGGAACATCAACAAAACAATAGACCTCAGCAGACCCTAAGAATAGTGGCTAGACCATGCCAGACACATTTTCTGAGGTGAGAAAAGCAGATCCACACCGATGTGCAAAAGAAGGCAACCAGCAACGTGCGCGCAGGAATGTGCTTGCGCAATGATAAACCTAAGATGCTTACACAGTGCCAGTGGCCAACCCTCTCTATTAAATCTATGTAAGCAGTTTCCCCTCTAACCAGCAGGTACCCCATATGTCGAGCATTGGAAAAACCGAGCACAGTAGTTAATAAATCACCGTGTTATGTATATTGCACAAAAAGAAGAGGTTTTACTTGAAAATTATTCAATCACTTTCCAGTAGGTGGCGTCAGAACCTTTGAAATACTGTGTGAATAGCGTAGTCCTCGATGAAAATCCCAAATTAGGGTTTTGGTATCTGTATGTTTTAATTATGTGACTGTTGTGCAATTTAACGAGATCCAGTAACAGAAGAATGAACAAAAAGATCAATTATATCAATTTACAGTTTTAAACCTTTATTTCTTATTGGGTCATAAGATCAATTGGCACCATCAGCACATAATTGTTTCATAAAGTGCATCAGTTCACGGTGCCCCTGGCTAGCATTGATGGCGCACCGGGGTGCCGCAGCGCACAGTTTGGGAACCCCTGGTCTATGTAGTCATATAGATATATGATACACTGTTGCTGCAGCAAGCTCCATGTGGCACCTCACCGTCCTGCTTTTGGCATTTCTCCAAGCATAATACAGTAGCATATTCCTGGTATTCCATGTACATCAGCAAATAGTTTGTTTTTCCTAGTCAATGATTACATTTGTATAGATTGCTCTATCAGGACACATTTCGCAAATTACTCATTAATAGATTAGCGTCACGTGATATTTCAGCCCGTCTTCTTGACATTGTTGAGCTTTGTGCTTTTCAACTTCACTCACTGTCTCCAACACAACATGAGAGGCCATCATTAGCGACATCTGTTCAGCTTTATTGAAATATATGAGTAGCTGTATTTTATGCACCTACGTTTGAATCATCTTGAGGTATCGCAATAATTAATTCCCTAAAACAGGCATAAACAGCTTTCTATTTTTCTGTTTCGAAACATGAAAAGTTTGTGTTTAGTTTTGTACATGAACTTATTGATTTTAAGGCTAGGCTACAGAAATTAAACGCTGTTGGTCAGACTTATTGTTTCCAATATTCAGAGATTGGTCTTTGTGGCAGCCCCTACCTAGCTCATTATAGGATGACTTTTTTTGTCTACTCAAGCTGTCTCCTCTTCAAGGACTTTCTTTCATATTTTTCTTTGTCCTGCCCAGGAGCATTTTGGGCTTGGTAGTGAACAGGTTGCTTGACTTGTATACTTCCACTGCTGACGTTACTAGCATTCAGGGAACTATTTTTCCCCATTAGGCACTCCGTGGTAGCGCATGCGCTCTTACTTAGTATGTTGCTTCCTCTTCCTCCTGCCCTAGCTTGTCTTTTGCTTCTCCCTTAACCACACCACCCCACTTTAAAAAAAAAAAATATATAGCTCCCGGACTTCTGCTCATTGGGTTTTCCTCACCCTTCCCTGCTTGTTGCCCCATACCCATCTCCAAATTCCTTTTCCTTTTATTTTTAAATATTTTTGTACCCGCTGTGCTATCGGCCAATCATAAAAAACGCTTTTACCCATTTCACGATGGTCACCCATGAGAGCTTATGCCCAGTGAGCACCAATAAATAGGTTTGTATCAGTTGAATACACTGTCCACTTATTTAGGTGTGCATAATAGAGCAACTGTCGCCAGACGTAATATGATCAACCTAAAAAGGAACTTTCAAGAGAAGGGCCTTGGCTCTGCCCAAATGTTGCTAACCCGACTACATGTTTCGATTGTGCGAAAGTTGTGTTATTCCGCAGAAAATGTTCTTGCCCTCCAGAAAGATATGATATACTTTATTAATCTAGCTACTTTAGCAGTGTTGCTCTTTCCACTTGAATGTTAATGGTACCCACATGGCATTGTAATGCTGATAACCAGCTAATTTACAATGGTTTTTTTGGGGGGCAGCACATATGGGAAGAGGGCAGTCCTAAGGAATGTATTGAAGTTCCTGCACCCTCCCCTTCCTTCATTCACTTTAGATTTCAGAGGGCTGTTTTGTGTTTTGAGTAGTGTGGGATGCCATGGGGCACTACTCTACTTGATAGGTTTGGTTTAACCTGGCCGCTGTTGCTGACCTTACGTGGTCAACAAAAAAGAGCCTTCAGAGTATTACTGAAACAGGGGCTTAAGCTCCAGCCACATACTTGTAGGACCACATTTGTGTGTTTCCACTAAAAAGACTGCTTGTTTTGCATATTTTGGCTTGTGGTAACAATTATACTGGCTACAACAAGACTGAACTGGTTATGGTGGCAAGCCCGTGATCGAGGCTATAAGCTTGATCTGTTTATTATGAAATGCTATCATAAAGGCACTGGCATGTGCAAATGTTTAAAGTCAATAGGCATTTAAGTGTGAATTGTTACTATTCTAGCTTAAAGCCTGCAGATAAGTATTTTGTACATTGAATCTCACAGATTACTGTAGTAGGCAAGGGCTTGGATAACCATGGCTATAAAAAGTTTGCTCTGTGGGAATCTTTGTTAGGCCCTCTTAGGAGAGATTGTATTTTGCTTAGCCAACTGTAATTTGTCTACCTTTCTAATGTTATGCCTTTTGCCTCATGGAAAGGTTTAGGCTCAATACTGTGTGCCTGAATTTGTTATGGTGACAAGCTGTAGGCCTATTTGTCGTTCTGCAAAATGTTATGCTGGATACAATACGTCTGGGCTGCTTATTATGAAACGTTACGAGAAAGGCAGTTGGTCTAGCTTATTTATTGCGAAAAGCATTTGTAAAGCCAATTGGTTATCACATTATGTTACAGGCGTTATAGACTGGTATTTTATTACATGGAATCTCACATCTTAAAGTAATAGAGTAGGGTTTTGGCATTAAACCCTGGAGATTTTCAATGTGATGATTCTTTTTAGGCTCATTGGAGTGGGGTTGTACATTATTTTGTAAGCTATATTTTTCTGCATATTTGTAATTTTATAACTTTATGTATGATGGTTGCCAGTTTGTGAACTTGAATTGGCTGATATTGGGTAACATGTAAGGCCAATGGTAAAGGGTGTAGGCTTCATCGGTTCCTTGTGATAACCCTTGCGAGTTTTCATAGGTTTGGTCGGTTTATTATGAAACACTATGCCAATGCTGTTAGGACTTATCTACTTATTGTGAAGGCATGTGGTAAAGGCAATATATTTTTGATGATTGATATTATGCTGTGCTGAAGCCTGTAGGCAGGCAATTTGTTAGATTTGATTTTACAGATTACCATAGGAGGCAAGGGTTTTGGTGTTGGTGAGCCACCTGAACACACCGTGGGGATAAAGTATATACGCTACAATAATCCCTGTTAGGCTTTCTTAGGAGAGATAGTATTTTGCTACTGTGATTTTGCATATATGTGTACTCGTATGACTGTACGCCTGATGGTTGCCTTGTGAAAAGTTTATACTCAGTACAGCAGTCTTGGTTATGGTGACCCAACACTGAGGACGCCAATTGACCTGATTATTATGAAACGTTATGACAGTATGCCTGGCATGTTCATAGTGAAAAGCATTTGTTGAAGTCCATTATCATTTAAGGCTGGATTGTTAGTCCCCTGAATTGAAGTCAACAGACAGGTTTTTTGTTGCATGGCATTTTCAGCATTACCCTAGTAGATGAGGAGTTCGTGTGTTTACCCCTTCAGACAAACCAACTGTAATCTCATGTTACAGCTGTAAAGATGCATTTTGTTACATTTAATCTCAGACTTTTGGTCACCCACTCTGACAGAACCCTAGGAGTAAAATGTCACGGTGGTGATTCCTTTTTAAAAAAATTTAAAATCTTTTATTAAACAGCCATCCGCAAAGTACAAGTATTGCAGTCATAAGGTACAGCGAATTACATTATCATCGTTCAAGGATGCATCATTTGAAGATGTACGACACATGAGATGTAAAGGCAATAGAGCTGCATTGCATATATAGGCCATCTGATAACCATGGAGGAAGCGGGGTGTATTACTCAGTGTATGATGGTATATGCAACAATACAGGGCTGTGTGTCCCACCCCTGAAATCGCAAGAATGGCAAGAATATCTTTGCACCACATACCTGGCACGCAGGCTTAGGAATCAACAGTGAGAGGATGTTCCAGCAAATAGGACTGTAGCAGGCCCCATATATCCCGGGGCTGTGACGAGCGAGGTAATAAGTCAGCATATGTGCAAATTTGGTCTTGCCAAAGGATCATATCTCCCAACCATTCCTTGAATTTAGGCGCACGGCCGCGGCCCCACCTGCAGGCCGCACGCCGCTTCGCCAGGACCAGGCTGAAAGAAACAAACTTTCTGTATGTGGCAGGAAGGGGTGCAGAATAGCCCAGGAGCGCAGTGAGTGGGGACCTAGCAAGGGGTACAGTAGTCATAGAATCAAGAGCATCAAATACCAGCTGCCAGTAGTCTCATACCCCAGGACACGCCCAGGCAAGATGAAGGAAATCTGCCTGTCCCGCCTGGCACAGCTGTCAGTCTCGTAAACCGTACCTATGTAGCCGCACGGGAGTATGATAACATTGAAGGTAACGGTAATGGATAATGCGTAACCTGCTGTTCGAGGTGACCCCCTCTGTCTGTTGGCAGCAATATGTCCACTGCTCATCAGTAAGCTCCTGACCCAGCTCTGATCCCCACTTAGCGCGGGAAGTACAAGGTGGATATGCATGATGGACGTACAGAGAACGGTAAAGCATAGACACCAGATGACTAGCGCCATCTGCCGGAAGCACACGATGCAGATGCGGCAGGGTGAGCGGTTCAGAGGGGAACGTGGCATGGCACGCTTGCACCCCATGCCTGAGGCGGGCATACAAAGAAGTGTCCATGGTAGAGGGTGGAGGATCATGACATAGCTGCTGGAGAGTGCGAAATTTACCGTTATCAAAGAGATCCCCCCCCAGGTGCGAATATTCCGTTTACGTGCCATGTTTCTAAAAATGCCTTCTTGCAGCAACGCCACATCAGGGTGGTAAGTCAAAGGAAGGAGAGAGGAATAAAGATAGGGTGCAGACGTATGTGTGAGAATACAAGCCCAGGCTGCGTTTGTGCAATCAATTGAGGTTGGCTCTGTCTCACTAGGTACCCCTTTAGACAGTATAACACCATCCAACGGGATGGGATCAGATAATCAATGCTCAGCGGCTACGTGAGGGGTGGAACGGGGAGGGTGGAACCAAAAATGAGCAAAATGTGCCTGTGCACTGATGTAATACAACTCAAAGTTTGGGATGTCCAAGCCTACCTGCTCGTACGGTTGTGCAAGCGTGTGCATTGAATACAGAGTTGTTTGCCCCCCCCCCACATCAGTCTAGTCAGTTCTGACCGGAGGGAACAGAAGAAGTGGCGCCCGGGATTGTAAGGGATATTAAGCAATAAATAAAGGAATTTCTGTAATATGACCATTTTAATAAGGGAAATGCAGCCCGCCATGGTCAGGGGTAACTCTATCCAGCGGGTGATGCAACTAGCAATGTGTTCCATGGCGCAACCATAATTGAGGCAAATGAGTTCCTCGCAATTCGTCGTGATCTTGATCCCAAGATATTTGACCTCATCCTTGCACCGTACTATTTGATAGTCCATCTCAAAGGGAACAGCAGCACTCGTCAAGGGGAAGATTTGCGATTTGGACCAATTTATGTTAATGCCTGATAAGCCACCAAATCTTACAAATTCACGCATAAGTGGAATAAAATTTTGACGGGGTCTCTTATATAAAGGGTGTCGTCAACAGCATATAGGAATATGAGGATGGGGCGTAGCAGACAGCGAAGACCTATATGCTGGTAGTGCTGTCTAATTCTCGCTGCCAGTGGCTCCATAATGAGGGCGAAAAGGAGGGGGAGAGGGGACACCCCTGGCGGGTGCCGCCGGTAAGGTGAAGGATGGTGAAGCTTGTCCATTAATCAGTACTCGCGATGTGTACAGCAAGCGAATCCAGGAGAGGAAACAGACTGGTAGGCCCATACATTGAAGCACGGCGAATAAATAATCCCATTCTACAGAATCAAAGGCCTTGGAGGCGTCCAGAAAGTCCTCCGCCAGGGCCAGCTTGATGATAAAAAAGGGTGCGGAGATTGTGTGACGTCGCCCTGCCTGGTATGAAACCTGACTGGTCGGGAAGGACCAATTTGTCTAGCAGGAGACAGTCGGTTCGCCAAAAGCTTAGCAAGAATTTTGGTATCTGTGTTCAGCAAAGACAGTGGTCTATAGGACTCACAACGTTCCAGGGGTTTACCTGGCTTTAACAATGAGGTGATTAGGGCCTCCCTCATGGATGGCGTAAGGATTTGGGTCTCCTGGGCTACCAGGAAGACTTCATTCAACACCGGGAGTAGCTGTTCGATGTATAACTTATAAAAATCCACAGGCAGGCCATCTGCATAATAGCCTCTCTTAATTAGTCATCCTCAAAAGGCGCGGCTAAAAACGTACGTTGTGTGTCCCCCAACCATCCCAAATAGATGTCGCCGAATAAGGGCGTGAAGGCTGGTGGGGAAGTGCGATGCGTCTTATATAAATTCTTGTAGAATGAGGTAAATGTGTGGAATATGACACGGCTGTCCCTATGTCGTACGCCGTCCTTCCAGCACAAAGTTGGAGAAGCGAGGCTGTTTAATCTCTGCAGCTAGAGCCCGGCCGGGTCGCTCCCCCTTCCCCATATCGGCGAGCCGTGAAGTATTTGCCGCAAAATTTCACTTCTCGGTCAGCAGTGGTAACGTAGTCAGTCATTTTTTCTCCAAGCAGTGCTCTACGATTTCCAGAACCCTCCTTCCACATGTCAGCCTCTAGCCGCCGTATCTCGACCTCGAGGTGTTGCAAGTTACGTCTAATGTCCCTAAGGACACCACCGCTCTTGGATATGCCTATGCCACGGACGGTGACTTTAAAAGCCTCCAAGAGTGTGGAAAGAAGGTTTACAGAGCCCTTGTTCCTATTCAAAAAATCTTTGATTTCTTCCCCAAGTTCAGCCTGGAAGACTGTATCTAAAAGGGACTCCGGGAGGAGACGCCAGAAGCGAGGGGTGGCCACTCCACTGGGGGAGGGGGGGAAACTATCTCAAGGCACACAGGAGCGTGGTCAGAGTATGTACGGGCGAGAAGAGTTACAGACTGAATCCAAGGCGCTGCACCCCGGGAGCATAGCCAGTAGTCGAGACAAGACTAAGTGGCATGTCCAGAGGTATAGTATGTGCCCTTCCTCCCCACGGGATGTGTAAAACTCCAGCCATCCACTAGCCCGTGTTCCTCCAGTATCCCCAGAAGCGTTTCACGTGCCCTGGTGTAATGGTTAGGCAAAGGGTTGGAGCGGTCCACTGCTGGGTGCAATGCTATATTAAAATCCCCCCCCCCCCCCCACCCTCCCCCCAAAACCACATGTGTAGTCCCCATATCCAATATGCGGCCCCATAAGGTGGAGAAATAGTGTGGGTCGTCCTGCTTAGGGCCATAGCTACACACCAGGGCCACTGATTGTGTGCATAGAGTACCCCATACTACACAAGTGCAGCCAGATTCATCGCAGTATGTGCCACCCAGTATGAACGGCGCATTCTTTTTTTTTTTATCAGAATGACGGTGCCCCTGGAATAGGTGGAGTAAGAGGAGAAGGCGCAGACCGAGGCCCATCTGGTGCCAAAACTTGTGGGCGAACGGGGGTCTATGTGGGTCTCTTGAAGCAGTGCAATATGCACCTGATGGCGGTCCAAATATGCCAAAATTTCTCTTCGTTTCCGGGGGTCACAGAGACCTATAACATTCCATGTAAGCAATTTTCTGCCTAAGGTCTTAGGGTGTGTCGCCTTAAGAAAGTGAGAAGTGAGGAACTATCACATAGGCAAATGTAAAGCAGTATGGTGTGTACCTATGTGGTGAGCAACAGTCCAAGATGCATGTACATCAAGCATGACGGTGCAATAAACATCAAAAGAACCCCCCAACTCCCCAACAACCTTTATCCCAAAACCACCCCCACCTAGCCCACCCGACCACACAAAGCATCTGTGCAGGAGCAATGAAGAACAGTCATCATTTAAAACCCAGTCCACCCACAACAGCACCCCAAACGTGCCGGTATACCACAACCGCCCCGAAAAGACCCAAAAGAACAAAAAACTGCAGTAACCCAGAAACGTAGGCGTAAGGCCAGTGAATAGCAGTATAAACAAGCATTTGCAATGCAATCGGTCTCGCATTAGGAAAGTTTGAGATATTAGTATTGTAAATGACACATTTTTTATTCATGTTGGTTTTGAAAATAGCGAAATTAATAGCTTTGTCATTTACAATGCCAATAGTTATAACTTTTGCAAATGTGACACCTATAGGATTTGTAATGCAATATGTGTTGTATTTACGTGACTTAGATGTATTGTTATTACAAATAACAATGTTTTTTATTTTTTTTTATAATTAATAATTAGTACTTAAATAAAAGTTATTGTAATTTATAATGGCAATAGCTTAAACTTTTGTAAATAACTTTTGTGAAGATTATGTTCGGTGTATTTTATTGTGACGAAAATCCAAGAACAGAAGTGAAATATTAACATCTTTTTGTGACATTTGTAATAAAGCTTGAAACATTGAGAGAACATATTTGAACCAGTTGTTGTTGAATGGTTGCACAGATTGATGCTGTGGTGCCCCTGAGTGATGCTGTGGTGCCCCTGAGTGATGCTGTGGTGCCCCTGAGTGATGCTGTGGTGCCCCTGAGTGATGCTGTGGTGCCCCTGAGTGATGCTGTGGTGCCCCTGAGTGATGCTATTGTGATGCGATAGATGAGGGTGAGTGCGATAGATAGATGAGGGTGAGGGCGATAGATAGATGAGGGTGAGGGCGATAGATAGATGAGGGTGAGGGCGATAGATAGATGAGGGTGAGGGCGATAGATAGATGAGGGTGAGGGCGATAGATAGATGAGGGTGAGGGCGATAGATCGATAGACAGATAGATGAGGGTGAGGGCGATAGATCGATAGACAGATAGCTAGAGTGAGGGCGATAGATCGATAGACAGATAGCTAGAGTGAGGGCGATAGATCGATAGACAGATAGCTAGAGTGAGGGCGATAGATCGATAGACAGATAGCTAGAGTGAGGGCGATAGATCGATAGACAGATAGCTAGAGTGAGGGCGATAGATAGAGTGAAAGCAATCATCAAGGTGAGTTAAATTGTGAGATGCGCCCGAGCATAAAGACAAGGCCTATTTTAAAATATGTTTTTGGTCTCACTGACAGAATAATGAGCGGGTTCTATTACTCAGTGAAACCCCATCTTGTAACAGATGTTCTGCAAAACATTAGCACCCTTAGAATGGCGACAAGCGGGTTGGACCTGAGTGCAGCAGCATCCCTGATGTTTGCGAGGGGGGAGAGTGAAGCCCGCATTGAGGGCACTCCCTGCCAGCAGTCGTAAGCAGTGACCAGTTACCCGCTGGGCATGAGGTGAGCCCCGGGTAGACTGATGTACAGCAGGCGTGGCAAAGAAGCTAGGCACGTAAGGCAGCCCGTACCGTGTCCCTGGTACCTGCATGCTGCTGACTAGCAGGGCGAGGGAGAGCACTGGCTACAGGTGAGCACGTAGGGGATCGTCTCTGCAGCAGCTGACATGAGTGACACCGCCTGCGGCCTGGTGACAGTGGATGGTCCACAGGGGGAGGGGGGTGTCTGTGTGTCTGTGTGCGTGTGTGATTGATTGCGGGAGGCTGACTTGCTCTGGAAGTGGGACAGGAGATGGGTGAACGTGCGCGCACACATGCTGAAATCACCGACGGCCCTGCGCATGCCCATCCCTTGTCCCAGATTCCCAGCAAGTGGATAACAATACACCCACTCACATGTCCAGCAACGCTATGTAATACACCCAGGAGGGAATAGGAGAACCATGTCCTCTCGCCAGAGGGAAGACCAACGGCTTGGGGGAGAGGGGTGCCCGGTGAAACAGTAAATGTACCTGTCCAATGTTCAGAGATTTGGTTGCAACACATATACCAATGAAGGTCACGCCCATCAGAGCCACCCAGAACACTTATCTGAACAGGAACCGTCACTAAACATTCAGGAGCGTGACAGGCATAACCTGCGCAGTGGCCAGCTGTAGATGATCATGGGTCCGCCATGTGCCTCACTGGATCAGAGGGCAAGACAAGTGACGTCAGGTGACAGGGAGACCTCCATCATGGTGAAAGTTCAATTGTCGGACGGCGAGGAGGGTCTAGATGCCTGATTGCGCCGAGGTGATTCACGAGCCAGCTTCTTCAAGAAGCCGTCAACTTGTTGTGGATTTACACAAATGATGTGTTTACCGTCGTGAAAGATCTGGAGTTTTGCAGGGTATAGGAGTGCATATTCTATGTTCTCCTTCCGAAGTTTTTGCTTCGCGGGTAGAAATTTCCGACGCGCCTCCTGAACTGCGAGGGTGAATTCTGGATAAGCTGAAAAGGCATTGCCGTCAAATTGCAGAGGTTTTGTTTCGCGAGCTTTCTGTAGTGCCACATCGCGGTCTCTAAAGTTCAACAGCCTGGCAATAATAGGTCGAGGAGGGGCACCTGGGGCAGGTGCGGCCC